>NW_026125264.1:1200000-2400000 GCF_943737965.1 Phodopus roborovskii
GGCTGTCCTGGAACTTGCTCTGTAGACCAGGCTGGCCTTGAACTCACAGAGATCTGCCTGCCTCTGCCTCCTGAGTGCTGGGATTAAAGTCGTGCAGCACCACTGCCCCAAGGCAGCTTACACTTCTAACCCCCGAATTTGGAAGAGGTAAAACAGCTTGAGATTGAACCCAGCCTGGGCATATAGTTGAGATCCTGTCTCAGAAAACAGAGGAACAGTTCCCTCTCCCCAGGTTCATGGCTCTTCTGGGGGTGGAGTGAGCAGGCCTGAGGCTTTACTTTTTTTGGTACTTGAGGACAGGCCCTAAGGCCTTTCACTGCACATGCTAGTCACTGCCCTCTGACCCCACTTTCTACACAAGGGGAAATTGAGAACTTCGAGGATCATTTGAGCACACAGCCTAGGCCGGGCTTCTAGTTCCCTCGTGTAAGAGGTATTTTTTCAAGTGTTCTTTGAGCCTGGCCCTGCTGGACTGACATTCTCTGAACTAGTGGTGGTTTGGGTATTCAAATGAAAGCAAAATGAGGGCCAAGCTTAGTCCAGCAAGGGAAGAGGGCAGCCCATCCACATATAACCCTGCCAGCTGCAGACGCTTCAATCTGTTTATCTGGTTCTCCATGCTAGGACAGAGTTGCAGCCTCTGTCCCTGCAATACCCCTGGTGGCACCCACTCTACTTCAATATAAAACTCAATCGAACACTTCTCGCACCAGAAAAGGACCACACTCCTCGTACATGGCCCGAGTCACCCAGCGGCACTGAAAGGACTGCAAGGAGGCCATCATGGAACCTCCAGTCCACACAGCTGTGCCCCGCCCAGGTTGAGCCACCAGGCAGGGCTGCAGGGCCGGGCACCCATGCCTCTGGCACTGTGCCTCTAGCTCCAGGTTCATGCGCTCCACAAAGCCGGGGAAAAGGGTGGAACCACCAGCCAGTACCACCGTATTGGCCAGCCGTGTCCGCAGTGTTATGGGTATCTTCTGCAGTGCCTGGAAGGCCAATGTGGGCAGTCCTGGCTCAGGATGGCCTAAGAGACTTGGCTGGAAGAGGGGTTCAGGGCAGCGAAAGCGCTCGCTGCCCAGGTGCACATAGCAGCCATTGCTCAGGCAAAAACAGGCCCTCTGGTGGCGGGCAGGATTACAGATATCCCTGTGGAAATCTAGGGACACATAGCAGCAGCGCTTCTTGAGCTGTGTGATGGTCTTGCGGGGCAGAGCCTGCGGCTGAAGATCAGGGCACGTTGCCATCAACAGGTCTCGAAAGTAGCGCGACAGGCTGCTGCCTGCCACGTTCAGACGGAAGGTGGCCTTGTGCCACGAATGACCTGCGTAAATGGGTGTGGCGTGGCACACGCCCGCCCCGGCCTCCACAGCCAGCCCACTGAATGCTCCGGTGGAGCAGAGTGCCAGTAATGCCGTGCTGGCCATGTGGCACGCGGGCACTGTCAGGGCCTCGAACAGCAGCTCTGCCGCTTTCTCTCTGCCCTCCGGTGGTGCTGATGGTGAGTCACTCACTAGCACAGGCCACTGCTCTGGGTGGACCTGCAGGCCTCCCACCATTAGGCGCTCCCACAGTCCCTCCAGTGCGTCCCAGTCCACTACTACACCATGCTTGATGGGGTGCGCACGCGCCACGCCGCCCGCCAGCTCGCAACCCGGTGCTCCTGGCAGTACAGGCCGGTCCCAGCTTGGCATCAGACTCGAGCTCTTCAGCACAATGCGAGGCTGGATCTCCCCAGCGAAGCCCGCCTTGGTGAAGCCGGAGCCTTGATCTACCACCACCGCAACGTGGTCCAAAGAAGGCAGTCTGTGGACACGCCGGGTCCTGCGCGCCGACGCCACCTTCTGGTCTCGGTGTGCCCCGAGGCCCTGTGGGCCTTCTGGGCAGACAACAAGCTCTCAATTCTCAGCTCCACCTCTGGCTACGAGGCCCCGCCTACTAGGGTGGAGGTTCCTTTTGTGGCTCCACCCCAAAGAAGGGATGTGGCCTTGTTAGTACTTAATTCCTCCTTAGGGTCCCAGAGTCCTGGACTCCTAGGAAGTCTCTTGGCACATCACCTAGCTTGGCAAGAGAGTTATCTAGCTGTGGAGGTGGGAAGGAAAGGTTCGAGAAGGAACTTAGATTGGGCTCATTATGACCTCAGTCTTGCAGTGCCACCCCACCCCCTCTCTCCTGCACGGGGCTGATGGCAGTCATTTGAGGCCCCATAATAGAGCTGTGCTGGTGGACCAGCACAGCCGGTTAATTCTTTCTCCCAAATGCTTGGAGTTATCTGTGTACTCGAGTCGCATGCGCTATCCCTTCTGTACCAGTTCTAAAGGTAGAACTCTCAACCACACATCTACAGCTACAATGAGGGCTTCCTTGTGCTCAGCCGATAGCCACACAGGGGGTCTGGACTGACCCCTTCAGCTCTGAAGCTCACGTAACCACCTAAGCAAATCCAAATTTATCTTTCTGGTGTTCCTCCAAAAGACAGCAATGAGCCTCACCTCCTGGATAGACTATACTCTATAGGACCATTTTGGTTGCAAATAGAAGACTCAGATGCATTTAAGCTAAAATAAGGATTACACGGCTATTGGATGTGTTCTGGATCACAAGGGTAAAACAGGCCTTAGGAACAGAATCTGACCACAGGGTTGTGGTTAAATGGGAAGATCTCTGAAAGTTCCCAATTACAGCCCTGGGGAAGGGGATGATAGGGCCATCGTGGGTCAAGTGTGCATGTGCCGAGAACCACGTGACAGGGCAATTAGCTCTCAATACCTATGCTGTGCATGGGTCACACATTTTCTAGCATGATTCAAGCCTGTGGACAGTGACAAAAATGCATCCTTAAGTCCACGGCTTATGGCTCTAGTGAGCTGAGACCTTCCTCCTGCTACCTCTGGCCCCAGGGGAAGCATTCTGAGTTGTTCAACAGTGTGCAGCAGGAAAGACAGTTTGCTTTCTAAAGCAATCTGTTGCACTGATCCTCCTACCCCATCCTCTTGAGTGCTGGTATTATCTCAGCGGCTACAACTGGAGACGGTAACTTTAGGGTCTGGTCTGGAAGTTGGGTGTGGGATCCAAGAAAGTCAGCAGTTGGCTTCTGCCCAGAGCATGCTGCTTCTCTCAGGGATGATGCAAGGAGTAAGACTGGACCCTGAAGGCCACTGGTGACATGTCAGAGCAGGGGACAAACGCCGAGAGGTACTGCGGGAAGACAGCACATCCCAATTTTAGCCATGGGCTTTAGTAGGGGTAGTGGAGAAATAGTGGGAGCTATGAACAGGGAGAACAAACTGCCCTGGACAGGTTAAGGGTTTGGAAGAATCTTCTGGCTACATGTGGGGGTAGAGGATGGAACTGGGTACCTCAGGAGGAAAGGCCTTTGACTATCCTTTGACTACTTGGGGAGCTGAATACTTGGGAGTTACTGACCACTGCCGGAGTGAGAGGTCAGAGGCTCAAGCCCCTCTTCTTGAGTGTGTTGCCTTAGGTAGAATCCTAGGTTCCACACCACCATGGCTGGCTGTTCTTCCTGGTATGGTGTCTGTTAGCAGCCTGGGACCCTCCCTCCATCCAAGGTTTTTTGTTTGGTAAGTAGTTTATGTGCATTGGTGTTTTGCCTGCATGTGTATCCACGTGAGGATGTCAGGTCCCCTAGCATTGAAGTCACACACAGTTGTGAGCTGCCCATGTGGGTTCTGGGAATAGAACCACGGTCCCCTGGAAAGGCAGTCAGTGTCCTTAACCGCTGAGCCCCTAAGAGGGGTTTTTGAACATTGAGGACACTTGGAGACCTCAAGCCTTTGCCCGAAACAAACAGGTTCTTCCAAGTGTAGCCAAGTATAGACTGCTCAAGCCCACCTTGAGCCTGTAGATCTGGCATGAGCTGACTTTTGTGCCACAAAGATAAGGGAAAAACAGTCCTAGCTCCAGGTGGTGGTTAAGTACTCTTCATTCCTACTCACCCGAGGTTTCAGCTTTGAACCTGAATCCGATGGTCGGGACAGAGGTGGCAGACAACCAGGTTGCTATGTGCTCTTTATTGAGCAGAGCCCTAGCGCTGGGGGTCGCACCAGGCACTCAGGACCGCGGACGAGGGCAGCGGCGCCGCTTGCGCGGCTGCTCCTCGCGGGGGTCGCTTTCGCCACAGGCCTCACGATGGGTCAGCAAGTGCGCATACAGCGGCTGCCAGCCCTGCGGGGCCTTGGCCCCGCCACCCCGCCCGCCTGCCCCGCGACGCCCTTCCTCCTGCAGCCGCGCGTCCAGCTGCAGCAGCAGCACCAGGATCCTTTTCATCTCCCGCGCGCGCGCGCCTTCGCGCCTGTCCACGCCGTCACCTGCCCCACGCAGCATGGGCGCCACCGTTGGGAAGCATGTCGGGGCGCCGAGCACGTCCTCAGCTGGCCGCCCGGGCCGCGCATACGGGCCCGCTGCTGCCTCGGCCAGCTGCTGCCGCTTGTCCAGCGGGAAAAGCAGAACGATCTTGGTCTGGGGGTGGGCGTGTGGTGAGGGGAAGAACGCGCCCGAGCAGGGCATGAAGCCACTCCCGCGCCTCTGGAGGACCCAACCTGCCAAACCCCACGGTGCCATCAGGGCCGTTCAACCCACATCCCGGGAGGGGACCCTGCCTCCTCACAGGAACCCATCGTCCACCCTAGGCCGATCCACTGCGTACTTTCCCAGCCTTGATGCGGGGATTCTCACCCACCCGGGCGGAGTCAGGGGCCTCTCGCCATTGAAAGAAGGGGAAAGTGATGTGTTGTGAGGCTGTGGGCTGCAGAGAGGGAGTAAAGGTTATTCCACATTCCACGTCTGTGACCCCAGCCTGACCCCTGGTAAAGAGCCCTTGCTTCTGGGTCCTCTATACCACCTATGTCGGCTTCAGGGACCCCCCCCCAAAAGAGATTCTCTAACCCCTCTCATCTCTGGGTCTAAAGGCGTAGACCCCAGCACCCAGCATCCCCCTGGGCTCCCCATACTCACACTTGGCTTCTTCCGCTTGAGGTGGCTGAAGAACTGCTTATGACGGGCCTTGTCCATGTCAGGCGGCCCGTCCTTGCTGGCCTGACTGGGTGCTTTGATCCTCTTGTGGGAACTGCTGTTCCCCATGGTAGGACTGGTCACTAGAGGCCACTGCCCATGCTGCCTCGGCCCTGCCCTCTACCCAGGGGTCCCGTTTAGCCCCGCCCCACCAGGTGAACTGCATTGTGAGCTCACAAGTGACCTCACCACACCAAAAGCTCTGTTCCTCCCCTGGAACTCGGCTGAGAAGCTGGCCTCTATTCACTGTCTATGACCTCTTCCGGTCTCTAATTCCCACCTGCGAAACAGGGCTAGTGCTTTAACAAAGTGATGCTTAAAGGTGAGTAAGGGGAATTTCTGTGGCTATAATTTGAATCCTGGCCTGCCACTGATTAGGTGCTTAACCTTGGCTAAGCTCTAGGCCCCAGATATGAAGTGGAATCAACCATGGTTCCTACAAATTAGATTGGTTAAATGAAATTGTTGGGATGAGTCTGGTACAGGGTGGGTGGTTCTGCCAACCAGGGTTTTTTGCTTGCAAACGGCAGAGAACCGATCAGTCACACCTCCAAAGGGAAGTAACCGAAGAGATATCATGGAAACAGAACCCACAGACTTCAGGACAGGAATCAGGCACTATTTCATTGCATTTGTTATAAGCATGGCTCAGAAGGTACCATCTTGGTTGAGCCAAGGCAGGTGATAGACGAGAAATGAAACCTATGATAGATGTCACTGTGGAGCCTCGTCTTCATGCTCCCCAAGACTCTGAGAGTCTTACGTTTGGGTGTGTGGTGGGGGTGAAGACTTCTAAGGGCATCCTGTGACTGTCCAGGTATGTAGCTAGGCAGATTACTAACAGTATGTTCCATAACCGTGATGGCATTTCTATATTGAGAACAACGACGGCAGGCACTAGGCTTAGCTCTATGTAGCAAGTAACTGAGGGGAACCTCAATTCAGTATGGTGGGGAAATGGAGGCACACGGTGAAAGGCACAAGTGTGAGTTTCCCAAGGTGGTCAGCACAGGGTCTGAAGCATGGTCAGTCAGCCCGTGTCTGCAGTGGGCAGTGGTGGCGCACGCCTTTAATCCCAGCACTCAGGAGGCAGAGGCAGAGGCAGAGGCAGGTGGATCTCTGTGAGTTCATGGTCAGCTTGGTCTACAGAGCAAGCTCCAGAACAGGCCCTAAACTACAGAGAAATCCTATTTAAAAAAGCAAAACAACAACAAAAATGTTCCACCTCAAACAAAACAAAATTCTCCCTGTCCCTGCTTACCTTAAAGGAACCGAGGGGAGGCTGGTAGTGTGTAGGCAAGGGTATTTGTCTCTCTTTAGTGACCGGGATGTCTTGTATATGTAGTGTCTCACAAAATCCATGCAGAAAATATTGGTTACACAGATTGGTGAATGGAATGATGAAAGAACAAACAAATGCATATGTAGACTGTGAGTTTGGTTCCAACAGGTCAGTAAGAGGCCACATCACACATCATTTTGTACCAAGTATAAAACTGGCCTTACAGCTCTGTGCCCTCACCCTGCCTGGCTGTGCCCAGGAGCCCCACTGGCTGTGGCAAAGATGAAGACCAGCCTTAACAAAGAAGAGAAACTGAGATCCAGGAAAACCAGTGTATCAGTGGGTTGTGACCCTTATGAGTCAGCTTCATACCTGCCAGGATGAAAAAAAAAAAAAAAAAAAAAAAAAAAACCAAACCAAAAAACAAAAACCCGTCTGGACCAGGAAAAGGGCCCATTGGAAGCCAGGCACAGTGTTGCCCACCTTTAATTCTAGCACTGGGGAAGCATAGGCAGGAGGATCATGAATTCAGGGCCAGCCTGTGCTGTCTCGCAAGGAAACTAGAAAGTGAGTGAGCAGCCTGGGCTCTGCACCTTTCACTTACTTCCCTGTTGCTCTCACAAGCCAGGCTTAAGCCACAGCTCTTTGCCCTGCCCACAGGAGTATGAACAGGCCTCCAAGGTAGAGCAGTTTGTCACACGATTCCTGCTTCGGGAGACAGTGAATCAGCTACAAGCCCTGCAGAGCTCCTTGGAGGGGGCATCAGACACCCTGGAGGCCCAGGCCCGTGGTCAGCGGTACGTGAGTGTTGCTGACCTCTGTCTGGGCTGTGAGTGCCTTTTGTTCCTGCATTCCGAACTCCTCAGTGTCGTGGTCCATTCAGCCTTCTGGGATGGGTAGTTTGGGGGCTGGGCTTCAAAGACCCAGGAGACCTGTCATGCCCCACCTAAGCTTGGTCTTGTGCTGGAATCCCAGTCCTTGACCCTATGGGTCTGGGGACAGAAGGCTGACCTTCTACTTTCTAGGTTGGATGAAGTAAATATGGAGGTGCAGAGGAGGTTCCATGGCAGCAGGCGGGCAGGACGCAGAGCCCTGAGGAGCATCAGCTGGTCACCAACCTGCTCTCCTGGATCCTCTGATACAGGTGTGCTTGTAGCAGGGTAGGAGCTGGCTGCATAGAGTCCAGGGGAGATGTGGCATCTCCTATTCTCTCAAGGCTTTGCTCTGCCACTGTTCCCAGTTCATCCTGAGAGGACTCTCAGGTTCAGGGGCCCCTGGCTGATGTTCTCCTGGTCCTGTCAGGGTGGAATTCAGAGGCTGAGCTGCACTGGCGGCTGCAGGTCAACCGCCTCCAGGAGCTCATAGACCAGCTTGAATGCAAGGTAAGCAGCTGGGTGGCCAGTGCCCCTGAGAGATAACTTCTGTGGCACTTGCCCAAACCAATACATGTTAGAGGCTCAGCCTATATTCTTGTACCTTGCAGGCACCCCGGCTGGAACCCCTTCATGAAGAGGACTGTGCCAAGGGTCCTGACTCGGTGAGCTTGGAAAAAGTACTTATGAAGAAGGGTAATGGCTGTCTACTCAGACCTGGTAGGCAGATGCTGGGTTCTGGTTCTTGCTCTGTGACCCTCTTAGGTTCTCTGTTCTCTGTATCTCTGACAGTCAGGCCTGAGGTAGGGATGGAACCTAGAGGGCACAGTGGGAGGTGGTACAGCAGAAAAGGATGGAGTCAGAGATGCTGGGAGGTCTTGTCGGTTGTGGGGACCTGAGCCCACAGCGGGCAGATCCGAACCGTATTAGCAAGGGTGAAGTTCTACTCCGAGCCTCGCCTACCCCAGTGACTAGCTGCTCTCTTGCCAGCACATCCTTGTGGCACAAAGGCAAGTACAGGTGGCAGAGGATGCCCTGCAGGATTTTCAACGTGCCCTGTGCTGCTACATGAACTTCACAGGGGCCCAGAGCCATTGTCTGCAGTGAGTCCCTGGCTAGCTAGTGGGATGGCTGAGGTGGGCAGGGTTGAGCAGGGAGGGATGGTGGGCTGGGTACTCTGGGCAGGGCTCTCACAAGACCACTGGCAGGTAGGCAGTGGTGGTCACAGCCCTGGTCCAACCTGGCCACCTCTTTGGCTCTGCAGTGTGTCTGCGGAGAAGACGCTGGACCATGCTGCCTTCACCCTATATGAGCTCTGGCAGGATGAAGCCTCCTGGAGGAGGTGAGTGGTGGCTTAACATCTGACACTTAGTGTGGGTTCTGGAGGAGTTTGGACTAGGTTCAAGTCCTACTCTCCTGTCCACTGGCTGTGTGATTTCAGATAACTGACCTAACATATCTGGGTCCCAGATGAGATGATGTGTAAAGAATGAATGCAAATTAGGTGTCAAGTGCATGCCTGTTACATCAACACTGAAGGCAGAGGCAAGAGAGCTCAAAAGTTCAAGGCCAGTCTGGGCTACAGAGCAAATTCAGCATAGTCCTGTCTCAAGACAAACAAACAGACAGACAGAGAGAGTAACACAAATTGGCCAGGATGGCACAAACCTAAAATCCCAGAACTTGAAAGGCAGAGACAGGAGGATCAATTATTTAAGGCCAGTTAGCAAGACCCTGTCTAACACAAACTCAAAACAATACAATGCCAGGTGCGAGTAGGCACACAATGAATGTACAGTATTGTTAGTGTATGACCCTGTGCCTTCATTTAGTCCTTGCAGTAGTCTAGTGATGTAGGTACCTTGTTCCCATTTTACTGAGGGAGAGGACTGAGGCTAGAAGTAGTAGAAGGGTTGGTGCCTGAATCCTGGCAGCAGGACTAATCTTGGGTAACCCAGAGCACTGACCTTAGAGCAGATGGTTGCAGCCTCTGTCTATTCCATGGTCCTCCCAGGCACCAGCAGTCACCCTGCAGCAAAGCCTTCCAGCGTACCCTCATCGATCACCTGCGGGCCCCGGACACCCTCACCACTGTGTTCTTCCCAGGTGCGCTGTATCCCTGTGCTCCAAACAGCTCTGGGGCCCAGGAGGGGCAGCCCCCCCATAGCTCCTGACCCCCCCAATCTCTTACTCACAGCCTCCTGGTGGATTGTGAATAATAACTGAGTTGGATCTGCCTAAGCTGGTGACTCTCCAGCCCAGCCTATCATTCTAGAGCCTCCTGCACTGGTCAACTCTACACTAAGACCAAGGAGCCTGCCTGTTCTCAGGCCAAGGGCCTGATCAGCTGGTAGAAGGTGTCAGCACAGGGATCAGAGATGGGGCTACTTGCTTATTTATTTTAATGTTTCTATCTTCTAAGCACCCAGGCTTCTGCCTGACCCAGGAAGCCCAGATTCTGGTCCCTTTATTTTCTGCCTTGCTGTGTGACCCAGGCAGATCCCATCCCTCTCTGGCTGCCTAGGGGTATCCCGCTTTCTCCTTGCTGTTTTGGGGTCAGGTTTCTGTTCTTCCTCAACCAATGGCAGAACCAGGGCTGATGCTCAGGGACCCCCTCAAACCCTGGAACATTGACCCCTGAGGCTAGGCCAACTCATAGTCTGTAGTGTAGAAACCTGGGTGTCTATCACCCTTGTAGGTCAGTCCTAGAATTTCTAGCATCAGGGGCTGTACCGGAGACCTCTGGAGGATGCAGGGTTGGTTTGCATGTTACTTGCATATCATTTGCATGATCTCACCCCACCCATTGGCATCTCAGGACACTATGAGAGCCCCAAGACCTTGCAGAGTAGCAATAATTTGGGCTTAGAGTTGTCTGTTGCCCCCAGAGATCACTGAACCCAAGTCTGGGACCCCAGCACAGAGGCAATAAAGTTGGTGGTCACCTGCGGTGTTGCCTCTGTCTGTCTCTCTTCTCTCCCTTGGCAAGGCCAGCCTTTCCTGGCCACCTTGATTCAAAACTCAAGAGAAGGAAGTTGCAGTTGGTTCCTAGCCGAAGCTGCCTCACAGGAAGAGGGAGGAGCTTCATCATCACTTTCAGCTCAAGGCTATACTCCAGATCCTACTTCCACAGCTCTGCCTAGGAAAGGGGAATGATACGGTCCAAGCTCAGCTTCACCCTACAGAGCCTTCTTGGTGTTCCAAAGAGCCTGCTTGGCTGGATTCCTGAGTGCACCTATCTCATGCCAGAACCTGCCAGCAATCCTGTCCTCATCACTGTCTCCTAATAGCAAGCATATCCAGAAGTCCTACCAGCCGTAGCGGGATGGGGGACTCCCATAGGACAAGACCGAGAAGTAACTAATGTGGACACCTTAAATGATAATCTACAGGGAGGCACAGGGTATCACATGAGCATGGAATATGTCACCTGTCTCACGTGGGGGCCCCAAAATCTGAGTGGCAGAGATATTCAATTCCAGTCAACCAAGAGAAGCCAAACCAGAGGGATACTGAGACCGGGGGAAGGAAGAAGACGGAGAGTACAGCTGGGGAGGCAGGGCCTAAAGGGGCTTCATTCTGGAAGCTGCAGTAGATCTGAAGCCAAGGCTGGTGGCCAGAGTTGGAGTGCTGCTCCATTCATGTCCCTGTGTGCCTGACTGCCAGATCTTTGCTGGGTGCTGGGGTTTGGCCAGAAAAACATCTCTGCTGGCAGGAGTGCAGATCTGGCCTCCAGGCAGGCTCTTTTCTGTGGGTTCCCCTCGTGACCTTAACAGAGGCCAGGATGCCTTGGGGCCAGCATCTGAACCCAGCAGGCTCTAGAATGTGCTGCCAGTATCTGGTCCACAAGGACCCTGGGCCTCCTTGGAGAGGTTTGTTGCTCACACTGTGGTTTCCATGTTTCCTCAGAGGGACCCCCACCAACAGTAATAATAGCTCTCACAACTACAGGCATGAGTTGCAGTAGACAAGTCTTGGCCAGAGGACAACCTCAGGTACTCTTTTTTTTTTTTTTTAAGATAATGTCTCAATGACCCGAAACTTGCTGAGGCTTTGCTGGCTGGCCAATAAGGCCCAGGGATCCATCTATCTCTACCTCCCTAGTAGAGAGCTCAACCTCACCTGGCTTTTTAAAAGGGTCTGGGGAATGACCTCAGGTCTTCTTAAAAACTTTACTGACTGAGCTATCTCACAAGCTCCTTGCTTTGTTTTGGGGACAAGATCTTACTTTGTAGTAGCCCAGGTTAGCCTGGAAGGTATGCTCTTCCTGCCACCACACTTGGCTCCATTATCTTAAAGATGCTTCAAACAACCGGGTGTTGATGGTGCACACCTTTACTTCCAGCCTTCAGGAGGTAGGTGGATCTCTGTGAGTTTGAGGCCAGTCTGGTCTACAGAGTTAGCTCCAAGACAACCTCCTCTGAAGGGGAGCACTCAGAATCTGATGTCCTGGAAAGTTTACTGTTCAGCCCTCTGAGTTCACTTTTGAGACAAGGTCTTCATATAAGCCTTGAATTTTCTAAGATCTTCCTGCCTCAGCTTCCTAAGTGCTGGGACATACTTAGACCTGGCCTTGAGGCTTTTATTTTAGAAAGGGTCTTCACTATGTAGCTTGAACTCAGAGCCCACCTGCCTCTGCCTTTCAAGTGTTAGGGTCATGTTATACAAGCACTGTTCTACAGAGCTACAGCTTCAGCCTTTTCTTTCTTTATTTAGGTTTTTTTCTCTTTTGAGACAAGGTTTCTCTGTAGGTTTGGAGACTATCCTGCGACTCTTTGAAGACCAGGCTGGCCTCGAACTCACAGAGCACCACCTGCCTCCTGAATGCTGTGATTAAAGGAGTGTGCCACCACCACCCGGCTGCCTTTTCATTTTTTATCTTACTTTGGAGATAGTGTGACACTTGGGTGACCTTCCTGCCTCACTGTGCACTGCCATGTCCAAGTTCTGTTTTAACTTTTAGTTTGGTGACAGGATCTCAGTAAGTTTCCAGGCCTTGAACTTTTGGTTTCTCTGCCTCAGCCTCCTGAGATGCTGGAACCTTTACTACCAGGTCCAACTAACTCTTATTTAATAAGCCACCTGTACCTATCCTTGCTCCCTCGCTGAAGGCTCAGAGCTGCTAGGGAGGACACTACAGGTGGAGTATCTGTCCTGCTGGGAGTCCTCTAGGAGACTGGCTGGGTTTGAGTTTTCCTTCCAAGTTTAAGCAGGGGATCTTAGTGGATGGAGGGGTGGTGGGGCACAAGAGCCACAGACAGCTATGAAAGGACAGAGTGAAGAGGGAGCATCAGAGGTCAGGATCCAGGCAGGTCCAAAAGGTGTAGCTATGAATCCGGAGTCTTAGCTATAGGAATCTGAGGCTGGGGCAGTGAGGACACACTGTGCCTTTAATGATGTGTACTCCCACAGCCCACCTCATCTTTGTCTTGCATCAGAACAGTGACACAGCAGCATCATCAGGCTGCACTCTGTACTGGAAGGAGGCCCTGACAATGTTCATTCCTGTGGTCACCGCATCTCTTTTAGCCAAGACCCTTCAATAGCTCCTCTTTTCTTCGCCATTGATAACATTTCTTGTCTGACATTTGAGATCTTTCCCATTCCCCAATTCATGCAGTCCCCTTTCCCTAAATCACATGAAGGCTGAGGGGCCATCCCCAGCTTTAGTCACCTCTCCGTGGCCTCACACTGATGTCTACTCTAGACAAACACTCCTCAGCTTTTTAGCTGTAGGCCAAAGACACAAACTCAGCATCACCCCCAATACCATGGCCCTCAATGCCTGCTATGACTGGATCTGCAGTCCTCCCAACAGTTACTGGAGACATGCTCTGTGATAGGCACTAGGGATAATATTAGCAACCAGGACGTGGCCAGCTGAGTGAGCCCTGAAGCCAGTGTTCTGGCTTCTTATCTAGGAGCAACTCCACCTTCCTGAACTGCCTGTATCTGTGACTGGGGTCTGGAGTAGGATCAGGCCAGGTGCAGCAGCCTCGCCAGTGCCCACTGCTTCTAGCACCTTACTTAGCTCCTTGTGTACCAGCTCCTGTTGATACAGCCTATGAAAAGATAAAATGAGGGGACTGGAGAGTAGGGTTGTCAAGAGGTTATTCTTAGCAGGGGTGTAGCCCTGGCTAGCCTGAAACTCACAGAAATCCACCAGCAAAGTCATTCTTAAAGTAGATGTTACTTGAATAAATCCCACAACTTCCATGTAGAAAGCCATTAAGGGATCAGACTGGCTGGGAGAAAGTGTGATAATTATGCTAACAGTAGCTCCCTAGCCAGAGCTAGGGTGAACACCACCATTACACTTTTCTTGGCAGTGACAGAGGTTGAGACAAGACTATGGACACTGACTGGCCTGAGACCTACTATGTAGAGCGTGCTGAACTCAAACTTGTGGCAATTCTACCTTTGCCTCATATGTGTGAGTGTATGTCATATGTGCCAGGTGTCAAGGGGACATCAGACCCCTTGAAAAAGCTGAACTTACAGGTGACTGTGAGCCTCCTGACCTAGATGCAGGGAACTCCACTCAGTTCCTCTGGGACAGCAAGTGCTCTTAACCAGCTCTCTAGCCCCAAAGATTAAACAAACAATCCACATGTGTGTGCGCGTACATGTAGGTGCCCTTGGAAGTCAGACTCTTTGGTTCTCATGGAGCTTGTTGTCAACTGAATTGGGTCCTCTGCAAGAGCAGTATTCTCAACCAATGAGCCATCTCTCCACCCTTTAAAAAATGTTAGAAGTTTTTTGTTGTTTTTCTTTTTTCCCCCGGTTTGGATGTACGTCTGTGTACCATGTTTGGTGTCTGTGGAGTCCAGAAGGCGGCACTGGATCCCTGGGACTGTAGTTATAGACAGTTGTGAACTGTGGAACTGAACCCAGGCCCTTTGGAAGAGCAGCTCTCCAATCCCTGGTTTGAGGCAGGGTCTCATGTAGCTCAGGTTGGCTTCAAACTCACTATAAACTTGAACTCTCAATCTTCCTGGGGTCATTTTTAAGTGCTGGGATTCGAGGAATGTGCCACCATACCTGTTTGGCTCCCTCCCAACCCCCAATACTCCCCACTTTTATTGAAAGTAGATCCTCCCAAAATACCATTTCCCCTTTCTCTACCCCTCCCAGTTCCTTCCCACCCACCCTGATCCACTCTCTTTCTGCCTCTCATAAGAAAACAGAAAGGGAGCTAGGGAGTGGTGGCACGTCTTTAATCCCAGCACTTGGAAGACAGAGGCAGGTGAATCTCAGGCCAGCCTGGTCTACAGAGTGAGTTCCAGGACAGTCAGGACTGTTACACAGAGAAACCCTGTCTCAAAACCAAACAAACAAAAAAGGGTTCAAGGTTCTAAGGGATAATAAGGTAAAAACAAAACTAATACACTGGAGTTGAACAAAACAAACACAAGGAAAAAAAATGCCAAGAAAAGGCACAAGAATCAGAGATCTGCTTGTTCACATACTTGGGAATCCCACAAAAACTCTAAACTGGAAGCTGCAATAAATCCACAGAGAACTTGGTGCAGACCTGTGTATGCTGTCTGAGTTCATGTGAGCTTTGATCATGTTGACACAGAAAGCCTTGATTTCTTCGCGTCCTCCATCCTCTCTTGCCTTTGCTCTTTCTGCCTCCTCTTCATGGATTCCCTGAGCCCTGAGGGGAAATATCCTGTTTAAGGCTGAGTGTTTCAAAGTGTCTGAGGTAGAGAGAGTCAAAAGGAATTTTTTAGTTTAAAGAACAATAATATTTGGTTTTACCCTAGGTCCCTATGTTAGCTAATCTCAGATTCTTGGTCATCCAAGCAATGCTGGGTATGGGTTTTATTCTGTGGAGTGGGCCTTAAGTCAGGTATTAGTTCGTTCCTTAACACAAGTTTTGTGCCACCATTGTAGATCAAAGGGTTGTTGACTGAGTTGTTATGCTCTTTCCTTTCCTTTCCTTTTTTTTTAGACAGGGTTTCTCTGTAGCTTTGGAGGCTATCCTGGAACTAGCTCTTGTAGACCAGGCTTGTCTCGAATTCATCGAGATCTGTCTCCCTATGCCTCCCAAGTGCTGGGATTAAAGGCATGCGCCACCAACGCCTGGCTGTTTGGTTTTTGGTAACATGCCGAGTACCTTCCTGTACCAAAGATGCAAGCACTGCCAGTATGGGTGAAGGTTCTTATGTAGCCATCAGCTCAGCTTCTCCCAGTCCAATGATTTGCATAGGTATTGTCTTCAGCAATGAGGCCTTGCCACCAGTTTATGTAGTCTCGCCGACAGCCTGGTTTGTTTAGGGATGCCCATGGGACACCTTTGTCCAACAGCTCAATTAGATGCAACACAATTCCAGTACTGGAAGTTTCATTTGGTGATGAGATAGCCAGTTGAGGTTCTGTCTCCATTATTTAGTGATTTCATTTAGATACCTTCAAGTATGTACATATTTTAGGAAGCTCCTACTGTATTTAGGTTCATACTGCCTCTCAAATGGCTCTTAATTTTAGCTGCCTCTAGTTGTATTCCTTCCCTCATCCCTTGATCCTTCTGTTCCATCCCACCAATCCATCCACAACTATTCTAATCTCCCTTTCCCAATGAGATCTATCTGCCCTCCCACCCCATCCCTTGCTTTATATCTAACTGCCGTGGTCTATGGATTGAGTCAGTTATCACTGACTCAAGAAACAGTATCCACATACACTGCCTGGCTCTCTTATGATCACATTGGGTAGGCACTGCTAGCACCCCAAGTTACAGGAGAGACAGATAGGCAGTTATAGGTTTTGCTCTGGTACTAACTGCTACTTGTCAAGTGTGGGAGGCACTGAAAATGGGCATCCTTGGGTAGCAGTATCCTAGCTAAAGAAGCAGGGACAGTGATGAAAGGTTCTACTCAGTGTGCCAAGGCCAACCAAATCTTGAGGTCTAGGAGGTGTCAAAGCAAGGTACAGTCCAGCTCAATTCCTGAGTTCTTCTGGAACTTCTTAATGAACTCAGAAAAACACCATCTGAACTTATAGGATAGAGAGTCTGAGAAATGACAGGTGATCTCTGCGAATTTTGAGGGCAGCCTGGTCTACAAAGCAAGTTCCAGGAGAGCTGGGGCTGTTATACAGAAACTGTCTCAGAAGATTGGGAGAGCACTCGAGACACTCAGAAAAGTCTAAAGCCCAGACAAACACAAAAGCAGTCATAGGATTACCCTAAATAAGAATTAGCTGGGATGGAAGCAGAAGTAGCAGGCACCATTTTGTCCTCCAGAGGGCACCTGATACCAAACAGTGAAGCTGATTGAGACGTGGAGGTAAAGTATAGCCTCAAATTACACATCAGTGAAATTAAGAATTAATGCTAGTACAGAAGACATAAATTTTCACATGCCCAGGTATGTTAATGTTGAAACTTCATAAGGAAATAACAAAAGTGACTAAGGGCATTCTGTGGCTGAATGTTCTTAGTAAAATCACTCAGTGGAGAAGAACCAAGGACGCTGACCACTATTGCTGGCGAGATGGCTGCAGCTGGCTTCATGGAAGGCTCTAACTGTAAGCCTTTTGAGACCTCTGCGCTAGAGTCTTTATCCTTAACAGCCTACCTTCTTCCTGATTTGTCCAATCTCATGCTCTTTTGGCCATAGCTCCACTGGCCCTTCACCAAAGTCTGGAGATGGGGGAGGAAAGAGAATGTGTGGTGCATTATGATACCAAAGCCTGCGGCAGGCCACCTGGCACACATATCATCACTATACTATCTTGCCCAGGCCTAGTCCAGCTTGAGTCAGAAAAGGAATATAGCATTTTTATTAACTACTTTAAGTAGAACAAACTAAATACGTATTTAACAGTTTTGGTTCATTTATACAGTACATTAAATAAGTTATGCACAGAGTTAAGTAACAAAAGTTCCTATTGAGTCAAATGACAAAGCACAGAAAAACCAGATTCAAATGTGTCCTGTGGGTGGCTTCACATTCATCACCCACCTCTGCAAACCATGCTTGGAGGTTTGGCTCTATTTACATTATTGGTTTTCTGTAGGGATGGAGCCTTTGCAGCCTCATGAGGAACTTGGAAAGCCACAGGAGTGGAACGAAGGCCTTGTATCAAACAGCCCTTTTAGCCATTCACTGGAACAATTGTTGCAGCTTCTCCTTGGCAACAAGGCAGGGACTGGGCTGTCCCTGACAGACACCAGCTGCACATGCCCTATTTGGTATAAGCATTGACTGTGTACACTGGGCAGCTGGAGGCTTGACAAGATGGGGTCTGAGTGCAAAGTACTACCTACCTTTTGGGCTGCGGAAGGTGAGATTGGAGGGTTGAATCATTGCCCACCATCTCAACTTCTTCCTGGCTCACACTCCATCATCTTTGGAAATGGGTGTCAACACGAGGCAGAAGCAGGTAGTTCAGCATTTTGGCTTTACAAAGAATATACTTGAGTGGGCAGGCTCTGCCAAGCAGCTGCCAGCCAGGTCAAGGATCTTCCACAGCTGGCCACCTGGCCCACACTGGCCAGCTCAGTTCCTTCTGGCTTCTCTCACATTTGGTTCACACATGCCACCACCCAGTTCTCCGCAAACAGCTAACATTCATCAAAGCACACTGGCTTGGTCTTCTGAGCCAGGAGCCTGGAAACCTTGGTTCTAGTCCAGTTCTGGAGAAAGCCTCCAAGATGTGTCCTATTTGTAATAGTTTATTCAACCCACAATCCCGTCTGCAGTTTCCAGGACGATGGCCATCTGCTCATTCCTTATGCTCTACTAACACACACTTGCGGTTCTGTTGAGTCCTCACATACGTGCTGAGATAGCTTCCAGAGCCACTCAGAAAAACGTCTTCACTCTCTATAAGCAGGTATGGGTCATTTCATCTTTTGGGACAGGGCTATATGAACTAAAATGTAGATATCCCCTCTGGAAGCTAAAGATGCTAGAGTTGACACCAAAAAGTGAAGCACCTCCTGGGGACCAAATGTGTAAAAGAATCCACCCTGCTGAAGGTAACAGCCAACACCTTGAGCAGACCTGAGCGGGGCAGATGTTTCCATCCTCCAGAAAAAGCCACTCAGTCTATGCCCTCACTACCACCTACTGGCATGAGCCAATATGGTGGAGTTGTGAGGGACCCTTCTTCAATGTGATTTTCTTTTATTGAGATAGGTCTTATGAAACTCAGGTTGGCCTCAGAATTGCTATGTAGTAACCAAGGATGATCTTAAACTTCTAGTCCTCCTGCTTCCACCTCCCAAGTGCTGAGATAACAAATAAGTTGGTTTATGTTATACTGAGAATCAAATCCAGGACTTCTGCATGCTAGCCACACTACCAAATAAGCCATATCTCATCTAACTTTCACAGCATCCTACCTACCAAGTCTTCATCATTTGCTAGAGTGAGGGATGGTTGCATAAGTCCAGTCTGACTACAATTTTATCTCTTACCTGGTAGAGGACGATAACTCTGATCTTTTTTGTTCCCCAAAGAGTTACTGCAGAATGCAGACCTCTGAGCAGCCTGACTCAGCTGTTTCTCCTTTTCTCTCTTAGTGTGGATGAGTGTAAGCTTTATGTTCCCTTTCAGTCTCATAATGGATCGTATTAGCAGACTAGAAATGAAGTGGGGAGCTGGGACTCACTCCAACTGCTACCCTAGATGCTGCTGCTCCTCCTGACTAGGGAGAAGTTAAAGAACTGCAGAAGGGAACTCCTTGAATCTGAAAAGTAAGTCCTAAGCAGATGCCACTTAAGAGTGATGCTGACCAGAGTCAAGGCAGTGACAGGTCTGAAAACTGAACTATATAGTTTGCAGTACTGTCCAGGTTTATAGACAAACCTGTGAAGGGCACGGAAACCAAAAAGTCTCCAAACAGGACTATAGTAACTCAGAATCTGTCAGGGAAACCATGTAGCCCACAAAAGTAGGCCAGGCCCTTACCCCAAACCTTTGCTGTAGAAACTGATCTCCAACCTGGTAAGAAGTAGTGTGCCGGTTCTAGCTCTTAATACTAACTACCTGGAGTAGTCCTGTAGTTCTAAGACTTTTTAACACTCAGGTGTCATCCAATTTACTAATGAATAATGAACCCAGGTAACACCAGGAGACATCCTCAGATTCTCAGAAGCCTGTGATCTCATGACACAGCCTTGCTATCTGGTACTGACTCTACCTAGTAAAGCAAAGTTGTTCCCAGTGGCTAGGATACTCAACAGCAGGCTGATGGGGATTCGGCCAGGCAGGTCAGGCTGCACTAGATTGTCTGACAACTAGTGGGTCTTGGGTATTCTATGCTGAAAAATGATTTTAAAGGTCTAAGTCTCTAAAATTGAAAATCCTTGTTCAAATAAAGTAGGGACTCAAAATTCTTAAAATTAGCTGTAACTGTATGCAAGGACAATGACATCCATGCTTTTATGGGGAAAGGGCTAATATTCAGACTTGGTCATTGTACAGAAGGTGACCACCAGTTCCAAAAGTCAACAAGATCAAAGTTGATGTCTCATCCTAACTGCCTGCCTGCACAGGGCAAGAGGATACTGGAGGATACTTAGTGGAAAGGGAAAGGTACTGGGACTCCTAACAAACCTCAAACAGAAGTAGAAAAGGTGTGAGAGGCAGTATTTAGCCTGATAAATAGGGAACAGATGATGTTCTATCTGGAGAATCAGATTGGAAAAATCCCTGAAGATGGGAAGAAAAACTGGTCAGGCTTTTTAGTTCCCATACTTCACAAACCCTTTCTGAGCTGTGAGGGTTGCTATCAAACATATAACACAGAAAAAGGAGGCTAAGAATGTCCACCTGATAAAACCCATGTAGTGGTGTAATGTCATAAAACCAGGTATGAATAATCCATCCATTGGCATCAGGAGCACTGTCAAACAGAACCTATGGTCAAGAGACAACCCCAGTGATCCAGACATGCACAGTGAGAGATAAAAGGACACAAAGAACAAGACGACTGTTTAAACAGCCAAGCAACAGCAGAGGGTTTTGCATTTCCAATATTGCACTCAATATTTTAGTTTGGCCAGCATGCTCAGAGAAAAGACTAACACAATGGTTTCATCCTCTCTCAGACCAATCCATGCGATGGAGATTATTTTTTGCACAAGCAAAATCAAGTTAAACACTGGAGCTGGGAGGTGGGTTCCAAACTAATGGAGCTGGCCAGGTTGGAAAATCTTGTCCAAAACAATCTATGATGCTTAGGGAAGACTGCTTTAATTTTTAACCATTACTAGAGACTTTACTGAAGTGGCTTCTTTCTGGCATATCTGAGCATCTTAGCAGATCTGAGTGGCTCAGGAAGGAGTCCTGAGTACTGTTTTCTGGCTAGTTGAGTCTGTTAAACCAATCAGTGCCATTGGAGGGTGAAGATGTGGCTCAAGAAACTGTTTGGAGGCAAGGGGAGGAAAGGTCTCCTCCATTAGCCTGCTACCAGCCTTCAGGCCTCTACTATGGATGGTATGGAGCACAGATGCCTGGTGGACACTACTGACAATCTGCTGATGCAAGGAGTTGGAGGGAGCTGGTGGTCTACACTGGCCAGTTACGCCAGTTTTAGGTGGAAGAGAAACATCAGGAAAGCCATGGATGAAGCTTAAGCTACTTTCTGTGTGCAGAGAATGGCACACCAGTTCTCCCAAGGACACATGGCAAATCCTAGAGAAGCTGTGGAGTGCCTCTTGGATGCTTCCTGCCAATTCATTTCTTGCTGATGACTCAACAGCTACTTGTTTAATTGCCAGCTCCCTGGTGCAAGCATTTTGCCATGTGGAGTGGTCATCAGGGCGGTGGAGTCTGTGGCTCAGAGTCCATTGGCATCGATGGCTGTCACAGAGGCAGGTGTTGAGGAACGTGAGGTGGTGGCTGAGGTCTTGTCCAGGGCTGGGCTGGGCACACTGCAGTCAGCAGACCTGGCTGAGCCCCGCCCTCCGGGGAGCAGTGGCCGGCTCTGGCTGTGGGGACTATGGCCATGCAGACTCTGGCCACAGAGGCGGTGGTGCCGTTCCCAGTCCTTGTGCTGGCAGAAGGACCCACAGTAGCGAGCAATATTGCAGCCACTGCACGTCTCACTGGCTTTTCGGCCACAGTTCCAGCAGTTCTGCAAGACACAGGCATCAGTTAGTGGCTGCTGATATCTTGCGGGGCAGGCTTGCCGCTGTTACTTGTTATCTGCATGGTAGAGCATGGGTCATGGAGCTACACACCTGTGGGTGAGTCCTCCGAGGATGACCTTTAATTCCTGACCCTTGTGCTTCTCCCTCCCAAATGCCAGGGTCATGGCCACGAGCCACCTGGCCGGGGTCTCAAAACTACCTTCTCCAGACCACACATCCACATATGAGGCTTGAACAAACATTTTCTATGGCAACCAATGGAGGAACCATTTTCACATTTTTTACTGGCAATATTCAATCCTTACCCCCACCCCCAGTCGTCCCTGGTAGGGTTTCTCTGTGTAGCCCTAGCTGTCTTGGAACTCACTCTGTAGACCAGGGTGACCTCAAACTCAGAGATCTGCCTGCTTCTGCCTTCAAATGCTGAAATTAAAGGTGTGTGCCAAAACCATCTGGCTAGGATTTGATCCCTCAACAAATATTTTAATTAATTGATTGATTGATTTGGGGGGGGAGGTGTTAGGAGACAGGGTTTCTCTGTATTGCTTTGGAGCCTGTCCTGGAACTAGCTCTGTAGACCAGACTGGCCTCGAACTCAAAGAGATCCGCCTACCTCTGCCTCCTGAGTGCTGGGATTAAAGACATGAGCCACCAATGCCTGGCCTTAACAAACATTTTTAAAGGAATAAAGGAAAACAGACTTTTTTTCCCCAAAGCTACCTGCCAAGGAACCAGGATGGATGAAGAGGGAGGTGGCTTGCTACTGCTTCCTTTGTCCTCTGCCTATATCCTTCACTGCGTGCCAATTACAGATGGGCTGAGGGGAGCTGTAGTCACTTGTCAAGACCACTCAACAGTGGGTACCTGAAGTGGAGCTTGGGGAGTTTTCTCACTGCTTGTTACATTTATTCACAGTAGGGCAAATAATCCTGAGGCTCAGCAGGAAGCACCAGCTAAGGACAGTAATTCTATCACAGAATATAAGACCTCAAGGAGCAGCCAGGAAAGTGTCAGGACAGTCACAAGTCACTAAACACACAACTTACTAACATCTCTAGGTGACTGGGAGCAAAGACAGTATTAAAAACAAAATAACAAACAAAACACCCACCCCTGTGTAGCCCCACCACTGACTCCTAAGTCCTTTGCTACCTCTGGGAGGAATACACTAGTGACATGAGATTCCCAGGACCTACTGGTAAAAGGAAGGTTTTTTTTTATTTGTTTTAAAGGTTCTAGTTTTGGGGAGCTATTAAGGACAGAGCAACTAGCCTTTTTGCCTACAGGGACACCAGATTGGCATATTTTTTCTCAAAAGTCTGACTACATACAGTAAGTACTAGCTAGTGAAGAAAGACAGTCTTCTCCCTAAACTCAGAATGCTTGACCAGAATATAAACAGATCTACTGGCTCCTTCCTAGCATTGTAAGATGGGAAAACTGAGGCCCAGATGTGCTAAGCCTAGAATGTCATCAAAGGGCTGGCTATTCAAAAAGCCTAGAACCTGGGTTTCCTGAGGTCCAGATACTCCATACATAGACTTACTTCAAAGCACATCAGAAAAGACTACAGATCCTTTTTAACTCCGGCTTCTTGGGAAATGTACTATAGGGACAATAAAATCTTGCCACCACCACTTCCATCAGAGGACAGAATTCAAGAACTTTTATGTTCCAGAGTTGGGAACACTGTGAGTCTGATGGGGTGCCAAAGGTCAATACCTCAAGTTGATAGCACTTGTGAGAAACAATCTAGGAGCTGCTTACACAGGTTGCTACTACCAGGCTCTCTCTCTCTCCAGGTGTCTCCAAGGACATCTAAGAACCTGGTCAGAACACCAAGCCAACAACATTTCCATCTTGGCTGCCACTATTTAACAATATCTTCATGCTATATGAAATATAGTAGAAAAAAGTAAGAGCCTCCAGAGATAGGCTCCTGGTATGCAGGCATAAAAAATACAGTTAGTGTCAGGAGAACTTGGGTGAAGGAGTGGCACTGGTGTGTAGTTTCAGTTATCTGGGAGGCTAAGATTTAATCTGAGACCAGCCTAGGCAATATGGTAAGTAAGACAACTTCTTGAAACAAACCAAACAAATGGTGTAAGCCAGGCTTGGTGGTGCCTGCCTATAATTCCTGCATTTGGGAGGTAGAAGCAGGTAAGTCAGGAGCTTAAGGTAAACCTTGGAGATATAGTGAACTCAAGACCAGCCTAAACTGTGAGGCCCCATCTCAGGAGAACCCTCAGCCCCAAATAAAAACTGTTTACTGTTTAGTTACCCTTCAGATCAGTATTCCTCACAACCCGAGCCACAGACTTGGCTCTTCTGTAGTTATTGTGGGAAGGTCATAAACCTGAGTCACTAGTTACAGAAGTCAGGGTTATGATTACAGGATCTCCTTTGTTAACGAGAGGCCACTGAATATCACAGCATCTCAGGTAACATCTATCAGAATTACCTGGGGCTTGTCAAAAGCCTTGGATCCCAACTCAAAACTTTTGGCAGTCCTGGCCCACAGGAGAAAAGACATCCACTTCAAGGTCAATTGCTACCTTATTGTATTTGCCAGAAAAATTGGAACATGCCTTGTTGGAGAGATGACACCCCCTCCACCACCACACACACACACTCCATTCCAGGCAGAGTGCTAGACAGTGGTGGCACCACCTTTAATCCCAGCACCCAGGAAAAAGAGGCAGGTGCATCCCTGTGAGTTCAAGGCAAGCCTGGTCTAGAGAGCAAGTTCCAGGACAGCCAAGCTATACAAAGAAACCCTGTCTCAAGAAAATCAATCAATCAATCAATCAATCAATCAATCAATCAATCAATCAATCAATCAATCAATCAATCAATCCAACGTTCCCAGGCAGAAAAGCAGCCTGGGTCTAGGGCAATGATGCCAAGAGCAGGAGCTACTGTAGTTTACACACCTCTGGAAAGTATCACATATAAACTCAGTTAAACTCAGTTTATCTTCCTAAAAGCTATCAGGCCAAAATGACAGGGCAGTTATACCCTCTCTAGAGACAACTGATTCCTTAATGACAAGTCAGTGTGAAGAGAAGGTAGGAGCATGTGGCACATGCTTCTCATGTGCCACACAATTTCTCATGAGACGGAGAAAGTGCTATTTATCCAGCAGGATTTCTTGAAATGCAGGAGAATCAGCATTTCTGGTCCATTGCAAACTCACCAAAAGCTTTTGAAGTGCAAATTTGCCAGGACCCATACTGGCATTCATTTCACCTGTAGACTACTTTTACTTTGTTGTTTAAAATTATTCCTTATGTTCTAAACCTAAAAAATGACTCAAATGAGAAAGTTGGCATGATGGTGCACATGTATAAATCTCGGCACTGAGGAGACTGAGGCCAAAGGATTGCCCAATAACAACCAGGATTACACAGTACCAGGCCAGACTGGGCTATAAAGATCCTGTCTCAAAAATCCACCACCCCTCAAAAAACGAATGAATGAATGAAGACTGAGATGAAAGTCGAAAGCTGGGAGTGGTGGTGCGAATCTTTACATCTTTATCTCAAAGCTTGGGAGGCAGGCAAAGCTCTGTGAGTTTGAAGCCAGCCTAATCTGCACAGCAAGTTCCAGAACAGTCAGGGCTACATAAAGAGATCCTGTATGCAAAAAAATTAAAATTAAAATAAAAAATCCACTGATTTCAAATATTCCAGTGCTAGGGCTGAGTGGATGTATCCACAGTCCTATCTCCTCTAGAGGCTGAATTTATCAACTCAGTGAGACCATGTCTCAAAACAGAAACAAGAAAAGATTGGGATGCAATTAAGAGGTAGCACATTTGCTACCCAAGGCCATAAATTTAATGCCCAGTACAGAGGGGATGGATAGCGGGCTGGAGAATTTTTATTTTTAGTCTTTGTGACCCATCTTCTCCTATGTGTATCAGGCTCACCTTGAACTCTTAAACCTCTGGCCTCAGCCTCCTAAATGCTAGGATTACAGGTATGTAAACATCATGTCCACTTGCAATTTTCATTGTATTGAAGCATCACCTACTTTTGGGCCCTGGATAGGGTACTGGGCAGTCTACCTATCTGTCACTAATATAAACTGAGAATCAACATCTACCCAGTGAGGTTACTGTGAGGATTAAAAAGAAGTATACATATATAGCTAGGTATGACTCTGCACACAGTGAGCCCCCTACAACTATAGCTGGGACAAACATCTGCCTTCACAGAAACTAAAGCAATCTACTGTGAGTATGTGACAGACTTAGATAAAAATCCATCCTCTAGTGGACTCTTTGGACCCAGCACCTCAGTAGCAAGCAATGGGTTTGCTCCCCTTCAGCTGCCCAGCCCACCCCAGCCCACAGCCCAGCACAGCTCTGACCTCTGTGGATTCTTCTTGCTCATTGATGACCAGGAAAGCATCTTCCGCAGCTTGCCTTTTGACATCCGCTATGGTTTGCTCCATTCGAGCTCTCTCAGTTGCAATCACTTCAAAGGCTTTTTGCTCTGCCTCAGCTACAGCCTTTTGTACCTCTGACATGGCCTGAATTTTCACCTTATTCACAGCTTCTTCTGGAAGAAAGCAACAGTAAAATCAACTGGCAGAGAAATCTTTTCCCTCCCAACCTACAACATTGGAGGGTAGTAAGCAGGGTTCAAAGAGGTAGGTTAGTATGTTCTTCACTATACAGCCTAGACTAGCCTCAAACTTTGGTAATCTTTCTATTTCTGCTTCCCAAGTAGTGAGATTACATGCATGTGTTTGAGCATGAAACATACATTTACATTCTATTCTTACAAGAGCTCATCCATTGATGTAACTATTAGGTATACACTCAGAAGTAGATGCTATTTAAGGCTAGGAATACATAGGTGAATAGACACCATTTTCCTACAAGTACCTCAGTGGCTTAGGTGCCATCTTATATGTCAAAATAAGAGACTAGTCTGCAGACTATGCAGAGTGAGTTCCAGGACAGGAAGGCTACAAAGTGAAACCCTGTTTTAAAAAACAAAAACAGAAGATTTATTTTTCTCATTTTTAAGAGTATTTTCAAACTGTTTTACATGGTAAAAACAATTGTTTTTGATGTCTAATTATGAATTAACAAGCCTATAATTCTACCTACTTTGGAGCTAAGGAGGGATTTTGACTTCAAGGCCAGTCTTGTCAACTTAGTGAAACCACGCCTTAAAAACAAGGGGGGTGTGGCTTACTGGGGAACATAGTTCAGAGGTAGAACTGCCTAATATACCCAAGAACCAGCATAAACTCACTGTTGGAAACCATGGGTGGTGCTAATGAGACCTAACACAAACTTAACCACAGAGCTGACATCTTTTAGCCCTAGAATAGTCTTGGGTAAGCTAGAGGCAGGGAAAGGAGCTAGAAAGATGGCTCAGTGGTTATGATCATTCATTGCTCTTGCAGAGTTCTATGGAGATGCTCAGTGGATAAAGGGCCTGCCATGTAAGTGTAAAACATGAATTTTTATCTGCAAAACCCACATAAAGCCAGATGTGGAAGCATGCATCTAACAATCCCAGTATTCCCACAGGGAGATGCTGAGTAGAAACAGAACTCCCAGAAACATCCTGGCCACCTAGCCTGGAGTTCAGAGCAGGAAACGAGACAGGTTCAAAACAAGGTAGATCAAGGACTGATACTGAAGTTGCCTTCTGGCCTTCATACTGTGCTACCTCAAACAAGAAAACTTAAGAAGAAAATCAGAATTCAGCAAATATTGTGACAGTGTGGATACAAAGAGGCCACAGCAAATAAATTCTCTCTTCAGCAAAGAGGCCACAGAAATAAATTCAACTTCTGTCAAAATGAAGGAAGAGCTAGGTATTTCATGCTTTAATGGAAGCTGGTAGAAGGGTGTTAAAAGGCCTAGAGGGACCCATTCCAAACTCCTGACCTGCCAAGGATCAGGCAAGCAATTCAGTCCAGGAGATGTGCAGACCAGACGGAGGGAGAGTAGGAAAAGCCATCAATCCTATGAGGACATTATGGACGATTGAAAGCAGGTTATGAACCTTTCCCTAGTATATGGGTTCCCAGCTTGCATAAACTAGTGAGGACAGACAGCACACTAGCAGACAGATACACACCTGTTTTCTTCCAAAACTCCACAGGTACATATCCTGTTCCTGGCCGACTGGTGAATTCCCGCTGAGAATCTACATAAGAGATAAAGAGCAAGGGATCAGAAGCTTTCTTCACCCAGTATTCAAAACCCAAGTTCTTGTAAAAGTTAGGCAAATGCTCTAAGGATACTCTCTAACCCTGACACAAAATTTCTTCTCATTTACCACCTAGATCCAAATATGTATGCTTGTTTAGTACAAAACATATTCAAACTAAGAAGTAACTTCAAATTATAAAACAGTATACTCAACTCTATAAGTAGGTAAACACAAATTTTTTGTGATGGCCCTTGTTCATGATAAATAAGAGCTATACCAGTAGGTCACAGAAAACATGGGACATCATATACATGTATTCAGTGTAACTTGACTAGGGATCACTTTTGATACTTTTAGAAAAAGTGTCCCCATGTTACTCAGGCTGCCCCTCACTTATAACCAATCCTGCCATTTTTATTTTTCTTTGAAAGATTTATATTTAGCTTGGAAGTGGTGATACACACCTTTAATCCTAGTGCTCAAGAGGCAGAGGCAGGCAGATCTCTGTGAGTTTGTTCGAGGCTAGCCTGGTCTACAACTATACAGAGAAACCCCGGCTACAAAAACCAAAATAAACAAAAGATTTATATTTGATTTTCATTAAGTGTGTGTTGTGTTATGGAATATCCCTTTACACCATGTGAAGATGTATCTGGTGGCTGGTTTAATAAAAAGATAAACAGCCATAGCTATGCAGGAGGTACAGTAGGGAATCTGGACAGATGGAGTGCTGGGAAGAAAGGTGGAGTTGCCAGCCAGATGGAGAGGGAGCAAGACATAAGAAACAGGTAAAAGCCATGAGTTATGTAGATGAATAGAAATGGGTTACTTTAAGTTATAAGAGCTACTGAGACAAGCCTACACTACAGGCCAAGCTTTTATAATTAATAACTAATGGTCCTGACAAAAAGTCTGACTATATGTGTATGGATTTGAGTCTGTATAAGTGCCTTGCTTAGGTAGGTCACATTCCCTAAAGCTGAAGTTAAAAGTGGTTGTGAGCCACCTAAAGTCCTGCCCCCTGGAAGAGCATTTAGTGTTTTTAACTGCTGAGCCACCCCCTCTAGCTCATACCCTACCATTCCCCCGACCCCCCTTCTCTTCCTCCCCTTCCTTAAAGGCAGGGTTTCATGAAATTCAGACTAACAATTAATTTTCGAAACTCTTGTCTTTACTTACCAAATGTTGTAAGCACAAGTGTGCACTAAGACCACACCCAGTTTTTGTGATGCTAGGGACTAACCCAAGGCTTAATGCATGTTAAGTAAACACAACATCAACTAAGCTATATCTCAGAAAAATGATGCAACAGAAATCAGACATGCTGGCAATGTTCTCAGACTCTTAATAGGAGACCCTGGATCTGTGAAACACTAAATCTAGAGCAACTAGAATTTATCAAATTGTCTTCATTTTGAAAGGGAGGTGCTAGTAATGACTTGGACAGATCATAAAAATAATAATCACTGTCGTAGACACATTAGACAATATGGTCATCCCAGCTAGACCCTCAAGTTAGGGTGGTTTGTACTAAGCACAGCAGTGTTTTGCTGAGTGCTTTTAGCCTGTACTCTGCCATCCCAGCTGCACACATGCATACTCATGGAAGTAATGCACGTGACTGTTGATGTCGGTATTCTGTCAAACATCTCTAAGTGGCTTCAGGGAATATTTGTTAAGGGCTCACATTTGTTAGAGTGACCCGAAAAGTAGCCTCACTTGTTTTTTTAAGTTTTAAATCAAAGGTGTGCTCGAATGTAAATTGTTTCTTGATATACCAGCTATCCCATATAAAATGGTGACAAGTAATGACTGGCTCAAGAGCCACGCCTGTCAATTAAAAGAGAAAGTGGCAGCCCTTAGCTATTTAGGATAAGACACACATTATTAATGCTGGCATTTCCTCAAAAATTTCTCCCAGTTCTTCTGAGACCAACAGCTGTCTTCTATGAAAAATGCTAGCACTGTCATAAGAAGAAATTCATTCTCTCTGATGAACATTTGGGAACTTTAAGTGGGTGGGTGGAGAAAGAGTGTGATCACAGATGGCCTGTCATTCAGCTGTGCCTTTGGATAGGGCACCTTTTTAGCTTCTAGGGGAAAGTGATGAACATTCTGGGGGATAACTCAAGCTTCCTGGATATATCCTAGGGATAAGAGCTACTCATCTCTGCTGCATCAAGATGTACAACCCAGTTCTGCCTAAGCTCATCTTTTGAAGGCAGCTATCAGGAAATGGAGAGTAACTGAGGAAAGAAAGCAAAGTGGGTGAATACCACCAAGAAGGAATATGGTGAATGCAGCCATCGGAGTACCTAGTTATGATGTGATATACATAACTGGTGCCCTTTTCTTTCTCCCTTACTGATTTCTGTTATGCTGTGCTGAACTCAGATGAAGCTGGGCAAGTAGTCATCATTAAGCTATACCCCAGTCACCAAAGTTTAGATGTCATCATTGTTTCTGGCTAATAACTCCTCCATTGGAGGCCATAGAAGCCCGAATTTCTCCTCCTCTTGCTCTTGCCTTCACCTGCTACCAAACCTCTCTACTTTGGGACTGGCCACAACAAAGCCATAGGATTTGCTGATTGTTCATGCTGTAATCTCAGCAAAGGCAGGGCTGAAGCAAGCCTGAGGTCAGCCTAGACTGCAAAGTGAGAACCCATCTCAAAAATAAACAATAAAACCAAACCCAAAAGTAACAAAATTGTTTGAATGTGCCCTTGTCTGATAATATATTATACTGATGGGTCCTGCCCCTTCACCTAGACAAGGAATTCTACAGAATAGCAAAAAGCACTGATGCACACATGCCTTCCTTGATTTCCTCATCCAGTCTATTGTAATTCAACTGCAATGATATAGCCATAAGACACAGGATTCATAAAGCTGGTTAGCTGAAATGTGCAGTTTCTGAGTGTGACAGGTCCAGAGAAGCCCTGTATTCCTTCCCCTAGACCTTGTATCTCTTCATGTGTGTCTTTTGTAAACAGATAAGCTTGCTTCCCTGAGCCTGTGAGCAGCTAGAGCAAATCAATCAAACCTAAGGAGATAATTGTGGGAAGCATAGTTGATAGTCAGCAGATCAGAACATGAACAGAAGAACCTGGGGCTTGCAAACTTGATGTAATGTGACAGGGAGGCGTCAGGCTCAATAGATAACCATCTTTGTAGCAGAGGCCAATGACCAGAGTTCAATCCCTGGAAACCACATGGTGTATAACAAATATTGAATATTGTAAGTTGTCCTCTGACACCCCCTCAACACACCAATTAAAAAAAAATTAGTAGTAATGAAGGGGATAGCAAGATAGCTCAATAGGTTAAAAGTGCTTGCTACCAAGCCTGGAGAACTAAGTGTAATCCCTAGAGCCAATATGATGGGCTGAAATAACCAACAACCTCCACAAACATGGCACACAAACACATACACAACTAAATAAATGTAGTTAGGCATGGTGATGCACACCTTTAATCCCAGTACTTGAGAAATTGAGGCCAGTCTAAGCTACATAGTAAGAGTCTCAATAAACAAACCAAATGAGTGCTACAGAATAGCTGTAGAATAACTAGGAACTCAGATCTATCTGATATTTAAGTGGAGTGAAAGCTGCTGCTCCTTCTAGGCTACCCCTTACTATCCTTACCGTTGCTGAGAGAATCTGTACTCCCAGGGCTGTGCTGTCTGGAGACTAGCTCAGTCCCAGATTTCCTCATCTCTGTGTTTTCATTAAATCGCCTTTTCCAATAGTTGAGTTCTTCACGATCAGATTCCTGACAGCGCCTCAGAACTGCCATGGACCGTCTCGTTTTCTCTACCATTTCCATAATGCAATTCAGGGCCTGAGCCAGAGAGAAAGTGAGGTAGAGATGAGAAACTTAAACAAGAACAGTGAAATTCAAGGATGGACAAACCACAGGGGGATGGGGAGAAGGACTCACAGATTTTATAACCTTAGGAATAAAGGTTACATTTGAAAGTCATTCTTATACCTTGACTTTTAAAATTAATTTATGTGTGAGTATTTAGTCTGCACAAAAGTCTGTGCCTATGTATTGCCCTCAGAGATGAGAAGAGGGGAAGAGAGTCCCCTGGAACTAAGTTACTGATGGTTGTGAGCTGCCATGTAGATGCTGGGAAGCAGACCTGGGTCTTCTGCAAGAACAGAAAGTGCTCTTAGCCACTGAGTCATCGCTATAGTCCCTGTTATACCTTTTATTTTATATATACAACTATCTTTTCCTATCCATGGAGGTATTGGTTCTAGAATCCTCTAAGTACACTAAAAGTCACAAGTGCTCCAATTCCCTTATATAAAATGTGTGGCATTTGCATATATCCTGTGCACATCTACCCACATATCTATGTCACTTAAAAAAGTCTTTACACAGGCCAGCATGGCTCAAGAGGTAAGGAGTACTTGCTGCCCTCAGGAAATTACATGGTGGAGGTAGTCCTCTGACTGTCACATACAGTGGCACAACACAACACCACACCTACATACACAAAATAAGTATTGCTTTTCATGAAAGAAAAACTGCTGTCAATAAGCTACCAGATCAGTGAGTAGAAGAACTTTTCTCCAGGCTTGAATCCCTGGAATCATTAGGTAAAGCTAGATGCTTTTGTAACAATGCAATCTGGGGCTGTTTCTGTAACAGACACATGCATGCATACACACATACACAATGTACTACCCTCTAGGTAAGGACCAGGGTCAAATGATGATGATGATGATAGTAACAGTAATAATATCTGAGTTAAACCACAATATGCAGTTTTCAAGTAGGCACTGCCTATTTTCAGGGAGAAGAGATGCTCTCCTCTGATGGGAAAGAGAACATGAGCCTGTATCGGTATACTAATTCTAACTTGGATTTGTTTAACTTTCCATGTGCCACACGCTATAAAAACACTTTATGTATTATTACAAATAATGTCAATCTTTTTTTTAAAAGGAAAAAGATTACATAATTTAGTGGTGAATGTGTTTGTGTATCTTCATGTGTATATTCCATGGCCCATGAACGAAGTCAGAGGACAACTTATGAAGAGTTGGTTCTCCCCCACCTACCCTGTGGGTCTTGGGAATCAAACTTAGGCTCTCAAGCTTAGCTGTGTCTTTGCTCACAGAGATATCTCACTGAACCTTATTTTTAAAGGAAAGAATAATGACGGCTAAAAGAGGTAGAGTAACTTATTGAGATCACAAAGACATAAATAGCAAGGCTGGAACCTCTGCTTTAACCATCTATTTATTACATGACTACCTGGTTTAGGAACTGGAGAGACCAGCCTACCATCAAGATCTGGGAGTAACTCAGCAGCTCTTCATCTGAGCAAGTGGTGAAAATAAATCAACTTCTGTTCAAAAGTCTTGTTCACTTCAAGCACACATGAACTTACTGGCAGCATTAAGAATTAAAAGAGCTAGATGTCATAGTACATGTCTAAGTAGGAAAGTAAAAAAGCAAAAGTGAGTGGGCAAAATGGTTAAGAATGTAAAGGGAGCTTGCTGCTAAGGTAGAAGACCAAATAGTTGTCCTCTGAATCTCCACATTCAAGTCATGGCATGTACACAAATGTGTACACAAATACACACCAACCCCCCCCAAATAAATAAACTATAAAGATTTAAAAGTAATAAGGACTTAGGGAAATTAAACATATTGAGATTCTTACATGGTCAAGATGTTTCCATTCATCAGCCCATTCCCTTTCTGTCAAACGGTGGTCTACCAACTCATCTTGATAGCCTCCATTCAGATCTATTAGAAACAAGAGATTATATTTAAAGAATACAGAGCAACTGAATTCTATCAAGGACCTGGGTTCCATTCCTAGCACTTTTGGGGCATGACTCCCAAACTCTTACCAATTCACTTGTAAAGACAAATCACAAAATAAAAACAAACACAACAGATTATATCAGAAAAGGAAGTACAGATATATCATAAACATCTTCTAAGGATAGCAAACCTTCCATGTTATCAGGGGTTATGCCCCTTTCCTTTGTTCACATAAGCATTTCATATCCAACATTCTGGAAAATAAAATATCAGAAGTACTCTGTTGAGTTGGGTGTCTATGGTGGCTTGAATAATGGGCCCCAAAAGGTCACATATCTGAATGCTTAGTCACCAGAGAGTAGCACTACTTCAAAGGATTAGAGGGTGTGTCACTGGGAGTGGGCTTTGAGGTTAAAAAAGGCCAAGTCTGGCCCAGTGGCTCTCTTTTCCTTCCTGCTGCCTTTGGATCCAGACATAGGCCTCTCCAGTACCATGTTTGCCTGCATGCTCTGCTGATAATGGGACCAAACCTCTGAAACTGTAAACAAGTCCCAATTAAATGCTTTCTTTTATAAGACTGCTGTGGTTTGGGGGGGGGGGGAGCTGATGTGGTCATGGTCTTTTCACAGCAAGAGAGCACTAAGAAGTGCTGTACTACATACACATCTTTAACTCTATTACATGCAAAGTAGAGGCAAGAGAATTGCAGTTTGCTCTACCACCGAGCCACACCCTAAACACTGTATCATTCATTGCTATTTTCTAATGCCTAAGCACTAGTACATTTTATTCTAAATACTTTTTTATATTTTGGATAGACTATAGATCCTAAATTTAGAGATATAAGGCAAGCTATAGATTGTGTCCATACACTTCATTTTAGGGGAGTGTACGTACTGATTCAATTAGGGGGAGGAGCATATGATAGTTTGGTTAATGTGGACCAGTATAATAGGGCACACATTTCCTAATAGGTCTAAGGAAAACAAAGGGATTAATCATGGTAAGTAACCAACAGTTTCAAAGTACAATTCTAGATGTAGATACACATTTTTTAAAAAAACTGTTAGAAATACAAGTAAAATTTAACAAAATAGAGTTATATTGTCTAAGGGTTTTTAATGCTGTGCAGAGAGAGACATCATGACCATAATAGTTCTTATAAAGAAAGCATTTAACTGGGGTGAATCGCTCACAGTTTCAAAAGTTCAGTCCATATCATATCATGGAGAGCATGACTGCATGCAGGCAGATTGCATGCTGACTCCATCTTGACATACAGGCCACAGAAGTCAAATGACAGTCATATCGAGGGAATATTTGAGTAAAAGGGACCTCAATGCCCGCCCTCACAGTGACACACTTCCTCCAACAAGGCCACACTCCTAATAGTACCACTTCCTTTGGGGGACATTTCCTTTCAAACCACCACACCTAGCTTTCACCATTCTTCTTTCTCAAATGGGCAGGAGCTGTGTATGAAGAGGTTATTAAAAAAAAAAAAAAAAAAAAAAATCAATAGCCAAGTCTAGCTCTGAAAAAGAATTTAATGTTATTATTGTTTGTCTGATTGTATGATGATGTTGACTATGATGATACACAGATATGTAGAGATGTATTTGAGATTAATAGGCATTCTTCAAACCTTTCAAAGACCTACAGAATATGGCATTTAAAATGATTTACGATTTTTCTTGACAATGAGACATAAATGCTCCTGTCAGAAAGGAAAATAGACATTGAAGAAACATGTATTGAGTTTGCTTCCAGTATGGCAAGACTAGCCATCTGGACAAGATACTGCTCTTGTCTGGACTGTTTGACTTTGTGACGTATAAACTGGACATGCAGGACCCACAGAAAAGTGACTGCTGATTCAAGATGGACATTGCTACAGAGTTCTTGCTTCATGGAAGAGACCGCCAGACAGTCTACAGGACACAGAAAAAAGTGACTGACAAACTGCCAATACAAGAAGATAGTTTAAAGTTTCCTGCTTTGCTGAAGAGTCTGCCAGACACACTATGGCCTATGGGCTGAAGATGAAAGATTCCAAAAAAAACTTCAGGTGACTGACAAGGCAAGATGTCTCTGTCATTTCTAGAGTTTATATATATGTGGTCTTTGAAGACAGTTATGGTTATAGTTTTCCTTAGTTAAGCTTAAAGATAAGTTACATATAGGACTTTAGACTCATAAATATAGGATAGATGATAGAATAGTTTCTTTTAATCTTGCTAAATGTTAATGGACTAAATATTGTTAACTGTGATTCTTACCTGATAACTGTTGTGTTATGTATTTTGCTATGTTAAGGTTAAAACCCTTCTTTTCATTTAGACAGAAAACAGGAGATGATGGGAGATGTCATTCTGTATATATGTTTCTCATACTGGTTAATGAATCCAAGCACTGTTGGCCAATAGGAAAGCAAGAGAGGAGGGACTAGGAGACAAGGAGAGAGGAAGTGGGAAGGAGGAGTCAAGATGGAGAGACAGGGGAGACCAGATGCCTGCCTCACTCTCTCCGTTAAGACCACGCAGAGATTAATAGAAATGGGTTAATAATTAAGACAGAGCTAGCCGATAAGAAACTAGTATCTGGCCAACAGCATTATATCTGATACAGAGTCTTGTGTTAACTGGGGCTGGCGTGGTGGCGGGACAAGACCAGCGGTGGGAGGAAAAACCTACTCCTTACAATGGAGGTCAGAGAACAACTTTATGGAGTTAATTCTCTTCAGGAATCAAACTCAAGACCCAGGCTTACATGGCAAGTGCCTTTATTCACAAAGCCATCTTGATTTTAACTAAGCCTAGATTTAACAGCTAAACAAAAGGCATGAGAGAGTATGGAAGGACACTAAAGAAGGTATGTATCATCACCTGCTGACAATGTAGCCAATCTCAACATCAGGCAGCTTAGGAACTGAATATTGTCAAGGTCACTTACTAGCTATGTGACACTGGCCACAGTTACTTTGATCCTCTCTGTATGAAGAAATTACTGATTGTCTAGACCTTCCAAAAAGATTGAATAAAATAATTTGTGGTAGCTGAGACTCAGTAAGTGCATGGAGACAATACTCTCATGGCCTTCACCATTCAGTAAGAACTGCATGAAGCATGAGGCCTTAGTGAGGTTTGTGCCTTGGGAAGATGCTAGTCAGCCTAGGTCCAAGTGGGAAATAATCAATGTGTTCTCCACAAGGTACCCCTAACAAATGAAATGCAAGACAAACCAATCAAGATGGCAGGCCTATCCTCTCCCCCCATCTCCCGCCTGATTGATACTGAGGAGTTAAACTCTAAAGATTCATTTACAAAAGAGAATGTGACAAAAAAAGGTCTTTTCAAAACTGATCTCAAATTAGGACTGTGGGTTTTTTAAATGGTAGTGTTTATTCCTAAATGTAATAGTTACATAGGCCTATGCTTCAGGCATTTCAGGAAGTTATTACTCTCAAGACCTGTATGACAAGAACTTTAAGTCTCTGAAGAAAGAAATTGAAGAAGACACCAGAAAATGGAAAGATCTCCCATGCTCATGGATAGGTAGGATTAACATAGTAAAAATGGCAACCTTACCAAAAGCAATCTATAGATTCAATGCAATCCCCATCAAAACCCCAGCACATTTTTTTCACAGGCCTAGAAAGGACAATACTCAACTTCATATAGAAAAACAAAAAACCCAAGATAGCCAGAACAATTATGTGCAATAAAGGAATTCTGCAGCACCATACCTGACTTCAAATTCTACTATATAGAGAGCTACAATAATGAAAACACTTGGTGTTAGCATGAAAACAGACAGGTAGGTACACCAATGAAATCAAGACCCTGATGTCAATCCACACACCTATGAATACCTTATTTTTTAACAAAGAAACTAAAATTATAAAATGGAAAAAAGAAAGCATTTTCAACAGATGGTGCTGGCATAACTGGATGTCAACATGAAGAAGAATGCAAATAGAAGTCCAAATGGATCAAACACCTCAACATAAAATCACACTGAACCTCATAGAAGAGAAAGTGGGAAGAAGCATTGAACACATTGGCACAGGAGACCACTTCCTAAACAGAACACCAGTAGCACAGACACTGAGAGCAGTGATTAATAAATGGGACCTCCTGAAACTGAGGCGCTTCTGTAAAGCAAAGAACACAGTCAACAAAACAGATGCCTACAGACTGGGAAAAGATCTTTACCCACTCCACATCTGACAGAGGACTGATTTTCAAAATATACAAAGAACTCAAGAAACTAGACATCAAAAGACCAAAAGTTCTCTAAAAAGAGAACTTTCTCAACATAAGAATGTCAAATGGCCGAAAGACACTCAGGAAATGCTCAACATCCTTAGACATCAGGGAAATGCAAATCAAAACAACTCTTGAGATACCATCTTACACCTGTCAGAATGGCCAAGATCAAAAACTTTGATGACAGCTTATGCTGGACAGTGTAGAGAAAGTGGAACACTCCTCCACTGCTGGTGGGAATGCAAACTTGTACAGTCACTTTGGAAATCAGTATGGTGGTTTCTTAGAAAATTAGGAATGAACCGACCTCAAGACCCAGCAATACCATTTTTGGGCATATACCCAAAGGAGGCATATTCACACAAGGACATTTGCTCAACTATGTTCACAGCACATTACTCATAACAGCCAGAACCTAGAATCAACCTAGCGCTCATCAAGCAAAGAATAGATAAGGAAAATGTGGTACATTTACACAATGAAATACTACTCAGTGGTAAAAAACGAGGTCTTGAAATCTGCAGGCAAATGGACAGAACTAGAAAGAGCCATCCTAAGTGAGGTAACCCAGTTCCAGAAAGATAAATATAATATGTACTCACTCATAAGTGAATGTTAGACATAAAGCAAAAGACAACCAGCCTGCAGGCCATAACCCCAGAGAGCACAGAGGACCCTAAAAGAGACATACATGGATCCACTTAGGAAGGGGAGAGGAGAGGAGTAAAGGGGAGTGAGGGAAAGTATAGCTCAGTAAAGAAAAATGGCACACACACAAAAAAGTTATCACTCTCAGACTTGAGGCTAAGCAACTTTCATCAGATTACACATGTAGAGTCAGAGCAACTCTTGCTGGCTTGGGACTCATGTAAACCACGCTAGCTTCAAACTTGGAGTTATTCTCCTGACTGCTAAGATATATGCCACCATGCCCAGCCCCCATTCTTTGTTTGTTTGTTTGCTTTTGTTTTTTGTCTATAGCACAGGCTAGCCTCAAACTCCTTATGTAGATGAGGATGACCCTGAGCTAATCATCCTACTTCAGCCTCTATAGTATTGGAAGTGCAGGCATGTGGAATTATGTCCAACTGCATAACATCATCTTATCAACAGAAAAAAGGCAATGATGATATTATTTGGCTTTATTGTTGACTAGGAAAGCAACCCATGGATTTCCTCCAGATTAAAGCATTGTCATACTGCTGAGAGCACTTACTAAGATTGTGGTGCCTCTCACGAACTTCTCGGTGTTCTAGCATCTTGTTGGGCTCCCGATACAGGTGAGAAGTTGCAATGTCTTCTAAAGTATAGTGCTGAAGAGGTGGTGGGGTAGGGTGGAACTGGCCCCCAGGATTCATGAGGGGCACAGTGAGGGCAGGACTGTGCCGGGGAGCAGGGCTGATAGTACACACTCTCTTGGCAGGTGGTTCAGAAGGAATTGTATCTCTTTCAAAACTATTATCTTCCCTCCTGCAGAAGAAGCAAAGTGCTTATAGGAGCCTGTCAAGAAGAGCTCAGGTTAACATCCCTACCAAGTCTCAGGATAGCAGTTTCTTCCCAGCAACTCACCTCCTATGAAACCCAACCTTCAGATACTGTGCACTTTCCAAAGCAGGAAGACTTCAAAGAATTTATTTTTGGTGCTGCAGCCTACATGCTAAGCACATGCTTCATACTGGTATACTCCCAGTCCATCAGCCCTTATCTGAGTAGGTTACCCAGGCTGGTCTTCAGCCAAACCCCAGAGATCTGACTTCAGCGCCTCTGCAGTAGCTGTGACTTCTGGTGTATGTTCCTGTACCCAGCTCAGGAATGGTTTAACAAGAGGCATGAACTGAATTGTCTTCTGGAGCAGAAACAATATGTAAATGTTTGTTTATTCCAGCATGGAGAGGTCCAGTAAGCAGAACCATCTCTAATCATGACACAGAACAAGAGAAACTGAATAGGACAAGGTTTAGGAATGCTGAAAGTCAGAACTGTCATTGTAGAGGTCAGTTGCTAGAAAGAAAACTGCCTCTGTAACTTGGTAGGGGTTTTAATGACTCAGCTTCAACTGTAGTTATCTTTCTATTGTTCATAATACTGCTTCCTCAACAACTTATGTATTATTGTGGCATTATTATTAGATTATTCAGAATCACACCCTGAGACTTGTCATCGGCTAAAGGGACTGGGCAATCCTGGGAGCTGAGTCTTCATGTCTAAACTCTAGGGCAGAGCTTCTTGATGGGAATATGCAGTCAGTTACTTGAAGAGTCACTGGGACAAAGGAAAACTAATCTTGGAAAGTCTAACACATTATATGTGTATAAACCACCAACAAAACCTTCTTTCTTTTAAAGCAAAGAGCAGCTCCAGAAAAATAGGACAGATCTCTTCTCTGCTCACCTTTCAGGACTGGGCCTCTTTCCATTTCCATGAACCTCCATAAGCAGTTCAGAAGAGTCAGCAGGAGATGCGATACTGGTGTTGAGCAGAAGGTGCTCGTGCTGAGCCAAGTACTGGGATGGGGTCTGCTTGGCAGCCCGGGCACAATGCAGGAGTTCTCGCTGCAGCAGGGGCAGGTTGGCCTTGAAAAGAAAAGGCAGTTTTCCCATCTGCTGAGCCCTACCTACAGAGATTAGCATCTCAACGAGCTCTTGCAGACAAACAGCCCTCTTTGCTTTCTCCCTCTAACACTCACTAGTAAAGTGGCATCAAAGTAGTAAAGGGGCATTTTTATATAAGATACTGGTTGGTCTGTTTCTACCCCCAAGAAGATGTCAGTCTTAAAGGGACTGTGTCTTAGTTACTTCCGTGCCCTGACACAGAGCACAATAAAGGTTTGTTGAACACAGAATTTTAAAACATACATTTTTCTTTTTTTCAAGATGTCTTTTATTTTTAATTGTGTGTTTGGGTATGTAAGTGCATATGTCCTGTAGCTGGAGTTACTAGGGGTCGTGAACCACAGTACTACTGGTACTGTACATCAAACTTAGGTTCTCTACAAAAGCAACAAGCGCTCTTAACCACTGGGTTGCCTCTCCAGCCCTAAAACATACATTTTCAGCAAGGATTTTTCAGTCTGGGAAATAGGACTAACGCCAAATGGAGACATGACAAACACTCTATTACTAAACTGCATCTCCAGCACCCAAAATACACATTTTCTTGAAGACTAGCCAGTTAAGAGAATTACTACTGCCTAAAAAGGAGAATTACAAGCTCTGGTTTCTCTCTTCTGAATCACAACTTCTCTGATGGTGGCACTCAGCCTTCTCTGAGGGCTCTCTGAAGAGATTTTGGAACCCTGGAAGCCAAGATTACTCTGGAAATGCAGTTTGGAAGAAGAGTGCTGGGAATAACATAATCTGGAAAAGGAAGCTTATGTTCTGTTGTTTTTTCCTTCTCATACTAAGAAAACTTTTGGTAGATAGAAAAAACAAAACAAAACAAAACAAAACAAAACAAAACAAACGGGCAAGAGGTGGCTCAGAGATTAAGAGCACTGACTGTTCTTCCAGGTTCAATCCCCAGCACCCACATAGCAGCTAATAACTGTATGCAACTCCAAGATACCATGCTTCCACATGGAAATACATGCAAACACCAATGCACATACAATAAAAATAAACAAACAAGCCCACAAAACTTCCCCATACTTTTAAACTTCAGAATTCTAATTCTTTTTGTATGTATCAAAAAATTGTATTTTTTTCCCTTAAACTTAAACATAACTCAGGGAGGCACCTATAATGAATGCCTTCACCTCAAGGGACAAATGAGTAAAAGAAAAGTTTTAATGCATGCAAGTAGTCACCCCCTCACTGAGGGTTAATTTAGCAGGCACCATAATTAGTAGCTGTTTTAAAGCAGAAATAAATTGACAAAACCTCAAATGCTAGCCAAAAAGCTGTTGTAACAACCTACCTCATGCTGTTTCCAAATAACACAGTTTAAGAATAGAGAATCTGACAATATGAAATACTTAAGTGTGGTCTAGATTCTAAATCTTACAGCTGCAAAAATTTAATCAAATCTTTATATTTGTGACATGTGTCCTTTGGTGGCATACAGGAAAAACATAGTTAATTATGTTCTGTTAACACAAACTTCATGAATTGTTTTTTAATTCTAGAGTCTCAGTGAACAGTTGTCTATAAATTCAGATATAAAGAAAAGATAAATGGGGTGGTGGTGGGGGGCACACCTTTAATCCCAACACTCAAGAGACAGAGGCAGGTGAATCTCTGAATTGAAGGCCTGCCTGGTCTACAAAGTGAGTTCTAGGACATTCAGGGCTACACAGAGAAACCCGTGTAATACAAACAAACAAACAAATACACACACACACACAAAAAGAAAAAAAAAAAAAAAAAAGGAAGGAAGGGAGGGAGGGAGGAAAGAAGGAAGGAAGGAAGAAAAAGAAGAGACAAGAAAGACAACCAGGGTCCAAGCAGCACAGCTGCTCCAGGGCTCACAAAGGTCATAGCATACTTTCAGCCACCAAGGTTTCCATGTTCTCAAGAGCAGAGTCTAGTATAGGCCTATACACCTCAGATCAGACCATCTTCTTGGCTGTCCTGTTATGCTACAGTCCAAAATTGTTCTAAGAACAGGAAAAATATACTACACCTCTAGTTCTAGCACTTGGGAGGCCAGCCAGGGCTAAATAATGAACAAAACCAAAATAAACTAACATCAGTATTTTGGAAAGGGATACATAGCTTTGATGATTTAACATTTTCTTGGGGCTGGATGGCTCAGTAGATAAAGGCACTTGCTGCCAAGCCTGATGATCTGAGTTTGATCCTAGGGATCCATATGGCAGAAGGTAAGAATCAATTCCTGCAAGTTATCCTCTGATCTCCATATATGTGCTATAATAGCCCCTCAAATCAAACCAAACTAAAACAGAACATTTTCTGAGAAAATGAAAGTTAAGTTTAAGGACAGCAAAAGGAGGCTTATTTGTTTGACCAAAATAATAATCAGAATTTGTTAGCTAAGAAACAGAATTAATTCTAAGGATTTTCCTTATAGGTAGAAAAATTAAAATCCAAAATATGTTAATTGAACATAGTATGGTTTTTTCCCCCCCTCAGGGAGAAGGGGGTAATATTTAGTTTAATTGAATTTCAAGTGGGTATCAATTGCAAATGTCTATCTGTATACAGCATTCTTAGTGTTACAAAACCACATGGTGTGCTAGATTTGTTCATACTAGTTGACAATAAAACTCTAATCTTTTATTTCTTTTGAACTATTCCTTGTGTAACTTAAAAATAGCTGATAGAAGTAAAACAACTTACATTTCACATGAATTGTTTCTGGAAAGCGCCACTTTAGAATGAGTCCTGTGTTTATACCATCACTGTCCATAACTATGATCTATGGAGCTAGAGAGATGGCTCCACAGCTAGAGGTATTCGCTGTTATTACAGAGGACTGGGGTCAGACTGTCAAAAATGCCTGAAATTCCAGCTCCACAACACATAACCCTGCTTCTGGTACATGGACAGTAGTGTACACTCCCTCCCCCACCCCCACCATTAAAAATATTTTTACAAGTACTAATTGTGACCTATGAATGTTATCTATTAGGCAATAATGACTGTAAGGTCTCTCAGATGCATTCATCAACTCAATAAAATAAAATATCTGATACATGTTACCTATTAGGGAAAAATAATTTGGTGTTTTGTTTTTGAAGACAGGTTTCTCTGTGTAGCCCTGGTTATCCGGGAACTTACTCTGTAAACCAGGGTGGCCTTGAACTCAAAAGATTCACCTGCCTCTCTGCCTCCAGAGTGCTGGAATTAAAGGCATGTACCAACAGTGCCCAGCAGGGAAAGGGAAAGTAATCTTTAGTGGTAATTGTTTTAAATTTGCAGTGCTACTTACTCAAGGCCTTGTGTATGACAGGTAGGTCCTCTATTCCAAGACCTGGTAGTAATTTTCTTTTTTTTTTTTTTTTGAGAAAGGATTTCTGTAGCCCAGGCTGATCTACAATTATTTATGATTCTCCTGTCTCGAGTCTCCCAAGTACTAGTACTGTACACCATGTGGAAAAACAATCATTTAATCAGAGAAAATATTAACTTTATAGAAAAAAGTCATGGCAGAAAGTCAGCTTTGCTAAATTGTTAAGGAGGGGAAAAAAGGCATTATCAACGATGGAACCAATCACTGCCTCTGTCCTGTGCCACCATGCAGTGATACTGCAATTTTTTTGGTAGTGATAATTATTTGTACGGATATATTGTCTTTTTGGTTTTGCTAGATGATCTTGCTATATACCATTAGTTAGACAGGAATTTGCTACATAGATCAGGTTGACCTTGAACTAGGGGCAGTATTCCTGCCCCTGCCTCTTGGATGCTGGGGTTACAGGCAAGCATCACCATACACTAAACTACCTGTGATTCTTAACTAAAATATATCAAGTGACTTTAAGCTTCAAGGAAATAAAGTTCCAGAACAAAGCAAGCTGAGCTTCTTTACAACCAGCGTCCTTTAAATCACGACACTCTTGTGGCTGGAAAGATGGCTCACATTTGAAGAACATTGTTCTTGACGAGGACTCCAAGAGATCCAACCCCTTTTTCTGGCCTCCACAGGCACTCAACAGTCACATGTACATATACACACAGACACTCATACAAACTATTAAAAATGAAATTATTCAAAGCCGTAACACTTATTAAAAGTTAAGAAATTGCTACAAATTAATACTACATGCCATGAGGAACCATGACTAAATATAGTCCTGCGCCCCACAGTCAACAAAAAACTTGGTTCTTCACTAGGGAAGCAAAGACATAGTGGCGCACACCTTTAATTTCAGCACTCAGGAGGCAGAGGAAGATGGATCTCTGTGAGTTCAAGGCCAGCCTGGTCTACAGAGTGAGTTCCAGGACAGCCAGTGATAACACGGTGAAATCCTGTTCTGAAAAAAAAAAAAAAAAAAAAAAACTTTCATAATGCACCTCTCTGTTTCTGAGATGGCAGAAAGCAGCATTCAGTACCAAGTATTTCACACAAAAGCTCTACTCTCTCAAGGGCATCAAGAACAGGAACTACCTATCATGACAGGACTGGTGCTCTGGGCAGACAAGAATCTCAATTTGTGTGTTTTGGTGCCACGTCACATTGTTCCTTATGATCCTTATCAGTGACCACTTGCCCCTCAAGCCCTTTTCAGAAAAAGCAAGAGCAAAGGCACAGAGACTCAGCCCCTGGGATGCACCAAGAAGGAATTTCCACAGAGGGAGCTCTCCAGGGCCTCCCCCATACCTATCTCAGTTGTGAGAGAAGGCCAATAGGCAAGAGGAAAAGAAACAGCCCTCAAATAGCATCTGCAGCAGAAATTGAACCATGTAACAAGCTCTTTTTCTCCTAGCATCTATCTAGCCTAGATTTTCTGTCCTCTGTTGTAATTAGGTGATACCATGTGACTGCGTCCTGGACAATGAGGAGATAGAGACACAGAGTCATAGACAGACAGGCACAGATGCCAATCCCAGGACCAGCTCCTTCAAAACCTCTCTAGCTTTCTCCCTCTTTCTCACCTCTTAGCCTTCAGTTAACTGAATCTGTGCTCAAATCATCTAGTAAGTCAAAGGTTGAAAATTTTGGAATTGTCCTTGGTCTTGAATGATTATGGAAAGAAGGCTCTCACTCCCAACTCCCTTTACTAGACTATTCTGTGTGACTGAGGAATACATCAATTTATTAAGCCACACATACACATAAAGGCTTCATTTTGTGTAAAGAGCATTAGTAACTACTACAACATAAATACGGTCTGCACATTAGATACCAAGTGTTGTGTGAATGTTAACATCTTGACTCAAGGGCTCTGGACACAACTACTTGAGAGAGCACTTGTTTGGTATACCTGAAGCCCAAAGTGGGATCCTTAGTAGCAATATAAAAGAAAATTCTAGATTTGGAAATTTAAATGTAGCACATCTATAGCTGCTGCTTCTTCTTCTTCTTTTTTTTTTTTTTAACTTTCAGAAGAAAGATAGGAAATGATTTTGAAGTGCTACTGTTTGAAAAACTGGTTTGAAACCATAAAGAAAGTTTACTGTACCCTGTCACTGCTCATCTGTGAGCATGAAATTACTTCAAAATGAAAACACTTTTAAGAAAATAAGATGGTAACGTAGAGACAGGAGAGAAGTCCTAGTCCCTACTCCAAATGGCTTGACAGATTTAGATGACGCCTCCTGGAGGGCATCGCCCTACATGTGGAGTGGGGGAGGGTGGTCGGGGAGGGTGGTCGGGGAGGGTGGTGGGGGAGGGTGGTGGGGGAGGGTGGTCGGGGAGGGTGGGGGAGGGTGGGGGAGCGTGGTGGGGGAGGGTGGTGGGGGAGGGTGGTGGAGCGTGGTCGGGGAGGGTGGTCGGGGTACATGTGAGGGTGGGAGAGAGGGAAAGAAGTAGGGAGAGGGAGCTGGGATGGATATGTAAAATAAAAATAAAAAATAAATTAATATTAAAAAAAAGAAAATAAGATGATAACTTAGAACCATATACCCAAAAGGTATTCCAGGAAACAATAATTCTAGAGGGCGTTAATTAGACTATATTATCTGGGGTTTGAGGGAAAACAACCACTGCCTTCTCACACCCTCTTGACACAACTGCATAAGCCTCTCTTTGTAAAGGTTCTCCTCTCAGATAGCACAGACGTCTCATCTTCAGACCACACTCACAAGGTTTAGTGGTATTTCCTCATTTTCTTCTTTATTAATTCCTTCACTTGCTCCAGTATGCTGAGTACAGTGTTTGCAAACAGAAATCACTCAAAACACTGCAATTCTCATCATGTTTGAGGCTGATGTACATGCTGTTTACTGACCAGCCCCAAATGCAACAAAGACAGTGAACTGCAGTAAGTGGCCCTGAGATCACAGAGCGGGGGGGGGGGGGTCAGCAGACTGAGGACATGCTGATGATAAGCTAAATGCCTCTTAGAATTACCTTGAGAAATGGAATCACAAATGGACGAAGAGGAAAGTTTGTTGCCTCTTGGAGCTTGCAATGGAATTCTTCAATTGTCACTGTTGAATTCTGAAACAACAAATAATGTTCAACATCCAAAACTGGGCACAGCAGCAAAGACTAAAGGAATGGTCTAAAATTCCTCTATGGATGGACAAAGTGATAATACAGATTTGTAGCAGAGAATAAATGACTCATATGCCACAGGAACAGACTCAAGGCCGCATGTTTGGACAAAATAGAGCAGACTGGATCTCAGAGGAATGAGCTGTCATACCAGACTGTCTTCAGTCAACTGTTAAATCACAAAGAGCTTAACTATTTAATTTTTGTTTAGTTTAGTTCCCCCCCCCCCAAAGAATGCACAGTCCAGCAGGAAAACAGACTACAATTTTTTTTTTTTTGGTTTGTTTTGTTAAGATGGCTCAATGGGAAAAGTGCTTACTACCAAAGCAGAGTTTCATCCCCTGCAGTTGTACTCTGACTTCTATGCATTTACAGTGTACAAGTATACACACACACTCACATTAGATAGACGTAATTCTTTTATCTGCTTGTTTTCATTTTTGAGACAGGGCCTCACTATGTAGCCTTGCCTGGCTTCAACTCAAGAGATCCTCCTGACTCTGCCTCCAGAGCACAAAGATTCAAGGCTTGCATTAGTACATCTGGTTCTGCATGTCTTTTTTTTTTTTTTTTTTTTTTTTTTTTTTTTTTTTTATTAAAGCTCAGAAATGGTTATTTTTGGGAGAGAGAAAATTCAAAGGGTAGGATGTTAGTAGGTTTCGTTTCAAGAGAACATCTACAATGGACTTAGAAGATAAGGTACAAGGATAGAGATAGTCCTCCACACTTTGTTGGGAACAGGCTCTTTCTATGGCACTGAAGCTGACCTAGAACAGTTTACTGAGTGCTGGAATTATAGACATACAAACCTATGCATAGCTTTACAATTTTTTGAGATAAATTAGTCTAACAAAGTTGTAAAGCCAAATTAGAGGGGATGGAGAGATGGCTAAGCAGTTAAGCACACTGATTTGATTCCCAACACCCACATAGTGGTTCAGAACCGGCTCTAATTCCAGTCTAAGGAGATCTAATGCCCTCCTCTGGACTCTGAAGGTACCAGACTCAAATGTGGAACACAGACCTACAAGGAGGCAAAGCAGTCATTCACATAAAATTATAACTTTTTTTAAACTTTAAAAAAAAAAAAAAAAAACTTAGGAAGGTTACATGTAATGGGCTATTTCTCTAATCTTTACTGTTAACATCTCATGAAACACACACTGATACAGTATAAACTAAAAAAGATTTATTGTTCTTTAATGTGTATGAATTTTGAATACATGTATGTACATGTAACATGTGAATGTTTGGTGCCTGTTTGTTTGAGGCCAGAAGAGGGCACCAGAACCCTGGAACATACCCATACCCATGCTTACACCAAATAAAAATTAAAATAGAATATATATAAAAAGAAAAGGAAAAAAAGACCATGCTTTCATGAAAGTGTAGACTACTAGCTGATCTGAGAATATGGATAGCAAAACTTGTAAAATGATAAAACTTTCCCTAACTAAAAAGGTAGAAGCAACAACCTTTGTTCCTCATACAGGACAAATGGGTAAGCAAAATAAACACAAAGATAACAGAATATGCCTTATCCTTTGGAAAAACATTTCTTTTCTGGCTGGAGTGGTGCCTTTAATCCCAGAACTCAGAGGCAGGGGATCTCTGTGAGTTCAAGGCCAGCCTGGTCTACAAATTGAGTTCAGGACAACTAGGAATGTTACACAGAAAAACCTTGATTCAAAAACAAAAACAAAACAATCATATGTGTTACATCATTGTTGAACCATGAATAAAGGTTTGGAGAATAGCTCTGCCAGCAAAGTGCGTAGCATACATGAAGACCTGAATATGACCCATATATACTACATGGGCTGAACATGGTGGCACATGATCATAATTCCAGTACTGGAAAAAGGTAGAGGCAGGAAAATAAGTAGTTAAAAAAGTCATCTTCAGTGGGGCAGTGGTGGCCTTTAATCCCAGCACTCGGGAGGCAGAATCAGGCAGATCTCAGTGAGTTTAAGGTCAGCCTGGTCTACAGAGTGAGTTCTAAGACAGCAAGGACTGTTACACAGAGAAACCCTATCTTGAAAAAAAAAGCATCTTCAGCTGCACAGTGAAATTTGGCTGGGGCTACATGAAACATAATCTAGAAAAACCAAATAGATAGAAATAATTCTGACGGTGAATGGTGGTGGTGATAATGGTGACAGTGATGGCACAACAATGGCAATGTACTGTACTATAACCCTGAAAGTGATAAAAACAGGCTATCACAACCACTAAGCTCCACAGACATAGCACCAGAGCAAGTGAGAGCTGGAAAGGCTCTGGCTGAGGAAAACAAACTAAACACAAGCAAGAGATCCTGAGGATACAACAAACTCTTCTGGTTCTTTGAGCACTACACACTGTGAAGCACAAAAACACAAATGCAGGTGAAACACCCACACATACAAAATAAAAATAAATAGATCTTGGAGCTGAAGAGATGGCTCAATGTTATGAGTACTGGCTCTTCCAGAGGACCTGAATTCAATCCTTAGCATATGGCAGCTTACAATGATCTGTAACTGCAGTTCCAAGGGACCCAACCCACGTGATTTCTGGCATCCTCTGAGATGTATGGTGTGCATATGTGTGTGTGTGTGTGTGTGTGTGTGTGTGTATAAGCAAAACACTCATACAACAAAATATAAACTTAAAAAGCTAACTTAGTCTCCATTTAATAATACTAACTATTCTAACATAGTTTAAATTTTGACTAATAAGTAGATTTGCTCTAAACAAATGCACACACACACCAAAAAAAAAAAAAAAAAAAACCTCACACTTTCTCCAAGTAACAGAAAGGGCTCATTGTTACTGTTTCTGGATTCCATAAGAGGAGCTAGACATAGATGGTCAACAAGACCCAGCCACAATCAGTCTTTACATGGTTCTTTGGGCAGAAGCACTACATACATTTTCTTTGTTTTGGGGAGAGTGTGTACTGTGTAATCATGAAATGGGGAGAATATTAAGGAGGCCAGGACACAGATTCTTCTAGACTCTGCCCATGTAGATCTCCTTTACAATCTGTCTATGTATTTTTATTACTTCTCTGGAATGAATGTTAGCTGTGAGTACCACCATATGTCAAATCTGGAAAAGGTAACCAATCTACAATCACAGGGCAGTATTAGGGATTCCTGACACACTGCCCCAAATGCAAACAATTCAAATGTTATCAAAAGCAAAAATGTATACATTGTGGTATAATAAAGCAGTACAACAAAATAATGGTAGCTCATGCCTAAAATCTTCGCATTAAGGAGGTAGAGGCAGATGATCAAGTGTTCAAGGTCCTAAACTACACAGAGTTCAAGACCAGTGCCCTACAGGAGACCCTGTTAGTTTTTTGTTAGAGACAGTATTTTATACACTGACTTGCTAGACTGAAACCATGTAAAAATCAGGATAATTTTGAACCTCTGGTCTTTCTATGCAGATATCCAGAATACCAGGGCTGTGGATACTAGACAAGTACTCTACCAACTATGTTCCATGCCCTACCCTCCAGTATACTGGAGAACCCCAGGGGTTTCCCTAAATTATATTTTGAGAGAAAATGCAACTGTAAGGAACAGAACAATAACTCAGTTTTTCATCATAAACAGAAATTAACATGTGGGAAAAGAACACAATGCTTTCACCAGGAATGAATTTTACAGTATTTCATCTGGAAACACTGACAACTGGCAGTATTTCCCTCATAAATTGAGAAGACTCAGTCTCACCCAGATAGCAATATAGAAAGTTAATCCTTTATAAGCAGGCCCAGTATGATTAGTATAGAAAGAAAAACTAAAACTATACACAAGGAGCTGAATAACATACCTGTAAAGAAACTATTAGACCATCAAACTTCTAATTTTACAAAATATTGTTTAGAAAATTAAAACTGGTTTGTAAATAATGCACCAGCTACTGAAATGTTGACAAACAGCCTTCTATTTACGTGGCTGAACTTCAGCAGGCCTGCTGAAAGTTGTTTAAGACAAATCCAAAGCTGCTTACCAGAATTAAATCCACACCTTAGATAATAAGACTCTTATAGATTCTTTGGTAAATAAATACTGCTATGAAATCTGTAATTCGACAGTTTTGAAAAAATTGAAACAACTAATGTAGTCCATAGTATCTACATGCTTTGAGAATGAGCAGGACTGTCATAACTTCTTAGGCAGCTGGTAAAGGTGAAGACATACTCACCACCAGTGCTAGAACAAGAGTCCGAACCTTCTCTCCAATCTCAGGTGAGATGTCATTGCCAAACTGTTGCAGAGTAGTGAGAAAGCGTTTCAATTTGCTGAGCTGCCGAGCACCACAAGTAGCTGGCAACTGTTGATTTGTTAGTGCCGATGATGTGGAAGACGCAGGACCATTGCTGAATCTCTGTGGTGGTGACGGGGCACCATTCAGGGTAGGAGGGGAATGGTTGATGCCGTTGCTTACTAAAAGAAAGCCAGAATAAGAAGACTCAATTCAAGTACAGAACATAAGAGCCTTTTACTGACTTATGTATAGTCTTTCACTACTCTTGAATTCTGTAAAACATTTTAGTGTGTGTATGTGTATATATGTACACACATATATGTGTATGTATACACACACACACTCATTTCTACCCTCAATGAGATTGCTGTGTACCAGCTTGGCAGTGGTGGTCTTTAATCCCAGCACTTGGGAGGCAGAGGCAGGCGGATCTTTGTAAGTTGGAGGCCAACCTGATCTACAGAAAGAATAAGTTCCAGGCCAGGCTCAAGTTACACAGAGAAACCCTATCTCAAAAAACAAAAATAAATAAATAATAAAGAGATTGTTGCATACCAAGACAAACTGTCAGGGAAAAATGACAACAGAATATTGTACAAGTGTTAAAATCTAAGTATGGTGATACGTGTTTTTGTTGTAGTTATGGCTACTCAGGGGGCTGCAATGGAAAGATCATATATCCAGGAATAGGAGGCTGTCCTTAGTAACATAGTGACATTCCATTTAAAGCAGGCAAGCAAGCAAAGAGAAGGAACATGGGAAGGATAACTAACATTAAAGCCATTTTGAAAAGGTCACAGAAACTATTTTAGAGGTCTCTCTCTCTCTCTCTCTCTCTCTCTCTCTCTCTCTCTCTCTCATGGAGATGATCAATGATGGAGGAACAAGACCCCAACTACACAGCCGACACTACCAAAGAAAACTACTGGATAACCTCTTTTTGAGCTGTTGGACAATGAAGTTCCAGAGACCACCCCAACCCCAAACATTAAAGGGTTTACCAATGCTATTCGTTACTCTCCAGAACTTGTCTGTAAGATTCTACTCTTGGAGGCACCAATCAAAAGTCATCAAACATGGAAAAACCTAGCTTATACTTAACTAGAAGTGTCATCCCTACTGGCCAGTGTTCAGGGTGCTAAAAAGTGCTATTCATGCTACTGGAAGAAAAAAATAATTCATCCATCTTGAACCCAGCTACGAACTCTGTGAGCTACAATAAATAACTGCTTGGCATAAATATTACAGGAGTAACCAAACACTTTTTGAATGGACTTTTAAGCCTGCTCCATAAGACAGAACCTGTATCTGATATTGTCAATGAGGCCAAGAACCTGTGGCTAGATAGGTCATGAGACCTAAGAGAAAAACCTACTGTTATTTGTTAAATGGACATAACAATAAAATTACTTCTGTTGAGTTATTTCTATACGCATAAATAATAGATCACTGAACATTCATCAGAGAAGCTTCTTTATGTAGCCAATGGCCACAGAAACCCAACGCTGATCAACATGCAGAGAAAAAGACTTCAGAATACTCAACCCTAAACAGGATGTCTATTATTATACTCCTCCCCTCATGACTTAGGGATCTATGAGAAAGACTATAAAATCCAGAGGTGGTGAATGTCTTCACGTATAGTAAGGTACATGCACATACTGACTTACAGAGATTATTAATACAAACCCAAGTTCAAGCCAGATAAATTTTCAGCATATAAGAGAGGAGAGATGGGCACATAAGCCCCACTCCCAGTAGCCACTGGCATTCGATTCTTTGTATATGTGTCCATGTGTGAGGGGGTTATTGTTGTTGTTCGGTGTTTTGGTTGTTTTCCAGACAGGGTTTCTCTGTGTAACAGCAGTCATAGCTGTCTTGGAACTCAATTTGTAGACAAGGCTGGCCTAGAACTCATAGAGATCCCCTGCCTCTGTCTCACGATTGCTGGGACTTAAAGGCATGTGCCCCCATGCCCGGCAACATGATTCTTGCTGGGAGAAGTAGAGTTAGTTTTCCACTAATGTACTGATACCTCCAGGGCAGGTCCCACATCCAGAAGTAGTCTGTCAGTCAACACAAACTAGACTGAAAGAGGGAAAGGAAAGAGGAGAACAATGTGAAAACAAGAGAGAAAGACAGAGATTGGGGGGGGGGGGGGTAAAGTTGAATACCTGGGGGTAAATCTGAGAGGAATTGGGGAGGGGGTTGGATATGATCAAATATATTACAGGAAATTCTTAAGTACTAAATAAAAATATTATTCACAAAGCAAACTGGCAGACACAACACACACAATCAATGTGGAGTACTATGAATAGGAAAAGGTGAGCTCCACTAATGCTCACATGTAATCCCAGCACTTGGGTGAAGGAGGATATTAGAGAACACCTGGCTACTGTGAGTCCCTTCTGCAAAACAAACAAAAACAACAACAAAAAGTATAGACACCACGGTGCTAAAGGTGAGTTGGAGACTAACTGAAACTCATTATTTTTACCTTTTTTCCCCCTTAAGATCTAATGTAAGTGTATGAATGCCTTGCCTGCATGTATGTCTGTGTATCGCATGTGATGGATTGGATCTCTTGGAACTGGAGTTAACTAACAGACAGCTGTTAGCTGCCTGTGAGTGCTGGGAAACTCCAGTCCTCTGCAAGACCAAAAGTGCTCTTAACTCCTGAGTCATCTCCCTCAGAGGCCCCTCTTTTCTTTTCTTTTCTTTTCTTTTCTTTTCTCTTCCTTCCTTTCTTACCTCCCTCCCTCCCTCTCATTTTAGACAGGGTCTTGCACAGTAGCTTTAAACTTGCTAAGATGCTCCTGCATTGGCCTCCAGAATAGTATTATTATAGGTATGAGACACCACAACAAGCTTTATGTTCATTTTACAAATTTCCTTCTTAAAGAAGCCAAGCAATCAGTCACAAGTTAGCATGTGAGAGATAACAGAGAAACAGAATTATACTAATGCCAAAGATATTTCCAGGTTCTATCTTTACTACCTAATCTGCATCAAAATGTCTCTCTTTGACCATTCAAAATACTAATGTCCTTTAGAGTAGCTTTCCCCTTGTCTTGACACAGATTGATAAATAATGCAAAAGTCTTGGTCATTCAGAAAAATGCCTTCTAAAACCAGAGTGCTCTTAGCTATTCTAGAGGTTAAGGCAGAAGAATCACTTGGGTTCAAGAGGTTGAAACCAGCACATCAAGACCCCATATACCCAAAAGAAGAAAAGGGGAAAGGGCACTATTTAAACTCCATAAAGGGTATCCCTTTCTCTGTTTTTGGTCAAATTATGATAAGCAACTAATCTGTATTCCCATTTTTCTTGCTTTCATCAGTAGTTATTTCTTGGTAGTTTTAATGTAGGAAACCTCAGGACTAAATTTATTATATATTTTCTTTCTTTCTTTTTTTTTTTTTGAGACAGGATTAAATATTGTTTCTAAAGCTACATTCTCAGTGGCATTAAGGAAAAATTTCTCCTGTGGGAAATGGAGAGGTGTCTCAGGGGTTAAAAGCCCTGGCCGCTCTTCCAGAGGACCCAGCTTTGGTAACCAGCACACACCTGGCTGCTTACTACTACTGTATTTAACTCCAGTTGCAGGGCATGCCCTCTTCCTGCCCCTGAGGGCATGCAAATGGTGTACAAACATTCACTCTGGCAAAACACCTATACACATAAAAATAATTTTTATAAAAATCTCCTCTGTAACTGAACAGTAAAACAAGATTACCTAGCAACTAATCATATCAATGCTTAAAAGTCTAATCAAGTTAAGGGCCAGCATGGTGGCACACATCTGTGAGTAGATGCCAGGCTAGTCTACATAGTGAATTCTGTGACAGTTAGGGATACAAAGTGAGACCCTGCCCAGAGAGGAGGGGAGGGGGAAAGAAGAGACTGTTAACCAAATATATATATGGCGGATGTAGTGGACTCACACCAGTGATGCCTGCAGCACTCTGGAGACAAGTTATGAGGGTTCTAGCTTGGAAACCAGTTCGAGCTACAGAGTGAGACCCCCATCTTAGAAAAACAAAGTGGGGCATGGGAGTCCATTACTATGATCTCACCGGCACTTGGAAAGTGAGGCAGAAATCTCAAGAGTTCAAGATCATGCTGGGTTGTAAAGAGTTCAAGACGAGTCTGAGCTACATGAGACCACACACCAAAACAAACAAAATTCAAGCAAGCAAACAAGGAAGTACAGAAAATAATTAATCTAAGTCAAGTCATTAGCTGTTTTAAAATGTCAATCCTTTAACCTCTTCGCTAATAAAAACCACCATTCATGAGTATGAAGACCTGCACACACTTGGTTATACTTCCCTTCTCCTAAAATAGTCACAGTCACTTCTCCATCTCTACTTCTTCTTCCTGGACAGACAGTATTCAGACCTAAACCAGCAAACTTTTCTGTATCTTATATAGCTCAGCTATCACTTGAAGTTAAGAACTTTTTTTTGGTACAGGGTAGTGCTGGGTGTAGTGGTGTATGCCTTTAATCCCAACACTTGGAGGCAGAGGACGTAGATCTCTGGTCTACAGAGTGAGTTCCAGAAATGTGCACACACACATGACCACTACTTTACTTCTTTGTACATATGCAATTAGTTGACAGACTGGTCTTCTTTCTGTTTGGTTTTTGCTTCATGAGACAGACCTTGAACTAGAGTTCTTTCTGCCTCAGCCTTCTACTTCCCTTTTCCCTCAAACATTTCAAGTGCATGTCACCACACCAGGTAAGAATGTCTGAAGAATATTGCCTTAACATATGCACATGTATATACATTACTAGATTTTTGTAAACCATCAATACATTTATTTCATGTGCGAATGTCATAGTGAATGTGGAGGTCAGAGGACAACTTGCAGGAATTGGTTCTTTCCTCCAACAACATGGGTCCTGGGGAGCAAACTCAGGTTGTCAGTCTTGTTAACAGGCACCTTCACTTGCTTTGTTCATCATCCCCTAACAAGCGGTAGGTTTTCAGGAAAATGGTGTTGAATTCATAAAAAACTAATGGGCTGAGGAAAAAAGGAGGGTAATTCTATCTTCCAGTCAAAGAGATTACCAAAACTCCCAGAAAAGATAGTTCCACACTTTAACTTCGCCAATCTAGAAAATTTATTGCAATCATCTTTCATTTCTTTGTTTCCATAGGAAGATCGATCCTAATCAGAGCTGCCCTCTTAGAAGCACCCCACAAAAAACAGAACATTACTATGCTTGTAGCCACCTGACAATATAGACAAACTTTTCACAGCCTTTTAAATTAAATTGTATAATCTATTTTCACATTCTTCAAATTATAATGTATCCAGCTACATAGTGAGTGAGACTCTGTCACAAATAAATAAAAATCATGCCAATCTTTATTTGGAAGTCATATTGAAATAGGCCCCTCCCTCACAAAATAGCTCAGTTGGACTAGAACTCACTATGTAGACCAGACTGGCCTCAAAAATCATTGAGAGCCACTTGTTTATGTCTCCCACGCGCCAGGATTAAAGGCATGTGTCACTCCAAGGAGTGGCCTAGAGCTCTTGATTCTCTTGAGTCCTGGGATTACAGGCTGAAGATTATAGGAATGCATCACTATACTCTTATTTATATTTTAGTCATGTTGAATAATGTATATTGAAGTTTTAATATAAGCCAGTTACTCAGATCTACATTATAACTCTGAATCATGAATCCAATTTAATTAAGAGATCTCACATGCTGTAGGAGTAAAGGACACTGGCCTCGGTCCTCCAGGGTTTATTGGTGGGAGGGGCGGCATGATGGGAGGTGAGGATCTTGACTGTGTCTTCACTTCCACAGGCGATCCAGGCATTGCTGGCACCCTTTTCTCACAACCAACTGCAAAAAAATAAAAAAATAAAAAAAGGGGGGGAGGTCAAAGCTCTCTATAAATAATAAATAGCAACAGCAATTGGAAATGAACCTGTCCTCTAGGACTCAGAAGTTAAGATGAGATGATACTTACAACAAAGGGTAAAAATATTAACTGCCTGGAGATGCCCTAACAACTAGCTCTGCAAATAATACCTTATTTGGGGAACGGACCTTTAAAAAAAAAAAATCTAATAACATATTTATTTATTTGGGGAGAGAGAAAGAGGAAGAAAGGAGGGAGAGAGAAAGGGGAAGAAAGGAGGGAGGAAGGAGGGAGGGGGAGAGGGAGAGGGAGAGGGAGAGGGAGAGGGAGAGGGAGAGGGAGAGGGAGAGGGAGAGGGAGGGAGAGAGAGAGAGAGAGAGAGAGAGAGAGAGAGAGAGAGAGAGAGAGAGAGAGCGAGAGCTGGCACACACATGCACCATGATGTGTGTGTGGCAGTCAGAAGACAACTTGCCAGAGTCAGTTCTCTCCTACCATGTGGGTCCAAGTAATCAAATTCAGGTTTTCAGCCTTGGCAGTAAACCCTGCAGGCCTTGGAAAGGACCTTTTAAGATTGGGCAAAGTGAGGTTGTAGAGATAGCACCAGTTAAGAGCACTGACTGCTCTTCCAGAGGACCTGGGTTCAGTTCCCGGTATTCACATGGCAGCTCACAACTATCTGTAACTCCAGTTCCAGAGGATCTGACAACCCCACAGACATAATTGCAAGCAAAACACCAATGCATGTGGGGGGGGGGGGAGTAAGGTGGAGGGGCACTGGAAGAACAACTCAGAGGTTAAAGAGGACAGAGGTTCAGTTCCTAGCTCACAACCAGCTCTAACACCAGTTCCAAGCAATCTCATAGCCTCTTTTGGCCTCTCATACATAGAGGCAAAACACACATACACACAAGAAAAATCTAAAAAGTAAAACCTGGCACAGTGGCACATGCCTGTAATCCTAGCACCAGGGTGGGAGAAACAGGAAGATCAGAAGCTCAAACCAGACTCTAGCTATAAAACATTCTGGATTAAAACTTTGACTCAAAAAAACATTTAAAATAAGCTATTTCTCACAAAAGAGAACCTATTAATATACCTGGCTAACAGACTTATCTTTAAATTGAACTATATATATATGCTTCTCACTAATTTCCTGTTTGTTTGTTTTTAACTTAAATACTGTAGTAGCAATTGATTTTGATTTCAAGTGCAAAGACCACAGAAAAGGTTTAAATGAGAAGGTAAAATCGAAGCTTTCTTGTAGGATCAGCTATAAAGATGGCATATTCCAGCATATTCATATAAACCACAAGGCATATCTTAGCATATTCACCACACTTTCTGATGGGGAAGATGTCCCTAGATACTATTTTATGTTCCAGTTTGCAATGGCTCTATTTCAGAGAGGGATATATGAATAAAAAGTATTAAGGAAGCCAAGCACCAGTGTTCGAAACCTCTAACAAAACCTACAGTATTCTGTGAATCATGAGGCCAAAATTTCACACTCTTGTTGTCCCTGGTCAGGATGCTTTGTGAAAATGATGGTAGTCCTATCTGATTAGTGGGCTAATGAGCTGTTGCGCTTGCCTTTCTCTTCCTGCCAGTGTTTTCTCAATGCCCTTCAGAGAACAGTTGACACATTTCCAGCTCTTCCATCTGGGGCCCAGCTTTCTGGAGGGAGTAGGAATAGAGGAAGGAACTGACAGTTGTCTCGCACTGTTATGTATCGTGTGCATCAACCTAGAGGGCATCTTTCTCAGACCACCTGTCTTTACAGCAAGGGTGCCAAAGGCTAGAGGGGGGGCTTAGCAGTCAAATAGATACATTTTAACATTCAGCACATGGCCAGGGTAACAAAGATGCCTCAGCCCAACTCCAAAACACTGAGCTCCATGCTTCACCTCCGGAAAACTTAGCTAGTGGATAAAATCTGCCTCAAGAACACAGTTTACAGGCCACATTACTCACTTCTTGTTTACTCCACTGCCCACAAACCAGCACCATTACTGTTATTCCTAGTTTCAAACAGCAATAAAGATATGCAGAGTAAAAGGGCTGGTTTGATGCATTTTTCTGTTACTCATGACCTACATAAAATTTAGCAAATAATTTCACCTTTCGAGGCCTTCCTTGTTTTTCAACACAAGTAAGTAAATAAGTGACAATAAAAACCACCCACAGAAGGAAAGCTATGAAAATCAAAGACAGGAGCTAGAGGGATGGCTCAGAGGTTAAAAGCACAGCTGTTTTTCCAGAGGAAGTGGGTTTGAATTCCCAGCACCCACATGCTGACTTACAACTTCCTTTAACTCCCGTTCCAGGAAATCCAATACACTCTTCTGGCCTCCACAGGCACCAAGCACACATGTGGTACACAAACATACACACAAGCAACACCTATATACATACAGTAAAACATAGGGGCTGAAAAGCTGGCTCTGCAGTTAAGAGCACAGCACTTGTTGCTTTTGCAGAGGACCAGGGCTTGGTTTCAGCACCAACTTGATGATAGATAGCATCCTCTGAACTTCCAGAGGATCTGACACCCTCTTCTGAACTCTATGGACACCAGGCATGCAATGCACACACATACATGCAAGCAAAAATAATACACATTAAAATAATAAATTACTCCACATAAAATAATAAATTACCCAAGAAATACATGGGGAGGAGGGAGGGAGGGAAAAGGAAGGAAATATAAAAAAAAAAGAAAGAGATCATTGTTTTTGATGGGGAAATGAGACTGTGATTCAAGATAGCTATGTGTGAGTTTTCATGTTGTGACAGCAATTCCTTAAAAAGCAGTAACAATAGGAATGGAATGAGAAAGTAGATTTAAAAGACACTTAAAATGCAGAGAATTTGGTCGTTGATAAGATGATGGGGGGAAAGGGATAAACACCAAGGTGGAATGGAATTACTGACCAAATTAGAGAACACTAGTGTAATGGCAGAGTATATCTGAACCAAAATAGAGAACACGAGTGTAATGGCAGAGTATATTTGAGGAGAGAAAACTTGGACATTAAAGTTTTGGTTTTTTAAGACAGGATCTCACTATGTAGCTTTGGCTGTCCTGGCACTCACTCTGTAGACCAGGCTGGCCTGAAACTCACAGAGCTCCTCCTGCCTCCTCACAGGACATTAAGTTTTTGCACTGACTCTAAACCAATATATGTTCCCAGTAGGTAGTTTAATTCAGAAGTTTAGAAATAAAAGAACACTTCAGTTTAGAACAGGAAGTTACTAGCATAAAAATGAAGAAATCGAGGCTATAAAAGGAGTAACTTTTTTTTTTTAAAGAATTTATTTATTTATTTACTTATTTTTTAAAGAATTCTGTGTGTGTGGGTATGTGTTCCTCTGCCTGCAGAGGCTTTAGGTATCAGAGGCAGTGGAACTGAACTGTGATTGTATGCAAGAGCAGTGTGTACTCTCAACCTTACTGAGCCATGTCTTCAGGCCAAAGTAAATTTTCTTCTCTATTTTTTTTTTTTTTTTTTTTTTTTGAGAGAGAGAGCAAGAGTATCCTAGAAACATACTATTGACAGAGGAAGTCTTCAACTTCTGATCCTCCTGCTGAGTTACAGTCTCAGGTCTACTTAAAAACAACAACAAAAAACAGGCTGGCCTGAGTGCTGATATAACAAGGTATGTACTGTTACACTCAGCTTCTTCTGTTTTGCTGTTGTTGTTTTGTTCCTGCTTTTACTCTATGCTCAGTGAAAAATAGCTGGTAAGTACTACACACTAAGTACCCTTTCCCTTTAGAAAGCTTTAACTATTTACACAGATTATCTTTTTCAAGCTTACTTTGGTTAAGTCACAAAGCCAAAGATGAAAAATAACATTTTCACAAATGCCCAGATTTTTTTTGTGCAAATTCTGCAATTCATCCATAATTGTCCCATGAAAAACTTGGCTTTACATGTCTTTGCTGTCATTTCCAGCTCCTAATTCTGGAAACTCACACTTAGCTACCTCCAGCCATTTTTTTCAAGCTAAACTAGTAGTTCTCAACCTGTGTATTATAACTCATTTGGGGGTTGTTTATCAGATATCCTGCATATTAGATATTTACATTAGCATTCATTACAGCAGCAAAATTACAGTTATGAAGTAATTTTATGGTTGGGGATCACCACAACATGAGCAACTGTATTAAAGGGTCTCAGCATTAGCAAAGTTGAGAACCACTGCTCTAAACCAAAGCCCCTTTAAGACAATCAATTCACAAGGAAAGGATAAAACAGGAAAGGGAGGGGGGAAAGGGAGATTTGGAGGCTGGGAAGATGCCTCAGCAGATAGGAGTGCTTGCTGTTCTTTTAGAGGTCCCAAGTTCAATTCCCAGCACCCACATGGTACCTCACAATCCTAACTCCAGTTCCAAGGGATTTGATATACTCTTTTTAGTGTACCAGGTACAAAACGCCCATACTAACATGTAGGCACAACATTCATACACAGAAAATAAAAATAGATCTCTTTTTAAAAAGAAAAGGCCAGGTGTGGTGGTATACAACTTTAATTCCAGCACTCAGGAGGCAGAGACAGGCAGATTCCTGAGTTCAAGGCCAGCCTGGTCTACAGAGTGAATTCCAGGACAGCCAGGGCTCTTGCACCGAGAAACCCTATCTCAATAAACAAACACACAAACAAATAAACAAATAAATAAAAATTAAAAAAAAAAGGAAAGAAAGAAAGAAAAAGGAAAGGAACAAGATGTCACTTTCCCAGATTGGAAAAGAATGTAACTGGTTTATGCTCCCTCTGCTCAATTAGCTTGCTCATAAACAAGCGCCACACAACCTAGATCCTTAAGCAAGGGAAATTTCTAACAACTCCAGAGGCTGGAAGTTTGAGTATGTGGGAGGGTGTCTTCTGGGACCTTCTCTGTGAGTTACAGCCAGCATTTCCCTGTGCCTTTACATGGAAGAGCAACAGGTGAATGGTAGTAACAGCTAGGGGTGTGGGGAAATAGAAACATGAGGATCACTTGTTGCTGGCCATTAGCCTCGTTCCAGGTTCAGTGAGCCCCCGTCCCAAAAGAATAAAATGAAGGATTCTGGATGTCCCTTTTCGCTTCCCCATGTGAACACTCAGGCACACACATATACACTTATATGTATGTATTACACAAATACAATAAATTTTAAAGTAATTTAGTTTTAAAAGATACTTTAGAGCTGGAAGGATTACTCAGCAGGTAAAGTCTGCTGTGTCTTAAGCCTGGTGGTCTGAGTTCAATTCCTAGAACCTATCTAGTAGAAAGAGAAAATGCATTCTGTCACCTCCACACTCACATAAAATGAGGGGTGTCTGTGTGTTTTCAGACAGTCTCACTATGTATCTCTGACTGGCCTGGAACTCACAGTGATCTGCCTGCCTCTAAAATAAATTCTTTAAAAAAACAAAACAAAACAAAACAAAAAAAAAAAAGATTTGTTTGTGGATATGGGTATTTTATCTGTCATCTGCACACCAGAAGAGGGCACTGGATTTCATTATGGACTGTTATGATCCATCATGTCAGTGCTGGGAACTGAACTTGGGAATTCTGGAAGAACAATCAGGTAAGCAACGGGTTAAGCTTATTTTCAGGCTCTGCTCCATCTCCACTTTTCTAGAAAACCCAAGACCAGAAAGAAAGAGTGTCTTGTCCGCCTGAAGACAGCTGGGGAGATTACACAGAAATTTTAAGAAGGTATTTATTACTAATGTGTCTGACCCTTATAATACTGTAGACAGCTAGCCTACACTGTAGTGGTGCTTTCTACAGTTTACACTTGCAGTGCTTATAGGCCAGCAAAAGACACTGTTGACTTGATTTTCCTGTGTGGTGCCCAACCCCCATCCCCATATCCCTGGTTGCTGTTTTTCATGTACTTCATTTAGCATCTTCTTTGTCATCTTAAATTTAGGACCCTGGAGCTCAGTCCTCAGATCTATTCTTGACTCATTTCATCCAAAATACCTGCTCTCAAGCTTTAAAAATTATCTGTATACCTTTTTTTGTTGTTGTTGTTCTATATACCAGGATGAGGCCAGTTGGTTTAGGAGCTGCCAGCCTTCAGGTCCTCCTGAAGCTTGTGGAGCTCTGTGGCTATTGTCCATAACAAGCTGCCCAGGAATAACCATGGTGGGACAGCAATACTCAGTTTTGAAGTGAGTGGATCCAGACTACACCTCCTGAAACCCACCCCACTCACCAGGCTGCAAACTGGAGGGGATGGATGTTTGGCAGTCATACCCAACTCTTTCTCAATGCATCTAAGCTGAGCTGACTCCAGACTCCATCCCCCTTGAGGACCATGTTTGTTGTTGTTGTTGTTGTTTTAATAGATAGAGAGCAGCTAATGACAGCCCTTGGCATTGTGGGTTGTAAGGCTGAATGTTGGCATTGATGTCACCCTCCACCTGATCAGTTGACAGCCTTTAATCCAAAGCTCAGACTTCCCATCCTGGCCAGTCTGGCTACAACAATACAAGTGGAATTAATGTATTTAGGTTATCTGAGATAACCATGTAAAGGCATAGGAATGTAGCTCAGTAGAAACCTCATCTAACATACATGAAAGCACACACATATCCTACTCCCTGCCCCCAGGACTTAGAAGGAGGTACAAGTTCAATGTCTCCTATTACAATGGGTGTCTGAGCTTAATAATGGACTACATGAGATCAAAATCATAAAATTTTCTTCCTGTGGAAATCAACACTGATCTTGAATCTGGAAGATGTGCTTGAATATCCCAGTGAGCAGGTGTTAAAAATTAACTTGAGAAAGTGCTACCTACCTACCTACACACACACACACACACACACACACACACTGTTAGCTAGTGTTAACAGCCATTATGCCACTGAGTATAGAGGGTAGGCAATACTAAAGGGTTTCTTCCAGTGCTAATCATTTTAATATTTAAAGACATGTAATCAGCCTGCCAACATCAAAGCCTGTTGATAACCTTCATGCTAGTAAAAGCAGCAGCAACACAGCTGACCTGATAATGTAAATAGGGAAAAGTGAAATATGGATTACTGGACCCCAGTTCCAGCAAATGTTTATTTGGAACAACAGTCTACTCCAACTGTACACCATCTGTTTCAAGTCTCCACCAAGGTAATATTTCTCACATGATGAGAAATGACAAATACCCTGCCTTCTCAGAGAGGCTACCTCTTTCACAGTCTAAGTTTAACTGATCTCAAGCTTTAACATAATTAGTATTAACATCCTGACCAAACATTTATTTCCACAGTCAGAGAGAGTCCAGAGCAGCCTGGTACTATCATGAAATAAGTTAGCTCTTATCTTCTTGGTCACATATAATCCTCCTCACTTTGGTTGCTTGTCTGTCTGTCTGTCTGTCTGTCTGTCTGTCTGTCTGTCTGTCTGTCTGAAACAGAGCACTGTCAACTTTTCATATCACTAATTAACAACTTTCCTAAGATGGAACTCAGGTCTCTCTGGTACCAGCCACTGACAGAACTGTACTGTGGTGTCTCTGGAATGAACACCATCTTCTGAAACAAAATACATTAAATGCTGACAGTCCAACTCCAAAACATTTTACAAGGTATCCCATATCCCTCCTCCACTGGTAATATTGTAGCCACTGTCATGAATGGTAACACTAGTCCCTAACTATTCTTCCTGCTTTGCATCTGACCCCTTCCAATTTAGCTGATTTAAGCCCTAAAATGAGTTAAAGCCTCTTCCTGTTCCTCCAGTAAAAATCAGGTCTTTACCTGGCTTAGTGAGGAAAGACTGGACAAGATTTCACTAATATATCCCACGACAGTACTGAACATACTATGGTAAACGTAGTCCAGGCTAACCTAGAGCCTGTGTCAATCTTCCTTCCTCGGTCTCCAGAATGCTGGGATTAGAGTACTATCCACGGTCTTTTAAGCAGTTCTCAAAGTTTGATTAAAATTGCTAAGCACTCTGAAGACCTTTTGTGGCAGAGGGGAGAAGGAGAAACAGATTTTCAAAATCATTTTGGGGGCTCAATTGTCTTTCTTTCTTTCTTTCTTCCTTCCTTTCTTTCTTTCTTCCTTTCTTTATTTGGGAATAGAGTCTTACATATAACAAGCTGGAACTACTGTCTCCACTTGCTGAGTCCTGGGATTATAGGCATGCTACCATGACCAGCTATAGCCTATTTTTCTACCGTTAACCAGCTATATAACATCTGGGATAAATGATTATTTTCTCACTTTAAAAATTATCTGTCATCTGACTGAAAGGCAGCCTCTTGAAAAGATATTCATATTATTACTACAGTCATTCCCATTAACAGTATTATTCACAATAGCTAAAACATAGAAGCGGAGACAGGGAATAGTACATTATCAGTTATCCTAGTGTTTGCAAAGTAGAAGCAGGAAAATCAAGAATTCTAGGCCAGGCAGGCAGTAGGTGGTGCATGCCTTTAATCTCAGCACTCAAGAGCACTCAAGAGCACTCAAGGCAGATGGACCTGAGTTTGAGGTCAGCTTGCTCTACATAGTGAGTTCCAGGACTACTCAGAGAAACCCTTTCTCAAAACAAAAACAAAAGAGTTCAAGGTCAGCCTCCATTATATACCATGTTTGAGGCCAGCTGGGCTATGTAATACCCTGTCTCAAACACCAAACAGCACACCCCCTAGGGAAAATGTGGCATATACATATATACAATGCAGTAATAATTAGCCTGAAGGAAATTTTGACACATTAGAAAAGTTAATGATGTGCTACATGAAATAAGCCAGACACAAAAACCAAATGCTATGATTCTACTCAGGTTTCAGTAGTCAACAGGCCTGGTTGGAAAGTTCCCATTTACATCTTTTTTAATGTGTACTGGTGTTTTCTCTGCATGTGTATCTGTATGAGGTTTCTCTGCATGTATACCTGTATGAGGATTCTCTGGAACTGGAATTACGGACAGTTATGAGCTGCCATGTGGGTGCTGGGAATTGAACCCAGGTCATCTGGAAGAGCAGTCAGTGCTCTTAACCACTGAGCCATCTCTCCAGCCCTGAGATAGTTACCATTGAATGGATATAGAATTTCAGTTTTAAAAGATGGAAAGGGTTCTGGAGACAGTGGTAATGATGACTATACAACAGTATGAATAAACAACTGAATGGTACACTTAATTAAGATATACTGGGCAAGGTGGCATGTCTCTGTAATCTAGCACTTAGAAGGCTGTGGCAAAAGATCTAGCGTTCTAGGCCAGCCTGGGTAGTATACAGCAAGACCCTGTCTGAAGGCAGGGGTGGGGGTGTGTTTCAATGGTAGAATGCTTGTACAGTATATATAAGGACCGGGGACTGATCCACAGTGGAGAAAGGGAGGGGAGAGAGGGGAGGAGAGGAAGGAGGGGAGGGTCCAAACTCAGGTCTTCTGAAAAATCAGTATGTGCTCTTAACCACTGAGCCATCTTTCTAGGGTTTTTGTTTTGTTTTGTTTTTTAATTTTTAGTCTTCTCTCACACAGTACATCAAGACCACTGCATTCCCATCCTCCCCTCTTCCAAATACATTACCAACACCAACACCCCCTCACCCCAGAAAAGAACAGGCCTCTCAGCAATATCAAACAAACAGCACAAGATACAATAAGACCAGGCACAAACCCTTACATTAAGGCAACCCACTAGGAGAGAAAGAGTCCCAAAAGCAGGCAAAGAGTCAGAGTCATCCCCACAAAACACCAAGCCAAAAGCCATAGCACGTGCACAGGACCTAGCGCAGACCAGTGCAGGCCCCACTATTGCTGCTTCAGTGTCTGGGAGCCTTCACGCGCCCGTCTTAGTTGATTCTGCAGGCTGTGCTCCCCAGTATCCTCAACCCCTCTGGCTCCCACAATTCCTCCTCTCTCTCTCTTCCTCCAGGGACCCCTGAGCTCCAAGGGGAGGGACCTGATGGAGACCTCCAACCAGGGCTCTCCTTCTGTCTAATGACTCCTTCCTTTCATTGTTTATTTAGGTTCTCTGAGACAGTTTCTTACCAGGTAGCTCTGTCTGGATTGGAACTTGCTTCATAAACCAGGTGGGCCTTGAAGTCATAAGGGTCTGTCAGTACCTGACTCCCATTCCTCATTGAATTTTTTGAATAATGATGTGTAATGATGTGTATGAGTGTTTGGCCTGCATGCATGTGTACCATGTGTGTGCCTGGTGCCAAAAGAGGGCTGGATTCCCTGGAACTGAAATTAACAGAACTTGTCAGCTGACATGTGGTGCTGGGAACTAAACCCAAGTACTTTGTGAGAACAAGTGCTATCAACTACTGAGCCATCTCACCAGCTCCTAAAGTTTTTTAAAGTAACATTTATTTTAGTGTGCACATGCACACATACATGGATGAATGTGTACATGGGTATACGTAGAGGTTAGTTTTTTCCTTCTCTGCCTCCGGAGTGCTGGGATTAAAAGCATTTGCCAACATACCTGGTGAGAACCAGGATTTCAACGGCAGCCTTGCTACATAGTGAGTTCTAGACCAGCCTGGCTATATGCACCCTGTTCCTTCACAAATGTGGGGCTAGAGAGATGGCTCAGTGATTAAGAGCACTTGCTACTCTGGTAGAGGACCTGAGTTCAGCTTATAGCACCCACAATGAGCAGCTCACAACTGCCTGTAACTCCAGTGTCAAGGGATCTAAATACCCTGTTTTGTCTCCTGGATGTATGGGGTTGGGGGAGGAAACACCAGGATGATAGCAATGGGACGATACCATAAATAAACTACATGGCCTGTAACACACATCTGGCTCCCAAACTCTAGTCCATGTGAACATGTGATTACTCTTTATTTTAGTTTGGCTTAAGCAGTGTGGGAAAATGGGCTGTGTATGATAGGCATTCTGAGCTACATCCTCAACTCCAAGAAAAACTTTTAACTCACATTATCATATTCAGTAAACTTATATAACACAAATAGTCTTCTCTTTTTATATAGTTATTTGTCAAACTCTGAGCTTGGCAATGCTAAGGTCCCTTAATGTTTGAAAAATTAAGGCCCTGCCAGGCAGTGGTGATACACGCCTTTAATCCCAGCACCTAGGAGGCAGAGGCACCTAGGAGGCAGAGGCAGGCAGATCTCAATGAGTTCGAGGCCAGCCTGGTCTATAGAGTTCCAGGAGGTCAGGACTGTTATACAGAGAAGCCCTGTCTTTTTTGTTTGTTTGTTTTTGAGACAGGGTTTCTCTGTGTAGCTTTGGAGCCTGTCCTGGCACTTGCCCTATAGATTAGGCCTGCCTCAAACTCAAGAGAACTGCCTGCCTCCGCCTCCCGAATGCTGGGATTTAAAAAAAAAAAAAAAAAAAAAAAAAAAAAGTTAGATAAACAGACAGATGTCCATGTGCCCCCAAAACACACAGTTTCTATTTTGGAGTGAAGAAAAACAAACAAATAAAAAACAGAACTTCAGCTTCAGGAGTAGTGGATGCTAACCAGCAAGCTTTCCATGATGAGAAGCTTTTGGACATTACCACATCTAATCAAAAGACAAACACAAACCCTCACTGCCCTGGTTACATGCCTTCAAACTCTAGCAAGCCAGGATAAAACAGATAGACAAACAAAAACCCATGAAGCTTTATGTACTTGACTCTACCTGGTTTCTAGACATAGGTAATACTAATGAGAGATTACACACCTATCATCTTAGCACGATGCACATGAGGGGGTGGGAGGACAACTTGTAGCATGTGTTCTTTCTTTCCCCTGTTTAAGACCCAGAGAGCAAACTGGTATCATCAGATATGGCAGCATCTTTACACACTGAGCTACCACCAGCTCCTTAAAAAATGAATGAAGCAATGTTTGTGACAAAAGATCCAGGCATCCTGTGAGTTAGAATTAATGGCTTTAAATATCAAAACTGGTCAGCCTCTGAGTTCAAATGAAATGCAGGTGACGTGATTCAAATTTTTCCAAGATACTTTCCATAAAGGTCCACTTAAGGAAATATAATTAAAGATGATGTCGCTAAACAAAAGCAGGTAGCATTACATCTAAGTAGGAAGGCATGAATTTGAAGAGAGATAATACCTTTTATGAGATGTCGGCCTCCTACTCCTGGGCTTAAGGAAATCCTCCCACCTTAGACTGCAGAGTAGCTAGAAGATCTCATGTAGCCCAGGTAGGCCTCAAACTTGGTGGGCAACGACTAATTATCAACAAGAACCTCAGTTTTCTCCATTTCAATAACAGAGACAACAACCATTAATCACAATGCTGACAGGGCTGCAGGCACCCACACTGGTGGTTCTTCTGTTCCCTGTCAACTACTACATTCATTCATTAGCTAGCTAGCCTCTTAGACACACATGCAAAGGACAAAGGACTACATACACTTGGGTTAGTGGGCAAGTTAAGGAGACTGCCATCAAGTCTGACAACCCGAGTTTGATTCCTGGGACCCACTCGGCAGAAGAAGAAAACTGACTCGTGCATGCTGTCCTTTGACCTACAAACACACACAATGTAAAAAAACAAATATTTTTAAAAGAAAATATTAGCACTCGGAATGAAGAGGCAGGTGGATCTCTGATGTCAAGGTCAGCCTGAATGGCAGAGCAAGTTCTAGAGCAGCCAAGGATACAGAGAAACCTGTCTCAAAAATAAAATTAATTAATTAATTAATTAAACAAGCATATGGTGCATTAGGCAAGTCATAAACAGTAATTATGCTTTTCTTCTATGGCTAATCATTTTTCTAAAATAAACTTTTAGCATAGCTAAAGTTTTAATACCAATTCCCTCTATTTCCTATGCCAGTCTCCACAGTTCTGCCAAACACAATAAATTGGGATGGTGACTTTTAAAAAGGAAACAGTCGCCCATTTCCAGTTTTGGCTGTTAAGGCTTTTTATATACTAACTATAATCTCATTTGTTCCATTAGTGTCAGTGTCCAATTACTGATATAGTCAGAAGAAACAACAAAAATAAATATATTTCAAATTACCAACATTAATTGGTAGGGCTTTTTAAAAAAAAAAACACATTTCTTTGCCAGCAAAATATTCATTTGCTCTGACTGTGTGACCTCACTCCTTGAGAATTTATGCTTAAGAAAATAGCTCAAGAGAGCCAGGCAATGTTGGCACACACCTTTACTCCCAGCACTGGGAGGCAGAGGCAGGATCTCTGTGAGTTTGAGACCAGCCTGCTCTTTTAAGAGCTAGTTCCAGGACAGCCTTCCAAAGGCACAGAGAAACCTTATCTTGAACATCCTCCCCTCCTCCCAAAAAAAGAATAGCTCAAGAGAAAATGCAATTTATTCCTCTGACCACTAGTTACTTAAATAGTGGAACAGCATGTTGATGCTACCTGTAAAGGCATTGAAAATTATAATTAAAAAGAATAACAACAATTAAGGCATGCACACAATACAAAGCAATGTATTTATTCTTTTTGAAAAATTAATTATTTAAAAATATTTACTAAATGATTCACTACAAAGAGATGTGGTGGTTCACACCTTTAATCCCAGCTCACTTGAGAGGCAGAGGCAGGTGGATCTCTGTGAGTTGAGATCTGCCTTGTCTACAGAGTGAGTTCTAGGACAGAGAAACCCTGAATTGAAAAACCAAAATCAACATCATCAAAACACAACCAAAAAAATAAATAAATACACTGTCTTATAATTTCTCCATATTCCTCATTCCATCAAAGGATTTTGTGTTGAGGAATATTTACCTACTATTTGTATGGAGAAATACATCTAGGATGTGCATTTTCACTAACATATCATTTTCATTAGGTTATGTTTCTATCTAGCTGTCTTTATTCTAGGACATAATTACTAGTTTGAGAAATCAGTTGTTTTAATTTAGTACAAAGTTGTTCTACCTACATGGTAGTTGGTCATTTGCGAGACTGCAGCCTGTGTCCCAATCTATAACCTTATCTAGGCTTGTTTTTGTTATATGCATGACTTTCTAGCTTCGAGTTATTCAATTAATTCTTTTATAAAAATATTAGGAGATAGGGTCTCACTGTGTAGCTCAGCTGGCCTGAAACTCAGTATGTAGACTAAGCCTCAAACTCAATAGAGCCACCTACTTCTGCTTCCTAAGTACTGAGAGGCATGAGCCATCTGGCCCTTTTCAACTAATTTTTTTGTTTGTTTGTTTTGTTTTTCTATACAGGGTTTCATTGTATTGTTTTGGAGCCTGTCCTGGAACTAGATCTGTAGACCAGGCTGGCCACCTCAAACTCAGAGATTTGCCTGCCTCTGCCTCTGCCTCCCCAGTGCTGGGATTAAAAGCGTGTGCCACCAATGGCCAGCTTAAACTAAATTTTAATTTTATTTTTGGAGACAAAGTTAGCTTATGAGCCAATAATTTGAATACAGTGTGTGATGAGAAAATTTTCTTTAAAATACTATTGCCACTCCTAGCACAAAGGTCATTTAGCATAACTGTACTAAGTACTAAGGATAACATGAAGATACAATCCCAAACTCCAGGACTTGATGATACAGCTAGATGGTTGGGGTTAAATGAACTGATGAGCTGGCACAGTGGATCATGCCTATGACCCCAACAGTCAGTCAAGAGCCCAACACAGAACAGCAGCCCAGAGTTCAAAGCCAGCTCAGGCCTCTAGTCTTCCTGCCATGAGTTGTACTGAAGCAGACCCGATGTAGGTACAACAAGGGGGGGGGGGGTGTTTGCTCAGAGGACAGTTGAATCTAATGAATCTAAGTGCAATCAAAGCACAGATTTCTGGCCTGTTTGTCTCCATAGCTGAGTAGCTGAGGCTAGCCACACAGGTGTTTTATCATCTCAATACTGTTTTAAGTTACAACTAAGATTGAAAACTAAGGCTCCTTTCCATTAAATGAAGAGAATGTCTACATATTTTAGACTTCCATAGTGACTACATGAATCAAAGTTATCTCTTTAGACTTCACTCCGCTCATCTTTCTATACACAACTTAGTAACAGATTTGCAAATGCTATGGCTAACTTTTCATTTTGGATTTGGAAAGATGGCCTATCCAGCATAAACTCTTTCAATAACTAATTTTTCCCAATCACATTTAGTTAAAATACAGATTTATACCTACACATTAGTGAGCAACAGTAACTCTCATAATGATGTGACAATTATGCAGTGTGACAGCTGTTTGTACTACTACCAAATGTGAGTTTTAAAACATAGGTTAACACCTCTAGTTCCCTGAGATTTAAGCAAAAAAAAAAAAAAAAAGAGAACAACATAAAGAATCTATCTAACATGTTTTACAATGCCAATCACAAGCATAAAACATCACTGGAAAGAATTATTTTGAATTTATTTTGTGCTGCCTTTAAGGATTGAAAACAGGACCTTCCTTCCTCCTGTTATACAGGTATTACCACAAAGCTACATAAGCCTTTGTTTGTTTCTGGTTTTTTGTTTTGTTTTGTTTTGTTTCTCCCACTTGGCCCTCAGCCCACTTTAATTGATTTTGAAAGTAAGTCTTGCTAGATTGCCTATGCTGACCTAGGAATTGCAATCCTCCTGCCTCAACTTCCTAAGTACCTAGGGTTATTGCCTACCACCTGCGCGAATAAATAAATAAACAAATAAATTTTATTTGGTGGGAGAAAAAGAGGGGGAATCATCGCTATATCATCCTGGATGGCCTCAAATTCATAGAGACCAATCTACCTCTGCTTCCTGAATGCTGGCACGTCTTGCACAACTATGCCTGGACCTGAAAAGAAATTTTTTTGTTGTTGTTGTTTTGTTTGTTTTTGTTCTAGACAGGGTTTCTCTGTGTAGCCCTGGCTTGTCCTGGAACTCATTCTGTAGACCAGGCTGGCCTCGCACTCATCTGCTTCTGCCTCCTGGATGCTAGACTATAAGGCATGCTCCAACACTACCCAGAAGAAATGATTTTTTTTTTTTTTTTTTTTTTTTTTTGGTTTTCAAGACAGGGTTTCTCTGTGGTTTTGGAGACTATCCTGGAACTAGCTTTTGTAGACCAGACTGGTCTCCAACTCACAAGAGATCTACCTGCCTCTGCCTCTGCTGGGTTTAAAGGCATGTGCCACCACCGCCTGGCTGAAATCATCTTTTTTGTTTTGTTTTGTTTTGTTTTTTTAAAGTAAGCAATCCTCAGAAGATGTGGCTGGGCATAGTGGTATATGCCTTTAATCCTAGCTCATGGAAGGAATAGGTAGGCAGATCTCTTGAATTCAACACCAGCCTGAATTACAAAAAAATTGAGTTCTAAGACAACCAAGACTACACAATGAGATCCTATTTCAAAAATAAAATTAAATTAAAAAGGAAAAAGAGGCCAATTGGAGGTGGCACACGCCTTTAATCCCAGCACTGGGAGGCAGATAAAGGCAGATTTCAGTGAGTTTGAGACCAGCCTGATCTACAGACAGAGTTCCAGGACAGGCTTCAAAGCTACACAGAGAAACCCTGTCTCAAAAAGCCAAAAAGAAAGAAAAAAGGAGGTAGCCAATGAAGAAAACCATGAACATGTACATTCATACATACACCTTCATTCCAATAACTGCTACACCCACCCATGGCTTCAGCAAATATGTTCTTCAAATAACAATAACACCCAACAACCAAAAACCCCTCAAACTACATAATGAAGAATACTGAAAAGTTCACATCACAGGTCCCTAAATCCACCACTGTGCTTTCTTGGTCTTAAGAATCCAAGGAGCTAGGTCCAGAACTAGAATTGCCCTCATTAGTATGGTTATTCCTAGTGTCAAGTTCAGTCAGACTATCAAACACATTTGCTTTTTATTTACATACTCTTATTTCATTTCTTTCTTTTCTTATTTATTTATTTGGTTGTTTGTTTGTTTATTTGAGGCAGGGTTTCTTTGTATAGCCCTGGTTGTCCTGGAACTTGATCTGTGGACCAGGCTGGCCTTAAACGAAGAAATCAACCTGCCTGCCTCTGCCTGAGTGCTGGGATCAAAGGCATGCAGCAGCATCACCATCCCTGGCTTCTTACACCCCCCCCCCCACTTTTTTTTCTCTTAAAGTAAATCTAGGTCCTACTAGATAATCCTAAACCCTCTTTTTAATGTTTTTGGAGACAGGGTTTCATGTAGCCCAGGCTGGCCTCATGCTGGAGTGCTGAATTAAAGGGCTATGACACTGTAACTTGTTATTTTAAGATGTTATTTTAAGATGTGTTACATTTGTTTATGTTGTAGAATATTTGTTTAATGATGCAAAGATATGTTGTACTCTCTTATGTTGCATTTGTTTAACTCTGCAAAGTTGTGTTACTTACCTGTCTAAACACCTGCTTGGTCTAATAAAGAGCTGAATGGCCAACAGCTGGGCAGGAGAGGGATAGGCAGAGCTACCAGACAGAGAGGATAAATAGAAGAAGAAAGGAAAGAGAAAAGGAGAAGAGGATGTCAGGGACCAACCACCCACCCACACAACCAGCCATGGACTAAGAAGGAAAGAAATGTATATAGAGTAGATAAAGGTATAAGCCCAAGTGCAAAAAGTAGACAGGATTTAAGTTGAGAAAAGCTGGCTAGACGTAAGTTAAGGCTGGTCATTCATAAGAATAAGTCTTTGTGTATCTATTTGGGAGCCAGATGGCAGGCCCCCCCCCCAAGAGTAAAAAAAAAAAAAAAAAAAATTCAACTACAGTGACCTCTTACACATCCAGCTTTAAGCAAACAAGAAAATTTAAAGTTTTGCAACCTTTTCATTATAACTACCTAAAATATATAACCCCAGTTTTGTAAAAAGAAAAAAATTAAAATTCAAGGACATCTTTATATTTTAGGGAGGGGTGATATAGCCCAAGATATTATATTAATGTGAAGAATACTCTATAAACACAAACAAAATGACTCATGATGAATCACTGGCTAGCATCCAGAACCACAAAAGCTTTTTAAAAAATTAAACAGGAACAGAGTGGTGGCAGAGGCAGGCGGGTGTCTGTGAGTTCGAGGCCAGCCTGGTCTACACAGATAAACCCTGTCTTGAAAAACTACCATCCCCCCAAAAAGAAGTGAACCAGCAGTGCTGGAGGGATGGCTCATCTGGGTTCAGTGCTGGGTACCCACATGGCAGCTCACAACAGTCTGTGACTCCATTCCAGGATATTCAATGCCCTTTCCTGGCATACACTGGCACTATACACATGGTGCACTAACATACATACAGGCAAGCACTCTCTCTCTCTCTAAATCTTTTTTAAAAGATAATACCAAACTGTGGTACCGCACACCTTTAATCCTGGCACTTGGGAGGCAGAGGCTGGCAGACCTTTGTGAGTTCATGACCAGCCTGGTCTACAGGTTTGCTAGCTCCAGGACAGGCTCCAAAGCCACAGAGACCACCCACTCAACCCCCCAAAAATATAGCAAGAAACCCTACCTTATAAAAATAAATAAGTAGATAAACAAACAAACAAATAAATCTGTGTTTGGATATATGATACATTTTAATGATGTATTTCTAAAAAGCAGTATAAAAGGTTTCTACTGCACATCTCCCTCCCTTCCTTTCTAAGGGCAGTTTCTATATGTAGACATTTTGATTAATACATGGAAAACACTCAGGAATGTACCACGATGTAAGAGTCTTCTTCCAGATTCTCTGCAGAGCTACTTAAGTCATCCTTTAGCTTTCCTGTTCTATTTCTTCTTGAAGGCTGGGCCTGATAATCTGACCAGCACTCTGACATCCTGACTGACCAGCGTTCACTTCTAATCAACAGCAGATGTGGGAATGGTGCCAGGGTGGGCCTTATGCCAAGGAATATTTTTTTCTTTCCTATTCAAAAGCAAACACCCTTCTCTTAGCTCCAAGTTACCCAAACAGAGGAAAGGACATCTGGAGATGCAGTGTAGTGCCATGTGTTTGGTCTCCTTGGATGACAGCTCTAGGCATTACAAGCAGGGAGTTGTTACACCAGCCATGCAACATTGCACACTACAGCAACTCTGAAAGCTTGCAATAAGATGATGGGGGGGGGGGGGAGGTAACTGGTGAATACAGTTCTTTAAGAAACTCCCACTGTCAACAATGGTTCTTTTAGCAAATATGTAAAAATAGTCTATCTCATCTCCACATTAAACTTTAGGGTCAAATTGCCTTTTTTTCCATAGATTTGACTTCAGTGTGACTACTGGGTAGAGTACTAAAATATGACTAAAAAACTGACTCATTACTCAATGAAAAATGGCTCAATCATACATAAATTACCCTAGAACATAATTTTCGGTGGTGCACACCTTTTTAATCCCAACACTCAGGAAGCAGACGCAGGCAGATCTCTTGAGTTCCAAAGCCAGCCTGATCTCAGAGTTCATTCCAGGGCAGTCAGGGCTAAACAAAGAAATGCTGTCTCAAAAAGAAATCCGAACAAACAAGCAAGCAAGCAAACAAACAAACAAAAAAAGATAGTTTTCTCTTTCCCTTTATTTACTGGTTCTCATATTACCTATTGCTAGCATATATACCGGAGCCTGATTTGAACTTCTGGCCAGTAAATATACTCCCTCTGCCTCCCAAGTGCTGGGTGGGACAACAGATGTACAGCACCATATCCAATTCTTTATTTACCACTTAACAAAAAACTAAAGGACAGAAATAGTTATATTCAGGGTTATATAGCTAAGAGTGGTAATTGTGCTGTACTTAGAGCCTAGAACTATAACAAAATAAATCCAAAATGAGAGGCACACGCCTTTAATCCCAGCACTTGGGAGGCTGATGCAGGCACATCTCTGTGAGTTCCAGGCCAGGCTGATCTACAGATTGAGTTCCACGACAGCCAGAGCTACACAGTGAGAACCTGTCTCAAAAAAGAACAACAACAAAGAGAAAATTATTGTAAGACTAAGAATTGAATGGAAATGACACTGATGACATACAAGAGCCCAGTTATGTCCTCCCTGTCCATCAAAAAGGATTCTCTAACCCTTAAAAAATTAATGGCTGGTTTTAGAAGTAGCAACAGATGTGCCTTAAAATATAGTTAACAAATACACTACACCTGGAATATAGCTCATTTGGTAGAATATGTCTTTAGTAGCACAAAGTCCTTGGTTCAACCTCCAAGACTGATAAGCCCAAATGTATTGGCACATGCCTGTAATCCCAGTAATTAGAAAGAAACAGGAGGCCTGCCCAGAACTCAGTATGACTACAGAACTGCTTGGTTACCAAGCAACTAGAGGTACACAAGGCACAATCTTGTCTCTAAAGCATAAATAAACAAACCACACAGCCTGAAATGATGGTTCACACCTTTAATCATGGCACTTGGGAGAACGAGGCAGGAAGAATGTCACCATGAATAGGAGGCCAGGACCCATGATGGGTTAGTTACTGAGAGCCTGTGTTAAGTGGGGTGGCGGAGAGGTCAACAAGCAACTCTGCTCAGCAATACCCTGAAATGTAACCAAGTATTATATGCTTACCAAAGCAGGCTAAAGAATAGAAGAACAAAATGGGATAGAAAACTGTGGCAGACACTTCAGTGACACAATTAGCACCCACTCAATTCATCTATCATGATAGCTCAATCCTATTTTGGCATTAAACTAAAACTGGCATAGGAATGATGAACTAAAGATGGCAATAAATGAATTGAGAGAACAGTATCAACTATGAGACTTCATGGACAGCTCTCCAAAGTACAGAATACTCCCACACGCACAACAAACTTCCAAGTTTGGAATGATTAACTTACAGTCTTCCAGATTCTGTGATTCTTCACAAATGCAAGCAGAAATACAGATAAGACTGTAGCAAAACAGCACAGCTGCAGCTTGCAGATGTCAGGCTGTTAGCTCCATAACCAACAACCATGCTGCCTGAGTTGTCAGCAGGCACTCCTGGTAAGGCTGCCTTGGGCAGCACTCAGGGCTATCCAAATAACTGAAGGAGGTTCTTCCTATTGGAAAGCACTCTTTGCGGTCAAACTATGGAAAAAGGCCTTATTCTAAGAATTAAAATGACAACAGAATGATGATGTCTCAGTTTTCTCCTCTATAAAAATATTACACCTGGCTTTTACTTCCTGCCCCTGAGGGGCCTTTATGGGGATAAAAAGCATTTCCAGATTAAAAGCACAATGTAAATATGAGGCTATAATACAGCAGGGACTAAATCTAAGCAACATAAATGGAAGGTAGATGGGCACTTTGGCAGAGCAAATAGCCACCTATACCATCATTATTACCTATTATTATTTTAAAAGGAGTCTTTGGGAGCTTGAGAGATGGCTCGTTGACTAAGAACACTTGCTGTTCCTGCAAAGTATCCACGTTTGGTTCCCAACACCCACATGGTGACTCAATTGTAACACCAGTTCTAGGGAGTCCAACACCCTCTTCTGGAATTGGTTTTCTCTTTGCACAGTGTGGGTCCCTGGGATTGAACTGAGGTTGATCAGGTACAGCAGTTGGAAAGCTTCTCCTAGCAGTTCTCCTTATTCACTGAGCTTTATCACTGACCCAAAAAGACACCCTTAAAAATTAAAACACATATAAAATTAGGGTTAAGCACTACACAAAGTGTGGAATCACATTAATTGTAGAATCCAAAAGAAAAAAAGAAATTATAGGCTAAAAATGATATGGCATGTTTTACCTTTAATCTCAGCATTCAGGAGGGTGAGGAAGATGAATCTGAGTTCAAAGCCAGCTTAACCCACACACTGATTTCCAGGTCAGCCAGGGACACATAGTAAGATGGTCTCAAAAAACAGCCAAGATCCTTCTTTTTGTGTGTGTGTGGGGGAGGGGGACATGGTTTATTTGGTAGTGCTTAGCCTAAAATGCAGGAAGCCCTGGGTTACACCTTAGAAACTCAAAACTATGTGTGTGGTACAGAACTATAATTTCAGTGCTCAAAAGGTAGAAAGAGGAACATCAGAAGTTCAAGGTTATGCAAAGCTTGAGAAAGTTTTAGACTAGCCTAGAATAGATAACACCCTAAGGAGATGTGGAAGGAGCAAAGAAAAATAGAATGATTAGAATAATTACTGCACACACTGATGACTAGAAAATAAATGTTTCAGAACATTGGCATCAGGTAAAGAAAGCATTTTATCCTGAAAGAAAAATAACATAGCTACCTCACATAAGCAGTCTGTGCAAACACCATATGGTCTACTGAAAGAAAAAAAGTTTTGTTTCTTTTTTGTCCCACAGATAAAAATGAAAATGAGGTTGCCAGAAATATTTCAGAAGTAATTTTGCCATCCCAAGTGTCTAATAAAATATGTAAAATTATGTATGTACAGTATCCAAGTTTATTTGTCTAACTTTATTTTAAAAGCCCAAAATGCCCACCACACTTTAATCATGGACAAGGCATGGTGGCATCTTTGATCCCAGCTCTCAGGAGGCAGAGGCAGCAGATTTCTGTGAATTCTAGGCCAGCCAAGGCTATACATAGTGAGAACCTAAAAAAAAAAAAAAAGAAAAAGAAAAAGAAAAAAGAAAAGAAAAAGAAATTATTCAAGAAATAAAAGCCACCCCTTGGAAGGCAGAGGCAAATGGATCTTCATTTATTAAGACCACCACATCAGCTAATCTTCCAGAGGACCAGGGTTCAATTCCCAGCACCCACAGGGCAGCTAACAACTACCTGGCACCCTTGCACAGACATACTGTTGGGGCAAAAATGTCAATGCTCATAAAAATAAATAAATGAATAAGTAATTTAGGGGTGGGATCTCTAGCCCCAGTGAACCTTAAATTCGTGGCAGCCTTACTCCCTTAACTTCGTGAGTATGGGGTTATGGGTATAGAACATCATACATAGATTCATAGTATTTAAAAAATTAATTTCAGGGCTAAGGAACTAGCTCAGTCAGTCAAGTGCCTGTTGAGTAAGTACAAGGATGAGAATCATATTCCCAGCACCCCTGTGAGTTCCAGACCAGCATGGTCTACAAGGCTAGTTCCAGGACAGCCATGGCTACACAAAGAAACCCTGCCCCGAAAAGCCAAAGATTAATTAATTGATTGATTAGACTGGTCAGAGGTCTGGAAAGATAGCTCAGTAATTAAGGGTTACAGCTGCACTTACAGAGATCTAGTGTTAAATTCCCAGCATCCACACGGTGGCTCATTAACTGTCTCTAACTGTAACTCTCATGGGATCCAATGCCCTTTTCTGGTATTCAAAAATGCCGACAAAATACCCAAACACATAAAATACATAAATAAATTAATGTCTAAATTTTTATAAGGGGCTGGAGAGATGGCTCAGCAGTTAAGAGCACTGGCTGCTCTTCCATCCAGAGGACCAGGGTTCAATTCCCAGTTCTAGGATTAAAGGCATGCACCCCTACGCCTGTCTTCTAACAGGTTTTAAGTAGTAACAGCTACACCAATACTGTACTTACAACTGTCCCACCTGTTTGTTCTAGTTCCAAATTGCAAATCAATCTACACCAACTCTATAAGTAGAAGAACCCAGTTTCAAATCCCACTCTTTACCTTCTCTGATGTGGTTAGAGTAAGAATGGCCCCTGTAGAATCATATATTTGAATGATTAGCCATCAGAGTGGCACTACTTGAAAAAAAACAGGTGTGGCCTTGTTAGAAGAAGTGTGCCACTGGGGGTGGGCCTTAAGGTTTTAAAAGTCAACACCAGGGACTGGAGAGACGGCTCAGTGGTTAAGAACACTAGCTGCTCTTCCAGATCCTGAGTTTAATTCCCAGCAACCACATGATGGCTCACAACCATCTATAAAGAGACCTGGTGCCCTCTTCTGGCTTGCTGGGGCACTGTATACATAATAAATGCATCTTAAAAACAAAGTCTAGCAGGGTGATGGTGGAGCCTTTACTCCCAGCACTGGGAAGCAGAGACAAGATTTCTTGTGAGTTCAAGACCAGCCTGCTCTACAAGAGCTAGTTCCAGGACAGCTTCCAAAGCCACAGAGAAACCCTGTCTCGAAAAACCAAGTCTAAAGTCTGTATCAGGTCCAGCATTTTTCTCTGCCTTAGGGTCCCATGCTCTTCAACACGGTGACAATAGAATAACCCTCTGAAACTGTAAGCAAGCCCCAATTTAATGTTTTTCAAGAGTTGCTGTGGTCATGGTGTTTCTTCACAGCAGTAGAACAGTAACTAAGACACCTGATCTCTCTAAATCTTTCCATTTTTCTTATGCTTACAATGAAGCAAAAAACAGGCATGGTAATTCATGCCTTTAATCCCAGCATTCTGGAGGATGAAGAGAGGCAGGAGGATTTCTATGAGTTTAAGGCCAACCTAGGCTACATAGTAAGTTCCAGGACAGCCAGGGCGACATAGTGAGACCCTGGCTCAAAACAAACAAACAAACAAACAAACAAATCAAGCAGATTTTAAAGCTCTCAAAACACTAACCTATTCTAGGTATAATCACCCCACTTTACCTGGAGAAAAGTTGCTAATAAAGTGATGGTTGCCAAGAGTTTTTCAAATCCTAAACCTATTTAAACTCCAAAAGAAACAGAAAAAAGGTAAAAAGATATATCCTCAACAAAAATGGTCCTATATCCCCCATTTTCACATACTAACTTTGAAGAAACTGTCACTTTAAATGGCTTATTAAATAATCTGAGTTATGATGTTATAAACTAAGGATTTTGTGGTAAAATCTGAGCTGCAAAACTAAGCATCACTAGTCAAGTCAGTCAACTTGATTTCAAGAGCTGTGAAACTACACAGGCTACTAGGATACTCTTCATTGGTGTGGTATTAACTTTGTCAAAATCAACATAATCATTGAAAGCCAAAAGCAACTTCATACTGTCCTTAAAATTGGACTTAGGGTTTTAAATCCAATTCACTTTTTAACAAATTTCCTTTGAGATCTTGTTTTGACAGGTAGGCTAGACTTGAACTTGTGTGTGTCACCACATCCACTGCAATCAATTCATAACAAGGCCCAAAATGAAACACACAAATTTAATGATAAAGAAAGAAATCTAGGGCATTAACTATCTTACTGTAGTATCTGAGGTAAACTAGAACCACAGTATAAAAAAGGAAATAAATAATACAAAACAAGTATTTAACTAATACTGATTGCATATAATTTTCAATCAACCTTTTAAACTATGTTCTCCCCCCCCCCTTTTTTTTTAATTTATTGAACACCCTATATAATTTTATAAAGCAGGTAATAAAATTGTGTCCCTTCCCATCTCCACCCTCAGGACCTATTATGCCATGGCTTGCTTGGACACTATAGGTGTGATTGAAGTCTTTAAAATAGTGGCTATAATTTTCCAGACAAGTCCATCCACACTACTCAGAAGCAGCTCAAATTACTACTGCACTATGACAACTCAGGCTTTTCTCCATCCGATATTTAGGAAGGAGGTGGCTAAGAAGGAAGAAAAAGGACATAATTAGTTTTGCTTGTAAAATGTTCATCACAGTTGTACTTGCCAATTGAGTTACAGCCTATTGGGGGCCTAATAGATTTCAGGTTATTATGGTGTGCGGCAGGGGCTTGTGGTGAAAATCAATAAATGACTACTACTTCTTTGCACAGCCCCATATGGGAGTAATCAAGCGCAAGGGTGGCAGCTGGGGCCAGTAACAGTCACCTGCAGTGGAGGGACACGGGGGGGGGGGGGGGGGGTTTCAGATGGATTTAATGCTAATTTCCTACAGAAACAATGAGCTACAAAGAGCAGAGTAACAGACAGGAGGGATGAAGAGACCAGCAGGAACAATGGCTGCACCTGGTGCTGGGAGCAGAGGACACATCTGTCACCCTCGAAGTGGCCCATCCCCCCCCAGCTCTTCCAGCAAAGTAAGGCAAGGTCCCTAAACAGCTTGCCACACACACAGCAACAGGTTTGAGTTTTTAAGGCTACTACATTCTCTTCTGAACCCCTCTCTCTTGTGACAAGAATTAGTTAAGGAAGCAGAGGTAGTTCTATCGGCCTGAAAAGAGACATATTTAAAAAAAAAAACAAAACACTCATATTTCAATTAAACTTTTCCATTACTGTAACTTATCAATGTTGGAAGGGCAAAGAAAAATTACACAGGAAGATAAGCTTTATTTAGTATTCATGTAGCAAGTATTAATTTAATGCTTAAAACTAATTTTACTACAATTTTACAGTTGAAGAAACAGGCTTAGAGAATGTTAGAATCAATGTTCATGGTTATACAACCTAATCTAATGCTAAAGCCTACATACAATATTTTAATTCTCTTTCTTCCATTTTTCTTAACACAATCAAGTGAAAGTACATCTTCTAAGTCTAAGCATTGTGCTACATCCTTGTAATCCCAGCACTTGGGAGGTAGAAGCAGGAGGATCAGAAGATCAAAGCTATCCTCACAGCCTCATCTATACAGAGTTCAAGGACAGCCTGGGCTACAAGAGAACCTGTTTCCAATGAACAAAACCAAAAAAACACATATCCACTTACATTTTTAGCTCCAGCTATGTATGAGGTGTCACTGCAGGTCTGCTCAGGATAGAAAGAAAACAAGATTTTCACTAATGGTTGCTTTAAACCAAGCACAAAAAGTTCTTAGGGGTGGGGGAGTGCTTGCTTTAGAAAAGTAGACCCATATGCATTTTCAATTTCCTAACATAAATCTGTCAATACATAATTTGTGTGTGTGTGCCCGTGCTTTTGATTGCTGGTTACTGAATACAGGGCCTTTACACACTCAAGACCTGTGGCTGTTTTTCCGGTGCTAAGTCTTGAGCCTAGGACCTAATGCACACATTTTCACCACAGTCTTCATAGACACTTTTCTATTCATTTTGAGACAAAGTCTCATTAAATTACCCAGGCTGACCTTGAACCTACTCTGTAGTCCTGGAAGACTTTGAACTTTTGATTCTACTGAGAAGCCAGTAGTATAGACCTGCCTACCCTACCAGGGCCAGCTAATCACATAATTCTTAAAAGTTAACTGTCTTCGAAGTCCATCAGCCAGTGTAACTCTATGTAAAAACCCTCTTAGTAGGTTTTTTTTTAAATTTATTGTTTTTTTTGGGGGGGGGTTCCCTTTAAGATACAATCACTACTAATTCCTCTATTTACTGATTTGAACTTGGAGCAGAAATAAATGCACATATTTTCAAAATAGCAAGACTTTTAAACTGATTTTGCTAGGATATAAACCACAAATTCATGGGGAAAATTTTGTATTTTGCTAAGTGCCTTACAATCAAACAACTGTGCTTGGATCTGAAAGATAGCAATAGAAAGGCATATATTTCAAACACAGCAAAGGCATTGGAGAACATTAAACAGTTAAGAGTCTTTCAGTGAACCAAGTTCAGTTCTTTGGACATACCTAGTGGTTCATAACCACCTGTAACACAAGCTATAGGGGATCAGGGGATCCAACACTTTTGGCCTCTTTGGGAGCCTGCACTCACATGCTGAAACTCCCAACCAGATATACACACACAATTTAAAAAATAAAAGCTGGGGCTGGAGAGATGGCTCAGCAGTTAAAGAGCACTGACTGATCTTCCAGAGGACCCTGATTCAATTCCCAGTACCCTCACAAGGCAGCTCACAACTGTCTGTAACTCCAGGATCCAAAACCCTCACACAAAATATACAAGCAAGCAAAACACCAATGCACATCAAAATAATAGTAAAATTAAATTAAAAGAAGCAACAAAAACCCATACCATATTACTAAGCATGGTGGTACATAATTGTAATCCCATCACCTGGGAGTAATCAGGAAGAAAGATTAGGAGTTAAAGACCAGCCTTGGCTACATAATGAGTTCAAGACCAGACTAGCTCCCCCACCCCCAGTCCCAATCAAAAATATGGCAGAAATTAACTAATGTAACTATATAATTGACAAAATTAACTTAAGGTACTGAGATCAGGGCCAGGGAGAACTTTCTTCCCCTCTCCCCCACCTTGCTGGGGATTGAAACTAGTATATATCTATCTGTCCATCATTCTGAAATATAACCCCAGGATTCCCAATCAAATGTTACCTCCTCTCCAAAGGATTTGATTCTCTCTGTTGGCAATGACTTCTAGAACTTATTGATTTTGTTCATTCTTAATATATCTCCTCTACGGCATCTCACCTTTAAGTAAAGACTGGGCTAAGCTGGGTGTTGGTGGCACATGCCTTTAAACCCAGCACTCAGGAAGCAGAGGCAGGCGGATCTCTATGAGTTCAAGACCAGCCTGGCTATAAGAGCTAGTTCCAGGAAAGCCTCCAAAGCCACAGAGAAACCCTATCTCGAAAAACAAACAAAAAAAAAAAAAAGTCTGGGCTGGAGAAATGGTTCCACTGTTAAAGGCTGGGCTCACAACCAATAATAATAATTACTATTATTATATTTATATATTTAAAAAAGCCTAAACTGGGCACGACAGTTCACAACCACATCTATAATCACAGGATTGGGAGATGCAGACATGAGGGTCATTGAAATCTGTTCAAGTAATCCACAGCCACCTGAGAAGAAATTCATATACTAGCATCAAGTTCCTGTCTCAACATCTTCCCTTGTCCCCCTAAAATCTCAAAATCTCAAAACTAGGTGTGGTGGTTCACATTTGAAATCCCAGGACCTGAGAAAGCATGGCCAGCTTGGACAACTTGGCAAAATGTTATCAGAAAATACAAGAAAAAATTCCAAATAATTTCAAGATATCATGAACACATATAATCAATTTGTAAGCTGGGAAGTGATGACCCACACCTTTACTTCCAACACTCAGGAAGCAGAGGATTTTGTGATTTCCTGTTACACAGAGAAACCCTATCTCAGAAAGGAAGGAAAAGAAAGGAAAAAAGTAAGAATTTGTAAAATGTCAAGTGTTGTGGTATACATATTTTAATCCTAGCAACCAGAATTAATGACAAGAGGGTCTCTATAAATTCCAGGCTAGCCAAGGACATACAGTAAGACCCTGTCAAATAGGTAGGTAGGTAGGTAGGTAGGTAGGTAGGTAGGATGGATAGACAGTACGACGAATATTCTAGAAATTCAAAATACCATTCCAAGCTCAGCCACTGATTTTTAAAAACTATGGGGCCAGGGAGAATTCTCTCCCCTTCCTCACACATGCACCTTGCTGACTGAAACTAGCACATGACTGGGCAATGCTCTACTGCTGATCCATTCCCTCAGTTTATGATACAATAATATATTTGATAAGATTATATAAAAAGAAAGAATCCTGGGGGGATGCAATGGCAGGAGTCAATTCCAGGGGGCAGAGAGATAAGTAAGGTCAGAATCATGATGTGAAATCCACAAAGAATCAATGAAAGTTAAAAATAAACAAAGAGAACCTTCCCTGGACTCAGCAATATGACTAGCAATCTGAATCTCTGAAACCCTGCAAGCTGTCCTCTGACTCCCACATACGGGGCTTTCTCAGTCCTCAGAAAGTACTATGATTTTTCTCAGTTATACTTAACTCAAAAGTTTTGTTTTGTTATGGGTTGGAGAGGTGGCTCAGTAATTAAGAGTGCTTATTGCTTGCTCTATCAGCGAACGCTGCAACCCACTAGGCAGTTTACAAACACCTCTAACTCCTGTTCCAAGGAGCATACCCCCACTACCCCACTACACCTCCATAAGGCCTGTGCAAGTGCACACTTGATTCACTTATGCACAGACACATAAAAAAAATATAACATTTTCTTTAAACTATTGGTATAATCTTATTGGCTTATTTGTTTTGAAACAGGGTCTTTCTTTTCAAAGGGTGTCCTGGAACTTGATACATAGACCTGGGTACCCTGGAACTTCACTTGTAGATCAAGCTGGCCTTGAACTCACAGAGATCCTCCTGTCAGTGCTTCCTGGAGTGCTAGAATTGACTGTAAGTGCCGCTGAGCCTGGTTTTGGTTTTAACTGCTGAGCCCTAGGTGGGACTCCCAACCACAAGTGGAGACTAAACTCAGGGCCTCATCTCACCCCACCAGGACTGTTAATCAAACACTTTTATTTGGGGTCAATGGATTATCACATAAGTCAGGTGTGGTAACATATAAATATAAACCTGTTATCCCAGCATTTGGGAGGCTAAGACTGGAAAATTACTGTTAGTTTACCATCCTGGGCTATATACATAGTTCTATGCCAAACCTGGGCCACTGTATTCCTGAGGGCCAGGGACTTAGCCACTAATAGCTGATAGAACACATGCTTTTTTAGCATGCACAAGGTCTTAGATGAAATCCAAAGCCCCAAAATATGAAACAGTATTGCTAGAATGGACAGATAGCAGTAATAAACTCCCTTTTAGGCTCTCCCATTTTACACTACAGCCTACACTACACTTTCAGCATTAAGTCCTTTTCCCCCCACTCATCCTCAAGAACATAGGTCCTGAAGGTACAATACTGCTCACTGAAGGAGGACCATGTAAATTCAATGTAACACTATAGCCTCTCAAATAGTCAAACAAGTCCCAGCTGCCATCCACTGCACCTATCAAAACTTCCTAAATTTGTTCTACAAATTCAGTCAATTTAACAAAAAAGAAATTTCTAAAAACATTCATTTAAAATTGGGCATGGTGGCACACACCTTTAATCCCAGAACTTGGGAGGCAGAGGTAGGCAAATCTCTGAGTTCGAGGCCAGCCTGGTCTACAGAGAGCCAGGGCCAGTGATACACAAAGCAACCCTATCTTGAAAAACCAAATCAAGCAAACAAACAAGATACATTTAAAAAGTTCCTACTACTTGAGGGAAATGGAGATAAAATTTAAAGAATTTTAATATTATGCTGCATTACAGTCAGGTGCATGCCTGTTCTCCTATCCCAGGAGGCACACAGGGTAATTGCTACAAGTTTGAGGCCAAGAGAGTCTACAAAACAAATTCCAGCCAGCTAGGGATACTGAGACCCAGTCTTTAATAAACAAACAAAAAAGCACCACAGTTTTCTTAAAATGCTCAGGGGCTATAAAGTTGAAATAAAAATTATTGGGGACTAGAGGGATGGCTCAGAAGAGCTCTGGATACTCTTCTGAAGGACCCAGACCCAGAGTGGCACATAGCCATCCCCAACTCCAAATTCCAGCGGATCCAATGCCCTCTTTTGGCTTTCATGTGCACCAGGCTTGCATGTGGCCAAAACACTCATACACCTAAAATACTAAAGGTTATTTTAAAAGAAATAAGCTATTTTAAAAACTCCCATTTGTCATTTCATAGAATTTTGGGGGAGCCAGGTACAATTTAAATAGTGCTAACCAGTGAGTAAAGGTCTTTGCAGGCAAGCCTGATATGACCTAAATTTGATTTCTGGAACCCACACAATAGATATAAAAAAACAGAAACAGACAAATAAACATAAAAATATTTTTTAAATAAGCATGCTCTTTCAAAGTAATACAATCAATACTTCACTTGGACAAGTTGACTTTTCAAAGCTCTTCTATTCTGGTACAGTTAAAGGGAATATTTATTACATTTGCATTTTATCCTCAGAATGCTTTCCAAACTCTACAGTCATGGAGAGGCTTAGCAAAGATGACATACAGCACAACAAATACAAGCTATCTAAAAGGTGGGCGCAGGGTCTGAAGAGATGGACCTGGGTTCAATTCCCAGCACTCATACTGCAGCTGACAACTATCTATAATTCCAGTTCTAGGGGATCTTTACTGGCCTCTGTAGGCATCAGGCAGCTGTGTGGTACAGACACACATGCAGTCAAAATAATAATCTGAAATCATGAGTTAGACCAGACACAGTTGTAGCTCAAGATGGAAGTGAAAAGTGAAAAGGGCTTAGGAACCTACCACAAAAAAATAAATAAATAAATAAATAAATACCTAAAAACTTTTGAAATGGCCTTCTATATGTTGGAAAGGCTCTGGACACATTCCCCCACTACCAACACAAATTGGGAGTCAGCTGGCTGTGGTGGCACATACCTTTAGGCAGACAGAGGAGGGTGGATCTCTGTGAGTCCAAGGCTAGCCTGGTGTACCTAGTAAGATTCAGTCGAGAAAAGAGAAAAGGGGGTTGCAGGCAGGAAAGCAAACAAACCAAATGGGGCTCGTAGCAGCAGACTGCCCAATATGAGAAAACTAAGAAGTAAAGCCTATATATACAGTATACACTAAACTCAGGTTCTGCATATAGGAGGCTGACTGGAAAATCTTTCAAGAACAGTAGTAACACTATATAAATAACCAATAAGCATCACAAACTGACAGAGACTCCAGAACACAGTAGGGGTTAAAGGTAGGGGTGTGTGTGTGTGTGTGTGTGTGTGTGTGTGTGTGTGTGTGTTGTGAGCACATTCCCAAGCACTCCAATTCACAATTCAAGTCTGATTTGACATTATTTCAATCACAGAAAAATAGCATAGGAATAAAACAAGATCTAAATAAAATGCAGAGATGACTCTAGTTTAGATGCAATCTCTTAGTTTATGTCTGATGACTTTGAAATAAAATCTTGACTATGGAAAAGAGCACTGTAGCAGTCTTCTCTTTAACACTGGTTTTATATACAACTTAAGAAAAAAAAATTTCCCTCAGAATATGCCAGAAGTATTCAATATGGAAGAGCTTAAAGAAGTATTTGTAGGACTACTTTCCTAACAGTAAAACTTATGAACTACATCTGATTTTAACTAAACTTTCCATTCAAAAATACAAAGGTGGCAATCAAAAATTAAATAGAAACATAAAACCAAATGAAGCATCAAAATGAAACCAAGACTAAACCCACAGAATATTCATAAACACATAATTTGAGATAAACAAAAAGCTTTGGAAAGGCAGAATTGTGCACTTTATCACCCAGAACTAAATTAAAATGAACACTTACCCTGAATGTCCAAATTTAAAAATCCAGACGCGTAAATATACCAAATCTACTTGAAATAGGTATTAAAAAGCTCTCTTTTCTCCCCCTAATCTTCAAAGCCCAATCGGAGACCAGCCTTCCTCCTCCTTTCATTAGCTGGACATGTGTCAGCTCTCTCACATCTGCGATTTCTCACTGACTAGAGCTGCCTGTCCCATTCCAGGGAAACACAGATGGATCCCAGATGGGAAGGTCCTGCCAAACAGACCAGCTCTTCACCTTGCCAGAATCCCCAGATACATACAGTCAGTTTCTCTCTCTCTCTCTCTCTGCCTCCCTCCCTCCTGTTTCCTCTCTCTCCACTACCCCTTTCACCCTCCCTGTTACCAGGGCGTTTTGCCAGCTGATGTCACTAAGTACACGCCTCCTAGTGGCTCCTGGCCAATCTAACATTAACTTGTTAAATGCATGTAATTTGTTTATGGCTAAGAATAACAGCAAGAATAATGTGCAAAACCTATCAGTCAGTAGAATAAATGTATAGTCATACATGAGCACACAGACTCACATTATGGGGGACATTCAAATGTTTAACAATCACCATTTAAAGTCCTACATATTGTGTAGGTTTTTGCTATTGTTTAATAACTGCTGCTCTTTGGACCAGTTTTAAAACCCTATGAGACAAAAGTCTTCATAAAATAAATTGTAAACACATTTTAAGTGTATAATTGGATCAAAAATAAAAAGCTGCAAATTAGTTTTGGGAATAAGAAAAAATATATGTAAATGATTCACACAAGCTGCCTCCCAGATCCAGACTGGGTACTCTGCAAAGCTGGCACGTGATTAAATTAAGACAATGCAGACAACACGGTTCTGGTGTTGTAAAGACTTTAAGTTAAAGATGAAGACATGTTACAAAAATTGCTTTAAAATCAAGCGAATATGAATGTGAGGCTCCCCATGATTAACATTTAGAACTGTAAATTCAAATTTCTTTCTTTTGGGGGAGAGGGGGCTGAGACAGAGTTTCTCAGTGTAACAGCCCTAGCTATCCTGGAACTTGCTCTGTAGACCAGGCTGGCCTGGAACTCACAGAGATTCACCTGCCTCTGCCTCCCGAGTGTTGGATTTAAAGGCCTGTGCCACCACCGCCAGGCTTAAGTTTAAACTTCAATAGTGAAGAATACAATAAAATTGACATAATTATTTTGAGACTCTAGACAAGAAGATAGACCCACACAACTAGTAAGTTTAATCCTTGGCACTTCCCAAGAGCTAATACAAGATAAGTTAATTTCTGCTGCATGAAAACTGGTATCTGAAAGCTGTCAATGTATCAGTTATTATGTAATATCCTACCACTGAGTAAACTGGGTGAAGGGTCTTAAACTTCTCCATATATTTTGTAAATTTCCTGTGAATCTTCATTTTAGACTGAAGATTAAAATGGAGGCAGGACTTGCCTTCTCAGGTTATATTACATGAACATATATGCTACATTACAAGAACACACATTAAGAACAAAGATCTAGGGCTGAAAGGATGGTTCAGCCGTTAAAGGCTAGGCTCACAACCAAAAATATAAGCATGAAGATCCAAGCCAGGTGGTGGTGAAAACCCTGCAGGGGGGGGGGGGACACCAACACGCCCCCCCCAAAAAAAGAATGAAGATCCTTCACATACACAATCAAACAGATACAGCTTCCTTGCCATACTTTGGATAAATGAAGCCTATAAACATGGCATTTTCTGCCTAGTAGTAATGTTTTACAAGAACACCTCCCCCCCAGACAGTGGGCAAAAATATTAATTGATGCAGTAGCAAGAGTTTTTATTTTAAGTAATGATTATCAAGGACTACCCCTATTTCCTTGTCACAATCAATAGGACAGAACACATTGGTAGACATTATTATCTTGGTGTTATAGCTAAGGAAAGAAAAAAAAACAAACATATTAACATATAACTAGTATCAGCAGCATGTCTTAATTCATACCCAGAATACTATGCAAAATTATTAAGTAAGAAATTAATCAAGACTAGACTACTTAAGCGGGATGCAGGAGCACACATCTGTAGTCCCAGCTACTTGGGACTACACTATGTAAACCTAGGCGTTCAAACCCAGCCTGTGCAACAGTCACACCACACTTAGTATTTATTGATCCTAGCAAAGTAAAGAAATGAGATAAGGAAAGGAGGAAGAGGGGAGAGAGGAAGAAAGCAAGGGAGGGAGGGAAAAGAATCAAGAGGCTATCCCAAATTACTCACTCTGGTGGACTACCAAGTCATGAAAACAGTCAAGCGCCTCTAGTAAGAGGACCGCCTGATAAGGAATTAAGATGTCTTGCCAACAAGCAGTATCAACTTGTTCACTCTGTAAGTAAGGAACCTCTTATTTATTTGTTTGTTTAATGTTTATAAGTGCTTGGTGCCTTTGGAGATCAAAGGATGGTATCAGATACTCTGGAACTGGAGTTTACAAATAGTTATAAGCTAACATGAGGAGGCTGGGAATAGAACTTGGATCCTCTGAAAGAGTAACAAGTCTCTCCAATCCTCAGTATAGGTTTATGACCCACTGGGACCCACAGAAAGTAGATAATATAATAAATGTTTAGGGTTTTTTTTTTTTTTTTTTTTTGGTTAGTTTTCTTTCTTTTTTATTACTTATTTTTATATGCTTGTCTGTGTGAGGGTGTACTCACTGGAGTTACAGACAGTTGTGAGCTTCAATTCCCCTGGAACTGGAGTTTCAGACAGTTTTAAACTACCATGTGGGTGCTGGGATTTGAACCCGAGTCCTCTGGAAGAGCAGTCAGTGCTCTTAACCATGAGCCATCTATCCAGCCCCCAAATGTTTAGTTTTTAACAAAGGAAAAGGATGGTTCTCTTAAACTGTGCCTGTAATCCCAGCAACAGTCAAGAGGCTGAAGCAGAAAGAGCACTGCAACTTTTGTTACTGTTGTTTGTTTTTCCAAGACAGGACTTCTCTGTGTAGCCCTAACTGTCCTAGAACTCGTTCTGTAGACCAGGCTGGCCTCAAACTCAGAGATCCACCTGCCTCTCCCTCCCAAGTTACAGGCATGTGCCACCACAGCCCTGCTACCAGAGCAAGTTTAAGGCCAACTTGATCTACATAGTAAATCTAGCGTGAAGATTATGGATTCTAAATATTATTTCCCAATAAAAGCAACTTGTTTAGAAGAATGGTGCCCAACCAGGCGTTGGTAGCACACGCCTTTAGTCCCAGCACTCCCAAGAAGCAGGTGGATCTCTGTGGAGTTTGAGGCCAGCCTGGTCTGCAGAACTAGTTCCAGGACAGGCTCCAAAGCAATACAGAGAAACTCTGTCTAAGTGTCCTCCCTACAAGGGAGAGGAAAGGATCAAACTCCTCATATCAGAAAGCAAATAGTTCCCAAATCTTCTGAAATCTATGTCTAAAACCTTAAGAGAGAGTATCCCAAGGTCAAAGCTATCCTGGACTATAGAGTGAGTTCAAGGCTAGTGTGAGAAGCTTAGAGAGACTCAGTCTCAAGAAGTAAATAAACAAGAGGTTGGGATGAGAGATTGGGAGGGTGGGATGACATACATATACTTGCATGTAATTCCAGAACTCGAGTAAGTAAAAATAAGTAAATCAAGGTCATCTTCAGCTAAATAGTGAGTTCAAAGGCAACCTTGAGAAGTCTCCAAACAAAAACAGAAATGAAAAATGACTTAGAAAGAGCACTTGCTGCTCTTGCAGAATTTAGTTCCCAGTACCCACTCAGGGGGTTCAAAACAGCTTGTAACTCTAGTCTAGCCTCAGGGGATCCAACATCCTCTTCTGACCTCTGTGGGCACTGCACTCCATGCATAAACTCATACTCAAAGACACTTAGACATATAATAGAAATAAAAATTCAGGCCAGGAAGTGATGGCACATGCCTTTAATCCCACTAGTAGGGAGGCAGAGGCACTCAGATCAACGTGAATTTGAGGTCTAATGTACAGAGCAAGTTCTAGACAGCCAGGGTTATACAGAGAAACCCTACCTCAAGAGACTAGATAGATTAAATAGGTAGGTAGACAGACAGACAGATGGACAGACAAACGGACAAATAAAAATTTTGAGCCAAGAGGTGGTGATCCAGGCCTTTAATCCCAGATTTGGGAGGCATTCAGAGGCAGGCAGATCTCTGAGTCAGAGGCCAGCCTAACCTAGAGATGGAATTCCAGGACAGCCAGGACTACTGAAAGAAACCGTCTCTAAAAACAAAAATAATAAAATAAAAAGTAAAAAGAATTAAATATTGAGGGACTGAAGAGATGTCTCAAGAATTAAGAGTACTAGATACTTTCAAAGGACCCAGTTTCAAACCCCAGTACCCACATGGTATCTAAAAACTGTCTAACTCCAGTCTCAAAGGACACAACACCCTCTTCTGGCCTCATTGGGCACAAGACACGCATATGGTACACAGACATACATGCAGACAAAACAACTACACATACAATGTATTTGTTGTGTGTATTATATTTGCTTATTTATTTATATTATTTTTGAAACAGGGCTTTTCTACAATGCCCTGAAACTCACTATGTAGACCAAGATGGTCTCAAACTCACAAAGATCCTCTGACTCTGCTTCCTAAGTGCTGGAATTAAAGGGATGAACCACAATGCCTGATCTAAAATATATTTTTAAAATTAAAATGAATAAATAAAAATTTAAAACTGGACATGGTAATGAATGCCTTTAATCGAAGCATGTGGGAGGCAGAGGCAACTAGTTGTGTGAATTTGATGCCAGTTTGTTCTATTTGCCAAGTTACACGGTGAGACCCAGCCTAAAAACACAAGAACCCCTAAAACAATTAAAAAATGCATAAGGCAAGAGAGGGCTGGATGGAGAAGCATCAGTGATTACAAGCACTGACTGCACCTCCATGGAACCCTTGCTTTCTCTGAGGGGATGGTGGGGAATGGGGGGATAGCAGGAGAGGAGGGAGTGGGAACTGGGATTGGTATATAAAATGAGAAAAGACTTTTTAAAATAAAGAGAGAAAGAGAGCGCACTGGCTGCTCTTCTATAGGGCCTGGGTTCAAGTCCCAGCACCCATACAAACTATCTTCAACTCTAGTTCCAGAGGGATACAATCTCCTCTTCTGGTTTCCAAGGATGAAAATCATGAAAGTGGTGCATAAACAATAAATAATACAGATAATGGGGGGGGGGGGTGGAGTGTCAGCTTGAACAAAGTCGATAACTCCAAGCCAACTAGAGTTACACAGTGAAAACTAACCACTGAGGCATCTCTCTAGACCCACTTATGCACTTTAAATATATAGTTTATGGCAAGTTGATTACAAGTTTTGAGCCATGGACTCTAAGGTGGTCTCAGAATATGACTGCAGGCAGCATATCTCAAGTTTGAGGTCAGCCTGGTCTAAAGAGCTAGTTCCAGGACAGGCTCCAAAGCCACAGAGAAACCCTCTCTCAACCAAAAAACAAAAAAAAACAAAAAAAAGAATATGACTGCAGGCGCACTATACCTCACTGAGTTATATAGTGCTGAAGATCAAATCCCGGGCATTGTACATGGTGGGCAGGCATTCTTCGAACCTAGCTACATCCCTGCCCCCCCCCTCTAAGACAAAGAATATAAAAGTGTATGTACACAAGGGGGAAAGGCTTCAGAAGACAGCACCAGTGAGACGCACCAGGAGTGTCCACCCCTGAGGAGTCCATACAATTTGAAACACCTAAATCGGAGAAGACAGGAAAACAAGCCAAATGCACATCATCTGTGGGCAGTGAAAGCAATCGGTTTAAAACTGAAAGGAATCACTCCTTGAAAAAGAGAATGCAGCATAAATCAGAAGGTGGTAGCAGGGAGCTCACTATCTTATTAACCTATAGCATACTATTTACATTCAGTACCCACCCACCCATCTTCACCCTGCCTGTCCACTTTTATAAAAGCTAAAGTGAAGACTGTTCTGGCTCATTTAACTAAAAAACAACCATAATATGACATAGACACATCCTCTCTATCCTCTCATTGGTCTTCTCATAGATAATCAAACTTGGTTCAACATGCTTTGAAATGGTGTTTTTCAAAAGGATCAAATATACCCTGTATGACTGATTCATCTTAGAGTATAAAAGAGACACACATTTTAATAAACACATCTAAAAATTTGACTTGTATTTGCTAATTGATCAAGAAAGAAAAAACATATAAAACATAGGCTATCTAAAGATAAACAACATGCTCTTGGGAGGCTGAGGCAGGAAGATCTCTGAACTGGAGGCCAGCCTGGTCTACAGAACTCCAAGACAGCCAGGACTACACAGAGAAAGCCTGTCTCTCAAACTCCTCCAACAAAAGAGAGTTTAAGTAACATGCCAATTATCACAAAGCCTAAATATGGTACTCTACTCTGTACAGTAAAACCTAAACAGAAGGGGTGTCTGAGAACAAAAGTGACAAGACCTAGAGAAGTATGGAGCCCAAACCCAATGCTCAGAGTTCTAGTTTCTCTTCTTAAAGTGAAAACTGCCAGTCCCTGTGGCTAGAGGATAGGCTCCTGGGAATTCAGTACATTGTTCTATTTTTTTGTGTTGAAATTTTTCCATGGGGGGCTTTTCTGGGAGTGGTGGCACACGCCTTTAATCCCAGAATATGGGAGGCAGAGGCAGGTGATCTCTGTGAGTTGGAGGTCAGCTGTTCTACAAATAGAGATACAGGACAGAGAAAAAACAAAAAAAAAAAAAACAAAAATTCCCTAGCATGCCCATAGATTTGAATCACAGCCCTCCCCAGAACCCAACAACAACAAAACGATAGAAAAAAATTTATTGTGTTTGAGACAGGATCTATCTGTATATAGCTGTGGTAATTCTGGAACTCACTATTTAGGTAGGTCAAGCCAGCCTCGAACTCACAGAGATCCACCTGCTTCTGCCTCCCAAGTGCTGGGATTAAAGACACACACACACACACACACACACACACACACACACACACACCACCAAGCCCAGCTTTCAGGAATGAAATTTTATGTAATTAATTACTAAAATTAAATAAATAATTAACTGATGGATTTAAAAAAAAAAAAAAAAGCCAGAATGGTAACCTACATCAGAGGGCCCAGGAGTCAGAGGCAGGCTGAACATTTCTTGGCCAACCTAGTCTACATAGTCAGTTCCAGGCCAGCCAGAGCTACATATCAAGATCCTGTCTCCAAAAGGGGGGTTGGGGCTGGGAGGGGAGGTAAAGACATGACTAACCCCTTCGTCTTATTTTCCTACCTTTGAACTTTTTCCTCCTTTTAACTTGATCTTTGCCAGTCTTCCCCCTCTTGTCAACAGGTCCACTGCCATTTAACAAATGGTGGTTTGGAGGATAAAAGACAGACCCTTAGCACAGGCAATGGAATTCCAAATGCTAGACTCTTGGCTCCACAATGTCTGATTCAGAACTGCTGGGAGCTATTAGTGCAGCTCGCCCACCCAGGCATGTGAGGCTGGGAGAACTCCTTTCACACCACCCGCACCAGCCTCTCATTTATGCCACAGGCTTCAATGATCATGTGCTTTTGTTCTGTACAGGAACACATGAAGTCCAATGTAACTCCAGACATTATTAGGAAGGTCCAGAAGGAATGAAGAATGAAGCAGTTTCGACGTGGACCTGCAATCTCTTTTTATAGTCATGGGGCAACAGTCCAAGAAAAATATCTTTTCAAAATACTCAAATACAAGGTGGAAAGATGCCCTCTAACAGTCTCAGATGCATTCTGGTTTAAATGACAACAGTTGCTTTTCTGCAGGCATCTTTTGTTCTTTCCCACCTCCAGCATTTGTTAAAAATGCCATACATAACCTGGAACTGTGGCCCCAATCAGTCTGCACACATTTTCCAGCATCCCCCATCTTTAGCTGTGAAATCACATCCTTCCTTCATAAAGTGCTTATAAAATATGATAGCCTGACATTCCCAAAAAACCTTTGTTCTCAATTCCATCTTTTTTGAACCCATGCTAGTCAAGTGTTCTATGATTGAGCTATACTCCAAACCTTTAATTCATCCCTATTACATCCTATTTTAAAAAAAAAAAAATCTTTAAGCCAGGAACGGTGGTGAACAATTTTAGCCTCAGCACCTGCCTGGGAGGCAGAGGCAGGTGGATCTATGAGCTCCAGGCCAGCCTGATCTACAGAGCAAGTTCCAGGACAGCCAGGGCTATAAAGAGAAACCCTATCTTGGGGGGTGGAGGGTGGGGGGAAGGGATCTTTACTTTCCTGAAAGGCCCATAGAAATTTTTATGATGCTTCCAACGATCAGGTCATGAGTAGGCATGACAAACATATAAGCACAGTGATTCTATTTGTCCTTGACTATACTATATATTATATAAGCAGCCTATTTCCAATGGGGGAGAAACAGGCATGAAATCGATACTGGTGGTATACCCCAGAGACAGAAGGACTGCTGTAAATCTGAGGGAGAGGAAGGAGGAGGAAAAATATAATAAAGAATAATGACGCCAGACGTGTTATTACACGCCTGCAACCCCAATTCAGGAGACTCTGGCAGGATAGGGAATTCAACATTCTCCCTGAAACAAAAGATTATGGACCCTGGAGAGCTGGCTGCTCTTCTAGGATCAGAATTCAATCCCCAACACCACACTTGCCTGCATCTCTAGTTCTAGGGAATACACTGCCCTCTTCTGACCCTTATGGGCATTGCACAAATATGGTGCACAGACACAAACATATGGGAGAACACCCATACACATAATAAATAGTTTTAAAAACAAAATCAATAGACATGGTAGCTCAAACCTGTATTCTGAATTCTAGAACATAAGGCAGAAAAGACTGCTTAGGTCTAGCAGTTCCAGGCCTGCTTAGGCAACATAATGAAACATTATCTAAAAAACCTTAAAAAAAAAAAAAAAAAAAAAAGGCTGGCGGTGGAGGCACATACCTTTAATCCCAGCACTTGGGAGGTAGAGGCAGGCAGATCTCTGTGATTTCAAAGCCAGCCTGATCTACAAAGCTAGTTCCAGGACAGGCTCCAAGGAAGGAAGGAAGGAAGGGGAAGGGAGAAGGGGCTGGATAGATGTTGCAGCAGTTAAAAACAGTCTGCTCTTGGAGAGAACCCAGGTTCCATTTCTAGCAACCATATTTTGATTCACAACTACCTGTAACCCCAGTTCCAAGAGATCTGGCATCTCTTCTGAACTCCAAGGGCACTAGGCAGGCAACATAATGACATGAAAGCAAAACACCCACAAACATAAAATGAATCTTTTTTTTTTTAAAGGGGGGGAGATACTGCCAGGTGGTGGCTCAGTTTTAATCCCAGCACTTGTGAGGCAAAGGTAGGTGGATCTCTGAGTTTGAGGCCAGCCTGGTTCAGGGCAGCCAAGACTACACAGAGAAACCCTATCTCCAACCACCCCGCCCCTCAAAAAAGGGCCAAGCAATATAGCTAATATCAGGACCCTAGGTCTGTACAATGAGGCCCTGTCTCAACAAACCAAGGACTGGACATGTAACTTGATTTTAGATCATCTTTACCATGTGTAAAGCCCTAGATTTGATCTCCAGAACCGAAAAAGAAACACTTTTTCTTTTTTTCCAGTTTTCCAAGACAGCATCTCTATCTAACAGCCTTGTAGTTCAGGATGGCCTTGACTCATAGAGATCCACCTGCCTTTGCCTCCCAAGTGCTGGAATTAAAGGTGTATGCACCACTGCATGGCTGGCTATCACTTTATGTACCACTACACTGACACCAAGGGAATGACACACCCATGACTATCTATTGTAAGTATCCATGAGACATTTGCTAGATTATTTTTAAGAATACAAGGGAATTAAAAGTAGTCCCCCAATGGGCTTTTGTGGTGCACATCCTTAATACCAGCACTCAGGAGGCAGAGACAGGCAGATCTCTATGAGTTCCATGGAGGCCAGCCAAGTCTACAAAGTGAGTTCCAGGACTGGCAAGGCTACACAGAAAAATTTGTCTCAAAAAAAGAAGCATTAGGATTCAGAGGACATGACAATGAAAAAAAAAAAGCTAGGAACATGCCTTTAATCCTAGCTCTTATGGGGCAGAAGCAGATCTCTGGAGTTCTAGGCCAGCCTAGTCTGTGGCTATGCTTTTGGGGACAAAGAGGGGGACCACTGGGGCCCTGACAGTCACCAGGCTAGCTCTGGATTCAGTGTAACACCATATCTGAAAGGATTAAGATAAAGTGTAATAAAAGCAGAATACCTAATATTCTCTTCCAACCTTGGGACCCCCATACACACAGGGGCAACCACCCACCACCACCACCCACACAACTCTTTTAAAAAGATAAGTAAGGTTCTTGAGTGCTGGATTTTCTTTTCCTACCAGGTCCTGCCACCCTTCTCAGTCCCAAATAAGCACATGGATGCTATATTAATTATAAAACTGCTGGCTGATGACTAGGGCTTCTTATTGGCTAGCTCTGCCTTAATTATTAACCCATTTCTATTACTCTACGTATTTCCATGTGGTCTTATCGTACCGGAGAACGCCTGGTACGCCCTTTCTTTTTGGTCCTTAAATGGTGACTCTCCTTATAGGGCTCACTCTGCCTACCTTTCCTAGAATTCTCATCCCTAGTCTTGCCTATCTTCCTGCCTCATTGGCCAAACAGTGTTTTATTCATAAACCAATAAGAGAAACATATATCAGAAGGACATTACCCATCACTAGAGAAATGGCTCAGTTGGTAAAGTATTTAACACCAACATAAAAGGCTGGTGTGGTGAGTACACTGAGAAGGTAGTAAGAGGCAGACCTCTAGCATTTGATACCAGCCTGATGGGGAACGTCCTTCTGTAAATATGTTTCTCTTATTGGTTGATTAATAAAACACTGATTGGCCAGTAGCCAGGCAGGAAGTATTGGCGGGGCTACTAGACAAGGGGAATTCTGGGGAGGAGACAGAAAGGAGCCACCAGGGAGACTCCATGTAGCTACTGGGAAGACAAGATGCCGTGCATTCTGCGGTAAGATAAGGCTATGTAGAAATACATAGACTAATAGTTATGGGTTAGTAATTAAGAGAGAGCTAGCCAGTAAGAAGCCTAAACCATCAGCCAAACAGTTTACAATAATGCAAATCTCTGTGTGTTTATCTGGAGCTAAACGGCTTCGGGACCAGGTGGAAAAGAAAAAGTCTACACCAGCCAGACTAGCCTATCAGTGAAATTAGGGAGACTCAAAAACCAAAGAGAATGGCACCTGAGAAAGAACATCTACTGGTCTTTAAAGGCATAAGCACACACATGAACGTAATCACGCAAAGTTAAATACAAATAAATAAATTCTTAAATTATCTTTCTCAGTACAGTCCAAAAACATAGAGGAGGTAACATAACCCTGCAATCCAAGAATTTGGGAGGATGAGACAGGACAATACTAGCTCCAAGGCAGCAGACAATGTCTCAATGCATACATATTCATACCTTTTTACTTTTTTGTTCACTTTTGCTGTTAATGCCCTAACAAAAATCGACACATTTACTGAAGTCAACTGCATTCAGGTATATGTGACTAGAAAGAGCTGGGAAAGCAACCAATTAGCTCTTCTAAGTCTCACCAGCTGTGTTTTCCTGAAGACAGAGGATCTGTCCACCTGCTCCCACAGATGGTACAGCTGAAGTAAAACACCTGGTTCAATACATCCACTCCATGCAGTCAGAACAATGCTAGCTGTAAAGATACCAAGCCCAAATCAGTATTTTCATTTTATTGTCTGCACAAAGACCAAAATAAGCTTTTTACCTTCCAAACACAAATACTGTGATCTCAAAGTGTAACAATAAGCTTTACTTATTTACCTACAACTTTTGGTGGCCAGCCTGGTGCACAAAGCAAATATCTGAGCCAATCAGGGCAACATAGCCAGACCTTTTTTTAAAATTAAAAATAAATATAGAAATGAAAATAAAAGACAAAATCATTTTTTTTTTTAAAGGCAGGCATAAGGCTAGGTGGCACACCTTTAAAACCCAGCTTTCATTAGGCAGAGTCAGGCCTATCTCTGTGAGTTTGAGGCCAGGCTACATAGTGAGTTCCAGGGCAGCCATGCTACTCAGAGAAACCCTATCTCAAAAGGAAATGACAGGCACAGTGCCAGAAAGATGACTCAACAAGTAAAAGTACTGGTCATCAAGTCTGATAACCTGAATTCAATCTCCTGGAACCACATGGTAGGAGAGAACCAACCCATAGATTTCAAGGGCTGAAGAAATGGCTCAAAGGTTAAGAGCACTGACTGCTCTTCCTAGAGGTTCTGAGTTCAATTCCCAGCAACCACATGATGGCTCACAACCATCTATGAGATCCAACACCACCTTCTGGATTGCAGGGATATATGCAGACAGAACACTGTATATATAGTATGCAGAGTGAGTTCCAGGACAGCAAGGGCTACAAAGAGAGGCCCTCACTCAAAAAGACCAAAAACTGAAAACAAAAACTATATTTAAAAAGCTAAACTTGGGGGCATCATATATATGCAAGAGATCAAATACAAAATTTGTTCTATCACTGAACTATATCCCCAACCAAGGCTCAATAAATTTAACTTAAAAAATAAAACAGAGCTGGGCGTTGGTGGCGCACACCTTTAGTCCCAGCACTCAGGAGACAGAAGCAGGTGGATCTCTATGAGTTTTGACACCAGCCTGCTCAAATTCTAGGACAGGCTCCAGAGCAATACAGAGAAACCCTGTCTCAAAAAAACCAAAAATAGAACCAAGAACATATCTTTATATACCTTTCATCTCATAGTATGAAAGCTGAAGCAATAGAACTACCCTTAGTTCCAGTTCTGAGATACACAGTGAATTCAAGGGTAGCCTATATAGACCGTCTCAATAAATAAATAAATAAATAAATAAATAAATAAATAAATAAATAAACAGTAATACAATCAGGAGCTATGCACGGTAATGTATATCTACAATGCCAGTATTTGGGTAGCTAAGGACCACTTTAGTCCACAAATAGGAGATCAGTCCAGATCATAAGGTGAGAGCTTGTCTCAAAAACTAAAATAAGCTGGGTGATGGTGGCATACACCTTTAACCCCAGCACTCAGGTAGATCTCTGTGAGTTAGAAGCCAGCCTGATCTACACAGTGAGTTCTAGGACAGCCAAGACTGTTTCACAGAGAAACCCTGTCTCAGGAAAAGAAGAAAAAAAAAAGGGGGGGGGACTAAAATAAAGCCTTAGGTGGTTGCACAAAGCTATAACCCTAACATCTGGGAAGCAGAAATGGGAAGATGGGGAGATCATTGCAGATAGAAGCCAACCTGGATTGCAGTCACTTCCAGGCTAGCACGGGATACATAGGAAGGTTCTACCTCACAAAAAGAGATTCTCCAGGGCTATAGTTCAGTGGTAGAGTACTTAATAAACTCAAATCCTATCAGCACTGTAAAAAGCAAACAAAAACAAATGGCTAGAAAGATGGCTCGACTGTTTAAATAGTGCTGGCTGTTCTCCCAGAAGACTCAGATTGGTTTCCAGCACTCAAAGATGGTTCCCAACTCAACTGTCTGTAATTCCAGTCCCAAGGGATAGAAACCATCTTCTGGGCCCCAAGCATATATGCATTACAAAGATATACACACAGATAAAACACCATACACATAAACCAAGTAATTAAATAATTTTTAAAAATCCCAGCACCTGAGGAGGCCAGCCTGGTCTACAAAGCTAGTTCCAGGTCAGCCAGACTTCATAGAGAAACCGTGCCTTGAAAAACCAAAATAAATAACGAGGTTATATGAGATATATAATATAAATATATATAGAGAAGGGGGAGGGAGAGAGAAAGAGAGAGATTGAATGCGGTAGTTCACACCTGCAATTCTTGAGGCTGAGGCAGGAAAATTTCTGAGTTCCAGGCTAACCTGGATAAGAGTAAAACTAAAAGGGGAAAAAACATGTTTCTGCCTGTCACCTCTCAAGGCTGACACTACTTTTCTAGAAAGAAACAAAAAGTACTGAAGTCAAGAAAAACTTGCCACATTTTTACAGTGCAGAAAAATACCACTGGCCTTTTATGGGCCAGGGGGTGGGACTGGTCAGGAGTGTTATGAATTCCAGGAAAATGTGGGTGTGTTTATTGTTGCTCTAGGGATATAAGACCTAAATGAATAAATCTGTGCTATGTGAATGTTTGTTCTCATGTGGTTTTGAAAATTAAAAGCAGGCAGGCCCTCTACATGATGACCAAAATTAACTAAGGAATGAGGCAACATTTTTAAAAGAGAAAAAGTCAAAGTTGTGTGTGTGTCAAGGCCTGTGTTCATGCCTGATAGTAACATTTAACTTGAGCTACTGAAGAGGTTCAATTACATATTTGTTGCCATCAGCTAATTTAATTTAAAGTCTGCCAACTCCACAGCTATAAATTCAGAATTTTACATTGGTCACTCTGAATTTTACTTTGATTTCTGCATTTAATTATAGCAATACAAAACAGAAAGGAGAATCAAATCTTTTTAGTTTTTCATTTGGCTTCCCCCATCATAAGGCAGAGTTTGACTATACAGCACAGAGAGACCTCAAAATCTCTATCCTCCTACCTCAGCCTCCCAAAAAGTAGGATTATAGGAATGCACCATGCCCTGCAAGATCCAAATCTTCTTTTTGTTTGTTTGTTTGTTTGTTTGTGTTTTTTGAGGCAGAGTTTATCTGTATAGCCCTGGCTGTCCTGGTACTCACTCTGTAGACCAGGTTGGCCTGGAGATCTGGCCCTGCTAAGAGGTTTAAGCAGGGTGGGTGTGCGAACTTGGGAGACAGAGGCAGGCAAATCTCTGAGTTCAAGATCAGCCTTGTCTACAAGAGCTACTTCCAGGACAGGCTCCAAAGCTACACAGACTAACTGTCAACAAGTCAAAACAAAAATGCCCACTCCTCTTTTGTCCTTTTTTGTTTTGTTTTAGGGTTTTTTGTTGTTGTTGTTGAGACAAAACCCAGGTTGGCTTGGCACTTTGTAATAATCCTCCTGCCTCCACCTCCCAAATTCTGGGATTACAGGTGTGTGCTATTAAACCAATACTGCCTTTTCTTTCCCACATCATTGTTAGAGTAATTTATGGCAATCCTGTCCAGGCATGGTGGCTCATGCTTTTAATCTCAGCACTTGCAAAGTGGGAGGCAGAATCAGGAGTTTGAAATCAGCATGGGCTATGCTGAAAGGAGGAGTTTAGGATAATCCAGTCAGCTAGAAGGAATACCAATAAAAAGGAGCAGGAAAAGAATCTGATCATCTCAGAGGGAAAGGAAGCTCATGGATACAGACAAGCAACTAAGTCAACCAGAGAATAGAGTTATAAACAGTAGTGAGCCTAGAGAGAGAATAGGAGGCATCGAGTCGTTCATCCTCAGTAAGGTCTCTCTGGTGCATTTTCATTTCTCTTTTATCATGCTAATAGCTATGTGCCACATAAGAAAACAGTTCTCAAGAGGACAATTCTTACATCTTTTTATAATAATGAATGCACAGGACCTCTCCACTGTAAAACTATCTGTAAATACCATTCCATGTGTGTTTAGGCTCCTTTCAAGGGTCACTGATTTATATACCTTTGGACACATTATGAATTTCACACTTGCTGGTGTTGGTGGCACAGGCCTTTAATCCCAGCACTCAGGAGGCAGAGGCAGGCAGATCCCTGTGAGTTCAAAGCCTGGTCTACAGAGCTAGTTCCAGCCTCCAAAGCAATACAGAGATACTCTGTCTCGAAAAATCAAAACCAATAATAATAATGAGTTTCACACTTTACCTTGCTAGGCAAAATAAACTATAACATGAAGATATTCTCATAACACTCATGTATCTTAGTCTTCAAGTTTGTATTCTCAGGTAAGTGAACAGAAAAAAGGACCATCTGAAAACAAAGAGCTTTGAGGCTGTGAAGAATTCTAGAACAGGCTTTCTTGTCATTTGGCACTTCCCAGGCACAACCCCAGCTGAAACTCACTGTCATTCTATTAACATGATATATTCCACTTCTCACATAAAATAAAATAAATCTGAAAAAAAGATTTACTCAATTTATCTACCATTCCCCCACTTATCTATGCAGGACCCCCATGAAGTGTGGGGTCCTGAGTCACCTATGATCCTTAGCAACTAACAGTAGCTAAACAACGTGCCAAGCACAGCTGAAACATTTCACAAGTCACTCTTACATATTAATCAGATTATCAGAATAAACCTACAAATGAAATCGGGCATGATGGTGCATGCCTTTAGTCCTGGCACTTGGAAGGCAGAAGACAGATCTCTGAGTTTGAGGCCAGCCTGGTCTTCTTATAGAGCAAGTTCAAGAACAGCCAGGGCTAAACAGAAACCTTGTCTCAAAAAAGAAAGGAAGGAAGGAAGGAAGGAAGGAAGGAAGGAAGGAAGGAAGGAAGGAAGGAAGAAAATGATGTAGGGAACTACCTTCAATTTTACAGGAGACTGGGCTTAGTAATGTCTATAATGCTGGGATGGGTAGGGGTGGAGGTGGGGGGCAGAGATAAGGGAACTGTTGCAAGTTCCAGATACTGAATCAAAAAATCCAGGAAAAACAAACAGACAAAATTTAAGCCTTTAGAAGTTTACCCTAGCTGGGAAGTGGTATTGAACACCTTTGATCCCAGTACCCAGGAGGCAGAGGCAAGTGGATTATCTGTGAGTTTGAGGCCAGTACAGTCTACAAATCAACTTCCAAGACAGCCAAGGCTATTACATAGAGAAACTGTCTCAGGAAAAAAAAAAAAAAAAAAAAAGGTTTATCCTACACCACTGCATTCTACTTCTGCTAAATAAGGAATTTTTTTTTTCAAGAGTAGCATACTTAGTAAGTCGAGGGATAAGACCCACTGTAAGATTATTATCTCCATCCCAAGACTACTGACTATCACACCAAGGTTCGGATAGACTACACTTACATTTTAGCTCATTATTCCTTAAAATGGCCATTTTTACACATTACAAAATGTGTATAGTCTGACTATAATTGTTACTTATTTATGAGCAAGGGATCAAACCCAGGGCTTTGCCCATGGTGGGTGAGTAGACTACCACTGAGTTACAACTCTAGCCTAAACCAGTAATTAAAAACAAATATTCAGTCAGACTCACACCTAGAATCCCTTCCTTTAAAAGGCTGAAGCAGAAAGTATTACAAGTTTGAGGGCAACTGGATCTACATAGTGAATTGAGGCAAGCCTTTGCTATAGAGTAAGTTCCTACTTCAATAAAACAAAGTATTCAGGGCTGGAATGAAGCTTAGTGGTAAAACACTTGCCTAGGGAACAGGAGGCCCTGGTTGTTGTGGTGGTTGATTTTTGACCAGTACTGCCAGGAAAAAAAAAGTGTAAGACAAAACAAATATCCATGCACTGTGTGCAAACTTCGCCATATATCCCAATGGAATGAACACCAGAGGATGAAGTGCTACAGTATTTCCCCAGGGACTCCAGTTCAGAAAGCAGACTCAGGGTTGAGTTCTTTCCTACTCTTCTCTCCCCAGGACTATAGTTAAAAACACTAGGCAGTTAGAGCACCTGCCTAGCATACACTGGGGCCTGTGTTCCTTCAGCACTGAAGAAAAACAAGAAACCTTAGGTAAGCTTCTGGAGCAGCATATGGTCAACACAGAAGCACTGAAAAGGACACATGACTGACACGCCCCAGCTCTGAGGAAGCCGGACCAGGAGGTAGGACTGGCCTAGGCTATGGATATAATAAGACTCTATCTTAATGAAAGAAAGTTCTCAAACCCACGAATTTCAGTGTAATTTATTATTCGGAACTAAAGGAAACGTATGACAGTGCACACATGTAACGTGCCAATATTCAGGCACCTGAGGCAGGATTAAGAGTTAAGAGACCAAGCCAGGCATGGGAGGCAGTTTCCAGGCCAGCCTGGTCTATAGAGTAAGTTCCAGGACAGCCAGAGCTACTCAGAGAAACACTTTCGGGGTGGGGGTGGAAGCCAACCTGCCCGGCACATAGGTCTTCAGTTCAATCCTCAACCCCAATAAACTAGTTAACAACCAATAAGCAAGCATACTAAACACTATAGACTGCCTTATGCAAAGAAAACTAGTTACATAACAAACCAAAAAGCTTAGGCTTTTGTTGTTTTTTGGGACAATCTCACTACATAGCTTGGGTTGACCTCAACCTCCTGAGTGCTGCAATTACATGGGCTTTCAGCACACCCAACTTTTGGGACTTATCTTTAACTGATAAAGTAAGACATGGAAATTTCTTAGGTCAGCTGGACCTGGTGACACAAGCCTGTATTCTTAGCTACTGGAAAGCTGAGACAGAATTACAAATTGTCTGGGCAACTTAGTAAGACCCAATCTGAAGAAGGCTGGGGATACAGTTCAGTATACAGCATAAAGCACAAGGCCCTAAGTTCCATCCTCAGCACTGCTATAAGTAAATTAATTTAAATTCAGATAAAAGGTTTTTTTTTCCACTTTCCTAATATAACGAAATCTTTGTCAGACCTCAGGGTTACCTGGTCTGCCTCCACAAGACCATCAAGAGCAGCAACAGCACAGGACTACAAAAGGGAGTAATGGGTAAATCTATCTTGCATTTCTTCAGTCCAATGTGGAATGAGGGCCCAAGAACGATGCTGTATAAATCCTCCCTTTTAAGCGCTGAAGAACAACCCTGTGAGGGTAGAGAATGGCGTTCTCAATACCTCTCATTTTATTCTCTGCACATGGACATATTCAAATAGCTGGTTTTAGTTTTTATTTACTTTCTGTTTTGATACACAGATACTGGCTGTGTAGATCAGGCTGGCCTCAAACTCAGAGAGCCACCTGCCTTGAAAGTGCCTCAAGTACCTGTTTTTAGACTGTCATTCTGCATAAACAGGAAAATCTACAAAACAGTTTACATGAATCCCCTCTCTCAAATTCAAATCGAAAATCTACTTTGTTGCCATGTCCTCTGGGCCTAGAGTGATACTTTGTACTTAAGAGAAGATTTAATAAATATTAAATGAATCGAATGCAAAATGCCTGGTACTCAAGTAATGTTAGCTATTACTGTTATTTTAATGCAATTAAGTTTTTATTGTTCTTATTAAAGATGCCAACCCTCATGCAAAGATCTTACAATTCTAGAAAGAACATCAGGTAAGCGAAATGGCAAGACAGGGCTAGGTAAAGACATCTTTAAAAAAATAAACAACCAAACCCCAATTTCGGACTTTTCCGAGGTGCACACATGATTAGTAAACCGCAATTACAATAGTGAGCTTTCACACCTGTGATGTGCAACTGTACGTACAGGGCGTCCTACTGGACTCACTAAACCCAACTACAGGGCAGTTTAGAGAACGTTCCTTACAACCCATTTTTCAGACAGAGCAACTGAGGCTCAGGGAGCGCCAAGGTCACAGCCAGTACGCTGGGGAGCCGAGACGTGAACCCAAGCAGTCCGACCCCAGAGCCAGCACTCAACAGGCCCCTCCGGAACACCAGCCCCGCGTCTTCCAACATCTAGCGCACGTCGCTCCAAATCCGGCGTGCCTATGGTTTCCCAGGACCGGACTTTCAGCCCCGATGCCGCGAAAACAAAACAATACTTCTCTCGCGGCCAGTCCATAGTGCGCCCGCCAGGCCTGAGATCCAAGGCCGCTCTGCACAGTCCCGCAAGCACCGGGAGTCCCTGTGCGCCGCAAGAAGCGCCGGGGTGGCCCCGAGAGTCCGCGAAGATCCGGGGAGTCGCGTGACCTTGGATACAGCGCGCCACTCCGGGCCTCAGTTTCCCCGCCCGGGCCTCCTGCCGGGGGCCTCTGCGGAGCCTCGCGCCTAAAGAGCAGCAGGCCCCTCAACACACACCCCTCAGCCGCCCGCCTTCCCGCCCCACTTACGCTGGAAGGCGGCTGCTCCAGGGACGCCCACCATCGCGGAGCGCAGCCTGACGCGAGCGCAGCCCGCTTCGACCCACCACCCGAGTCTTCCGCAGGCGCAGGCCGGGACCTGCACCCGCCGAACTCGCCCACACCAGCGCCGCCGCCGCCGCCGCCGTTAGGCCGCGCGCCGCCCCGCCCCCGGACGGCCCGGGCACGCCCCCGCCGCGCGCTCCCGCTCGCCAACCAACGCACGCGGAAGCCCGGCCCGACGGCGCTCACGCGAAGCCCCGCCCCCTGGCCTGGCCCCCTTCCGTGCCAGGCTGCGCCCTATCCTGGAGTGGCCTGAACCTCAGACCCGCCTCCCGCGCGCTATGCGCAGCCGTCACGTAAACGCCCGTCTCCGAACTCCAGACTTCCGGATGTGGCCTGGGCGGAGACTTAGGGGCGGGGGCGGAGTCCTGGGGCGGGGTTTGGGGGAGGGACGCTTCAGGTACAGGCCTCAATGCCTTTATGGTTGGTTGTATTGGGTGGTAAATTGTTCTTACCCCTCTTATTTACTTGTTTGTTTTTACATTTTTTTATTGCATTTGTGTGCGTGTATGTGTTTGGGCGCGTGCATTCCAAGGAGTGCGTGTGAATATCAGAGGACAGCTTAGGAGCATGCTCTCCTTCCATCCTGTAGGTTCAGCAGATCAAACTTCACTTCAGGCTTGATGACAAGCATCTTTGCCACCTGAGCTATCTCGCAAGTTCCTTCCTCTTCCTAGGCTATAGGAATCTAAATGTTTAAACATAACTAGTAGCTGTCATTATTGGTGTCTGCATTAGACCAAGAGCTTTGTAGGAGTGTTGTGTGTGTTCATGGGGAGAGGAGCATGTATATATGCAGGTTCTGTTTTGATTTTTTTTGTTTGTTTTTGTTTTTTCTCTATGTAGCTCCAGCTCTCCTGGAACTCACTCTGTAGACCAAGCTGACCTCCAACTCAAGAGATCTGCTGCCTCTGCCTCTGGACTGCTATGGTTAAAGGGGAAGGCAAGCACCACCACTGCCAGGCTTGTTATGTTTCTTGAAACAAGGTCTTTTTTTGTTTTTGGTTTTGTTCTTCGAGATAGGGTTTCTCTGTGGTTTTGGAGGCTGTTGTCCTGGAACTAGTTCTTGTAGACCAGGCTGGTCTCGAACTCACAGAGATCCGCCTGCCTCTGCCTCCCGAGTGCTGGGTTTAAAGGCGTGCGCCACCACTGCCCATTGAAACAAGGTCTTAATGTACATTTGGCCTGCTTGAACTCTCTTACCTAGACCAGGCTATCCTTGAACCTTAAGCCATACTCCTGCCTCTGTCTCCCAAATGTTGTATTTATAACACCAGCAAGCCTCACAAATTGTTTTGTTTCCAAAAAAGGGTCTGTTTTGGATCTCTAGCTAGCCTGGAACACACAGCGTAGTCCATGATGGTCTGGAACTCTCACCAATCCCTTTCTCAGCCTCCCAAGTAGTGGGATTATAAACTTGAATCACTAGCCTGTTTTAAATAGGGGGGAGAGGAGGGCGCTCAGAGCAACAGAGAAAGTAGTTGGGCTGGCTATAGGACGATTACTTTGAGCTACTCTGCTTTTCAGTTTCTCAAAGACTCAAAATTATATTTCAAGAATTATTCATAATTTTTCAAAAATTATAGTTCAGAAATTATAACTAAATGCAGGGACAGGAGCTATGGCTCTCCGGTTAAGAACACTGACTATTCTTTCTGAGGACCAGGGTTCAATTGCCAGCAGCCCCATGGCAGCTCACAACTCTCTATACTTCTAGTGCCGGCCGTCCCACAACCTCACACAGCCATATATACAGGCAAAGCACCAGTGCACAGAAAAGAAACTTTAAAAGGAAAAATGTAAAAGATAACCAAAATGGAGCAGCCTGACGTGATGGCACACACCACACCACATCACACCGGCAAGCCCAACCCTTAGGAAACTGAAGCAAAAGAACTGCCAATTCAAGACCAGCCTGGGCCACACAGTGAGACCCTGTCTCAATAAAACACCGTTAGACATGGAGGCCCACACCTGTACACCCCACACTTGCACATTAAAGCAGGAGGATCAATTCAAGATTATTATCATCAATATGATAAGTCAGAGGCCAACTGGGTGAGCTGTAGTTTTGCCAAGTGAGGTGGTACACACACACACACACACACACACACACAAAGAGAGACACACACACACATACACACACACATCCCAGCACTAGGGTAGGCAGAGAGGCAAGTGGATCTCTGAGTTTGAGGCCAGCTTGGTACACAGAGTGAGTTCCAGAACAGCCAGGACTACACAGAGAAATCCCATCCCAAAAAACAAACAAAAAGTTACAGGTTCAGATAGAACAAAGGAAATGGAAAATGCTTGTGTGTTTGCTTGTTTTTAAAGATTACCACTGTATCCCAGACTGGCCTCAAACTTATACTTTTTTTTTTTTTCTTCAAGACAGGGTTTCTCTGTGTAGCTTTGGAGACCGTCCTAGAACAAGGCAGACCAGACTGACCTCAGACTCATAGAGATCCACTAGCCTCTACCTCCCAAGTGCTGGATTAAAGGCATGGGCCGTTACCAACCAGACTGGCCTGGAACTCTTAACAAATCTCTTGCCTCAGCCCCCCCAAATTCTGGGGTTTCAGATCTGATCATGCCAAGCTGAATGCTTTTCTTCTTCCTCTTGTTCCCCCCAATGTTTGCCTTTAGTGACAGGAAGAGTAAAGATGGGCAGGCAGAAGTGCAAGTGCATGCTGCCTTCCATCTGCCCAGATCATGCCACTTCCTCTACTGAATGATACACCCAAGGCCAGGCCAGCTGACAGTGAGAGAGGCCACTTAAAGACATGTTGTGTAACTTCTTGTAAGTAATGTTCCTTATTGAAACATCACTGGCACTTTATTTACTTATGCATTTATTTATTTAGGATGGTGGTGGTGGTAGTTGGTTGGCCTGTTGATTGGACTTGAGACAGAATCGCCTATACCCTAGACTGGCCTAGAACTCACTCACTGTGTAACCTAGAAAGAGAATGACTTTGAACTCCTGATCCTCTTGGCTCTATTTCCCGAATGCTGAGATTATAGACATACCATCATGCCCAGATTTTTCTGTTATTATCATTATTATGTTTGATCAGGGTTTCCCTATAAAACCCTGGCTGGCCTACTACTTGCCATGTGGCCCATGGTCTGGAATTCCCACCATTCCTCCTGTTTCTGTCTCCTGAAATATTACAGGTGTGTTCCAGTGCACTCAACTCCTTCACACTTGACACAACCTATCTCTGTAATTGAGAAATACTTGCCATGAGTGTGACTCTTCAGATAAACAAATCCTTTCTCTAAAAGAAAAGGAGCAGCCTGGCAGTGGTGGCACATGCCTTTAATCCCAGCACTCAGTAGACAGAAGCAGGCAGATCTGGTGTGGGAATTTTATCCAACAACCAATTGTATTGGGGTGGCTTGGCCCAATGAGTGTGGTCTTCTCTGGGGGTATGTGACCCATAATGAAAAGGTCAGAGTGGGCTGAAGGGTGCTCTCCTGGAACGTGGCAGGCTTGCTGGCAGCAATGGTTTGGTGACCTTCCCAGACAGCACCATCACTCTTGGGAAAGAAAGGATCCTTGTTCTGTATTGTGAGTGTATTTTATATTCTGTACCTGTTTAATAAACCATACTTAATCATATAGAGATCCTTCCTCATTATAGATCCCTGTGAGTTCAAGGCCAGCCTGGTCTACAAGGCAAGTTCCAGGAAAGCCAGGACTGTTATACAGAGAAGCCATGGTTCGAAGAAGAAGGAAAAAAAAACAACCAAAGAGAACTGTTGAGGTTCTCAGACATTAGTTGTATTTTTAGAATTCATTATGGTTTACAATTTTGACAGGAATAAGCATACTTCTGATAAAAAAATTATATTCAAGAACATTATGTTGCTGGGCATAGGTGGTGCATTCTTAGCACTCAGGAGGCAGGGACAGGTGAATCTTTGTGAGTTCGAGGCCAGCCTGGTCTAAAGAGCTAGTTCCAGGACAGGCTCCAAAGCCTGTCTCAAAAAGCAAAAACAAAACATGCTCTGTATGGTGTTGGCCATAGAAGCCAGGAGGATCAGGAATTCTGAGCCAGTGTGAGAAATGATGAAGGAACATAATAAGTTCCTGTTTCAAAATAAATAAATAAGCAAAACTAAAACCAAATTAATACAAAAACTCAAGAAATTATTAAGAAAATGAAGCATTTTAAAATTTTTTAAAAAATGTTTTGATCTTGGGGTGCAGAGATGGCTCAGCGGTTAAGAGCACTAATTACTCTTCAAAAGGTTCTGAGTTGAAGTCCCAGCACCCACATTCCAGCTCACAACTGCCTGTAACTCCAGTTCCAGGGGACCTGATACCCATGGCAAAACAAAATAAATTTAAAAAAATTTTTTTTTTTTATCTTGATCTAATTTTATTATATAGCTGTTCCTGACTTCAGTCTCATTTTGTAGTTCAGTCTAGGCTTAAACTCTACTTTTTAAATAATTTCTTTATTTTTATTTTATGTGCATTGATATTTTGGTTCCCTAGAACTGGAGTTGTGAAACAGTTGTGAGCTACCATGTGGGTGCTAAGAATTGAACCCAGGTCCTCTGAAGAACAGTTAGTGCTCTTAACCATACAGCCATCTCTCCAGCCCTAGGCTTAACATTTTAATCCTCATGCCTTAGCCTCTTGAGTACTGGTATTGCAAAACTGCATACCACATGTAACAGAGCTCATGTCTGGCAGCGGTGGCACACACCTTTAATCCCAGCACTTGGGAGTCAGAGACAGGAGGATCTCTGTGAGTTCCAGTTTAGCCTGGTCTACAGAGAGAGAGTTCCAGGACAGGCTGCAAAGCTATAGAAAAGCCCTATCTCAAAAAACCAAGAGAGAGAGAGAGAGATCAGGATGTCCTTGCTCTATTACTTAATTTATCAAATTGAATCAGAAACATTTGTACACATAGGTATATGGGAACTATATCAGAGAAACCAGGCCCACAAACTTATCAAACACACCAGACCAATGAATGAAACCACTCCTTCACCTGGATCATACAATAGAAGGAGCTCCTAACTTTGACAACTGTCCACAAGCAGTTAAGTTCCTGACTGTCCCCAGGGCTCAAGTTATCTTTTCTGGGAACTCACTCACCACCCCCACCCCTGCTCTACCACCACCCTGTCTCATTGTTTTTCCTTAAGACAGAGTCTACCAGTGTAGCTGTATCTGGCTAGGTAGTAACTATATAATCTAGCAGACTGGCCTAGAATTTGATGCATTTGGCTCTGCCTCTCAAATATTGGAATTACAGCTGTGAAACACTCCTCCTCCCCCTCCTGCAATTTAGCATCTGGAAGCACCCAGAGCTTCAACAGCCCATGCTGGAACTGTGGCAACATTAGTTGTTACAATTTTTTTAGATTTATTTATTATTATGTATACAGTGTTCTGCATCAATGTATCCCTGCAGGCCAGAAGTGGAAACCAGATCTCATTATAGATGGTTGTGAGCCACCATGTGGTTTCTGTGAATTGAACTCAGGTCCTCTGGAAGAGCAGCTAGTGCTCTTAATTGCTGAGCCATCTCTTCAGCTATATTAATATAAGCACATACAGTAACTCTCCTAGCATCTATCTGCTCCCCACCTTCTGCCTTCAGTAAAACACCTCTGAACCCTGTGGCCTCTTAAACCCATTGCTGGCCATTCTGTAATGTAATCCTTGTGTGTACTATATGACCTGACAGTTAACATTAATAATTAAGATTGGACCAGGATTGGTTGTTTTTGTCTTTAAGCCCATCACTTGTTAGGCAGAGGCAGGCAGATCTCTGTGAGTTTAAGGGCAGCCTGGTAAGCACAGTGAGTTCTAAGACTTCCAGGGTTACATAGAAAGATCCTATCCCAAAACAAACAAACAAAAAAACCAACCAAATAATAATAATAATAAAGATTGGAAAAATCTATATTTGCCAATGATCAAGAGAACTAAAGAAAATCTAAACCATTAGGCAAATTAGAGCCTACAGAAATAGTCTAGGGGTAGAAAGCTTGCCTAGAACTCATACGGACTTTGTGTTCAATCCTTGAAACCACAAAAAGTAATAGCACTAGTCTGAAGAAGTGAGAGAAAGGCAAAGGGTGCGTTTCAGGTACTATTTTATATAAAGATAGCAAAGAAAGCCTTTTTGTTTTTTGAGACAGGGCTTCTCTGTGTGGTCCTGGCTGTCCTGGAACTCACTCTGTGGACCAGGCTGGCTTCAAACTCATAGATCCACTTGCCTCTGCCTCCTGAGTGCTGGGATTAAAGGTGTGTGCCACTACTACCAGGCTAAGACTTTTCTAAGGAGGTAACATTTATACCACTGAAACCTGAAGAAGGTAACAGAGATGCCAAATTTGGAGAGAGTAGAAGGAAATAAAGGTCCTGAGGCAGGAACATTCATAGAAAACAAATGAAATTGGTAAAGGGACAGAGACTTAGAAGGGAACTGTAGATTGTGTGGGACCCATTGTGCCTTAATAAAGACTTGGCTTTATTGCAGCCACCAGATGGTTTTGAGATCTTGATCCCTATGGGAGAGTATACTGGAGAAGGCAAAGGTAGACTGTTGCTAGAGTAATGCTCAAAGCAGGATGGAGGCAGTGGATATTTGAAAAGGGAGTGGATTTTAGATATATTTTGAACAGAATTTGCCAAGAATTTATATGTGGTACACCAGAATGGTAGCTGGGTAGTGTGGCTCATTCATTCCTCACAAGGCAGGAGGGTTACAGTATGTTTTTTGTTTCTTTGTTTGTTTTGGTTTTTCGAGACAGGGTTTCTCTGTGTAGCTTTGGTGACTGCCCTGGAACTAGCTCTGTAGACCAGGCTGGCCTCCAACTCACAGAGATCCTCCTGCCTCTATGTCCTGAGTGCTAGGCGCCACCAGCGCCCAGCGGGTTACAGCATGTTTGAGGCCAGCCAAAACTATATCGAGACCCCATTTCATACAAAAATAAATAAATAAATAAATAAATAAATAAATAAATAAAAGATCTGAAGCCTGAATATCTGGAATAATGGGGTAGCCATCTGCTAAGATGGCACTAGCTAGAGGGTTAGCAGAAGCAGAGTTTAGGTGTGGGTATACGCTTTGGGATGGCAAAAGATGGCCACATGACTATAAAAGAAATGACTGTTGTGGTTGCTAAACCCTTGCTTCTCTCCAGAAGTGAGATGGAACCACAATGGATGTGGGATACCTATAACCTGAAATAGGCTAGATAAGACCTACACATGCCTCCCACAGCTTGGGCTGCAGCTGGGCCTTAGCCATTGGCAGATTGCCAGTCCTTCCCCATCCCTGCTCCTCAGAGCGCATTCCATCTGGCACACCTTCCCCAGGTGTCAGCTGTGCTGGAAACCACTCATCCAGGGGGAGGAGTGACCTTAAACTGCCTGTGAGTGGTGGTGGGGACAGGGTTCACAGTTCCCCAAGCCTTTCCTCTCTCATTCACCTCCAGGCAATGGAGGCTCCAGCTGAGGCCCAAGACAGAGTTGGGTGCAGTTGTTTGCTTTGTAAGAACAACAATTGAGCCCACCCGGTTGGTGCTCCAGGGCTCAGCTCCACACCTGTTCTCCACCCTCAGTCCAGGTGCAAGCCTGCCCTGCGGAGAACAAAAGAACACCTACTCACCAAGGTCATTACCTTGTTGGGGGTAGGGAGAGGAGCTGTAGGAGGAAGACCTCTAGTCTAGAAAGAGAAACTAGTCAATTAAAGGGTTTGAATCAGCCTCATCCAGCAGGACTTTCTGTGATGGATGATTTATACCCATACTCCTTAGTTTGAGAGTCTCTATAGGTTTGGTTTCTTTATTTAATTTTAGACAGCTCTCTATATATAGTCCTCGATGGCTTGGAACTACGAAAACTCTGGCCTCGACATGTGGCAATCCTCTTGCCTCCCAAGTGTTGAGATTGCAGGTGTATACCGCCGTACCCAGCCCAGCTATCTCTTTTTATGTGTATGTGGTGGTGAAAATGGAATTCAGAGCCTGTGCACATACTTAAATGCTTCAACACAGCTACACGCCCAGCCCCTCCTGAGCATTTAATATGTGGCTGCCAGGCCAGAGAGAGCTCACTTAGTAGAATGCTTGCTTCAAGCTCTGGCTGTCTCCAGTATGCCATAAAACCAGGTACTGTGATGAAAGCCTGTAATCCCATCACTCCCAAGTAGTAGAAGAGGAAGGAGGGTCAAGAGTTCAAAGTCAGCCTTGACTCCATAGCAAAGGTCAAAGCCAGCCTGGATTACATTGAGACCTTGCCCATCCACCACCACCAAAAGAAAAGCCCTATATATGTGTGTGGTGCCTATAACTGAGGCACTAAAGTGCTAAAATCACTTAACTTTAATTTTAATAGCCAAATTGCCAGTGGCACAGTATTGGACAGCACACCAGTTATCTCAGGTAACTGGAGGCAGAGGCAGAAGTTGCATAGTGCGTTCCAAAGCAGTCAGGGCTACAAAAAGAATTACTGGAATAAACAAACGCAAAGGACCAGCAGGCTCTACATCAGCCTAGCCCTCCACAAAAGAATGGGCTATGCAAATTGCCAAAGAATGCAAATCAGTCACTGATTTGAGGGACAAAAGCCCAGGCCCTGTAATCACACTAGGATTCTCTCTGGGCTACTGGGCAAGATGAGAGACAGGGAGGGTCCAGGGAGGAGGCCTTTTAGAGGTGGTGTGGGGCCTAACCAGCTGGTGTCGGCGACCCAAGACATCAGCTGGCTGGCGGGCTGGCGGGTTGAGACAATGGGCAGGGGTCTGCCCGGAACCTGCCTCCCTTGGCGCCGGGTCCTCTCCCGGACCCTGGCCAGCTGCCGTGGGCACTTTCTCTGGTCTCTGCTGAGGCTTGTGTGGCGAGATCTTGCAATGGGATGGTTGTGGGGGGGGGGCGGGGAGGAGCATGAAGGATGCTGGGAAAGTCTATGTGAAATGACCCGGGATGTGGGGGGTGATGAGGGTGTAAAACAGGCGGTTAGGAGCCTTTATGAAGGTCTCCAATGTAACAGACATTGCGCTGGAGGATTTGCATATGGTCCTTCCGTTTGCTACTCCCAAAGTCCCGCTGGTCATAGTAATAATAATCATTATCAACAATAGCAATCCGGTGTGTAATGCAGAGCCCCCTGGCTGGAGTTGAAGGCTTGTCTCAGTTAATCCTCATGATCGCTTTGGGAGCCAAGGTCTTTTATTATAGCCCTTTTGCAAAGGAGGAGCCCCAGGCTCTGAATAGTTAAGGGACTTCCCAGCGTCACTGAAGTGGGAGAGAAAAAAAAGTGTTTCTTGTCCACCTGAGACCCTCCTAAAGCTTTATCTGTACTTCAGAGCCCCCGTCCTTTTTCTCCCTGGGAGAATTAAGTAAAAATCAAACTAGTATAAGAACTTTACTTGGAATGGGATCGATATGTAAAATAAGAAAAATAAAGACAGTCTTTAACATAAGAAAAAAAAAAAAAAAAAGAACTTTACTTGGATAAGTTCCAGTTACTGTCTGTGGCTCATGCTGTATACACCTGACAGTTGTGATAGAGGGATCACAAACCACATGGCTGGCACAGTTTATTTTTTTAATGTGTTACTCTGTTTAAGAAAAAAGTTTTAGTGCACGCCTTTTATCCCAGCACTCAGGAGTCAAAGGCAGGCAGATCTCTATGAGTTCAAGTCCAGCCTAATCTACAGAGCTAGTTCCAGGATAGGCTCCAAAGCAATACAGGGAAACCTTGTCTCGAAAAAAAAAAGTTTTAGGGGCTACAGAGATGACTCAGAGGTTGAGAGCACTGGCTGCTCCTCCAGAGGCCCTGAGTTCAATTCCTAGCAACCACATGGTGGCTTACAACCACCTATAATGAGATCTGGTGCTCTCATACATGCCGGCAGAACACTGTATGCATAATAAATAAATGAATCTTTAAAAAAATAGTTTTAGCTGGGCAGTGGTGGTACACACCTCTATTCCCAGCACTAGCACTCCAGAGGGGCAGAAGCAGGAGGCAGATCCCTGTAACTTTGAGGCCAGCCTGTTCCCAGGACAGACAGGGCTACACAGAGAAACCTTGCCTGGGGGAAGAAGGGGAGAAGGAAAAAAAAAAAAAAAAAAAGAAAAAGAAAAAGAAGTTTAAGCTGGACATGGAGGCCCTTCATGATGACAGACTTTGTTATATTACAGTTAAGAAATTACAGTTATATTACAGTGGCAGGTGGGTCTCGAGTTCAAGGCTAGCCTGGTCTACATAGGTAGCACCAGTACAGCCATAGTTACAATTACATAATGAGACCCTGTCTCAAAACAACAACAACAAAATAATAATAAAAGAAGTTTAAGGAGTGAGAGCCATTGCTGCTCTTACAGAAGACTTGGGTTCAATTTCTAGCACCCACATAGCGGCTCACAGTTCTCTGTAATTCCAGTTCCAGGGAATCCAGTGCCTTCTGGCCTCCATGGGTACTAGGCTCACATATAGTACACATGCATGCATGTAGCAAACATTCATATATGTAAAAGAATAAATAAATGCTTTTAAAATAAAAGGTAGTTTGTTCACCCTTATGTAGCTGCCTTCTTCATAAGGAACCCCAAAGTCTTGGTTCCTGAAGGTCTTCCTTCTTGGATCCTCTGACCCTTGATGGATGATACTTAGCCCTGGTATCCATTCTGATTGCAGGAGTGTAATATATGCTACTGGGTGCCAAGCACTGGTGTAGGCAGGAGGTATAAAGTAAATGGGCTCTCAGCAAGAATTAACCAGTTGCTGGTCAGTGGTGGTGACATGTGCCTTTAGTCCCAGCACTCAGGAGGCAAAGACAGGAGGATCTCTGTGAGTTTGAGACCAGCCTGGTCTACATACTTAGTTCCTGGCCAGCTAGGGATTACATAGTGCGACCCTGTCACAAAAAGAGATTAAGATGGGATGGTGGGGTGGACACAGACTATCAACTAGCACCTATATTAATTAGAAATAGTACAGAATCTTATGAATAACAGTACAAGAACTTAAAAAATGGAGACAAATAAATCTGGCTGCCAGGGAAAACTTTCTGGAGAAAGTAATGGTAAATTTAGAGATCTAGAAAGTTGAGAAGCTTCCAGGTATCTCTGAATTCTATTCCCAGCACCAAGTAAACTGGACATGGTAGAACACAAAGTTGAGAGAGGCAGGATGAAAAATTAAAGGCCATTCCTACTGAGTTAAATGAGACAGCCTCAAAAAGCAAAACACATTCCAAAATAGGCTTCTGCCCTAATGGAGCTTCTTGAATTGTAGTAGAGGAACCAGGTGTTGTATTTTTAAGTGTTTATCAACAGCATGAAGAAAATTAAAGCAGATGGCAAATAGACAGAAATAGCTTAGGGAAGGCCTTCCAGGGAAAGTGATAAAGCAGAGATCCAAGTCATCTCGGCAGAGAAGCCTGCATTGCTGAACCACTAAGATACCACGAAATTCAAAACAGTACAGTTCTCAAATCATGAAATCTTCAGTAGTAAAAGTCTGGTGATGGGCCAAGCATGTGCATGCCTTTAATTCCAGCACCCAGGAGGCAAAGGCAGGCAGATCTCTGTGAGTTTGAGGCCGGCCTGGCCAACAAAGCACACAGCATGTTCAAGGACAGCTAGGACAGTTACACAGAGAAATCCTGTCTCAAAAAGAAAAGTCTGGTGATAGAATGTTAATCAGCATTTCTCCAATGCCATAAAGTTCTAATCAAGTACTTCTCTAGTTGTGATTTTTTTTGGGGGGGGGTGTCGAGACAAGATCTCTCTGTAGTTTTGGGGGCTGTCCTGGAACTCACTCAGTAAACCAGGTTGGCCTTGAACTCGCTGTCTCCAAATGTCTCTAGTTGTGAAATTTTAACTGGTAAAACTTTGAAGTCTTGGAATTCTAATCAACCAGAAAACTTACCTAGAAAACATCAAGATTAGAAGTTCAAGGCTAACCTGAACTACATGAGAGCCTATCTCAACTTACAAAACAAAGCAGCCTGGAGACTCTAGAGAGATGGCTGGGCTATTGCCCCTTCCTCTTTGATTCTCAACCCTACATTGGGCAGCTCACAACTGCTTGCAACTCCAGCTCTAGACAGTTTGATACCCTCTTCTGACCTCTGTAGGCAGTCTCTCTCTCTCTCTCTCTCTCTCTCTCTCTCTCTCTCTCTCTCACACACACACACACACACAGAGACTTTTTCAAAATCACAATAAAATATTGAGCTTGATGGTGATACATATCTGTAACTAGTACCTGGAGATCAGGGAAGAAAGAAATTCAAGGTCATCCTTGACTACATACCAAGATCAAGGCTTACGCTACATCGCTACATCTCTATTGTGTCTCACTAGCTTAATTTAAAATAGAATGAGGGGTGGTGTAGCTCAGTGATGCACCTAGTTGGATCAGCAGTAAACCTTGCACTACTGAGCCCCAATCAGAGTGCAGTTCCTTGAGGGAATCTCAGAAGTGCCTCAAAAGACTCCAAAGATGAATAGTCACAATGAAAGAGGATGCAGTGAGTTTTGTTGTTTTTAAACTGGATCTTGTTGTGTAACCCTCCCTAGCTCTTGTCTCAGCAATTCTCCTGTTTCAGGCCCCTCCCCAGTGCTAGGATTACAGATGTAAACCACTTTACCTGTCTCATTTCACTATGTAGTTGAGGTTGGCCATAAATTCCTGATTCTCTTGCCTCTACTGCTCTAATGATAGGATTACAGGTGTGTACTACCATTTCCCTCCTTGATTTTGCTTATGAGTATTTATTTGAATGTACACTTGTGCACTGACTGTATGTGTCTGGTAACCATGTAAGCCAGGAGAAGTTGTCTGATCCCCTGGAGCTAGAGTTACAGTTTTGATCCAACATGTGGTGTTGGTACTAGAACCTGGGTCCTTTACAAGAGCAGTACATCTTAACTGCTGAGCCACCCGTCCCACTCTTCTTAAGGCAGAAAACAGATTGAGACTGGGCAAAGTTTGCGACATAATAGTTTAGAGCTAGTAAACATCTGAAAAGTGGATTTTTTTTTTTCTTCTCAAGACAGGGTTTCTTTGTGTTACATTAGCTGTCCTGGAACTTTGTAGACTAGGCTGGCCTTGAACTCACCAAGATCTGCTTGCCTATGCCTCCCAAAGTGCTGGGATTAAAGGTGTGAGACACACAAATAGCAAAAAGAAAATATATGATTGTTTTAAAGAGCCACTTCTCCATGGACAGGGGTGGTACACTGGTTTAATCCCAGAATTTTGGAGGCTGAGGCAGGTGTGTCTCTGAGTTCAAGTCCAGTCTGACCTACATAGTGGGTTCCAGGACAACCAGGGTAATGCAGAGACTGTCCTTGGAGTTCTGACTGGATATGCCCTTAGCTGTAGCCACTAAGAGGACCACCTGTGCACATTCACTCTGTTCCCTTTTCAAAGGGCCCTGCCCACCTCCCATCTCTCTCTCTTTCTCTCCATCTCTCTATCTGCTTCCCCCTCTCTTTTCTCTTTCTCCCCCACTTTCCTCTCTGCTGCTGTTCCCATCCCAGGAGGCTGATCTCCTCCCTCCCCTTCCCCCCTTTTATGATCCCTTTCCCTAATAAAAAAAACCCTCTGCTTGAACCCTTGACTCCTGGCATCCTTCTTTCTCATGCTGCTTTTCTTAAATTACAACAGAGACACCTTGTCTCAAACAAACAAACCCAGATAGATAGATAGATAGATAGATAGATAGATAGATAGATAGATCTTGTTTCCACTGGGGGATAGCTTTCTTTCATCTCCCAAATGACCTAGATATGATCTAGGAAACTTCCACTGTTTCCAGGGAAGAAATGAGAAAGGCAGGTGCAGTTGTATGGTTGTATGCCCTCCTGAACACACTGCAATTGTACAGAGTGGTGTCCCCCCACCCCCACCCCATGCACCGAGTCCCAGATGAAGTTGGTTTTCGTGATAATGTGAGACACTATGACTCAGATGTAAGCTAGTTTAATGTTGAGCTACTGATCCACAGAATGGAGGTTTCCACGCATGCTCAGGTTGGTAAGAAGCTTGGAGAAGAGCTTAGTGCTGGAGCTTCAGACTGCAGGCTGGCCTGGGAAGGAGAAGGCGAGTGTTGCAAACCTGAGGTCAGGTGGAATCATGAGTGCAAACCCATGTTTATTGCAGGTCAGGACTCTGAGAAGATGCTCCTAAAAGACTGAATGAAGTAAAGGGCTGAAGGGATAGCTCAAAATAATTAAAGGCTAGGCTCACAACCAAAATTATAAGATTGAAGTTAAAGCATTGTCTGACAAAAGATGTTTTGGCCAAGTTGAACAAACTATTTTCCCAAAGAAATTGATTTGCAGGAACTCTCTGAGACAAACAGTGAGGTGATCTTTTGGTTTACAGTCTTATCTTTCCAGGCAAGGCATTTCTAGAGTCAATTGCCTCAGGGACCTCAGTTCTCAGCCCAAGGAGTTCAGTAACGCTGAAGTTGGTCTCAGTCTTTAGATTAACCCAGTTCCTGTTGATGGGCACTTACATTTTCCCCAGGATTTCTCTGTCCCGTGCATCTTTCCAGTGATGCCCTGAACATATTTAGAGAGAATTTCCAGGGTTCCCATCTGGAACTAGAACAGCTAGGTTGAGAATGAGCAATTTCCCTGGAGTCCAATAACCTTCTCCCTGCCTCCCAGAAGGGGAAACCCTCCCTCTGTGGTCACTAGGAAGGCAGCAGGAACTCCCATGGCCTTGCCCACACCGCCTGCCTGCCCACCTGCCTGTCCTCCCTTGTTCTGGCAGATTAATGGTGACCTGTGACCCTGACAGGCTGGCCACACTCCCGGCCAATTTCAGTCTGTCTAAAGGAGTCCCAGGGGTGGTCAGGGCCTGGGGATGTGTTGACCAGATGGGTCTGGGAGGTCTTGGATCAGCTTATCCCAGGAGGCAGAGCAGGTGGGTAGCCCCTAGCACCCGCCCCTAGTATTCCCCATCATGCATCACTGGGCTGCAGCAGGAGCCAGATGGTGGGGATGGGGCAGCTTTGTAGCTTCTGGCCTAACAAAGGATCCTCTATACTGCCTCCCTCCCACCTCCTAGCTCCAGTCTAGTCTGGCTGCCCAATCACTCTCAGTCCTGGATTTCCATTGAGACTATCATTCTTCCCATTCTGATTACAGAGGAAGCTTCCCAGGAAGTGTGCTGGAGAGCCTTGGACTTGGAAAACATATCTACCAACCTGAGGATAGACAAATGTGGTCAACATAGCATGGCCAACCATATAGTCACAACCAGTTGCAGATTCAGATGCAATGAGTCAGGTAGTACAGTGGATCAGGTAGGAGTTGTGGCAAACTGGTCAGTACCTAACACTCAGCAAGCCTGTATCAGCAGTCTCAGAGATTGTTCTGGATGACCTTGAAAGGGAAATGCTTGAAGGAGTCTCAGGGTAAATAAACTTGGGAGTCTGAGGTCAATCCACATCAGCTACAGGGAGCACACTCTAGGACAAACCACCTGAGTTCCCCTAGCATAACCCAGAGGGTAAGGTGACTTAATGTAAGGTAGCCTATGGGAACACTCAATACCTGCAGATTAAATCCACTGTTTTCCTGAACCAAGGGGGAACTTGCAGGTCTAGAGCTATGGGAACCTCCCTGTGGGGAGAGAGAAGTTCCAGGGGTCTATAGCTGTCAGGTTCAGGCCCAGAACCCTGAGGAGTCCTCAGTTACAAGCCTGTGTTCTTTTCCTATCTGCAAAGGTTAAATGGCAACAGTTGCCTCATTTCAGTCAAGAAGCACTTTGAAATACAAGGCCTACAGATTATATATATATATATATATATATATATATATATATATATATATATAATTTTTTCTTATTTTACATATGGACCCCAGTTCCCTTTCCCTCCCTCCCATGCCCCCCCAACTGCCCCCCATCCCATTCCCCCCCCAACTCCACAGGGAGAGTGATGCCTTCTAGGAGGGATCATCAACATCTGTCAAGGCCTACATATTATTAAAAAAATAATAAGAATATAGTGAGAGCCAGGCAGTGGTGGTGCACGCCTTTAATTCTAGCACTCGGGAGGCAGAGGCAGGCAGATCTCTGTGAGTTCGAGGCCAGCCTGGTACAGAGCTATTTCCAGGACAGGCTCCAAAGTCTCAGAGAAACCCTGTCTCGAAAAACAAAAACAAACAAAAGAATATAGTGAGGGTCCTTGTTGCCTCCAAGACCAAGATGGCCATAAGACTCATTGCCTTCCTCAAGAATGCCCCTGGGGGAAGGAGCCGGTGCTGGTGGTATCTTTCTCAGTCTGGGACCTTGCTATAATTATGTCCATAATTAGCCCCTGCACCAAGTAAGCCAGCATGATCAACAGGACTACACCCTACAACTACCCAGTGCCTGTTTGAGATGATGGGATCATGCCCAATGTGCCCAGCCACCCCCTAGGACCCTCAGGGCCCAAGCCTGGGATGGCTGAAGAACCTGTGACCACTCCTGCTGATGGAATTCTTCCCTGTTGCCCCCCAATAAAAATGTGAACCTCTCCCAAAAGAATACAGTGAGGATTAAATAAATTATTGACCAGAAGATGGAGAGACCATACTGGATGACAGAGCTGTAAGGAAGTCAGTAGAGGCCCTGGGGAGATGTCACTGGAGAGAGTCCCTCAGGCTAAGCTCCGTTAAGATGTCCAATTCAGACCTGCCTTGGGTGTAGCTGAGAGAAGGGAAGGGAAAGGATGCCTAGAGTGGCCAGGAGTCCCGGTCTCTCTTCCACCATCTGCCTCTCCTCTGTGAGACCTGAGTCCTCTAGAGAGTCCATGGTTGAGCTTCCACTGTTTTGTGTTTGTTTTTATTCTTTCCTTTTCCTGGTGAGGCGGCTAACATTTCTCACCAGGATTCTCTTTTGCAATTGGAATACCTGGGAGCAAAGGTGAAGGACAACTTGGGACGGGTTGGGGGGCTGGGGGGGCAAACAAGGGCTGTCCCAGAGCCAGCATTCAGGAGGGCTGCTCTTTAGGCTCCCTCTCCACCCCTCACACAGGGCCTGAGCACTTTCAATTGGTTCCCTGGTGCCAAGTGAGGTCTATTAATATCGAAGTAATGAGGTAATTACTGTGATTTTAGAAAAATTACCAGTGAATGCTTTTGAGGGAATTTCTGAGGGAAAAAAATAGGCTGTGGAACATCTGCGAGAAAAAGGAAAAGAGTTGTTCTGGACGAAGTGTGAAGCGTTGCGGCACACGGGTATGTGGAATGCGGAGAACCACAGAAAGGGAGACCTGTACGGGCAGGGTTTTTTCAGGCCTTAGGGACCCCCTGACTTTGGCTCCTGCAAAGCAGTAAATTCCAGTGTTACAGGCAAATTCTGAAGCCAGAGGATAGTCCTTTGCTCCCTTCATCCTCTTTCTGAGACAGGGTCTCCCCGTGTAGCTCTGGCTGGCTATGTAGACTAAGCTGGCCTCAAATTCACAGAGATCCATTTGTCTCTATCTCCTGAGTGTTGGAACAAAATGGGGCCGAGAGGTGTTCAGTGATTATGAGTGAGCGCTGGCTGCCCTTTCAGGAGACCCAGGTTCAATTCTCAGCACCCACATTGGCAGCTCATGACTGTCTATAACTCCAGTTCCAGGGAACCTGACACCTCACACAGACATACATGCAGGCAAGACACCAGTGTACAGAAATAAAAATAAAAAACACAGGCCTTTAATCCTAGCACTGGGGAGGCAGAGGTCAGGTGGATCCAGTCCAGCCTGGTCTACTGAGCGAGTTCTAGGACAGTCTCCAAAGCTACAGAGAACCCCCCCCCCCAAAAAAAAAAGAAAAAGAAAAGATGCTTGCTGAATAAAATGACAAACTCTTAAAAACAACAGCAAAGCAATCTGCAAGCCAGGAACATAAATTTAAATTAATTATTAACACTACATATGGCTTTGTTTTGTTTTGTTTGTTTGTTTTGTTTTGTTTTGTTTTTTTGAGACAGGGTTTCTCTGTGTAGACCTGGCTGTCCTGGATCTCACTCTGTAGACCAGGTTGGCCTTGAACTTACAGAGATCCACCTGCCTCTGACTCCCGAGTGCTGGGATTAAAGGCATGAGCTAGCAAGGCCAGGCAACCTTTAACTTTTGTATTCACATTTTTCTACAGATGTGGAAAGTGGAAATAAGAGGATGAATGTTCTGACTGAGGTCACACACTATATCAATGGAAAGCTAGGGCTGTAGTCCTAGTCAACTTGCTCTCCATATTAGTTCTTTTTCTACTGCTCCAATACATGCTCTGGAGAGGGAGTAAGGATAGGATTGACTAAAAAATGTGATTGAAATAGTGATAATGAAGATGATGATAGATTAGTTGGATGTGTAATCCTCACATATGGAAAAATAGAAGAAAGCTCTTCAAAACCTTAGCAGACCTGAGATGTAATTCCAGTGCCCAAGAGTCAAGGCACAGAGATTGCAACAAGTTTGAGACTAGGTTGGGTGATATAGTTGAGTTCAGGACCCACCTTGGGGCTACAGAACGAGACTTTGTTTCAAAAACAAATAGCTAGGTGGTAGTAGGGTTTGCCCTTAATTGAGAGGTAGAGATGGGCAGATCTCTGGTTTCCAGGCCCACCTGCTCTATAAAGCAAGTACTATGAAAGCCAGGGATACATAAAGAAACCATGTTTCAAAAAACAAACAAGGGATTGGAGAGATGGTTCAAGAACACTGGCTTCCCTTGCAGAGGACCAAGGTTTGATTCCCAGAACCCACGTGGTGGCTCACAACCATCTGCAACCCCAGTTCCAGGGAATCTGAGGTCCCTTCTTCTGACCTCCACAGGCACCAGGCATACATGTGGCAAACAGATATGCATCCAGGCAAAACTTTCATACATGCACAAAAAAATAATAAAGCAAAAACAAACAACAAAAATAGTAATTCTTTCCATAGCCCTTGCCTAAAATGTGCAAGGCTCTGGATTCAATCTTCAGGGCCACTAAATAAATGGTGAGTTAATGAAGGAGTAAATAGATACATAAATAGTGGCAACCTGAGTCAGGTGTCTCCCAGATGATGTGAGTTTGGTTCCCAGCACCCATTCAGGTGGCTCACAACCATCCATAACTCCAGCTCCAGATCTGACACCCCCTTCTGGCCTCTGAGGTCACCACACAGACATAGCATGTATACCCTATCTTACTATCACCCCCAACTCCCCACAATGCCTTTAATTCCAGCACATGGGAGTCAGAGGCAGGTAGATTTCTGTGAGTTCCAGGATAGTCAGAGGTATATAGTCGGACTCTGTCTCAGAAAAAAAAAAAAAAAAGGAAACAAACAAACAAAAACAAGTGAGATGTCTTTGGTCTGTGATTCCTAAACTTGGGAGCCTAAGGAGGGCATATTTCCAGTTTGAGGCTATCTTGGGCTATGCTGGTAGCTCCTGTGTGAAAGAAACAAAATATAAAGGGGGAGGGGAGAGACAAGGTAGAGGTGAAAGAGAAAAAAGGAGGAAGGAGAAAACCCCTTCTTTTCCCCTTTGTTAATTTCAGCCAGAGTTGAGCTAGATGGTAGCAGCTCTGACAGTCTGCTGCCCTCTGCTGGAATCTCCACCTCCAAGACAAAAGTTTTAACTAGAAAAAGGGTTGAGGGAAAAGATACATACATACATATAATACAGCATTGGTTCACAGAAACTCAGGCTGCCCTGCCCAGCTGTTATTTTGTGGTGTGGATCATGGGGGCAGAACCCGTGTGGCCTGAATTCAGCATTAGTCTGTCTGGAACCCTAAACAAGGCCTTTCCCCAGTGACTACTCATGGGCTGGTGGGACAGACAGAGCAGGTTGAAGTGTTGCTCTGTAACTCAAATTGCTTAGACCAAGCATCTGTTCCTGAATACCTTCCTGGTTTCTATTGACTCTATCAAAATTGTGATTCTTTGCCCTGGCAGACCTTGTCTGCTTCATTCTCTAAAGTTGATGTTCCTTGCTACCTGAGCATTGTGAAAACCAGCTGAAACATCTGGACATTTTCCAGTACTACCTGTGCCAAAGAGAGTTGCCTTTGATGAAACTTTTAAACATAGAAGTATTACACAGTCTATTATCTTAAAACAGATAAAGCGTTGCAAATTCCTTCTGGTATGTTTTTCCCATAAGGTTTAGAAAATAAAGATGCTGAGGTGACTTTGAGCTAACTTTGATCAATTAAACTTACAAAATTATATAGTATATAAACGTACATGGTTAATTAATTAGTTTGTCTGCTTTTGTTTTTCCTTTTGAGACAAGGTCTCCATGTGAAACCCTGGTTAGTCTGGAATATAGGATGTAGAGCTTGTTAACTTTAAACTTGTGGTCATCTTCCTGCCTCTGCCTCCCAAGTGCTGGGATTATAGGCATGTACTACCATTCATAGCACATTCATTCATTCATTCATTTGTTTGTTTGAGAAATGGCCTCTCTACATAGCTCTGGGTGTCCTGGAACTCACTATGTAATTAGGCTTCCCAAACTCACAGAAATCCACCTGCCCAGTCTGCCTAGTACCCAAGTACTAGGATTAAAGACATACTGCAATGCCTGGCTATCTATTTTTTAAGGGGGAGGTATCATGTAGCCCAGGCTGGTCTTGTGGATGAAGCTGAGCTTGAATTCCTGATTCTCTTGCTTCCATCTCCCAAGTGCTGTGACTATAGAAATGTGATATTAGCAGGTATGGTGGCTGCCTGAATGTGTGTGCACCAAGTGAGTGCCTAGTGCCTGTGGAGGCCAGAAGAGGGCATCTGTCTCCTGGAGATGCAGTGACAAGCGCTTATGAGCTGCCATGTAGGTGCCAGCAACCTAACCTAGATCCTCTGCAAGCAGCAAGTGCTTTTGACTGCTGAACCATCCATCCATCCAGACTCTTTCCCCCTATTTCTGAGACAGGGGTCTCACTATGGAGCTCTGCTGGCCTGGAACTTGCTGTGTAGACCAGTTTCCTCTGCCTCCTAAATACTGACATTAAAGGCAGGTGCCATCACACTGTCTAAAATGGTTTTTAAAATAGCATATATTAATTATACACGATACTGGATTTCACCATGATATTTTCATGTATATATAATTTTGATCATATTTTACCTCCACTCATCTCTCTTGTCCCATGTCTGCTTCCACCAGTCTCCTTCCTCTCCCAAAGTCCTCCTTAACAAGTTCTGAATTTATTTATTTATTATTTGTTTGTTTGTTTATTTGTTTTTGAGACAGGGTTTTTATGCGTAACAACCACGGCTGTTGTTCCTTTGGTACAGTTATAATAATATAAGAGCTGGAGAAGGGGGGGAGTCCTGAGTGAGGGTCCCAAGTGAGTGGGGCCCAAGGTAAAGGACCACGTGGGAGAGCATAGCAGCTTCCATAGCAGGTGAGGGTGATCAAGGCGTGATGCAGAGGGAATAACACACCAGGCAGATAGAGCTTAAATGAGGAGCTTATTTAGAAAGAGGAGGGAGGGGGAAGGGAAGAGACATAGAGGCAACGGGAACAGAACAGGAGAGAGGGGGAGAGAGAGAATAAGTGGGCAGGGGTCTGACTTTTAAAGGGGTCCTTTACACCTGCCTACAGACTAGGACTCATGGAACCCTGGGCTGACCAGAGTACTGCCTGAGTGCATTCTGCCAGGTGACAGGGGCAGGCCATTGTAATGCCTGAATCCTTACAATGACTATCCTGAAATTAGATTTGTAGATCAGGCTGGCCTTGAACCTACAAAGATCTGCCTGCCTCTGCCTCAGACCAGCTAACAACTTTTTATTGTTGTTGTTGTTTGTTTTTTGAGACAGGGTTTCTCTGTGTAATAGCCTTAGCTGTCCTAGAACTAGCTCTGTAGACCAGGATAGCCCTGGACTCAGAGATCGGCCTGCCTCTGCCTCCCAAGTGCTGGGATTAAAGGTGTGTGCACCACCACCTGGCTCAGCTAACAACTTTTTAACTAGTTGTGAAGTGTGATGAATGTGCAGTATCTGACCCTTCACTGTCACAGAGTGGTGGATATGGATCTACAATACCCAGTCAGATTCTTGAGAACCTTGAATCTGTCAGTCTAACCATCTGCAATAGAAGGCAAGTGTGCCAGAGTATTCTCTGATAATATTTAACCAGTATTTTTTTCTTGGAAGGCTTATTGGCTGATGCCTAACAATAAAATACTTCATGTATTATCAATACTCCATATAAATCATGAAGGACATCTGCCTTTTCTTGTGCTACTAAAAGTTTTGATGTCATATACTTATTCTTCATTGATGCTTGTTTTGTCTTTTGTTCCTTTTTTCACATAGATACTGTATGACTGTTTGCCCAACAAACATTCTTCCTTATACTTTTACTTATGTGTGTGTGTGTGTATGTGTGTGCTCTTATGTGATGGTTCTTGTATGGAAGTCAGAAAACAGCCTGTAAGTGTGGGTTCATTCTTTCTGCCATGTGGGTCTTCAGGATCAACCTCAGGTCATCAAGTTTGATGGTGGTTGCCTTTACCCACTAAGCATCTCACTGGCCTGCCCAACATATATTCTATACCACACAATCGAATGTCTATTTAGATTGTAGGTTTCATACACCTGACATGTCTTTCATTTATTTCTACTTAACAGGACTCTATACCTTCTTGATGGCCTCACCAATATCACACACACACACACACACACACACACACACACACAAAGCATTTTTTTTCCTGCATTAAATGTAGCTTTGGCTAGACTGGAACTCAGCATATAGACTGGACTCAAACTCACAGAGATTTGCCTGTCTCTGCCTCTGGTTCCTGGAAATAAAGGTGTGTTATCACACCAGGCAGAAGCACTAAACAATTTTTTTGAGACTTTTATTTTTAAGTATATGAGTGCTTGCCTGGTTTACAGAGTGAGTTCTAGGACAGCCAGGGCTGCACAGAGAAACCCTGTATCAAAGCAGAAACAAAACTTTAAGAAAAAAATGAGAGAGCACTCAGTAGGAAATGCCCATTCTGCATTTAATCCATTCTTTTATTGGCTTGTGTGAATAGTCTTCCAACTGCATTGAGATTCTGTCATTGTCACTTTAGGCTTAAAATCGTATCAGAACACAGGGATGACCTGTCAGATATTTTGGTTTCTTCCCTATCCCAAACCCTTGTCTTTTTCTTTCCTTCTCCCCCCCCCAAAAAAGGGTTTTTCTGTATATCCTTGGCTTGATTTGTAGACCAGAGTAGCCTCAAAACTCAGAGATCTGCCTGCTTCCCATTTCCCAAGTGCTGGGATTAAAAGCATGTACCACCATGCCTGGTTTTATTGTTACTGTTGAGATAGCATTTTACCTTGAGGTCCTGGCTAGCCTGGGATTCACTATGTAGACTAGGCTGGCCTCTGACTAAAGAGTTCTTAGAATTGAATGAATAAAATAAATAAATACATAAATAAATAAATAAAAAGGAAAGGAAAGGCCATGACTGCTCTGAGGTATGGCGGAGAAGAAAGTTTATTATAGATATATGGGAGAGCATAGGCAGAGGCAGGGACATCTGGGAGAGTCCAGAGTGGACATGACCAGACTAAGCTTGGCCATGTGGGGAGTCGGGGAGGGGAAGGAAGAGGGAGAGGGAGGAACCAAGTGCAAGAGGCTAAACATACAAAATGGGTGGGTAACCAAAATGGCTGGATTATTTAGGGAATAGCCTCTGGGGGAAACACAGACCCAACCTCTAGGTAGGAGAGTTCAGGGTAAAGGGCAGGGTATGCCAGTCATACCCAGTAACAGGTAGGGACTGAGGGATGCTGGGAAAACTTGGTGACTAGGTTCACTTTGATATATTAAGTGGGCACCTCAGCCATTTGTCCTGGGTTTGAAATTTAACAAGAATAAAAGTACATGTTATAACACCTGATCTCATTTTCTTTTTTTCTTTCTTGAGACAGGGTTTCTGTGTGTAACAGTCATGGCTGTCCTGGGACTTGCTTTGTAGACTAGACTAGCTTCAAAATCACAAAGATACACCTTCCTCTACCTCCTGACTTGTTTTATTCTTACAATAAAGGATTTATTCATTTTTATTTGTAGGGTTTTTTTTGCCTTCATTTTGTCTGTGTACCACATATATTCCTGGTGCCTACAGAAGAGAATAGGGTGTCAGATTCCTTGGAACTGGATGGTTGGTAGCTGCTATGTGAGTTCTGGGAACCTAGGTCCTCTGGAAGAGTAACCAGTGTTCTTAACTTTGGGCCAGCTCTCCTGCCCACCTAAAAGAAAATACATTAGTGTGTGTGTGTGTGTGTGTGTGTGTGTGTGTGTTCTCGATCGTGAGCATGTATACATGAAATGCATATGTGTGTATGGGAAGTGTGTACATGACACTTGTGTAGGTCAGAAAGACAGTTCTGTGGAGTTCTCTTACCACCATTATGTGGGTTCTGGGGAATGAAACTCAGGACACCAAGATTGTATAGCAAGTTCCTTTATACATCTTGCCAGCTCTTTTTTTTTTTTTTTTTTTTTTTTCTTTTAAAACGTAAAAAAAAAAAAAAAATTATTGTGTGTAGGTATCTGTGTGAGTTCCAGAAGTAGGTTCTTTTCTGCCACCTTGTGGTGGATTGAACTCGGGTCATCAGGCCTGTACAAAAGCATTTCCAACCATTGAGCAATCTTTTTTGTTGTTTGTTTTCAACAACAGGGTTTCTCTTGGTTGCCCTTGCTGCCCTGGAACTTGCTCTGTAGATCAGGCTGGCCTCGAACTCAAAAATCTGCCTCCAAAATGCTGGGATTAAAGGCACGAGCCACGTTTTTTTCCTGGTCTTACTTCCGGAAGTCGCTTTCTGAGGTGATCTGTGTGACTTCCGCTATGACCGAAGCCAGGGCCAGAAGATACAGAAGGTGATGGTGCAGCCCATCAACATCATCTTCAAATACTTTCATAATAGGTCTCAGATTCAGGTGTGGCTATATGAGCAAGTGAATATGAGGATAGAGGGGTTGTATTATTAGCTTTGATGAGTACATGATCCTCGTATTAGATGATGCAGAAGAGATCCACTCTAAAACAAAGTCAAGGAAACAACTGAGTCGGATCATGCTCTAAAGTGTTTCCAATGAAGAAACTCAGGCACTCTAGAAGTTGAAGAGGAAGTACAGTGTTTTAAAAGGTGTCTTCTGTTGGGAGCACAGTCTGAAACATTTATTCACATTGTTTTAGTGGTCCTTATGTTATTATCAGGTGACAATAAATGCTGTGAGATCGTTTTTATTAAAAAAAAAAAAAAAAAAAGGCATGAGCAACTACTGTCCGGCCCCAGTGAACAATCTTGCCTGCTCACTTTCTGTTTTGTTTGTTTGTTTTTTTTTCTAGATAGGGTTTATCTTTGTAGTCTTTTGTTTTGTTTTTTCGAGACAGGGTTTCTCTGTGGCTTTGGAGGCTGCCCTGGAACTAAGCTCTTTTAGACCAGGCTAGCCTCCAACTCACAGAGATCCACCTGCCTCTGCTTTCTGAGTGCTGGTATTAAAGGTGTGCACCACCAAAGCCCAGCATCTGTGTAGTCTTGAGTGTCGTGGAACTCATGCTGTAGACCAGGCTGGCCTTGAACTCCCAGAGATCTCCTGCCTCTGCCTCTGGAGCACTGGGGTTAAAAGCAAGCACCCTCACTGCCTGGCCTATTAGGTTTTTTGTTTGTTTTTGTTTTTTCAAGACAAGGTTTCTCTGTAGCTTTGGAGCCTTTCCTGGAACTCTGTAGACCAGGCTGACCTCAAACTCACAGGGATCCAGCTGTCTCTGCCTCTCTAGCACTGGGATTAAAGGTGTACATTATCACTGAGTGGATGGGCCTATGTGTTTTTAAGACAGGATTTTACACGTGGGCCATAGTGGCATACACTTTTGATCCCAGCACTTGGGAGGCAGAGGCAGATGGATCTCTGAGTTTGAGGCCAACCTAGTCTACAGAGTGAATTCCAGGACAGCCAGGGCTACACAGAGAAAGCCAGTCTCAAAAGACAAAAACAAACCTTACTATGTAATCTGGTTGGCTTGAAATCTGCACTGATCTTCTTGTGCAGTCTTCTGAGTGCTGTGATTACAGAGATGAGTTATTGAGCCCAGCTAAATCAGCAGATTCCTAGATCCAAAGCCTTTAACATTTTTCCTGGGATACTCTAGGATATTTGCTAGATTCAGACATCTCAGATGCTAGAGCATCTGAAAATAGACTTTAGAATTTAGTGTAAAGGAATGTTAGCATCCTAAATTTTGGCATTTAGGGAGCAGATTCTTCATATGTTACCAGGCCCGATTTCACCTGACTTTAGGCAAAACTACCCTACTTTTAAATTTTATTTATTTCTTTTGTGTGTGTAAATGTGTGGACCATGGGGTGCTTGTGGAGTTCACAGGACAGTTTTGAGAATTGGAACTCTCTTATCTGGGGGATCATGGTGGGTCATTTAGGTTTGGAAACAACATGTATCTTTACTGCTGAGCAATTTTGCCAGATCTCTATTCCTCCCCCCCCCACCCTTTTTTTTTTTTTTTTTTTTTTTTTTTTTTTTAAAAGAGGTTCATGGAGTCCAGGCTGATCTCCAACTCCTGATCTACTTGCCTCTAGCTCCTGAGTGCCACCTAACCCAATTAAAGTGGCCCTCTGTAGTATCTGGGACAGCTGCTTCTCTAGCTTATGATTGGAGGTCTCAGAACCAAGAGATAACAGTTACTAGCCATTCCCACTGCCCTAGCTCACACAGAGAAGGGACCCACACTTACTGCTTTGCTGTTGCTATTTTACTTGAGACTGCTCCTATGTAAAGTGTCCTTAAATTTGCAACTTCCACCTCAGCCTCCTGAGTGTTGAGGATCCTTTTGATCCACACAAAGTGCTTCCTGTGTGATATACTCAGTCATGGCAGTTCTTATCACGAGTGCTGGGCATTTAGGAACCTCTGCTTCTCGTCCTGGAGCCTGTACAGAGGGAGCCCACTGTTGACCAGGACTTCAGACTTGCTCTCATAGCTGAGACTTGAGTTGCTGGGCAGTCCCCCTGTGCTCTTTCTTCCTGTTCTAGGTTCCCCTTCCTCTCTCCTCAGAGTGAACTGGTTTACTCTGGGAGCTTTGCCCAGGCATTTGGTAGGTAGCCAGGCGTGTGTGTGTGTGTGTGTGTGTGTGTGTGTGTGTGTGTGTGTGTGTGTGTGTGTTAGTTCCTGTGTGTCATCAATTTCTGGCCACAGCTGACTATGTGGGGGAGTAGAGCGTTCCTCCTGCTACATGTTCGTGAGGCAGCTGTCAGAGAAGCAGGTGATTGGCACCGCTCATGCTGTTCAATCATGGACAACCCCCCCCTTTTCTGATTTTTACATTTTCTCCCTTCTCTGCTAGCTGCTTGATATACAGATGCCTGTTTCCCCTTTCCTCAGCTCTGTCCACAGAATATTTCCTAGGGGAGGAGCTCTCTATTAGGATTCCTTCCCAGAAGTTTGTCTGGACTTCATTAAGCTTCTTTAAACAGGGCAGTACGTGGGGGGACTTTTAAGAATCTAATTCTAGCCTTGGTCTTGGGAAAGAACTTCAGTTCTTGGTGGTGTGTGGGTATGTGTCCCCCTCCCCCGTATTCCCTCCCTCCTGCCTTATCCCTTTCTCTCTCCCTTTCTACTCCCTTTTTGAGTCAGGGTCTTACTATGTAAAACTTTAACTTTAAAACATGTTTTTTAGCCGAGTGGTAATGGCACAAACGCCTTTAATCCCAACACTCAGGAAGCAGAGACAGGCACATCATTTGTGAGTTCGAGGCCAGCCTGGTCTACAGATTGAATTCCAGGATACTCTGTCTCAAAACAAACAAACAAACAAACAAAAATGCAAAAAAACTCCTGTAGTGAGATAGTTCTGTGGCACTGACCACGCCCGTTGGGGGTGGAGCCATGGGCGGAGTGACCTGTGGAAGGAGGTCGGAGGGGGCCAGGAAAGGCGCTCTCTTTCTGGCGTGACTCGGACAGGAGAGGATCGGGTTGAATTTCCTGGTGTTCATCTGTCTAGGTTGTAAGTTATTTCTCCCTGAATAAACATCTATTCAGCCTATTTGTTTATCCTGATCCTTATTTACCGTGATAAACCCCACACCCAAAACATTTTTAAAATCTATATGAGTATTTTGCCTGTTTGAGTGCCCCTACACCTTTCTTTGTCTGGTGCTCACTGAAGCTAGAAGATGGTGTAAGATGCCTTGGAACTAGAATTATAGATGTTTGTGAGCCACCACATGGGTGTTGGAAATCAAATCCAAATGCCAGTGCTCCTAACTGCTGAGCCATCTCCCCTGCCCTAGCCTTTGAACTTTTGATTTTCCTGCCTCCTTCTCCCTAGTGTTGTGATTACAAGCATGAGACTTGTAATCCTTACCCCCTTGTATGTGTGTTTACAGTGGTGAGATTGAATGTAGGGCTTTATACATGATAGGCTCTACCACTGAGCTATATACCCCTAGTCCTGTATTTTAAAAATTTAAAACAGATTCTCACTAAATTGCCCAGACTCACCTTGAATTTATGAATCTCCTACTTCAAGCTTCCTGAGTATCTGAGATTACAGACCTTCCTCAGTAGGCCTGGCTCGTCCTTCAGTCTTCAACCAAAAAGTCTGGAGTTCAATTCACATGATAGCTCAAAACCATCTATAATTCATGTGCCAGGGATCTGATGCCCTCTTCTGGCCTCTGAGGACCGCATGCAGTGCACAGACATTCACACAGGCAAAATACCAATCTGCATAAAAATTAAAGTAAATTTAAAAATGTACAACCTGGAATTTGCTATGAATTCCTAGTTGGCCTAGAATTAACTCATGAATCTCCTGTCTCAGTCTCCCGAGTACTGTGATTACAGGTGTATGGCATCTTTCGTGGTCCAGTTAGAGATCAGTTAGTGAATAATGCAATCATCCTTTGCTGCTATGCATGCAGCACAGGGGAATAGGGGATATGAACTTGGAAGCCAGAAAGACCCAAGTTAGAACACAGGTCAGCAGCTGGGCATGGTGGTACACACGCCTTGAATCCCAGCACTCAGGAGGCAGAGGCAGGGGATCTCTGTGAGCTTGAGGACAGTCTGGTCTACAAAGCTACACAGGGAAACCCTGACTTAAGAAAACAAACAAGCAAACAAAAAACAAGCAAACAAGAAGCACAGAGGTCTGCTCTTAGCAGTTTCCTTATCAATAAAATGGTAATGATGTATATATAGGTTATGCAGGATTTACAAACGAAGCACAAATGGTAGTGTGAATTAGCCAGCTCATGTGCCATGCAAACACTGAATAAATGACATGCATATATGTACATGCATATATAACACACATCTTTTTATTTATTTTTGTGTGCCGCAATGTGAATACATGTTCCTAAGGAGGCTAGTGGTGTCATATCTCCATGGAGCTGGAATTACAAATGGTTGTGTGCTGCCCAACGTAGATGCTGTAAAGTTTATTCTGGCTCTCAATAAGAGCAGTGTATGCTCTTAGCCGCTGAGCCTTCTATCTCTTCAGCTCCTTATGTCTTTTTCACTTTGTATATTTTAAAGGCAGGGTCTTATGTAGCCCAGACTGGCCTCAAACTTGCAGATCCTCTACCTACCTCTACCTACAAGCATTAAGTCCTCAAAGGAGTAGAGTTTCTCCTCGTGGGCAGGCCTACCTCTTTAGAGGCTGCGCGCTGAAGTTGAGCCACGCCCACAGACCGCCTCTGGCACCTTCTCCCCATGGCCCACAAAACGTGGGAAAACCATCTCCTTTACCATTTAACTCTGTCTGCAAAGTCCCTGGAGCCTAGCTCCCCGCCACACGCAGTCCTGTCCAGATGCCCAAAGTCTCGCCCAGGGGTCCTTGATTCTTTTCCTTGTCCTTCTGCGCCGAGAGCTACTTACTGTCCAGTCCTCGACGGCGAACAGAAACTGATTCTTGGGTTGCCTTATCCACAGAATTCGGTCCCTTTATGTCCCTGCCGAGCACTCCACACCCTCAACCTCCTCCTCTAACTTTGTGGCCTCCCGGCGACGCGCTTCTGACCCACTCTCAAGCGGTCCTTAGAGCATCCTTAGGTTACCCAGCAGCATCCCTTTAGTCTCTCCCGGGGCCCCGCCCCCGTTAGCCCCGCCCCCGACAGCCTGTCCTCCGAAGCTCCGCCCCCCGAGGCCCGGGGTAGGGTGGCGGCTGGCTCAGCAGCCCTGCCGCCCTCTGCCCTGGGCGCTGGGTCGGAGCCGGCCGGGTACGGTGGGACCGGGCGAGCGCAGCGGACTGGGACTTCAAGGCGAAGATGGCGTCAGGCAGACGCGCTCCGCGCACCGGGCTGCTGGAATTGCGCGCCGGGGCGGGCTCCGGGGCGGGAGGCGAGCGGTGGCAGCGGGTGTTGCTCACTCTGGCAGAGGACGCGCTGACCGTGAGCCCCGCCGACGGCGAGCCCGGCCCGGAACCCGAGCCCGCGCAGTTCAACGGCGCCGCTGAGCCAGGCACGGCGCCCCCGCAGCTGTCAGAGGCTCTGCTGCTCCAGCGGCGCCGCGTGACGGTGCGCAAGGCCGATGCCGGCGGGCTGGGCATCAGCATCAAGGGTAGGTGCGGGGCACTCAGGGCATGGGGTCGTGGTGTCTATGTTGCTGTGAAGTGCTCAGGGGTTACGGGGCCTGGCAGAGAAAGGCGACTAGATAGCCAGAAGCCTTCTGTCTGAGGTGGAGCAGAGATTGAGGGGAGGAAGGAAGGGAGTGAGGGAGGGCGGAACACCAAGGTCGGAAGGGGCTTGGGGAGTTGGAGATCTTACAGGGGGCTCAGAAGACGCCAAGTGTGGAAGTGTGCGGGCGCATAAAGGACATGGGTTCGTAGTTCCGTGTTGAAGCAAAATGGTAGCTATAGGTATCAAGGTTATGAGGATCCTCAGGAAGGCAGACGGGTGAAAAGGGATAGATGCCTGGGGCACTACTAGGACGCAACCTAGGTGCACAGGTGAGGGCTTGGCATCTAGGAGCTCAATGTGGATGGAGACATAGGCATGGTCCTGGAGAAGGGGCAGTAAGAACCTAGACATCTTGGGCTCCAGAAGGTTGTATGCCCAGGCTAGGAGTCCTGATGACTGGGGTTGAGTCTCCTCATCTGCCCATTTGTACCATGGGCAGGGGGAAAGGGTGAGCCCAGAGCTGCCATTCCTTCCTGAGAGTTCTTAGCCTCCAAGACTGATGGCTGTTTGTCAGGGTCTCATGTATCCCAGGTTGGCCTTATAGTCACTACATAGCAAAGGATAACACTGAAGTAATCCCAGAGTGCTGGGATTACTGGAATGTGATGCTAAAATAGGTTTATGTTGTGCTGGGGATCAAGCCTAGAGCTTTATACATGTTAGGCAAGCACTTTACCAACTGACTACATCCCCAGTTCATTGAGGCTGCAACCGGAGTTCTAGATCTCTGTGTGAACTTGGACAAGTCACTCCCTATCTCTGAATCTGTTTTGGTAACCATGTGATGAGTATGTTTCTGGGAGCAGGGCTTGCCAACATGTGGTGAAATGAAGAGAGGCCAGAAGGGACTTTTTAAACCAGTAAATGTGGTGCTTAAAATCCATGTGCATCCTCAGGTTCTGGTGCTTAAAATCCATGTGTATCCCCAACTTCTGTGTTCACCATTCCTGCCCTTCTGTCTACCAGTTTCAGCTCTCAACAGACTGCCTTTTTTTTTTAATTAAATTAAATGTGTCCTTACATTCCCAGGCCTCCTGGGAGCTAACTGTTCATTGATACCTTGTCTAGACTTTGGCCCAGGTTAGGAAGTAGGCATGGTGGTGAATGCCACCGTGTGCTAGGTGTTGTGTTCATTATTCTTAGCTCCTGGTCTACTTCATCTTGACCATCAGTGCTAAAAGGCATTGAGTTTAATCTCTATTTTGCAGATGAAGTACCCAAGACTCAAAAGGGAAAAATGACTTCCCCAGGATCAGTCTGTGAACAGTAGAACCAGAATTTAAGTCTTAATTATAGAGCCTTTATTGCTCTAAATACTGTCCAGGGAGTCAGTTCTTTCCAGAAGAGTATAAATTCCCATGTACTGAACCCCAAGAGTCTAAAGGGGAAACAGGGAATGGGCACCAGCTTTAATCCAAAACTCTGGTATAGACTAGGGAAACAACAATAATATTAATAATAAAATACACTAGTGTGTCAGAGCAGGAAGGAATTTAGAGTTCCTATAGAGTTCCACTTTACAGACAGTCAAACTAATTCTCAGAGGAGCAGGGTCTTGCCAAGGTACAGAGATACTACCCAAATCTGTACTTCCAGGTGATTGAAAGTATATTTTGATGGGACTTTAGGGAAAGTAGCAGTTTCATTCACTTTCTCCTGGATTGAAGACTGGGCTCCTGTTGCCATGGTAACTTTCCTTCTGGGGTCCAGCTGAGTCCAAGGCAGCTGGGAATGGTCATAGCTTCAAATGGAATAGAAGCCATTACTTTTAGGTGAAGAGGCTAGATATAAATAGAAGCACCTTCCTCTCCTAAGGCCTCAAGCCTTGTGCAGTGCCATGAGCAACTGTGGGGCCTGGGTGGGGGTTGGGAGTGAGGTGTTCCAGGCTCAGATGTCACCAATTTATATAACCTTGAAACAGTGACCTCTTGCTCTGTGCCACAAGTCTCTCATCTTCAGTACTATCAGGAATGTGATATCTGAGGGTCTGACTGGAGTCTATATAGGGTTGAACATTGATTTTTTTTCTTTTTTGGAGACTGTTATACTGTCTTGAAATTTCATATGTGGAACAGGTTGGTCTTGAATTTGCAGTAATCTTTTATCCGTTGTCACCTTGGTGCCGGGATTACAAGTATGTACCACCATACCCAGCCCTGCTGACAATTTTAAAGAGACATTTGGTCTGGGTGTGGTGACAAATGCCTTAAATCTTAGCACCCTAGAGGCAGAGGCAGGTAGATTTCTCTGAGTTTCAGACTAGCCTGTTAGACATAGTGAGTTCCAGGCCAGTCAGGGCTGCATAGTAAGATCCTTTCTCAAACAAACAAAACCACAAACAAAACCAGCAAAAGACATTTGAGGGCTGGTGAGATGGGCTCAGAAGCAGTGGTTTTCAAACAGAAGCAGTGGTTTTCAACCTTCCTAATGTTTTGACTTGTTAACATAATTCTTCATGTTGTGGTGACCCCCAACCTTAAATTTTTGTTGCTACTTCATAACTGTCATTTTGGTCTGGTGTTGGTGGCAGTGCACACCTTTAATTTCAGCACTTGGGAGGCAGACACAACAGTCGATCTGTGAGTTTGAGGCCAGCCTGGTCTACAGATCTAGTTCCAGGACAGGCTCCAAAGCAATACAGCGAAACCCTGTCTCTAAACACTCCCTCCCCCGAAAAGATAACTGTAATTTTGCTGCTGTTATGAGTCATAATGTAGATACCTGATATGAAGGCTATCTGATGCGATCCCAGTGGAAGAGTCGTTTGACCCATGAAGGGGGTTGTGATCCACTGGTTGAGAACCACTGGCTCAGAGGGTAAAGATGTTTGCTGTCAAGACTGCTGACCAGATTGATCTCCAGGACCCAAATGGTGGAAGGAGAGAACCAGCTGTTGCAAGTTGTCCTCTGACTCCCACATGTGTCTTATATAGCACATGTGTGTTTGTATACATGCATACAGACACAAAATAAATACATGTTAAATTATTTAAAATGGCATTTGAGATTTTAACAATAAAGTAGTTCAGTAAAATGTATTATTTTCTTGTATCAGAGATGAAATTCAGATATACTTTTGAAATTTCTAGAACTTAAGACCCTTCTTTCCAGTGTGAATCCTGGTTAGTAAATCCCATTTAATTAACTAGTTTATTTTTTGAGATGGCCTAATATATCCCAGGGTGGCCTCAAACTCCCTAATAGCTGAGCCTGATCTGAATTCCTGGCCTTCCCCCACCCACTTCCTCACCTGAACTTCCCAAGTGCTGGGATAACAGGCATTCTGTACCACACCCAGCTCTGGATTCTAAAACTTGATGATTGTAGAAGAGGTCCCTTCAGGCCATAGCAACCACTACTTTTCCCTTGACTCCAGATGGAGGTTATCAGTAAATTTTCATACTGTGGAAAGTTGCTTAAAATCCAAAACATTTAAAAAAAACCAGTAAAGTGATGATCAAACAAAACATTTAAACAAAAGATCCAGGAGCCAAAATGGATGTAGAAAATATATTATTTGTCTGTCTTGCTTTTGCTATATCTCTGGGTGACTCTGCACTCAAGGCAATCCATTCCTGCATCAGCCTCCTGAATGCTGGGGTAATAATAGCTGCATGTCACCAAGCCTGGCTGTGTGTCAAACTCCTAAGTTTCTTCCCTTTATTTCTCATTATTAGCCCCTCTCGCCAGCACTGAGTCAGAAGCAATTTCACCTTGATAAGTTTCCCGTGTTTGAAGCACAGGCCTCAGTTTCCTCTTCCTTCTGTGCTTGTGCAGGGGGCCGGGAAAACAAGATGCCTATTCTCATTTCCAAGATCTTCAAGGGACTGGCAGCTGACCAGACAGAGGCACTCTTTGTTGGGGATGCCATCCTGTCTGTGAATGGTGAAGATTTGTCCTCTGCCACCCATGATGAAGCGGTACAGGCCCTCAAGAAGACAGGCAAGGAGGTGGTGTTGGAGGGTAAGTACCAGTGTACAGAGCCCAGAGGGCTGGGAAGGGCTCTTTTAATTTCTTTCCTGCTTACCCCAAGCTTCAAGTGGCTCCAAGCCTGGCCTAGGGCGATGGGATGTGGGTGAGAAAATAGAATCAGGACCTACCTGGGGTCATCATTGACGGCTCAGTAGGTCTGGTTTGTATATCTTGTCTCTCACTCACTAGTAGTATGGTCTTGGACAAATCACTTCATTTCCAAGAACCTTGATTTCCTCTTAAAATGAGGACGTAACTCCTGGCTGTCTGGGTTGTGAACAGGATTTGTCACCTGTTGAGTAGCTAAGGGAAAGGGAAGACTGGGGACTGGGAAAGAACAACTAGATTCTTTGCTAAAAAGGACTGATGGAGTTTTTAAACCCCAGGCTCTTTTGTTATCCCGGGCCCTCAAATCCTAAGATATGTAGTGACCCATCACATCCAATGAGGACCAGAGAAGTATTTTGAGGAGAACCTTCCTTGGGTGGCTCTCTCCATGAGCTGTTCATGTGTGGTCTTGGAGACACTAGCTTTCTCTGGGTCTCGGTTTCTCCACTGTTGAATAGGCCCGGTGATGTGGTTATTTGTTATCTGCCTTTTGACACTCTCGGGAGGTTTCTGCTTTGCTCAGCCCTTTCCTCAAACTCCACTCTGTCAGCTCCAAACGCCTGTGGGGGCCTGAAGAATGTATCTTTGGCTTCTTGCCCAGAATGGGAACTGAGAGATTGTAGGGAGGGGGTGGTATTGATGCACAGTGCCATGGCTAGCAAAGCTGTTGAGCTCAGTCCCAGACTCAATTGCTGCCAAGTTTTCCCACAGGGGTCCCCAAGACGCCACAGAAGTAAAGCGGCTTTGAGACCCTGGGTGACCTTTGCTACTTTCAAAGACTTATTTTTATCTTATGTGTATGGGTGTTTTGACTTCCTGTATGTCTGTGCACTATGTATATGTATAGTACCTTGGTCTTCAATTAACCTACTCTTAATCACTGAGCTATTGTCCTAGACTGTCACCTTTGTCATTTTTGTGGTCTAAGAACTCAACTCCCACACGGTTTTATTTTATTTTATATTTTAGACATATCTGTAACTAGTATTGATACATTCTATTTATTTCATTGTGCATAATGGTGTTGTTTCTCAGTTTAGAATGTTAGTCCTTAAAAGGTTAAGTATATCAATCAGTTACATGTGTAATATCAAGGTCAGGTCTGAGGCAGTGAATTCTGGCACCCTACTTTAGTTGCAGCACTCAGGAAGCAGAGGCAGAAAGACCTTTGTGAGTTCAAGGCCAGTTTGGTCTATATAGGGAGTTCCAGGTAAGCTAGAGCTACAAAATGAGACCCTGTCTCAAAAAAACAATAAAAAAAATTTAAAAAAAGGGAGAAGAAATTAGGGTGGAGACATGGTTCAACACTTACTCCTCTTCTGGGAGATTGAGTTTGATTCCAAGCACCCACATAATGTTTTGCAACCCCCTGAAACTCCAGACACTCCAGTTCCAGGGGATTCAACACCCTCTTCTGAGCTCTGGGTACCAGGCATGCAAGTGCTGCACATATCTACATCCAGTGAAAACACACATTAAAAAACGATAAACCTAATAAAAAGAAAAAAAAAAGTCATATTCCCAGGGCCTTTGGCCTGCCAGCAGCATTCCTCCAGTGAGATATAGCCATCAGCTCCTATCAGTCATATTGAACAGGCACAGTCAACAAATAGGATCATATGTGGTATAGATATCAGAGAGACATTCCACTTAGACATCTTATTGTTTTGATATTTATAGCCAGTGATGTGATTTAAAATAATGAGCATTAATTGAAATGTCACATTTCATTGTGCTTACAAGATTTATTTTAAGCTTATGGTTTGAAGGTATAAAGTAAAAATATGATAGGAAGATATGGCTGAATTTATGCCAGTGGGAGCAACCACCTGGGACTGCTCACATCTAGGTGGATCACAGTACAGTCGATGTTAAAGCTTCTTTAGTTTCTGCTGTTTGAAGCTTTTTGTTTGTTTATTTTGAGACAGGGTCTTTCTGTTTCGCCCTGGCTGGCCTGGAACTTGATATTTAGACTAGGTTGGCATTGAACTCACAGAAACCTCTGTGCCTCTTGCTCCCAAGTGCTAGGATTAAAGGCATATACCACTGCTCCTGGATTGCTGTTCAAAACCTTAGTCTATAGATGGCAACATTTTATTGGAGCCATGTTCCTAATCTATACCCTCTCATCTTTAGAATGAGAATAGTTTATCTGTAGCACATACGTCATTCTGAGAAGGATGAATGATTGACATTTGATGAGAGGTAGATGCAAGAAGATAGAAAATTCAAGGTCATACTTGGTAGAAGAGCCTGGGTCTGGTAAGGGAAGGTAGGGAGAACTGAAAGACAGCTCAGTGGTTAAGAGTACTTGTTGCTCTTTTAGATGACCCAAGTTCAGTTCCCAGCCTCCAGAATCAGTGGTTCACAACTGCCTATGACTTCAGCTCCAGGGATCCAATGGCATCTTTTGGCCTCCATGGATAACCTCACACATGTGGTATACACACACACACACACATAATAGCAGCTGGGCATGGTGGCACATAGCTACATATCTTTAATCCCAGCACTCAGAGGTAAAAAGGCAAGTGAATCTCCATGAGTTTGAGGGAAAGCCTGGTATAAATAGTTCCAGATCAGCCAAGGCCTACATAGTGAGACTGTCTTAAAAACAAACAAACAAACAAAAGAATACTAACAAAGAAGGTAATTGAAACATCTCCCCCCCACACCTTCATTTTATGTGTTGGTTATTTGTTGTAGTTTTAAGTAGCCCAGGCTGGCTTTGAACTTCTGATTCTCCTGCCATCATTTCTTGAATGTAGGGATTACAGGCTATAGCACTATGCCTGGATTCTTTTTTTTCCTCCATTTTTTTATTTAATTTATTATTATGCCTGGATTCTTAAAAAAATATTTTTTCAAGACAGGGTTTCTCTATAGCTTGGGAGCCTGTCCTGGAATTCGCTCTGTATCCCCGGCTAGATTAGAACTCACAAAGATCTACCTGCCTCTGCCTCCCAAGTGTTGGGTTTAAAAGTGTGCACCACCACTGCCTGTCTCTTTTTTAAAAAATTATATTTATAATCTTTTGTAGACAGAGTTTCTGTTTCACCTGGTCCCATAGCTGCTTTGCCCCTAATAAACATACAAAGACTTATAATAATTATAAACTGTTTGGCCAATGGCTCAGGCTTCTTATTGGCTAGTTCTCTCTTAATTGTTAACCCATTTCTATAAATCTAAGTATTTCCATGAGATCTTGTCTTACTGGAGAGGGGTCCAGACCTGTTACTTCTTCCTAGGCTACATGATGTCTCTCTTGCGACCTCTCTCTGTGTTCTCTCCCCAAAATTTCCTTGTCTTATAGCCCTGCCTATACTTCCTGCCTGGCTACTGGACAATCAGTATTTTATTCATCAACCAATGGTAGAAACATATATATTGAAGGACATCCCCCATCAATCTTTAGTTATGTGTATGCATGTATATGGGCTTGTATATGTGAGTGCAGGTGACCTTGGACGCCAGAGGTGTCAGATTCCCTAGAGCTGGAGTAACTGTTCCATGTGGGTGTTTGGAACTGAACTTGGGTCTTCTGGAAGAGCAATATGAGCTCTGAACTGCCAGAGCTGGCTTCAACTCCTCCAGCCCCCATGACCTTTTTCTTTCTTTCTTTCTTTTTTTTTTTTGAGACAGTGTATCATTAGGTAGACCAGGCTGGGTCTTGTACTCATAGATATAGGCCAAGCAGAACCTAGCAGACCCTATTAGGTTCTGGGATTAAAGCATATACCATCATACCTGGCTTTTAAAAAGGTTGTTTTTTTTTTTTTTTTTTTTTTTTTTGAGATAGCATCTACTGTTTAGCTCAGGCTGGTGAATTTACAGTCCTTCTGCCTCTCAACTATGAGGATAGTATGCATTTGGTTATTCTCCTCCTCCTTCTTTTGGTTTTTTGAGACAGGTTTTCTCTGTGTAGTCCTGGCTGTCCTGGAACTCACTCTGTAGGCCAGGGTGGCTCCAAACTCACAGCTGTCTGCCACTGCTTTCTGAGTCCTGGGATTAAGGTGTGAGCCACCTTTGTATGTCTTAATCACTATGTTCTGCTTTTCTGTTTTTCTTACTCCAATTCTCATTTTCTCTCCCTCCTTCTCCCAGCTCCCTGTTGTTTTGTGGTGGTGGTTGCAGGTGGGAGTGCTGGAGCTGAATTTAAAGGCTCACATATGATAGCTAGGCAAAGTAACTACCACTGAGCTCTGTTCCCAGCCCCGAAGTCCCTTTTGACCTGGTCTCTTGGCCAGCTGCCTCGTGGAAATGGGGAGTTTCCTTCAGGACAGCATCAGAGGCTGGACGAGGAACTGGGCTCAAGTCTGCACTTCCAGAAAAGCCTGGAAGACAGAGGGATGCTGGGTTGTCCTTGTTTTTTGAGACTTTGAGGAGTTTGTATGATTTAGGCACTCAATTTTCCCTGCTTGGAACCAGGGCTTTTAATAGCTTGCCAGGGCCAAGGTTTCCTGAGAGCCCTGTCACTGGCCACATTGCCTGTAGCTTCCCCTGTTCCCTAACCTACTCCTAAGGCTAGTTGGAAGAGCCATGGAAGGATGATCTGTCATTTGGTGAACTTGGCAAGGCAGCTTAGTGGATATAGAATCCCTGAGAACGTTCAGGAAGGACAGGCGTCACCAGTGAACTTTAGGTGTTTCCCATAGGTGTTTACCTGGCCTGAGTTGGGGACTCAGCTGGGCCTCAGCCATCCCAGTATTCCTCCTAGAGCTTTTTCCTGCTAAGTCAGGGATCTGCACAAATCTTCTGAGGCTGTTTTCAGCTACAGGGATATGTTTGTGACTAGAGCCTGGGTGTAAGCTGGCAGCCACATGCCTCTGCCTGCTGCTTAGAGAGGCCCATTGTATGTGCAGATCTCATGCCAGGACTAGCCTGGGCCCTTGGAGACCAGGCCAGAGAGAAGAGGGAGGGCTATCTACAAGGAAAATGACTTTCTTTCTTTCGTTCTTTTTCCAGTTTGGCTGAACATACTGATAGTGACAGGAGTGAGTCTGTCATGCATTGGAAAATAATACTAAGGCATGGGTGGGGGGGCTGGAGAGATGGCACTGGCTACTCTTTCAGAGGTCTTGAGTTCAATTCCCAGCAACCACATGGTGGCCACAACCATCTATAATGGGATCTGATGCCTTCTTCTGTCATGTAGTCATATATTCAAGTACAGCACTCATATGCATAAATATATAAAAAATTAAGGCACAGTAAACACTCATAAAATAAATCTAAGTGTTTTATTTAAGGTGGGAGAGTTACATGTCATACAGAGATTATGGCTTTTAAAGATAAAAAGATGGCCAGGGTGGAACAAACCTGTAATCTTAGGTAATCATGAGATTGAACAAGAGAATCAATTGAGCCTAGGCATTCAGAGCCATCCTGGGCAACACAGTGAGGACCTGTGTTTTTGTTTTTGTTTTTGTGTTTTTGTTTTTTAGAGATAGGATTTCTCTGTAGCTTTCGAGCCTGTCCTGGAACTCACTCTGTAGACCAGAGTGGCCTTGAACTCACAGAGATTCTCCTGCCTCTGCCTCCCAACTGCTGGGATCAAAGGTGTACACCACCACCACCTGGCTTTCATGCTTTTCAAGTACGGGTCTTATTGCTCATCAAAGAAACTTTCTTTTGTGATGGTCAGGGGCTATTTCAGAGAACCACAGCTGCTCAAGTTGCAGAGGCTAAGTGACTTTAGTGTGCCCAGCCTCAAATGGGACACTTGTAACATAACCCCTATAGCCTAAGGCTAAGGGAGAACAGAAGAAGGGGGTGGAAAGATTGTTGGGGCCAGAGGACTGAGGGAACTGCTATGCTATGAGATAGAGTCTTCTGGACATGGTAGGGATGCTGTAACCATGAACTGTCAATGATATGGTTGCCTGCACAAGAGTACACAGCAAGTTGACATGGCAACATGAATGGGGGGAAAGGTTCAGAAGGCCCCACCCCCACTGAAGAGCTACAGGCAGTTAATGTCTACTGAAGGAGGAAGTTCTGGAGCTAGAGAGATAGCTCAGCTGTTAAGAGAACTTGCTACTCTTCCAGAGGACCTGGAAGAACAACACACAAGTGTCTGTAACTCCAGGATCCAGCACCCTCCCACAGACACACACACAGGCAAAACACCAGTAAAAAATAAATTAATTAATAAAAAGCTAGAGTTTAAAAAAAAAAGAATCAGTTTTCTGTAGGGATGAGCTGTCTGGTGGGGGCATTTTTAAATAAACAATAATAATTATAGAGGAGAACATGTTTGTTTTTGTTTGTTTGTTTGTTTTGAGACAGGTTTTCTCTGTAGTTTTGGAGTCTGTCCTGGAACTAGCTCTTGTAGACCAGCCTGGTCTTGAACTCACAGAGATTCTTCTGCCTCTGCTTCCTGAGTGATGGGACTAAAGGCGTGTGCCACCACCACCTGGCAGACATGGGTTTGAGAAGCAGATATAGTGGAAGAGGACATGAAAAGACTTGGAGGGGCAAGAGTGATATAAAATCTCATTTTACTTCAACCGTATTACAAGATGTGGAATGAACATAGCGTTAATGAGATTCTAATGGCATGGGAAATTCTTATTCTAGCAGTAGTCCTCTCAGGAACCACATTTCAAATATGTATTCACAGGTACATGACAAAGTCATATCAGGGATAGCTAGGATATGAGAGCCTATGGACATCATGCATGTCCATGATGAGCATCGACAACACAAAACAAGATGTGACCTCCCTAACTGGTGTATGTCATTATGTGCCCTGGTATTTGCATCCAGTCCTGGACCAGAAGAAATAGGAAATATTTGCTAGAAGAATGAATGAGCTAAGCATGGTAGAGCTTGCCTGTACTCATGCTAAGGAGGCTACACAAACAAGAGGGACCATGAGATGGCTCAGCAGGCAAAGGTGCTTGCTATCAAGCCTAATATCTGAGTATAGTCCCTTGGGCCCACATACTGGAAGGAGGAAACTGATTCCCACAATTTGTCCTCTAACCTCCACACATGCACAGTGATGCCTACCATAAACAATATACACACACATTAACGTACAAAATAAACAAAAGTGTAATTTAAAAATTAAGAAATGGGGCTTAGTGGTTAAGGACATGAACTCTTTTGCAAGAGGACCAGAGTTCAGTTCCCAGAAATCATGTTGGGCAGCTCACAACTGCTTGTAACTCTACCTCTAGGATTCAATTTCCTGGCCTCCATGGGTACTTACACTCAGATGTACATACCCATAACCATACAATACATGATTAAAATTTTGATTAAGAAAAAAGGACTAGTATGCTAGGCACTGTGTTTAGTGTATGTGGTCTCACTGGATCCTCAATGCCACCCCTTTCAGTGAGGCACATGGTTATTTTCAGACAAATGAGAACACTGAAACTCAGGTGAGGTTACTTACCTAAGGTCACACTAGCCTAGTCTACAGTGTGAGTTCCAGGTAAGTCAAGGCTACAGAGTGACATGCTTTCTCAAAAATAAGCAAATAAATAAATACAAATATAAATTTTGAGCTCAGATCTCTGAGAAGTGATGTTCTTAAATACTCTTACTGCACAGCATATGACCTAGATGTGGCAAGATACCTGGCACTGTAAAAAAAAAAAAAAAAAATAAAGCCAGATATAGTGACATACTATTGCGGTAAATAAGGATCAGGATAAACAAATAGGCCGAATAGATGTTTATTCAGGGAGAAATAACTTACAACCTAGACAGATGAACACCAGGAAATTCAACCCGATCCTCTCCTGTCCGAGTCACGCCAGAAAGAGAGCGCCTTTCCTGGCCCCCTCCGACCTCCTTCCACAGGTCACTTCCGTCCATGGCTCCACCCCCCAATGGGTGTGGTCAGTGCCACAGAAGGACTATCTCACTACAACATACTTGGGAGATTGAGGCAGGAGGATTGCTAAGACTAGCCAGGCAATAAACAGGAATAGCCAGGGCTGCATCTCAAAAAGTTACAAGTCCTTAACTTATAAGCACAAGCATATAAAGTACTCCTATGTAAAAATATCAACAGAGGTTATCACTATAACCTATAAAGTTGGTGGGAGGTTGTTGTTCTTACTGTTGTTGAAACATGGTCTCATGTAGCCCAGGCTGGCCTTGAACTCCTCCTCCTGCCTCCACATTCCAAGGCCCTATGTATCTGGGCAAGTGCTCCACCACTGAGTTGTATCTCAGCCCTGACTAAGAGGTGACCTCCTTAATTCCCTGTTGTTTCATTCTGGATAGTATATGTTGTTTTTTAATTTTTAAAACATCAATTTTATTTTTCTTTGGAGATGATTCAGCAGGTAAAGATGCTTGCAGCCTAGCCTGACAATCTAACATCCAAGTTGTTCTCGGACCTCCACATGTACACTGAGGCAAAGGCATACTCATGCATGCAAATATGTAAACACACACACACACACACACACACACACACACCCCATAAAGAAATAAATGTAAAAAAAAAAATCCATAAATAAAGCCATTTTCAACTCAGAAATCCTAGATTCAGAGTTCTAGAATCTTTTGATTTTTGTGTGACAGTGTGATTTCAGGATGCATGAGTTATGGGACCGTGGGGAGCTTAGAGTCCAGTCTCTGGGTGTGTTACGGGCGATTGAACTGAGGTCATCGTGCATCACCTGATGAGGCCATCACTGGCCTCACTGGCCTCACTGGCCCTCAAGTATTGGATCTTTTTGGTTTTTGGAGACAGGGTTTCTCTGTGAAACAGAATCCTAGTTGACCTGGAACTTGTTTTGTAGACCCGACTGGCCTTGAATTCACAGAGATCCTCTGGCCTCTGCCACTGCCTCCCTTGTGCTGGCATTAAAGTGGATGCCACCACCTCCCAGCCTGAGTTTTAGGATCGTAATAATGGGAGAAAGAGTTGTTTTTGTTGTTTATTAAGAAAGGGTTTCACTCTGTAGCCCTGCCTTGCCTGGAACTCACAATTAGACCAGGCGGGCAACTGTGTCTAAAGACACAGAGTTTTTCTGTTTGTTTTGTTTGTGGGGGAGGTGATGGTTTTGGAAAGTAAGCACTGCCACTGTACTACTTTCCAGCCCTAATTATTTTTTATTAAATTTTATTTATTGTGTGCATGTTTATGTGTATGAACGCGTGTGTGCAGAGGTCAGGAAGAACTTACACCAGTCAGTTCTCTTCCTCCAGCAGTGGAGACTGAGCTCAGGTCATTAGGTTTGGCAGTGAGTGCCTTTACCTATTGAGCCATCTCACTGGAAATACCCACAGGCATTTCAATTGAGTTCTGCAGATCAGGCCAGGGTTGGATTAAGCCAAGTTTTGTCTGTGGGGAGTCACATGATCCAAAGTTATGTGTGTGTAGCCAAAAAAATGTCTCCTTGAGGACAATGGCCAGAATAACAAGTCTTTTGCATTTATGGGAGTCCTAGACAGGGGTTCCATTTATGTCTGTTCCAGGCACAGAAGTCCCTCTGGCACCTAAGGGGCACAGAACAGTCAGCTCAGCTGAATAGGGAACCCCAAATTAACTACATCCACTTTAAAACTGTTAAAACGTGCAGCCAAATCACATGGGATACATAGTGTCTATCTCCTAGAGGAGCAACCAGAGTTGGCTGGCCTCAGAGTTCCAAGGACCCATAACAGAAAACATTAAATTTCACAAGCCATAATGAGCCAGGAGAAATTCTTAAAGATTTAGGAATGACACTAGCAATTAGGAACATTGTCAAGAAAGTACAAAAGATCAGGGACATACCCCCTGATATCAAACCTCACATATTCTCAAGATCCAAGATGTACAGAGCTCAGTGCCACACCTAGAGGAGGCAGTAGGGCTCAGAAGTATACAATGGCTTCTGCTCTCAGAGACCGTCTAGGTTGGAGGAATAGCTCAGTGGTACAGTACTTGCCAGTCATACATGAGGACCTGGGTTTTGTTTTTGAGATAGTGTTTCTCTGTGTGTCCCTGGCTGTGAGGCCCTGGGTTTGATTCCCAGCACTGAGGGAAAAAGAGCGTCTACCCTAGATGCTTGAAATGCACTGTGTCATCCTGACCAATGGGCTAGCTTTGGCTTTACATGAATTACTCTGTTTTGGGGAGGGTTTGAGACAAGGTTTCTCTGTGTAGCTCTGGCTGTCCTAGAACTTGCTCTGTGGACCAGGCTGGCCTCAAACTCAGAGATCTGCCTGGCTTTGCAGCCCCCTTCCTCCTAGTGCTGGGATTAAAACATTTGCTACCATCACCGGCCTGCATACATTATTCTTTAATTTCAGGAGGGAAAAAGCATGGCAGACAGTATAATCCAAGACTGAGGCAATAGTGACCTCTGTAACTAGATAGAAATCAGTTCAGTTGGAGTCAGAGTCTTCTTAGCTGCAGTACTTGAAAAACATTACTCATTCTCAGAGCTAGAGATGTCTCAGTGACTAGGAAAGCTCCTGCAGACAGCTGCAGCTCAGTTTCCGTCACCCACAGCAGGCTGCTCACATTGTTAACCACAGCTAAGAAGAGGGGACCACCCTCTTGTGGCCGCTGAAGGCACATGCAGTCACATGCATGTACACATACATACACATAATTAAAAATAATAATTTCTGTTATTATGAACATTTATTTACATGCTAATATATACTCGTGTCTTTTTTTCCTTATTTATTTATTTATTTTTGGTTGGTTGGTTAGTTGGTTGGTTGGTTTTTTGCCTTGTTTTTTTTTTGAGAGAGGGTTTCTCTGTGTAATAATCCTGGAACCCACTTTGTAGATCAGGCTGGCCTCAAATTCACTGATCTGCCTGCCTCTGCCTCCCAAGTGCACCACAATCCCCCTGACTTCTGCAGTGCAGAGATTACAGGTGTGTCCTACCATACCCATATAAAGTGAAAAACCTCACAGAATTGCTACTGTGAGAATTAAACTAATACATCTATGTATACTGTACACATGGAACTGAACACACAGGACATGCTCAACACATGTCAGCCACTTGTATCAAGAAACCTTAACTCTCAGTGACCTGGAGGCATTGGCTCATCTTCATAAGTAAACCTCTGTTGCTGGAGTTTCTTTCCAGTCAGGTCCTGCAGCCAGCCAGCTTTAGTGACGGGTCTGTCAGTGTAACAGTCCTGGCTGTCCTGGAACTTGTTTCATACACCAGACTGGCCTCAAACTCAGAGATCTGCCTGCCTCTGCCTCCTGAGTGCTGGGATTAAAGGGTTTGCCCCGCCTGTGTGGTTTTTGATGTGGCTCTTCCATGCCACGGCCCCTAGTGCTGGGATCTCGGGCATGCATTACCACACTTGGTTTGTGTTATTCTTCTGCTACCTAGTGTCAAATGCTGTAGTAGAAGCTGGGTGTGCCCTGAAAAATGCGATAGGGCTCTTCTGTTCACAGTGTTGACATTTGGGTTAGAGTAGAGAGGCCTTAGATTAGTAAAAAGATAAGTCCATAGTATAATTTCAACAGGGGAAGTAACCACCCACTCTGAATAGACAGGGAACAAGTTGATCCTAGCCAACAGATTTTCCAAGATTCCAGGCCAGGACATTTAGTCACAGGCACTTACTGAGCCCTGGGATGCATTCTGAACATTTTTGCGTTGAGCCAAAACAAATGACTCCTCTCAGACACATGAGACCCTGCACTCTTAGATAAACTGGGCAGGGGTATGGCCTTGCTCTATTGTAGAATTTAGTGGAATGCTTTGAGTGGAATCTCTTCCCGTGTCCTGGGGCCACAGCTCACCTCTGGCTTCCTTCACTGTCCTTAGCTTCCTGTGTGAGCTTTACCAGGCTTCTGGGCCAGAGACTTGCCTGGGGAGAATGTGGACTGTGGCTGGGCCTAACTTCATAGATTCCATGATCATGGCCACCAGCCATAGTCATCTCCCTCAGTTCTGGAGGCCATAGTCTGTAGACAGTCCCGCCCTATCTGCTCAAATGAGTCAGGCAGAAATTAGAATGGGAGGCAACTTTGTAACTGGGCTATTTATGGGCAAACTCTGGGGCCTCCAGGTTTCCACCCTCATTCAGGGAAAGGCCACTTGGTCTGTGAAATCCAAGGCCTGTTTCTGGCACCAGCTGGAATGCTCCTCATTTATAATATGTTCCTGTGGGAATGGAGACAGATGACCTGGTTCTGGGACAGCCAGACGAGCGGTGACTCTAATGGTTTCTTTGGCTTCAGAGTTGACAAATGTTCATTTGCTGAGCATGTAGCATATGAGAAGCCAGCCGGATTCTGAGGACATAGATGAGTCACATGAAGTTCTTGCCCTTACAGTGGTGGGAACACTGACCTCAGAGGATCAGAGTTGGGTTCCCAGCAACCACAGAAAGCTTCTCATAACCACCCGTGACTTCAGCTCCAGGGGATCCAACACCTCTGGCCTCCACAGGCACCTGTTAGACAGGTGCAAGGAAGCGGCCTGTCTCCTCTCTACTAGCTTTGTATTTTGTGACATAAGGGATGACTGACTTGAGCGTTGGCAGCCCTCCTGTGGCTGTGGCAGTGACCCAGACTCTAGTGTCACACATAACCCCTGAACTAAAGCTGAATTCCTTAGCTTTTTTTTTTTTCATTTTTAGTCATTTGAGATAGGGCCTACTTCTGTAGCTCAGGCTAGCCTAGAACTCTTGACAATTCAATTGCCTTAGACTTTCCCAAGTGCTAGGATTACAGGTGTGAACCATCAAACAACTCTGTCTCCATTTCTTACTCCCTTCCATTGCTTTCTCCTCCTCCTCCTTCTTTTTGTACCAAGGATTAAACTCAGGGATTTGAACAAGCAAGACAAGTATTCTGCTGGAGTCATCCCCCACATTTTTTTTTTTTTTTGAAGAGATGGGCTTGTGTGGCCCAGGCTATTCTCAAACTCTGGATTTTTCTTTTTCTACCTCTCAAATGCTTGGCTTACAGTCATGTGCTACACATTTGGTTTATTTTATTTATTTAGGTTTTTTTTTTTTTTTTTTTTTTTTTTTTTTTTTGAGAAAGTGTTTCTCTGTGTCTTGGAACTTACTCTGTAGATCAGGCTGGGCTTGAATTATCGAGGTGGGGTCTAAATCACTCAGGCTGGCCTCAACTCCTGACATGTCTGCCTCAGCCTCCTCAATATCTAGGATTATAGATAGCTGATGTCACCATGCCTGGAAGATGTCTTGCTTTAAAACATAATTTTTAAAATTTTAAAATGTTTTGTGTGTGTGTGTGTGTGTGTGTGTGTGTTTACCTATACCTGATAGTTGAAATGTTATGTTTAGGTGAGAGTTCCAAGTCCGATGTTAGAAATTCTGAGATAATTGCATCTGTTTATGTATATTCAAACTGGACAGCACTACCTATTTTTTTAAAATTATTTTTATTATATTATTTTATGTTTTGAGTATTTTGCCTGCATATATGTTTGTGTACCATGTGCATGAATGACCCACTGATGTCAGAAGAGGGCATTGGATTCCTTGTAACTGGAGGTAGAGACACTTGTGAGCTTCCATGTGGGTGCAGGGAATAGAATCTAGGTCCTTTGGAAGAGCAGCAAGTGCTCTTAACCACTGGGCCATCTCTCCAGCCCCATAAAGAAAGCTTTTATTAACTAGGGACAATTGTGATATGTGCTACATGAAGTTCATGAAGCAATGGTAACAGGTGGCCTCTCTTCCTGCCAGTTAAGTACATGAAGGAGGTCTCACCGCATTTCAAGAATTCTGCTGGCGGGACCTCGGTCGGCTGGGACTCACCTCCTGCCTCGCCTCTTCAGCGTCAGCCTTCTTCCCCTGGCCCCCAGCCCTGGAACCTCAATGAGGCCAAACACATATCCTTGAAGATGGCATATGTCTCGAGGAGGTGCACTCCCACTGACCCGGAACCCAGGTGAGGCTGGAGTGGGGAGGCACTCAGATAATGCAAATGAAAAATATCTGTGTTGTATATAAGTGACAAACTGATACCAGCATCCATGATGGCATGAAGCAGGGGTTTCACAACTGGGTCAAATGGATGCACGATTTAACTCTAGTGTGATGGTATGCATTGCTTGTTTTCTCCAATCTCTCTCTCTCTCTCTCTCTTTCTCTCTCTCTCTCTCTCTCTTTTTCTCCCTCCCTCCCTCCCTCAAGACAGTGTTTCTCTGTAGCCCTGGCTGCCTTGGAACTCACTCTGTAGACCGGGTTGGCCTCACAGAGATCTGCCTGCCTCTGTCTCCTGAGTGCTGGGATCAAAGGTGGGCGCCACCATTTCCCTCTGTCTCTTCTTCTTCCTCTGGGGCATTAACAGGTGAGCAGGAACTTGGTTTAGGGAGGAGCCCTGGCTTCCAGTCCTGGTTCTCTTTTTTCTGCTTAAGAAAGCGTCTCAAATAGCCAGAGCTATTCTTAATTTTGCTGTGTAGCCCAGGAGGACCTTGAGCTTCCGATCCTCCTGTTTTCAGTTTACTAGTGGTGTGATTACAGGATGTACTACCACATCTGGTATTTTGAATTTCATCCTTGTACTGGGAGAAGTAGCTGATGTGTATAGGGAAGGGTGGATTTGGTGGAGTGTGTCTTTGGAAAGGTTTACTTTTGATTGGAACCGGGTCATGTGACTGGCAGAACTGCAAGGGAAGACATGAACTCAAGTCCTTTGCTTTTAGTTCTGCAGTAGAGGGAGGCGGGGGTAAGGCTGCCGTATTCCACGTAGTACAGAAATCCAAAGGGGAGTGAATCTTTAATGGAACACAAAACATTTTGGAAAACCTTTCCTGTACCACCGTTGCTCTTCCCTGGAGCTCTCCCTCCATACTTGATGGCATGGCTTTTTGTTTTGTTTCTTTTCTCTCCTTTCTCAAGCTGGGTTTTTTTTTTTTTTCTTTTGAGACAGGGTCTGTATAGTTTAGGTATTTCAGTCTTTAAAATTTTTGATTTACATTTATGTATTTGTGTATTTGTTTATTTATTTTGTGTGTGCATACATGTGCACATGCCACAGTGCATGTATGGTGGTCAGAGGACAACTTTTAGGAGTTGGTCTCAGGAATCAGGTTGTAGGACTTGGCTGCAAGTGCTTCTACCCACGGAGCCATCTTGACTGCTCTGGTGATAATTTTGAACTTCTGATCATTCTGCCTCAGTCTCCCAAGTGCTGATATTCATATGGGAGCCACCACACCTGTATGCTTCTCATTTTTCTTTTTCTTTTCTTCTTCTTTTTTTTTTCAAGACAAGATTTCTTTGTAGCTTTCTCTGGACCTTGTTCTGTAGGCTGGCCTTGAACTCACAGAGATACACCTGTGTCTGTCTCCCAAGTGCTGGGATTAAAGGGGTGTGCCAACACTGCCTGGCTGCTTTTCTTTTCGTTTGGTTTCTTTCCTTTCCTTTTTTCTTTCTTCTCTTCCCTTCCTTTCCCTTCTCTTTTCTTTCCTGATGATCTCTTTAGTCTGTTCTTGCCTGCCTCAGCCTGATTTGATTACAACTGTGCACCACTTGGCCCAAGTATTTATTATAGGTAAACTTGGTCTCGTAAGATTATTCATATCTTTTTCCTATTAGTAGACAAATGCCTTAGATTCTAGGCAACAGGGAGGCCCGAAAAACTAGCTCAGCAGGAACCTTTCATAGAAGCCAGGATAAAAGGGTATTGGGTCCTTATGCTGTAACTATGGCTCCTGGCACATGTTTGAGTGGTCACCTAGAAATTTGTGTATGTATGTGTAAGTTGTAGCTTCTTGTCCCCAGATCCTGTGAGGTTTTAACACCCGTGGCTGGGATTCTAGCAACAAACACAGTCCTCGTCTCTCATGGACACCCTGTGTGATGTCTTCAAGTTTGGCAGTGGGTGGGTTTCTTGGACTAGATGTTTGGGTTGGATAGCTGGCCAGTGACATGTCCTATCTTTTATCCCATTGCGCTTTCAGGTATCTGGAGATCTGGGCAGCAGATGGCCAGGACACTCTCTTCTTGAGGGCCAAGGATGAGGCCAGTGCAAGGTCATGGGCAGGTGCCATCCAAGCCCAGATCAGCACTTTCATACCTTGGGTCAAGGACGAGCTGCAGGCACTGCTGACAGCCACAGGTACAGCTGGGAGCCAGGACATCAAGCAGATTGGCTGGCTGACAGAACAGGTGCTTGCTGGGCCCCATTTCTGTCACCCCTTATCACCCCCTGCCCTCCCTGCCCTTCGATGGCTTTCCTTCCATCCCTCCTCATTACCATTTTGCTTGCAGTTGCCCAGTGGAGGTACAGCCCCAACCCTGGCCCTGCTGACAGAGAAGGAGCTGCTCCTCTACTGCTCTCTCCCCCAGACTCGAGAGGCCCTGAGCAGGCCAGCTCGTACTGCACCGCTCATTGCCACCAGGTACCAAAGAACAGGGGCACTGGGTTGCACGTAGTGTTATACTCAGACTTGGGAGGATGGTATTCCAGATGGGCTCCAGAAGCCACAAGCCCCAGTGTTGTTCTGTCCCCAGATATTTCCCGGGAGACCTGAAGCAAACCCTGCTCCTTAGAGCCACAGTTTCCCTCATTTGCAAAGTTGAGGCTCAGAGCAGAAAAATGTGGAGTGCTATCTGTCACTCAGTTACTGACACCTACATCTTGTACTGCATGGTTCAGGGGACACAGAGTTGACATGAACAGTTGCTGCCCTCAGGGAGAATCCAGAGTCAGGAGACAGACCCAGAACAACCATTATGTATGTCTAGCCATTACACTGAAGGTTACAGGAGACACTTAGCTGTCTGGCTTGGCCAGGGAAGACTTAAGGAGGGGGTGGCATTTGAAATGGACTTTGATGAATGAGAACTGTGACTTTTAAGGAAGGATGGTAGAGTGCCTTAGTTGTGGCCAGAGGTACAGAGCATGTTCATGACCTGTGACTGTGGCAGAACCAGATGCAGACTCCACATGGGAACTGGGGGTGGGGAGAGAGATAGAGCTGCTGTCTGGTGAAGGAACACTGTTAGCAGGATTTGGTGTGTGCATGCATGCATGTGAGGTGTATACAAATATAGAAATCAGATGTCATATCCAGACACCTTTCTCTATTTATCTCTACCTTATTTTTTTTGAGACTTTGTCTCCCACCAAACCTAGAGGTTGCTATTTTTGGCTAGACTGGCTGGCTGTTAAACCCACATGATTCATCTGGCTCTGGCACCCCTACCCCCAGTCCTGAGGGTTCAGAAATGAACCAACACATTTGTCTTTACCGTGTGTGTGTGTGTGTGTGTGTGTGTGTGTGTATGTGTGTGTGTGTACATACATACATATTAACTTTTGTGAAACAGAATCTTACTATGTATCCATGGCTGGTCTGGAACTTGCAACATGGACCAAACTGGCTTTGAACTGCCTCTAAGTGCTGGGATTAAAGGCCTGTGTCATCGTGCCCACACCCTATTATTTTTAGAGACAAGGTCTCTCATTGAACTCAGAGCTTGTTTTGGCTAGACTGACAGGACAGCGGTCCCTGTCTCAGTTTCCCCTAGCACTGGGGCTGCAGGTGTCTGTCACCTGCTCTTACACAGGTGCTAGGGACCCAAACTCAGGTCCACATGCTTGAGCAGGAAGCGCTTCACCCACTGAGCCATCTCCCCAGTCCCAGCAGTGTCGCTGGAGGGGTTAAGTCAGGGCTGGAGGGGTTAAGTCAGGAGGCTGCGGCTGTGTTTTCGAGGACATGCCCGCCACAGAGCACTTCCACTGGGGAGGGGAGGGCAGAAGCTGAGAGGCTGCCACATCTTTGGGAGACATGGGCTGAGGGAGGCAGGGGGTGGAGGAAGCATATGGAGAAGAACAGTGGCATTTGCTGTAGAAAGTGCATGGGTGGGAATTCACAGGCTCAGTGCTTGCCAGATGGGAGAGGGCAGGAGGCATCCGGATGAATAGGAGGTTTGGAGTGTGTGTGTTAGTGTGGGCTGTGGGTCTGGAGTGAGGATGCCTTTGGAGGAGGTTCAACGAGATGCGGAGTCAGGTCCAGAATATATGTATGTATATGGGAAGTAGAGGGAATGTGGCTCAGAGGCTTGGGAACTGTTGGGTCTGAGGCTCAGGGCTGGAGTGTGGGACTTTAGTAGAAGCTCTAAAGGGAAACAGAATGGGTAGAGTGAGGAACAGAGTGTGCTAAGGGCCAGCACTTAGAGGTCTGCTGGCCAGAGAGGACCAGTGAACTGCCTAAGGCCACAGCAGCAGATGAGAATCAAGCTGCAAGGTCTGCGATCCTTGTTCCATGTCGCCTCAATCTGGATTAGGTTCTGGGCCAGTGGACAAGTGACAGGTTTGGATTGCCGGCCTAATCAAGTGCCTTGTTAATTAAGACAGTTATTTATTAAACAGACACTATGTTTAAATTGCTGGGAATATAGTGTTGTAAAATAGACAAAAACTACTTTAGTGACATTCTAGGGAAGAAGGCAAAAGCCTACTGAAACTAATAAGTAAGAGATATAATTTCATTTGGGAGTGGGGGCATGCACGTACCTCTAATTCTAGTACTCAGGAGTCAGAAGCTGGAGGTTCAAGGCAAGTTCAAGATCAGCCTGGTCTACATAGTGAATTCCAGACTAGCCAAGGTTACATAGTGAGACCCTGTTCAAATAACAACATTCAAAATGCATAATTTCTGCAATCCGGATGAAAAGTAAGGCTAGTGAGTGACAAAGGAACTATTTTAGACAAATCTTCTCAGAGGAGGGAATATTTGATCAAAGATCTACAGGGTGTGAATGAGCCATGTGGGGGTTGGGAGGGAGGATTATTCAGGCAGGGGGAACAGTAAGAGTGAGGACTCTGCTATGGTTGAAGCAAGAGTAAGGGGAAGATGGAGGCGACACACCCCCGTGTAATTCCTGTCCTCTGAAAGACACTGAAGGATGCAGGTCATTGCCCTGGCCCCACCCCACCCTACTTCAAAGACTCATGCTTGACCCTCTGCTCTGCACACAGGCTGGTGCACTCGGGCCCCTCCAAGGGCTCAGTGCCCTATGACGCAGAACTCTCCTTTGCCCTGCGCACGGGCACCCGTCACGGTGTGGACACTCACCTGTTCAGTGTGGAGTCACCACAAGAGCTGGCAGCCTGGACCCGACAGCTGGTGGATGGCTGTCACCGGGCTGCCGAAGGTGTGCAAGAAGTGTCTACAGGTGTGCCAGGTGGAACCTCTTGTGCCTAGAGGCATTCAAGTTTTTTTTTTTTCTGTATGACATTTCTGGAGGGGGATAACTAATGGAGGTTAGGCCTTTTAAGATGTCCCTGTTTGGGGTATGCAAGTGCTCTGGGAAGAAGGGAGACATTTTTTCTTAGAGTCTTTCTTAGGTTATCCTTGTGATCCTGCTAGTGAGGATACATGATGGCATGCTCCTTTAATTTTAGCACTTGAGAGGCTAAGGCAGGTGGATCTCTGTGGGTTTGAGGCCAGTCTGGTCTACATAGCAAGTTCCAGGCAAGCCAGGGCTGCATAGTGAGACCCTGTCTTGGGGTCGAGGCTATAGGTAAGATAGCTGGGAGCTGATGGCTCATGCCTTTAATCCCAGCACTCAGGAGGCAGAGGCAGGAGAATCTCTGTGAGTTCAAGGCCAGCCTGGTCTACAGAGTGAGTTCCAGGACAGGTTCCAAAGCAATACAGAGAAACCCTGTCTCAAAAAACTAAAAAGGAAAAAAAAATAGCATAACAGTTAGCTTTGAATTTCAGGTAAACAATGAATAGTTTTTTATATGTCAATCTAAATTACCCACTTTAAATTTTGTAGATTTAAATTTAACCAGGCAATCCTGTGCCTTAATGGGATAAATTGTGTCCATCACAGAAATGAACTCTCGTTTGTTTTATTGTGCTGAGAATTGAATCCAAGACCTTGTACTTGATAGCTAAATCCTCTCCCATGGAACCTTCCAGCCCAGGCTTCTCCAACGCATGTGCTCGAAGTGGTGCTGGATACAGCTGTGGGTTCTCTGAAGGCCTGCTCTTCTGTGTTTTAGGACAGCGGTGACTGGGAGGGTGGTTGTTCAGGTGTCACGATAGAGTGAGTCTCCCATATTTGGGGGAAATCAAGCCTGGTTCTAGGGCTGCTTTTGAAGTTGAGTGGTCTTTGAAGTAGTCTCAGAGTAGCCTGTGTCCACTGCTCTCCTGCAGCCTGCACATGGAATGGTCGTCCCTGTAACCTCTCTGTGCATATCGACAAGGGCTTCACACTGTGGGCAGCTGAGCCAGGAGCAGGCCGAGCAGTGCTGCTCCGACAGCCCTTCGAGAAGCTGCAGATGTCATCAGATGATGGCACGAGTCTCCTTTTCTTGGACTTTGGGGGTGCTGAAGGAGAGATCGTAAGTGGGGGGGGCACCTCTGCATCCTGGGGGTGGGGATGCTATCCTGGAGGCCAGGCTGGAAAGAGCCCCTGACCCTGTTCTCTGTTCATTCTGCAGCAGCTGGACCTGCATTCATGTCCGAAAACTATGGTCTTTATCATCCACTCTTTCCTCTCCGCCAAAGTCACCCGCTTGGGGCTCTTGGCCTAGAAGTCGTCAGAGGCACTAGCCCTGAAGAGGATCATTTACCCCGTGGCTTGACTTGTCCTTCTGCCGACTGCCTACTCATCTTTGGGCTGAGGGAAGGGAGAGGAGGGGAACACGGGCGTCAGAGACCAGCCTGAGGAAGGCCGGCTTGGTCTTGGGGTATGGGATTCAGACCTGGGACAGTGGGTGTGGCTTGCGATGGTCAGCCTTCCTACTGTTCGCCTCCACCAGTGCCTTTTGAAGAGAGATATTTTGTGTACACAGAAGCCATTCCGACCCTGGGACCTGCCCCCTGTGGGGATTCTGTCCCCAGCCAACAGCAGAGCTGCCAGGCCTCCTGGAGGCCCCATACGCCACCCCTGAGATCTCTGCAGCTGGAGTTTTCTGGGTCAGTGACAAGAGGAAGAAGAGGAACCTTTCTGTTCACTTTCCCCTGAGCCCCATGGGGCATCTGTTTTCTCTTCCTCTCTCTCCTCCTTCCTCTTGGATAATAAACAGCCTGTGAGCACAGAGGCAGCCTGGCTCCACGTCTGTGGTTTGTGTCTTGACTTTTGGACTCTGAGGTGGCTCTGCAGTCCCAAGAGGAACCAGACCAAGATGTGAGACCCTTCTCCTGGAGAACTGGGCCTCAAAGTGAATACAGGCTTTACCTATGCTCTGTGATATATGACTGTACAATCTAGCAGCTTAAAGCAACACTTACTCATTATGTCTTCCATTATGGGGGCCAGAAACCTAAGAGTGCCTGAGTTGGATTTATTTCTGTTTGAGGTCTCTTAGGAAATTGTGGCCAATGAGGAAACTGTTCCACAGAGTTACTTAATTAGTGTGGTTGAAAATTAGGCACCAAGAAATGGGGAGATGCATGTAGGTGAAGATTTCCCAGTCTGGCTTACCCATCCTTCTCACTGATACACCCACCAACCCATGGTTCACCTACATCTGTGCTGTGCTAGTCTTTGGTGCTATAAAGCCGACAGGTCTCCATCCTCAGCAGGAAGAAATCCATCAAAATCTTCCACAGTCAAATGTATGATTCCAATTGGTCAGACACAGGGAGTGAGTGGAGGGGATAGTGGCACCTCACCTGGTCTCATTTCTGCAGCAAACACTGAAGCAGGTACAGCTTATAAAAGCTTGCTGCAGTCAGTTTCTCTGGACATAATACTGTGACACAAGCGCCAAACAAACCCAGTCCAATCTCCATTGCTATAACAACAGGCATTTATTTTCATAGTCCTGGCTGTGCATCGACTACAGTTTTGCTAGTTAACACTGGGCTGAGCAGGGCTCTTTCGCTCCTGGCTGTTGGTTGGGCTTCCTTGGGTGTGCTCGTCATGTGGTAGGTCAGTGGAGTGCAAAGAACAGTCAGTCACATAGAGCATTCAGGTCATCTGCCTGACAGCAGTTGGAAGGAAAGCACAGCCTGCTCACAGTAGCGTGGATGGGGAGTGACCTAATGCTCGCTGTCAGAACCTTTACCAGCCAGTAGAATTCAGTGAAAGAAGGATGAATATCTCAGGTAGAAAATTCAGGTCCTAAAGCAGAGAGAATATGAGGTTCCCAGTCTCCTGAAATCATAGGGTTTTGTTTATTTTTTTTTAAAACTTCATTGCCCCAAATCCCACACTGGCTTAGGAACCCACAGTTGGTCTTGGGACTGCTGCCACAGCCGCAGAGACTTTCTGATCCTTTGGCCCCTCCTCACGCCTTTCCTCCCCACGCTGCCACAGTGTATTCATCACACAGTTGGCACTTTGTAGGCAAGGACACTGGAGTCAGCAGTGATTAGTTGGCCATGGTTATCCAACTGTCAGCAGCATAGCCCCAGCGGGAACCCAGCCAGTCTGAGGTTGAGTTAGTCAGAGCTAAGAATAGGACTTTGGGATCAAACTGAACTATGGGTGGGTCCCAACTATAGAACAGCTCTGTCTTGCAGTGTGAGCCTTTGTTTGTGACTACTCTTGTATTCTCATCTTAAAGTTTGTAAAATGAGTTAATATCATAGGATTTTTTTATAAATGAGATCAAAAATTTTCTCAGACAGGTCTCACTCACTAGCCCAGGCTAGCCTGGCTACTATATTGTCTATATATATTGTCATTATATTGTCTAGGTTAGCTTTGAACTCCCTATCTTCTTGTTTCTGCTTCTTGATTTACACTTAGGAATTTTTGAGAGAGGGTCACACATAGTCCAGGCTAGCTTTGAACTCGTATGATAGCTGAGCTTTGAACTCCTGATTCTCCTGCCTCCACCTTCCAAGTGCTGTTATTATAAGCATGTACAACATACCTGGCTCTTTATAAACTTTTTGTTTTTTAAAAAGTTTGTTTGTTTATTTATCAAGACAAAGTCTTACTATGTAGCCCTGGCTGGCTTGGAACCAGATATGTATAGGTCAGACTTAACCTTAAATTCACAGAGACCTGCCTGCCTCTGTCTCTGGAGTGTTAACCTCCACATCCATGAGGACTCTGCCTTTGTCTCTCTCTCTCCCTTTCATTTGAATCTTCAGCTGAGACAGTGAGAAAGACGGTTTATTGTGTTCGAGTTACACTTGGCCACACATGAGAACAGAATGAGTCCAGAATGCCACAGGTCCAGGGCAGAGGCCCGCAAGACTACTTGGGTTGTAGTGTAGACAGTCAAATCTCTCAGGTGGCCTCTGTGAGCAGATGGTGATGTCCCAGGTCTATCAAGACTTACACGGCCAGCAGCACACAGTCCATTGACTTGTGCGAGTGTCCCGGCCTTCAGCATCTCTTACTTCTGCTCCTTCAGCCTTTGTGGGTTGTGGGTGTGGCTGGCTCACTTGGGCCTCTGCCTCATCTTTCTTCCTTGGGCACATTTGCTTCTTCCTTCTCTTTGGTCTTATGGCGCATGAATTTCAAGCAAGACTGTGCTAAGGCTGAGAGAGGGGCTCTGCCTTTATGACCTAATCATGTTGCAAAGGCGCTACCTTCTATTGACATTTTTTTTTGAAGGTTACAGTTTCAATGTGTGGATTTGAGGGGGATATCCTCATTGAGACCATACACTATCTGTAACTTTGAAATAGAATGAGGTAGAGAGTGAGGCCTGGAATGCCTTACCCAGAAATTTCAGAGTTAACACGTTAAAGAAACCAGTTGGAGGGCCAGAGAGATAGTGCTGAGTGGTTAGTGTTGTTCTCGAATAGTGCTGGAGTTTGATTCCCAGTACCCACATTGTGTGGCTCACAACATCTATAAGGCTAGCTTCAGTGGGAGACTATGGGGTTTCTGGATTCCCACACAGAGGTGCTTCTGGCTTTCCGCACACACTCACAAACACATAGATGAAAACAAAACAAAACAAAAACCTATTGACACAGAGGAAGGCTGGGAATGTCCCTCTTCCTCCATCCAAATCCAGTCTCTTGCTGGGAGTAGTTACAGGATCATACCGGGAGGGGGCGCCTCTCCTCTGTGGAATTGAACTGTCCACTTAGAATTTGTGCTTCAACCAAATGTTTACACTTTAAAACTAGGTGTATGATGGGGCTTGCAAAACACCTATGCTACACAGGGTGGTTCTGACCTCAGGGCCCTGGTCTGTCTGAATCCTCCTGCTCTCTATAGGTTAGGTCTAGGGAAGAAGAGGCACCGTGGCTAGAGGCATGACCCACTGGGAAGGGAAGAGTGACTGAGAGCCTCAAGGCCCAAGCATGTGACAGGAATAGGGCAAAGAGGTGGTGGGAAATAACTGAGCTGTCCAAGGCCATTTGGGACATTGAGGAAAGGTGAGGCAGTTCAGAGGGAGCCACAGAAACCACTGTTTAGTCTCTTTAATTTCGTTTACATTTATTTACTTAACTTACTATGAGACTGAGTCTTGTATATAGCTCTGTCTGGCCTTGAATTTATGAAGACCAGCCTCTGCCTCCTGAGTGTTGGGATCACTGAAGTATGCTACTGGGCCAGAAGACATTTAATATGTGTGTATCTGTGTCTCTGTTTGGCGGTGGGGAGTGGGGGGTTTGGGGTTGCATATCCTATGACTATCTGTGGAGGTCAGAGGACTTGGGGGGGGGTCAATTCTTTCCTTTCACTTTGTGGATTCTGGGAATTCGAACTCAGGTTGTCAGGCTCTGCTTCCTGAGTGTTGGAATTACCAGTGTGCTACCTCGCCAGGAGATGGTTTGTGTGTGTGTGTGTTGGGGAAAGAGTTGTATGTCCTATGGCATTATGTGTGGAGGTTAGAGGACTTGCAGGAATCAATTTTATTTCACCTCGTAGGTTCTGGGGTTCGAACTCAGGTCCTCAGGCTTGGCAGCAATTGTCTGAGCCATCGTACCAGTCCCATGTGACTTTTCTTAAAGGGCGTGGTACAGGGAGGAAAAGAGCGTGCATGTGACAGACGGGTGATAAGGTAGTCCCTGCTTTCCAGGGGCAGAACACTCCTAAGAACCCCTCATTTTCTTGGAATCAGGGCAGATACAGACTGAGGCTGCCTACGTGCCCAACCTGCTTGTTTTTCGAGACAGGGTTTCTCCCGGCATCCTCTGGCTATCCTCGAACTCAGGAGGTCCACCTGCTCCTGCCTCTCGAGTGCTGAAATTAAGACGTGCGCCACCACCCCTCGGCCCAACCTGGTTTTTAAGCTTTATTTAAAAATATTTGGCTAGCATATAAAGACCTGGTTTCACACCCAAATATTTTCTGAGTCCGTCGCTTGAGTCTCCCAGCCCGGTAGGAAACACTTCCGTTAGAACACCGCTGGCGGAAGTCACGGCGGAACAGAAGTTGCACACCTTGGGCGCGTGGCGGAGGACGCCTGAGAGCGACACCCACCAGCTGCCAGAGCTTCCGGTTCGGACGCGGGATCTCGCAGTTGTGGGAGGTGAGAGGCTTGAGAGGGACCGCCGGTGACCTGCGGTGGCATGGGCGGGCTAGCAGCGTCCAGGAAAATTCAGGGGCACCAGGGGAAGGTATCATTGGGCGGCGTGAGGCCTTGAGAGAGATCGCTGCGAATGTAGCTCAGTCCCGTTGTCTACTTCTGTATGTCCTTGGCCAAGTCACCGGGTCCTTCCGAGCCCTAGCGTCTCCCCTTGGGAAGCAGAGATGAGGCCGGATCGGCCTTGCTGGGTGGCTGTGGGGGTTCACGTGGGCGTGCACGCACATCCCCTGCCACTCCTAGCGCCATTATCTACCCAATCACGTGCTTGGATGTGGCAGGCGGTTCCGCCCCCTCCACTGACATTATGAGCTCCGCCCTGCACTGTGCTGTGCAGACCTTTAAGCTTGCATTTGATGCCCCCACCAGGTTCAACAGAGAGGATCGCTGCCCCATCCCAAAGCTCATAAGAAGGCTCCCAGATCTCGGGCTTGCCGGGCTGCGAATGAATGGTTGCTGAAGTCTTAGTATGCCTCTTTGGGCACCCCCCCCCCACCTCTTTAGAAGTATTATGTGAGTGTGGGCACAGCGTGTGATGAGCCTCCCACCGTTAGTTCTTTCCATTCACGGTGGGTTCAGGAGCTCTAACTGAGGTTTTCAGACTTGAGCCGCGGGCATTTTTACCCACTGAGCCATCTTGTCCAAGTTAGGTTTTAAAGTCTGTGAAGCCTTGGCTGTTTTAGAACTCATTTTGTTGACCAGGCTGGCCTCTGCCTCGAAAATGCTGGGATTAAAGGCGTGTATTACCACGCCCAGCATGAAAGACTAAATTTTTAGAGAACTTGCTAGGTTGTCCAGGCAGGCCTAGAATCCCTAGGCTCAAATGATCTTCCTGCCTTAGTCTCCCACGTCACCGAGACTGCAGCTTTACCATGCTTAGGTTAAGGTAAACTATCAAGAGTACCTTTGAACTGGATATGGTGGTCTGTGCAGGTGATTCTAGTGCTTGGAAGACTGAGGCAGGAGGAATGAGGAGAGTTTGAGGTCGGTCCGGACTATATAGCAATATCTCCAAAAACAAAAAAGAATGAACAAAGCCTAGTCCCGCCTCCTCGCCCCCCAGCCTGGACTACATAGTGTGTTCCAGGCCAGCTCAGGACAGTAATAAGATTGTCTCAACACCTCTTGTGACTCCCGCCTCCAAAGCATACTCTCTTCTGCTTTTGAGGAGGAACCTGTGTAGAGTGTGCAGCTAATATTGGTGTGTCTCACTCTTTTGCAGATTTAGGACTGCAGGTGCCATGCACCCTTTACGACGTGTCCTTCAAGCACCGAGGTCTCTAAAGTGGGGGCCACTGAGCTCTGTGTCCTGCCTACTGCTCAGGACCTGCAGGGCACATTGCAGTGTCTCTAGCACTTCATGTCTTAGTCCAGAGGGACAGAGCTCAGAAGGTGTTCAGAGGGATTTCAGCTCCAGGCTAGCCGCCGGACCAACTTTTCAGCATTTTTTAAGAAACGCTTCAGATCTTCAACAGAAACCATCTTCTCCAGAAGTGGAGGACCCACCCCCCTACCTCACAGGGGATGAACTTCTAGGACGGCAGAGGAAAGGTTGCTTTTACTTCCCCTTCCCTTTGGCTTCCCTCCTTGTCCCGTTGCAGCCTCTGTGGCTGTTCTAATACACTGGCTGTAGGGAGTTGCCAGTGTGGGCAGGTTGCTGCTCAGTTACAGAATCATCAGGCTCTTTACTGAAAAGAAAAGGCTGGGCAGGAGGCAGGGGAGGAGTTGTGTGGTGCAGTGATTGCTTAGTGTGTATGATAGCTCTGTACTCCACCTTTAACTCAAAAGAGAAACTAGAACTCAAAGCTATGCACACAGGAATTGGAGTCCCCTCTTTGGTTGCTTTTGGAAACACTAAAATCTGTGTTCTGATTATAATTTTTAAAATTTCATTTATGTGTTTGTGTGTGAGGCACATGTGGAGGTCAGAGGACAGCTTGTGAGCTTGTGAGAGTTGGTTGTCTCCTTCCACCATGTGCCATCTGGCTTGGTGGCAGAAGCTTTAACCATTGAGCCATCTTGCTCAACCCTGCCCCCTACCTTTTGAAGCTGGTCTTGCTGTGTAGCCCAGGTTAGTCTAAAACTCATAATCCCCTTGCCTCAGCCTCTTCTGGAATTACTGATGTCTGCTGTCACTTCTGGTTTAGAGTTTTATTCTTGGGACTGGCAAGATGACTCAGAAGTTGCTTGCCACCAAGTTTGATGACCTGAGTTTGATCCCTGGAACCCACATGGTGAAAGGGGAGAACTTACTACCACAAACTGTCCTTTGACCTCCAAACTGGTGCCATGGCATATGTATCCTCCACCTTCCAAAATATATAAAAGAAATTAGTTAGGCCTGTGGTAAACACCTTTTATCTCAGCATTTGGCAGGCAGAGACAGAGCAAGGCTAGCCTGGTCTATATCATGAGTTCTAGGCCAGCCAGAGCTGCATAGTGAAACCCTGGCTTATAACGAAAAGCTGATTTTTCCTACTTTGTTTTTCTTTTTGAGAAAGAATCTGTCTTTTTTAGTCCATGTTTGCCTGGATGATGTAGTTCATGCTGGCTTCTAATTCCTGCCTTGGCCTCCCAAGTGTTGGCTTTAGGGGTATGACTCACTATGCCTGGCTTCTACTTAGAATAATAGCCTGCTGGTGGTGTGGGCTTGTAATAACTATAAATATGATTTGAAAGGGTCTGTCAAAGTGTGAGATTCATGTTTTGGAACTTGGTATAAATTTGCATTTTTGCTTCATAATATGACCATGCCTACTTTCGTTTTTATTCTGTGGTGGTTGCACCCTCTGGTCAGTGCTACTGCTTCCAGAGGTTAGAGAACCTGTTTGTTTAGAGGGGGGACTGTAATATGGGGATTTGAATTTAGTTCTTTCTCAGGAGGATAAAAATGATCATTAGTCTTCCTGTTCTAGTTGTGTCTGAGGCTCTATTTCCTTGTTTAAGAGGCACATTTCCCCTATATTTTAAACACCCTGTTTATAATAGGTGTGTGTATATGGTGTTGTATTTCCTTTGTTCTGAAAGGCTATTATTAATTTGGGGGTATTGGCAGCTGATGGTGTTTTAGGGTCAAGGCAGCAGGGGACTTTGTGGATAACAAGTTGCCTTGGTGTCTCTGAGTGCTTTGGGAAGGAGGCTGAAGACCCATGTGGCCCTCTGCCTACTCAATCTGCCTTTCATTGCAGTCTACCTCGAGACCTATGGCTGCCAGATGAATGTGAATGACACAGAGATAGCCTGGTCCATTTTACAGAAGAGTGGCTACCTGCGGACCAGCAACCTCCAAGAGGTGCTTGAACCCCCTGTTTCTCTGTATCCTGGGCCTGGGCTACCTGTCTTGATGCAGGTTCTTAGATGCAGTGAGTTTTTGGGGAGAGGATGTTGCCTGCTGAGTTAGTTCCTCTGAGTGACGTGTGCCGTAGGACTGGCGTATGCTGGTGTTCCAGCTATTTTGAGCTTTCATGATGCTGTTGATCTTCAGGAAAGGGGTTATCAGACTTGGTGTGGTCACTATGTCTGTAATCCCAGCCCTGGGAAGCAGAGGCAGTAGGATCTAGAATTTGAGGCCATGTTCACTATAGGGCATGACTATATCTCCAGAGCAGCCAAACCCAACCCAGTCAAACCAGAGCAAAACAAAAATATCTTGTGGAGTGAATGTGAGGCTTGAGAAGTTAGTGCATAATGGGTACAGAGCTTTCTCTGGAAAGTTCTGGAAGGAGATGTTGGTGATGGTTGCACAATAGTGTTCAGGTGTTCTTATTATAGCACTGTATCTTTAAAAATGGTTAAAATAAGATGTGTGTTTTACCATAATAATAGCAAAAAGGCAGGTGGACTGTATGAGTGATTCTGCAAGGCTAATTTCAAAGTTTATAAGTTTTTTTTTCTTGTTCTCCATTAGGCCGATGTGATCCTTCTTGTCACGTGCTCTATCAGGTACAAATATGTTCTTTTCATAGGGAGTAAATATATTGTGTACAATCATATCAAGGAGACTTACTTATGGAGTTAAGCCAATGCCTCCAGGTCACTGAGAGTTAAGGTTTTTTTTTTTTTTTTTTTTTTTTTTTTTTGTAATGGAGATAGTCTTGATACAAGTGACATGTGCTGAGCATGTCCTATGTGTTTGGTTCCGTGTGTACAGTATACATAGATGTACTAGTTTAATTCTCATAGTAGCAATTCTGTGAGTTTTTTTTCCCCTTCTTACCAAGTCCATTTTGTTTGGGTATGGTAGTACACACCTGTAATCTCTGCACTGTAGAAGTTGGGAGGATTGTGAGTTCTAGACCAGCCTGGACTACACAAAGAAACTGTCTAAAAAGCAAACAATAGTCATTAAAAATGCCCAAAGTAAGCTCTGTATATTATATAGAATTTTTAAACCCAAAGTGCTGAGGTCCCAAATTTCCTAAAGTTTTCTGGCTACTAGTGGCATTTTTGTTTGTTTGTTTGTTTGTTCTGTTTTTTTATTTTTTTCCAGATAGGGTTTCCTTGTATAGCCCTGGCTGTCCTGGAAATGGCTCTGTAGACCATGCTGGCCTTGAACTCATAGATTCACTTGGCTCTGCCTCCTGAGTGCTGGGGTTAAAGGCATGTGCCACCACCACCTGGCTCTAATGATCTATCTATCTAACTATCTATCTATCTATCTATCTATCTATCTATCTATCATCTATCTATCAATCAGTCATATATCCCTGATTTGAAGTGTAGCCAATAGCTGGGAAACAATTCTGAAAATATTGAGTGCCATCTTCAGAGCTTGCCAAGAAGTACCTGATCACAGGAAGTTCATCAAAAGTGATAGACCGGAGGGATGGTTCAGCAGTTAGGAGCACTGGCTGCTCTTCTGGAAGACTCAGGCTCAATCCCCAGCACCCACATGGCAGCTCACAAACATCTGTAGTTCTGGTTCTAGGAGATCAGATCCTTCTGTAGGTGCCAGGTACATGGGTGGTGGGTGCATATACATGTAGGCAAAATACCCATACACATAACAAATTTTAAAAATGAATTAAAAAAAAAGTGAACACACTTTTTTTTCTTTGTTGCTGTTGAAGGCATGTTAATGTTACTATTTCCACAGCTGCCTTTAACATTAACTTGTTAATCTGACACATTTTTTAATGGGACCTATGGAATGATACTGAGCTGGCTGTTATGAGAGATTTGGAAATGAACCTTCTATCATAAAGCCAGGCTTCAAAGAACTTGGTCTCACATGGGGACTAAGGCAGGTGAAAAAGTAGTCTACTAACATCTGATGGAAAATATTAAGCAAACATCATACAAGCTGGGGTGGTGATTTATGCCTATAATCTCAGTACTTGGGTAGTCAAGAAATATGGGTGATTTTGATGTGTTTTAGGCTAGCCTGGGCTACAGAATTTGTTAAACAACAAAAAACAAAATTCCAAGTTTAGGAGAAGTAGAGTTAAGGTAGAGGATACTTGAAGGGAGGAGAGTCACAGAGGAGTTGGGGAAGGGTTTGTGAAGAATGTAGTTTTGGGTTTTGTTTAAAGGCTAGTCTGGAGGTTGAGATGTGTAGGGAGGATATTATTAGAGGGAAGAGGATGACAGCAAGTGGTGCTTTCCCAGTTTGCCTTCATGTGCCTTCCCTGAATTCAACATAGATGCCTTTGAAAGGACTCAGATGGCTTTCATTTTCTCCCCGCTGTCCTGCTCCCCTATCTTGCTCATTTTTGTCTCTTTGGATTTTTCAGGGAGAAGGCTGAGCAGACCATCTGGAACCGTTTACATCAGCTGAAGGCTCTGAAGACAAAGAGACAACGTTCCCGGGTACCTCTGAGAATTGGGATTCTAGGTATCCATTCATTTGCAGATTTTCCCATTTTGAGACTTGGGTTCCTAGAGTTTTTCCTTTAGAGCAGTGGTTCTCAACCTTTGTAATTCTGCAACCCTTCAGTACAGTTCTTCATGTTGTGGCCCCCAACCATAAAATTATTTTTGTTGCTACTTCATAACTGTAATTTTGCTACTGTTACAAATTGTAATCTAAGTGTCCATATGCAAGATATCTGATATGTGACCACAGGTTGAGAATTGCTGCTTTAGAGACCTGGATCACAGGGTGTAAATAAATTAGCTGTATCTACCCCATGCATCTCTTTTATTTGATGTTAGTCTCTTTTACTTGGTGTTAGAGATTGCAAGATTAAATGAGATGAAGCTCCTAAAAGAGCTTTTTGTAGCACTTTGAAATAATAGATGTCTCAGGTGGTGGTGGTGCATGCCTTTAATCCCAGCACTTGGAAGGCAGAGGCAGTTGGATTTCTATGAATTTGAGACCAGCCTGGTCTACTGAGTGAGTTCTAGAATAGCCAGGATTGTTACACAGAAACCCCGCCTCAAAAAAACCAATACCAATCAAGTCAAGGCAGGAAGGCAGGAAGTCAAGTAGCTAGTCACATGACATCCACAGTCAAGGCATAGAGAGAATATACACATCATTTCTTTTCTCTTTCTTTATCTCTCTCTCTCTCTTGGTTTTTTTGAGACAGGGTTTCTCTGTGTAACAGCTCTGGCTTTCCTGGCTTTCTCACTTTGTATACCAGGCTGGCCTGAAACTCATAGAGATCCTCCTGCCTCTGTGTCCTGAGTGTTGGGATTAAAGGAGTGCACCAGCACTGCCCAGCTAAATGTCATTTCTTGTTGGCTTGCTTCTGCTCAGCTAGCTAGCTTCACTTTACTCTTACACAATTCAGCCCTTGGCTGTGAAATGATGATGTCACATCCAGGGTGAACCCTCCCACCTCCATTAACAATCAAGGCAATCCTTGCAGACATGCCCACAGAGCAGCAGATCTAGACAATTCCTCAATTAAGACTCATCCAAGGTGAGCTTAGGTTGGGTGAGCGTGACAGCTTACACTGTGGGTAGGGTGGAGAGATGGCTCAGTGGTTAAGAGCATATGCTGCTCTTTTACAGGACCTGAGTTGGTTCCCATGTCTGAGTCACCTGAAACTCCAGTTCCCTTAGGTATCCAGTGTCCTTTTCTTTACCATGCAGGTACCTGTACTCATGTGCACCCCACCCCAATAATTGCAAAAATTAAAAGAAAAATTTAACTTTATTTAATGTGCATTGGTGTAAAGGTGTCAGATTCCTTGGAACTGGAGTTAGAGATGGTTTTGAGCTGACACGTGAGTGCTAGGAATGAATCCTCTGGAGGAGCAGCCCGTGTTCTTAACCACTGAACCATCTCTCTCTCTAGCCCCTGAATTTTTTTTTTTTTAAATCTTTTTAAAATAAATGATAACATCCTTTACTGAATTCCACAGGCACCTGCACTCATGTGAACATACTCATACACAAGCATACATTTACATAAACAAAAATAATAAAAAATCTTTAAGGAAACCCCAAACAACTAAACATTCCAAAGAGTTTGTAAAAGCTATGTCTTAAGGTTTTATAGTCTTAATAAGATGATGGTTCAGGGGTACAAATTTTATCAGTATAATTTATATATATAATCTCTCATGGGTTTAGCAAGTATTGTGGGCTGAAAGAGAAAAAAGTTAAGTATAGTGGTAAACATGAACAGACTTCTGATGTAAAAATATCTTTTATCTTTTTTTTTTTTTTTTTCTTGAGACAAGGTTTCTGTGTGGCTTTGGAAGGTGCCCTAGAATTAGCTCTTGTAGACCAGGCTGGCCTTGAACTCACAGAGATCCACCTGCCTCTGCCTCCCAAGTGCTGGGAATAAAGGTGTGTGCCACCAATGCTTGGCCAAAATATCTTTTATCTTAGTGGTAAGTAATTTTTAGCTGTGAGAAGAGGTACTTCATGTTTGAGAGGCTTTTGAGGGGCGGGGAATGCAGCTCACTTTTGGTGTGCGTGGTTAGTATGTGAAAGACTCTGACTTCCATCTCCAGCAATGACAAAAAAAATGGGGAAAGGCTTTTGGATACCTCCTTGCACACTCCAGGCACTTAACTGATTTGCTCTGAATAGTTCTGTGGGTTTCTTGTATTTGAAGATGTTGGGTCCAGTTTGGAGGGTAATACTAAGTTCTGTGTCCTGGTCTCCAATGCAAGTTGTAAGTCATGTGCACTGAACAAAAGCCAGGGAAACAGATGAACTGCAGAAGAGGTACAGTTTCTTTTCTTTCCTAGGCTGCATGGCTGAGAGACTAAAGGGAGAGATCCTCAACAGGGAGAAAATGGTGGATCTCTTGGCTGGTCCAGATGCCTATCGAGACCTTCCCCGGCTGCTGGCTGTTGTGGAGTCCGGTCAGCAGGCAGCAAACGTGCTTCTCTCTCTGGATGAGACCTATGCGGATGTCATGCCAGTCCAGACAAGCCCCAGTGCCACTTCTGCCTTTGTGTGAGTCATCATGTGAGACCTGGGGGATGAGCATGTGTCATCTTATTATGTTGGACATAAGGGAAAGGAATGTGTTTGCACAGTTAAGGTACAACATGCAGAAACCAACGTGTGATATAGTAAGATTCCCTCACACCCATCATCCTTGCTTTTTCATGGCATTTCTCAGATTTCCATGTCAGCCATTCTTATTTAATCCTTCTAGAAGTATCCCTTGTATGTGCAGTCATATACTCATATGAATACTTTCCTTGCCTTCTCCTCCCTCCCTTTGGTTTTTCGGGACAGAGTTTCTCTGTAGACCAGGCTGGCCTTGAACTCACAGAGATCTGCCTGCCTCTGCCTCCCGAGTGCTGGGTCTTATCTTCCTTTTAAAACATAAATATTATTATTCTGTGTTTATTTTCACTTAAGGAAATACCTTGGACTTTTTTAGTAGAAAAACTTTTTTTTTTTTCCTTTTTTTAAAGCTGCTGTAGTATATGCTCACAATCTGAGGCCAAAACAGGATTGTTGTGAGTTTGTGGTCACTCTGGGTTCTATTGTTGCTCCAGGCTAATCTGTGTTATTTGGAAAGCCCTTGTCTTAGAAATAGAAAACAGCAGCTGGGAAGAGGCTTATACCTATAATCCTAACAGTTGGGAGCAGGAGGCAAGAATATTACTTGCAGTGCATTCAAGAGCAGTCTGGGCTCCACAACATGTACCAGGCAATTCAGAGCTCCAAGGAGAGACCCCATGTCAGAAAGCCAAAGCTGGAGTCAAATATGATGATGCAACACAACACTTGGAGATGGGGGCAGGAGCATCAGGAGTTCAAAACCCTCATCCATGTTTTTTGCTACATACAAGTTTAAGTCTAGTCTGACCCACAGAAGACTGTGTCTCAAAGAAAAATATTGTATGAGTAATACAAACTATATTTTAAATCAGGGTATTTTGTTTGTTTGTTTGTTTGTTTTGCTTTTTGAGACATGGTTTTTCTATATAACAGTCCTGGCTGACCTGGAACTCACTGAGATCCACCTGCCTCTACCTCCCAATTGCTGGGATTAAAGGCGTGTGCCACCACTGCCCGGTCTCAGGGTCTCTTTTGTAATATAGACATAGAGTTTGTTTTTAATCTCTGCATAAAAGTTCCAACTAATAGACTTATACAAACAGTAGAAACTCCACAGTCCCCTCACCACTGTGCTTCCTCACCAACATGTCTACCAATTACAGTCTGGTTCATACTCTGTGATTATATACTTACAGATTTCACATTAGTTCAGTGTGAGTTCAGAGGCAGGAGGATCCAGAGCCAAAGAAAAATCTCAAGAGAGCTGTAGAGCTGGGACGTGCTAAGACGGCACTGCTCCTCTCTTAACTGTGTTCCGGTACTTTCTTCCCTAGATCAATCATGCGGGGCTGTGACAACATGTGCAGTTACTGTATTGTTCCTTTCACTCGTGGCCGGGAGAGGAGTCGACCAGTTGCCTCCATTCTAGACGAAGTGAGGAAGCTCTCTGAGCAGGTGAGGTTATCCAAACTTTCTAGGCTGAGGATAGCCTTCTTAATTTGTAGCCTGTGGTGTCTCTTCCACCTCTCTCCTGTCCACAGATAGTTCCATCACTGGTAGCTTGTAAAATCTCTCTTATTTGCCTAAGTACTAAAGGCACCCCCCCTCCTCATTTCAAGCTATCCTACAGCACAAAACTCCTTTAGGATAGATATACTCTGTTTTAGGGATTGAGATGGTAACAGAAACCTTCCTTTACTTCCTGAGGGTTGGGATTACAGGCATGTACACTCTCAAGGTTTTACTCTGTTGTTCAGTCTTTAGATAAGGTACTCCAGTGTGAAATTATCAGATAAAGATAGGTTCCTATATGGCTCTTTGTAGATTGAGCTAATTTTTAATTAGTGGTTTGAGATGAAGCTGTTCAAGAAGTTTAAACTTGTTTTCAACATGTTTTTCCTGCTTTTAGGGGCTAAAAGAAGTGACACTTCTTGGTCAGAATGTTAATAGTTTTCAGGACAATTCAGAGATCCAGTTCAATAATGCAGTGTCTACCAACCTCAGCCGTGGCTTTACTACCAACTATAAAACCAAACAAGGGGGGCTTCGTTTTTCCCATCTTCTGGATCAGGTTTCAAGAATAGACCCTGAAATGAGGATCCGTTTCACCTCTCCCCACCCCAAGGATTTTCCTGATGAGGTGAGTATTGCTGATATTTAGTGTTGTGACAAACCTTTATCAGCATTCTGAAGCATATTATTGCCTGGACCCAGTAGTATACAGCAGAGACCTAGAATCCTGCTTTGGGGATTCTGTGTTACAATGCAGAATTACTGGCCTTTTGGCAAGATTTAAAGTCCCCTAAGGTCAGTGAGGCAGTAGGATGTTTTCAGTGGGAACCTGGGACTACTTGTGTAGTGAGAAGTTTATCAAGGTGGGCAGCTGCATGGTGGAGATATAGTGAGAACCACAAGAGAGGCAATGTGATGGATATAGTGGGAAAGAACCCAGACTGTAGCCTGAGGCACACGTGGGTTCAGATCCCAGCTCTTGGTCAGTGTGTGATGCATATAGTCCTAGCTTTGGGAGGTTAACATAGATGGATTATGATTTGTCAGGCCAGTAAGGGCAACTTAGCAAGACTGTCTTTTTTTTTTGAGATGGCTTCTCTGTGTAACAGTCCTGGCTGTTCTTGTTGTTCTGGCTGTCCTGGAACTCACTTTGTAGACCAGGCTGGCCTTGAACTCAGAGATATATCTACCTCTGCCTCCCAAGTGCTGGGGTTAAAGGTGTGAGCCACAACTGCCTGGCTCTTTCTATTTTTTGAGACAGGTCTCAGGCTTGAACTCCTGATTCTTTCCCTCTCCTCCAAGTGCTGAGATTTACAGATCTGCCCCATCATGCCTAGTTTTATGCAGTGCTGAGGATTGAATCCAGAGCCTCATGCATGCCAAGTAGTCACTGTACTGAGTTTGTCCTTAGTTCACAAACAACCCTTAAAGTACTTGAAAATTAGCCTCTGAGGAGAAACAATGAGAGGAGTGTACTACCAAGCACTACGTTACACATCTTTAATTCTAGCACCCAGGAGTCAGGGTCAGGCAGATTGCTGAGTTAGGGACCAGCCTGGTCTACATGATGAAATCTTGTCGTAAACAAAACAACAGCAACCCCTCCTGATGTGGGATAATGTTCTTGTTCACTGTAAAGATTTGTCACCTGTATTGGTTTAATAAAATGCTGATTGGCTGGCCAGTAGCCAGGCAGAAGTTAAGGCAGGGCTATGGGACTAGGAGAATTCTGGGAAGAGGAAGGCAGAGAGTGAGTTGAGAGCCAGAGGCAGAAGAAGCAAGACGAGAATGCCTTACTGAGAAAAGGTACCAAGGAGCGTGGCTAAACATAGATAAGAATTTTGGGTTAATTTAAGTTGTAAGAGTTTGTTAGTAAGAAGCCTGAGCAATAGGCCAAACAGTTTATAATTAATATAAGCCTCTGTGTGTTTATTTGGGACCACAGGGCTGCAGGACTGAAACTTTCGTCTACACCCTTTCAGAATGTATAGGGTATTCTTTTTACATGATTCTTTGGTGAGACTTAGGTAACCCATAATGTGTTCCATTTAACCAGGTTCTACAGCTGATTCATGAGAGACACAACATCTGTAAGCAGATCCATCTGCCAGCCCAGAGTGGAAGCAACCGTGTACTGGATGCCATGCGGAGAGGGTCAGACATACTTTGGGAGAGCATCCTTAACCGTTCCAGTTTTGCTGAATTACTAAACACTGAATTTGTTGCTAAGGACCTAGTATAGTGTACAACGCAGGAGAGAGGACATCCTTTACCATTCCAGTTTTTCTGAATCACTAAGCACTGCATTTATTGTTAAGGACCTAGAATAGTATACCTCACACAGTAACAAATTAATAAGTGATTGTTGTTTGAATGTATCTGTGGACAGTTGAACTTTCTTCTGTGCATCCCCTAAGCAGAGTAAGCAGTGAGCCTCTCATTTGCTTAACATTTTTTAAACTAAGTGCTGCTGAGTGCCGTATTTGAAACTTTGGTCTTTTAACTTGTAAGAATAATAAATTTTTTTAGGTCTTAGGATATGAATGTAGATCACTTGACTCACTTTGGAAATAAATTTGCAGAGGTGAGACTGGGGAGTAATATGATCTAAGACAAAGTTCACAGAACTAGAACTTGGCCTTATTTTTCACAGAGGCAAAGATTGAGGGATCCTCTTTTTTTTTTTTTTTTTTTGTATGTGTGTTTTGCCTGCATGTTAAGTCTGCACCATGTGCATGCAGTGTTCGTGGAGACCAGAAGAGGGCATCAGATCCCCTGCAACAGGAGTGGCAGATGGTTGTGAGCTGCCATGTGGATGTGAGGAACAGAATCAGGGCCCTCTGCAGGAGCAGCTGTTCTCTTAACCATTGAGCCATCTCTCCAGCCCCTAGAGGTCCTCTTAAGTGTTTAATTTTTCCTTGATTTATTCAATGAAAAGTCCTTAGGATCCAGAACATACAGTGTATATGTAGATGAGAGGACAGTTGTTAGGAGTTGATTTTATTCTTCTACCATGTAGGTTCCAGGGGTTGAACTTAAGTCATCAGGTTTGGTAGCAAGTATCTACTAGCTGGAATATCTCACTGGCTCAAAGGGGTGCTTTCATGTACTCCTCTATTGTGATTTTTGGCTGTGAAATCACAAGTCGAAAAATGAATATACATGGGAATTCTTAGTATTATCTTTCTATAGTGCTCATTTAAATAAGATTGAGTCAGGTATAGTGGTGTACCCCCATGAGCCCAGCACTTGGGAGGTAGAGCCAGGTGGAACAGAAATTTAAGGGTAACTTCAGCTACATGACACCTTATCATAACTTTCCTCCTTCAACTAGGTCTTTTCTTTTTGTTCTTTACCACAGATATTCAAGGGAAGCTTATGTGGCATTGGTTCATCATATCAGAGAATGTATCCCAGGTACATTAAGAAATGCTGAGCACATTACCACAGTCCACATTCATCTTGCTCAATTACCAGACTCTTTGGCAAATTCTTTATGATGTCATTTCATAGTTTTTGCTATTTTTATGTTCATTTTCTGCTTCTCTATTTTCCTCTCCCTGTTCTACTTTCTTTTCCATCTTTCTGACTATGTATATTGCAAGAGATTAAATCCAAGCCTCATGTCTTATGAGCATATGCTCTGCCACTGAACTGCATCTCTAGTACTTGAATTTTGACAATGTCTTGTTATGTTGCTCAGGGTGGCCTTGAACTTGGTCTTCCATCTTCATTGCTGTTGCTGGGATTATAAACATGCACTATCATGTATTCTACTATAATTAGGCAGATTTTAGACCCATTATACCTCTTTCTACCCTTTCTCCTAATAAAATTACTGTTTTTGTTTTATTTTACTTAGATTTGATTGAGAATATCTGAAATATCCCTCATTTTATTTTTGAGCCTAGAGCTTACTAGACTAGGTTGGCCTTGAACTCACAGAGACCCACCCTGCCTCTGTCTCCTGAGGACTGAGACTAAAAGTGTGTGCTACTGTGCTTCTTGTATTATGTATTTTGTTTTGATGGGGTAGGATGATATGGCAGCTGGATAATACTGAGTTTTGAATCCAGTACTGTGTTAGTGGTTATGTGACAACAAAGATTTGTCATTTATAAAATGGAGTAAATAGTGCTCATGTCATCTAATTTTGGGGGCATTTGAATAGCTAGTGACATGTAGCACTTTTTTTTTTTTTGAGACAGGGTTTCTCTCTGTAATAGTCTTAGCTGTCCTGGAGCTAACTTTGTAGAGCAGGCTGGCCTCAAACTCAAGAGATCTGCCTCTCTTTGCCTCCCAAATGATGGGATTAAAGACATGTGCTACCACTGCCTGACCATATAGTACTTTCTTTCTTTCTTTTTTTTATTAATTTATTTTTTTTATTTTTATCTTACATAGTGATCCCAGTTCCTTCTCCCTCCTTCTCATACAATACTTTCTAAGTATTCAGTATCTGGTAGTTTTTGATACTGCATTGTAAATGAACATGATGCTAAATTAAATTCAATGTTTGATCATATATACATATACACTGTTATTATGAATTAATTAAAATACATAGGTATAGTCTAGCTTGGAGGTAGAGTGTTCAATGGGTTCTGTCCCTAGCACAGTAGAAAACAATTCCCTATCTCTAAACAAAAGCAACAAAACCAGATACATAGATGTGTATGTTTGTGTGAAGCACCGAAAGATTGACTAGTAAAAGTGGACTTGGGAGCTGGAATATTAGTGGTAGAGTGCTTGTCCAGCATATACAAGGCTCTGGGTTCAGTCTTTAGCACTGTCTCTCACCCTTTCCCTGCAAAAGCAGGACTGCATTTCTGTAGTATCTTTGAATCCAGCATTTGAAGCCAAGATTTATTTTCTAGTGCTTAAGGACTGAGGAGCCAGTTCTGGCATGATGTAGAAAAACAAGCCTTTTTCCCTTTGCTTTGTAATGACTTCTGAGCAGTCTGGAAATGTGTCCCATCTGCTTGCCTTCCTTCTCCAATCTGTAAGTGCCCACACTCCTTCTGAGGTCAACAGTAGCCGTCCTCTAAGCTCTGGTTCTTTGTTGAATATTGACAGGTGTAAGCCTCAGCAGTGACTTCATCACTGGCTTCTGTGGAGAGACAGAGGATGATCACCTGCAGACAGTGTCTTTACTTCGAGAAGTTCAGTATAATGCTGGTTTTCTCTTTGCATACAGCATGAGGCAGGTAAATCCTGAATGGGAGACAATTAGCATCATTCTCTTACCAGCTTGGGACTGATTTGAGGTAGTTGGGTAGAAAGAGTTTGGCCTCATAAAATCTCAGGATCTTTTGTTGTTGTTTGTTTTGAGGCAGGGTCTCAGAACCAGTCTGGCCTTGAACTCCTAGAGATCTATCTGGTTCTGCTCCTGATTGCTAGAGTTAAAGGTGTGTGTCACCACACCAAGCTATGTCACAGGATCTTACTGACAAATTGTTTTCTCTAGTTAACTTTTGTATATTATATGAGATAAGGTCCTACTATAAAGCTCTGGCTGGCCTCAAGCCTATTTTCCTTCTTCACTTAGCTGCCTGATCATTAGCATTATAGGTGTTAGCCACTACAACCAACAAACTTCAGCAAATTGATATGAAAAAATTACCATGCTAGGCTGGGCTGTGGTGGTGGTGCATGCCTTTGATCTCAGGAGGCAGAGGCAGGCCAATCTATATGAGTTTGAGGCCAGCCTGGTCTACAGAGTGAGTTCTAGGACAGCCAAAGATACACAGAGAAACACTGTCTCGAAAAAACAAACAAAACCCAAAAAGATTGGGACTAGAGAGATGGCTCAGAGGTTAAGAGCACTGGCTGCTCTTCCAGAAGTCCTGAGTTCAATTCCCAGCAACCACATGATGGCTCACAACCCATTTGTAATGCGATGTGGTGCCCTCTTCTGGCTGCAGACAGAACACTGCATACATAATAAATACATAAAACTTAAAAAAAAATTATGCTAGCATTCCTATTGGTGAAATATTTTGCAGTAGCTGGGTTTGATGATCTATATCTGTAATCCCAGAATTTAGGAGGCTGAGGCAGGGGAATCTTAAGTTTGAAACAGGCGTCACTACAGACTGAAATCGTCTTAAAAACAAAACAAAAAAAGAAATAAGTAAATCAAGACAAAACTGAAGCCCAGTGCTCAGTGTTCTGTAGTCAGTGTAAGTGGGCCAGTTTCTTTTACAAAAATTATTTCAGAAATGAGACTTCCCATGGCCTGTTACATTCCATATCGCCTCTTTTTCATGGACATCACAGAGGCACAAGAGAAATTATTTATAAGACCGATCTACTTGGGAAGTGGCCTTTCAATACACAGTGGAAGTATGGCACTCAAATTGGGACTTTGTCATGTAGTAACAGTGACCTTGTCTAAAGTCCTTAGTTGCTTCATGAAGTGGGAATAGCAATACCAGCTCAGTGGTGTTTTGAGGCTTCAATAAGATGTTGCACATAACACACTTAGAGTGGTGCTTCCTACACAGTAACTGTGCCATCAGGATGGTTATCATTACTAACAATATGCTGACATCAAGTAGGATCTTATACCCATTCCCCATTCTGTTTTCCTCTGTGGATATGGTAGTTCTTTCAGGATTGATTGGTTTGAATTTCCAGACACTGGTGTTTTGCTTTTCCTTGTATTCCTTGACTTTTTACTAGCTCAGCGGTGTTCTCCACCTGATTTGAGCATGAGAATAAAGACATATATAAGTGTATACCCAGGGTAGTTTTTTGACACTCTTCGAGGGTAATTATTGTTTCTGACTAGGTAATATGTACTTATGGAATAAAGTGTGAAGGTTAAAACACTTCTTCCTTTTGTTGCTCCCAGGTTTAGTTCCCTTTTATACCAAAGACAGGCATGTTGATTGGGTTTTGCTAATTTCAGTTTGCAGAGTATTTTGGAACAATTACATTAGTATTTGTGGTGCTATCTTATTAATAATTGTTCAATACTCCATTGTGTTTAATAAACATAATTTATTAGATACTAGTTGATATTTAGGCTGCTTTATATCTCTATCTCTATAAACAGTGCTGATGAGTAGCTTAGTGTATGCTTTAGTTTGTGTCCAAATCTAAACTTAGGACTAATATGAAGACTAACTTTGAGTCTGTGATTTTCTTTCTCTTTTTTGTTTTTTAATGGTTTTCTGAGACAGGGTTTCTCTGTATTGCTTTGGAGCCTGTCCTGAAACTTACTCTGTAGATCGAGGCTGGCCTTGAATTCACAGAGATCTGCCTGACTCTGAGATTACAGGCGAGCGCCACCAATATCCGGCCTGAGTCTGTGATTTTCTTCTTAAAATGTATTTATTTGTAAACTTATTTATTTTGTGTGTGCCTGTTTGTAGGGGTGTGGCCTCTGTTCTGTTTTGTTTTTTAATAGAAAACACGAGCATATCATAGGCTGAAGGATGATGTTCCAGAAGAAGTAAAATTAAGGCGTTTGGAGGAACTTATTACTGTCTTCAGAGAAGAGGCGTCAAGAGCCAATGAGGCCTCAGTGGGTTGTACCCAGCTGGTATTGGTTGAGGGGGTAAGTTCACATGCATATATATTTTTTAATTTTAGTTTTTGCATTTTGGAATAACACTATGTGTTTTTTTTTTTATCTAGGTCTTATTTTTTTTTTTTTTTTCTTTTTGAGACCTGGTCTCATGTAGCTTACCTAGGTTGACCTTAAACTTGCTATGTAGCTAAGGGTGACCTTGAATTTCTGGTCCTCCTGCCTATATCTTCCTAAGCACTGGGTTACAGGAGTGCACCATCATGCCCAGGTAATGTGGTGGTTTATCAAGTCCAGGGCCTCCTGTATGCTAGACAAACACTATACAATCAATCCCTAGTCCAAAATGTGTTACTTTTTGCATTTTATGCCCTTGCTGAATTCAATGGTTCTGGTTTATTTTCTTGTTGGTGTTTTGAATTTTCTTTTCTTTTTTTTTTCAAGAGAGAGTTTCTCTAAGTACTCCTGTAAAGGTTCACCGATTCATTCAAATAGTCAACAGAACTTTCTGCTGTGCACCACGTACAGTCCTATTGTTGAGTTAGCCATACGAAGTGAGACTTTGGATTTCTTGGTTAAGAAATGCTCTGTGGGGCTGGAGAAATGGCCTAGTGGTTAAGAGCACTGGTTGCTCTTCCAAAGGTCCTGAGTTCGGTTCCCTGCAACCACATGGTGGCTCACAACCATCTTTAATGAGATCTGGTGCCTTTTTTTTTTTTTTTGGTTTTTTGAGACAGTGTTTCTCTGTGACTTTGGAACCTGTCCTGGAACTATCTCTTGTAGACCAGGCTGGTCTCGAACTCACAGAGATCTGTCTGCCTCTGCCTCCCAAGTGCTGGGATCAAAGGCGTGCACCACCACTGCCTGGCTTCTGGTGCCCTCTTCTGGCCTGCAGGGATACATAAATAAATTAATTAAAGAAAAGAAAAGAAATTCTGTGTGATAGACCCAGGAGAGCCTCAGACAACAGGAGCAATGTCTGCCTCCTAAAACTGACAGATGCATGTATTCTCTTTGTTTTCTGCAGGTCAGCAAACGTTCTTCTGTAGACCTGTGTGGCCGGAATGATGCAAACCTTAAGGTGATCTTCCCTGATGCAGAGGTGGAGGATGTCACTAACTGTGGGCTCAAGGTCAGAGCTCAGCCTGGGGATTATGTGCTGGTGAAGGTAAGGTGTTTTGAGTTTTCTTGTTCTGTTTGTCTAACAAAATCTCAGGACACAACTGGTTTACTGGCTGCAGGCCTCATAGTCCTCTTTCCCTTCCCTGACATTGGACTAAGAAATGCTCTTCTTAAAATTGGAAATTCCCAATGTGAGTGCTGGGAACCAAACTTAGGCCTTCTGGAAGATCAGCAAGTTCTCTTCACCACTAAGCGAGCTTTCAGACCTTATTTTACTATTTTTAGTTGTGTGTATGTGTATGTGTATGTCTGTGCATGTGAATGCAGGTACTTGCAGAGGTCAGAAGTTTCAGATCTCCCTGGAGCTAGAATTAAAAGTGATTGTGAGCTACCTAATGTGGGTGCTAGGAACTAATTCAAGTCCTTAGGAAGAACAATATGTATCCCCCTTTTTTCCTCTAAATTTATTCATTTATTTTATGACTATGGATGTTTATGTACCATGTGTGTGCCTGGAGTCTGTGGAGGCCAGAAGAGGGCTTTGGATCCCTCCTGGGACTGAAGTTACAGACAATGTGAGTTGCCATCTGGGTCCTGGGAATTGAATGGAAGAACACCCATTGCTCTTATCTGCTGAGCCATCTCTCTAACCCCCACAGTATGTGCTCTTATTTTCTGAGAGTACCCAAGATTATTTTTTAAGAAAGCAGTGTAACTTTAGATTTAGTTGCTATATGCAAGGTGGTGCAATAAAGAAATTGCTGATGTGACCGCTCTGTTATTAGGGAAGGATTTTATTGTGAATAAGAGAAAGTATTCAGAGGCATCTATCTGGAAGAGTCCAGAGCAGTGAGTAAGAAAAGGAGACTGGATATGGCCAGGATTACCTGTGAGAGAAAAGAGACTAGCCAGAAAGGGAATAGTGAGGATAGCAAGTGTAGCCAGGGGCAGGGAACTTAAAAGAGAGCAGGAATTTGAGATGAGAAGGGCCAGGATGCTAGTGTGGACTTTGAAACATTACTAGTACGTGTGAGTAGGGATTGAGTAAGCTTGGAGGCTGGAATGGGCTTTGATATGAAACCACAGGTAGCCATATGTCCCTCTGCCCGAGGTAAGGGAAATGACTCCTTTTGGCAGATGTGAACTGGTTTCACAAGTTGTCAAGGAAAACAGGCTTTTATCTAATTGCTGGAAATCCTCTTATAATTCAGTTTAAGCTCATTTCTGAATATTTGGATTGCCTGAGCTCTAACAGTTGCCTTTTCATATTGCCTCTTATTTTCTTCCCACTGTAACTAACTATGGGTCACTTGATAAAAAGCAGTAAGGTTGGTGATCAGGTTGTAATTTTTTCCCCCTGAAGACAGGGTTTTTCTGTGTAGTCCTGGGTGTCCTGGAACTAGCTCTGTAGACCAGACTGGCCTTGAACACAAAGATCTGCCTGCCTCGCTTTTGCACCACCACTGCTCAGCTATTTATCTTTTGATACAGGTTTTCTCTGTGTAGCTCTAACTGTCCTGGAATTTACTATGTAGACAAGGCTGCCCTCTAATTCACAGAGATCTGCCTGCCTCTGTGACCCCCTGCCCTCATTTCCCCCCATTCCAAGAGCTGAGGTTAAAGACAAGTTCTGGCCTAGCAGACTACTTTGTTGTTATTTTTGTTTTCTGAGACAGGGTTTTCACTTTGTAGCCCTAGCCTAGAACTCACTATGTAGACCAAGGCGACCTTGAATTTGCAGAGATATGGATATTTCAGATTTGTGAGTGCTAGGATTAAAGATTGTCACTTCACCTAGCTTCTGGAACATGACTTTAATCACTGGGGAGGAGATAGGATCCCTATGGTTTATTGTCTAACTGGGCAGCCTAGTTGGTAAGCCCAGGTCCTGGTGAGACAATGTCTCAAAAACCATGTGAGCAGCCCTTGTGCAATGACACCAAGGTTGACCTCTGGCCTCCATATATTCATGCTCAAAGTGACATATCCATGTTATTTGTGCAGTTGCTCACAATGAATAGATACGTGGAAGTAAATATTTGTCATCAAACCAAAAACAAAAGTTTATATCTTATCAAAGTTCCCATGTTATGATAGTATAATTCTCTTTTGAGACAGGGTTTATGCATCTGTGGCTGGCTTGAAACTCACTATGTAAACTAGGCCTACTTGGAACTCAAGAGAAATCCAATTTTCTTCTGATCATTGGGATAAAAGGTGTGCATCACCAAGTCTGGTTTACCTACAAATTTGTTTTTTTTCTTGGCCAATCAGTGTTTTATTCATCAATCAATAAGACAGACATATCTACAGAAGAACATTCCCCATCATCTCTTTTCTTTCTAAATAAAAAGGGTTTTAACTTTAACATAGTAAAATTACATATAATAAAACAGTTATTAAGCAAGAACTATAATTATAATATCTAGTCTATTAACATCAGGAATTACAGAAAATATTCTATCATCTATCATATCTTTGTGAGTCTAAAGTCTTATATATAACTTATCTTTAATCTTAACTAAGGAAAACTATAACCATAACTATCATCTATCTTCAACTCTATCAAAGACCACAGAAGGATAGTATATAAACGGTAGAATTGACAGAGACATTTGCTACCTGCACAATTGCCTGAAGTTCTTCTGTAATGTTGGGGCATCCATCTTCAGCCCATAGGCCACAGTGTATATGGCTGACTTCTCGTGAAGGAGGAAATTATAAACTGTCCACCTGTTTTGGCAGTTTGTTAATCATTTTTCTGTGTCCTGTAGAATGTCTGGCAGACTTTCATGAAGTAGGAACTCTTCTGGACTGCCCATCTTGTTTTATAAGTTCAGCAGTCACTTTCCTGTGGGTCCTGCATGTCCAGTTTATGCAGCAACAGCCAAACAGTCTAGGCAAGGTTTGCGGTCACTCTTTAGCAGTTTCTTACCCAAATGTCTAGTCTTGCTATATCAAAAGCAAACTCCATAACAAGTTTCTTCGATGCCCATCTTCCTCTCAGACATAATTGTTGTTACCAGGAGCAGTTGTGTTTCATAGTCATGAAAAACTCTAGACCATTTTAAATTCCACTTTCTGAAGGTCTTTGAAAGGTTCAAAGACTATCTATCTATCCATTTCAAATGTATCTCTGTATATCTAGAAAACCTAATTGACCTAACTATAAGTTTTGACTATCATAGATGACTATAGATGATAATCCGTATATAATTATGCATTACATTTTAAAAGATCTGTATAAACAATACTTAAACAAGAGGATAAATATACATATAACAAAATTGACCTTAAATTTGTATCAATAAATGAAAATCCATACCAATGCAAGTATTCATTTCTATATCATTTCTGCTTTTTCCCTTAAAAAGAGATTGAATGTGATCATTGCCCATTTATAACCAATCCCATTTAAATGAAAACAAACATTTATAAACAATATTTGGGAATGTGGGTGGTATTCTCTCCAAACTGCTTCCTGCTGTTTGGGGGCGCTGAAATACCATGGGGACCAAATCCTAGTTGTAGTATTCTGCAAGGCTACATCATCCCAGGCGTCTGGGAAGTTGAATCAACTAGGCCATTGCTTCAGGGGGTCTTGCTTCATCAAACCATATTAGTCTGGAAGGAATCCACAGCTTTTCATTTTCTGTGGAAACAAAAGTAGAAATTCTTTTCCTCAGTAACCTGTCCTTAGACTTAAATTTTGAAGTCAAAGCATTTTCAAAATATGTAAATTGGGTTAATCCAGCAGTATTTCTTTTTAGCAGTTGTTGCTATTTCCTCAGCAGTCAAACAATTGAGAGACAACACAGTAGCATACAGTATCAAGATACTTTGTGTATTTTCTATCTTTACATGGCTTTTGAATTATTTATTTATTATTACTCTATTTCTCTTACTTTTATTTTCTTTTTTTGAGACAGGGTTTCCCTGTGTAACTTTGGCTGCCCTTGAATTCACTCTGTACATCAGGCTGGCTTTGAAATCACAAAGATCTGCTTGCTTTTTCCTCCCAAGAGCTGGGATTAAAGGCTTCTTCTTCTCCTCCTCCTCTTCTTTCTCCTCCTCCTCCTCCTTCTCCTTCTTCTTTTTCTCCCCCCCTTTTTAAAATACTATCATGTTTCATTTCTCTCACAAGCCAATGTGTATTTTTAAACACACTGTAAACCTTATAGGGGTTTCACTTCATTTGAATTTGTCTTTACTGAATATCTCTACCTTTTTCTAGCCACAATCTTTTATCTGCTAAACAACATTGTTAAAATTAAAGCTGTAGCTGTTTTAGCCACTGTATTTCCAAGATGGCAGGGGTACATTTACCACCAGCACTGAGAGCTGTCCTCGCTGCCTTGGTCTATGCTGCTATCAAGCAGCATGCTGCTGGCTTGGAGATGTGGTCACTGCCACTGACAGAACACCAAATAGACTGGATTAAAAAAAAAAAAAAGTTCCCTCACCTCATAATAATCAAAACAATAAACATACAAAATAAAGAAAGAATATTAAGAGCTGCAAAGTAAAAAGGCCAGGTAACATATAAAGGCAGACCTATCAGAATTATACCTAACTTCTCAATGGAAACAATGAAAGCTAGAAGTTCCTGGACAGACATTATATAGACACTAAGGGACCATGGGTACTAGCCCAGACTACTATATCCAGCAAAGCTTTCAATCACTAGAGATAGAGAAAGGAAAACATTTCATGATAAAACCAGGTTTAAACAATACCTATCCACAAACTCTGCCATACAGAAAGTACTAGAAGGAAAATGCCAACCCAAGGAATCAGCTATATCCACAAGAACACAGACAATAGATGAGCTTATAGCAGCAAATCCGAAAGAAGGGATGAACACCCAGTGCCATCACCACCAACAAAAACAAAAATAACAAGAATTAGCAATCACTGGCCATTAATATCCATTAATATGAATGGTCTCAACTCACTTATAAAAAGGCACAGGCTAATAAATTGGATACAAAAACAGAATCCATCTTCCTGCTGCATACAAGAAACACGCCTCAACCTCAGACAGACATTACCTCAGAGTAAACAATTGGAAAAAAATTTTCCAATCAAATGGAACTAAGAAACAAGCTGGTGTAGCTATCCTAATATCTAGCAAAAATAGACTTCAAATTAAAATCAGTCAAAAAAAGATGAAGAAGAGCATTCATATTCATCACAGGGGGAAAAAAAAAATCCATCAAGAGGAAATCTCAATTCTGAACATCTATGCCCCAAACACAAAGTCTCCCACATTTGTAAAAGAAACATTACTAAAGCTTAAATCACAAATTAAACCCAACATACTAATAGTGGGACACTTCAATACTTCACTCTCATCACTAGACAGGTCTGCCAAGCAGAAGCTTTACAGAGAAATAAGGGAACTAACAGATGTTGTGACTCAAATGGACTTACCAGATATCTATAGAATATTCCATCCAAACACAAAAGAATATACTTTCTTCTTAGCACCTCATGGAACCTCCTCAAAAATAGACAACATATGCAGTAACAAAGCAAACCTCAACAGATACAAAAAAATTGCAATAACCCCATGTATCTTACTGGAATATCATGGCTTAAAGTTAACTCAACAACAAATTGCAGAAAGCCTACAAACACATGGAAATTGAACAATGATCAGCTGAATCACCACTGGGTTAAGGAAGAAATAAGGAAAGAAATTAAAGACTTCCTAAAATTTAATGAAAATGACCGCATAACATACTGAAAGTTATGGGACACAATGAAAGTAGTGCTAAGAGGAAAGTTCATAGCACTAAATGCCTACATAAAGAAGGTGGAAAAATTCCACACTAGTGAATTAACAGAACATCAGAAAGTGCTAGAAGAAAAAGAAGCAAACTCACTCAGAATGAGTAGACAACAAGAAATGGTCAAATTGAGGGATGAAATCAATAAAATAGAAACAAAGAAAACAAAGAATGAGACAAAGAATTGGTCCTTTGAGTAATTCAACAAAATAGACAAACCTTTATCCAAATTAATCAAGACACAGAGAAAGAATATTCAGACTAACAAAATCAGGAACAAAAAGTTCCTGGACATGACAGCCTACACTAAGGAAATACAGAGAATCATCAGGTCATACTTTAAAAACCTGTACTCCACAAAATTGGAAAACTTTAAGGAGATGGACAATTTTCTAGATAAGTACCACATGCCATAATTAAGTCAAGAACAGGTAAAGAACTTAACTACAACTATAATGCTTATGGAAGTAGAAGCAGTTATCAATAGTCTCCCAACCAAAAAAAAAAAGCCCAGGGCCAGATGGTTTCAGTGCAGAATTCTACCAGATGGTCAAAGAAGAGCTAATACCAATACTCTGATATTATTACACACAATAGAAATGGAAGGAACATTGCCAAATTCTCTCTTTCTCTCTCTTTCTTTTGGTGTTTTGAGACAGAGTTTCTCTGTATTGCTTTGGAGCCTGTCCTGGAACTCACTCTGTAGACCAGGCTGGCCTCAGACTCACAGAGATCCACCTGCCTCTGCCTGCTGAGTGTTGGGACTAAAGGTGTTCACCACCAATGCCTGGCTGCCAAACTTTTTACGAGGCTACAGTTTTCCTGTTACCTAAATCACACAAACACACAACTAAGACAGGGAATTACAGACCAAATACCCTTATGAACATTGATGCAAAAATATTCAATAAAATACTTGCAAACCGAATCCAAGAACACATCATAAAAATCATCCACTATTACCAAGTAGGATTTATCCCAGTGATTCAACATATGAAAATCTGTCAATGTAATCTACCATATAAACAAACTGAAAGAAAAAAAAAAACCACATGATCATCTCATTAGATGCTGAAAAAGCCTTTGACAGAATTCAACACCCCTTCATGATAAAGGCAATATACAGTAACCCAATAGCCAACATCAGACTAAATGGAGAGAAACTCAATGTGATCCCACTGAAATCAGGAACAAGATAAGGCTGTCCACTCTCTTCATATGTATTCAATATGGTACTAGAAGTTCTAGCCACAGCAATAATACCACAAAAGGAGATCAAGGGAATACAAATTGGAAAAGAAGTCGTCAAACTCTCAGTATTTGCTGATATTATAGTTTACATAAGTGACCCCCAAAATTCTACCAGGGAACTCCTACAACTGATAAACACCTCCAGTAATGTAGCAGGATACAAGATTGATTAAAAAAAATCAGTAGCCCTCCTATATATAAATATAAACAGTCTATGAAAGAAATCAGAGAAATATCCACCTTTATAATAGCCACAAATAGCATAACATATCTTGGGGTAACTCTAACCAAACAAGTGAGAGACCTGTATGAGAAGAACTTTAAGTCTTTAAAGAAGATATCAAAAAATGGAAAGATCTCCCATGCTCATGGGTAGGTAGGATCAACATAGTAAAAATGGCAATCCTACCAAAAGTAATCTACAGATTCAATGCAATCCTATCAAAATCCCAGAACAATTCTTTGCAGACCTGGAAAGAACAATGCTCAATTTGATATGGAAAACCAAAAAAACACAGGATAGTCAAAACAACCCTGTACAATAAAGGATCACCTGGGGTCATCACCGTCCCTGACTTCAAGCTCTATTATAGAGCTATAGTAATGAAAACAGCTTGGTATTGGCACAAAAATAGACAGGTGGACCAATGGAATGGAATACCGTGGTGTCCACACACACACATACACACACACCTATGAACTCCCTGTTTTTGACAAAGAAGCTAAAAATATAAAATGGAAAAAAGAAGAAAGCATTTTCAATAGATGGTTGTGGTATAACTGGAAGTTGACATGTAGAAGACTGAAAATAGACCCATCACTATTGCCATGCACAAAACAAGTCCAAATGGATCAAAGACCTCAATATAAATCCATCTACACTGAACCTCATAGAAGATAAAGTGTGAAATACCCTTGAACGCATAGACACAGGAGACCTCTTCCTAAGTATAACACCAGTAGCTCAGAGAGTGAGATCAGCAATTAATAAATGAGACCTGAAACTGAGAAGCTTCTCTAAAGCAAAGGACATGGTCAACAAGACAGAATGGCTCCCTACAGAATAGGAAAAGGTTTTCACCAACTTCACATCTGACAGAGGGTTGATCTCCAAAATATACAAGGAATTCAAGAAACTAAACATCAAATTACCATGTAATCCAATTTTAAAAATGGGGTATAAATCTAAACAGAGAATTCTTAAGAGAACAATCTCAAATGGTAGAAAGACACTTAAGGAAATGCTCAACGTCCTTAGTTATTAGGAAAATGCAAATCAAAACACTCTAAGATACCATCTTATACTGATCATAATGGTTAAGATAAAAAACACTGATAGCTGGAGAGGATGTGGAGTAAGGGAAATACTCCACTGCTGGTAGGAGTGCAAACTTGTACAGCCTCTGTGGAAATCAGTATGATGATTTCTCAGAAAATTAGGAATTGACCTACCTCAAGACCCTGCAATACTACTTTTTAGCATGTGCCCAAAGGAGACACATACCATAAGGACATTTGCTCAGCTATGTTCATAGCAACATTATTAATAATAGCTAGAACTTGGGAACAACCTAGATGCCCCTCAACAAAAGAATGGATAAAAGAAAATGTGGTACATTTACACAATGAAGTACTATTCAGTGGTAAGAAACAATGACATCCTAATATTTGCAGGCAAATGGATGAAACTAGAAAAAAACAACCTGAGTAAGGTAACCCAGACCCAGAATGACACATATAGTATGTACTCACTCATAAATTGATGCCATACTTAAAGCAAAAGATACCCAGCCTACAATCTACAACCCCAGAGAAGCTAGAACTCTCTTCTAGAAACAGATGGAAACAGATGCAGAAATCCACAACTGTTGGGGCTAAGCTCCTGGAGTACAATCAAGAGGAGGGAGCACTTCCATATGGAGAGATACCTTGCTCAGCTTAGGCACAGGGGGTGGCGTAGGGACCTGGGGGGGGAGGGGAGGAGGGCCTTGGTCCTGCCTCAAGGAGATAATAGGACAGACTTAGTAGACTTCCTAGGGGAGGCCTTACCCTCTCCGAGGAGCAGATGGGAGGAGAAAGTGGGATTGGAATGTAAATAATAAATTAAAAAATAAAACAATATAGAAACAAAACCCCAACAAAACAAAGAAACAAACAAAAAAGATATGTTAATCTGTTTATGCTGCATTTGTTTAGTTATATAAAGATGTATTGCGATTTAACCTTGCCTGCCTAAAGCACCTGATTGCTCTGGTAAAAATCTGAACGGCCAATAGTTAGGCAAAGGAGGAATAGCTGGGGCTGCTGGGCAGAGAGAAAAGGGGAGCCAGCCAGCCAGCCAGCAGGGGGTCGGCCATGCAGGCACAGAGGAAGCAGGGAAGCAGGATGGAGAGTATTTAGATCAGCCTGGGGGCAGCACATAGTTGAAAAGAAATGGTGGTTCAAGAAAGCCCACTACAAATAGCCAAAAATTCAAGGCTAGCCTAGACATAGTGAGTTCCAAGCCAGCCAAGGCTATTTCAGAGAGTGAAATACTCTCTCACTCTCTCTCTTTTATTTTTTTTTTGGAGACAAGGTTTCTCTATGTAACCCTGGCTGCAGTGAAACTCTCTGTGTATACCAGGCTGGCCTCAAATTCACAGAGATCTGCCTCTGTTTCCTAAGTGCTAGGATTAAAGGTGTGCACCACCACTGCCCTGCCCAGTGAATTCTTATAGTGACCTCACTCAGGTAGCTGTTTCTGAGATCAAAAAGAATGTTTTTGTGGAACCCAGAAATGCGATGAGAAATGTGATTAATGGCTACTTTGGGGTCCTAGCCATTCATTCCTTAATCAGAGATGAAAATCTTTCTCATTAGGTCTTGATCAAAAATATCATAAGGATTAACCAATCAGCAGTGGCACATACCTTTGATTCCAGCACTTGGGAGACAGAGGCAGGTGATCTCTGAGTTTGAGGCCAACTTGGTATATAGAGAGACTTCTATCTAGTACAGCCAGAGCTACACAGAGAAACCCTGTCTTGAAAAATAAAACAAACAAAAAATCATAAGGATGGCTTTTACTAGCCCAGCTTGCATCTATCCCAACTCATTCTGGAGACTGGAGGGTGGTATTTATGTTGTGCAGCTTTTATTTTTTATTTATTTTTAGATAGGATTCTGTTACATAGCCCTGGCTAGCCTGGAACACACTCTGTAGACCAAGCTGTTTATTATTATTATTATTATTTTTCTCGTCGTGTCAGGGTTTCTCTGTATTGCTTTGGAGCCTGTCCTGGAACTAGCTCTGTAGACTGGGCTGGCCTCGAACTCACAGAGATCTGCCTGCCTCTGCCTCCCTAGGGTTGGGATAAAGGCATGCGCCAACCACTGCAGGCTACCTGTTTGTTTACTAATTGAGAGATACAAAGGGAGTGGATCCAGTTAGGAGGGGAGATGAGAAGGAACTGGAAGGAGGAGAAACTGTAATCAGGATGTATTATATGAGGAAAAAAATCTATTTTCAATAAAGAGGAAAAAATAAAAGTAAATATGATTTCAAAAGACACTTTAGATCCCTCCATAAATGGAAAGCCAGTATCTTGTGCCATAGGTAGAAAGTATCCTTAAAAATAAGCACAATGAAAACAAAACAATGTCGTTAAACTCCAACCGGATCTGGTGTCCTGCACAAGGCTCTGGGGGCCTTTTCTCTGTTGAAAAAGGAAGTGTTCACAGAGTGTGGAAAGCATGCCAGTGGTCAGGGAGACTGTCTGCCTAGTAACAGACTGAAGGAAACTACAGAGGGAAGAAGGCTCCACTCCCAGCAGCAGCCCAGGTGTGTCCTGCTGTGCCCAGCCTGCAGTTCTGTTCTCCCTTCCTGTGGAAGGCTGGTTCTCTCTCTTCCATGCTGGGCAGGCTGGAGATCAGCTCAGGCTGAACTGATGGCTCTAGCCAATCAAGTGTGCAACTGTGTGCCCCATTAGAATACTGACTACTGTGGTTGGGATGTTCACGGTCCCTTATGGGCCTTACACACCTGATGGAGCGTGTGGCTTCTTACCTCATATGCATTGCCATTCTGTCTGATGTGTCTTCCTTTCAGATTTGAGATACCACAAGTACCATGAACTTCCTGTCATCTCTATCCATGTCCTGTGTCCATGGTGCTGTCAGGTTACATTGTCTTTTGATGGGTTGTCTTTCAGATCACCTCTGCCAGTTCTCAAACTCTCAAAGGACACATTCTCTGCAGGACCACTATGAAAGACTCATCTACATATTGCTTGACCTGAGTGGATGGCTTAATAGTGGACTTGGCCAGTTTTTCCTCATGCTTTGGAGACAAGGCAATAGTCATGAAGCGCCTTGGTACCAAATGGAAGAGTACATTTCTTTGTTGTCACTTGAACAGCTTTTACAATAAATTTCATAAGTTAATGGCTCATTTGTCTGTATTTTTCTTTTTCTTCTTGGCTTATTTATGGGGTTCTTTTCTATCTCTATGTTGAGTGCTTCTCAGCACAATATTTGTTATTTGATGCTATTGACTCAGCTGCTAACCACCTCTACTTGTTCATTTACTTATTTGGACTGAGGATTTTCATCATGGCCACCTTTTTTTTCAGCCTTTCCCTTTAGCTGTAAGAGCACTTAGAATTTTTGAAAATGTTATTACCTATTAACAGGCTCTGAGCAATTGTTCTTGGCTTATTTCCCATTGTACTTATTCATGAAGTAAAATAAGCATGAAAATCAAAATCCAAGATGGTGGCATGGAATAATTAGAACTAGATTTCAATTCAAATCTTTACTCCTTTAGCATTATGTGAGGACTGTGGGTGTAACTCAGTGGTATAATGCTTGTCATAGTAAGCAAGGCCCTAGGTTAGATCCCCAGCACCACAGGGGGAAAAAGCAGAATAATGCTTATAGTGCTCCTACTCATCATTTTCCCTGAGGTAGGTTCTTTAATAATTGAGGCTGTCCTTGAATTTGCTCCCCCCCCCCAATGCTAGAATTAAAGGAATATACTACCATACTAGGTATGCATGTCTGGGGATCAAATTTAGAGCTTCATGTATGCTGAGCAAGTACTCCTCACCAACTGAGCTATATCCACTGGTCCACTATAAGCTCTTAGCAAATGGAAATAGTTCTTGAAATATTTGCTTCTGAAACAGACTGTGTATTTAGGCATGCTGAACTGTTAATTGTGTCTGGCTGTGATCTGCTTCAGATACCCTACTGACTAGCATGACAGCCCATGGGGGCCTTCTTCAGTGTGGTTCAGTCTTGGACAGTTGGCTCTATTTTCAGAGTCCAACTTTTAATTATTTATTTACTTTTTATGTGCATTGGTGTTTTGCCTGCATGTATGTCTGTGTGAGGGTGTCAGATCTTGGTATTACAGACAGTTGTTAGTTGCCATGTAAATGCTGGGAATTGAACCTAGGTCCTCTGGAAGAAGTCAGTGCTCTTAACCACTGAGCCATCTCTCCAGCCTCTTTAGTGTTCATCTTATCCTGAAAAGAACATCTATTATGGATCGTTTTCCAATTCTTTAAAAGTAAATTATCCAAGTATTACAAAAGTTACCAGGAGGAAAATGACAAGAAGGCCCAGATGAAAATCATATGTAATCAAACATTTCTCTTGGACTGCCTGTTCCTAAATACCTGGCAGCTGCTTTCTAAATAACTGACTCAGAGACATAATTTTCTTCTAAATACTTGGCTGATAGCTCAGGTTTATTACTTACTAGCTCTTCCATTTTAAATTAACCCATATTCTTTATTTATGCTCTGCCACATGGTGGTACCTTATTTAGCATGATGAGTTCATCTCCTGCTCCCTCTGTGTCTGACTGGTGATTCCTGACTCCACCCTTCTCCTTCCCAGCATTCTCAATTTGGCTTTCCTGCCTAACTGCCTGCCCAGCTACCGGCTTTCTGCTTTTTATTAACCATATTCATAATACATATTCATAGAGTAGAAAAGGATTGTTTTACAGCAATCATATTCTACAAGGGATGACAGATCAGAAGTGGTGTCTTCTCTTGGTCACATGTGGTGCCGGAACAGCCGTCTCTACCTTCCATCATACTTGCTCCAGCTACCCCAGCTACCGAACAGACTTTGTATCTTTTGTGCCAAAAAAGGTAAAGGGTACAGTTTTATAAGGAAGGAAACAACAACAGAAGTCTTCACCCAAAATTTATAGCACAAATGTGAACCTTTAAATGATTCTTCTCAGACAAGTCTGAATAACTCAAAAATGACCTAGTGATATCTCCAGCTGAGCAAACAGCTTTTACGTAGGTTGCTTTGTTTCTGACTAGTTAGTATCTCACAATTGTGTTTCATCCATTATTTAAAACTCTAAGATTGCCTAAGTGTGGAGATGATGGCATTCTTTTCTTTTAGGCCCTGCAATTAAGATGATTCTCTGCCCTTGGGGAATTTACTACTGTGTAAGTGGAATGCATTTTTCTATCACAGCTCAATTTCAGGCATCAGTGAATAGTTGTTTGGAAGATTTGCTCTCTTACTCATTTTTTTTACTTAAGCCTTTGGCTTTACGTATGTTGAAATCTAAGGAAATTTTTCCTTTTGTATTTCATTTCATAGTTACAATTCATTTAGTATATACCATTGCTACCTGTTGCTTAACATTTTTTAAAAAAGATTTATTTTTATTTCTGTGTGCGTGTGTGTCTGTGTTTGCCATGTGAACAGATTCCTGTGGAGTTGGAAGAGTGTTGGATCCCAAAATGAAGTTACAGGTGGTTGTGAGCTGCCTGCTGTAGGTACTTGGAACTTAGGTTCTCTGCAAGAGCAGTATAAACAAGGCAGCTAATAAGAGAAAGCATTTAATCAGAGGTTTATAGTTTCACAATTAGTCCATTATCGTGGCAGGGAGTATGACAGTATGCAGGCAGATGCTGAAGTGGTAGTTGAGAACTACCTTCAGATCCATAAGTAGAGAGAGAGAGAGAGAGAGAGAGAGAGAGAGAGAGAGAGAGAGAGAGAGAGAGAGAGAGAGGTCAGAGAACAGCTTGCAGGAGCTGGTTTTCTTGGTTTTCTTCCACAGTGTGGGTCATACAGAACTCAGTTTGTCAAGCTTGGTGACAAGCTTGTTTTTTGAGCCATCTTGTTACCTCCTACTTGGTAATTGTGCTGAATAGTTTTATGTTATTTTGTTGCAAGCTACTTATTTGAGAGGAAGGGTCCTCAATTAAGAAAAGGCCCCTTGGTGATAGATTGTTTATGATCTGTTAAAGCCACTGAAGATCAGAATGCAAAGCTAGCCACAGCCATAGAAGCTGGGCAGTGATGGCACATACCTTTAGTCTCATGACTTGGGAGACAGAGGCAGATTGATCTCCATGAGTTCAAGGCCACCTGGGGCTACATGAGAGTGAATTAGTCTAAAAGAGAAACAGAGTTCATGCCTTTAATCCCAGTACTAGAGAGGTATGTTAAAATAGGAGCAGGGCATTCAGTATTCAGTCAGTATTCAGGCAATTAGTCTCCAGCTGCTTTGAGGTCAGGATTGCCCCAGCCTTGGTAGAGGTAAGATCTTTCTGCTGGTTTGGTTGCTTTGCTTTTTTCATCTTCATCTTGAACTCCAATATCTGTCTCTGGATTTTTATTATTCATGCTACAGGCCTCCATAAGATCCAGCTGTAGGCAAATATGCAGGGCATTTTCTTAATTAGTGATTGATGGGGTGTGACCTAGACCATTGTGGGTGGTGTCCTGGGTTCTGAAAGAAAGTAGGCTGACAACATCAACTTAAATGAAGAGAAACTCAAAGCAATTCCACTAAAATTAGAACAAGACAAGGTTGTTCATTCTCTCCATATCTATAATATAATATTCAAAGTTCTAGCTAGAGCAATAAGACAACAAAAGGAGATCAAAGTGATGGATACAAGTTGGAAAAGAAGAAGTCAAACTTTTACTATTTGCAGATGATATGATAGTACACATAAGTGACCCCAAAAATTCTACCAGGGAACTCCTACAGCTGATAAACACCTTCAGTAATGTGGTAGGATACATGATTAACTAAGAAAAGAAAATCAGTAGTCCCCCTATATACAAATGATAAACAGGATGAGAAAGAAATCAGAGAAACATCTCACTCATTCTAACCGAACAAGTGAAAGACCTGTATGACTTTGTCTTTGAAGAAAAAAAACTGAAGATATCACAAAATGGAAAGATCTCCCATGCTCTTGGATAGGTATCATAAACATAGTAAAAATGGTAGTCTTAAAAAAAGCAATCTACAGATTCAATGCAATCTCTATTAAAATCCTAGCACAACTCTTCACAGACCTTGAAAGAAAAATAGTCAAGTTCATATGGAAAAGCAAAAAACTCAGGATAACCAAAACAATCCTGTATAATAAAGGGACTTCTGGAGGTATCACCATCATTGACTTCAAGTTCTACTATAGAGCTACAGTAATAAAAACAGCTTGGTATTGGCATAAAAACAGATACGTGGATTAATGGAATTGAATTGAAGATGCTGATATTAATGCACACACCATAGAACACCTGATACTTGACAAAGAAGCCAAATTTGTACAATGGGAAAAAAGAAATCATCAACAAGTCTCTGTGTCTTGATTTGGGAGCCAGTTGGTGGCCCAAAAGAAAAAGACTGTTATAAAAAACATGATCATGTTCTTCACAGCAGTTAAACCACTTTCTGTTGCCAACTTCTGTTTAAGTTACTTTCTGTTGATGTGATGAAATATCATGACCAAAGTAGCTTATGGGAGAGTTTATTTTGGTTTACTCTTCCAGAGAGTGAGTCCATGATGGAGTCCAATTATTCTGTTAGTGGCTCAGTCCTTGAAGTTAGGTGTCACAGTTGTCCTAATTTGACATGGAAGGCCTGGAGGATTCCTGAATAGTTGCTGATCTTCAATATATATTGGAAGCTCAAAGAAGTAGGTTCTAATGTTGAGGAAGAATAGCATAGCAACAGGATAAATAAAATTGCCAGTGAGAGAGAGCAAAAACCAATGTTACCTTCTCCCAGGTCTTTTTTATCTAGGGTTACCACTAGAAGGTGCTGCCCACAGTTAGGGTGGACCTTCCTGCTTCAAATAATCTAAGAAAGACCTCAGGGAATACTTAGAAGCTTGTGTTTTAGTTGATCCATTCACTCTGACAACCAAGATTAACTGTAATAGATTCCATGGAACTAGTTACAAATGGTTGTGTCACTATGCATGCACTATGGACTGAACCCAGGTCCTCTGCAAGAAGGCAAGTGCTCTTAACCATTCAACCAGCTCTCCAGCCCCTTCACTTGGTAAGTTTTGATGTGTGTATATCTGTGATACTTTCTAAATCAAACAGTGACTGTGTTCATCAGTCTGAAGAATTTCTTGTGTCCCTTTGCAGTCTGTCATGGATTTTCATGTTACAACCCTTTTATTTCGCCCCTCAAATAATTTATTAAACAACACTTTTGTTTTTTGAGACAGGGTTTCTCTGTATAGCCCTGGTTGTCTTAGTCTCAAACTCACAGAGATCTGCCTGCCTCTGCCTCCTGAGTGCCGGGAGTAAAGTCTTGCCCCCCCCTGGCTATTAAACAACATTTTTATAACCTGCAATATTTCCAAATACAGTTGTATTTATTTATATTATAAAATACAAAGATCTCTTCTGATCTGTACTTTTTGTGGTCTAATTTTCTGTAGACCTATTTTATATCCTAAGTAGTTGATAGACTCTCCTTTTTGTATTTTTTCAGGTGCAATTTGTAATCCCCAGCGAGGTAAAACTTCCTTTACTTTCTCAAACATTTTTTCTAATATTTCTCCTTTAGAGTCAGCTAACAATATATCATCCATGTAATGATAGATTATGGATTGTGGAAACTGTTTACGAATTATTTCTAACGGTTTTTGTACGAAATATTGGCACAGGGTGGGGCTACTTAGCATTCCCTGTGGCAAAACCTTCCATTGATATCTCTTCACCGATTGAGAATTATTATAATTAGGTACCGTGAAGGCAAATTTCTCTTTGTCTTGTTCTTGTAAAGGTATAGTGAAGAAGCAATCCTTTAAATCAATAACTATAATAGGCCATTCTTTGGGTATCAAAGAAGGCAAGGGCATTCCAGGCTGTAGAGAGCCCATTGGCTGGATAACTTTATTGATGGCTCTCAGGTCTGTAAGCATTCTCCATTTACCAGATTTCTTTTTGATCACAAATACAGGAGAATTCCAAGGGCTGGTTGATTCCTCAATATGTCCAGCATTTAGCTGTTCCTGAACCAGGCTTTCTAAAGCTTCTAACTTCTCAGAGGTCATAGGCCATTGTCCTACCCAGACAGGTTCCTCTGTTAGCCATTTTAAAGGTAGGGCTTTTGGTTCCTCTGTTTGTTCAGCATTTGTATTTTGTTTTTGTACTGCCTGGATATTTGGTCTCTGTCTTGTATAGTACTTAACAGTATTCTTTCCACAATCATGAGGTCGTCTATGGTTCCTATCTAATACAGGAGGAATGTTAATCTGTGTATTCCATTGCTGTAATAGATCACGACCCCATAAATTTATCACTACATCAGCCACATATGGTCTCAACCTCCCTCTCTGTCCTTCTGGTCCTATACATTCAATCCATCTCGTGCTTTGTTTTACCTGAGCCAGGGTTCCAGTCCCTAAGAATTGAACATTTACCTCATGCAGGGGCCATCTTTGAGGCCAAGATTTATTAGATATGATAGTTACATCAGCTCCTGTGTCCAGGAGACCCTCAAACAGTCTATTATTCATCTTAACTATCAATCTAGGCCTATGACTATTTATAGCAGTTTGCCAAAATATACGTTTTTCATTTCCTTCTGTCATGTTTGATTCAACTTCCGTCACTAGTTCGTCATCCAGAGCAGTATGAGTTTTTATAATAGGCACAGAATTTTCTAATTGTCCTGTGGAAGATTGTCTTCCACTGTGACTGGGAATGTTCGAACCACCTGTGACGTGGGGGCCTTCGAGAGGCCCCCCAAGGAGTTTCCCGATGGTAAAGGGTTTCCTTGCTTGTCTCTGGTCGATCTACACTCATTTGTCCAGTGTCTGCCTTTGCCACACCTTCTACATAACCCAGGAGGCTGAGGCCTTCTGTTTGATTCATTCCTGGGGGTGTTATTTCTAGGGAAGCTTTGCCTACAATTTCTTTTTAGATGTCCTATCTTACCACAGTTATAACATCTGACATTATGATATCTTTTCAAACCTTTGGGGATGGCTTCTCCTACCCAAGCTTCTAAGTCACCATAGTAAGGAACTCTGTTATCTTGATATCTTCTCTGACCTTTAGATATGGCTTCTCCTATCCATGCTTCAGTCTTATTGTCATTATACTCAATGTTGCCTGTATATAGGACCCATTCATCCAAGGGTGCTGATCGCATTTTTAAAGGCCAAAGCACCTGTTTGCATTGAGGATTCGCATTCGTATAAGCTAAAGATTCTATGAGTATTCGCCTAGCATCTATGTCTGCTATCTCTAATTGTACTGCCCTAGATAATCTTTCTAGAAAGATACTAAAACGTTCTCTAGGTCCTTGCTTTATCTTGGTATAGGGTTCTATCCTCTCTCCTAATTCATGAACCTTATCCCAAGCATTCAAAGCTGCTGTACTGCATAGAGACAAGATGTGTTCATCATAGGCAGCTTGGGTTTCTGGGTCAGCATAGAGACCCTCACCAAGAATTTTATCTTGGGGAGCTTTATACCCTTTCTTTAAGCCCTGAAGTTCAAGAGCTTTTGCTTCCTCTCTCCATAAAGCCCTCCATTCTATTTGAGAGGAGCTTTCAAGGACAGCTGATATTAATTGATCCCAAACCTTAGGGGTTACCTTGTTATTCCATGCCCATGATTCTACTAATTGCTTCACATAAGGTGAGTGCATGCCATAAGAGACTACTGCTTCCTTTATACCTTTTAAATCTTTCATACGTATTGGTTCCCACTGATATGCAACGACACCTTTTGGATGTTTCTTCGTTGCTGGCTTTTCATGAATAGATACAGGGAAAGCTCCCCTGACCCTAAATGGTGTGGAAAATTTTAAATCTTTTTCATGCCCTGTTACCTGTAGTTCTTCTTCTGATGTATCAGACTGAAGGTCTTCTAAAGCCTGAAATCTATTCACCATTGTTTCTTTGAGTGTCTGAACTTCTTGAATCAAATAACTTTCTAGAGACTTCATTGCATCAGTCAGTTTCTTACTTTCTCCAACTACAAATGATTCCATGTTTTTAATCTTATCATCCTTAGATATTATCTGAATGGCGTGTAAACTGCCTTCCAGAAACAATGTTCTATCTGCTAGCTTGCCATTATCCTCAGACATGGAAGAGATTCTGTCATCTAGTCTTTCTATCTGATGTTCCAGTTTTTTAAACTTATTAGTAGCTTCCTCCGACCAGGAGTGGGCTGTTTCTGCTAGTTTGTTAATGCATTGCATTGTTTCTGTTCTGGTTATTGAGGTATCTGACATTAAACAAATTATACCTTTCAGCTCGCCAACGCCATCTTCAATATTCTGAACCTTTCTTTCTATATTTTCTATGCTTTGAATTCTATCATTTTCAATGTTTCGAATCTTTGTCTCTATGTTTTGAATTCCATCATTTTCAATGTTTCGAATCTTTGTCACTAAGTCTCCCATGGTTTGTACAAGTTCCTTATTGTTTGCTGTAATCTCAAACCATTTCTTTAAGAATATCATGTTAATGATGAAACCCATTGCTATTACAAAATAAAAGTATATATTGGTCCAGTCATAAGTTTCTTCTGCTAAAATCCCTTCTACATATGAAGTAAAATAATTCCTAAAGTTCTGCATAGTAAAATTATCTGCCATAGTTATGGAACAATTTATCTCAGATTTTATATCAGCTTAAATTGCAAAGGATGTTACAATTACCTTAGGTGTAATTCTGCTGTCCTGGAACTTTGATGCTTTTAGTTGTATATCTCAGCTTGTGGTAGCTAAGCCTGGAGGTGTGTCACCAAATAACGCCTAGCCGCCGAGGCTCGTCTGATCCCGGTTCCTGTAAAAAGTTCTTAACAAACTATGGCAAGCAGAATTTTGTTAAAAGGGGACTTTTGGAGTTACTTGTAACACAAGACGAAACGCGTGCAAGCCGGGCGGGTGCCGCCGGGTGGGTGCCGCCGGGCGGGTGCCGCCGAGAGGCTCTTCGCGAATGCAAAGTCCCGTGCGGAAATGGGCAAAAAATGTTAAGCAGTAAGTGCCTTCTCAGGTCTGCTTTAGCGGCTAAGATCTCCTTTGCAGTAAGGAAGAGGCAAATGTCCCAAAGCTGTGGTGAGTCCACCTGGTTAAACCCTGCCCGTTAGGGAAGGTGGGGGAGGGGGGCGGCTTCTGCCGCCTGGGGGCAAAACCCAGGTAAATCCCGCTTCTGACACCAGATATTGCGGTAAATAAGGATCAGGATAAACAAATAGGCCGAATAGATGTTTAATCAGGGAGAAATAACTTACAACCTAGACAGATGAACACCAGGAAATTCAACCCGATCCTCTCCTGTCCGAGTCACGCCAGAAAGAGAGCGCCTTCCTGGCCCCCTCCGACCTCCTTCCTCAGGTCACCTCCGCCCATCGCTCCACCCCCCAATGGGCGTGGTCAGTGCTACAGAAGGACTACCTCACTACATACAATAGTGCTACAGCATCTTGTTGGATGGGGTGTGGTGAAGGAGACTACCACAAAGCCCATACTGAGGAGAGAGAAGTTTCAGGGGTGTTCCTGAATTAGAGCGTTGTTCTTCAATTTCCCCTGCTCAAGAATTCCACCCAGTTCACTACAAATCGAGGAAAACCTTAAGTCTTCAGTATTCAGAATAAATGTTCTTTACTGTGGTATTTCAGACCATGAAGACATAACCTCCAAGCCTTGTAAGCAGGGCTTTATGGCCTGTTGGCTGTATGGTCTGTCACATGAGAAAGCTGCTGTCTGGACAGTCTTGAAGAATCCCAGCCAAGGCCTTCCAGGAACACTTGTGGAAGCAGAGTGTAGGGCTGTGAGTGAGCTAGGCAGCTGCTTCCCTGTCCACCTGCATCACTCCTGCCAGCACAGCTCTCTACATAGGGAAGTCATGGCCAGGGAGTTTATGTATCCTATAGGACACTTTCCCTGGGTATCCTATAGGAGGGCTGGGACAGCGGGCACTGCTCAGAGCATGACATTGCCAGAGGCTACAGACCAATAGCACATTCACAGGTCTGGGGATCAGGGTTTTGTTGGTTTGTTTTTGTTTATCCACCATGAATTTTTTTTTAATAAGAAAACTGTCCCTCCCCAAACTGCTGTTGACATAGGAATGGAAATGAGGATGACTTGGACCTGACCTACACATTTATGTTTTTACCAAGAATTACACCCTCAGCTCAGGGAAGCAGCTGCCAGATTGACCCATGGAGCCAATCTGATGCCTTTGGTCCAAGAGATCACCCAGAAGATGGCTTCACAGCCACCCCAAGGGCAGGGTAGAGGGAGAGCAGGGCTATGACGAAACTATGTGCATCCCCAGGAGTGATGCTGGTACCACAGTTCTGAGTTCCTGCAGCATCAGAGCTAGAACAAGCGGTGGAACATTCTTTTCCAACCAATGGCCTACTTACAGATACTAGTAACAGTTGGAACAGGTATTCCATCAGGGACCAAACAGTGTCCTATAGAATCTTCCTTTTTTGTTTTTTTGTGACAGGATTCTGTTGTGTAGCCTTGAGTGTTCTGGAACTAGCTCTTTAGACGAGGCTGGCCTTGAACTCAGAGATCCTTCTGCCTTTGGCTCCAGAGTGCAGGGATTAAAGGCATGCGCCACCAACTCCCGGCTGAATTTCCCTATTTTGTTCCTGTTTTCTGTTGTGTTGTTTTGAAGCTAGGGATTAAAACTAGGGTTTTACATAATCTCTGAGCCGAATCTTCAATTTTGTGATTTCTTTCTTATTTCAAAGCTATATGTATCTCACTTTGGTAATTTTTTTGTAATGGCATAGGTACATACTAAATATCATAAGCACAGAAACATAAAGCGAAAACAAATATGCATTAACAAGAGGATGATACCACCATGTGTCAGCCAGAGGAACCCTCTCCTTTCTAGGAAGCCAGCAGGACCACAGGAAGCCAGGAAATGAAGCTTGCCTAGTTGATGACAAACACCCTTTCTTCCCAGTAATGATGGGGTGGAGATGCCCAAGGATGAGGCACAAATGTTAAGTCAGCTTTTAAGAAATTATCAGACATGAGCTGGAGAGGTGACCCAGAGGTTAAGAGCACTGACTGCTCTTCCAGAGGTTCTGAGTTTAAGTCCCAGTAACCACATGGTGGCTCACAACCACCCGTAATTAGATCTGGTGCCCTCTTCTGGCATGTAGACAGAACATTGTATAAAATAAATAAATAAATCTAAAAAAAAAAAAAAAAAAAAAAAAAAAGAGAAATTGATATGTAAAAAATATTATCGGACAGAATCTGATTACAAACTCCCTGTGCTCCCCAAAATGTCAGGAGAAGCAGACATAGTGGCCTACCTAGAATGCTGCCACTTGGGAAGCCAAGGAAGAATTTGTACGATTTCTGATGGGTTTGTCATCAAGTTCAGGTTAAAGTACCTTTTAGCTTTTCTTTTTATTTCTTCTTTGCCTCCGGGATTAGTTAATACTAGGTTTCTTTCTCTCCCCCACCCCATAGAGCTTCTCTGTGTAATTCTGGTATTCTGGAACTTTCTCTGTGGACCAGGCTGGCATTGAACTCAGAGATCTATCTGCCTCTGCCTCCTGAGTACTGCCTACCTCAATACTAGGTTTCTACTTTTGATATATTTGAGAATTTTTTTTCTAAGTTGTGTTCCTGATTTCTAATTGAATTCCGTTGTAATCAGAGAATATACATTTTATGGTTTTAAACATTTGCCTTTGTTGAGACTTGTTTAGTGACTCTGAATAAAATATGTCTTGGTACATGTTTATTGTATTCTTGAAAAGAATATGTATTCTGTTACTGGGTAAAGACTTGTGATTGTTAATATTGATTAGCAACTTGACAATATGTAGAGTCACCTGGGGGTGAGCTTCTGGGCACACTTAGATTAGGTTATTTGAGGTGGAAACATGTGCCCTAAAAGTGGTAGCACTGGGCTGGAGAGATGGCTTAGCATCTAAGCACTGGCTGTTCTTCCAGAGGACCAGGGTTCAATTCCCAGCACCCACATGGCAGCTCCCAACTGTCTGTAACTCCAGTTCCAAGGGATCTGACACCTTCATACATGCAAGCAAAACACCAACACACACACACACATACACACACACACTCACGGTGGTAGCACCCTGGGCTGTCTAAAAGTAGAAAGCTAGTTGAGTGCTAGCATTAGTTTTCTACCTACATCAACCCCCCAGCCCCCAGCATTTAGCATTATGCTTTCTGTCACCTGACAGGAAGTGCTTGCCAGTAGTCAGTCAGTACTGTGACCTGCTCAAGGTCCTGATGACATCATCAGCTACTCCTCCTTTAAAAGGCAGGGCCTGCCCACCTCCTCTCTCTCTGCCTCTCTCTCTGTCTCACAGTGTCTGTCTCTCTGTCCATCTCTGCCTCTCTCTCTTTACCTGTCTACCTATCTGTGTCTGTCTGCCTCTCTGTCTTTCTGCATCTTTGTATCTCTCTTTCCCTTTTCCCACAAGGCTGCTCTGCACTCCCTTTCTGTCACCCCTCTCTTCCTTCCTCCCAATAAAACTCTCCATGTGACTTCTGTCTGCATGGTGTGTCAGTCTCTCTCAAGCTGTTTTCCAACACCCCCGCTTCTGTGACTTCTCCACCATGATCAGTGAGCCAAGGTAGACCCCTTCTCCCTTTAATTGCTTTTATCCAAGCTCTTCTTCACAGGAACAGAAGCTGTAACTAAGAAAGAATTTCATAAATGTCAGATAATTCAGGCTGTTGTCCAAAGCTCTAATGTCCTTTTTATCCCCCAAGTTCTTTTATTGATTGAGAGTTATTGAATCCAACATAGGTTCGTTGCATTTTTTGATGCAGTTGACACCATGTTTTGTCTCAAATACTTTGAAGCTTTTTGCCTAGGTGTATAAACAGGATTCATATGTTCCCTTGTTCATTGACTATTACCATTTTGGAATTACTTTCTTTGTTTGTTTTGACATCTATGAAATTGATGTTATCCATATAGCCAGATATCCTCTTCCCTCTTGCTTCCCCCTTCCTGTTTTCATATTTTTCTTTTGTCTTTTTTTGGTACTAGAGATTGAACCTAGGGCCTCACGTATGCTAACCACCCTGTCATCAAGATATACTCTTAGCCAGGTGGTAGTGGCACACACCTTTAATCCCAGTACCCAGGAGGCAGAGGTAGGTGGATCTCTGTGAGTTTGAGGCCAGCCTGGTTTATAGAATGAGTTCCAGGACAGCAAGGGTTACACAGATAAACCCTGTCTTGAAAAAAAAAAAAAAGATAAAAAGACATACCCTTAGCTCCTTCTTTCCTTTCTGATAAAGGATATTATGTGTACATGTGTGTATGTCTGTGTGTTGCTCACACATTTATGTTTGTGTGTTATGGAAGCCACCTGGAAGTCTGAGGACAACTTTATTTGAGACCAGTTTTAACACCTTGTCTCAAAGAATGAGAAATAAGTGGCCTTTTAAAGTTGTTCACATAGTGTAGTGTTTTTCTTTTAGGTTCATCCACATTGCAGTTCATGGTTAAATAATATCCCATTGAAAATAGATAACACATTTGCTTATCCATCTGGAAATGAACATTTGAGTATTATACACCTTTTGATATTGTTCATATAGCTGCTGTGGATGACATGTTCAGAGTTTATTTGAGTATTTGCTTTTCAGTTGTTAAGTATAAGCAGGAGTGGAATTGGTGGGCAGTATGCTGCTTCTTTGTTTAACTTTTGAGGAATAGCCATTCTGCTATCCAAAAATGATGGAAGTGTTTTTTATATTGCCACCAGTAATGCTTAAACTTTCTTTTATTTTCTTTTTTAAAAAATCATATCTTACAATGGTTAGAAGGCCCTTTTCTTCTTTTGTAGTCACTCAATAACACTTTATTGACAGGAATAATTTTTTTTTACTTTAACTTTTTTATTCTCTCATATATTACATCCTGACTGCAGTGTCCACTCCCAGTTCCTTCTTCCCTCCCTTCCCTCTCCCCAGATCTACTCCTCCTCCATTTCCCTTCATAAAAAAGGCAGGCTGTCAGGAATACCAACAAAACATGGCATATCATGAGTTGCAATTAGACTATGCACACCCTCTCATATTAAGGCTAGATGAGGCAATTAGGAGAAAAGGGGTCCCCAAAGCAAGTTTTTCAGAGAATCATTAGGAATCATTTCATTTTATTTTTTCAGGACAAAGTTTCCCAGTGTATCAACCCAGGCTGTCCTGGAATTCACTTTGTAGACCAGGTTGGCCTCAGACTCAAAGATCCATATGTCTCTGCAGAGATTAAAAGTGTGCACCACCAGTACCCAGCTCATTGACTTTTTTTTGGGGGGGGTGTTCATATTTTGTTCTATCTTAGGTCTTTGGGCTATCCAGCCTCTGGGTCCTGGCCCTCCAGACAGTTTCAGGCCTGGCTTTCCTCTGTGGCAAGGGTCTCATGCTGGACCAATCATTGGTTGGCCACTCCCACATGTTTGTGCTAGCTTTACCACAGCACATTTGCAGACAGGATAGATTGTAGATGAAAGTTTTTGTGGCTAGTTTGGTGTCCGAGTCCCTCCACTGGAAGGAAGCCTTGCCTGGTTACAGAAGATGGCTGGTTCAGGCTCAGTTTCCCCCATCACTAGGCCTTCTCAATAGGGTCACTCTTGTAGATTCCTGGGAGTCTCCATTGCACTAGTATTGTGGCCAAGTCGTGAAGATCCCCAGAGACCACCAGGGAGAGACAGACCCACTGATGCAAATGCATAAGGTTCATTGTTCACTCAACCATGACAGAGACCTCATCTAGCTGGCTGACACAGCAGCCACCAGAGGAAGAGAGTTCCCTGTCAGGTTCCCTCACAGGATTACATCAGTAGGTGTGGGCTGGTTTCTGATTGGTTGACATTTGGAGAACAATCAGTGGAATTTCTCAAAGTCATATTTTGGCATGAAATACCTGTGCAGCAATCATTCTCATTGGCCAGTGCTGACAGGGAACATTCTGTGGTTCCTATGGCTTTTTCTTGTTATTTGCAGGTGGCCTGTTGTTCATAGATACCAATAGTTTTCAGAACTGTATCCTGGAGACTACAGGGAAGGTTTTGGTCTCCCCTGGAGTTTCTTTTGTGGCCAAACAGTTCCCAGGAACCAAGTATCGGAGGCTAGTGGGGTCTGGAGTTGCTTTCTTTGTGGTCAGCTTTGGCCAAGGGCTCTGGGAGGCCAGGGGATCTGAAGTTTCTTTGTGTCATGTGTTGAGTCAGAGGCCTATATGTCTTTTCTCTAGTCTGTCATGGCTGCTAAAGCAGGGGCCGAGTGAAGGTCTGGTCCCTTTATTAGTTTACCCCTTTCAACTAGGTTTCTATCTCACCCCTGAAATTCACCCCCAATTCCAGTTGTCCCTGCATGCTCTCCAACCCCACCCCACCTTATCCCTCCTGTTCCCATTCCTACCTGCCTCCAGTCCACCCATGAGATCTGTTTCCCCTTCCTGGGGAGATCTATGCGTCCATCCTTGCACTATCCTTGTTACTTAGCCTCCCTGGGTCCGTGGAATGTAGCATGATTATCCTTTACAGCTAATATCCACTTATAAGTGAGTACATACCATGTTTGTCTTTCTGGGTCTGGATGATCTCACTCAGGATTATTTTTTTCTAGTTCCATCCATTTTCATGGAGATTTCATGATGTTATACTTTAAACAACTGACCATTGCTGTTTGACAAAGTTCCAACATTTCATTGTTGCAGACCAGACTTCTCCAATGCCTTTTTACTTTCATTTTTAATGATTCTTAATATTAATGCTTTTCCCTTTGGGAAATTGTGTGTGGACTTTGGTAAATGATAAAAATGTGCACAATGGTAGCCTCTCTAATAAAATAATTCTTTGGAAAAAAAATCCCTGTCACCACACAATTGGGAATTCCATTGTGCCCTCCTATTACACCAAAAACAGGAATGTTAGAGATTTACTAGCCACACCTGACCCCAAGGATGAAATGCCTACACTTCAGATCCAGAGTCTGAGGCCATTAAGGGCATGAGTTCAGTTAATAAATACAGAGAAATCAGAATGGTAAAGTATAATGGAAAAAGAGTAAGATATCAGGATCTTCCCTTTTGGGAGTGTTATGAGAGGAACAGGCCCATATGGTAAGACTAAGACATTCTACTATAGTGTCTGCTCCCCAGAAGTCTTTTTCCCAAGGTCAGGCGTTTGGCTAAGGGTCTCTATTATCTTTAGGACTTGAAAAAAGTTCCTGTTTGATAAAGCAGTCATTCTTATCTCTAACAGAAGGAACTTGTGGCTGTTCCATTAAGATATGACTGGTGCCTATTGTCAAGGTCAATGCTAGATTCCTCAATTCCTGATCTAAGCCTGTGTGCAACTATACAGTATAAAAGGTATAGTCTTTTTTCCCCCAATTAACTCCTCAGATTGTGTCCATTTCCTCCTTCCTCCCCACCCCTACTGACTCCACACATCCTCTTTGGGACCTGAACCCCTACTGAAACAGGTTTCCAGCAACTAGGAAAACAAAAGAAACACAGATGGTGGATGCTCTGGAGGCATAGCATAGCAGGGAGGGCTTGTTGTGTTCCTGAGAGGAAGGGAGAAATTAGGGATGGTTTCAGGTTGGGCATAGTGGCACATTTCTGTAGTTCCAGCCCTTGGGATGCTGATGCAGGAAGATCATTCATTTGAGGGCAACCAGGGTGTGCTGATCAATTTTATGTCAATTTGACACAACCTAGAGTCATCAGAGATGAGGGAGACTCAATTGAGAAAATTCATCCATCAATCACTATGCATACAAGCCTGCAGGGCATTCTCTTAATTAGTGATTGATGGGGGAAGGCCTGATCTATTGTATGCTGGTGGTCCTGAGTTTATAAGAAAGAGGGTTGAGCAAGTTAGGGGAAGTACTCCACTGTGGCCTCTGCATAGGCTCCTTCCTCCAGGTTACTGCCTTTTTTGAGTTCCTGACTTCCCTCAGTGATGGAGTGTTACCCGGAAGTGTAAATTAAATACACCCACCTGCTCCCCAAGTTGCTTTTGGTCATGGTGTATCATCACAACAATGATAACCATAACTAAGATACAGGATGATAGAGTAAATATGTTACAAAAAGAAATCAAGCAGAAGAATTCAGAAAACATCGAGGAGAATCTTAAAGTAAAAGAAGGCAGGTTATGCAACTCATTACCTCTGTGGCATTGGCTAGAGAAGGCATTAACCTGTGGAGAAATCAAGACTTAAGATGTGAGCAAAGAGCTGAGGCAATCTTGCAATCTGGTCCTAATTTTGTGGTGTACAACCCCTTAGTTTAAAGCAATCCCAATCTCAAGCTCTGCTTATTCTATCTGGTCTCATAGAAGACATGGTACAGTCTTTGAGCTAGGGTAGAGATATCTGCCTGCTGTAGACATGTCAGTTAGATTTCCAGCAGCATCTTGTGCATGTTTCTGAGTTTGTCCTTGACATATTCTAGTCTACCTTTATTGACTTGTTTTCTTTCCTTTTCTGCTTGTTTATCTGCATGTATGTTTGAATGTTCATGTATGTACAGGTGTATGTATGTATGAGGTGCTTAACAACTGTGTGCATGTGTGTTTAGGTCAGAAGAGAACCCTGAGGGTGATTCCTTAGGTGCTGCTCATGCATCTTAATGATTTTTTTTCTTTGAGAAGTCTCTCAGCTTGGAACACAGCAAGTAAGCTAGGTTGGCTATTTAGAAATCCTCAGTGCCCCAACTGACTGTCTCCACACCCCTGGGATAATATTCTGCTACCTAAAAATTTCCCTCTCTCTTTCTCTCTCTCTTTGTCTGTCTTTCACTTTCTTTTGAGTGCTATAAGGCATTTCAGTAAGTGGAATATCCTCCAAGTCACTACCGGTGTGGCTTTTCACTCAGGGCCATGTGGCTAGGACTATAGTTACTAACCTGAGACATGCAAACCCTTTTCTGCATTGTTTGTAGTGTTACCAGGCTCCCACCTGCCATGATCCATCTCACTGTTTGTGTTTAAACTGTGCTCCTCAATTTTTTTAAAATTTTATTTAATTTTATTTAACAGTCCAATTAAATGAAAACAAACATTTATACACAATATTTGGGAATTTGGGCGTCGTTCTTTCCAAACTACTTCCTGCTGGTAAGGGTCGCTGTCTTGGGGGATTCGAAGAAGATTCAGATATCCTGGCTGTAGTCTGTAGGGCTGTTTTGTCCAGCTGTTTTGAATGTAGGATCAGCTTGTACTCTGTTTCAGGCGGTCTGGCGTGCTCAAACCACATTAGTCTGGAAGGAATCCACATCTTTTCATTTTCTGTGGAAACAAAAATAGAAATCCTTTTCCCCAGTAACTTGTCCTTCAACTTAAATTTTGGAGTCAAAGCATTTTTTTTTTTAGTTTAATATATTATTTTACATGTCGATCCCAGTTCCCTCTCCCTCCCTTCCTCGCTCCCTCCCCTCCAGCCCTCCCTCCCTCCTTCCCTCCCTTTTTACCCTCTCTGCCCTCTCACATGCACTCTAAACACCCTCCCCTCCCATCCCCCCACCCCAATTCCATATGTAGGGGAGTGCCATCCAGTTGGGGTCATGTAGATCTGACAGGTCCTGTGAAGTAGGGACTAGGGCTTCTCTCCTGTCTCTAGATTAAGGCAGTTATCCCTCCATGGGGGATATGTTCGCAAAGTCCTTTTGTGCACCAGGGATACATCCTGGCCCCACTGTCTGAGGTCTCTTAGACTGCTCAGTCCTACTGGCTGAGACCCATATTCGGGGGGCCTGAGTCAGTCCCATGCTGGCTTCCCAGCTATCAGTCTAGTGGCCTTTAGCTCCTCCTTGTTCAGGTAAGCTGTCTGTATGTGTTTCTGCCGCATGGTCTTGTCCTCTCCATCTGCATCTGGGTTCTGGTTTGACTCAGTGTTTATGTATGGGTGTTTGATCCTGTTTTCAACAGGCATTAGTTGAGGGCTCCATGGAGAAGTTAGTTGTTGAGCTCACTCTCCGGGAAGGGCATTTATGATAGCCTTTCCACGTAAGCTCAACTTGTTAGTTGGGAGCAGTCTTATAGTTCTCTCGACCTTTCTTTGTGTTCAATTTTATCTTCAAACCAATATTGGCTCCCTCTTTTATGTTCTCTCTCTCTGTCTCTGTCTCTCTCTCTCTCTTTCCTATCTTCTATTCCTAACCAGGCTCAATATTCCTGGTTGCACATGTTTTCCTTTCCTCCCCCTCATTTTCTCCTACTTCTCTCTCCATTCGCTGTCCTCCCCCAATTCACCTGGTGCTCCTTCATTTTTAACATGGAGGATTTATGGAGGATTTGGGTTTCAGGCTCTGTTTGGATTCGATTCATATGTATGTAGAGTTAGAGAGTGTGTTAGCTTTCCCTCACTGTAACATGATAAGCATTTTAAATGGGAAAATATTAATGTAAGCTCAATGTTAGAGGATCCAGGATGTGACCTAATTTCTCTTCTGGTGTTTAGGTCTGTGGTGAGCAGTCTATAACTTGAGAAGCAAAGTGTTCACAAGATGGCTAGGAAGCAAAAGCAAGAACAGAAAGAGCCAGGGTTCTTCATGGGCTTGAAGGATGTGCCCCAGTGAACTAAAAACTACTTCTAGGCAGCACTTCTTAAAGGGGCCACCTCCCTATGGCACCAGGTGGGGAGCAAATCTTCACCTCCTGAGCCTTTGGAAGTCACTCCAAATCCAAAGTAAAACGGGGGAGGGAGCTGCTGAAAGGGTTAATCCTTGTCAAGACCATCCCATAGAGTTCTGGGGAACACTGGATTTGGTGTCTCATGTCATTGTTCAGCACCAAGTAAGAAAGAAGTTCTTTGCATGCTCAGGAACATGTACCAGAGTTGAGACAGGAGTCAGAGTCCTTTACTTTTGCATGAAGGGACTGTTTATTAAGTGGCTGATTACAACAAAGCCCATGTCCTTGAACTGTTCTTATTTGCCTTGTCAATCAAGGCAGAGGATCCTGAGCCTGCTGAGGGGACTACTGCTACTGTTCCCTTAATCATAAGGGTGGGGCTTCAGGGTGGCATGGAGAGATTCACAGGGGGTTTCGCATCTTCCTGGTCTTGGCCTGGCTTCAGTAGTGTTCAGTTTGTTGCCTGAAGTTCACCCTAAGGGGAGAGAAAGACAATAATTACCCCTTTAAACCCAGAAGTTGCCTGCAAGCATGAGTATTGTCAATCCAGTCCCCCAGCAGATCACACAGCACTGCTTCAGGGATGGGGAGAGAACACCTGGAGTGAACACCCTGGAGAGCTTAGCCTGTGAGAGGAGGAATTTACAGGTGAAGCCTCTGGCAGGAGGGGATCCATGCAGATGCAGTAGGGTCCACCCAGAGGCAGCAGCGCCCACTCTGTGCTCACAGGATGCTGAGTGTAGCACCTGCTGACCCTGGCACAATGCTGGCTGTCAGTAACTACACTTCCTCTGTTACCACCAGAAGCTGCTGCAGGCTGTGTTTATTGTCACTGTAGCTATATCTCAGATGTCATCCATCGGATCTGTTCTTGTGATCAAGGCTGGCTGGTGCAAGGTCCCCTGGCCCCTGAGCGGGTCAGTAGGGAGAATGAGAGCATGAAAAGCCACTCTGAGCAAATGCTGCCTTTCTGTCATTTGGACCCTCTAGGAATTGATTTAGGCCCAGATGCTGGAAAGCATGGGGTCAAGCATAGCTTAAGGTTGAGTCCTAGGAAAGAAGCTGATGACACATTACACACTGATTGCACAGGTAGATGAAGACTATATGTGATGTCCTGTTTCTGCCAAGTAAAGCAAAGCAAAGCAAATAAAGCAAAGCAAAGCACAGAAGCACAGAAAAGTGCTGTATTCTGTTTCTTACCAATTTCAGTGGTTTGACATTGGCATTCATTAATGCAAATGAAGACACTCCTTCTGGAATATTCATCTGTTTATACAGTTCTGAAATGAGGAAGTACCACCTTGTATCAGGAGTTAAGGGAAACAATAACCTAGCTGGTTTGTTTGAGCACAATCACATGTGGGATCTATGATCTGTATGTGGCCCTAACAGCAGTCCCTGCCACACACTTTCAATATGGTTTCATGGATACTGTATACCCCAGCCTGCAGGATGTAGGCCAGATATGGTATAGGAGAAGAAAGGTCCCCAAAGCAGTGGGGATTTGTTGGTCTCCTAACATTGACGACAAATGATACACTGCCTCACTACAGGACATGACTGGAGGTGACACATACATTTGATGATCAGCAAACTATTTACAACCACAATAGAACTAACTAGGAATGAATATACCTGGCAAGTAGAATCACCATCATTGCTATGGTCCCAAGAGACTATGATATAACCTTCAAGTGTCATAACCCTAATGTCTAATGTGTGGTGACCCAGGTCCATTCTTCAGCTGCATCCTCTGGTGGTCTTGGTCCCAAGGCACTTGTGGACAAAACTTCCTGGCAGGTACAGAGCAGGCACTTAGATCTGTTTACTCTATAGACCATGAGATGCTTTCATTTATGATAGAGAAGGTGATGTATAACTCAGCAGATGACAGGGTGGCCTTGTCCTTGGGCTTTAGTGTCCTACATGTGCCATTGCTTTCATGCCTCTCAAGGGGCACTGACTGCCAGCTGTCAGAGTTATTAATGCCACTTACCATTGAAACCAGACCAGGCCTTCTTCATGACTTCAGACAAAATGCCTTCAGCCTCTTCCTTCTGCAAGGCACAAAAGGACATTTTCAGTAGAGCCTTGTAGTCCTTCCCTTGTCCTCAAGGCCCAGGAGCATTAGATCGGGGTTCAGGGTCCTGTGGGATTTTTCTAGTTGACAGGTCTGTCACATGTCAAGGTCAAATGTAGATATGGATCTCAGTGTGTCCTAATGGTTCCCAATTTTGGGGGTTTTGGGACCCCTATTAAGTTTGCTGCCCATGTTGCTTCATTGGCAGAGATATTGGCCCATTCACTGCCACCTTGCTTCAGTTACAGCAGGAGGTGGAGGGTCTTCAGGAGCTCCTTGGAGGCCAAAGCTGTGGGAACTGGCTATTGGTGGTCACTGCTGCCTGCTCTGACAAGGCTTGAGGATGTCTAGGTCTGGGATTCTCCATGTCAGGGTGCCCCCTTCTCTCTCTGTGACCCTTCTCTGAGAGCATATGGGTTTGCTTCTGTACCTCTGCTAGCTTCTCACTGATCACCCTTACCCTTCTCTGTGGGAAGTCAGGCTTCTGCAGAACTGGGTTTGGTTGCTGTTGTATCAGTATGCTAGTGTGTGCACAGAGAGGGCATTCCTTAAACTCTGCCCTCTACCATCCAGGAGACAGCTATTGGCATAAACCACTCTATGTGGATGTCTCTGTGAGGTCAGGGGTCAATCTTACTCTTTTCACTGAGTCCACAGCAAGGAACATGCAGTCGCTTCCCTGCTAAGTAGAGATGGGGGATTGCTAGCTTTGGAATGTTTCCTGAGTCTGCTGTTTACTGCCTGTCCTTATCTCTGGCTGTTAAAGGGACACATTTTCTACCCCGTCTCTGGAACCCACTATGGGCCTTTCTCCAGCATGTGACATCAGACTTGCAATGTGTTCTGTCACCTTTGTGTGTGTTTGTATGTATGTGCTCCTTGCAGCCCTTGCACAAGCAGATGTCAATGTGATCATGGGCAGCTATAGTTTAAGAGCTCTTCCTAGAGCCAGTTAGGAGTCTGCAGTTCTGTTCCACAGTAAACGTGTGCTCTAGTCCCCTTACCCCCACTCCTGAGTCACTGAGTGTCTGGCATTGACATGATTTCCCACCTATCATGGGTCAATATAAAAGGTTCCATCAACTTACAGCCTCAGGGGGCTCCACTCTGTGGTCAGAACTGTCAGCAAGAAAATACAGAGATAGAAATGTTAGTTTCATGAGAACAATACTACTGAATCTTAAGTTCAACTCTTATCTCTATTGATTTGGGATGAGTCAGTTGTTGAGTAGGGCCTACTGAGCAGAACAGACAAGTGACTAAGAGCATGCAAGCCACCACTCCTGATTCCCTATAGTTATTCAAATATTTGCCCAGAACCCACCACTCCAATGTGTTTCACAGAGCCTTTACATGTTCAGGAGGACTGTGCAGTTACAGATTGTAGTACCTTGTGACTTTGATGCTTGGTACCAATTTGGTTTTTGAAATCTTGCTGTCATGGGAGATGATTAATTGCTGAAATGACACAAGGGAGCATTAGTGTAACATGCGACCATGGCCTTTCCCTCTTCTGTGTGGACTCCAAGGCATAATAAAGGGGCCCCAGGCTTTTGGGATCAGTCCATCCCAAGCATCCAAGTCTCAAGGGTTGGCCTTCTTCCAACTCAGTGAACCTTCATTTTTCACACTCACCGTTTTCCCAGTGGCATAGTCTCCACTATCCTTTGTTATTGCAACCTCATAGGAAACTCTGAGGTGCTTGTCTTTCTGGAAGGCGTAGGTTATTTTGGTGATGTTGGCCTCGAGGTCATTCATCTGTTGTGAAGAAGACCTCAGTTAATGAGGGGAAAGGATGGGATGTGCGTTATCATGAGGCAGACATGTGTGCCTGAGTCTTGCATGAGATGCTGTGCTTGTTCCTGTAGGCCTGGTCACCCAGCTGGGAGCTGGTGTAGCTGAGAAAAATTAATGACAGGGACATTCCCATCCCTTTTCTGTGTTTATTTCAGAGGAAGAGACCTTGTGAACTGCTGCTTTCTAACAAGGATTTCAAAGTGGAAGGGTGCTTCTCTACCTTTGTGCTCTGAAAGCTCTCTGCTGAACACTTATGGACTCTGTGGTAAAGATTCCTGTATGCTGCTACACAAGATGATGGTGCCTAGAGCCTGGGAGCTCCTCTCACTGTGGAGACCTCCTCCTATCTTCAATGTGGGTAGGTCATATTAAAGTACCTCCTGGGTAGATAAGCCTGGATCCCTTGCTGCTATTGTGACTTGGCCACTCACTCAATCTCTGAGGGCATCAGTCTGAAGAAGAGTTGTTACACTGAGCTTTATTTTGAGGATTACTTGTCATTGATCATTTAAGGCACATGGATGTGTGTTTGTTTGGCTATGGATGACACACTCATAATATTTACCTCCTCCAACCCACGTGACTGCTTCTGATGCCTTGCTGATAACACCAAGGCTCCTTCCTGATTCCTAAACATGATGTGTGTCCTGTGGCATTGATCTTACCCATGTCTTCAGATACTGTAGGCAGTGGTTGCACATGCCTTTAATCTTAGCACATGGTTGGCAGAGGTAGGCAGATCTCTTGATTTCAAGGCTAGCCTAGTCTACAGTGCTAGTTCCAGGACAGCCAGAGCTATCCAAAGAAACCTTGTCTCAAAAAAACAAAACAAAAACACCCAAACCTTAGGATCTCATTCGTATCTCCTTTCTTCTGCCCCTGAAATGACAGTCTCAGCTGATGTGCAGTGTATTACAGACTTAGGCTGATGGAGGACACTCACCTTGACAGAGCTCTGCTTGGCCACATATATTAACAGTATCTTCAACATTGAATTGGACATTGTTACAGAAATGGTGGCATTTTTGGGATCTTGAGGCAGCCGACCTCCAATCACTGGTACTGTTCTTTTGCCAAAATTGGCTCCAACCTAAGGAGAGAAAAGTAGAAAAACATCTATGTGGTTCAGGAGACTAGAAGAAGAGGGATGGCCTTGTAGTGTCGCTCTTACAGTGTAGGGTGAAGTTGCCTTAGCTTATTTCCAGTGGCACTGTAACAGGGCTCAGGGCAGCCAGGCTTTCCTGAGACATCATGAATCCTTGCCTAAAGGTGAGACAGCATTTTTGATGGAGTTCAAGAAGGTGTGTGTGTGTGTGTGTGTGTGTGTGTGTGTGTGTGTGTGTGTTTAATAGTTGCATCCTCTTTTTCCAGAACTTTCCCCCTCAGTGGTTCCTCCCTCTTTTCTTCCTCTGCACTTCCCTTCCTTCCATGATTCGTAAACCGTCGAAGACATATGTATATATGTATAAGTTCTTAGATATTAAAGCTAATATTGGGTATTTCCTGTGTCTGCTTTTCTGTCCGTTTCATTCTTTATTTTTGTGTGCATTCTCCCATTATATTTCTCAAGTATTTTCTGTATGTGAAAGGGATGTTGGACCATTCAGTGAGGAATACAGTGAAGAGAGACTTATGCAGACTTCACTGGTGTTTCCTCTTGTCCTGTGCATACCTCCATTCCCTTTTCTTGACTTTAGAGTGACTATTAGTATCTGGAAAGCATGGCTATATGTTTCCACATGTGATGCGTGTAGAAGGATCTGACCCTCAGTCCTTTGTGTATGTTGTAGGATGTTGATGAACGTCATCCTGGATGTGCATGGGTTTGTGCTTCAGCCTCTGAGTGCAGCTTTTTTGCTGGATTTCCAGAGGGGAAGCTGAGCTAGTCATGTCCCCTCTCTTCATCACTTGTCACACCCTGGTTTTGCGTTCCTGTTTGGGGAGTGGGTGGTTGGCAGGAGATGGCTTTTTGTTTAGATGTGTGTTCTCTACTGGGAGTGGAGACCTCAGCTGGGACAAGTTATGGTTCTGTCAGTTGGAGTGCCTGACAGACTGTCATCCTGTGCAATTGAGTGGAGAGGAGCACTAGCGTGACCATGCCCCGATGGACACTCTGGAGACTGATCCCAGTATCAGATGAGGGGTCAGAAAGAGCTGATCATTTCTCTGTCCTGACATTTTAACCTCTTGTGTGCTTCCAGGTATGCCTCCACCCTGCATCCAGTTTCATTGCAAAGACAGTGCCTACTTACACAGTAGAGGATGGAAAGTCCTTTGGGAGAAATCCTGGCACCTTGAACCTTGTACTTGAATAAGCCGGTAGCTGTGGAGGAGAGGAGGAGGAATGGTGAGAACCCACACTGCCACTGATGGCTGTTGGGTCCCAAACTGTACCTGTGGTCTCTCTCTAGACACCAGTATGGACAGCTGCATCTGTCTGCTTGCCAGACTCAAGATGTTGCTCTGAATATCTTCCATATCTCAAAGGATGCTCTGAGCTTCGGGTTTACCCGCACAGAATTATTTTCTTATCTGATGTGCCCCAATCTCTTTGAAGAAGGAAACAGTGGTATGTACACTATATATTTTGTCTATGGTGGGACTTGAGAAATAAGTCCAGTTTCTTCCTTCACCTCCCTGGGTTGTTCAACCCAATATTTCCTCCCAACTTGGCTTTTGGCATGTTTATTGAGTTATTGTAGGATGTCCTCATCTCAGGACTCCAAAGACAATGTCCTTGGACAGCACTTGATTCAGACTTTATGTAGTGTTTCATTGGAAGGTATTTGGGTTGGGAAGCTCTGTGCAGCCCCCACAGGCACTGTCTTCTAATTGTTTCCTTGATTCAGAAGTCAAGTACCTTGAACAAAAGGTCAGTTGGACCACTGTCCTTCCTCTGTGTGCATAGTAGTGTGTGAGGGTCCTTGTAGTTTTGGAGTGTGATATCCCAGAGTCCCTTCTTCTATGGTATATCATCCTATGAAATCCCCCATGGTCTGTGAACCACTTTAGTACGTTGACAAGAGAACAACCAGAAAGGACTCACCATTCTTGCAGTTATTAAAGTCCTTGAGAACAATGGCACAGGAGTTGGATTTCTCCAGCTGTGAAGTCACCACAGGTTAGCTTAGCTGAGGGAGCATCAGGAGCCTGTTTAATCTGCCTTCCTCCTCCCCTGCTCTCCTGGGCTTCCCCTTTCCTGTGCTATTTCCCTGAACTCTTTTGGTAGAAGTTATTACTGTTCCCAAATCTCATCTTCTCTAGTTCTGCTGGTAGACATGTGGTCAGGGGAGCTGCTTGTCCATGATGGCCTTTCTGCTCTGAGGTTCCCCGGTCTTGATTTAAATCTGTCCTAGCAGCAGGCCATTTACAAATTTCAGTTTTCTCCTCCAGTTATCAGTGATTCAGGTCTGTGAGTGAACCCCACCCCTTCCCTGGACTTACGTTCTCATTCATCTCTGCTGAGAGCACTATTGGGACGACATCATTCAATGGCAGAGGTATGGGGAGAGGCACAGTTCCTGTGACTCTGTGGAAGATAGACATGTTGAAAGTAGTGATCGTCATGTTTCTAGATTGGTGTATGTCTTAGTTACAGCGCCTCACTGATGAAGGAGTCAGGATGATGTTTGGTTTCTCTTTGTGTCTGTAAATCCTGAGCTCTTGCCTTGACCTTTGGTCTTTAAGGAAGATGCAAAGATACCTGGCCTAAGCACAGGAAACCTGGCCCTGAGGTCCCCAGAATGGATTCATGCTTCAGACACTGGAGCACAATTGTCCATAGACCAGCCTGTGGTCTTGGCGTAGCTGTGGATCTGAATTCACAGCTGGCTAAATTCTAGCTAGAGAAATTATAATGATGTCCTGTGTAGGGCATAGCTGATGGAAGGAAAGGATGTCAATGCTGGTATGTGTGGGTGAGAAGCATCTCCATGTTCCTCGTGTGAACCAAGTCAGAGGGAGGCAGCTGGCACAGAGAGTGGCAGAGAGATTGTCACTTTCACTGTATGGCCTCATGGTTCTTTCTCCATTTTGACTCAGGTCAGTGCACTGTTTAGGGAAAATCCAAGATGAGTCTCTTAAATAGAGCAAGAAGGAAAGATACAAGGTCATGTGAGAAGGTTGTTCTTAAACACAGCAGAACATTGCTCGTCAGCTCTCCTGGCATTTCCTGATTGTCCTGTGTACTATGGTGGACCAGCAGTCCGCTGGGACAGCAGGAAGGCCACTGTGACACACATTTGGATTGCATTGATGGAGTAGAAAGGAGGAGGGGTTGTACTTACGTCTCAATTAACTGAATGTGCATTTCGTTAACCTGGATGTGGGTGTCTTGGATGTCAATGTTGACACACTGAGTGTTGTTGGAGGAAATAGCAATTTTCATTGTCACTTCCAGGATGGATTCAAATTGCAGTGCACTGACGACAGGTCCAAGTGCTCTGTGGAGAGGAATGTGAGGCGAATGAAATTCTGGCTGAGACCTGAGGCTCCAGGGCAGAGAAAGGTATTAGGGACTGTCCTCCCGATGTGGTGAAGGTCATCCTCTAGAGGGAAGAACTGTTTTCCAGTCCCTGTGCTCTAGGGCCTCAGTCCTATGCCAGAGAGTGAAGAGTGTGGTCATTTAGGCAGTTAATGTTTGATGAATAATTGTCCTACCTAGCCTTAAGGAGGTGCCTGTTGTTGGCACAGGGTGTCAGTTTTAAGTTCACCTTCAAACCTAGCACTTAGGCCTTCTGAGTTGTGTGGAAATACATAAGAGAAACGTGGCAGGGTAAGCCAGAACTTGTTACCATTGGAAATTCTGTACAGGGACAATTTTGTATGTGTGTGTTTGTATATACTTAAACATACGTATGTACATGTATAAAATATAACATACATAAGTAGGTATGTATATTTGTGGATGTGATTTTTTTTTTTCCTGAGGGAAGTTGCCCTCTGTAAGGAAGTCTTGCTGGGAATAGCTGATCTTCTTTTCTCTCTGTGTGTCCTTATCCTTGGGCTGTAGGATAGGGGCCTGCATCCTCATCCCTGGTGACCCAGCAATCATCTGGAAACATGCTCACCCTTTTCCGCCTATGGTGGCAGTGACTGTGGAGTGGACGTGGATCTCATCAGCTGCCATGGTTATGTCCGTGCTGTCCACTGTTACTTCATCCACCTCTAATCTGCAGAGGGACAACACAGACTCAGTTCTGCTTCCTGGAAACAGCCCACCCCTCATGAGAAATACCTGTGGGGAAGGCGGCTCGCCACCTACTAAACTCTGCTGCTCCTATGCCCCTGAACTGTGCTTCCCAACCAGATTTTTGCGCTCAAGACATCCTGGCAATACTTTACAGAGATTCCAGTGCGAGTAAGCATGTCTTCTGTGAAAGTGGCTGTCACTATGGTTGTTGTATGTTGAGTGTAAGTGTCCCAGTGAACATCTTGTTCTTCCAGAGACCCCGAGAATTGTCAAAGAAGCACTTACTCAAGCAAAAGCTCTTTGATGTTTATGTTGAGTAGATCTGAAACTGGGTCTTTGAGGTCACTGGGGAGCATTTCCTTCACCTTGGCCTCGACAGAGTCTTTTATATTGTCTACATTTTCAACCATGTCATGCAGAGGCTTCCCGATACTGGAGAGTCCCTCTCCCTTCAGGAGACCTTTCCCAGAGCCCTTGTCTCCCCCAAGATTCAGTAAGCTGTCCAGGCCACCACTGCCCCCTGGGAGTAGCTGGGCGAGCCCTCCAGTGGCCTTGGACCCTGAAGAGGGCTTTGAGGAATCCTCATTCCCTTCTTTGCCTTTGCCTAGGAGACCATCTAGGCCAAGACCACCTGCCCCTTTCAGGAGGGAAGTGGGATCTAAGAGTGAGAGCAGGTCAGAGTTGTCCAGTGTGGCTAACAGTGTCCCGAGCACGCCTGCCATATTAACGTCATCACACTTCACAATGTCCTCGATCTGTGGGGGCAGCTTGTTCATGAGATCTGAAAAAGATCAAGAGACAATCGTGCTTTGGTTTTCTATTCAGTTCATCCTAGCACTCTCCTTTCTGGAAGGCGACATCTTGAAATTTGGGGCACATGGCCACTCAGAATTCTGCCTTCCAGGTTCCTTGTGCTGCCCCTGCCCTAGTTAAGAATAGCCCTCTGTTGCTAGACAGATGGCTCAGAGTTCAAGAGCAGGGCCAGATTCTGAATTTGGTGTTTCCTTGTTCTGAAAACCAGGCTGAGGCAGTCTACACCAGTTTGGAGCCCAGCAAGGAGGAACCATGTGGTGTGACAGAGTCTGCATGTAGGTGGTAAGAATTCACCGGAGTCAGACATTTCCCTTGACCAGGGTGACATCGGCCTGCCCTGAACTTACACTTGGGTGTATCATGTCAATGCAGGTTGAGGCCTTACCTGAGTTTGACTTTCTGGGTCCATATATTTTCTACTGCTGTCTTGTGTAGTCACACCTTCTTGGTTTTATCCCACATAAAATATAGTCCCTCTTTTGTTTCAGTGCTGATGTTGTACATAGGAGTTGACTATGTTATACCATTGCTCTAACACTGAGCTATGTCTTCAGTTCTCTGGTAGTTTCCCATTCCCCACTTTAGAAATGTCAAGTTGAATCCTAGATCCAATCTCAGGTATCTTATGAGTAGCTTCCCAAAGGATCACCAGCCTACAATTCACACTGCCAGAGAAACTAGGATACAGGGAGGAACCTAAGAGATTCATTCAAGGTCCTTCACAGAAGGGGAAAGGGACAAGATCTCCTGAGCATATTGGGAGTGGGGGCGGGCAGTGAGTAGAGAGGGAGCTAGGAGAAAGACAAGGGTAAGAGAGGAGAACGTGTGGGACTAGGAAGATCGAGTAGGGGGATGACTAGATGAGAGCAAAAAATGAGATACCGTAATAGAGGGAGCCATTATAGGTTTGAAGAGAAAACTGACTCTAGAGAAATGTCCAGAGACCTACAAGGATGACCCCCAACTAACAATCTGAGCAACAGTAGGGAGGCTACCTTCAATGCCCTTCCCTGATAATGAGATTGATAACTAACTTATATGGCATTCTGGAATCTTCATCTAGTAACTGTTGGAAAGAGAAGTACACACCTACAGCTAAACACTGAACCAAATTCCTAGAATTCAGTTGCAGAGGAGGAGGAGTGATAAGAAAATGGGTCAAGACCAGGCTTCAGAAACCCACAGAGACAGCTGACCTGAACAAGTGGGAGCTCATGGACCCCCAGAGTGGTAGCTGGGAAACCATCATTGGACTGACTCAGACCCTCTGACATGGGTCTCAGTTAGAAGGCCTGGGTAATCTAAGGAACCTCTGATAGTGGAACCAGGATGTATCCATGGTGCATTAAAGGACTTTGGGAGCACATTCCCTATGGAGGGATACTCCCTTAGCCTAGACAGGAGAGAGGGCCTGGACCCTACTCCAAATGACTTGACAGATTTTGATGATCCCTTCTGGAAGGCCTCACACTCTCTGTGGGATTGTGGGGAATGGGACAGGAAGGTGGTCAGGAGGGATTGGAGGGAGAGAGGGAGAGGAAACTGGGATCAATATGTAAAATAAGAAAAAATAAAAAAATAGTATAAATAATAAAAAAAGAATTATGACTGAAAACAAAGGAAAGCAAGAAAAGCTTCTTCATCTCTTTGAGCTGTTGGATGATCTGGATTCAGACCTTTGCTGTACCAGAATTTTTACATATGACCGAAGCTCCCTTCTCTGTCTAGGCACAAGCAGCTGCCACAGGATCTCCAGGTTGGGAAACCACTTATTTAGAGGGTTGACTGAACCTGCTCTGAGATCACCAATGTGCAGGCTATGGAAGGTGTAGACAGGACCTAAGAAGACAGCTGAAATGAATCTTACTTACAGTCATGGAGTTTGCCACTGGAGAGGAAGTATCTGGCTGCAGGCGCACACTTGCCACCCTTGGAGGCAGCTGGATGCTTTTTGGAAGGCGAGCCTTGCTTGTTGGTGGAACCTTTGAGGTGTGGTGGTGCTGGCAGGTTAAGAGGAAGGGTGTTCACATTGGGCACAGCAACGGGGAGATTGCTCACCCCTGGAGGTGTTTCTACCAGGTCAAGTGTTCCTGCTTGGATGCTCAACGTGATGACCAAGGCCCGGAGAGCCCACATTGCTATGGCTGACACCTGCAGAAGAGAAATGGGTCACACATCACATTCACCATGGACCTAGAGCTGTCATGTAACTCTGTGCAGGTGACTCCCTGTCTCTCAGAAGAGCTTCTTTTTCACTTTATTGACACCCTAGTTTGTCCTCTGCTCATGGGAACATGGTCTGATATATGCCTGTTAACATATTCTTATTACTGTTTGTACCATGGGCAATTGTGCTGTCAGTATTGGCTGTAACATGTCAATGTGGGTGAGCCCTGACCTGAGGTCTGACTTCCTGGGTTCATGTATATTCTCCTTCTAACTTGTGTAGTCACATGTCCTTTATGTTACCCCACATATAATTTCTCCTCCTCTTTTATTTTTCAGTGCTGATATTGTATGCAAGGCTTGACTGTGTTCTATCATTGCTCCAAAACTACTCCAAAACTAAGCTATGTCCTTGGGCCCCTGGTAGTTTCCCAGTTCCCATTTTAGACATGTCAAGTTTGAGTCCTTAACTCCAAACTTGGCCTCTGCCCCTAAGTTAAGCTTCTTACTGAGTAGCTGGTATTGGACTTTTCCTGAGAGGTCTTATAGAATTGTGTAGTGAGATATTCACTTTGTCTGCACCCGTGGCACTGACCACGCCCATTGGGGTGGGTACAGGGGTGGGTGTTATCTGGGGGAACTAGGGGGAAGGGGCCCTGGAATGCCCTCTTCTTTGCTGCATGGGGATAGAGGAGCATTCTGAGGCATCCTTGGGACCTGGAACCTGCTGGTGCTCATCTGACTCTGTTGTAAGTTATTTTTCCCTGAATAAATATGTATTCATCCTGATTTTCCTTTTTCATTAGCATTAAGAAAGTTTAATGTTAATAAAGTATTAAATTGTGCCTGTAAAGCTAGACATCAGGTGCTGTTTTTACCTCAGTTTCCCGTGTCAATTGGGTGGTGTACCCCACTCATGGTGGAGCTGTGGTTTGCTGTTGACGCCTGACAATCATTTCCCATCTGACCTTCTCAGATTTCTTGCTTATGCTTATTCTCTAGATGTTTTGTCTCTGACGGCTACCTTGATGTATCTTTTTTACGTTTGAGACAGGGTCTTACTCTTAGTCCTGACTTTCCTGAAGCTCGCTTTCTCGTTCAGAGAAAGCGTTGCCTCTGTCCCACGATTATTGGGATCCAATCTATACACCACCATGCCTGGTCTGCCTTCAAATCTTTCAGTTACATTTATGTATTTATTGCAAGTCATGTGTGTAAATCACAGGACAACTTGATGGAGTTATTCCTTCCTTCTGTCGTGTGGTTCTAGGGATGACACTGAAGTCATCAGGCTTGGTGGCATACCTTTACCAGCTGAGTGATTTCACTGTCCCACTGTAACATGTAGAACGGTGCTGCACATGTGTTCCTGACATTTCCCCCTAACATGTGAGTTGCCCTGTTGGCATTTCTTCCCTCTTGTCCTCCTTCACCTGTCAGGGTTTGTAAAATTGGTGTGTGGGTCTTTGCTGTGACCTATAAAAAAGTTGTCATTGGGTCACTTCTGTCAAATGCTCACCCCACAATAAGTAAGTGCAATTTGCTTTATGACAGAGGGGACCCTGTGCATGTGTTCCCGATAGCAGGGACCATTTGTTAAGACTTCAGCTATAACCTCTACTTTACAGACACACCACTGCGGCCTCACCCTCAGAGGTTCATGTGATATGCCTGCCCAGCAAGCGCTTCCTCCACCTGTGACTGCTACCACTTTAGTAATTACTTGATATTGTTTTAGACTCTCATCTGTAACCCCTCCCCTCTCTGCCTTTAAATCTTTCCATGTTGTCCTTTCTGCATACTCCCATAGTCTACAGTAGCTGAGTGTTCCCAGAGCTGAGCTAGGCTATGTGTGTACATTTGGTGATTCTTAGAGGCTAATGGTGATGGTTTAGGTTGGCACCATGTATACCTACTTTGAAAGGTAAACCCTCTGCTGCCATTACCATCAGAAAGCGGTGGTTCCAGTAAACTGAAGCCAGTGGCAGTTCTTGCATCACATAAATTGCCTTATTGAAAAGTAAACCTCACCACATTTCTACCATACTTTCCCCTTCCCTCTCTGACCTCTGGGAAATCTAAACAGCATGTCATTAATCTAAACACTCTCTCAGGAAGAGCAAGGTATATGTGCCTGTTAAGGAGTTCATGGCTATGCTGACTTAGTGGACCTCTCAGAGAGTTTGAGCAGTCAGTCTCCTGTTTTCTGAAGAGAACATTCTTCCAATTGGTCTTGCTCTCCCCTGTTTCACTTTAGGCTCAGTGTCCTGCAGTTCAGCAGCCCAGGAACATTTTAGATGATCAGTGAGTAAGCCCTAGTCATCTGTCCAGAGGTGACCTGTCCCATGGTCCTTCCCACTTGGCCTGCCCTTCTTAGTGCATCCCTCTAGTCAATCCTTACCTTGCCGCTCTCACGGTTCAAAGTCTTCAGTAGCTGCTTCTTTTCTTGCTCCTGCCTCTGACTGTCCACCCCAAAGGTGCACCCATTTTATAGGCATTCAGCCTCTCCTAGAAAGGTCATCATGTAGGAAGGGGCGGAAACTAGATATGCTGATAAGACAGGTGTGATGCAGTCTGCTTTCCCAAGTCAGCAGCTGCTCTTTGTTCTTGCTTTTGTTGGCATCTCCTTAGTTGTGTGAGAGCTGGTCTTTGGATGTCGAGGGAGGCACATCACAAAGAGCGTGTAATGTCCCTGGGGCCTTGGTGGTTCTTCCTGTTCTATATTCCAACTTGGGATATGGTGAAGCCCATGAATTGTTTTTGTCAATGTCTTCATGGTGTTTATTGTAAGGTCATTTACCTGACCCCTTCTTATTTTACAAGCCTTACAAGTCTTATCTAGTAGTCATTAGCGTGTTGGGTGACTCCAAGCAGCATCAAACTGGATAGATGCCCATGGCAGAGATTTAACATTCCTTTTATGATGCCACATAATGTCCTATGACAAACTCAGCACCCAATAATCAGCAGAAGTGCAGGCATCCATGATACAGGTATGGTGTCCCCTTGGTCATTATTTTGGTGATGGCCTTATGTCAAATACTTGTATCATGGATGACTGATACGAGGATCCTGCCATATGAAAAACCTCCTCATGAGTAAGGGGTTTGCTGGGATGGGTGGATTCTAGTGATAAAGTGAATTGATTGGAGTATGGCATTTGTCATGTGTGTTAAGCAAAGGTGTTATATAATTGTGTAGGAATTCTTTTTTCTTGTTATTTTTTGTTATTCTTTTTTGTTGTGTAATTATATAAGGCCTGGCAGGGATATGGATATTATATGTGCAATTGTATTCCCAGTTATCCTTATTTATTCTTTGAAATATTTTATATTTATACAATGTATTTTGATGATGTTCATTTACAACTACCCCCTTCTGACTCTCCCTGGTGCCCTTGCTTCCTCTCCTTCACAGCTTCACAGTTTCATTCTTTTGGTTATTTATATATGTTGAGTCTAATTAGCACTCTACATTGTTGGGTGGGCAACATATTGTAGCATCTGCAGAGGAGAGCAAATCCCCCTCAACTTTAGCTCATCCACTAAGGGCAGAAATTTGTTTGGCCCTGCTCCATCCATACTGGAATTTTGACTACTTTGATCTCCTGGAGGACTTTGCAGGTGAATACAGCTGGTAGGAATTAATATGTGCAGTAGACATGCTATTCCAGAAGCTAGCACTTCATAGTTCTTCCCATCCCTTAACATTGTTTCTGCCCACTCTTTCATGATGTCTGCTGAGACTTGTGTATTGCGAGATTATTGTATGTTACTTTACACAGGTGAAATCACAGTTACTTATACATCATACTTGTACCAGGTATGAGGTTGTATTAAGTGCTATCAAATGCAGGAGGAAGTGTCTTTGACTGAAATCAAATTGACAAACATCTGCATACATATTTAGCTGGTGGTTTGACAGCAGGTACCTTTACCAAATGAGTAGATTTCTTCTCTTGGTCCTATGATCTCCTCAGCCATTTTCTTTTTAGCTGTTTACAATATCAGACATGAAATCCCTCTGTGAAGCAGACCTCATATTCAATGAGAAAGCACTTGGTAATCCCCATAAGCAGCATTCCACTATTGCACAGTCTTGTGTGGATCAGTATTATAGCATGTAGCATCTAGTGTTAGGAGATACTTTTGATGTCTCTCACTCCCCTAGAATCTTTCCTAGCACCTTGTGTATTTATACATGCTACAAAGAAGGGAGAGATTTTCCTGGTCAATCGAGGTTGATTTCTCTGCATCCTGTATCTTTAGTAAGTGCTGATTTTGTAATAGGGTCTTGTTATCTAATTAGGGTACACACTTGTACTGTCTAATTTAATGTCAACTTGACACAGTTGAGACTAGGCATCAGAGAGGAGGAGCCTCAATTGTGAAAATGCTTCCCTAAGGTCCAGCTGTAAGGCATCTTCTTAATTAGTGAATAATGGTGGAAGGCCCAGCCCATAGTCAGTGATGCCATTCCTGGTTCACATGTCCTGGGTGCTATAAGAATGTAGACCCAGCAGACAATGGGGAAGTAAGTTAGCAAGTCCTCCTTGGCCTCTGCCTTCAGGTTCCTGCCCTGTTTGAGTTCCTGCCTTGACTTCTGTCTGTGATGGACTGCCACCTGGAAGTATAACCTGAAATAAGCTCTTTCCTCCCCAGGTTGCTTTGGTCATGGTGTTTTGTCACAGCAATGGAAACTCCAACTAATATAGCACCTAAGAGCAACATGTTTTGGGTACTTCTGGGACCTCCTCCACCTATAACTTGCAGGGTGATATCTTGTGCCTGGCATTGAGAATTTTTTGTGTGTAATAATCTGTGAATTTGGGAGTAATATTGTGTAACCATGAAGGGTAGTTTTGCTTCAGAATCACTCAAAAATGTATTTTCTAGCTGGGCATGGTGTCACATGCTTCTAAAACCAGCATTTGGGAGGCAGAGGCTGAAAGGTCTCTGAGTTCAATAACAGCCTGTTCTACAGAGTGAGTTCTATAATAGTCAGAGCTACATAGAGAAACTCTTTCTGAAAACTAAACAATAGCCACAAGAAAAAGGAGTTTTCTGATTGTCTTACCAACTAGTGGATTCATTATGATTTTTTTCATATAGCCTTGATTTGGGCTAATTTACCCCTACCCTTTAGTCTCCTCAATCCCCTTTAACCTCCTTTCATATAACCTGTGTTCTATGTCCTCTAATTAAAATTTTCTTCCTTGGTTTGGAAAAGCATATAGATTTTCATATAGCTTTGCATGTACTTGTCATTTTGTCAAGCCTCTGACCCCCTCAGTTTCTCACTCCTCATCCCCACTCATGCTTTCCTGATATTGTTTATACCCTGTGTCTCCTTGAGCGTGTTTATCCTCCTCTTCCATTGGAACGATTTCTTTCCATGTCCTCTGTAGAGCTGGTTTACTGGTCATAAATTCCTTTAATGTGGAAAGGTTTTATTTCTCCATTTAATGGGTAATTTTGCTGGGTATAATAGTCTGGTTTGGCAGTTGGGTCTTTTAGAGATTGAATATCTGTTTCTAGACATTTCTGGCCTTGAAGTTCCTACTAGATTATCGTTTGTTACTTTATTGAACCTGCCTTGGCAAGTCACATGACTTGATATGTATATTTTTTTTCTTAATTCTGTCTGTAGTGTTTTAATTACAGTATATTGTGGGAGTTTCTCTTCTGGTCCTGCCTATTTATTATCCTATGAATCTCTTGTACCTGGGTGGGCATCTCTTTGTTTCTATGCTTTGGAAATTTTCTTCCACGTTATTGTGAAAATATACTCCTTGGTGGGACTGGAGAGATGTCTAAATGTTTAAGAGCACTTGCTGCTGTTGGGGAAGACATGAATTTTCTTCCCAGCATCTACATCAGGCAGCTTACAGCCATGTGTAAGTTAGTTCCAGGGGATATAATACCCTCTCCTGTCCTCAGGGTTCCTCATGCATGCATGCTTTCATCCACACAGAAACATGTGCAGAAGGTAAAAAATGTCCACATAATAAATCTTAGCAAAATTTGAAAATATTCTCTGTGCCTTCAGTATGTTATTCTTCCTCTTCCACATCCATAACATAAGGTTATTTCTTTTTGTGGTGTCCAAAAGCTTTGCCATGTTCCACTGTAGACATTTAGAAGTTTACTATTGACCTTTAATGAATAATCCACTTCCTCTGTTTTATCTTCCATTTCTGACGTTCTTTTTCTACATGATCTATTTTGTTGGTGTGGATTTCCACTAAGGTTTTTATTTGGGTTTATTTCAGCATTGTGTTCTTTGTGAATTCTATTTTCCTATCTTGGATTGACTGCTCCCTCACTCAGCTCTTTGTTTTCATTGACTTCGAGTGTTCTCATAGCTTCTTTGACTTGTTTCAACACAGTAGTAATGGCGATTTTGAATTCATCGTTTGAAATTTCTAGGTCATTCTCACTTGGAATCATTATTGCACTCCAAAATTTCTGGGAAGGGGTGTGTTCCTGGTTTTGTTTTTCCTTCTGCGTTGTGGTGTGTGTGTGTGTGTGTGTGTGTGTGTGTGTGTGTGTGTGTGTGTTGTTTCTGTGCTGGAATTTTCCAATCTGAAGTAATTTGTTGATTTAGTTATTCTCTTTTGTTTAAGTAACCATTTTTCTTTCAGTGAGGATGGTCAGTGTTCAGAGAGGGTGGAGCCATGGTTTTCCATTTGTAGCACTAGTACTGGTGGGTTGACCTGGTGAAGTCTAGAGAGCTTCCCATAGGAGCCGGGTGGCCTAATGGGGTGTGAAGGAGCAAGCCTACCTATAGGAACAGGGATGCAAGATGCTGGTGGTGTGGACCATAGGGCAGGAAAGCGGCATTCTGGAGAAGCTTGATGTAAAGTCAAATGCCCTGCATGCACAGGGAGTTCAGTTCCCTGTGGAACCTGCAGCCTGTGGGGCAGGGAAGAATTGGCCTGTTTGAGTGATGGGGCAGAAAGGGGAAGGATGAGGATATTTTAAAGAGATTCTTATTTGTTCCTTTGGCTAGCAGATAGAAACATGGCCCTGCTGGGATTGGAAATGAGCCCTGGCATCCCAGTTTAGGAGCAGAAAGGTTGGAGCTCAGTGCTTTTCAGGGGAGGGGTGTGTCCTAGAAGGGATTTCACAGCAGAGGCCTCATCAGACCACCAACAGTAGAGATTGCAGGGGGACAGTGATGGGAGCAAGCATGTGCTGAGTAGGACTGCATAGCTGTACATAGCTCTGCCTTCTACTTACGTGAACTGCATGGCAGAACCCTAGAGAGGTCTTGATGGGGGACAGTGTGCCACTGGATCTCTTTGTCCTGCTTCCCACTTAGACTTATTGATTAAGTCTCCATTTTGTGATTTTCACAATCATTTGGCTTTTCATTGTCTTATTGAGAACTGGTGGCCCAAACCTGTCTTGTATGGGGCATAGGGTGTGACTCTAAATTCAGTAACAGAATGAGGTATGAATGGTGTTAGAGGTCTGGGATGGTTCTGCTTGTATTTGTAAGTCTGTCTGGAGGTCCAACTCCTTTGTGTCTCTTTTCCATGCCTGTTTTCTGGGTTTCCCTCCCACTTCCAAAGAAGGTTGCCGGACTCCCATCCCTGAAGGGTTTGCCATTTTCCCTGTACATGATGTCACAGGTTCTGGGACGATCACAGCCCTAAAGCAGGATGGAGTTATTTGACTGGAGGTCAGCCATGCCTGTTCTGGCTCCCCACATGCTGGGCATAGAGCAGCCTTCTTTTCCCCCACAAGCTCTCGAAACAACCTCAGCATTTCCCATTGCAGGGCTTTCCCCAGCCACACTGGTCCTTGCTCTGAATCTCAGCTGCTGCTCCCTCCCCAAAGGTCCAAGCATCATTGATCTTGGTGAAATGTCAGAGGCAAAGAAAAGTTGGCAGCTGATGGTTTCCCATAGGGCAGAATTCATGGCATTATCCATGACATTTGTGGGAAATTGAGCCATGTTTTGATGTCCGTTTTCCCACCTCCCAGTGATTAGTCCTCTTGATTTAATGTCCCCAGTAGTTTTTCTGGAACCAAACAACTTATGGAGGAGGTGGGGAGTGGCCACCTCAGGAGATTGTCTGTGGTGTCCCTTGGTCCTCCTGGTTCTTAGGAGGTGGGCAGTCCTTTGATTCTGCTAATCCAGGATGCATGGAGTGTGCCATGCTGGGCAGGGTTCCCAACTAGGGACAAAGGACTGATAAAGGCCAGCTTGTGTCAGACACTAAGTCATTGAATCTGCTATGTGCCTTTGAAGGGTGAGCCTTTGAAGGCTTTCCAGGGCTGCCTGAGATCACAACAGCCAATTTTATGTAATGTAGGTTCCAACTCTTAATGGACTCTATGTGAAGAGATCACAATGGGCCAGCTTGAGCCAAGATGCCTGTTGACACAGCCACCAATATTTCCACCTTTGGTAGCCATGTCTTTAAACACATACAAAGCTCCCACTGGTGGACAGGCTTACACTTCTCTGTTCTCATTTGTCTGTCTGTGTTTGCTTCTCTGTGCTTGGAGACTAAGTTGGGCCTTTTGTGCCATTGCTTCTGTGGTATGATCCGTTCCGATCTTTGGAGTCCGGGTTCACTGGGTTCTTTGCATCTCTGAACCTTCTGAATTTATAGATGAAGTGTGGTCTTGTCTGCAGAGGTGACATACTCTCAATGAGATGTTTGGGCCAAGCTTTCTCTGAGGCCCTGATGTATAGAAAAGGGATATAGTTACTTACCTCATCACAAGTTCATAATTGGGCAGGCCAGTAATGTCCTGAAGCAACTCAACTCTTTCTCCCTGGAGGAGTTATGCTCATCAATCCCAAGACTTCTGTATGCTCCATTAGTTCCCTGCTGACTTTGTTCCATTTTATGTGACTTTTTGCTGAGTATGTCTCAGTTTCCTTTATATGTTGTTTATATGATGCTATATTTCATTTTTTTCTTTTGTTTTTTCAAGATAGCCCTGGTTATGCTGGAACTCACTTTGTAGAGCAGGCTGGCCTAGAACTCATGGAGATCTACCCACCTCTGCTTCCTGAGTGCTGTAATTAAAGGCATGTACCAACACTGCCTGATTGATTTGATTGTTGTTATATTTCTTTTCTTGTTCTGTGTTTTTTTTTTTTTTTGGTTTTTCGAGACAGGATTTCTCTGTAGTTTTAGAGCATGTCCCTGTCCTGGAACTTGCTTTGTAGACCAGCCTGGTCTTGAACTCACAGAGATACTCCTGCCTCTGACTCCTGAGTGCTGTGATTAAAGGCAAGTGCCACCATTGCCTGGTAATGCCATACTTCTTAATAAACTTGGCTTCTTTCCTTCCTTTTTCCTTCCTTCCTTCCTTCCTTCCTTCCTCCCTCCCTCCCTTTCTTCCTTCCTTCCTTCTTTTAGGTTTTTTGAGACAGGGTTTCTCTGTGGCTTTGGAGGCTGTCCTGGAACTAGCTCTTGTAGACCAGGCTGGTCTTGAACTCAGGGAGATCTGCCTGCCTCAGCCTCCCAAGTGCTGGGGGGGTAAAGATGTGTGCCACCACCACCCGGCTAATAAACTTGTTTTTCACAAGACATAGTTTGTTAAAGATCTCCTGTCACCAGCTTTCCAAATTTTAAAAATTTCTAATTCTCTGGTCCCCTCCCTCAGGATCGGTCACTGTAGAATGATCTGCTGACTCAGGTCAACAGGGGTTCAGTGGGGTACAAAGTAGACTTTCTGTGCATTCCTAGGAACTGGATCTGCCCTAAGAGCATTGTGCGGATGACATTTTAAGCACTTGGCCTACCCTATCTACTATGTGTAGTCTGACCTTAGGAATTGGGCCTAACCTGGAATGAGGGGCATATTCCCAATATTGGACCTCAAAGGATCTCATAAGATCAGCAATTGGTTGGATCATTGGGTACTAATACTGCCTACACTGTCAGCATGCAGATACTCTCTTATGCAGGGACAAGGAGCAGTATGCAGTTGACTCCTGAGCAACTGGGTCTGTCCCAGGGTCATGTTTCCAGAAGACACTCGATATTTCACCTTAACTGAGGATGTATGGCAGGCTCCTCATTGGTGAGCCTTACTGTAGGTGTCAGCAGTCAGGCTGTCACTGGATACTGACAATGTCCTGTGGACATTGTAGCAACAAAAGCCTGTGTACCAGACCTACACTGGGAACAGCATGCTTATGGCCATCTGGGTATGTGGTCTACACTGGTCAGTGTTTGGGTATCCCCATGGTATTGTATAAGCCCTGCTTTCTGCATGTGGTCATCTGTTGCATATGGCTTTACTTATTGGCCAGTATAAGGGTGGGTCCTGCGTACTGGACCTGAAGTGGGGGCAGTATGAATTTGGCTCTTTAGTTACTTGGTCTGTACTAGTTATAGTGTGCTTGTGGTCCTTTGTGTTATGGTCTATCGTCAGGCTAACTGTGGGGTTGCTTTATGGAAGCTGAGCCTGAATTAAAGTGCAGGGTTCATTCAGTCAGTCCTCTTGGTATTAGCTCTTTTCTGAGAATAGCTGGAAGTCGACCCCCTGGATTCCATCCAGTTCTACACCTAGTCAATGTGTGAATTTCCCTATGAGTCCTGGATCTGCCTTGTTTCAGCACACTGTCTGCCCTATTAGAACTAAGTCTTTCCTTCAGCCAATCAAAGGCTATCTCCTCCAGTCCTGGGTTTTTCCTAGGGACCACGTTACAGCTACATCCTGGATTGTAGGAATTCACCTAGGGTAGTGTTTAGTTAACCTTTTAATACTTGGATTACATGAGGTCAGAATGGAATGTGCCCTAAGTGCTAAGCCTACTCTGATAACAGAGTACAGACATGGCACTTTGGATACCTGGCTTGCCCTGATTTTCGAGTGGGTTGTATTCAAGGTACTGGGACAGCTCTGAAGTCTTCAAGAGTGGGCCTTTCTCGGTGGGCTACTGTCTTAGGTCACCATGCAGGTGGTCGTTTGTGCCCTGGACCTCCAAGGGTTGCAAATGGCCCTTGGTGTACAGATCCATCTCTGAGGTTGATAGATGGTTTGAGTGTGATGGGAGTTTACTTTAGTCCAGTTGTGGTTGATCCAAGGAGCCTTAAGTACAGTCCTGGGACAGGCACTTCAAGGTCATGTCTCATGCCAGTTAAGAGTAAAAACAGGCCCATTGTGTGGTTAAACAAAGTGGAAGCAAACTATTCAAGGGGGTTTACAGAGAAGTGAGAAACTCCAAGGGTGAGAGTGGATTCTCAGAGAGGCAAAAGCTATTGCCCTTTCTTCTCTAGGGTGTGCGTGTGCGTGTGCGTGTGCGTGTGCGTGTGCGTGTGTGTGTGTGTGTGTGTGTGTGTGTGTGTGCCCTGCTGCATAGCAGAAACTGGAACAAGGCTGATGAGTGCGATTATTGCTCTGATACTGTTAAGTTCTCCATGCTATCATAGGCCAAGCCAGCAGAGGGCCCACATGCTCTAATCATGTCCCTTAGGCCAACCTTAAAATAAATACTCTTTGTTCCTCATGTCCACAAAAAGTAGTGGCCATTGTTTTAGTTAATATCTGTGGCACTGACTGGAGTCTCTGTCTTAAAGTGGGTGGAGGTTTTTATAGAAGCTGTCTTTATGTAGTCTGTTATAATTACCAACTTTAAAATGATCACTAGCCTATAATTCACACCACCGGAGAAACTAGGATATAAGGGATTCATACAAGATCCCTCACAGAAGGGGAAAGGAACAAGATCTTCTGAGCATATTTGGAGTGGTGGGGGCAGTGAGTGGAGAGGGAGTTAGGAGAAAGAGAAGGGGAGGATAGGGGTGGGTGATGGTGTCCATTTCTTTTCTCAATGTTGGGACCTCATTAACCTTAGACGTGTGCAGGCCTGTGCATGCTGCCACAGTCTCTGAAGTTCATATTGTGTTGGTTCTATTCTGTCTATAAGTCTGCCTTTGCTTGGTGTCTTCCACCCCTACTGGCTCTTACAATGTTTCTAATGCTGTACTCAGAGACAGAGGTAAATAAACTCTGTGCTTCTTGAAAAAAAAATTAAAGAAGAAAATAAAAAAGAAGAGCACAGTTTAAACACAAACAATGATATGGATCAAAGCAGGTAAGAGCCAGATATCAGTACTACTCTACTGGGAGCATAGCAAGTAGGTCCTTGAGCTCGCAGATCCCCAGACAAACCTGGATTGTCTTTCCAATGGGAAAATGAGAAACCTGCACTTCCATCCAGAAAGCTGAGAAGTGGAAATGATGATCTGTGTTCTCTGTTGGTCCAGGCTGAATCAAGCTCTTACAACCAAGACCATGAGGTGGCTAGTGCTCTGAATGACCAGAGGGATCCAGAGTCTTACCCAAGTCCCCACAACCTGGACCAGAGGTGGCTGTGGGTGTCCATAAAGATGGCTGCACTTCATCTTGGCACAAGGGAAGAGAGTTCAAAGCTGTCATCAAGTCATAAGACCTAAAGGTCAAAGATGTGGCTACAGTAAGGATGTTTGGCTGTCTTAGTCTAAATAACAACAGACCTGATTCTGAGGTGTGGCTACTCCTGACCTCAAGGCTAGGGAACAAGAAATTGGAGCTAAGGTTACTGAACCCTTGGAATAAGTGAGGAAGAAAAGTCTGTTTGTTCCTTATACACGATACCACGTTCCTTCCCCTTTTGGGTTATGGTATATAAGAGTGGTGAAAAACTAAACTTGTGGCATTTCAGTATTGACTGATCTGCCCTCCTGACCTTTATTCTGTCCCTACTTCTTTTCTTTATTGTCTATAGCTAGCCTTTCCCTCATCCACACTCTCCCACTCAGGTACGGACTTGGGGCTGCTTGGCTGGCTCTGATTGCAGCCCCACAAAGACAACTCTGGACATATGGCACCTGAACTTGGGGCTGAGAACAGGGAACAGAAATGATGGATGAGGTATAGCCTAGCAACGTGAGGACATACAGATGGTGCCGACATACACCTCCGAAACGTGGGAATGAGTATGGGGGACATAAGTGATGGACACCACCGAAGAACAGACAGCACAAAGGTGAAGTGAGTCGTCGGAATAAAGAAGTGCAGTAAAGTGGGGTGCGTGAATGCCAGGAGTAAAACTGTATATAATTGTAGATGTGAAACAGAAATATCAGACAGATGGTAAAGAAGTGAGTTAGCCTCCAGGGGTAAAATGTATATAATTAGAGATATGAGACAGGGAAATATTAGTCAGATGATTATATTTATTTGGGTATTTTTTAATAGCCGGGATAGCTGGATTAAAACAGGAGCAAGTACAGCAATGTTTAGAATTTGAATGTTTTGTAAGGATCCTTCCCCCTCACAGAAGCCGCCACTGCAGCTGTCTTAGAGCTGCACCAGGGCTTGGGAGAGCAAAGGGGCAGCCCTGCTTATGCACTAGGTCAGCAGGACCTGGGGGGTGCCAAGAACTCAGAGTTGCTACAATGGTGATTGCTTACTTTTCAAGCAGCTGCAGTCACAGATGCGCTGCAGCGAGCCAGACCCTGCCCAGAGAGCAAAGGCAAAACAAGACCTAGAAGCCTGCACTCTTAGGAGCTACTGCTATGGCTAATGCCCAGCCAAGTGTATGGAAAAATTAATTCAGCCTATCAGAAACTGTTTTAAGACTTATAGAAAAAAAGGGTGACATAGATAAATTTATTGGGATATGGGATTTGTGTAGATGTTGGATGTTTCATAATTTAAGGATTAGCTATAGCAAGCTGCATTACAAGAGATTTCAATTAAGGATGTTCTATTTCAACAGACTAATCTTGGCCTAAAGAAAAGGAGAGCTGAAAGATGTATGTATGTTCTGTATGTATGGTGTGGCTACACATGCGGGTCTGAAGTGTGATTGTGAACGTGTGAATTCCAACAATAGGTACTACTTGAATTGCTAGGCATATAGGAAAAACAAAACAAAACAAAACAAAAACATCAGGTCAGTGTCTTAATTGGAAGGGTTGGTGATCTGCGCCTCCCATGGCTGGCTCCCAGAGCAGAACAGTGGGAAATGCTCAAAGCCAGCATGATCTAAGGAATCTGTTTGGATGATTCAAAAGAGTTTAGCAGAGGAGAGGATATAGAAATCCTCCTAAATTTTGGTGGTTAAAAAAGAAATTGAAAGGCAGAACTTCCAGGAGCTGCTCTGAGCTCACTAGACCTGCTTATCCATGCAGGACAACCCTGAGTTCCTGCCTGCCTGATCTCTGACCCCCACTGCCAGTCCTCTGCCAGAGCTCTGGGCCCAAGCCAGAGATCTGCCTATCTCCATGGGACCATCCTGAGTCCTTGCCTGCTGTATCTTTGACCCCCATCGCTGGGCCTCTGCTGGAGAGAGCTTGGACCACCCAGAGCTATAGGCATCGAAATTCTGACCCATCTAAGCCCACCAGGGGAGTGGCATAGAGAGAGAGAGACCCCACCTGCACCCACTGGAAGAAGCGATGGGAAGATGGCAATACAAGACAACAAGAGGAACATGGTATGTACTCGCTCATATATGGATTTTAGACCTAGAGCAAAGGATCACCAGCCTATAATTCACACGGCCAGAGGAACTAGGATACAAGGTGTATTCTAAGAGATTTATATAAAGTCCCTTACAGAAGAGGGAAGGGACAAGTCCCGCAGAGCACAGGGGGAGTGGGGGGGCAGCAAATGGAGAGAGAGGTAGGAGAAAATGAGGGGGAGGAGAGGAAAACATGTGCAACCAGGAAGATTGAGTCAGGGTAGGAATAGAAGAGAGAAGACAGACAGAGAGAGAGAGAGAGAGAGAGAGAGAGAGAGAGAGAGAGAGAACATGAAAGAGGGAGCTGATATTGGTTTGAAGAGAAAACTGAACCTAAAGAAAGGTCTAAAGATCTATAAGACTTCTGCCAACTAACAATTTGAGCAACTGTGGAAAGGCTACCATAAATGCCCTTCCCAGATAGTGAGATCAACAACTAACTTATCCATGGAGCCCTCATCTAATACCTGTTGGAAACAGAAGCAAACACCTCTACCTAAACACTGAGTCGAACTAGAATCCAGATGCAGACAGAGAGCACAAGACCAGGTTGCAAAAACATATAGACACAGCTGACCTGAACAAGGAGGAGCTAATGGGTCCCCAGAATGATAGCTGGGAATCCAGCATGGGTCTGACTCAGGCCCCCCTGAATATGGGTCTCAGCCAGAAGGACTGAGCAGTCTAAGGGACCTCAGACAGTGGAGCCAGGATGTATCCCTAGTGCACAAAAGGACCTTGCGAACACATCCCCCATGGAGGGATAACTGCCTTAACCTAGAGACAGGAGAGAAGCCCTAGTCCCTACTTCACATGACCTGTCAGATCTACATGACCCCACTTGGATGGCATTGCCCTATATGTGGAATTGGGGTGGCGGGATGGGAAGGGAGGGTGGTCAGGGTGCATGTGAGGGGGCAGAGAGGGTAAAAGGAAGGGAGGGGGAGGGAACTGGGATTGACATGTAAAATAATAAATTATTTGAAAAAAAGAAAGAAAACACCTAACAATAGAAAGAAAAGCATGAACCTAGGGACTGACTCTACAGTCAAACCTGAACACCCCAAAGCAGATGAAGCAGAAAAGAACAACTTAAAACATATCTTCATAAAAGTCATAGAGGCCTTCAAAGATGATGTGAGCAAATTCCATAAAGAAATGGAAGAAAAAACAAACAAAAATTGGAAGAAATGAACAAATCTCTTAAAGAGAATAAGAAAAGTAAGAAAAGCCAAGGAAAAACAATTAAACGGTGAAGGAAACAATCACCTTGGTACGCAAGCCACACAAAGATACAACTAAGAAAGAAAACTACAGACTAATATCCCTGATGAACATTGATGCAAAAGTACTGAACAAAATACTGGCACACTGACTCCAAGAACACATCAGGGAAATCATCCACCATGACCAAGTAGGCTTCATCCTTGGGTTGCAGGGATGGTTTAACATATGAAAATCTATCTATGTGATCCACCATATAAACAAACTGAAAAAGAAAAACCACATGATCATCTCAATAGATGCTGAAAAAGCCTTCAGCAAAATTCAACACCCTTTCATGATAAAGGTCTTGGGGAGATTGGGGATAACAGAACATACCTAAACATAATAAGAGCAATATACAGTAAACTAACAGCCAACATCAAACTGAATGAAGAGAAACTTAAGGCAATTCCACAAAAATCAGGAACATGGCAAGGCTGCCCTTTCTCTCCATATCTCTTCAATATTGTACTTGAAGTTCTAGCTAAAGCAATAAGAAAGCAAAAGGATATCATGGGGATCCAAATTGGAAAGGAAGAAGTCAAACTTTCACTGTTTGCAGATGCTATGTTACTTTACATAAGCAACCCAAAAAACTCTACCAGGGATCTCCTACAGCTGATAAACACCTTCAGCAAACTAGCAGGATACAACATAAACTAAAAAAAAAAAATTAGTAGCCCTACTTTATTCAGATGACAAAGGGGCTGAGAAAGAAATCAAAGAAATATCACCCTTTACAATAGCCAGAAACAACATAAAGTATCGTGGGGTAATGCTTACCAAACAAGTGAAAGATCTATAGAATAAGAACTTTGTGTCTTTAAAGAAAGAAATTAAAGAAGATACCAGAAAATGGAAAGATCTCCCATGCTCTTGAATAGGTATGATAAACAGTAAAAAATGGCAATCTTGCCAAAAGCAATCTATAGATTCAATGCAATCCCCATGAAAATCCAAGCACAATTCTTCACTGACCTTGAAAGGATGATAATCAATTTTGTATGGAGAAACAAAAGACCCAGGATAGCCAAAACAACCCTGTCCAATAATAGAACGTCAGGAGGCATCACCATCCCTGATTTTAAGCTTTACTACAGAGCTATAGTCCTGAAAACAGCCTGGTATTGGCACAAGAATATACAAGTTGACCAAAAATCCTGACATTAACCCACATACCTATGAACACCTGATTTTTGCCAAAACAGCTAAAAGCATACAATGGGGAGAGTAAAGCATCTTCAACAAATGGTGCTGGCACAATTGGATGATGGTGTGTAGAAGTCTGCAGATGGACCCATGTCTATTGCCACACACAAAACTCAAGTCCAAATGGATCAAAGACCTCAACATCAATCCAGCCACAGTGAACTCTTTAGAAGAGAAAGTGGGAGGTACCCTTGAACAAATTGGTATTGGAGACCCCTTCTTAAACATAACTCCAGTAGTACAGACACTGAGATAGACAATAAATGGGACCTCCACAAACTTAGAAACTTCTGTAAGGCAAAGGACACAGTTGACAAGACCAAACGGCAGCCCACAGACTGGGAAAAGATTTTCACCAATCCTACATCTGACACAGGACTGATCTCCAAAATATACAAAGAACTCAAGAAACTAGTGAACAAAACACCGAATAATCTTATTAAAAATGGGGTACAGAACTGAAGAGAATTCTCAATAGAGGAAATCAAAAAGGCTGAAAGACACTTAAGAAAGTGCTCAATATCCTTAGCTATCTGGGAAACGCAAATCAAAACAACAATATGGTGGTTGCTCAGGAAAATGGGAATTAGTTTACCATAGGACCCGGCATTCCCCCTCTTAGGCACATACCCAAATGATCCACATCCATGCAACAGAGACATGTGCTCAACTATGTTCATAGCAGCAGTATTTCTAATAGCAAGAACCTGGAAGCAACCTAGATGCCCTTCAACTGAAGAATGGATAAAGAAAATATGGCACATCTACACAATGGAACACTACTCTGCGGACAAAAACAATGGAATCTTGAAATTCACAGGCAAGTGGATGGAACTTGAAACCATTCTGAATGAGGTAACCCAATCACAAAAAGAGGAACATAGTATGTACTCATTCATATATGGAATTTAGACCTAGAGCAAAGGATCACCAGCATATAATTCACACGGCCAGAGGAACTAGGATACAAGGTAGATTCTAAGAGATTCATATAAGATCCCTCACGGAAGGGGGAAGGGACAAATCCTCCAGAGCAGTGAGTGGAGAGGGAACTAGGAGAAAGAGAAGGGGAGGAGAGGAAAGCACATGGGACTAGGAAGACTGATTCAGGAGAAGAATAGAAGACAGAAAATAGATAGAGAGAGGCAGAGAGAGACAGACAAACAGGCACACACACACACACACACACACACACACACACACATAGAGAGAACATAAAAGAGGGAGCCATTATAGGATTGAAGAGAAAAGTGAACCTAAAGAAATGTCCAGACCTAAAAGACTGACTCCAACTAACAATTTGAGCAACAGTGGAAAGACTACCATAAATGCCCTTCCCTGATAATGAGACTGATGACTAACTTATCCACCATCATGAAGGCCTCATCTAGTACCTATTGGAAACAGAAGCAAACACCCACAATTAAACTCTGAGCCAAACTAGAACCCAGATGCAGAGACAGAAACACATAGAGACAGCTGACCTGAACAAGGAGGAGCTAATGGGCTCCCAGACTGATAGCTGGGAATCCAGCATGGGACTGACTCAGTCCGCCTGTATATGGGTCTCAGCCAGAAGGCCTGAGCAGTCTAAGGGACCTCAGACAGTGGAACCAGGATATATTCCTGGTGCACAAAAGGACCTTGTGGGTACATCCCCTATGGAGGGATACACACTTTACCTAGAGTCAGGAGAGAATTTCTAGTCCCTACTTCAAATGACTTGACAGATTTAGATGACCCCTCCTGGATGGCATCACCCTACATGTGCAGTGTGGAGGGGGTTGGAGGGCAGGGTGGTCGGGGTGCATGTGAGGCGGGCAGAGAGGGAAATACGGAAGGAGTGGGAACTGGCATCGATATGTAAAATAAAAAAATAAAAAAATAAAAAAAGGAAAAAGAAAGAAAAAAACTGAAATTAAAATAATTCTATAGTCATTGAAACTACATAATATAGTGTAAAACACTCAATGACCTATCACGAGAGTTCCCATGGGTTAGAATTCTGACTCACTATAGAGAATCCGCAGTGTATTGGGAGGAAGGTGGGTGCCAGGCCCACCACAGACAATTCAGAGAGTGCATAGTAAAAGTTTGGGTCCCTAGGCAACATGCAGACACCGCAGAGAGAATGCAGCAGAGTCAGGCCTGGTGCCCTCCTGTCTGGACTTTTCTGTCTCTGGTGTCCACATAGTACCTTGTAAAACCTGCATGGTAAAACCAAAATGTTCCAGACCCAGGATGCTGTCCCCATTGTTTGGAATCTCCAGTTTGCCACCCATTCCAAACCCCACCCTCATGGTGCCAAGGTGGGGTTCTTTCCCTGGAGTTGCCTCATTCCAAACTATGATCCTGAGAAGAACAATGTCATGGGCTCCATCCCTGGAGGGCATTTAAAAGACCCTCCTCTTGGGTTTAATTCATACTTCTCTCCTGTTAACCTGGGGCCACCTGTGAAGGCTTTGCTCAGATTCATCCTGGATGTATTAATTTGGCCTGATCTGATTCATTATATCATCTCCCAAGGAGCCCAGCAACCCAGGACCCACTATTTATCACTGAAGTAGAGAAGAGGTTAAGGTTAAGGACCCAGACTGTGACCTAATTTCTCTTCTGGTGTTTAGGTCTGTGGTGAGCAGTCTATGGTCTTGAGAAGCAAAGTGTTCACAAGATGGCTAGGAAGCAAAAGCAAGAACAGAAAGAGCCAGGGTTCCTCATGGGCTTGAAGGATGTGCCCCAGTGAACTAAAAACTACTTCTAGGCAGCACTTCTTAAAGGGGCCACCTCCCTATGGCAGCAGGTGGGGAGCAAATCTTCACCTCCTGAGCCTTTGGAAGTCACTCCAAATCCAAAGTAAAACAGGGGAGGGAGCTGCTGAAAGGGTTAATCCTTGTCAAGACCATCCCACAGAGTTCTGGGGAACACTGGATTTGGTGTCTCATGTCATTGTTCAGCACCAAGTAAGAAAGAAGTTCTTTGCATGCTCAGGAACATGTACCAGAGTTGAGACAGGAGTCAGAGTCCTTTACTTTTGCATGAAGGGACTGTTTATTAAGTGGCTGATTACAACAAAGCCCATGTCCTTGAACTGTTCTTATTTGCCTTGTCAATCAAGGCAGAGGATCCTGAGCCTGCTGAGGGGACTACTGCTACTGTTCCCTTAATCATAAGGGTGGGGCTTCAGGGTGGCATGGAGAGATTCACAGGGGGTTTCGCATCTTCCTGGTCTTGGCCTGGCTTCAGTAGTGTTCAGTTTGTTGCCTGAAGGGGAGAGAAAGACAATAATTACCTTCTTTAAACCCAGAAGTTGCGTGCAAGCATGAGTATTGTCAATCCAGTCCCCCAGCAGATCACACAGCACTGCTTCAGGGATGGGGAGAGAACACCTGGAGTGAACACCCTGGAGAGCTTAGCCTGTGAGAGGAGGAATTTGCAGGTGAAGCCTCTGGCAGGAGGGGATCCATGCAGATGCAGTAGGGTCCACCCAGAGGCAGCAGCGCCCACTCTGTGCTCACAGGATGCTGAGTGTAGCCCCTGCTGACCCTGGCACAATGCTGGCTGTCAGTAGCTGTCAGTAACTACACTTCCTCTGTTACCACCAGAAGCTGCTGCAGGCTGTGTTTGTTGTCACTGTAGCAATATCTCAGATGTCATCCATCTGATCTGTTCTTGTGATCAAGGCTGGCTGGTGCAAGGTCCCCTGGCCCCTGAGCGGGTCAGTAGGAAGAATGAGAGCATGAAAAGCCACCCTGAGCAAATGCTGCCTTTCTGTCATTTGGACCCTCTAGGAATTGATTTGGGCCCAGATGCTGGAAAGAATGGGGTCAAGCATAGCTTATGGTTGAGTCCTAGGAAACAAGCTGATGTTTTCTGGGTCACATGTTATACTGATTGCTCAGGTAGATCAAGACTATATGCAAGGTCCTGTATCTGCCAAAGCAAAGCAAAGCAAAGAAAAGCAAAGCAAAGCAAACAAAGCTAAGCAAAGCAAAGCAAATAAAGCTAAGCTAAGCAAAGCACAGAAGCACAGAAAAGTGCTGTATTCTGTTTCTTACCTAATTCAGTGGATTGACATCGAAATTCAATAATGGACGTGAAGATTCTTCTACTGTAATTCTGACTGGTTGAGACAGTACTGAAATGAAGTACCACCATGTAATAGAGTTAAGCGAAATGATAACCTGGGTGCTTGTTTCACCAAAGTTACATGTGGGATCTGTGACCTGTATGTGGCCCTAACAGCAGTCTCTGCCACACACTTTCAATATGGTTTCATGGACTCTGTATACCCCAGCCTGCAGGATGTAGGCAAGACATGGTATAGAGGAAGAAAGTCTCCCAAAGCAGTAGGGAGTTGATGGTCTCTTATCATCGATGACAAATGGTACATTGCCTCACAATAGGAACTGACTGGAGGTGACACATACATTTGATGCTCAGAATACTATTTACAACCACAATAGAAGTAACCAGAAATGAGTATACCTGTCATGTAGCATCACCATCTTTGTTGCCCCAAGAGACTATGATATAACCTTCAAGTGTCATAACCCTAATGTCTAATGTGTGGTGACCCAGGTCCATTCTTCAGCTGCATCCTCTGGTGGTCTTGGTCGCAAGGCACTTGTGGACAAAACTTCCTGGCAGGTGCAGAGCAGGCACTTAGATCTGTTTACTCTATAGACCATGAGATGCTCTCATTTATGATAGAGAAGGTGATGTATAACTCAGCAGATGACAGGGTGGCCTTGTTCTTGGGTTTAGTGTCCTACACATGCCATTGCTTTCTTGCCTCTCATGGGGACTCAATATGCCTGCTGTGAGAATTATTAATACTACGTACTAAGGGCCATAGTGACGAGATTCAGGAATTGATCCATAATGGCTTCCAGCTCTTCCTTCTGCAAGACACAAGAGGACATTTTCAGTAGAGCCTTGTAGTCCTTCCCTCGTCCTCAAGGCCCAGATTAATTCAAGCTTCAGTTTCCTGTGGGATTTTTCTAGTTGACAGGCCTGTCACATGTCAAGCTTAAATGTAGAGATTGATCTCCATGTATCCTAATGGCTCCCATTTTTGGGGGATTTTGGGACCCCTATGATGTTTGTTGCCCATGTTGCTTCATTGGCAGAGATATTGGCTCATTTGCTGTCACCTTGCTACAGATACAGCAGGTGGCTGAGGGTCTTCAGGAGCTCCTTGGAGGCCAAAGCTGTGAGAACTGGCTATTGGTGGTCACTGCTGCCTGCTCTGACAAGGCTTGAGGATGTCTAGGTCTGGGATTCTCCATGTCAGGGTGCCCCCTTCTCTCTCTGTGACCCTTCTCTGAGAGCATATGGGTTTGCTTCTGTGCTTCTGCTAGCTTCTCACTGATCACCCTTCTCTGTGGGAAGTCAGACTTCTGAAGAACTGGGTTGGGGTGCTGCTGTATCAGTACCCCAGTGTGTGCACAGGATGGAGAATACTCCTTAAACTCTGCCCTGTAACATCCCGGGGACAGCTATTGGCATAAACCACTGCATGTCCGGTGTCTCTGTGAGGTCAGAGATCAGTCCTCGTCTTTTCACAGAGTCCACAGCAAGGAACAGCCTGTTGCTTCACTGCTAAATAGAGATGGGTGAGTGGTGAACTTGGAATATTTCCCGACTCTGCAGTTTTACTGCCTGTCCTTATCTTCAGCTGCTAAAGGGACACATTTTCTCCCACACCTATGGAACCCTCTGTACACCTCTCTCCATCATGCAACACCTTACTTTCAGTATGATCTTCCACCTTTGTGTGTGTTTGTATGTATGTGCTCCTTGCAGCCTCACAAGCAGATGCCAATGTGAGCACGGGCAGCTGTAATTAAAGAGCTCTTCAGAGAGGGGGGCAGGAGCCTGCAGTTTGTTCCACAGTAAGTGTGTGCTCTAGTGTCCATGGGCCTCTCTTTTTTCTACTCTAGAGCCACCGAGTGTCGGGTATTGATATGGTTTCCCACCTATCATGGGTCAATATAAAAAGGGTACATCAACTTACAGCCTCAGGGGGCTCCACTCTGTGGTCTGATCTGTCAGCAACAAAATACAGAGAAATGTTAGGTTCATGAGAACAGTACTACTGAAGCTTAAGTTCAACTCTTATCTCTATTGATTTGGGATGAGTCAGTTGTTGACTAGGGCCTACTGAGCAGAACAGACAAGTGACTAAGAGCATGTAAGCCACCACTCCCAATTCCCTATAGTTATTCAAATATTTGCACAGAACCCACCACTCCCATGTGTTTCACAGAGCCTTTACATGTTCAGGAGGACTGTGCAGTTACAGATTGCAGTACCTTATAAGTTTGATGTTTGTTTCCAGTTTAGTGTTTGAAATCTCGCAGTCATAGGCCATGATCAATTGCTGAAATGACACATGGAGCATGAGTGAAACATGGGACCATGGCCTTACCCTCTAATGTGGGGAGACCAAGGCATAATAAGGGGCCCCAGGCTTTTGGGATCAGTTCCTCCCATGCATCCAAGTTCATGACCTTCTTCCAACTCAGTGAACCTTTATTTCTCAGCACTCACTGTTTTCCAAGTGGCATAGTCCTCACTATCCTTAGTTACTGCAACCTCATAGGTAACTCTGGGGTTTTGGTCTTTCTGGAAGGCGTAGGTTATTTTGGTGATGTTGGCCTCCAGGTCATTCATCTGTTGTGAAGAAGACCTCAGTTAGTGAGGGGAAGAGGATGGGATATGCGTTATCATGAGGCAGACATGTGTGCCTGAGTCTTGCATGAGATGCTGTGCTTGGTCCTGTAGGCTTGGTCACCCAGCTGGAAGCTGGTGAGGCCAAGAAAAATTAATGACAGGGAGAATCCCACCCCTTTTCTGTGTTTACTACAGTGGATGGATGTTGAGGGAGAGATCTTGTGAAATGTTGCTTTCTGTCAAGGATTTCAAAGTAGAAGTGTGCTTCTCTGCCTTTGTGCTCTGGAAGCTCTCTGCTGAACACTTATGGAGTCAGTGGTAAAGATTCCTGTATGCTGCTACACAAGATGATGGCGCCTAGAGCCTGGGAGCTCCTTTCACTGTGGAGACCTCCTCCTATCTTCAACGTGGGGAGGTCATATTAAAGTACCTCCTGGGTAGATAAGCCTGGATCCCTTGCTGCTACTGTGACTTTTCCATTCACTCAATCTCTGAGGGCATCAGTAAACTGAAGAAGAGTTCTTATGTTGTGCTGTATTTTGAGCATTATTTGCCATTGATCATTTAAGGACAAATGGATGTGTGTTTGTCTATGGATGACACACTCATTATTTTTACCCCCTCCAACCCATTTGCTTGCCACACTGATGATATCAAGGCTCGTTCCTGATCTCTAAAGATGATGTATGTCCTGGGGCTTTGGTCTTACCCATGTCTTCAAGGACCTTCAGATGCTGCAGGTAATTGTGGTACACACTTTAATCCTAGCAAATGGGTGGCAGAGGTAGGCGGATCTCTTGATTTCAAGGCCAGCCTGGTATACAGTGCTAGTTCCGGGACAGCTAGAGTTAACCAAAAAACCTTGTCTCGAAAAGCAAAGTAAAGCAAAACAAAATAAAAACATCCAAACCTTAATATCTCATTCATATTTCCACCATCTGTCTCAAAAGTGACAGTCTCAGCTGATGTTCAATGTAGTGCCTGGGATTGATGGCAGACACTCACCTTGACAGAGACATGCTTGGCCACATCTGTTAACAGTATCTTCAACATTGAGTTGGACATTGTTATAGAAATGGTGGCATTTTTGGGATCTGGAGGCAGCCAACCTCCAGGCACTGGCACTGTTTCTTTGTCCAAAGTGGCTTCAACCTAAGGAGAGGAAAATAGAAAACTATGTTGTTCAGGAGACAGACCTGTGTCACAGTCTAGGGTGAAGTTGCCTAGTTCCAGTGGCACTGTTGCAGGGCTCTGGGCAGTCAGGTCATGAATCCTCGCCTGAAGATGAGAGAGCCATTTATGATGGACATCATGAATGTGTGTGTATGTGTGTGTGTGTATGTGAGTGTATGTGTGTGTGAGTGTGTGTGTGTATGTGAGTGTGTATATGTGAGTGTATGTGTGTGTGAGTGTGTGAGTGTGTGTGTATATGTGAGTGTGTGTGTATGTGTGTGTGAGTGTGTGAGTGTGTGTGTATATGTGAGTGTGTGTGTGTATGTGAGTGTGAGTGTGTGAGTGTGTGTGTATGTGAGTGTGTGTATGTGTGTGTATGTGAGTGTATGTGTGTGTGAGTGTGTGTGTGAGTGTGTATGTGAGTGTGTGTGTATGTGAGTGTGTGTATGTGTGTGTGAGTGTGTGAGTGTGTGTATGTGAGTGTGTGTATGTGAGTGTATGTGTGAGTGTGAGTGTGTGTGTGAGTGTGTGTATGTGAGTGTGTGTGTATGTGAGTGTGTATGTGAGTATGTGTGTGTGTGAGTGTGTGTGTGTATGTGAGTGTGTGTGTATGTGAGTGTGTGTATGTGAGTGTGTATGTGAGTGTGTGTGTGTGTGTGTTTAATAGTCGCATCCTCTCCTTGTCAGAGTTTCCATAACTAAGGATCAGTCTCCCTCACTGATTGCTCCTTCCTTTCTTTCCTCCTCACTTCTCTCCCTCCTATGTTTCTAACATAGGGAGGAATAAGTTCTTATTAATTAGGGCTAATCTTGGGTATTTCCACTGTCTGTATGTCTCCTTATTTTTTCTATGCAGTCTCCCGCCATCTCTCTGAACTATATTGTTTTTGCAGTGGATGTTGGAACATCCAGTGAGGAACACAGAGAAGAGAGACATATGTAGACTTCACTGGGGTTTCCTCCTGTCCTATGTATAACTCCTTATTTTTTCTTGACTTTAGTGTGACTAATAGTATCTGGAAAGCATGGCTATGTAGTTCCACATGTGATGTGTGTAGAAGGATCTGATCATAGTCCTTTGTGTATGTTGTAAGTTGTTGATGACTGTCATCCCAGATGTGCATGGTTTCTGCTTCAGCCTCTGAGTGCGGTTTTTTTTTTTTTGCTGCATTTCCAGAGGGAAAGCTGAGCTAGTCATGTCCCCTCTCATCATAACTTATTACACCCTGGTTTTGCCTTTCTGGTTGGGGAGTCGGTGGTTGGCAGGAGCTGGCCCTTTTTGTTTTGATGTGAATACTCTACTGAGACTGCAGACCTCAGCTGGGCCAAGTTATGATTTTGTCAGTTGGAGTGCCTCACAGGTCGTCATCCTGTGCATTTGAGTGGAGAGGAGCATTAGGCTGACCAAGTCCTGATGGACACTCACGGGACTGATCCCAGTTCAAGATGAGGGGTTCAAAAAGATCTGATCATTTCTCTGTCCTGACATTTTAATCTCTTTTGTGTGCTTCCAAGTATGCTTTACAGTCTTCATCCAGTTGTTATTTCAAAGACAGTGACTACTTACACAGTAGAGGATGGAAAGTCCTTTGGGAGAAATCCTGGTATCTTGAACCTGGTACTTGAATAAGCTGCTGGCTGTTGAGGAGAGGAAGGGGAAGAACAGAGAGAGCCCACACTGCCACTGATGGCTGTTGCATCCCAAACTGTACTCGTGTTCTCCCCCTACACACCAGTACGGGCAGCTGCATCTGTCTGCCTGCCAGACACAAGATGTTGCTGTGAACATCTTCCATATCTCATAGGATGCTCTGAGTTTTGGGTTGACCGACAAGAATTTTTTTTTTTACCTGATGTGTCACAATCTGTTTGGAAAGGGAAACACTGACTATGTAGACCATGTATTTTTTTATACTGTGGGACTTGAGTAATATGCCCAATTTCCTACTTCACCTCCCTGGGTTGTTCAGCCCAATATTTCCTCCCACCTTGGCCGTTGGCATGTTTACTGGGATATTGTAAAATGTCCTCATCTCAGAACCCCAAGACGATGTCCTTGGACTGCTCTTGATTCAGACTTTATGCAGTGTGTTTTTGAAAGCTTTTTGGTTTGGGAAGCTTTGTGCTGCCCCCACAGGCACTGTGTTCAAATCTTTTCCATGTTTATGAATTAAGTATCTTGAGGTAAAGGTCAGTTGGATCATTCTTCCTGCTTTGTTCGCCTAGTAGCTTGTGTGGGCCTTTGTAGTTTTGGAGTGTGGTATACTAGAGACTCTTGTTTTATGGTATATCACCCTATGAAATTCCCCATGGTCCGTGAGTCATTATAGTCCATTGACAAGAGAACAACAAGAAAGTACTCACCATTCTTGCAGTCAATAAAGTCCTTGAGAACAATGGCACAGGAGTTAGATTTCTCCAGCTGTGGAGTCACCACAGGTTAGCTTAGCTGAGTGAGTATCAGGAGCCTGTTTAATCTGCCTTCCTCCTCCCCTGCTCTCCTGGGCTTCCCCTTTCCTGTGCTATTTCCCTGGTCACTCTCATAGAAGTCATCCACTGTTTTTAAATCTCATATTTCTAGTCTGTAGTTAGAGATATGATCAAAAGAGCTGCTTGTCCATGGTGGTCCTTCTGCTTCTGAGGTTCCAGTCTTGATGTAAATTTGTCTTAGTAGCAAGGCATTTACAAAATGCAATTTTCTCCTCTAGTTCCCAGTGATTCAGGTCTGTGAGTGAGTCTCACCCATTCCCTGGACTTACATTCTTATTCATCTCTGCTGAGAGCTCTCTTGGGATGGAATCATTCAAGGGCAAAGACACAGGGAGAGGCATAGTAGTTCCTGTGACTCTGTGGAAGATACACATGTTGAAATAAGTGTTCATCGAGTCCTTTTCTACCACCAAATTCCCCAGGGAGACCTGGAGACAGACCTAGTCATACAACATCTGCAGCCATTGGAGCCTAGGCCCCACCTGCACTCATTGGGAGAGAGCCTTGGACCCACCAAGAGATGGATAGAACCTGCCTGTACCCACTGGAGGATATGATGGGAAGATGACATTATAAGAACACTTTCACATGCACCTTGATCCCCCCAAACTCCACATGTAGGGCTATGCCATCCAGGAAGGGTCATCTAAATCTGTCAAATCATTTGAAGTAGGGACTTGGACTTCTCTCCTGTCTCTAGGTTAAGGGAGTATCCCTCCTTGGGGGATGTGCCTGCAAGGTCCTTTTGTGCACCAGGAATATATCCTGGTTCTAGTGTCTGAGGTCCCTTAGACTGCTCAGGCCTTCTGGCTGAGACCCATGTTCAGGGGGTCTGAGTCAGTCCCATGCTGGATTCCCAGCTATCAGTCTGGGGGCCCATTAGCTCCTCCTTGTTCAGGTCAGCTGTCTCTATGTGTTTCTGCAGCGTGGTCTTGTCCTCCATCTCTGCATCTGGATTCTAGTTCAGCTCAGTGTTTAGTTGTGGGTGTTTGCTTCTGTTTCCAATAGGTATTAGATGAGGCCTCCATGATGGTGGATAGGTTAGTTGTTGATCCCATTATCAGAGAAGGGCATTAAGGGCATTTATGGTAGCCTTTCCACTGTTGCTCAAATTGTTAGTTGGAGTCAGTCTTGTAGGTCTCTGGACATTTCTTTAGGTTCAGTTTTCTCTTCAATCCTATAATGGTTCCCTCTTTTATGTGAGGGAGGAAGAGAGGCTAGGAGGGAGGGAGGGAGAGGAAACTAGGAAGGATATGTAAAATAAAAAAATAAATAAAAAATAATTATATAAAAAGAACACTTTCAACAAAAGATAGACTAATATGACACCACCAGACTCTAGAGAGTCTACACAGGCAAGACCTGAACATCCAAATAGAGATGTAGCAGAAGAGACCGACCTTAAAATCAACTTTATGATGAAGATAGAGACTCTCAAAGAGGAAATGAGAAAATCTCATAAAGAAATGGAAGAAAAGCCATACAAAAAATGGAAGAAATAGAGGAAAAGAGAAACCAAAATATGCAAGAAGTCAACTCATCTTTCAATGAATGCTTGGAACACAAAGAAAAACAATCAAACAGATGAAGGAAATAATTCAAACAGTTCAAGACCTGAAAACTGATATAGAGACAATAAAGAAAACACAAACTGAGGGAATGCTTGATATAGAAAATCTAGGTAAATGATCAGGAACTATAGATGGATGCATAACTAACAGAATAAAAAATATGGGAAAGAGAATCTCAGGTGCTGAAGATGTGCTAGGTAAAATAGATTCATTAACCAAAGAAAATCTCAAGTCCAACTCATCCTTAACACAAAATATCCAGAAACTATGGGACACCGTGAGAAGACCAAACCTGAGAATGAATGTGAAGAAGCCCAGTTGTAGGTGTAGAAAACATATTCAACAAAATCATAGAAGAAAACTTTTCTAACCTAAAGAAGGGCATGCCTATGAAAGTACAAGAAGCATAATGGGCCCCAAATAGACTGGAGCAAAAAGAAAAGTCTCCTTGCCACACAATAATCAAAACACCAAACATACAGAATGAATGAATATTAATGGTAGCCAAGGAAAACGGCCACGTAACACATAAAGGCAAACCCATCAGAATTACACCTGACTTCCATGGAAACTCTGAAAGCCTGAAGGTTCTGGATAGATATTCTACCAACACTAAGAGACCAAAAATGCCAGCCCAGACTATTTTACCCAACAAAGCTTTCAATCACTATAGATGGAGAAAACAAGATATTCCATGACAAAAACCAGATTTAAATAACACATGTCCACAAATTTATCCCTACAGAAAGTTCTGGAAGGAAAATTCTAACCCAAGGAAGTTAACTACACTGACATGAGCATAGGCAATAGATGATCCCACATTACCAAAAGCCAAATACAAAGAAAAGGAAATCCACACACAATACCAACACCAAAAATAAAAAGAAACAAGAATCAACAATCAGTGGTCATTAATATCCCTCAATATCAATGGTCTTAACTCACCTATAAAATGACACAGGCAACCAGAATGGATATGAAAACAGAATCCCTCCTTCTGCTGGCTGCATACAAGAAACACACCTCAATTTCAATGACAAATGTTACCTCAGAGTAAAGGATTGGGAAAAGATTTTCCAATTAATTGGATGCAAGAAAAAACTGTGTGTAGCAATTCTAATGTCTAATGAATTAGACTTTAAACTAAAATAAATCAAAAGACATGAGGAAGTTCATTTTTTATTCATCACAGGAAAAAATCCCATCAAGATGAAGTCTTAATTTTGAACATCTATGCCCCAAATGCAAAGGCATCCAAATTCGTAAAAAAAACATTATGAAAACTCAAATCAACATAAAACCTCACCCACTTATAGTGGGGGATTTCAACACCTCATTCTCAACACTAGATAGGACCTCCAGACATAAACTTAAAAAGAAACCAAGGAACTAAGAGAAACAAAGGAACTAACTAAACCAATTGGAGTTAACAGACATTTTATAATGTTCCCCCTTAACACAAAAGAATATACCTTCTTCTCAGCGCCACATGGTCTCTAAAATAGACCATATGCTTGGCAATAAGGCAAATCTCAATAGGCACAAAAACATTGCAATAACTACCTGTATCTGATCAGATCACCATGCTCTAAAGTTAGAATTCAACAACAACACAAATTTCAGAAATCCCACAGAGTCATGGAAATTGTACAATGTGTGATTGTCCATTCTTGAGTCAAGGAAGAAATAGAAAGAAATTAAAGATTTCTCAGAATTCAATGATGATGAAGACACAACATGACCCAAACATTTAAGACACTTTGAAAGCACTGCTTAGAGGAAAATTCATAGCACTAAGTGCCCAGATGAAGAAACTAGAGAATAGTCACACTAGAGAATTAACAGCACAACTAAAAGCTTAGAACAAAAAGAAGTAAAATCACCATGGAAAAGTAGATGCCAGGAAATAATCAAATTGAGGACTGAAATCAATAATGTAGAAATAGCAAAATAATACAATGAATCAAAGTAACAAAGAGTTGGTTCTTCTAGAAAATCACCAAGATAGACAACCCTCTATCAAAACTAACCAAAAAAGCAGAGAGAGAGAGAGAGAGAGAGAGAGAGAGAGAGAGAGAGAGAGAGAGAGAGAGAATGAAAATTAACAAAATCAGAAATGAAAAGGGGGTACATTACAATGGACACTGAGGAAATCCAGAAAGTCTACATGTCATACTTTAAAAACCTTAATGGAAATGAACAATGTTCTGGATAGATATAAATTACCAAAATTAAAACGAGACAACAAATGGGCTGAGAACGAAATCAAAGAAACATCACCCTTTATGATAGTCATAAACAATGTACATTATCTTGCACTATGCTAAGCAAACAAGTGAAAGAGCTATATAATAAGAACTTTGAGTCTTTAAAGAAAGAAATTAAGGAAGATACCAGAAAATGGAAAGACCTTCCATGCTATTGGATAGTTTAGGATCAACATAGTAAAAATGACAACCTTACCAAAAACTATATACAGATTCAATGCAATCCCCATCAAAATCCCAGCACAATTCTTCACAGACCTTGAAAGAACAATTCTAACTTTATATGGAAAAACAAAAGACTTAGGATAGCCATAACAACCCTGTACAATACAGGAACTTCTGGAGTCATCCGCATCCCTGACTTAGAGCTCTATCATACATTTATAGTCTTGAAAACAGCTTGGTATTGGCACAAAATAGACAAGTAGATGAATGGAATCGAATTGTAAAACCCTGATATTAACCCACACACCTAGAAACACCTGAAAATAATAAAAAAAAAAGAAAGAAAGCATCTTCAACAATGGCGCTGGCATAACTGGATGATGGTGTGTAGGAGACTGCAGATAGATCCATATCTATCACCATGCACAAAATTTAAGGCCAAATGGATCAAAGACCTCAACATAAATCCATCCACAGTGAACATCTTAGAAGAAAAAGTGGGAGGTACCCTTGAATGAATTGGTACAGGGAACTGCTTCCTGTACATAACATCAGTAGCACAGACACTGAGATAAGCAATTAATAAATGGTACCTCCTGAAACTGAGATGATTCTGTAAGGCAAAGACACAGTCAACAAGACAATACAGCAGCCCGCAGAATGGGAAAAGATCTTCACCAACCCCACATCTGACAGAGGGCTGATCTCCTAAATATGCAAAGAACTCAAGAAGCTAGTCACCAAAACACCAAATAATCCAAATAAAAAGTTGGATATAGAACTAAATAGAGAATTCTAAATAGAGGATTCTAGAATGGCTGAAAGACACTTAAGAAAGTGTCAACATCCTTAGACATCAGATAAATGCAAATCAAAACAACTGTTAGATTTCATATCATCTTACTCCTGTCAGAATGGCTAAAATAAAACCACCAATGACTGTTTATGCTAGAAAGGATGTGGAGAAAGGGGAACACTCCTCCACTGCTGGTGGGAGTGCACACTTGTAAAGCTACTTTCAAAATCAGTATGGCGGTTTCTCAGGAAAATGGGAATCAGTTTACCTCAAGATCCAGCAATTCTATTCTTCGACTCATACACAAAGGATGCACATTTGTACAACAAGGACATCTTTTCAAATATATTCATAGCAGCATTATTTGTAATAGCCAGAATCTAGATGCCCTTCAACTAAAGAATAGATAAATAAAATGTGGAAGCAGAAAAAAATTACAAAATCTTGAAATTCCAGGCAAATAGATGGAACTAGAAGAAACCAACCTTAGTGAGGAAACCCAGGCCTAGAAAGACAAATATGGTATGTATCACTCACATATGGATATTAGACACAGAACAAAGGATTACCTGCCTACAGTAAACTCTTCTAAGGAAGCTAAGAAACAAAGAGGACCCTAAGAGAGACATAGATGATCCCCCAAAGAAGGGGGAAGGGGCAAGAGCTCCTGAACAAATTTGGAGCACAGGAGAATGGGGAAGGGGGAAGGAAGTAAGAGAAAGAGGTGGAGAGGAGGGGAGAGGTGAACGTGAGTGATCAGGAAGACAGAGTCAGGGGATGAATAGAGGAGAACAAGAGAAGAGATACCTTAATAGAGAGAGCAATTATAGGTTAAAGAGAAATCTCACACCAGGGAAGGGTCCAGAGATCCACAAGGATGATCCAAGGTAAGAATCTAAGCAATACTGGAGAGGTACCTTAAATGCCATCCTAGAGTCTTTATCCAGTAGCTGACCAAATCAGAAGCAGAGATGCTAAGCACTGAGCCGAACTCCTGATTCCAGTCATAGAGAGATAGGAATGATGAGCAAAGCGACCAAGACCAGGATGGGAAAACCCACAGAAACAGATGACATGAACAAGTGGGAGCTCAGGAACCCCAGCCAGACAGCTGGGGAACCTGCATGGGACTGAACAAGTACCCTTGAACATAGGTGACAGGAGGCCTGGGCAGTCTACTGGACCTCCTGTTGTGGAACCTGTATTATTCGTAGTGAATGAATGGACTTTTGGAACCCATTCCCTCATGGAGTGATTCTCTCTCAGCCTAAATACATGGGGGAGGGCCTAGGCCCTGCCCTAAATGATGTGACAGACTTCCATGATCCCCTATAGAAGGCCTAACTCTCCCTGTAGAGGGGATGGGATGTGGTGGTGGGGTGCATGGGGAGATGGGAGGGAGAGGGAACTGGGATTAATATGTAAAATAAGATTGTTGCTAATTTAACTAAAGAAGAAATAAATGATTATTATGTTGCTGTATTTGTCAGTTTTTATTTTCATCAACTCACTGAAGAAAGAGTCAGGATGATGTTTGGTTTCTCAATGTGTGGGTAAGTCTTGAGTTCTTGCCTTGGTCCTGATCGTTAAGGAAGATGCAAAGATACCTGGCCTAAGCAAAGGCAACCTGGCCCTGAGGTCCCCTGGATGGATTCATCCTTCAGACACTGGAGCACAGTTGTCTTTGATCTTGGCATAGCAGTGGATCTGAATTCCAAGCTTGCTAAAGTCTAGCTAGAGAAATTAAAATATTCTCCTGCCTAGGGCATAGCAGATGGAAGGAAAGGATGTCAAGGCTGGTATGTGTGGGTGAGAAGCATCTCCATGCTCCTCGTGTGAACCAAGTCAGAGGGAGGCAGCTGGCACAGAGAGTGGCAGAGAGATTGTCACTTTCACTGTATGGCCTCATGGTTCTTTCTCCATTTTGACTCAGGTCAGTGCACTGTTTAGGGAAAATCCAAGATGAGTCATTTAAATAGAGTAAGAAGGAAAGATACAAGGTCATGTGAGAAGATTGTTCTTAAACACAGCAGAACATTGCTCGTCAGCTCTCCTGGCATTTCCTGATTGTCCTGTGTACTATGGTGGACCAGCAGTCCGCTGGGACAGCAGGAGGGCCACTGTGACACACATTTGGATTGCATTGATGCAGTAGAAAGGAGGAGGGGTTGTACTTACGTCTCAATTAACTGAATGTTAATTTCATTGACCTGGATGTGGGTGTCTTGGATGTCAAGGTTGACACACTGAGTGTTGTTGGAGGAAACAGCAATTTTCATTGTCACTTCCAGGATGGATTCAAATTGCAGTGCACTGACGACAGGTCCAAGTGCTCTGTGGAGAGGAATGTGAGGTGAATGAAATTCTGCCTGAGACCTGAGGCTCCAGGGCAGAGAAAGGTATTAAGGACTGTCCTCCCGATGTGGTGAAGGTCATCCTCTAGAGGGAAGAACTGTTTTCCAGTCCCTGTGCTCTAGGGCCTCAGTCCTATGCCAGAGAGTGAAGAGGGTGGTCATTTTAGGTAGTTAATGTTTGATGAATAATTGTCCTACCTAGCCTTAAGGAGGTGCCTGTTGTTGGCACAGGCTGCCAGTTTTAAGTTCACCTTCAAACCTAGCACTTAGACCTTCTTTGTTGTGGAAATACATGAGAGAAATGTAGCAGGGGAAAGGCAGGGTTTCTTAACACAAATTTATATATATATATATATATATATATATATATATATGTGTGTGTGTGTGTGTGTGTGTGTGTGTGTGTGTGTGTGTGTGTATGTGTGTGTGTCCTATGTGTGTGTGTGCGTTTGTGTATACATACAGACATGCATGTATAAAATATATTCATATGTATATATTAACATATTTCTGTATATGCAATTTTATTTCGGAGGCATGTTGCCCTCTGTAAGGAAGTCTTGCTGGGAATAGCTGATCTTCTTTTCTCTCTGTGTGTCCTTGTCCTTGGGCTGTAGGATAGGGGCCTGCATCCTCATCCCTGGTGACCCAGCAATCATCTGGAAACATGCTCACCCTTTTCCGCCTATGGTGGCAGTGACTGTGGAGTGGACGTGGATCTCATCAGCTGCCATGGTTATGTCCGTGCTGTCCACTGTTACTTCATCCACCTCTAATCTGCAGAGGGACAATACAGGCTCAGTTCTGCTTCCTGGAAACAGCCCAGCCCTCATGAGAAATACCTGTGGGGAAGGCGGCTCGCCACCTACTAAGCTCTGCTGCTCCTATGCCCCTGAACTGTGCTTCCCAACCAGATTTTTGAGCTCAAGACATCCTGGCAATACTTTACAGAGATTCCAGTGCGAGTAAGCATGTCTTCTGTGAAAGTGGCTGTCACTATGGTTGTTGTATGTTGAGTGTAAGTGTCCCAATGAACATCTTGTTCATCCAGAGACCCCGAGAATTGTCAAAGAAGCACTTACTCAAGCAAAAGCTCTTTGATGTTTATGTTTAGTAGATCTGAAATTGGATCTTCAAGGTCATTGGGGAGTATTTCATTCACCTTGGCCCTGAGAGCCTCTTTTATATTGTCTACATTTTCCACCATGTCATGCAGAGGCTACCTTATAGTGGATATCCCCTTTTCCTTCAGAAGGCCCTTCCCTGAGCCCTTGTCTCCGCTGAGGTATAGTGAGCTGTCCAGGTCACCACTGCCCCCTGGGAGTAGCTGGGTGAGCCCTCCAGTGGCCTTGGACCCTTAAGAGGGCTTTGAGGAATCCTCATTCCCTTCTTTGCCTTTGCCTAGGATCTAGGCCAAGATCACCTGTCCCTTACAGGAGGGAAGTGGGATCTAATTGTGAGAGCAGGTCAGAGTTGTCCAGTGTGGGTATTAGTATCCCAAGCACGCCTGCCATATTAAGGTCATCACACTTCACAATGTTCTCGATCTGTGGGGGCAGCTTGTTCATGAGATCTGAAAAAGATCAAGAGACAATCGTGTTTTGGTTTTCTATTCAGTTCATCCTAGCACTCTCCTCTCTGGAAGGCGACATCTTGAAATTTGGGGCACATGGCAACTCAGAATTCTGCCTTCCAGGTTCCTTGTGCTGCCCCTGCCCTAGTTAAGAATAGCCCTCTGTTGCTGGACAGATGGCTCAGAGTTCAAGAGCAGGGCCAGATTCTGAATTTGGTGTTTCCTTGTTCTGAAAACCAGGCTGAGGCAGTCTACACCAGCTTGGAGCCCAGCAAAGAGGATCCTTATGGTGTGACACAGTCTGTAGGTGGTAAGAATCCACCGGAGTCAGATATTTCCCTTGTCCAGGGTAATATCGGCCTATCCCCAACTTAAATTTGTCTGTATCATGTCAATGCAGGCTGAGGCCTTATCTGAGTCTGACTTCCAGGGTGCATATATATTTTCCTGAGGTCTTGTGTAGTCACACATTCTTGGTTTTATTACCCATAAATTTTACTTCCTCTTTTGTTTTTCAGTGCTGATGTACAGAGGGCTTGACTATGTCACCCTTTGCTCTAACTCTGAGCTGTTTTCAGTTCCCCAGTAGTTTCCCCGTCCCCATTTTAAAAATGTCAATTTGCTACCTTAGATCCAATCTCAGATCTCTTATGAAAACTTCTCCATCTCCCTGAGCTGTTGAATGAGCTGGATTCAGACCCTTGCTGTACCAGAACTTCTAGTCATGACCCAAGCCCCCTTCTCTGTCTAGGCACAAGGAGATGCCATCGGGTCATCAGGTTTGGAAACCACTCATGCAGAGAGTTGACTGAACCTGCTATGGGTCCGGAAATGTGCATGAAAGGTGTGGACAGGATCCAAGAAGATAATTGAAATGAGCCTTACTTACAGTCATGGAGTTTGCCACTGGAGAGGAAGTATCTGGCTGCAGGCGCACACTTGCCACCCTTGGAGGCAGCTGGATGCTTTTTGGAAGGTGAGCCTTGCTTGTTGGTGGAACCTTTGAGGTGTCGTGGTGCTGGCAGGTTAAGAGGAAGGGTGTTCATATTGGGCACAGCAACAGGGAGATTGCTCACCCCTGGAGGTGTTTCTACCAGGTCAAGTGTTCCTGCTTGGATGCTCAACGTGATGACCAAGGCCCGCAGAGCCCACATTGCTATGGCTGACACCTGCAGAAGAGAAATGGCTCACACATCACATTCACCATGGACCTAGAGCTGTCATGTAACTCTGTGCAGGTGACTCCCTGTCTCTCAGAAGTGCGTTTTTTTTCACTTTATTGACACCCTAGTTTGTCCTCTGTTCATGGGAACATGGTCTGATATATGCCTGTTAACATATTCTTATTACTGTTTCTACCATAGGCAATTGTACTGTCAGTATTGGCTGTAACATGTCAATGCGGGTGAGCCCTGACCTGAGGTCTGACTTCCTGGGTTCATTTGTATTCTCCTTCTATTTTGTGTAGTCACACATCTGTGTTATTATCCCACAAGTAGATTTCACCCCCTCTTGTGTTTCTCAGTGCTGATATTGTACTCAAGGCTTGACCATGTTACCCCATTGCTCTAAAACTGAGCTACCTCCTTGAGCCCATGGTAGTTTCCCAGTTCCCATTTTAGACATGTCCTTAATTCAAATCTCAGGGACCTCCCTCTAATATCTACTTTGTCAGTAGTTGGTACTGGACTTATCTAGAGACATCTTATAGAACTGTCTCTGCAAAACTAGATATCAGTTTCCATAATATACCTCATACATGTTGGATCTGAGCTGTGGTGTTTGTCTAAAACTTTAAAAGTCCAGGCACTAAAATTTTCATTCAGGGTTCAAATAAAAGGGACTAAAAACAAGCGAGGGAACTAAAATCTGAGAAAAAAAGAATGGACTCACCCACAATTGCTCCTCTTCTTGTTCTTTATTCCTTTTTTTCTCTCCTGCTTTTCTGTGTCTCTGTTGCTGTCTATCTCTGCATTTGTCTCTCCAATTCTTGTCTTCTTCTCCCTAACTCTCTTTTCTGTTTCTTTTGTCTCTTATGTTCTTTTCTTCACCCAATTCTTGGGGGTTCAGGTATATATACATTTCCAACAGTAATTATTTTTATAACAATGAAAGGCATATGTTTCTCGGGGTCAGCAAGACAGATAAGATTTACACAAGAAACAATAAGCTAAAATTGCTAGGACAATCTTTTACCTTCAATTAGTTAGGGCTGTAGGTCAAAGAAGGGTCAAAATTTGATTTGCACAGGAAATTAAACCTGGTGCCTTCCAGTGCTCAGGCCACAGGACTTCAGGAAAGTTTGCTTTCCCTGAGCATGAGCAAATGGGCTATTACCTATGTTACTTTATGTTCTCAGTGGAAACAGGAGGGGGCAGTAAATGTCTGAGCTAAAATCTTGAGTTAATACAAGAAGTTTGATAATCTGTTAGTGCAGGGTTAGTTTAGGTTATCACTTTCTTTGTCTGCCAGTGATGTAAATCCAAGGGCGTGCTTATATTTTCTATCCATCTAGGCTATGAATCAACAACTTTGGACATGTAGTAATTCTGTGTCCTTGGGTATTTAGGAATGTCTCCGATGAAATGTTTTTGCCTTGACTCTAACACTGACCAAATGCCTGTCAATAAAGATAATTTCAGGAAGGCAGATCTCCGCAGTTTCAGTGGAGAGGGGAACAAGGACCTAATAGTGGGAAAGAGACCTCACACATAGCTGACGAATATAATCAGTAAACTAGGCCTTGCGCATGGAGAACATTTATTTACATATAGATAGGGAATGTCATCAGGAAAACTGCGAATGCATGAGGGAATTTTCTTTCCCAGTAAATGATCAGATGGTGTGAACTGTGGGAAGTGAATCCCAAGTTTGTTATAGAAAGGAGTAAGCTACATGAAGAATCTACATCATGACACAGTCAATTCATTCACGAGAGTATAATGCCAGGTACAGCTGTGTACTGGTTTCATCCATGACAAGAATCCCTAATTCTAAGATATTCATGATACAAAGGCTGTGTGATCTTGGGGCTTGTAGAAGCTGTTGACATCTGAAGATCATTTTCCATCTCACCTTCTCAGATTTCTTGCTTATGCTTATTCTCTAGGTATTTTGTCTCTGATGTTTATCTTGATGTATTAGTTTATTTATTTTTGAGACAGGGTCTTATTCTTAGTCCTGACTTTCCTGAAATTTGCTTTCTAGTTCAGGCTGGCCTTAAAATCTCAGAGAAGTGTTGCCTCTGTCCCTCCAGTGTTGGTATTAAATTTGTACACCACCATGCCTGGGCTGTCTTCAAATCTTTGAGTTCCATTTATTTATTTATTTATTTATTTATTTATTTATTTATTTATTTATTTATTTATTGCTTTCCATTGGGGGTTATTTGTGTTGTAAGTCACATGTGTAAAACACAGGACAACTTGATGGAGTTATTCCTTCCTTCGGTCGTGTGGTTCTAGGGATGACACTGAAGTCATCAGGCTTGGTGGCATACCTTTACCAGCTGAGTGATTTCACTGTCCCACGGTAACATGTAGAACGGTGCTGCACATGTGTTCCTGACATTTCCCCCTAACATATGAGTTGCCCTGTTGGCATTTCTTCCCTCTTGTCCTCCTTCACCTGTCAGGGTTTGTAAAATTGGTGTGTGGGTTTTTGCTGTGACATTTAAAAAAGTTGTCATGTTGTCTATTTTGTCAAATCCTCATCCCACAGTAAGTAAGTGCAATTTTTTTTATATTACTAGGGGATCCTGTGCATGTGTTCCTGATAGTAGGGACCATTTCTCAATACTTCAGCTATAACCTCTACTTTAGAGACACACTACTGCAGCCTCACCCCTCAGAGGTTCATGTGATATGCCTGCCCAGCAAGCGCTTCCTCCACCTGTGACTGCTACCACTTTAGTAATTACTTGATATTGTTTTAGAATCTCATCTGTAACCCCTCCCCTCTCTGCCTTTAAATCTTTCCATGTTGTCCTTTCTGCATACTCCCATAGTCTACAGTAGCTGAGTGTTCCCAGAGCTGAGCTAGGCTATGTGTGTACATTTGGTGATTCTTAGAGGCTAATGGTGATGCTTTAGGTTGGCACCATATATACATTAGAAGGTAAACCCTGTGCTGTAATTACCATCAGTAAGTGGTTTTAGTGAATTGAAGCCAGTGACAAATCCTTGCCTCGAACAAATTGCCTTATTGAAAAGTAAATCTCACCACATTTCCACCAGACTTTTCCTTTTCCTCTCTGACCTCTAGGATATCTAAACAGCATGTCATTCATCTAAACACTCTCTCAGGAAAAGCAAGGTATGTGCTCCTGTTAAGGACTTCATGGCTATGCTTACTTGGTGGACATCTCAAGAGTTCCTGAAATCACTTTCCTGTTTTCTCAAGAAAACAGTCTCCCAGTTAGTTTTGTTCTTGACCGTTTGACTTTAGGCCCAGTTTCCTGTAGAAACATTCTAGATCATCAGTAAACAAGCCCTAGTCATCTGTCCAGAGGTGACTTGTCCCATGGTCCTTCCCACCTACTTAGTGCATCATTCTGGTCAGTACTTACCTTGCCACTCTGAAGGGTCAAATTCTTCAGAAGCTGCTTCTACTCCTGCTCCTGCCTCTGAGTCTTTGCCCCCAAAGTTGCACCCCATTTTATAGGAATTCAGTCTCTCTTAGAAAGGTCATCATGTAGGAAGAGGCAGGATCTAGATGTGCTGATATGACAGATGTAATGCAGTCTGCTTTCCCAAATCAGCAGCTGCTCTTTGTTCTTGCTTTTGTTGGCAGCTCTTTAGGTGTGTGAGAGCTGGTCTTGGGATGTTGAGGCAGGCACATCACAAAGAGAGTGTAATGTCCCTGGGCCCCTGGCCGTTCTTCTGTTCTATATTCAAAGTTGGGTTGTGGTGAAGTGAAGGAATTGTTTTTGTCAATTTTTTTCATGGCATTTATTGTAAGGTGGTTTACCTGTCTCCTTCTCATTTTACAAGCTTTATGTCTTGTTGTCTAGTAGTCATTAGGGTTTGAGTGACTCCGAGCAGCATTTAGCTGGATAGATGCCCATGGCAGACAGCAGTCCTTTTATGATGCCCATAATGTCCTATGAAAAACTCAGCACCCAATGATCAGCAGAAGTGCAGGCATCCATGATACAGGTATGGTGTTCCCTTGATCATTAATTTTGGTGATGGCCTTATGTGAAATACTTTGTGTCATGTATGACTGACACGAAGCATCCTGCCATATGAAAAACCTCCTCATGAGTGTTTGCAGGGATGGAGAGTTCTAGTGATAAAGTGAACTGATTGGAGCATGGCAGTTGTCAAGTGTGTTCACCAGAGGTTTTATATAATTGTGTAGGAGCCCTATTATATCTTTTTTGTTGTGCAATTATAAAGGCCTGGCAGGAATATGGATATTATGTGTACATTTGTATTTTCAGTTACACTTATTTATTCTTTGAAATGTTTAACATTTATACAATGTGTTTTTTTATTATTTTATTTTATATAACAAAGTCCAATTAAATGAAAACAAACATTTATACACAATATTTGGGAATTTGGGCATTGTTCTTTCCAAATTACTTCCTGCTGGTAAGGGGCGCTGTCATGGGGGATTCGAAGAAGATTCAGAAATCCTGGCTGTAGTCTGTAGGGCAGCTTTGTCCAGCTGTTTTGAATGTAGGATTACCTTATACTCTGTTTCAGGCGGTCTGGCATGATCAAACCACATTAGTCTGGAAGGAATCCACATCTTTTCATTTTCTGTGGAAACAAAAATAGAAATCCTTTTCCCCAGTAACTTGTCCTTCAACTTAAATTTTGGAGTCAAAGCATTTTTTTTTAAATTTAATTTATTATTTTACATGTCGATCCCAGTTCCCTCTCCTTCCCTCCCTTTTACCCTCTCTGCCCTCTCACATGCACTCTAACCACCCTCCCCTCCCATCCCTCCCACCCTAATCCATATGTAGGGGAATGCCATCCAGTTGGGGTCATGTAGATCTGACAGGTCATGTGAAGTACGGACTAGGGCTTCTCTCCTGTCTCTAGATTAAGGCAGTTATCCCTCCATGGGGGATATGTTCGCAAAGTCCTTTTGTGCACCAGGGATACATCCTGGCTCCACTGTCTGAGGTCTCTTAGACTGTTCAGTCATTCTGGCTGAGACCCATATTCAGGGGGTCCTGAGTCAGTCCCATGCTGGCTTCCCAGCTATCAGTCTAGGGGCCGTTCCCCCCCCCTTTTTCGGGTAAGCGGTCTGTATGTGTTTCCGCCGCGGGGGTTTCCCCCCCCCTTTTTCCTTTTGGTTTTTGGTCCTCGGGGGTGTTTTTGGGGGGTGGGTGTTTTTTTTTTTAACTTGGTTTGGTGGGGGGGTGGGGAAGGGGTGGTTTGTTGTTTTTCTCCTGGGGGGGGGTATTTTTGATTTTTTTTCCACGGTGGGTAGGATTGTTTGTTGGTGGTGTTGTTTTATTTTTTTCTCTAGACCTTTCTTTGTGTTCAATTTTATCTTCAAACCAATATTGGCTCCCTCTTTTATGTTCTCTCTCTGTCTCTGTCTCTGTCTCTCTCTCTTTCCTATCTTCTATTCCTAACCAGGCTCAATCTTCCTGGTCACACATGTTTTCCTTTCCTCCCCCTCATTTTCTCCTACTTCTCTCTTCATTCGCTGCCCCCCCCCACTTCACCTGAGCTCTGGGGGACTTGTCCCTTCCCAGTTCTGTGAGGGACTTTATATGAATCTCTTAGAATACAACTTGTATCCTAGTTCCTCTGGTGATGTGAATTATAGGCTGGTGATCCTTTGCTCTAGGTCTAAAATCCATATATGAGTGAGTACATATTGTGTTCCTCTTTTTGTGACTGGGTTACCTCATTCAGGATGGTTTCTTCAAGTGCCATCCACTTGCCTGCGAATTTCAAGATACCATTATTTTTTTTCTGCAGAGTAGTATTCCATTGTGCCATATCTTCATTAACCATTCTTCAATTGAGGGGCATCTAGGTTGCTTCCAGGTTCTTGCTATTACAAATAGTGCTGCTATGAACATAGTTGAACAGATGTCTTTGTTGCATGGATGTGAATCCTTTGGGTATATGCCTAAGAGGGGGATTGCCGGGTCCTGTGGTAAACTAATGCCCATTTTCCTGAGGAACCGCCATATTGATCTCCAAAATGGCTGTATGAGTTTGCACTCCCACCAGCAGTGGAGGAGTGTTCCACTTTCTCCACATCCTCTCCAACATAAGTCATCACTGGTGTTTCTATTTTCAGCCATTCTGGCAGGGGTAAGATGGTATCTCAAAGTTGTTTTGATTTGCATTTCCCTGATAGCTAAGGATGTGGAGCATTTTCTTAAGTGTCTTTCAGCCTTTTTGATTTCCTCTATTGAGAATTCTTTCTTCAGTTCTGTACCCCATTTTTTAATAGGGTTATTTGGTGTTTTGTTGACTAGTTTCTTGAGTTTTTTGTATATTTTGGAGATCAGCCCTTTGTCGGATATAGGATTGGTGAAAATCTTTTCCCAGTCTGTGGGCTGCCGTTTGGTCTTGTCCACTGTGTCCTTTGCCTTACAGAAGCTTCTAAGTTTGAAGAGGTCCCATTTATTAATTGTTTCTTTCAGTGTCTGTGCCCCTGGAGTTATGTTCAAGAAGCGGTCTCCTATACCAATTTGTTCAAGGGTACCTCCTACTTTCTCTTCTAAGAGGTTCAGTGAGGCTGGATTGATGTTGAGGTCTTTGATCCATTTGGACTTGAGTTTTGTGCATGGCGACAGACATGGGTCTATCTGCAGTCTTCTACACACCCTCATCCAATTGTGCCAGCACCATTTGTTGAAGATGCTGTCCTTGCCCCATTGTATAATTTTAGCTGTTTTGTCAAAAATCAGGTGTTCATAGGTGCGTGGATTAATATCAGGATTTTCAATTCGATTCCATTGGTCTACCTGTCTATTTTTATGCCAATACCAGGCTGTTTTCAGAACTATAGCTCTGTAGTAGAGCTTAAAGTCAGCCTCCTGAAGTTCTTTTATTGTATAGGGTTGTTTTGGCTATCCTGGGTCTTTTGTTTTTCCATATAAAGTTGATTATTATCCTTTCAAGGTCGGTGAAGAATTGTGGTGGGATTTTAATGGGGATTGCATTGAATCTGTAGATTGCTTTTGGTAAGATTGCCATTTTTACTATGTTTATCCTACCTATCCAAGAGTATGGGAGATCTTTCCATTTTCTGGTATCTTCTTTAATTTCTTTCTTTAGAGTCACAAAGTTTTTATTATATAGGCCTTTTACTTGTTTGGTAAGCGTTACACCAAGATACTTTATGTTGCTTGTGGCTATTGTAAAGGGTGATGTTTCTCTGATTTCTTTCTCTGTCTCTTTGTCGTCTGAAAAAAGTAGGGCTACTGATTTTTTTGAGTTTATCTTGTATCCTGCTAGTTTGCTGAAGGTGTTTATCAGCTGTAGGAGTTCCCTGGTAGAGTTTATTGGGTCGCTTATGTAAACTATCATATCATCTGCAAATAGAGACAGTTTGACTTCTTCCTTTCCAATTTGGATCCTCTTGATCTCCTTTTGTTGTCTTATAGCATTAGCTAGAGCTTTTCTAGTACGATATTGAAGAGATATGGAGAGAGAGGACAGCCTTGTCTTGTTTCTGATTTTAGAGGAATTGGCTTAAGTTTCTCTCCATTCAGTTTGATGTTGGCAGTTGGTTTGCTGTATATTGCTCTTATTATGTTTAGGTATGTTCCTGTTATCCCTGACCTCTCCAAGACCTTTATCATGAAAGGGTGTTGGATTTTGTCGAAAGCTTTTTCTGCATCTAGGGAGATAATCATATGTTTTTTTTTTCTGTTTGTTTATATGGTGGATCACGTTGATAGATTTTCGTATGTTAAACCATCCCTGCATTCCAGGTTTGAAGCCTACTTGGTCATGGTGGATGATTTCTCTGATGTATTCTTGAATTCGGTTTGCCAGTATTTTATTGAGTATTTTTGCATCGATGTTCATCAGGGATATTGGTCTGTAGTTTTCTTTCTTTGTGTCTTTGTGAGGTTTGGGTACCAAAGTTATTGTGGCCTCATAAAAAGAGTTTGGCAATGAACCTTCTGTTTCTATCTTGTGGAACAGTTTGAGGAGTAGTGGTATTAGTTCTTCCTTGAATGTCTGGTAGAATTCTGCGCTGAATCCATCTGGCCCTGGACTTTTTTTGGTTGGAAGGCTTTCGATGACTGCTTCTATTTCATTTCGGGTTATAGGTCTATTTAAGTTGTTTGTCTGTTCTTGATTTAATTTTGGTAAGTGATAGTTATCCAGAACTATCCTTTGTTATCCAGAACTTGTCCATTTCCTTTGAATTTTCAATTTTTGTGGAATACAGATTTTCAAAGTATGACCTGAAAATTGTCTGGATTTCCTCTGGGTCTGTTGTTATGTTCCCCGTTTCGTTTCTGATTTTGTTAATTTGCATGTTCTGTCTCTGCTTTTTTCGTTAATTTTGATAAAGTTTTGTCTATCTTGTTGATTTTCTCAAAAAACCAACTCTTCGTTGCATTGATTTTTTGTATTGTTTTCCTGGTTTCTATTTTGTTGATTTCAGCCCTCAAGTTGATTATTTCCTGGCGTCTACTCCTGCAGGGTGAATTCGCTTCTCTCTGTTCTAAGGTTTTCAGTTGGGCTGTTAATTCTCTTATGTGACTATCCTCTGTTTTCTTCATATGAGCACTTAGTGCAATGAACTTCACTCGTAGCACTGCTTTCAAGGTGTCCCATAAGTTTGAGTATGTTGTATCCTCATTCTCGTTGAATATTAGAAAGTCTTTAATTTCTTTCTTTAATTCTTCTTTGACCCAGGAGTGGTGCAATTGCACATTGTTAAGTTTCCATGAGTTTGCAGGTTTTCTGCTATTTGTGTTGTTGTTGAATTCCAATTTTAAAGCATGGTGGTCCGATAAGATACAGGGGACTATTCCTATTCTCTTGTATCTGTTGAGGTTTGTTATGTCACCTAGTATGTGGTCGATTTTAGAGAAGGTTCCATGTGGAGCAGAGAAGAAGTTGTATTCTTTTGTCTTTGCATGGAATGTTCTATAGATGTCTGTTAACCCCAGTTGAGACATAACTTCTGTTAATTCTTTTGTTTCTTTGTTGAGTTTCTGATTTATGGTCCTGTCTATTGTTGAGAGTGGTGTATTGAAGTCTCCCACTATAAGTGTGTGAGGTTTTATATGAGCTTTGAGTTTTAGTAGTGTTTCTTTTAAGAATGTGGGTGACTTTGTATTAGGGGCATAGATGTTCAGAACTGAGACTTTGTGTTGATGGATTTCTCTTGCGATGAATATGAAATGACCGTCTTCATCTCTTTTGACTAATTTTGGTTTGAAGTCTAACTTGTTAGATATTAGGATAGCTACGCCTGCTTGCTTCTTATTTCCATTTGATTGGAAAATCTTTTCCCAACCCTTTACCCTGAGGTAATGTCTATCTTTGAAGCTTAGATATGTTTCTTGTATGCAGCAGAAGGATGGATTCTGTCTTCGTATCCATTCTGTTAGCCTGTGTCTTTTTATAGGTGAGTTAAGACCATTAATGTTGAGGGTGAGTAAGGACCATTGATTGTTGATGCTTGTTTGATCTAGGTTTGTTGTTGGCAGTGGTATTGTGAATATATTTGTTCTGCTTTACCCTTGGGTTCTGGTGTAGTTAGATTATCTGTTGCCTACATTTTTGTGGGCATAGTTACCTTTCTTGGGTTGGAGTTTTCCTTCCAATACTTTCTGTAGGGCTGGTTTTGTAGATACATATTGGGAAAATCTGGTTTTGTCATTAAATATCTTGTTTTCTCCATCTATAGTGATTAAGAGTTTTGCTAGTTATAGTAGCCTAGGCTGGCATCCGTGTTCTCTTAATACTTGTAGAACATCTATCCATGACCTTCTGGCCTTGAGGGTTTCCATGGAGAAGTCAGGTGTAATTTTGATAGGTCTGCCTTTATATGTTACCTGTCCTTTTTCCTTCGTTGCTCTTAATATTCTTTTTTTATTCTGTATGCTAGGTGTTTTGATTATTATGTGTCGAGGGGTCTTTTTCCTTTGGTCCAGCCTATTTGGGGTTCGGTATGCTTCTTGTACTTTCATGGGCATGTCCTTCTTCTGATTGGGAAAGTTTTCCTCGATGATTTTGTTGAATATGTTTTCAGCACCTTTGAGCTGGGCTTCCTCACCTTCCTCTATGCCTATTATTCTTAGGTTTGGCCTTTTCACAGTGTCCCACATTTCCTGGATGTTTTGTGTTAAGGATTTGTTGGATTTATGATTTTCTTTGGTCGATGAATCTATTTCTTCTAGTTTATCTTCTGCACCTGAGATTCTCTCTTCGATCTCTTGAATTCGGTTGGTTATGCTTGCGTCTGTAGTTCCCGATTTTTTGCCCAGTTTTTCTATTTCCAACATTCCTTCGGTTTGTGTTTCCTTTATTTTCTCTATTTCAGTTTTCAAGTCTTGAACTGTTTCCTTTACCTGCTTAATTGTTTTTTTCTTGGCTTTCTGTACTTTCTTTACTTTCCTTAAGGAATTTGTTCATTTCTTCCACTTTTTTGTTTGTTTCTTCCATTTCTTTAAGGGATTTTCTCACATCTTCTTTGAGGGATTCTATCATTTTTATGACGGTAATTTTTAAGTTGTTCCCTTCTGCTTCCTGTGCTTTATTGTTGTGTTCCGTTCTAGTTGGGGTAGATTCCCTAAATTCTGGTGGTGTCATGGTTGTCTTTCTGTTGTTAGGTGTTTTCTTGTATTGCCGTCTTCCCATAGCTTCTTCCAGTAGGTGTTGGTGGGGTCTCCCCCTCTCTCTATGGTACTTCCCCGGTGGGCTTATGTGGGTCAGAGGTTCAATATCTGTAGCTCTGGGTGGTCCAAGCTCTATAGGAGGTCTCTCCGCAGACAGGGACCCAGGGATGGGGTCAGGGATGAGGATCCAGTAGAAGATGCCTGCAGAAACTCAGAGTGGTCCCGCAGAGAGAGGCAGGTCTCTGGGAGGGGCCCAGGACTCCAGCAGAGGACTGGAGGTGCAGGTCGGAGACCAGGCAGGTGGGAATTACAGGTGGTCCCACGTGGATAGGCAGGTCTCCTGTGTTCAGATTCGCTCCAAGAAATCCCCCGAATTAGTGTGGACTCTTGCCAATGGCTCTAGCAAATGGCTGGCAGAAGAGGACAAAGGCTGGGCTGATACTGGGGATGTTTCTGCACCGATAGTCAGATCTCACTGGGAACTGGCACTCTCCACCTGAGGCCTCTTTCTTTAGCAGAGGCCCTGCTTTGGGGGGTCAAGGATCTTGCCAGGGAACTCAGCATGGACCTGCAGAGATAGGCGGATCTCTGGGAGGGGCCCGGGACTCCAGCAGAGGACTGGAGGTAGGGGTCAGAGACCAAGCAGGTGGAAATTATAGGTGGTCCCTCGTGGATAGGCAGGTCTCCTTTGTTCAGAGTTGCTTTGTTCAGAGAAGTCCCCGAAGTAGTGTGGACTGTTGGCTCCACCCTCTGTCCCAGTCTTATACAATGTTTTGATAAGGTTCATTTACCACTACCTCCTTCTGACTCTCCCTGGTGCCTTTGCTTCCCCTCCTTCATAGCTTCACAGTTTCCTTCTTTTGGTTATTTATGTACCCGGAGTCCCATTAGTTTCCTCCACTGTTGTTCGGGCAACATACATGTAACACCTTCAGAGGCAAGCAAATTCTCCTCAAGCCTCATGTCTGTGAATAGCTTACCCACTAAGGGTAGATCTTCGTTTGGCCCTGCTCCATCCACACTGGAATCTTGACTGGTTTGATCTCCTGGAGGACTTTCAGGTGAACACAGCTGGTAGGAATTGATATGTGCAATAGACATGTTATTCCAGAAGTTAGCAATTCACAGTTCTTCACTTCTGTGAACATTTTTTTCCTACCCTCTCTTTCATGATGTCTGCTGAGACTTGTGTTTACACAATTGAACTCACAGTTACTTATACATCATATTTGAACTAGGTATGAGGTTGTATTAATTGCTACCAAATGCAGGAAGAAGTGTCTTTGACTAAAATCAAATTGACAAAAATCTGTATGTGTACATATAAATATTTAGAAAGTGGTTTGATAGCAGGTACTTTTACCAAAAGAGTAGATTTCATCTGTTGGTCCTATGATCTCCTCAGTAGTTTGCTTTTAAGCAGTTTAATATATATATATTATATTTGTGTGTGTGTGTGTGTGTGTGTGTGTATTTGTAGTGGAGAGGGTGCCTGAACCAGCCTTCACCTGTGATCAGATTGGTGACGACCCTAATATTCATCACAGAACCTCTATCCAGTATCCGATGGTAGAAGATACATATATCCACAGCCACGTACTTGGTTGAGCTTGGGATCAAGGTGAAGAGTGGCAGGAGGGTTATATGAGCAAGGGAGTGAGTCAAGATCATGATGGGGAATCCCACAAAGATAGCTGACCTGAGCTTCTGGGGGGCTCATGGACTATGGATGGGTCCTGGATTGTGGGACATACTCCCAATATTGGGCCTCAATGGATCTCAAAAGATCAGCAAGTCATTTGCCTATACTGTCAGCATGCAGATACTCTGTTATGTATAGGGCGGGGACAAGGAGAAGCATGCAGTTGACTTCTGAGCAACTGTGTCTGTCCAAAAGACCCTAGATATTTCACCTTAACTGAGGATGTATGGCAGGCTCCTCATTGGTGAGCCTTACTGTAGGTGTCTGCAGTCAGGCTGTCACTGGATACTGTCCTGTGGACATTGTAGCAACAAAAGCCTGTGTACCAGACCTACACTGGGAACAGCATGATTATGGCCATCTGGGTATGTGGTCTACACTGGTCAGTGTTTGGGCATGCCCATGGTATTGTATAAGCCCTGCTTTCTGCATGTGGTCATCTGTTGCATATGGCTTTACTCACTGGCCAGTATAAGGGTGGGTCCTGCGTACTGGACCTGAAGTGGGAGCAGTATGAATTTGGCTCTTTAGTTACTTGGTCTGTACTAGTTATAGTGTGCTTGTGGTCCTTTGTGTTATGGTCTATCATCAGGCTATCTGTGGAGTTGCTTTATGGAAGCTGAGCCTGAATTAAAGTGCAGGGTTCAGTCAGTCCTCTTGGTATTAGCTCTTTTCTGAGAATAGCTGGAAGTCGACCCCCTGGATTCCAGTTCTACACCTAGTCAATGTGTGAATTTCCCTATGAGTCCTGGATCTGCCTTGTTTCAGCACACTGTCTGCCCTATTAGAACTAAATCTTTCCTTCAGCCAATCAAAGGCTATCTCCCCCAGTCCTGGGTTTTTCCTAGGGACCACGTTACAGCTGCATCCTGGATAGTAGGAATGCACCTAGGGTAGTGTTTAGTTAACCTTTTAATACTTGGATTACATGAGGTCAGAATAGAATGTGCCCTAAGTGCTAAGCCTACTCTGATAACAGAGTACAGACATGGCACTTTGGCTACCTGGCTTGCCCTGATTTTCGAGTGGGTTGTATTCAAGGTACTGAGACAGTTCTGAAGTCTTGAAGAGTGGGTCTTTCTAGAAGGCTATTGTCTTAGGTCGCCATGCAGGTGATTTCTTGAACCCTAGACTTTCTTGGCTGCAAATGGCCCTTGATGTACAGATCCATCTCTGTACATAGTTTGAGTAGTGATAGTTTGATTGTGATGGGAGTATTTTTTAGTTCAGTAGTGGTTGATCCAAGGAGCCTTAAGTACAGTTCTGGGACAGGCACTTTAAAGTCATGTCTCTTACCAGTTAAGAGTAAAAACAGGCCCATTGTGGGATTAAGCAAAGTGGAATCAAACTATTCAAGGAGATTTACAGAGAAGTGAGAAACTCCAGAGGGCCAACCTTATAGTAAGCACTCTTTGTTCCTCATGTCCACAAAAAGTAGTGGCCATTGTTTTAGTTAATATCTGTGCCACTGACTGGGGTCTCTGCTTAAAGTGGGTGGAGGCTTTATAGAAGCTGTCTTTATGTAGTCTGTTAGAATTACCAACTTTAAAAGCTATGAAAGGAAAGAAGCGCCTTTGGTGTATTCCGTCAGGATTTGGAAGTGGATAGCCAGCCTTCCAGTACTAGTTCATAGCTCTGTCCCTCTTCTTATCTTGCCAGTTTGGTTGTATCATACCCATACACTAACCTTCATTTCCACCTTCCCCAGTGTTGCAGGCTTGATTGTTTTAACCTTTAATCTCTCTTTTATCATCAGAGCCACAGCATTATATGTGAGCATCTTGCAATTTTTTTCAGTAAGTCCTTTTCCCCTACTGCTTCCGAAGAATTAGCTCCTGCACAAAGATTGTTATGCAGTGGCCTCCTGGCTACTGTGAGTCATTGGGGAACTCTGTGTCAAAAGGAGCCAACCACATACTGACATCAGGGAAGGCTCTTTAACAAAAAGCCCCAAACTCACCCAGGAAAAGTTAGGAAATAACCATACTAAGGGATGAAATCAATAAAATTGAAATAAAGAGAATGGTGAAAAGGAATCAATGGGACAAAGATTTGCTTCCAGAGAAAATCAACAATATAGATAAATCTCCATACAAACTAACCAAAAACAGAGAAACTACCCAATTAACAATATCAGAAACAAAAAGGGGACATAACAACATACTTGGCATAGTTGGAAGAAATACAGGGAATCATTAGGTCATACTTCAAAAACCTGTATACCTCAAATTTGGAAAAGTAAAAAGAAATGGACAATTTTCTTGATAGGTACCACATACATAATTAAGACCAGATAAACCCTTTAAACAGACCTACAACCCCCCCAAGGAGATAGAAACAGTCACTCAACGTCTCCACACCCCCAAGAAAAAGCCCAGGGCCAGATGGTTTCAGTATAGAATTTTGTCAGAATTTCAAAGAAGAGCTAATATCAATACTCCTCAAATTGTTCTACACAATAAAAACAGAAGGAATATTGCCAAATTCTTTTGTTTATTGAGTGCACAGTTACCCAGATTACCAAACCAAACAAAAATGTAACAAAGAAAGAGTATTACAGACAGATCTCCCTCATGAACATTTATGCAAAAATACACAACAAAGTACTGGCAAACTGAATACAAGAACACATCAAAAATATAATCCACCATAATCAAGTAATGCTTCATCCAAGAGATGCAGGGATAGTTTAATATAGAAAAATTTGTCAATGTAATCCATTAAACTAAAAGAAAAAAACCCACATTATCATCTCATTGGATCCTGATCCTTTGAAAAAATCCAACATCTCTCCATGATAAAGTTTCTGGAGAGAACAGGGATACAAGCAACAAACCTAAATGTAATACAGGCAATATACAGCAAGCAGACAGCCAACATCCAATTAAGTAGAGAAAACTCAAAGCAATTTTACTAATATCAGGGGTAAGAATAGGCTGTCCATTTTTTCCATATTTTTCAGTGTAGTACTTGAGGTTCTAGCTAGACCAATAAGACAATAAAAGGAGATTGAGGGGGACAGAAATTGGAACAAAAGAAGTCAAACTTTCACTATTTGCAGATAATATGATAGTATATGTAAATGACCTCAAAAATTCTATTAGGGAACTCCTACAGCTGAAAAGCATCTTCAGTAATGTGGCAGAATACAAGATTAACAAGAAAAACAAAAAATTAGTAGCCCTCTTTTATACAGATGATAAGTGAGCCAAGAAAGAAATCAGAGAAGAAACACCCTTTACAATAGACACAAATAATATTAAATATTTTGGGGTAATTCTAACCAAACAAATCTATATTACAAGAATTTTAAGTCTTTGAGGGAAAAATTGAAGATGTCAGAAAATGGAAAGATCTCCCATGCTGATGGATGGATAGATAGGATTAGCATAGCAAAAATCACAATCCTGCCAAAAGCAATCTACAGATTCAATGCAATCCCCATTAAAATCCCAATATAATTCTTCACAGACCTTGAAAAAACAATACCAATCTTCATATGGAAAAACAAAAAGCCAAAACAATCCTGTACAATAAAAGAATTTCCGGGGGCATCACCATCCCTGACTTCAAGCTCTACTATAGAGCTACAGTAATAAAAACAACATGGTATTGACATAATAAGGTATACATGGACCAATGGAATCAAATTGAAGATCCTGATACTAATCCACACACCTGTGAACACCTTAATCTTGACAAAGCAGCCAATATTGTACAATCGAAAAAGAAAGCATATTCAACAAGTGTAGCTGGCATAACTGGATGTTGACATGTAAAAGAATGCAAATAGATCTATATCTGTCTCCATGCACAAAATTCAAGTCTAAGTGGGTAAAAAACCTCAATGTAAGTCCAGTTACATTGAAGCAGATAGAAGCAAAAGTAGAAAGTAGTCTTGAATGCATTGGCACAGTAGACCTCTTCCTGAGTATGACACCAGTAGCACAGACTCTGAGATCTACAATTGATAAATGGGACCTCCTGAAACTGAAAATCTGTAAGTCAGTGAGTGAACAGTCAAAAATATAAATTGGCAGCCTACAGAATGGGAAAAGATTTTTAATTACTCTACATTAGACAAAGGACTGATCTTCAAAACATATAAAATATTCAAGAAGCTGGACATTAAAATACCAAATAATGCTACTAAATAATGAAGTACAGACTTAAACAGAGAATCCTCAATGGAAGAATCTTAAATGGCCAATATACACGTAAAGAAGTGTTCAGCATCCTTAGCTATCAAGGAAATGCAGATCCATACCGCTCTGAGATAAACTATCTCACACCTGTCACAATGGCTAAGAATAAAAATGCTAATGACAGCCTATGTTGGAGAGGATGTGGAGTAAGGGGAATACTCCTCCACTGCTTGTACAGCCACTTTGGAAATCAGTATGGCACTTTCTCTGAAAATTAGGAATCCATCTACCTTAAGACCCAGCAATAGCATTTTTGGGCATATATCCAAAGGATGCTCAACCATACCACAAGGATACTTGCTGACCTATTTTCATAGCATAATTATTTATAATAGCCAGAAACTTGACACAGCCTAGATGTCTCTTTACCAAAGATTTGATAAGGAAAATGTGAAAAATCTCCACAATAGAGTATTAGTCAATGGTAAAAAAACAATGACATCATGAAAATTGCATGCAAATGGATGGAATTAGCAAAAAATTATCTTGAGTGAGGTAACCCAGACTCAGTAAGTCAAACACAGCATGTATTCACTTATAAGTGGATAGTATATGTAAAGGAAGGGATAACCAGCTAGAATTATCAGCCCCAGACAAACTAGGTAATAATGAGGACCCTAAAAGGGCTGCATGGATCTCCCCTGGAAGAGGAAATATATGAGATAGACTGCATAAACTGGAGACAAGGGTGGGAGTAGACAGAATGTAAAAGTCAGATGGGAACATGAGGTAACCAGATGATTGTATTGGGGGCAGGAAAGAGTGGAGAGTAATGAAAGAGACATTTTGATAAAGGAGGGAATTATGGAGTTAGGGAGAATCTTGATGCCAGGGAAACTCCCAGGAATCCACTCTTAACCCCTGTTAAGAGTTCTAGGAGTTGTGGAGAGGGTGCCTGAGCAGGTCTTCACCTGTTATCAGATTGTTGACTACCCTAATAGTCATCACAGAACCTTCATTTAGTACCTGATGGAAGCAGATACAGAAATACACAGCCAAGTACTGGGCAGAGCTCTGGGACCCAGGTGAAGAGAGGCAGGAGGGTTATATGAGCAAGGGGGTGAGTCAAGATCATGATGGGGAAACCCACAAAGACAGCTGACCTGAGTTTGTGGGATCTCATGGACTGTGAATGGGCAACCAGGGAACTGGCATGGGACCCACATAGGCCCTCTTCATCTGTGTGTGTGTTGCTTGGTCTTTTGTGGGGCCCTTAATTGTGGGACCAGGTCCTGTCCCTGATGCATGAGCTGGCTCTTTGGAACCTATTTTCTACGATGGGATGCCTTGTTAAGTCCTGGTGCTGGGGTGAAGACCTTGATCTTGCCTGAACTTGATGTATGTCATGTTTTGTTGATTCCCATAGGAGGTCTTACCCTATTAGAATGGAAACTGAAGAGGAGTGGATAAGGAAGGGGTAGAAGGGAGGTGGGGGAGGGAACAGAAGGAGAGGATGGAGGGAAAACTGTTTTAATGAACTAAAAATTTTGGATAAAAAAAGATAGAAAGTAAGGAAGACAGAAAATCCATACAAGCCAAATCAGAAACCATAATAGATAAACAAAAGTTCTGTAAGGGAAAACAACAAATCCAGGACAAAGCAGTTTAAGTAAAAAAAAAAAAAAAAATCCTAAAATTCCACTGAGTAGTTTTTGTGTTGGCTATCTCCTACTGGACTTAAGAGGAGCTACCCTAAGTGTGATTTGTATAGTTATTGAGCCTCCTTTAGAGAAAATAATTGTCTTTGCCAGCAGTTATCAGTTGGAGATAGTCTCTGGGTTAGGGATGGGAGATGGAGTCCATTTCTCCTCTCAGTGTTGGGACCTCATTAACCTTAGACCTGTGCAGGCCCTGTGCATGCTGTCACAGTCTGTGCGAATTCATATCTATCTACAAATTCTCCTCTCCTTATTGTCTTCCATTCCTACTGGCTCTTACAAGAAGCATTTCTTCAAAATCAGTTTTCCTGTTAGTACACTCATTTAGGAAAGGAAAAAGATCCCAACTACCCCTCCTCGACCTTTGAAATCCCACTAGAAGGAGGACGTCTCACAATCTCAATAAGATGTAAAAAAGCCATGTTGACTTTGACTACAGTATAGAGGAAAGGGAAGACAGTAGAGGATAATAGGACTGTGTTGATGCCAAGCAAAGGAGGTTGTTAATTATGGAGAAGCTGGCTATTGTACTTTTTGTTTTATTTTAATTCTTTTTCATCTGGCCTGTTACATGATTTTTTTTTTTTTTGCATCTTAAAAGAACTGGGTCTGAATTACACTTTAGGTGTTGCATGAGGACACATTTTTTGAAGTGCCAGAAAAAACAGTTTTCTCTAGCAGGAACTTTTCTGCTAAAGAACAAAGACACACATTGTCCAACCCTTTCAAAGTTCATTCAACTTTGGGCCTGTCAATATCTTAAACAGGAAACATTCCTCAGGACAGCTGTTGTGTTCTCATGGCTTTAGGACTAGGACAATGCCTACTACAACATGTACATAAGCACATTGTTCTCTCTGACCATTGTCCACTGTCACACCTCAAGAATATCTTCCTCCACAATGGCCCCTCAGCCATTTCTCTCCCTCCCTCTCTCTCTCTCTCTCTCTCTCTCTCTCTCTCTCACTCTCCCTCTCTCTCTCTCTCTCATCTTTGAGAGAGCCTCATCCCATTACTGTAATAAATTCTGCCTGTCTTGATATTATGTTCTGCATGACTCATTATTTGACACAGATTGTAGACCAGGGAGGGAATCAAGGCAGGACCTGACAAGATCCTAGTAGCAGACACTCCACAGTAAGTATGGCAAGAACACAAAAGATAGGGAAGGAAACTGAATGGAGTACTTGACTACCTAAAGAAGACAATGAGCTCTGACAGGAGGTTTCACTCAAGTTCTTTCAGAACAATGGGAGACTTTTCCCAGGAAGTGTTATTGATAAGGCCACAAATGAAGAACCAATTAAATGACAGGTGTCTAACTGATGGTCTTCTCAGACTACCATGGGGCAAAGTAAAAAAAAAAAAAAAAAAAAAAAAAAAAAAAAGAAATCATACACCTGTCATATGCAAGGAAAGCTCTATGAGTTTGGGACTAGCCTGATCTACATAGTTCCATGTTTTCTATGAGCTACACAGAAAAAACTGAAATGAAAAAAAATTATAGTCATAGAAACTACATGTTATAGTAGAAAATTGTTAATGACCTATCATGAGAGTTCTCATGGGTTAGAAGTCTGACTTACTATAGAGAGTCCACAGTTCATTGGGAGTTAGTTGAATGCCAGGCCCACCACAGACAATTCAGAGTGTGCATAGTAAAAGTTTGGGTGCCTGGGCAACATGCAGACACCCCAGAGAGAACGCAGCAGAGTCAGGCCTGATGCCCTCCTGTCTGGACTTTTTCTCTCTAGTGTCCACATAGTACCTTGTAAAACCTGCATGGTAAAACCAAAATATTTCAGCATCCAGGGGGTTGTCCCCATTGTTTGGAATCTATAGCTTGGGGCCTATTCCAAACCCCACCCTCAGGGTGCCAAGCTGGGGTTCTTTCCCTGGAGTTGCCTCATTCCAGACTATGACCTTGAGAACAACCCTGCCATGGGCTCCACCCCTGGAGGGCATTTAAAAGACCCTTATCCTGGGTTCCCTTCCCTGGGACCACGTGGGAATGCTTGTATCAGATTAAGACTGGTTTTATTAATTTGGCCTGATTAATTCATTATATCATTTCCCGAGGAGCCCAGCAACTCAGGAGCTAATATATTTATCACTGAAGTAGAGGAAAGGTTAAGGTAAGTACAATGTTAGAGGACCCAGGCTGTGACCTATTTTATCTTCTAGTCTTTAGGTCTGTGGTGAGCAGTCTATGGTCATGAAAACAAAATGTTCAGGAGATGGCTAGAAAGGAAAAGCAAGAAAGAAAGAGCCAGGGTTCCTCATGGGCTTGAAGGATGTGCCCCAGTGAACTAAAAACTACTTCTAGGCAGCACTTCTTAAAGGGGCCACCTCCCTATGGCAGCAGGTGGGGAGCAAATCTTCACCTACTGAGCCTTTGGAAGGCACTCCAAATCCAAAGTAAAACAGGGGAGGGAGCTGCTGAAAGGGTTAATCCTTGTCAAGACCATCCCACAGAGTTCTGGGGAACACTGGATTTGGTGTCTCATGTCATTGTTCAGCACCAAGTAAGAAAGAAGTTCTTTGCATGCTCAGGAACATGTACCAGAGTTGAGACAGGAGTCAGAGTCCTTTACTTTTGCATGAAGGGACTGTTTATTAAGTGGCTGATTACAACAAAGCCCATGTCCTTGAACTGTTCTTATTTGCCTTGTCAATCAAGGCAGAGGATCCTGAGCCTGCTGAGGGGACTACTGCTACTATTCCCTTAATCATAAGGGTGGGGCTTCAGGGTGGCATGGAGAGATTCACAGGGGGTTTTGCATTTTCTGGACTTGTCCTGGCTTCATTACTGCATGGCTCTGACTACAGGCAGAAGCTTATTCTAAAGGTAGAGAAAGACAGCAATTACAGCATTTAAGCCCAGAAGTCTACTCCAGGCATGAGTATTGTTAATCCCCACCCCCAGCGGATCACACAGTACTACTTCAGGGATGGGGAGAGAACACCTGGAGTGAAGAGGAGGAATTTGCAGGTGAAGCCTCTGGCAGGAGGGGATCCATGCAGATGCAGTAGGGTCCACCCAGAGGCAGCAGTGCCCACTCTGTGCTCACAGGATGCTGAGTGTAGCCCCTGCTGACCCTGACACAATGCTGGCTGTCAGTAACTACACTTCCATTGTTACCACAAGCTGCTGCAGGCTGTGTTTCTTGTCACTGTAGCTGTATTTCAGATGTCATCCATCTGATCTGTTCTTGTGATCAAGGCTGGCTGGTGCAAGGTCCCCTGGCCCCTGAGCGGGTCAGTAGGAAGAATGAGAGCATGAAAAGCCACCCTGAGCAAATGCTGCCTTTCTGTCATTTGGACCCTCTAGGAATTGATTTGGGCCCAGATGCTGGAAAGCATGGGGTCAAGCATAGCTTAAGGTTGTGTCCTAGGAAAGAAGCTGATGTTTTCTGGGTCACATGTTATACTGATTGCTCAGGTAGATCAAGACTATATGCAAGATCCCGTATCTGCTAAAGTAAAGGAAAGCCCAGAAACACTGAAAAGTGCTGTATTTCCATTTCTTACAATTTCAGTGTTTTGAAATCAGCTTTCAATAATGGACGTGAAGATTTTCCTACTGTAATTATGACTGGCTGAGACAGTACTGAAATGAGGAAGAACCACCTTGTAATAGGAGTTAAGAGGAATGATAACCTGGCTGGTTTGTTTCACCAAATACATATGTAGGATTCATGAATTTTATCTGGCAGCAGTCCCTGCCACACACTTTCAATATGGTTTCATGGATACTGTATACCCCAACATGCAGGATGCAGACAAGAAGAAGAATGGCTACAAAGCAGTGGGGATTTGCTAATCTCCTAACATTGATGACAAGTGACAAATTGCCTCACTATAGGACCTGACTGGAGGTGACACATACATTTGATGCTCAGAATACTATTTACAACCACAATAGAACTAACCAGGAACGAGTATACCTGGCATGTACTGTCATCGTCATTGTTGTCCCAAGAGACTATGATATAACCTTCAAGTGTCATAACCCTAATGTCCAATGTGTGGAACCCAGGTCCATTCTTCAGCCGCATCCTCTTGTGGTCTTGGTCCCAAGGCACTTGTGGACAAGACTTCCTGGCAGGTGCAGAGCAGGCACTTTGGTCTGTTTACTCTATAGACCATGAGATGCTCTCATTTATGATAGAGAAGGTGATGTATAACTCAGCAGATGACAGGGTGGCCTTGTTCTTGGGCTTTAGAGTCCTACATGTGCCATTGCTTTCATGCCTCTCATGGGGACTCAATATGCCTGCTGTGAGAATTATTAATACCACGTACTATGGGTCATAGTGATGTGGACCAGGAATTGAGCCATATTGGCTTCCAGCTCTTTCTTCTGCAAGACACAAGAGGACATTTTCAGTAGAGACTTGTAGTCCTTCCCTTGTCCTCAAGACCCAAGAGAATTAGTTCAGGATTCAAGTTCCTGTGCAATTTCTCTAGTTGACAGGTCTGTCATATGTGAAGGCCAAATGTAGATATGGATCTCCATGTTTCTAAGGATTCCCAATTTTGGGGGTTTTGGGACCGCTATTATGTTTATTGCCCTTGTTGGCAGAGATATTGGCCCATTCACTGCCACCTTGCTACAGATACAGCAGGTGGCTGAGGGTCTTCAGGAGCTCCTTGGAGGCCAAAGCTGTTGGAACTGGCTATTGGTGGTCACTGCTGCCCGCTGTGACAAGTTTTGAGGATGTCTAGTTCTGGGATTCTCCATGTCAGGGTGCCCCCTTCTCTCTCTGTGACCCTTCTCTGAGAGCATATGGGTTTGCTTCTGTACTTCTGCTAGCTTCTCACTGATCACCCTTCTCTGTGGGAAGTCAGGCTTCTGAAGAACTAGGTTGGGGTGCCTCTGTATCAGTACCCTGCTGTGTTCACAGAGAGGATACTCCTTAAACTCTGCCCTTTAACATCCAAGAGACAGCTATTGGCATAAACCACTGTATGTGGGTGCCTCTGTGAGGTCAGAGGTCAGTCTTAGTCTTTCTCTGAGTCCACAGAAAGGAAGGAATAGCCTGTCGCTTCCCTGGTAAATAGAGATGAGGGATTGCTTAACTTGGAATATTCCCTGACTCTGCAGTTTCATTGCGTGTCCTTATCTCGGGCTGCTATAGGAAACATTTTCTATCCCCTCTTTGGAATCCACTGTGAGCCTACTCCAGCATGTGACACCAGAGTTTCAGTGTGTTCTTCCACCTTTGTTGTCTTGGTATGCTCCTTGTAGCCCCACATGCAGATGTCAATGTGAGCATGGGCAGCTGTAGTTTAAGAGCTCTTCAGAGAGGGAGGTTGGAGCCTGCAGTTCGTTCCACAGTAAGTGTGTGCTCGAGTGTCCATGGGCCTGCCTTTTCTCAACTCCTGAGCCTCTGAGTGTCTGACATTGACATAATTTCCCACCTATCATGGGTCAATATAAAAGGTTCCATCAACTTACAGCCTCAGGGGGCTCCACTCTGTGGTCTGATCTGTCAGCAACAAAATACAAAGAAATGTTAGTTTCATGAAAACAGTGCTACTGAAGTTGAAGTTCAAGTCTTATCTGTATTGATACGGAATGAATCAGTTGTTTACTAGGACTTACTGAGTAGAACAGACAAGAGACTAATAACATGTAAGCCATCACTCCTGATTCCCTGTAGTTATTCAAATATTTGCCCAGAACCCACCAATCCCATGTGTTTCACAGAGCCTTTACATGTTCAGGAGGACTGTGCAGTTATAGATTGTAGTACCTTATGAGTTTGATGTTTGTTTCCAGTTTAGTGTTTGAAATCTCGCAGTCATAGGCCATGATCAATTGCTGAAATGACACAAGGGAGCATTAGTGTAACATGTGTCCATGGCCTTTCCCTCTAATGTGGGGAGACCAAGGCATAATAAGGGGCCCCAGGCTTTTGGGATCAGTTCCTCCCATGCATCCAAGTTCATGACCTTCTTCCAACTCAGTGAACCTTTATTTCTCAGCACTCACTGTTTTCCAAGTGGCATAGTCCTCACTATCCTTAGTTACTGCAACCTCATAGGAAACTCTGAGGTGTTTGTCTTTCTGGAAGGCGTAGGTTATTTTGGTGATGTTGGCCTCCAGGTCATTCATCTGTTGTGAAGAAGACCTCAGTTAGTGAGGGGAAGAGGATGGGAGGTGCATTATCATGAGGCAGACATGTGTGCTTGAGTCTTGCATGAGATGCTGTGCTTGGTCCTGTAGACTCGGTCACCCAGCTGGGAGCTGGTGTAGCTGAGAAAAAGAAATGACAGGGACATTCCCATCCCTTTTCTGTTTTTTTTTCCAGTGGTTGAATGTTGAGGGAGAGACCTTTTGAACTGCTGCTTTCTATCAAGGATTTCAATGTGGAAGGGTGCTTCTCTGCCCTTGTGCTCTGGGCGCTCTCTGCCAAACACTTATGGAGTCAGTGGTAAAAATTCCTGTATGCTGCTACACAAGATGATGGTGCCTAGAGCCTGGGAGCTTCTCCCACTGTGGAGACCTCCTCCTATCTTCAATGTGGGTAGGTCATATTAAAGTACCTCCTGGATAGATAAGCCTGGATCCCTTGCTGCTACTGTGACTTGGCCACTCATTAAATCTCTGAGGGCATCAGTAAACTGAAGAAGAGTTCCTATATTGAGCTGTATTTTGATATTGATCATTTAAGGACACATGGATGTGTGTTTGGCTATGGATGACTCACTCATAATGTTTACCCCCTCCAACCCACTTGTGTGCTTCTCATGCCCCACTGAGGACATCAAGGCTCCTTCCTGATCCCTAAAGATGAAGTGTGTCCTGTGGCATTGATCTTACTCATGTCTTCAAGGTACTTCAGATTCTGCAGGCAATGGTGGCACACACATTTAATCCTAGCTCTTGGGAGACAGATTTAGGTGGATGTCTTGATTTCAATGCCAGCCTGGTATACAGTGCTAGTTCCAGGATAGCCAGATCTAACCAAAGAAACCTCATCTTGAAAAGCAAAGCAAAGCAAAGCAAAGCAAAGCAAAGCAAAGCATAGCAAAGCAAAGCAAAGCAAAGCAAAGCAAAGCAAAGCAAAGCAAAGCAAAGCAAAGCAAAGCAAAGCAAAGCAAAGCAAAACCAAACAAAAACAGGCAAAACTTCAGATCTCGTTCTTATCTCCACCATTTGCCTCAGAAGTGACAGTCTCAGCTATGTTCAGTGTAGTGCTGACCTGGGGCTGAAGAAGGACACTAACTGTAACATATATTACCAATATCTTCAACATTGAGTTGGACATTGTTCCAGAAATGGTGGCCTTTTTGGGATCTGGAGGCAGCCAACCTCCAGGCACTGGCACTGTTTCTCAGCCCAAATTGGCTTCAACCTGAGGAGAGGAAGGGAGAAAAATATGTTGTTCAGGAGACTAGAAGGAGAGGGATGGCCTGGTAGACTGGCTGTCACTGAGTGTAGGGTGAAGTTGCCTTAGCTTAGTTCTAATGGCACTGTAGCAGGGCTCTGGGCAGTCAGGCTTTCCTGAGAAGTCATAAATCCTCTCCTGAAAATAAGACAGCCATTTATGATGGTCTTCATGAAGGTGTGTGTGTGTGTGTGTGTGTGTGTGTGTGTGTGTATGTGTGTGTGTATGTGTGTGTGAGTGTGTGTGTGAGTGTATGTGTGTGTATGTGAGTGTGTGTGTGTGAGTGTGTGTGTGTGTTTAATAGTCGCATCCTCTCCTTGTCAGAGTTTCCATAACTAAGGGTCAGTCTCCCTCAGTGATTGCTCCTTCCTTTCTTTCCTCCTCACTTCTCTCCCTCCTATGTTTCATAACACAGGAAGGGATAAGTTGTTATTAATTAGGGGTCATCTTGGGTATTTCCTTTGTCTCCCTGTCTCCTCTCTCTCTCTCTTTTTTTTAATGCAGTCTCTTGTCTTCTTTCTGAACTGTATTGTTTTTGGAAGAGATGTTGGAACATTCAGTGAGGAACACAGAGTAGAAAAACTTATGCCAAACTTCAAAGGTTTTCCTCCTGTCCTGTGTATACCTCCTTAATTTTTCTTTACTTTAGAGTGACTAATAGTATCTGGAAAGAATGGCTATGTGTTTCCACATGTGACATGTGTAGAATGTTCTGACCCTCAGTCCTTTGTGTATGTCATAGGATGTTGAATGTCATCCTGGATGTACATGACTTTGTGATATTACAATTGAGTGCAGCTTCTTTGCTGGATTTCCAGAGGGGAAGCTGAGCCTGTCATGTCCCCTCTCTTCATTACCTGTGACATCCTGGGTTTGCTATCCTGGTTGTGTAGTGGGTGGTTGACATGAGCTGGCCCTTTTTGTTTTTATGTGTATGCTCTACTGAGAGTAGAGACCTCAGCTCAGCCAAGATATGGTTTTTAGTTGGAATGCCTGACAGGCCGTCATCCTGTGCATTTGAATGGAGAGCAGCACTAGCCTGACCATGTCCTGATGGACACTCACGGGACTGATCCCAGTATAAGATGAGGGGTTCAAAAAGATCTGATCATTTCTCTGTCCTGACATTTTAATCTCTTTTGTGTGCTTCCAAGTATGCTTTTCAGCCTTCATCCAGTTATCATTTCAAAGACAGTGACTACTTACACAGTAGAGGATGGAAATTCCTTTGGGAGAAATCCTGGGACTTGAACCTGGTACTTGAATAAGCTGCTGGCTGTTGAGGAGAGGAGGGGGAAGAACAGAGAGAGCCCACACTGCCACTGATGGCCGTTGTGTCCCACAATGTACCTGTGGTCTCCCCCTACACACCAGTATGGGCAGCTGCATCTGTCTGCCTGCCAGACACAAGATGTTGCTGTGAACATCTTCCATATCTCATAGGATGCTCTGAGTTTTGGGTTGACCGACAAGAATTTTTTTTTTTACCTGATGTGTCACAATCTGTTTGGAAAGGGAAACACTGACTATGTAGACCATGTATTTTGTCTATTGTGGGACTTGAGTAATATGCCCAATTCCCTACTTCACCTCCCTGGGTTGTTCAACCCAATATTTCCTCCCACTTTGGGTGTTGGCTTATTTATTAGGATATTGTAAGATGTCCTCATCTCAGGATCCCAGAGACATGTCCTTGGACTGTTCCTGATTCAGACTTTATGCAGTGTTTCCTGGAAAGCTGCTTGAGTTGTGAAGCTCTGTGCAACCACCACAGGCACTGTGTTCTAATTGTTTCCATGTTTCAGAATTCCAGTACCTTGAGGGAAAAGTGAATTGGTTATTTCTCTTTCCTTTGTGTGCCTAGTACAGTCGGACCTTGTAGTTTTGGAGCGTTGCATCCCAGGGTCCCTTCTTCTATGGTGTATCACCCTATGAAACCCCCCATGGTCCGTGAGCACTATTGGGATGACATCATTCAAGTTCAGAGGCACAGGTAGAGGCACAGTTCCTGTGACTCTGTGGAAGATACACATGTTGAAATAAGTGTTCATTGAGTCCATTTCTTCCATGGAATTCCCCAGAGATACTTGGAGGCATTCAGCATCTGCAGCCATTGGAGTCTTGGACCCACCTGAACTGATTGGGAGAGAGCCTTGGATCCATACCCACCAGGAGACAGAGAGAACCCACCTGTACCCACTGGAACATGTGATGGGGTGATGACAGTATAATCAAACTTTCTACAAAAGAAAGACTAATATGACATCACCAGAGTTGAGGGAGTCCAGTACAGCAAGATCTGAACATCCCAATACAGATAAAGCAGAAGAGACCAACCTTAAGAACAACTTTATGAAGATGATAGAGACTCTCAAAGAGGATTTGAGAAAATCTTATAAAGAAATGGAAGAAAAACCAAACAGATAATGGAAGAAATAATGGAAAAGGCAAACAAAAAAATGCAAGAATTCAACATATCTCTTAAAGAAAGCAAGGAACACTAAGAAAAACAATCAAACTGATGAAGGAACAATTGAAAGACTTCAAGTCCTGACATAGAGACAATAAAGAAAACACAAACTGAGGGAATGTTTGAAATAGAAAACCTGGGTAAATGATTAGGAACTACAGATGCAAGCATCACCAACAGAATAGAAGAAATCAAAGAAAGAATCTCCAGTGCTGAAGATAAAGTAGAGGAAATAGAGTCATTGACCAAAGAAAATCTCAAGTCCAACAATTCCTTAACACAAAATGTCCAGGAAATATGGGACACCATGAAAAGACCTAACCTAATAATAATAGGCATTGAAGAAGGCTGAGAAGCCCAGCTCAAAGGTGAAGAAAACATTCTTAGTCTGAAGAAGGACAATATACAAGAAGTATATTGAGCACCAAATGGACTGGACCAAAAAAAATGTCCCTTTGCTACATAATAATCAAGAAACCTAACATACAGAATAAAGAAAGAATATTAAGAGCAGCAAAGGAAAATGGCCAGGTAACATATAAAGGTATACCTACCAAAATTACACCTGAATTCTCCATGGAAACTCTCAAGGCCAGAAGGTCCCGGATAGTTATTCTACAAATATAAGAGTTCATGGATGCCAGCCCAGGCTATTATACCCAGCAAAACTCTCAATCACTATAGAAAAGTAAACAAGATATTCAATGGCAAAGCCTGAGTTTCACAATACATATCCACAAATCCAGCCCTACAGAAAGTTCTGGAAGGAAAACTCCAACCCAAGGGAGTTAAGTACACTCACAAAGACTATCCCACTTTACCAGAACCCAAAAGAAAAAGTGAGGCAACTGTTCTCACAGAACCATAGCCAACCACAAATCTAAAACAAACAAGAATTAACAATCAATGGTCCTTACTGTCCCTCAACATTAATTGTCTCAACTCATAAATGAAAAGACACAGGCTAACAGAATTGATATGAAGACAGAATCCATTATTCTGCTGCATACAAGAAACACATCTAAGCTTCAAAGACAGACATTACCTCAGAGTAAAGGGTTGGGAAAATATCTTCCAATCAAATGGAACCAAAAGCAAGCTGGTGTAGTTATCCTAATATTTAACAAGTTAGACTTCAAACCAAAATCAATCAAAAGAGATGAAAAAGTTCATCAACATAAAGTCTCAATTTTGAACATCTATGCCCCCATTACAAAGGCACACACATTCATAGAGGAAACACTACTAAAACTCATAGCCCACATAAAACCTCTCACACTCATAGTGGGAGGCCTCAACACCTCTCTAACCACTAGAGAGGACCACCAGGAAGAAACTTAACAAAGAAACAAAAGAGCTAACAGAACTTATGTCCCAATTGGGTTTAACAGATATCTATAGAATATTCCATCCAAACACAAAAGAATATACCTTCTTCTCAGTTATACATGGAACTTTCTCTAAAGTCAACTACATACTAGGCAACATAACAAACCTCAACAATACAAAAATAATTGGAATAGCCCCCTGTATCTTATCAGACCTCCCTGCTTTAAAGTTGGAATTCAATGACAACACAAATTGTAGAAACCCTACAAACTCATGGAAACTGAACAATGCATAATATACCATTCCTGGTTCAAGAAAAAAAGAAAGAAAGAAATTAAAGATTTCCTAGAATTCAATGAGAATGATGATATAACACACCCAAACTTGTGGGACACTTTGAAAGCAGTGCTACTAGGTTCATTGCACTTAGTGCCCATATGAAGATAACGGTGTATAGTTACCTTAGAGAACAGCACAACTGAAAGCTCTAGAACAAAAAGAAGCAAACTCACCCCGGAGGAGTAGACACTAGGAAATAATCAATTTGAGGGCTGAAATCAATAAAGTAGAAACTAGGAAATCAATACAAAGAATCAATGTAACAGAGTGTTTTTTTTTTTTTCCGAGAACATTAACAAGATAGATAAGTCTTTATCCAAACTAACCAAAAAGCAGAGAGAGAGAGAACATGCAAATCAACAAAATGAGAAATGAAAAGGGGGACATAACAAATGGACACAGAGGAAATCCAGACACTCTTCAGGTCATACTTTGAAAACCTGTACTCCACAAAATAGGAAAGTTCAAAGGATATGGACAAATTTCTGGATAGCTATCACCAAAATTAAATCAAAAACAGATAAGCAATTTAAATACACTTATAAACTCCAATGAAACAGAAGCAGTCATCAAAAGCCACCCAACAACAACAACAACAACAAAAACCCAGGGCCAGAAGGCTTCAGTGCAGAATTCTACCAGAAATTCAAAGAAGAGCTAATACAAACACTCCTCGAATTGTTCCACACAATAGAAGCAGAAGGTTCGTTACCAAACTCTTTTTATGAGGCTACAATTATCTTGGTACCCAAGCCACACAAAGACACAACTAAGAAAGAGAACATTGATGCAAAAATACTCAATAAAATACAGGCAAATCGAATCCAAGAACACATCAGAGACATCATTCACCATGACCAAGTAGGCTTCATCCCAGGGATAAACAAAGTGAAAAAGAAAAATATATGATCATCTCACTTGATGCTGAAAAAAACCTTTGACAATTTCCAACTCCCTTTCGTGACAAAGGTCTTGGAGAGATCAGGAATAACAGGATCATACCTAAACATAATAAAAGAATATACAATAAACCAATAGCCAACATCAAACTGAATGGAGAGAAGCTTAAGACGATTCCTTTAAAATCAGGAGCAAGATAAGGCTTACCATTCTCTCTTTATCTTTTCAATATTGTACTTGAAGTTCTAGGTAAAGCAATAAGACAACAAAAGGCAATCAACGGGATACAAATTAGAAAGGAAGAAGTCAAACTTTCACTATTTGAAGATAATATGGTAGTTTACATAAGTGACCCAAAAACTCTACAAGGGAACTCCTATAACTGATAAACACCTTCAGAAAATCAGCAGGATACATGATTAACTAAAAAAAAAAATCAGTAGCCCTACTATATATACAGATGATAAATTGGCTGAGAAAGAAATCAGAGAAACATCACCCTTTACAATAGCCACAAACAACATAAAATATCTTGGGGTAATGCTAACCCAACAAGTAACCCAACAAGTGAAAAACCTATATAGCAAGAACTTTGTGTCTTTAAAGAAAGAAATTAAAGAAGATACCAGAAAATAGAAAGATCTCCCATGCTCTTGGATAGGTAGGGTAAATATAGTAAAAATGGCTATTTTTCCAAAAGCAATCTATAGATTCAATGCAATCCCCATCAAAATCCCAGCACAATTTTTCACTGACCTTGAAAGAATAATACTCAGCTGTATATGGAAAAACAATAGACCCAGGATAGCCATAAAAACCCTGTATAATAAAGAAACTTCTGGAGGCATCACCATCCCTGACCTTAAGTTCTATTATACAGCTGTAGTCTTGAAAACAGCTTGGTGTTGACATAAAAATAGACAGGTAGATCAATGGAATCAAATTGGAAAACCCTGATATTAACCCACACACCTACAAACACTTGCAAACAATGGAAAAAAGAAAGCACCTTCAACAAGTGGTGTAGGAACAACTGGATGATGGTGTGTAGAAGACTGCAGATAGAGCCATATCTATCACCATGCATAAAATGTAAGTCCAAATGCATGAAAGACCTCAATATATTCCAGCCATACTGAACATCTTAGAAGAGAAAGTGGGAAGTATCTTTGAACAAATTGGCACAGGAGACCACATCCTGAACACAACACCAGTAGCACAAACACTGAGATCAACAATTAGTAAATGGGGCCTCCTCAAACTGAGAAGCTTCTATAAGGCAAAGGACACAGTCAATAAGACAAATTGACAGCCCACAGACTGAGAAAAGATCTTCACCAACCCCACATCTGAAGAGGGCTGATCTCCAAAATATACAAAGGACTCAAGGAGCTAGTCACCAAAACATCAAATAATCCAATTAAAAAGTGGGGTACAGAACTAAATAGCGAATTCTCAATAGAGGAATCTAGAATGGCTGAAAGACACTTAAGAAAGTGTCAACATCCTTAGACAACAGGAAAATGCAAATCAAAACAACTCAGAGATACCATCTTACCTTTGTCAGAATGGCTAAAAATAAAAAAACACCAATGACAGCTTATGCTGGGAAGGATGGGGAGAAAGGGGAATGCTCCTCTACTGCAGGTATGAGTACAAGCTTGCACAGCTACTTTAAAAAAATCAGTATGGCGGTTTCTCAGGACAGTGGGAACCAGTTTACCTCAAGATCCAGCAATTCCATCTTAGACACATACACAAAGGATGCACATCCATACAACAAGGACATCTCTTCAGCTGTATTCATAGCAGCATTATTTGTAATAACCAGAACCTGCAAACAACCTAAATACCCCTCAACTGAAGAATGGATAAATAAAATATGAAATATTTACACAATGGAATACTACACAGCAGAAAAAAATATGCAGTCTTGAAATTCACAGCAAATGAATGGAGTTAGAAGAAGCCATTTTGAGTGAGGTAACCCAATTACAGAAAGCAAAACATGGTTGTAGTCACTCCTACCTATATTGCTATAAGACACAGAGCAAAGGATTACCAGCCTACAATACACTCTTTTAGGGAAGCTAAGAAACAAGGAGGACACTAAGAGAGACATACAAGGTCCCCCAGAGAAGGCTAAAGGGGCAAGAGATCCTGAACAAATTAGGAACATGGGGGAGTGGGGAGGGGAGAGAGAAGTAGGAGAAATAGGAGGGGAGAAGAGGAGGGGAGAGGTGAATGTGAGTGATCAGGAAGACAGAGTCAGGGGATGAATAGAGGAGAGCAAGAGAAGAGATACCTTAATAGAGAGAGCTATTATAGGTTTAAAGAGAAATCTCACACTTGGTAATTATCCAGAGATCCACAAGGATGACCACTCTAAGAATCTAAGCAATAATGGAGAGGCTACCTTAAACGCCCTTCACATGTAATGAGATGCCATCCTTGAGCATTCCTTCATCCAGTAGCGGATGGACACAGAAGCAGAGATGCACAGCTAAGCACTGAGCCAAACTCCTGATTCCAGTCATAGAGAGGGAGGAATGATGAGCAAAGGGACCAAGACCAGGATGGGGAAACCCATAGAAACAGATGACCTGAACAAGTGGGAGCTAAGAACCCAGCCAGTGGGAGCTGGGGAACCTGCATGGGACTGAACCAGTACCCCTGAAGTGGGTGACAGGAGGCCTAGGAAGTCTACTGGGTCTCTTGTTGTGAAACCAATATTTATTCCTAGTGAACAAATGGACTCTGACAGCCCATTCCCCCATTGGGGGATACTCTTTCATCCTAAATACAGAGGGGAGAGCCTAGGACCTGCCATAAATGATGTGACAGACTTTCATGATCCCCCATGGAAGGCCTAACTCTCCATGTGGAGTGGATGATGGGTGGTCGGTAGGGTGCATGGGAAGATGGGAGCGAAAGGGAACTGAGATAGATATGTAAAATAAGATTGTGTCTAAATTAAATAAAGAAGAAATAAGTGTTTATCATGTTTCTATATTTGTCAATGTTTTAATCACACCAACTCACTGAAGGAGTCGGGATGATGTTTGGTTTCTCAATGTGTGGGTAAGTCCTGAGCTCTTGTCTTAGTCTTTGGTCTTTAAGGAAGATTCAAAAGCATATGACACCTGGCCCTGAGGTCCCCTGGATGGATGCATTCTAGACACTGGGGCACAGAAGTCCACTGACCTGTGTTTGGTCTTGACATAGCTGTGGCTCTCAGCTTGCTAAAATCTAGCTAGAGAAATTATAAAGCTGTCTTGCTTAAAGCATAGCTGATGGAAGGAAAGGATGTCAAGGCTGGTATGTGTGGGTGAGAAGCATCTCCATCTTCCTAGTGTGAACCGAGTCAGAGGGAGGCAGCTGGCACATGGTTCTTTTTCCATTTTGATTCAGGTCAGTGCATTGTTTAGTGAAAATACAGGATGAGTCACTTAAGTAGTCAGAAGGAAAGATACAAGGTCATGTGAGAAGGTTGATATTAAACACAGCAGAACATTGCTCATCAGCATTCCTGGCATTTCCTGATTTTCTTGTATACTGTGGTGGATGAGCAGGTGGACAGCAGGGGGGGGGCATTGTGACACACATTTGGATGATTAATGCAGTAGAAAGAAGGAAGTTGTTACTTACATCTCAATGAACTAAATGTGAATTTCATTGACCTGGATGTGGGTGTCTTGGATGTCAAGGTTGACACACTGAGTGTTGTTGGAGGAAATAGCAATTTTCATTGTCACTTCCAGGATGGATTCAAATTGCAGTGCACTGACGACAGGTCCAAGTGCTCTGTGGAGAGGAATGTGAGGCGAATGAAATTCTGCTGAGACCTGACGCTCCAGGGCAGAGAAAGGTATTAGGGAATGTCCTCCCGATGTGGTGAAGGTCATCCTCTAGAGGGAAGAACTGTGTTTCCCAGTCCGTATGCTCTTAGGGCCTCAGTCCTATGCCAGAGAGTGAAGAGGGTGGTCATTTAGGCAGTTAATGTTTGATGAATAATTGTCCTACCTAGCCTTAAGGAGGTGCCTGTTGTTGGCACAGGCTGCCAGTTTTAAGTTCACCTTCAAACCTAGCACTTAGGCCTTCTTTGTTGTGTGGAAATACAAGAGAGAAATGTAGCAGGGGAAAGGCAGGGTTTCTTAACATAAGAAGTTCTGGACTGGGAAAATTTTATATATATACTTGTGTGTGTGTTTGTGTATATATATGTATACATACATATATATGTATACATACATACATATATACATATACACGTATGTGTAAAAATATACAATCATATGTATATAGAAATATGTGACTATATATGTAATTTTTTTCCTGAGGCATGTTTCTCTCTGTAAGGAAGCCTTCCTGTGTGTGTCCTTGTCCTCGGGCTCTAGGATAGGGGCCTACATCCTCATCCCTCGTGACCCAGCAATCATCTGGAAACATGCTCACCCTTTTCTGCCTATGGTGGCAGTGACTGTGGAGTGGACGTGGATCTCATCAGCTGCCATGGTTATGTCCGTGCTGTCCACTGTTACTTCATCCACCTCTAATCTGCAGAGGGACAATACAGGCTCAGTTCTGCTTCCTGGAAACAGCCCAGTCCTCATGAGAAATACCTGTGGGGAAGGCGGCTCGCCACCTGCTAAGCTTTGCTACTTCTATGATTCTTGAACCAATTTTTATTTAGCTATAATGAATATATTTAATTTAGTAAGATGTATGTGATCTAAATTAAAATATCAATTTTCAGTAATTCTTTAATAGAAATATATGACTATTTGATAAGGCCTTTTTCACATAGTTTTAAAAAATCTTTTAGATTCTTATTTATGAATCTTGACTAATTAAAACTGAGATGAGACACATAATCATTCATTAAAATAATTTCCCCAGTGGAATGGCTTATTAACAATTGAAGGTATAGATTCAATAAATCAATTAAGACACATTAAGTTCCATTTCTTTAAATGTATTGCAAAATCTCATTTTAGACAAATCTTTGTGTGAAGTTCAAGCTTGAAGACTTTGAAGTTGAACTGATTGAAAGCTGTCAATGAAGACCTAAAATGCTAGCATATTTCAGCTAATAGGACAGAGAAGCCTGAGCAATGAAGGATGTAAAATAAGGGGTTTAGTAGAAAATAACAAAAGGAAGATGTTCAGTGTTTTTACCATTGCTGAGGTGTCATTCATGCCAACAACAGGAATGCCAGATGGCACGATGCTCCATAGAAGTAGCTGATCAGCCAATGAGACTACTGGGAACCTAGGCCAGGAGCCAATGTTAAGTGTTTTGAGATTTATGGGATTTCAATCAACATAAATGAAATTCTACAGTAAAAATTATTCCTTGCAGATTGAGTTGGGGTGAGACCAGAAAGCAAAGACCAAAAATATATCTTTGGTAACATTGAAAACCTCAGCTTTCTTCACCATATTCTCATCCAAGGATGCACTGAAATGTTTTGCAAAAGATGTGAAGTGTTTAGATGACCTGGATTCTCACTTTATTAGAGACCAAGGATTTCAGTGAGCATCAACAGCATGGAACACTTACTACCCTGACCTAGGGAAACATATCACTGAAATCTGATGACCAATCTGTCTCCCATCCTGATCTGTATTTGCCTGCTTCATCTATGAGAATTTCTCTTTGATCCAAGGACCTTCTCTGTATCTCTTTTTATTGATGACTCTGTGAGGAGGGAAAAACAGTAGGGAAAGAGGCAAAATATACCTTTGGCAAAATATACCCCTTTCATTTTTTTCTCAGTCTTTGATGTAAGAATGATAGATGAAAACAGACAATTAGTAAAGCTGAAAGGAGTGGGTGAGTTTAGCTAAAACCTAATCAGTATAGGCGAGATACAATGTATCTCCTAAGCTTGCAGTTAAAGATGAATGTTGTTAAATGTAATACTGGGTGGGGCTTGAGGCATTCCAATTAGTCTGCATCTAACCCTCTTACCATCTCAGAGTGATAAGACTGACAGCTTCCAGGAGCTTTATCTACATAAACTCCTGAAATAACAGAAATTAATGCAGAAGGCATTATCAGAAATAATGGGATGGCTAGTAAACAGCTCTAAACATTGCAAATGAGGTTTCATTAGACCTGGGAACACTTTAAGTTCTTTTGAAGTGTTTTCTACGCCAGCAAATCTTTCTCTTAAAAGCCTCTCTCTATATTAACATGATCTTGACCAAGGATGGACTGTTTCTTCTCAAAAAGTATTTTTTTCATTAGGTTATATTGAGTAGTCTAATATATGTGGTGTTTCATATATTAAAATTAAAAATACCAAACTGATTTAACCAATTCCTACTTATATGTGTCAGAATGTAAGAATAGTATTGCCAAAACACACTTACTCTAGAATTAAGAAGTATGTGAATTTTTCATAAGGAACCCTTTTCCTGAAAATAAAAGTTTAGGACTAGCTAAAAGTCTAAGGTTTTCTTCACAGACATCCAAATACTTCCAATGAAGTTACATGCATGTATGTGGAAAATTGTTCTGTCACTCAATTTGATTAACATAAAACTGTAGGAACTATGATTTTTCAAAGATTTTTTTTTACTGTTTGCTCTTTTTTAAAAATTTAAAAAAAAATTTTCTTATTTGAAATATCGATCCAAGTTCCCTCTCCCTCATTCCCTCCCTCCCTCCATCCCTCTATCACACCATCCCATGCCTCCCCCAACCACCCTCCCATCCCATCTCCCCCCCCACTCCACATGTAGGGAGATGCCTTCCAGGAGGTGTCATCTAAATCTTTCAAGTCATTTGGAGTAGGAACTAGGCCCTCCCTCCTGCCCTAGGTTAAGGGAGTATCCCTCCATGGGGAATGCGCTCCCAAAGTCCTTTTGTGCACCAGGGATACATCCTGGCTCCTCTGTCAGAGGTCCCTTAGACTGCCTAGGCCTTCTGAGACCCATCTTCAGGGGGTCTGAGTCGGTCCAAGGCTGGATTCCCAGCTATCAGTCTGGAGGCCAATTAGCTTCTCCTTGTTCAGGTCAGCTGTCTCTATGTGTTTCTGCAACCTGGTCTTGTCCTCCCTCTCTGCATTTGGATTCCAGTTTGGCTCAGTGTTTAGCTGTGGGTGTCCACTTCTGTTTCCATCAGCCACCAGATGAGGGTTCTATGATGGTGGATAAGTTAGTCATCAATCTCATTATCAGGGAAGGGCACTTATGGTAGCCTTTCCACTATTGCTCAAATTGATAGCTGGGGTCAGTCTTGTAGGTCTCTGGACATTCCTTTAGGTTCAGTTTCCTCTTCAAACCTATAATGCCCCCCCTTTATAGTATCTCTCTCTCCCTCTCTCTTTTCTCTTTCTCGTCTATTCCTCCCATGACTCAGTCTCCCTAATCCCACGTGCTTTTCTCTCCTCCCCTTCTCTTTCTCCTACTTCCCTCTCCACTCACTGCACCCCCACTCCAAATATATTCAGGAGATTCTTGTTTCTTTCCCTTTCAGTGAGGGATCTTATATGAATCTTAGATTCCTCGATGTATCCTAGTTTCTCTGGTGGAGTGAATTATAGGCTGGTGATTCTTTGCTCTGTCTAAAATCCATATATGAGTGAGTATATACCATGTTCTTCTTTTTATGACTGGGTTATGTCTTAGATGAAATGCTTTTGCCTGGGCCCTAAACACTGACCAAATGCCTGTTATCTTTATTTAATCTTTGGAAATGTTTTACATTTATACAATGTGTTTTGATGATGTTCATTTACCACTACCTCCTTCTGACTCTCCCTGGTGCTCTTGCTTCCCCTCCCTCATAGCTTCACAGTTATTTATATACCGAGTCCAATTAGTTCTTTCCATTGTTGTATGGGCAACATACTTGCAGCTCCTGCAGAGGCGAGCAAAATCTCCTCAACCATTAAATCTGCCAATAGCTCCCTCTAAGGGTAGATCTTCGTTTGGCCCTACTCCATCCACACTGGAATCTTGACTGGTTTGATCTCCTGGAGGACTTTCAGGTGAAAACAGCTGGTAGGAATTGATATGTGCAATAGCCATGTTATGTCCAGAAGTTAGCAATTCACAGTTCTTCCCATTCGTTAACATTGTCTTTGCCCTCTCTTTCGTGATGTCTGCTGAGCCTTGTGTGCTGCAAGGTTGTTGTAGGTTACTTGTCCCCAAGTGAACTCACAGTTAGGTATACGTCATACTTGCACCAGGTATGAGATGCTATTAACCACTACTTTCTGCAGAAAGAAGTGTCTTTGACTGAAATCAAATCAACAAACATCTATATGTGTATACCTAAATATTTAGAAAGTGGTTTGACAGGTGGTACATGAACCAAATGAGTAGATTTCCTCTCTTGGTACTATGATCTCCTCAGTCATTTGCTTTTATGCAGTTTACAATATCTAGCTGTAATGGAGAGGGTGCCTGAACCAGCCTTCATCTGTAATCAGATTGGTCACTACCCTAATATTCATCACAGAACCTTCATCCAGTACCTGATAGTTGCAGATACATAAATCCACAGCCAAACACTGGGTTGAGCTTGGGATACAGGTGAAGAGAGGCAGGAGGGTTATATGAGCAAGGGAGTGAGTCAAGATCATGATGGAGAAACCCACAGAGACAGCTGACCTAGGCTTGTTGGGGCTCATGGATTCTGGACGGGACCTGGATTGTGGGACATACTCCCAATATTGGGCCTGAAAGGATTTCAAAAGATCAGCAATTGTTGACTCCTCCTTTTTACTTCCTATTTCCTCCTTGTCTCCTAGTCCCTCCTATCTTCCTTTCCTATTGGCCAACAGTGCTTTACTTATTAACCAGTTTGAGAAACATATACAGAATGACATCTCCCATCAAGCAAGTGGTTGGATCATTGGGTACTAATACTGCCTTCACTGTCAGCATGCAGGCATTCTCTTACGTATAGGGTGGGGACAAGGAGCAGTATGCAGTTGACTCCTGAGCTACTTGGTCTGTCCTAGGGTCATGATTCCAGAAGACACTCGATATTTCACCTTAACTGAGGATGTATGGCAGGCTCCTCATTGGTGAGCCTTACTGTAGGTGTCAGCAGTCAGGCTGTCACTGGATACTGACAATGTCCTGTGGACATTGTAGCAACAAAATCCTGTGTACCAGACCTACACTGGGAACAGCATGATTATGGCCATCTGGGTATGTGGTCTACACTGGTCAGTGTTTGGGTATCCCCATGGTATTGTATAAGCCCTACTTTCTGCATGTGGTCATCTGTTGCATATGGCTTTACTCACTGGCCAGTATAAGGGTGGCTCCTGCATACTGGACCTGAAGTGGGGGCAGTATGAATTTGGCTCTTTAGTTACTTGGTCTGTACTAGTTATAGTGTGCTTGTGGTCCTTTGTGTTATGGTCTATCGTCAGGCTAACTGTGGAGTTGCTTTATGGAAGCTGAGCCTGAATTAAAGTGCAGGGTTCATTCAGTCAGTCCTCTTGGTATTAGCTCTTTTCTGAGAATAGCTGGAAGTCGACCCCCTGGATTCCAGTCCTACACCAAGTCAATGTGTGAATTTCCCTATGAGTCCTGGATCTGCCTTGTTTCAGCACACTGTCTGCCCTATTAGAACTACATCTTTCCTTCAGCCAATCAAAGGCTATCTCCTCCAGTCCTGGGTTTTTCCTAGGGACCACGTTACAGCTGCATCCTGGATAGTAGGAATTCACCTAGGGTAGTGTTTAGTTAACTTTTTAATACTTGGATTACATGAGGTCAGAATGGAATGTGCCCTAAGTGCTAAGCCTACTCTGATAACAGAGTACAGACATGGTACTTTGGATATCTGGCTTGCACTGATTTTCGAGTGGGTTGTATTCAAGGTACTGGGACAGCTCTGAAGTCTTCAAGAGTGGGCCTTTCTCGGTGGGCTACTGTCTTAGGTCACCATGCAGGTGGTCGTTTGTGCCCTGGACCTCCAAGGGTTGCAAATGGCCCTTGGTGTACAGATCCATCTCTGAGGTTGATAGACAGTTTGAGTGTGATGGGAGTTTACTTTAGTCCAGTTGTGGTTGATCCAAGGAGCCTTAAGTACAGTCCTGGGACAGGCACTTCAAGGTCATGTCTCATGCCAGTTAAGAGTAAAAACAGGCCCATTGTGTGGTTAAACAAAGTGGAAGCAAACTATTCAAGGGAATTTACAGAGAAGTGAGAAACTCCAAGGATTTGGAGTGGATTCTCTGAGAGTGGATTCTCAGAGAGGCAAAAGCTATTGCCCTTTATTCTCTAGGGTGTTCGTGTGTGTGTGTGTGTGTGTGTGTGTGTGTGTGTGCGTGTGCGTGTGCGTGTGCGTGTGCGTGTGTGTGTGTGTGTGTGTGTGTGTGTGTGTGTGTCCTGCTGCATAGCAGAAACTGGAACAAGGCTGATGAGTGCGATTATTGCTCTGATACTGTTAAGTTCTCCATGCTATCATAGGCCAAGCCAGCAGAGGGCCCACATGCTCTAATCATGTCCCTTAGGCCAACCTTAAAATAAACAAACACTCTTTGTTCCTCATGTCCACAAAAAGTAGTGGCCATTGTTTTAGTTAATATCTGTGGCACTGACTGGAGTCTCTGCTTAAAGTGGGTGGAGGTTTTTATAGAAGCTGTCTTTATGTAGTCTGTTATAATTACCAAATTTAAAATGATCACTAGCCTATAATTCACACCACCGGAGAACCTAGGATATAAGGGATTCATACAAGATCCCTCACAGAAGGGGAAAGGAACAAGATCTTCTGAGCATATTGGGAGTGGTGGGGGCAGTGAGTGGAGAGGGAGTTAGGAGAAAGAGAAGGGGAGGATAGGGGTGGGTGATGGTGTCCATTTCTTTTCTCAATGTTGGGACCTCATTAACCTTAGACGTGTGCAGGCCTGTGCATGCTGCCACAGTCTCTGAAGTTCATATTGTGTTGGTCCTATTCTGTCTATAAGTCTGCCTTTGCTTGGTGTCTTCCACCCCTACTGGCTCTTACAATGTTTCTAATGCTGTACTCAGAGACAGAGGTAAATAAACTCTGTGCTTCTTGAAAAAAAAAAATTAAAGAAGAAAATAAAAAAGAAGAGCACAGTTCAAACACAAACAATGATATGGATCAAAGCAGGTAAGAGCCAGATATCAGTACTACTCTACTGGGAGCATAGCAAATAGGTCCTTGAGCCTGCAGATCCCTAGACAAACCTGGATTGTCTTTCCAATGGGAAAATGAGAAACCTGCACTTCCATCCAGAAAGCTGAGAAGTGGAAATGATGATCTGTGTTCTCTGTTGGTCCAGGCTGAATCAAGCTCTTACAACCAAGACCATGAGGTGGCTAGTGCTCTGAATGACCAGAGGGATCCAGAGTCTTACCCAAGTCCCCACAACCTGGACCAGAGGTGGCTGTGGGTGTCCATAAAGATGGCTGCACTTCATCTTGGCACAAGGGAAGAGAGTTCAAAGCTGTCATCAAGTCACAAGACCTAAAGGTCAAAGATGTGGCTACAGTAAGGATGTTTGGCTGTCTTAGTCTAAATAACAACAGACCTGAATCTGAGGTGTGGCTACTCCTGACCTCAAGGCTAGGGAACAAGAAGTTGGAGCTAAGGTTACTGAACCCTTGGAATAAGTGAGGAAGAAAAGTCTGTTTGTTCCTTATACACGATACCATGTTCCTTCCCCTTTTGGGTTATGGTATATAAGAGTGGTGAAAAACTAAACTTGTGGCATTTCAGTATTGACTGATCTGCCCTCCTGACCTTTATTCTGTCCCTACTTCTTTTCTTTATTGTCTATAGCTAGCCTTTCCCTCATCCACACTCTCCCACTCAGGTATGGACTTGGGGCTGCTTGGCTGGCTCTGATTGCAGCCCACACAAAGACAACTCCGGACATATGGCACCTGAACTTGGGGCTGAGAACAGGGAACAGAAATGATGGATGAGGTATAGCCTAGCAACGTGAGGACATACAGATGGTGCCGACATACACCTCCGAAACGTGGGAATGAGTATGGGGGACATAAGTGATGGACACCACCGAAGAACAGACAGCACAAAGGTGAAGTGAGTCGTCGGAATAAAGAAGTGCAGTAAAGTGGGGTGCGTGAATGCCAGGAGTAAAACTGTATATAATTGTAGATGTGAAACAGAAATATCAGACAGATGGTAAAGAAGTGAGTTAGTTAGCCTCCAGGGGTAAAATGTATATAATTAGAGATATGAGACAGGGAAATATTAGTCAGATGATTATATTTATTTGGGTATTTTTTAATAGCCGGGATAGCTGGATTAAAACAGGAGCAAGTACAGCAATGTTTAGAATTTGAATGTTTTGTAAGGATCCTTCCCCCTCACAGAAGCCGCCACTGCAGCTGTCTTAGAGCTGCACCAGGGCTTGGGAGAGCAAAGGGGCAGCCCTGCTTATGCACTAGGTCAGCAGGACCTGGGGGTGCCAAGAACTCAGAGTTGCTACAATGGTGATTGCTTACTTTTCAAGCAGCTGCAGTCACAGATGCGCTGCAGCGAGCCAGACCCTGCCCAGAGAGCAAAGGCAAAACAAGACCTAGAAGCCTGCACTCTTAGGAGCTACTGCTATGGGTAACGCCCAGCCAAGTGTATGGAAAAATTAATTCAGCCTATCAGAAACTGTTTTAAGACTTATAGAAAAAAAGGGTGACATAGATAAATTTATTGGGATATGGGATTTGTGCAGATGTTGGATGTTTCATAATTTAAGGATTAGCTATAGCAAGCTGCATTACAAGAGATTTCAATTAAGGATGTTCTATTTCAACAGACTAATCTTGGCCTAAAGAAAAGGAGAGCTGAAAGATGTATGTATGTTCTGTATGTATGGTGTGGCTACACATGCGGGTCTGAAGTGTGATTGTGAACGTGTGAATTCCAACAATAGGTACTACTTGAATTGCTAGGCATATAGGAAAAACAAAACAAAACAAAACAAAAACATCAGGTCAGTGTCTTAATTGGAAGGTTGGTGATCTGCGCCTCCCATGGCTGGCTCCCAGAGCAGAACAGCGGGAAATGCTCAAAGCCAGCATGATCTAAGGAATCTGTCTGGATGATTCAAAAGAGTTTAGCAGAGGAGAGGATATAGAAATCCTCCTAAATTTTGGTGGTTAAAAAAGAAATTGAAAGGCAGAACTTCCAGGAGCTGCTCTGAGCTCACTAGACCTGCTTATCCATGCAGGACAACCCTGAGTTCCTGCCTGCCTGATCTCTGACCCCCACTGCCAGTCCTCTGCCAGAGCTCTGGGCCCAAGCCAGAGATCTGCCTATCTCCATGGGACCATCCTGAGTCCTTGCCTGCTGCATCTTTGACCCCCATTGCTGGGCCTCTGCTGGAGAGAGCTTGGACCACCCAGAGCTACAGGCATCGAAATTCTGACCCATCTAAGCCCACCAGGGGAGTGGCACACACACACACACACACACACACACACACACACACACACACACACAGAGAGAGAGAGAGAGAGAGAGAGAGAGAGAGAGAGAGAGAGAGAGATCCCACCTGCACCCACTGGAAGAAGCGATGGGAAGATGGCAATACAAGACAACAAGAGGAACATGGTATGTACTTGCTCATATATGGATTTTAGACCTAGAGCAAAGGATCACCAGCCTATAATTCACACCACCAGAGGAACTAGGATACAAGGTGTATTCTAAGAGATTCATGTAAAGTCCCTCACAGAAGAGGGAAGGGACAAGTCCCCCAGAGCACAGGGGAAGTGGGGGGCAGTGAATGGAGAGAGAAGTAGGAGAAAGAGAGGGGGAGGAGAGGAAAACATGTGCAACTAGGAAGATTGAGTCAGGGTAGGAATAGAAGAGAGAAGATAGATAGATAGATAGATAGATAGATAGATAGAGAGAGAGAGAGAGAGAACATAAAAGAGGGAGCCGATATTGGTTTGAAGAGAAAACTGAACCTAAAGAAAGGTCTAAAGATCTATAAGACTGCTGCCAACTAACAATTTGAGCAACCGTGGAAAGGCTATCATAAATGCCATTCCCAGATAGTGAGATCAACAACTAACTTATCCATGGAGCCCTCATCTAATACCTGTTGGAAACAGAAGCAAACACCTCTACCTAAACACTGAGTCGAACTAGAATCCAGATGCAGACAGAGAGCACAAGACCAGGTTGCAAAAACATATAGACACAGCTGACCTGAACAAGGAGGAGCTAATGGGTCCCCAGAATGTTAGCTGGAATCCAGCATGGGTCTGACTCAGGCCCCCCTGAATATGGGTCTCAGCCAGAAGGACTGAGCAGTCTAAGGGACCTCAGACAGTGGAGCCAGGATGTATCCCTAGTGCACAAAAGGACCTTGCGAACACATCCCCCATGGAGGGATAACTGCCTTAACCTAGAGACAGGAGAGAAGCCCTAGTCCCTACTTCACATGACCTGTCAGATCTATATGACCCCACTTGGATGGCATTGCCCTATATGTGGAATTGGGGTGGGGGGATGGGAGGGGAGGGTGGTCAGGGTGCATGTGAGGGGGCAGAGAGGGTAAAAGGGAGGGAGGGAGAGGGAACTGGGATTGACATGTGAAATAATAAATTATTTGAAAGAAAGAAAGAAAACACCTAACAATAGAAAGAAAAACATGAACCTAGGGACTGACTCTATACCAGTTAAACCTGAACACCCCAAAGCAGATGAAGCAGAAAAGGACAACTTAAAACATATCTTCATAAAAGTCATAGAGGCCTTCAAAGATGATGTGAGCAAATTCCATAAAGAAATGGAAGAAAAAACAAACAAAAATTGGAAGAAATGAACAAATCTCTTAAAGAGAGTAAGAAAAGTAAGAAAAGCCAAGGAAAAACAATTAAACGGTGAAGGAAACAATCACCTTGGTACGCAAGCCACACAAAGATACAACTAAGAAAGAATACTACAGACTAATATCCCTGATGAACATTGATGCAAAAGTACTCAACAAAATACTGGCACACTGACTCCAAGAACACATCAGGGAAATCATCCACCATGACCAAGTAGGCTTCATCCCTGGGTTGCAGGGATGGTTTAACATATGAAAATCTATCTATGTGATCCACCATATAAACAAACTGAAAAAGAAAAACCACATGATCATCTCAATAGTTGCTGAAAAAGCCTTCAGCAAAATTCAACACCCTTTCATGATAAAGGTCTTGGGGAGATTGGGGATAACAGAAACATATCTAAACATAATAAGAGCAATATACAGTAAACTAACAGCCAACATCAAACTGAATGAAGAGAAACTTAAGGCAATTCCACAAAAATCAGGAACAAGGCAAGGCTGCCCTCTCTCTCCATATCTCTTCAATATTGTACTTGAAGTTCTAGATAAAGCAATAAGAAAGCAAAAGGATATCATGGGGATCCAAATTGGAAAGGAAGAAGTCAAACTTTCACTGTTTGCAGATGCTATGTTACTTTACATAAGCAACCCAAAAAACTCTACCAGCGATCTCCTACAGCTGATAAACACCTTCAGCAAACTAGCAGGATACAACATAAACTAAAAAAAAAAAATTAGTAGCCCTACTTTATTCAGATGACAAAGGGGCTGAGAAAGAAATCAAAGAAATATCACCCTTTACAATAGCCAGAAACAACATAAAGTATCGTGGGGTAATGCTTACCAAACAAGTGAAAGATCTATAGAATAAGAACTTTGTGTCTTTAAAGAAAGAAATTAAAGAAGATACCAGAAAATGGAAAGATCTCCCATGCTCTTGAATAGGTATGATAAACAGTAAAAAATGGCAATCTTGCCAAAAGCAATCTATAGATTCAATGCAATCCCCATGAAAATCCAAGCACAATTCTTCACTGACCTTGAAAGGATGATAATCAATTTTGTATGGAGAAACAAAAGACCCAGGATAGCCAAAACAACCCTGTCCAATAATAGAACGTCAGGAGGCATCACCATCCCTGATTTTAAGCTTTACTACAGAGCTATAGTCCTGAAAACAGCCTGGTATTGGCACAAGAATATACAAGTTGACCAAAAATCCTGACATTAACCCACATACCTATGAACACCTGATTTTTGCCAAAACAGCTAAAAGCATACAATGGGGAGAGTAAAGCATCTTCAACAAATGGTGCTGGCACAATTGGATGATGGTGTGTAGAAGTCTGCAGATGGACCCATGTCTATTGCCACACACAAAACTCAAGTCCAAATGGATCAAAGACCTCAACATCAATCCAGCCACAGTGAACTCTTTAGAAGAGAAAGTGGGAGGTACCCTTGAACAAATTGGTATTGGAGACCCCTTCTTAAACATAACTCCAGTAGTACAGACACTGAGATAGACAATAAATGGGACCTCCACAAACTTAGAAACTTCTGTAAGGCAAAGGACACAGTTGACAAGACCAAACGGCAGCCCACAGACTGGGAAAAGATTTTCACCAATCCTACATCTGACACAGGACTGATCTCCAAAATATACAAAGAACTCAAGAAACTAGTGAACAAAACACCGAATAATCTTATTAAAAATGGGGTACAGAACTGAAGAGAATTCTCAATAGAGGAAATCAAAAAGGCTGAAAGACACTTAAGAAAGTGCTCAATATCCTTAGCTATCAGGGAAACACAAATCAAAACAACAATATGGTGGTTGCTCAGGAAAATGGGAATTAGTTTACCATAGGACCCGGCAATCCCCCTCTTAGGCACATACCCAAACGATCCACATCCATGCAACAAAGACATTTGCTCAGCTATGTTCATAGCAGCATTATTTCTAATAGCAAGAACCTGGAAGCAACCTAGATGCCCTTCAACTGAAGAATGGATAAAGAAAATGTGGCACATCTACACAATGGAACACTACTCTGTGGACAAAAACAATGGAATCTTGAAATTCACAGGCAAGTGGATGGAACTTGAAACCATCCTGAATGAGGTAACCCAATCACAAAAAGAGGAACATAGTATGTACTCATTCATATATGGAATTTAGACCTAGAGCAAAGGATCACCAGCCTATAATTCACACGGCCAGAGGAACTAGGATACAAGGTGGATTCTAAGAGATTCATATAAGATCCCTCACGGAAGGGGGAAGGGACAAATCCTCCAGAGCAGTGAGTGGAGAGGGAACTAGGAGAAAGAGAAGGGGAGGAGAGGAAAGCACATGGGACTAGGAAGACTGATTCAGGAGAAGAATAGAAGACAGAAAATAGATAGAGAGAGGCAGAGAGAGACAGACAAACAGGCACACACACACACACACACACACACACACACACAGAGAGAGAGAGAACATAAAAGAGGGAGCCATTATAGGATTGAAGAGAAAAGTGAACCTAAAGAAATGTCCAGACCTAAAAGACTGACTCCAACTAACAATTTGAGCAACAGTGGAAAGACTACCATAAATGCCCTTCCCTGATAATGAGACTGATGACTAACTTATCCACCATCATGAAGGCCTCATCTAGTACCTATTGGAAACAGAAGCAAACACCCACAATTAAACTCTGAGCCAAACTAGAACCCAGATGCAGAGACAGAAACACATAGAGACAGCTGACCTGAACAAGGAGGAGCTAATGGGCTCCCAGACTGATAGCTGGGAATCCAGCATGGGACTGACTCAGTCCGCCTGTATATGGGTCTCAGCCAGAAGGCCTGAGCAGTCTAAGGGACCTCAGACAGTGGAACCAGGATATATTCCTGGTGCACAAAAGGACCTTGTGGGTACATCCCCTATGGAGGGATACACACTTTACCTAGAGTCAGGAGAGAATTTCTAGTCCCTACTTCAAATGACTTGACAGATTTAGATGACCCCTCCTGGATGGCATCACCCTACATGTGCAGTGTGGAGGGGGTTGGAGGGCAGGGTGGTCGGGGTGCATGTGAGGCGGGCAGAGAGGGAAATACGGAAGGAGTGGGAACTGGCATCGATATGTAAAATAAAAAAATAAAAAAATAAAAAAAGGAAAAAGAAAGAAAAAAACTGAAATTAAAATAATTCTATAGTCATCGAAACTACATAATATAGTGTAAAACACTCAATGACCTATCATGAGAGTTCCCATGGGTTAGAATTCTGACTCACTATAGAGAATCCGCAGTGTATTGGGAGGAAGGTGGGTGCCAGGCCCACCACAGACAATTCAGAGTGTGCATAGTAAAAGTTTGGGTCCCTAGGCAACATGCAGACTCCCAGAGAGAACTCAGCAGAGTCAGGCCTGGTGCCCTCCTGTCTGGACTTTTCTGTCTCTGGTGTCCACATAGTACCTTGTAAAACCTGCATGGTAAAACCAAAATGTTCCAGACCCAGGATGCTGTCCCCATTGTTTGGAATCTCCAGTTTGCCACCCATTCCAAACCCCACCCTCATGGTGCCAAGGTGGGGTTCTTTCCCTGGAGTTGCCTCATTCCAAACTATGGTCCTGAGAAGAACAATGTCATGGGCTCCATCCCTGGAGGGCATTTAAAAGACCCTCCTCTTGGGTTTAATTCAAACTTCTCTCCTGTTAACCTGGGGCCACCTGTGAAGGCTTTGCTCAGATTCATCCTGGATTTATTAATTTGGCCTGATCTGATTCATTATATCATCTCCCAAGGAGCCCAGCAACCCAGGACCCACTATTTATCACTGAAGTAGAGAAGAGGTTAAGGTTAAGGACCCAGACTGTGACCTAATTTCTCTTCTGGTGTTTAGGTCTGTGGTGAGCAGTCTATGGTCTTGAGAAGCAAAGTGTTCACAAGATGGCCAGAAAGGAAAAGCAAGAAAGAGCCAGGGTTCCTCATGGGCTTGAAGAATGTGCCCCAGTGAACTAAAAACTACTTCTAGGCAGCACTTCTTAAAGGGGCCACCTCCCTATGGCAGCAGGTGGGGAGCAAATCTTCACCTCCTGAGCCTTTGGAAGTCACTCCAAATTCAAAGTAAAACAGGGGAGGGAGCTGCTGAAAGGGTTAATCCTTGTCAAGACCATCCCACAGAGTTCTGGGGAACACTGGATTTGGTGTCTCATGTCATTGTTCAGCACCAAGTAAGAAAGAAGTTCTTTGCATTCTCAGGAACATGTACCAGAGTTGAGACAGGAGTCAGAGTCCTTTACTTTTGCATGAAGGGACTGTTTATTAAGTGGCTGATTACAACAAAGCCCATGTCCTTGAACTGTTCTTATTTGCCTTGTCAATCAAGGCAGAGGATCCTGAGCCTGCTGAGGGGACTACTGCTACTGTTCCCTTAATCATAAGGGTGGGGCTTCAGGGTGGCATGGAGAGATTCACAGGGGGTTTCGCATCTTCCTGGTCTTGGCCTGGCTTCAGTAGTGTTCAGTTTGTTGCCTGAAGTTCACCCTAAGGGGAGAGAAAGACAATAATTACCTTCTTTAAACCCAGAAGTTGCCTGCAAGCATGAGTATTGTCAATCCAGTCCCCCAGCAGATCACACAGCACTGCTTCAGGGATGGGAGAGAACACCTGGAGTGAACACCCTGGAGAGCTTAGCCTGTGAGAGGAGGAATTTACAGGTGAAGCCTCTGGCAGGAGGGGATCCATGCAGATGCAGTAGGGTCCACCCAGAGGCAGCAGCGCCCACTCTGTGCTCACAGGATGCTGAGTGTAGCCCCTGCTGACCCTTGCACAATGCTGGCTGTCAGTAACTACACTTCCTCTGTTACCACCAGAAGCTGCTGCAGGCTGTGTTTATTGTCACTGTAGCTATATCTCAGATGTCATCCATCTGATCTGTTCTTGTGATCAAGGCTGGCTGGTGCAAGGTCCCCTGGCCCCTGAGCGGGTCAGTAGGAAGAATGAGAGCATGCAAAGCCACCCTGAGCAAATGCTGCCTTTCTGTCATTTGGACCCTCTAGGAATTGATTTAGGCCCAGATGCTAGAAAGCATGGGGTCAAGCATAGCTTAAGGTTGAGGCTTAGGAAAGAAGCTGATGACACATTGCACACTGATTGCACAGGTAGATGAAGACTATATGTGATGTCCTGTTTCTGCCAAGTAAAGCAAAGCAAAGCAAAGCAAATAAAGCAAAGCAAAGCACAGAAGCACAGAAAAGTGCTGTATTATGTTTCTTACCAATTTCAGTGGTTTGACATTGGCATTCATTAATGCAAATGAAGACACTCCTTCTGGAATATTCATCTGTTTATACAGTTCTGAAATGAGGAAGTACCACCTTGTATCAGGAGTTAAGGGAAAAAATAACCTGGCTGGTTTGTTTGAGGACAATCACATGTGGGATCTATGATCTGTATGTGGCCCTAACAGCAGTCCCTGCCACACACTTTCAATATGGTTTCATGGATACTGTATACCCCAGCCTGCAGGATGTAGGCCAGATATGGTATAGGAGAAGAAAGGTCCCCAAAGCAGTGGGGATTTGTTGGTCTCCTAACATTGACGACAAATGATTCACTGCCTCACTACAGGACCTGACTGGAGGTGACACATACATTTGATGATCAGCAAACTATTTACAACCACAATAGAACTAACTAGGAATGAATATACCTGGCAAGTAGAATCACCATCATTGCTATGGTCCCAAGAGACTATGATATAACCTTCAAGTGTCATAACCCTAATGTCTAATGTGTGGTGACCCAGGTCCATTCTTCAGCTGCATCCTCTGGTGGTCTTGGTCGCAAGGCACTTGTGAACAAAACTTCCTGGCAGGTACAGAGCAGGCACTTTGATCTGTTTACTCTATAGACCATGAGATACTTTCATTTATGATAGAGAAGGTGATGTATAACTCAGCAGATGACAGGGTGGCCTTGTCCTTGGGCTTTAGTGTCCTACATGTGCCATTGCTTTCATGCCTCTCAAGGGGCACTGACTGCCAGCTGTCAGAGTTATTAATGCCACTTACCATTGAAACCAGACCAGGCCTTCTTCATGACTTCAGACAAAATGCCTTCAGCCTCTTCCTTCTGCAAGGCACAAAAGGACATTTTCAGTAGAGCCTTGTAGTCCTTCCCTTGTCCTCAAGGCCCAGGAGCATTAGATCGGGGTTCAGGGTCCTGTGGGATTTTTCTAGTTGACAGGTCTGTCACATGTCAAGGTCAAATGTAGAGATTGATCTCCTTGTATCCTAATGGTTCCCAATTTTGGGGGTTTTGGGACCCCTATTAAGTTTGCTGCCCATGTTGCTTCATTGGCAGAGATATTGGCCCATTCACTGCCACCTTGCTTCAGTTACAGCAGGAGGTGGAGGGTCTTAAGGAGCTCCTTGGAGGCCAAAGCTGTGGGAACTGGCTATTGGTGGTCACTGCTGCCTGCTCTGACAAGGCTTGAGGGTGTCTAGGTCTGGGATTCTCCATGTCAGGGTGCCCCCTTCTCTCTCTGTGACCCTTCTCTGAGAGCATATGGGGTTATTTCTGTACTTCTGCTAGCTTCTCACTGATCACCCTTACCCTTCTCTGTGGGAAGTCAGGCTTCTGCAGAACTGGGTTTGGTTGCTGTTGTATCAGTATGCTAGTGTGTGCACAGAGAGGGCATTCCTTAAACTCTGCCCTCTACCATCCAGGAGACAGCTATTGGCATAAACCACTCTATGTGGATGTGTCTGTGAGGTCAGGGGTCAGTCTTACTCTTTTCACTGAGTCTACAGCAAGGAACATGCAGTCGCTTCCCTGCTAAGTAGAGATGGGGGATTGCTAGCTTTGGAATGTTTCCTGAGTCTGCTGTTTACTGCCTGTCCTTATCTCTGGCTGTTAAAGGGACACATTTTCTACCCCGTCTCTGGAACCCACTATGGGCCTTTCTCCAGCATGTGACATCAGACTTGCAATGTGTTCTGTCACCTTTGTGTGTGTTTGTATGTATGTGCTCCTTGCAGCCCTTGCACAAGCAGATGTCAATGTGATCATGGGCAGCTATAGTTTAAGAGCTCTTCCTAGAGCCAGTTAGGAGTCTGCAGTTCTGTTCCACAGTAAACGTGTGCTCTAGTCCCCTTACCCCCACTCCTGAGTCACTGAGTGTCTGGCATTGACATGATTTCCCACCTATCATGGGTCAATATAAAAGGTTACATCAACTTACAGCCTCAGGGGGCTCCACTCTGTGGTCAGAACTGTCAGCAAGAAAATACAGAGATAGAAATGTTAGTTTCGTGAGAACAATACTACTGAATCTTAAGTTCAACTCTTATCTCTATTGATTTGGGATGAGTCAGTTGTTGACTAGGGCCTACTGAGCAGAACAGACAAGTGACTAAGAGCATGCAAGCCACTGATTCCCTATAGTTATTCAAATATTTGCCCAGAACCCACCACTCCAATGTGTTTCACAGGGCCTTTACATGTTCAAGAGGACTGTGCAGTTACAGATTGTAGTACCTTGTGACTTTGATGCTTGGTACCAATTTGGTTTTTGAAATCTTGCTGTCATGGGAGATGATTAATTGCTGAAATGACACAAGGGAGCATTAGTGTAACATGCGACCATGGCCTTTCCCTCTTCTGTGTGGACTCCAAGGCATAATAAGGGGCCCCAGGCTTTTGGGATCAGTCCATCCCAAGCATCCAAGTCTCAAGAGTTGGCCTTCTTCCAACTCAGTGAACCTTCATTTTTCACACTCACCGTTTTCCCAGTGGCATAGTCTCCACTATCCTTTGTTATTGCAACCTCATAGGAAACTCTGAGGTGCTTGTCTTTCTGGAAGGCGTAGGTTATTTTGGTGATGTTGGCCTCGAGGTCATTCATCTGTTGTGAAGAAGACCTCAGTTAATGAGGGGAAAGGATGGGATGTGCATTATCATGAGGCAGACATGTGTGCCTGAGTCTTGCATGAGATGCTGTGCTTGTTCCTGTAGGCCTGGTCACCCAGCTGGGAGCTGGTGTAGCTGAGAAAAATTAATGACAGGGACATTCCCATCCCTTTTCTGTGTTTATTTCAGAGGAAGAGACCTTGTGAACTGCTGCTTTCTGTCAAGGATTTCAAAGTGGAAGGGTGCTTCTCTGCCCTTGTGCTCTGGAAGCTCTCTGCTGAACACTTATGGACTCTGTGGTAAAGATTCCTGTATGCTGCTACACAAGATGATGGTGCCTAGAGCCTGGGAGCTCCTCTCACTGTGGAGACCTCCTCCTATCTTCAACGTGGGTAGGTCATATTAAAGTACCTCCTGGGTAGATAAGCCTGGTTCCCTTGCTGCTATTGTGACTTGGCCACTCACTCAATCTCTGAGGGCATCAGTCTGAAGAAGAGTTGTTACACTGAGCTTTATTTTGAGGATTACTTGTCATTGATCATTTAAGACACATGGATGTGTGTTTGTTTGGCTATGGATGACACACTCATAATATTTACCTCCTCCAACCCACGTGACTGCTTCTGATGCCTTGCTGATAACACCAAGGCTCCTTCCTGATTCCTAAACATGATGTGTGTCCTGTGGCATTGATCTTACCCATGTCTTCAAGGACCTTCAGATACTGTAGGCAGTGGTTGCACATGCCTTTAATCTTAGCACATGGTTGGCAGAGGTAGGCAGATCTCTTGATTTCAAGGCTAGCCTAGTCTACAGTGCTAGTTCCAGGACAGCCAGAGCTATCCAAAGAAACCTTGTCTCAAAAAAACAAAACAAAAACACCCAAACCTTAGGATCTCATTCTTATCTCCTTTCTTCTGCCCCTGAAATGACAGTCTCAGCTGATGTGCAGTGTATTGCAGACTTAGGCTGATGGAGGACACTCACCTTGACAGAGCTCTGCTTGGCCACATATATTAACAGTATCTTCAACATTGAATTGGACATTGTTACAGAAATGGTGGCATTTTTGGGATCTTGAGGCAGCCGACCTCCAATCACTGGTACTGTTCTTTTGCCAAAATTGGCTCCAACCTAAGGAGAGAAAAGTAGAAAAACATCGATGTGGTTCAGGAGACTAGAAGAAGAGGGATGGCCTTGTAGTGTCGCTCTTACAGTGTAGGGTGAAGTTGCCTTAGCTTATTTCCAGTGGCACTGTAACAGGGCTCAGGGCAGCCAGGCTTTCCTGAGACATCATGAATCCTTGCCTAAAGGTGAGACAGCATTTTTGATGGAGTTCAAGAAGGTGTGTGTGTGTGTGTGTGTGTGTGTGTGTGTGTGTGTGTGTGCGTGTGTTTAATAGTTGCATCCTCTTTTTCCAGAACTGAAAGTCAGTTCCCCTCAGTGGTTCCTCTCTCTTTTCTTCCTCTGCACTTCCCTTCCTTCCATGATTCGTAAACCATCGAAGACATATGTGTATATGTATAAGTTCTTAGATATTAAAGCTAATATTGGGTATTTCCTGTGTCTGCTTTTCTGTCCATTTCCTTCTTTATTTTTGTGTGCATTCTCCCATTATATTTCTCAAGTATTTTCTGTATTGAAATGGATGTTGGACCATTCAGCAAGGAATACACTGAAGAGAGACTTATGCAGACTTTACTGGTGTTTCCTCTTGTCCTGTGCATACCTCCATTCGCTTTTCTTGACTTTAGAGTGACTATTAGTATCTGGAAAGCATGGCTATATGTTTCCACATGTGATGCGTGTAGAAGTATCTGACCCTCAGTCCTTTGTGTATGTTGTAGGATGTTGATGAACGTCATCCTGGATGTGCATGGGTTTGTGCTTCAGCCTCTGAGTGCAGCTTTTTTGCTGGATTTCCAGAGGGGAAGCTGAGCTAGTCATGTCCCCTCTCTTCATCACTTGTCACACCCTGGTTTTGGCTTCCTGTTTGGGGAGTGGGTGGTTGGCAGGAGATGGCCTTTTGTTTAGATGTGTGTACTCTACTGGGAGTGGAGACCTCAGCTGGGACAAGTTATGGTTCTGTCAGTTGGAGTGCCTGATAGACTGTCATCCTCTGAAATTGAGTGGAGAGGAGCACTAGCGTGACCATGCCCCGATGGACACTCTGGAGACTGATCCCAGTATCAGATGAGGGGTCAGAAAGAGCTGATCATTTCTCTGTCCTGACATTTTAACCTCTTGTGTGCTTCCAGGTATGCCTCCACCCTGCATCCAGTTTCATTGCAAAGACAGTGCCTACTTACACAGTAGAGGATGGAAAGTCCTTTGGGAGAAATCCTGGCACCTTGAACCTTGTACTTGAATAAGCCGGTAGCTGTGGAGGAGAGGAGGAGGAATGGTGAGAACCCACACTGCCACTGATGGCTGTTGGGTCCCAACTGTACCTGTGGTCTCTCTCTAGACACCAGTATGGACAGCTGCATCTGCCTGCCTGCCAGACTCAAGATGTGGCTCTGAATATCTTCCATATCTCAAAGGATGCTCTGAGCTTCGGGTTTACCCGCACAGAATTATTTTCTTATCTGATGTGTCCCAATCTCTTTGAAGAAGGAAACAGTGGTATGTACACTATATATTTTGTCTATGGTGGGACTTGAGAAATAAGTCCAGTTTCTTCCTTCACCTCCCTGGGTTGTTCAACCCAATATTTCCTCCCAACTTGGCTTTTGGTATGTTTATTGAGTTATTGTAGGATGTCCTCATCTCAGGACTCCAAAGACGATGTCCTTGGACTGCACTTGATTCAGACTTTATGTATGTAGTGTTTCATTGGAAACTGTTTGGGTTGGGAAGCTCTGTGCAGCCCCCACGGGCACTGTCTTCTAATTGTTTCCTTGATTCAGAAGTCAAGTACCTTGAAAAAAAGGTCAGTTGGACCACTGTCCTTCCTCTGTGTGCATAGTAGTGTGTGAGGGTCCTTGTAGTTTTGGAGCGTGATATCCCAGAGTCCCTTCTTCTATGGTATATCATCCTATGAAATCCCCCATGGTCTGTGAACCACTTTAGTACATTGACAAGAGAACAACCAGAAAGGACTCACCATTCTTGCAGTTATTAAAGTCCTTGAGAACAATGGCACAGGAGTTGGATTTCTCCAGCTGTGAAGTCACCACAGGTTAGCTTAGCTGAGGGAGCATCAGGAGCCTGTTTAATCTGCCTTCCTCCTCCCCTGCTCTCCTGGGCTTCCCCTTTCCTGTGCTATTTCCCTGAACTCTTTTGGTAGAAGTTATTACTGTTCCCAAATCTCATCTTCTCTAGTTCTGCTGGTAGACATGTGGTCAGGGGAGCTGCTTGTCCATGGTGGCCTTTCTGCTCTGAGGTTCCCCGGTCTTGATTTAAATCTGTCCTAGCAGCAGGCCAGTTATCAGTGATTCAGGTCTGTGAGTGAACCCCACCCCTTCCCTGGACTTACGTTCTCATTCATCTCTGCTGAGAGCACTATTGGGACAACATCATTCAATGGCAGTGGTATGGGGAGAGGCACAGTTCCTGTGACTCTGTGGAAGATAGACATGTTGAAAGTAGTGATTGTCGTGTTTCTAGATTGGTGTATGTCTTAGTTATAGCGCCTCACTGATGAAGGAGTCAGGATGATGTTTGGTTTCTCTATGTGTCTGTAAATCCTGAGCTCTTGCCTTGACCTTTGGTCTTTAAGGAAGATGCAAAGATACCTGGCCTAAGCACAGGAAACCTGGCCCTGAGGTCCCCAGAATGGATTCATGCTTCAGACACTGGAGCACAATTGTCCATAGACCAGCCTGTGGTCTTGGCGTAGCTGTGGATCTGAATTCACAGCTGGCTAAATTCTAGCTAGAGAAATTTTAATGATGTCCTGTGTAGGGCATAGCTGATGGAAGGAAAGGATGTCAAGGCTGGTATGTGTGGGTGAGAAGCATCTCCATGTTCCTCATGTGAACCGAGTCAGAGGGAGGCAGCTGGCACAGAGAGTGGCAGAGAGATTGTCACTTTCACTGTATGGCCTCATGGTTCTTTCTCCATTTTGACTCAGGTCAGTGCACTGTTTAGGGAAAATCCAAGATGAGTCTCTTAAATAGAGCAAGAAGGAAAGATACAAGGTCATGTGAGAAGGTAGTTCTTAAACACAGCAGAACATTGCTCGTCAGCTCTCCTGGCATTTCCTGATTGTCCTGTGTACTATTGTGGACCAGCAGTCCGCTGGGACAGCAGGAAGGCCACTGTGACACACATTTGGATTGGATTGATGGAGTAGAAAGGAGGAGGGGTTGTACTTACGTCTCAATTAACTGAATGTGCATTTCGTTGACCTGGATGTGGGTGTCTTGGATGTCAAGGTTGACACACTGAGTGTTGTTGGAGGAAACAGCAATTTTCATTGTCACTTCCAGGATGGATTCAAATTGCAGTGCACTGACGACAGGTCCAAGTGCTCTGTGGAGAGGAATGTGAGGCGAATGAAATTCTGCCTGAGACACCAGGGCAGAGAAAGGTATTAGGGAATGTCCTCCCGATGTGGTGAAGGTCATCCTCTAGAGGGAAGAACTGTTTTCCAGTCCCTGTGCTCTAGGGCCTCAGTCCTATGCCAGAGAGTGAAGAGTGTGGTCATTTAGGCCGTTAATGTTTGATGAATAATTGTCCTACCTAGCCTTAAGGAGGTGCCTGTTGTTGGCACAGGGTGTCAGTTTTAAGTTCACCTTCAAACCTAGCACTTAGGCCTTCTGAGTTGTGTGGAAATACATAAGAGAAACGTGGCAGGGTAAGCCAGAACTTGTTAACATTGGAAATTCTATACAGGGACAATTTTGTATGTGTGTGTTTGTATATACTTATACATACATATGTACATTCATAAAATATAACATACATAAGTAGGTATGTATATATGTGGACGTGATTTTTTTTTCCTGAGGGAAGTTGCCCTCTGTAAGGAAGTCTTGCTGGGAATAGCTGATCTTCTTTTCTCTCTGTGTGTCCTTGTCCTTGGGCTGTAGGATAGGGGCCTGCATCCTCATCCCTGGTGACCCAGCAATCATCTGGAAACATGCTCACCCTTTTCCGCCTATGGTGGCAGTGACTGTGGAGTGGACGTGGATCTCATCAGCTGCCATGGTTATGTCCGTGCTGTCCACTGTTACTTCATCCACCTCTAATCTGCAGAGGGACAATACAGGCTCAGTTCTGCTTCCTGGAAACAGCCCAGCCCTCATGAGAAATACCTGTGGGGAAGGCGGCTCGCCACCTACTAAACTCTGCTGCTCCTATGCCCCTGAACTGTGCTTCCCAACCAGATTTTTGCGCTCAAGACATCCTGGCAGTACTTTACAGAGATTCCAGTGCGAGTAAGCATGTCTTCTGTGAAAGTGGCTGTCACTATGCTTGTTGTATGTTGAGTGTAAGTGTCCCAATGAACATCTTGTTCTTCCAGAGACCCCGAGAATTGTCAAAGAAGCACTTACTCAAGCAAAAGCTCTTTGATGTTTATGTTGAGTAGATCTGAAACTGGGTCTTTGAGGTCACTGGGGAGCATTTCCTTCACCTTGGCCTCGACAGAGTCTTTTATATTGTCTACATTTTCAACCATGTCATGCAGAGGCTTCCCGATACTGGAGAGTCCCTCTCCCTTCAGGAGACCTTTCCCAGAGCCCTTGTCTCCCCCAAGATTCAGTAAGCTGTCCAGGCCACCACTGCCCCCTGGGAGTAGCTGGGCGAGCCCTCCAGTGGCCTTGGACCCTGAAGAGGGCTTTGAGGAATCCTCATTCCCTTCTTTGCCTTTGCCTAGGAGACCATCTAGGCCAAGACCACCTGCCCCTTTCAGGAGGGAAGTGGGATCTAAGAGTGAGAGCAGGTCAGAGTTGTCCAGTGTGGCTAACAGTGTCCCGAGCACGCCTGCCATATTAACGTCATCACACTTCACAATGTCCTCAATCTGTGGGGGCAGCTTGTTCATGAGATCTGAAAAAGATCAAGAGACAATCGTGCTTTGGTTTTCTATTCAGTTCATCCTAGCACTCTCCTTTCTGGAAGGCGACATCTTGAAATTTGGGGCATATGGCAACTCAGAATTCTGCCTTCCAGGTTCCTTGTGCTGCCCCTGCCCTAGTTACGAATAGCCCTCTGTTGCTGGATAGATGGCTCAGAGTTCAAGAGCAGGGCCAGATTCTGAATTTGGTGTTTCCTTGTTCTGAAAACCAGGCTGAGGCAGTCTACACCAGTTTGGAGCCCAGCAAGGAGGAACCATGTGGTGTGACAGAGTCTGTATGTAGGTGGTAAGAATCCACCGGAGTCAGACATTTCCCTTGTCCAGGGTGACATCGGCCTGCCCTGAACTTACACTTGGGTGTATCATGTCAATGCAGTTTGAGTCCTTATCAGAGTTTGACTTCTTGGGTACATATATATTCTACTGCTGTCTTGTGTAGTCACACCTTCTTGGTTTTATCCCACATAAAATTTAGTCCCTCTTTTGTTTCAGTGCTGATGTTGTACATAGGAGTTGACTATGTTATACCATTGCTCTAACACTGAGCTATGTCTTCAGTTCTCTGGTAGTTTCCCATTCCCCACTTTAGAAATGTCAAGTTGAATCCTAGATCCAATCTCAGGTATCTTATGAGTAGCTTCCCAAAGGATCACCAGCCTACAATTCACACTGCCAGAGAAACTAGGATACAAGGAGGAACCTAAGAGATTCATTCAAGGTCCTTCACAGAAGGGGAAAGGGACAAGATCTCCTGAGCATATTGGGAGTGGGGGCGGGCAGTGAGTAGAGAGGGAGCTAGGAGAAAGACAAGGGTAAGAGAGGAGAACGTGTGGGACTAGGAAGATCGAGTAGGGGGATGACTAGATGAGAGCAAAAAATGAGATTCCGTAGTAGAGGGAGCCATTATAGGTTTGAAGAGAAAACTGACTCTAGAGAAATGTCCAGAGACCTACAAGGATGACCCCATCTAAGTATCTGAGCAACAGAGAGGGAGAGAGGGAGAGGAAACTGGGATCAATATGTAAAATAAGAAAAAATAAAAAATAGTATAAATAATAATAAAAAAAAGAATTATGACTGAAAACAAAGGAAAGAAAGAAAAGCTTCTTCATCTCTCTGAGCTGTTGGATGAGCTGGATTCAGACCTTTGCTGTACCAGAATTTCTACACATGACCGAAGCTCCCTTCTCTGTCTAGGCACAAGTAGCTGCCACAGGATCTCCAGGTTGGGAAACCACTTATTTAGAGGGTTGACTGAACCTGCTCTGAGCTCACCAATGTGCAGGCTATGGAAGGTGTAGACAGGACCTAAGAAGACAGCTGAAATGAGCCTTACTTACAGTCATGGAGTTTGCCACTGGAGAGGAAGTATCTGGCTGCAGGCGCACACTTGCCACCCTTGGAGGCAGCTGGATGCTTTTTGGAAGGCGAGCCTTGCTTGTTGGTGGAACCTTTGAGGTGTGGTGGTGCTGGCAGGTTAAGAGGAAGGGTGTTCACATTGGGCACAGCAACGGGGAGACTGCTCACCCCTGGAGGTGTTTCTACCAGGTCAAGTGTTCCTGCTTGGATGCTCAACGTGATGACCAAGGCCCGCAGAGCCCACATTGCTATGGCTGACACCTGCAGAAGAGAAATGGCTCACACATCACATTCACCATGGACCTAGAGCTGTCATGTAACTCTGTGCAGGTGACTCCCTGTCTCTCAGAAGAGCTTCATTTTCACTTTATTGACACCCTAGTTTGTCCTCTGCTCATGGGAACATGGTCTGATATATGCCTGTTAACATATTCTTATTACTGTTTCTACCATGGGCAATTGTGCTGTCAGTATTGGCTGTAACATGTCAATGCGGGTGAGCCCTGACCTGAGGTCTGACTTCCTGGGTTCATGTATATTCTCCTTTTAATTTGTGTAGTCACATATCCTTTATGTTACCCCACATATAATTTCTCCTCCTGTTTCATTTTTCAGTGCTGATATTGTATACAGGCTTGACTGTGTTCTATCATTGCTCCAAAACTAAGCTATGTCCTTGGGCCCCTGGTAGTTTCCCAGTTCCCATTTTAGACATGTCAAGTTTGAGTCCTTAACTCCAAACTTGGCCCCTGCCCCTAAGTTAAGCTTCTTACTGAGTAGCTGGTATTGGACTTTTCCTGAGAGGTCTTATAGAATTGTGTAGTGAGATATTCACTTTGTCTGCACCCGTGGCACTGACCACGCCCATTGGGGTGGGTACAGGGGTGGGTGTTATCTGGGGGAACTAGGTCTCGGGAAGGGGCCCTGGAATGCCCTCTTCTTTGCTGCATGGGGACAGAGGAGCATTCTGAGGCATCCTTGGGACCTGGAACCTGCTGGTGCTCATCTGACTCTGTTTTAAGTTATTTTTCCCTGAATAAATATGTATTCATCCTGATTTTCCTTTTTCATTAGCATTAAGAAAGTTTAATGTTAATAAAGTATTAAATTGTGCCTGTAAAGCTAGACATCAGGTGCTGTTTTTACCTCAGTTTCCCGTGTCAATTGGGTGGTGTACCCCACTCATGGTGGAGCTGCGGTTTGCTGTTGACGTCTGACAATCATTTCCCATCTGACCTTCTCAGATTTCTTGCTTATGCTTATTCTCTAGATGTTTTGTCTCTGACGGCTACCTTGATGTATCTTTTTTACGTTTGAGACAGGGTCTTACTCTTAGTCCTGACTTTCCTGAAGCTCGCTTTCTCGTTCAGAGAAAGCGTTGCCTCTGTCCCACGATTATTGGGATCCAATCTGTACACCACCATGCCTGGTCTGCCTTCAAATCTTTCAGTTACATTTATGTATTTATTGCAAGTCATGTGTGTAAATCACAGGACAACTTGATGGAGTTATTCCTTCCTTCTGTCGTGTGGTTCTAGGGATGACACTGAAGTCATCAGGCTTGGTGGCATACCTTTACCAGCTGAGTGATTTCACTGTCCCACTGTAACATGTAGAACGGTGCTGCACATGTGTTCCTGACATTTCCCCCTAACATGTGAGTTGCCCTGTTGGCATTTCTTCCCTCTTGTCCTCCTTCATCTGTCAGGGTTTGTAAAATTGGTGTGTGGGTCTTTGCTGTGACCTATAAAAAAGTTGTCATTGGGTCACTTCTGTCAAATGCTCACCCCACAATAAGTAAGTGCAATTTGCTTTATGACAGAGGGGACCCTGTGCATGTGTTCCCGATAGCAGGGACCATTTGTTAAGACTTCAGCTATAACCTCTACTTTACAGACACACCACTGCGGCCTCACCCTCAGAGGTTCATGTGATATGCCTGCCCAGCAAGCGCTTCCTCCACCTGTGACTGCTACCACTTTAGTAATTACTTGATATTGTTTTAGACTCTCATCTGTAATCCCTCCCCTCTCTGCCTTTAAATCTTTCCATGTTGTCCTTTCTGCATACTCCCATAGTCTACAGTAGCCGAGTGTTCCCAGAGCTGAGCTAGGCTATGTGTGTACATTTGATGATTCTTAGAGGCTAATGGTGATGGTTTAGGTTGGCACCATGTATACCTACTTTGAAAGGTAAACCCTCTGCTGCCATTACCATCAGAAAGCGGTGGTTCCAGTAAACTGAAGCCAGTGGCAGTTCTTGCATCACATAAATTGCCTTATTGAAAAGTAAACCTCACCACATTTCTACCATACTTTCCCCTTCCCTCTCTGACCTCTGGGAAATCTAAACAGCATGTCATTAATCTAAACACTCTCTCAGGAAGAGCAAGGTATATGTGCCTGTTAAGGAGTTCATGGCTATGCTGACTTAGTGGACCTCTCAGAGAGTTCGAGCAGTCAGTTTCCTGTTTTCTGAAGAGAACATTCTTCCAATTGGTCTTGCTCTCCCCTGTTTCACTTTAGGCTCAGTGTCCTGCAGTTCAGCAGCCCAGGAACATTTTAGATGATCAGTGAGTAAGCCCTAGTCATCTGTCCAGAGGTGACCTGTCCCATGGTCCTTCCCACTTGGCCTGCCCTTCTTAGTGCATCCCTCTAGTCAATCCTTACCTTGCCGCTCTCACGGTTCAAAGTCTTCAGTAGCTGCTTCTTTTCTTGCTCCTGCCTCTGACTGTCCACCCCAAAGGTGCACCCATTTTATAGGCATTCAGCCTCTCCTAGAAAGGTCATCATGTAGGAAGGGGCGGAAACTAGATGTGCTGATAAGACAGGTGTGATGCAGTCTGCTTTCCCAAGTCAGCAGCTGCTCTTTGTTCTTGCTTTTGTTGGCATCTCCTTAGTTGTGTGAGAGATGGTCTTGGGATGTCGAGGGAGGCACATCACAAAGAGCGTGTAATGTCCCTGGGGCCTTGGTGGTTCTTCCTGTTGTATATTCCACCTTGGGATGTGGTGAAGCCCATGAATTGTTTTTGTCAATGTCTTCATGGTGTTTATTGTAAGGTCATTTACCTGACCCCTTCTTATTTTACAAGCCTTACAAGTCTTATCTAGTAGTCATTAGCGTGTTGGGTGACTCCAAGCAGCATCAAACTGGATAGATGCCCATGGCAGAGAGTTAGCAGTCCTTTTATGATGGCACATAATGTCCTATGACAAACTCAGCACCCAATAATCAGCAGAAGTGCAGGCATCCATGATACAGGTATGGTGTCCCCTTGGTCATTATTTTGGTGATGGCCTTATGTCAAATACTTGTATCATGGATGACTGATACGAGGATCCTTCCATATGAAAAACCTCCTCATGTGTAAGGGGTTTGCAGGGATGGGTGGATTCTAGTGATAAAGTGAACTGATTGGAGCATGGCAGTTGTCATGTGTGTTAAGCAAAGGTGTTATATAATTGTGTAGGAATTCTTTTTTCTTGTTATTTTTTGTTATTCTTTTTTGTTGTGTAATTATATAAGGCCTGGCAGGGATATGGATATTATATGTGCAATTGTATTCCCAGTTATCCTTATTTAGTCTTTGAAATATTTTACATTTATACAATGTATTTTGATGATGTTCATTTACAACTACCCCCTTCTGACTCTCCCTGGTGCCCTTGCTTCCTCTCCTTCACAGCTTCACAGTTTCATTCTTTTGGTTATTTATATATGTTGAATCTAATTAGCACTCTACATTGTTGGGTGGGCAACATATTGTAGCATCTGCAGAGGAGAGCAAATCCCCCTCAACCTTAGCTCATCCACTAAGGGCAGAAATTTGTTTGGCCCTGCTCCATCCGTACTGGAATTTTGTCTCCTTTGATCTCCTGGAGGTCTTTGAGGGTGAATACAGCTGGTAGGAATTAATATGTGCAGTAGACATGCTATTCCAGAAGCTAGCACTTCATAGTTCTTCCCATCCCTTAACATTGTTTCTGCCCACTCTTTCATGATGTCTGCTGAGTCTTGTGTATTGCGAGATTATTGTATGTTACACAGGTGAAATCACAGTTACTTATACATCATACTTGTACCAGGTATGAGGTTGTATTAAGTGCTATCAAATTCAGGAGGAAGTGTCTTTGACTGAAATCAAATTGACAAACATCTGCATACATATTTAGCTGGTGGTTTGACAGCAGGTACCTTTACCAAATGAGTAGATTTCTTCTCTTGGTCCTATGATGTCCTCAGTCATTTGCTTTTTAGCTGTTTACAATATCAGACATGAAATCCCTCTGTGAAGCAGACCTCATATTCAATGAGAAAGCACTTGGTAATCCCCATAAGCAGCGTTCTACTATTGCACAGTATTGTGCAGATCAGTATTATAGCATGTAGCATCTAGTGTTAGGAGATACTTTTGATGTCTCTCACTCCCCTAGAATCTTTCCTAGCACCTTGTGTATTTATACATGCTACAAAGAAGGGAGAGATTTTCCTGGTCAATTGAGGTTGATTTCTCCGCATCCTGTATCTTTAGTAAGTGCTGATTTTGTAATAGGGTATTGTTATCTAATTAGGGTATGCACTTGTACTGTCTAATTTAATGTCAACTTGACACACTTGGGACTAGGCATCAGATTGGAGGAGCCTCAATTGTGAAAATGCTTCCCTAAGGTCCAGCTGTAAGGCATTTTCTTAATTAGTGAATAATGGTGGAAGGCCCAGCCCATAGTCAGTGATGCCATTCCTGGTTCGCATGTCCTGGGTGCTATAAGAATGTAGACCCAGCAGACAATGGGGAAGCAAGTTAGCAAGTCCTCCTTGGCCTCTGCCTTCAGGTTCCTGCCCTGTTTGTGTTCCTGCCTTGACTTCTGTCTGTGATGGACTGCCACCTGGAAGTATAAACTGAAATAATCCCTTTCCTCCCCAGGTTGCTTTGGTCATGGTGTTTTGTCACAGTAATGGAAACTCCAACTAATATAGCACCTAAGAGCAACATGTTCTGGGCACTTCTGGGACCTCCTCCACCTATAACTTGCAGGGTGCTATCTTGTGCCTGGCATTGAGAATTTTTTGTGTGTAATAATCTGTGAATTTGGGAGTAATATTGTGTAACCATGAAGAGCAGTTTTGCTTCAGAATCACTCAAAAATGTATTTTCTAGCTGGGCATGGTGTCACATGCTTCTAAAACCAGCACTTGGGAGGCAGAGGCTGAAAGGTCTCTGAGTTCAATAACAGCCTGGTCTACAGAGTGAGTTCTATAATAGTCAGAGCTACACGGAGAAACTCTTTCTGAAAACTAAACAATAGCCACAAGAAAAAGGAGTTTTCTGATTGTCTTACCAACTAGTGGATTCATTATGATTTTTTCATATATCCTTGATTTGGGCTAATTTACCCCTACCCTCTAGTCTCCTCAATCCCCTTTAACCTCCTTTCATATAACCTGTGTTCTATGTCCTCTAATTAAAATTTTCTTCCTTGGTTTGGAAAAGCATATAGATTTTCATATAGCTTTGCATGTACTTGTCATTTTGTCAAGCCTCTGACCCCCTCAGTTTCTCACTCCTCATCCCCACTCATGCTTTCCTGATATTGTTTATACCCTGTGTCTCCTTGAGTGTGTTTATCCTCCTCTTCCATTGGAACGGTTTCTTTCCATGTCCTCTGTAGAGCTGGTTTACTGGTCATAAATTCCTTTAATGTGGAAAAGTTTTGTTTCTCCATTTAATGGGTAATTTTGCTGAGTATAATAGTCTGGTTTGGCAGTTGGGTCTTTTAGAGATTGAATATCTGTTTCTAGACATTTCTGGCCTTGAAGTTCCTACTAGATTATCGTGTGTTTCTTTATTGAACCTGCCTTGACAAGTCACATGACTTGATATGTATATTTTTTCTTAATTCTGTCTGTACTGTTTTAATTACAGTATGTTGTGGAGTTTCTCTTCTGGTCCTGCTTATTTATTATCCTATGAATCTCTTGTACCTGGTGGGCATCTCTTTGTTTCTATGCTTTGGAAATTTTCTTCCACGTTATTGTGAAAATATACTCCTTGGTGGGACTGGAGAGATGTCTAAATGTTTAAGAGCACTTGCTGCTGTTGGGGAAGACATGAATTTTCTCCTCAGCATCTACATCAGGCAGCTTACAGCCATGTATAAGTTAGTTCCAGGGGATATAATACCCTCTCCTGTCCTCAGGGTTCCTCATGCATGCATGCTTTCATCCACACAGAAACATGTGCAGAAGGTAAAAAATGTCCACATAATAAATCTTAGCAAAATTTGAAAATATTCTCTGTGCCTTCAGTATGTTATTCTTCCTCTTCCACATCCATAACATAAGGTTATTTCTTTTGTGGTGTCCAAAAGCTTTGCCATGTTCCACTGTAGACATTTAGAAGTTTACTATTGACCTTTAATGAATAATCCACTTCCTCTGTTTTATCTTCCATTTCTGACGTTCTTTTTCTACATGATCTATTTTGTTGGTGTGGATTTCCACTAAGGTTTTTATTTGGGTTTATTTCAGCATTGTGTTCTTTGTGAATTCTATTTTCCTATCTTGGATTGACTGCTCCCTCACTCAGTTCTTTGTTTTCATTGACTTTGTGTGTTCTCATAGCTTCTTTGACTTGTTTCAACACAGTAGTAATGGCGATTTTGAATTCTTTGTTTGAAATTTCTAGGTCATTCTCACTTGGAATCATTATTGCACTCCAAAATTTCTGGGAAGGGGTGTGTTCCTGGTTTTGTTTTTCCTTCTGCGTGGTGTGGTGTGTGTGTGTGTGTGTGTGTGTGTGTGTGTGTGTGTGTGTGTGTGTGTGTGTTGTTTCTGTGCTGGAATTTTCCAATCTAAAGTAATTTGTTGATTTAGTTATTCTGTTTTGTTTAAGTAACCATTTTTCTTTCAGTGAGGATGGTCAATGTTCAGAGAGGGTCGAGCCATGGTTTTCCATTTGTAGCACTGGTACTGATGGATTGACCTGGTGAAGTCTAGAGAGCTTCCCATAGGAGTCGGGTGGCCTAATGGGGTGTGAAGGAGCAAGCCTACCTATAGGAACAGGGATGCAAGATGCTGGTGGTGTGGACCATAGGGCAGGAAAGCGGCATTCTGGAGAAGCTTGATGTAAAGTCAAATGCCGTGCATGCATCGGGAGTTGAGATCCCTGTGGAACCTGCAGCCTGTGGGGCAGGGAAGAATTGGCCTGTTTGAATGATGGGGCAGAAAGGGGAAGGATAAGGATATTTTAAAGAGGTTCTTATTTGTTCCTTTGGCTAGCAGATAGAAACATGGCCCTGCTGGGATTGGAAATGAGCCCTGGCATCCCAGTTTAGGAGCAGAAAGGTTGGAGCTCAATGCTTTTCAGGGGAGAGGTGTGTCCTAGAAGGGATTTCACAGCAGAGGCCTCATCAGACCACCAACAGTAGAGATTGCAGGGGGACAGTGATGGGAGCAAGCATGTGCTGAGTAGGACTGCATAGCTGTACATAGCGCTGACTTCTACTTACCTGAACTACATGGCAGAACCCTAGAGAGGTCTTGATGGGGGACAGTGTGCCACTGGATCTCTTTGTCCTGCTTCCCACTTAGACTTATTGATTAAGTATCCATTTTGTGATTTTCACAATCATTTGGCTTTTCATTGCCTTATTGAGAGCTGGTGGCCCAAACCTGTCTTGTATGGGGCACAGGGTGTAACTCTATATTCAGTAACAGAATGAGGTATGAATGGTGTTAGAGGTCTGGGATGGTTCTGGTTGTATTTGTAAGTCTGTCTGGGGTCCAACTCCTTTGTGTCTCTTTTCCATGCCTGTTTTCTGGGTTTCCCTCCCACTTCCAAAGAAGGTTGCAGGACTCCCATCCCTGAAGTGTTTGCCATTTTCCCTGTACATGATGTCACAGGTTCTGGGACGATCACAGCCCTAAAGCAGGATGGAGTTATTTGACTGGAGGTCAGCCATGCCTGTTCTGGCTCCCCACATGCTGGGCATAGAGCAGCCTTCTTTTCCCCCACAAGCTCTCGAAACAACCTCAGCATTTCCCATTGCAGGGCTTTCCCCAGCCACACTGGTCCTTGCTCTGAATCTCAGCTGCTGCTCCCTCCCCAAAGGTCCAAGCATCATTGATCTTGGTGAAATGTCAGAGGCAAAGAAAATTTGGCAGCTGATGGTTTCCCATAGGGCAGAATTCATAGCATTATCCATGACATTTGTGGGAAATTGAGCCATGTTTTGATGTCCGTTTTCCCACCTCCCAGTGATTAGTCCTCTTGATTTAATGTCCCCAGTAGTTTTTTTTCTGGAACCAAACAACTTATGGAGGAGGTGGGGAGTGGCCACCTCAGGAGATTGTCTGTGGTGTCCCCTGGTCCTCCTGGTTCTTAGGAGGTGGGCAGTCCTTTGATTCTGCTAATCCAGGATGCATGGAGTGTGCCATGCTGGGCAGGGTTCCCAACTGGGGACAAAGGACTGACAAAGGCCAGTTTGTGTCAGACACTAAGTCATTGGATGTGCTATATGCCTTTGAAGGGTGAGCCTTTGAAGGCTTTCCAAGGCTGCCTGAGATCACAATAGCCAGTTCTATGTAAGGTAGGTGCCAACTCTTAATGGACTCTATGTGAAGAGATCACAATGGGCCAGCTCGAGCCAAGATGCCTGTTGACACAGCCACCAATATTTCCACCTTTGGTAGCTGTGTCTTTAAGCACATACAAAGCTCCCACTGGTGGACAGGCTTATACTTCCCCTTTCTCATGTGTCTGTGTCTGCTTCTCTGTGCTTGGAGACTAAGTTGGGCCTTTTGTGCCATTGCTTCTGTGGTGTGATCAGTTCTGATCTTTGGGGGTTCTGGTTCATATGGTCCTCTCCTGCGTGTTTGTGTCTCTGAAGCTTCTGAATTTGTAAAAGGCGAAAGATTTATATGACCTGAAGAGAAACCAGAGTAGGAATCGTCTGAATTTGTATGTGAGGTGTGGTCTTGTCTGTAGAGGTAACATACTCTTGATGAGTTCTCATTCTAGTTTTTCTAATACTAGGCTTTGAACTTAGGGTCTTACATATGCTAGGTATGTACACAAGCATGATGCAATATTCCAAGTGTTTTTTAAAATATGTTCTTTTAACTTAGTATTGTTAGTTTAAAGGAGAAAATTAGATGAATTGATTTTATGTTTTTGAGGTTTTAGTTTCATCTCTGCATGTGTATTGTGAATGTTTCTTGGCCATGGAAATCATTAGAGTGGTTTGGATACGATTTATCTGAAGATTATAGACGGTTGTTAGTCACCATGTGGGTGCTACCAACTGAACTTCCATTCTCTGCAAGAGCAACAAGTGCTTTTAACCACCAAGCCCCCCCCTCCTTAATCCTTTAATTTTTTTTTTTGAAGCTGGACATCTTTCAGCTCAGACTGCCCTCAAACTTGTTATTGCGGCTGATGATGACATGGATCTCTTGCTCTTCCTGTCCGCATTTCCCCCAAAGCAGTGATTACATGTGTGTCTACCACACACTGCTTACTTTGCCTCAACTTCGATTTGTTATCCGAGTAAATTATCCCCGGTGGTCTTGATCCTTCTGCCTCAGTTTCTATGGGCTGAGATTACTTGGTTTTAATGAGTTTCTTCATGTATTTTGTGACTTCCAAAGTGTGATGATCCCATAGTTTAGGAGGCAAGATAACTGACCACAGCTTTTGGGGCCAAATGGCCCCAGACATTAATTGTGGTTGAATGGCCTACAGCCTGAATGGCCTTGGGTTGTTAAGCTGTCCTGTGCCTTATTTCTTTCATCCTACTTGAGTGTGAGCTCCACTCTCTTAGGATTTTCATGGATTAAATTAGATGCAACACATCAAGCATTTGGTAGCATGACCGATACATGTGAGTAGCAATACCTTTCTTTCTTTTTCCCCTTAGAACTTAAAAAAAAACTATATTTTATGTGTGTGAGTATTTGACTGCATGTATGTCTGTGACTGCATATGTACCTGGTATCTGTGAAGGCCTCAAGAAGGCATTGGATGCCCTAGACCTGAGGTTATAGACAGTTGTGAGCCATGATGAGAATGCTGGGAATCAAACCTGGGACCTCTGGTAGAGCAGTCAGTGCTCTGACTGCTGAGCCTATGCTCCAGCTCATGTAGTCTTTTCTGCCTTATCTCCCTCCTCCTTCTCTTCCTCCCACTTTATCCATCTGCTACACACAGGTTTCCCCTAAAGATTTTTGTTAGATTTTATATTATCTAATTAGCAGTTCTGTTTTTTCCCCTTTAACATACATAAAATATGGACTCTTCTCCCTTTTGGAGCTGAGGATCAAACCCAGGGTCTTGTACTTGCTAGGCAATTAGTCTACCATTGTGCTAAACCCTCAACCCTAAAACAGATTTTAGTTTTTTTTTTTTTTAAAAGAACACAAAATGACCCCTTACAGTGCTTTAGCAGAAGGAAGGCTGTTATTTTCAGTAGAAAGAGTCTTCTTGATATTCGCTATTTCAGGGCATGGACATACTTCTGGGCCAGTTCTAAAGGCAGCATGATGCTCCATGAGTATTGCACCTACTGTTAGGTTAGTAGTGTGCAAAGGTCTTCTGGGTCCGAGACCTTCCAGAGAGGTAGCATGGGGTTTCCAGGGTGTTTGGCCTGAAAGGGTTACTGTGTGCACGAGACCTTCTGAGAATCAATTCTATTCTGAGGTCAGTGCATAAGTGGCTGCCTGTCTACTGTGGCAGCTTTGGGGTACAGTGTGTCAAAGGAAGCCAACCACATCTGACTTCAGGGAGGATTCTGCGTGTGCATCCTGCATTGGAGGGCAGTATGTGGTTGGCCCCTGGACACTGAGCTTTTTCTGGATGGAAGTATTTAGCATAACATTGTGGATACTGGAACTACCCTGAGGACAGTTTTTTGGCAGCTTCCTATGAACAAGGGCTGCCCCGGGAGCATCTTGTGGCAGCTTACCTGGGTATTGATCCTTCACTGTGGTCAGCCTGGACATGGTCACATGGCTTTTGGATCTTCTCTGGGGTCAGTGTGCAGTTACTCACCTGTGCTTGTTCTGTCCCAGGAGCAGTATGTATAGTACCTCGAGTACAAGAACTTGTTGGTTCTAATTCTAGTACTTCTGAGGCAGTGCAACTGGAAAGCCACATATTCAGAAATGAGCTCAAACTGGACTATAGGAGTTCTGACAGTCAGATAAAAGCCAGCATTCCTTAGGAACTTGTGAAATCAGCTCCTATGTGCCAAAGGGAGTCTGTCCCCTTATCTCCGGCAGAAGGGACATATGGCTCCATTAAAAGATGCCTGTGGTTGTATATCAAAGCCCAAGTCAACTCACAGGCTCCCCTGCCTACACACAAGCACCTTGAGTACAGTATATAACATTTCAAAGTCCCCGTGCCAGCATCCTAGTCCTCTTCACTTTCTCAGGCTTCTCCCAGATACTAGTTTGCTCTTTTTATAACAGTGTCCCCTCTCCTGTCCCAGATGGTCTCCCTTCTTGCGTGGGTAGCCTGGACAGTTCCTTTATGATTTACAATAAAAACCTTCCTCTTAGCCACACAATGGAGCAGTCATGCTGGCAATTTCTTTTCTGTACCTGCTCATTGGGATCATTGGATGGTCATCCCTTTGACTAGCTTGTCCTAGGGATAGCTACAGTTGGCCTTTTGGGTTCTGGATCTCCTCTGAATTCAGCCTGTGGGCATTCCCTTGGGTATTGGTCCTGCCCAAGGTATTGCTCCTTTCTTGGGACAGTTTTCTTAATATTGGGCCTGCATGGTGAAGTGTAGCCTGGGTCCATGCTTATTTGTGTATATTTCCCTCCTTGGAACTGAGTTTACCCTTTAGTCCATGTGAGGGACACCCTCTGGGTATTGGGCCCACACCATGGAAAGCACGGGCTCAGTCTCTTAGACACTGGACATGCACTGGTTTCAATATACAAGCAGCCTTCTGTGTACTGGCTTTCCCTGAAGTCAGCATATGGGTGACTGGCAATGTGTTGCTGACTCTTGACCATGTAGGCAACCTGTACTGGAGGCTAGTGTGCTCTCAGTCTTCTGGGTGCTGGGCCTGCCCTGGTGGTCACACGCATGTGGGTTTATAGGTGTTGGATTTTTTTTTTTTTTGGTTAATAAGCATACAGCTTCCTGGATTCTGAGCCTGCCCTAGAGGCAGCATGAGTCACCCCTTCGTTAATGGTCCTCTGCCTGAATAGGTTGGAGGTGTGTATGGTCCTATGAATCCTTTCCTCAGCTCAACATGTGAGCAGCTTCCTGGGCAATTTTGGCTTTAGATCCCAAATAGTCTTACTTTCCATACTTACCACTGAAGCTCTGAAAGCACAGGCATACCTTGTTGAAGTTGTAGCAACACAGACATAGCTTTTCCTGGTAACTTTTATACCTATTGGCCAAGCATGGCCAGTACTGCTGCATGTCCCACATTGCCAGGAGCTCATTCTAGGGGTTGATGAAGATGATGATGAATAACTAGAAGGCAGAGCTTCAGGAGAAAGAAGTGGTTACTAAGGCCACTAAGGAAAAAAACTCCTGGACCATACTAATCTTTTCTCCATCAGGACCCGGGTGGCCCTCAGTATCTGATAACACTGAAGTAATGGAAGTATCATATTAAAATTTCCAGGAAGAACAGCTAGCAGAGGAGAGAGACAGGCACTTTAACGTAGACTACTGGCGTTAACTCAAAGGTGTCTCCAACTGGTAGGTGGAGTTAATGTTAGAGAGGTAGTAATTGAATTGGTTGCTCCTAGTAACTTTTAAAAATATTTATTATTATCATTATTAATTTAAACTTTTTAATGTGTACTGGTGTTTTGTCTGCATGTATGTTTGTGTACCATGTGCATACCTATGGATGTTTGTGAGCCACCATGTGGGTTTTCTGCAAGAACAAATGCTCTTAATGGCTGAGTCATCTCTCAAGCCCATTTATTATTTTTAGTTATGTGTATGTGTGGATGTCTGTGCACATGAATACAGGTGTCCCCGAAGTCCAGAGACATTGGATCTCCTGCAGCTGGAGTTACCTGCGGTAGTGACCCACCTGATGTGAGTGCTAAGAACTAAACTTTGGTCCTCTGCAAGTGCAGTGAGCACTCTGAGCTTCAGAGCCATCTTTCTAGCCCCATATGTGTGTGTGTGTGTGTGTGTGTGTGTGTGTTAATATATATGTTAGTAGGAAAAAGTTATTTTTTTCTCTTTTCTTTTTTTTCCTGAAGTATTTGGATTCAAACACGGGCATCTCTCAAACAAACAAAAATAATCTTGATTTTCACTAATCATAGTTTTGTTATGACTGTTTGCTTATCTAAAACCCCTGTCTTATTTTAATACAGTTTTCATGTTTAAAATATTTCATGTGTTCACTTTTTTCCATTATTCAGTACAACTTGGGTAAAATAAATCTACGTTTGAGGCTTTGTTTTGCTTTGTTTCCTTGTTGTTTTCTAGTATAGCTTGGTTTTATTCAAATCCATAAATATTTCCAAAAATAATTACAAAATACTCAAAAGGAGAGAAGACAGAAGTCAGGGTTCCTGGGTGTCTACTTTTATACTGTGCAATCTTGGGTCCTGTTCAGAGAGTTGACTCTCAGGTCTGTTGAAACAGCAGTCAGATTGTCCACTCTGCTCAGTGGCAGAAACTCAACCCTGACCACACTGAACAAGACATGTACACAAAGCAAAACAAACCCAAATGTCAAATGAAAGGAAGAAAATCTGAAAGCGGTGGAGCTTCATGGACTCCGCACAGGTCCGGAGCGTTGGAACCAACCACAGCTGGCTCCAAAGGAAGACTTGGTGCTTCACTTTGGGATGGGGGAAGGAACCCAGAACTAACAAGGAGACACTTTAGGACAGATTTCAAGTACAGATGGCAAAGCACTTCGCGCTTCCTCTTCAGGAAACCGATAATAGAGAGGAGATCCTGGCCTAACTGAATGTCTGACTTGGGGAAGGAGGTGATGGAGGCAGGCAGGAAGGCACTGCTTCTGAGGGTTGCAGGACAGACTGCCTGAAGGGTGGTCACCACCCCAGAAGACAACAAATGTCTCCATGCCAGGACAGTCAGAAGTGTGATGACAAAAATCTAGTTGTTATGTTGACAAATCTTATTTAAATCTTCTAAAAGAAATTCCCTTTGTGGGCCATGTATTTCCTTTGTGAGAAATGGTCTCCTTATGTAGCATGCAACACTATTCCTGTCCTTAATGTTGTTCATTAAAACTAAGGCTGGCATTATTTAATCACATAGGAACACACCAAATAAAGTACTAAATGCCTTAAGTAATTTAAAAAGAATTATTTATACAAGCAATTAAGAAGCACTAAAAACTAAGAGAAATATTCAGTTGCTTGGTATAGTTTGTGACTAATGTAGTTGAAACCAAATCTTTAGCAGAATTTGACAAATTGTTGGTATAATTTCTTTATTCAATGGTACAAATTTATAAATATCTTTAAATACTTGTTCATTAAAATGAGGTGCATAGTCTTTATGCTATTTAGCAGAAATGCTCCAAGTAGGAATTATTCTCTTTTTTAAAAAGATTTATTTTATTTTTATTTGTGTGTGCGGGTGTGTGTGTGTGTGTACATGCACATGCACTGGAGCCTGAGTTACAGACAATTGTGATCTGCCCAGTGTGAGCGCTGGGAACCTAAAGTCAGTCCCCTGCAAGAACAGCAAGGACTTGTCACCACTGAGCCCCAGGCATACTTCTTTTGAAGAGAATTTTCCTATTGATAAGAAGTGGCTGTCTAGCAAGTGAAAGCATAAAGACATAAAAATAAAATCTAATTACAGATTTAAAACGTTTCATTTAGTTAACAAATAAAACAAAGTCCTTGCCTTTGTTATTTCTTTGTAAACAACACTAAGTAAAGATCAGTACTTAAGCAACACCTTATTGTTAGGACTGACAGCTGGGAAACCTGCATGGGACTGAACTAGATAGACCTTCCGAATGTGGGTGACAGTTATGAGACTTGATCTGTTGGGGGGTGGGTGGCACTGTCACCAGAACCTAACTCAGGGGCATGAACTGGCCTTTGGAGCCCAGTCCCTCTGGCAGGATGTCTTGCTCAGCCTTGATATACAGGGGGAAGGGCTTGGTCCTGCCTCAACTTGATATGCCAGATTTTGTTGACTTCCCAAGGAAGGTCTTACCTGCTCTGAGGAGTGAATAGGGGGAGGTGGGAAGGATGGGAGGCTGTGGGGCAGGAAGGGAAGGGAGCGGGAACTGGGGTTGGTATGTAAAATAATTCTTTCAAATAAAAAAGTAATAAAAAAGAATACCTAGTTGTTGTAGACAGAATGAGGCATAGGTTTTACTCAGAGTATTGAATTCTGACATTAAAAATTCAGTAACTCATAATTATAATTGTCTCTGTTGTTATAAGTAAAGGAACAGTGAAACCAGTGAACTAGACCACTGCCTATGTAGAAAGGAAGGGTTATTGGGGAATTCAAAACTGCCGGGCTGTTTCTTGGGAGGCAGAGAGAGCAGCAATGCTGGGAAGAGCCTTGCCAGCTTTATGGGGTGCAGGTTAAGGTGGGAGGTGGTGTGTAGCTAGAGTAGAGGAAGGCACAGGTTAGGTACAAGAGCCTGTGTAAGACAGGACAGCCTGGAGATTTTGATCGGGTGTGAGCTTGTCTAAGTTAATGGGGAACTAGATGCCCCATTCCTGGAGGTAGTTGACGGTAGGACAGATGAGGGAAGTAATGGCTTTTCCTAACAACCAGAACCCTGCTTCCCAAGGTTTCTGAGGTATGCTTTAGTCATTTTTATATGCTAGGAGTCCTTCTGTTTCCCCAGAGTCCAGCCTGAGCTGAGTCCAGGAGGCCACTTTAGGACACTGTCAGTAGCGCTGTCCTTTTGGGGGCCCACTTTGGACCTGACAGTTCCCACCATGCCCATGTTCTTTAGTCTCAGTCTCACTATCTTTTGACAGCACACTTCTGTCTTCTAATGTTGTTCACATCCATTTGTATTTTGAAACAGTCTTCACCTCACCACACGAAATCCTTTCTCATCCAAACACATTTTTCTTTTCATTAACCTTTTTTGCCAAAAACACACTGAAAATACACTTTGTGTCTATAACTCCTTTGCATCTTTTTAAATTGAATGTTTTTTACATCTAATTTTATTTCTAATCATCACAGGTATGGGCAGTACATAGTCAATTTAAATATGCTGTAAAAGAGAAGTTACTTTCAGGATATAATCAAATACATGGGATCATTTGAAATTTTAAAAGACATTCTAATATATCTTTGAGCAGGTTTTATAGTTTTTATCTCATTTATTTATTTGTTACTGATGTTTTGTTTTAGACAGGCTCTCACAATGGAGTGCTGGGATTAAAGGCATGTGCCATTACACCCGGCATTTGTATAGGTTTTTTTTTTTTGTTGTTTGTTTGTTTTTGTTTTTGTTTTTTTCAAGACAGGGTTTCTCTGTATTGCTTTGGAACCTGTCCTGGAACTCACTCTGTAGACCAGACATGTGCCACCAGCACCCAGCTCATTTGTATAGTGTTTAAAATGATATTACTTTAAAGTGTTTGTGTACACATACATACCAATGGCTATACATGTATGCTATATGTACTATATGTACACACGTTAAAAATGATAGGAGCGGCAATATCAGCATAAATCATATCATACAGTGGCTCTTGATCTTATTTAGCTCTTTGAACATAAAATGACAGACAAATCACATAGACAGATTGTATTAAGCCTTTAATAGCACATACGATAGCTGGCAGAACATGACAGCACATTGGAATAACATGTAATATGATTGCATTGACCATTGAGAAAGAAGGGGATAGAGTAGAGGTTTGGGGGTCTGTGTAGTGTAGTTTTTTAAGCTTTTGGGGAGGCTTACTTGTGCAGGACGAAGGAATTTTGTCACCTAGGTCTTTTTATGTCCTTCTCCCCTTTCCTCCAGAACCTCTGTCTTGTCCTTTGTGGCTTGACTGAGAACTGTGCTGCAGGACGGTGGTGGAAATAAAGGTGGGTCAGAGCTTTATGTCCTTGGTGCATGGCTTCCTGGGATGCTGAGGGGACAAGAAAGAGTTGTGGCTGAAGGCATTTCTGCAGGCTAAAGAATGAGGGACTGCTATGTGAGTTATTTGGACTTAGCTGGAAAGCCAGTTTTACTTTGGTCACATGTTGGCAGTGAAAAGGAGGTAGGGTAAGGGGCTGCAATTTGTAGGTGGAAGTGTCAGTATTCAGGCATCTATACTGGCCTGTCCTTGGGGTTCTGACAAGATACGGCCTCAGCTGCAGCCACTAAGAGCACCACCTGTGCATGTTCACTGTGTTCCCTTTTAAAAGGGCCCTGCCCACCTCCCATCCCTCTCTTTCCCTTTCTTTCTCTTCCTCTCTGTTCCCCCTTCTTTCTCCCTCCCCCTCTTTCCTTTGCCCTCTCTCCTGCTGCTCTTATCTCTGGAGGCTTGTCTCTCCCCTCCCCTTCCCCCCCTTTTATGATCCCTTTCCCTAATAAAAAAATCCTCTGCTTAAACCCTGTCACATGGCATCTTTCTCTTGGGCGCTGATTTTCTTAAACTACAGCAGGAAGCATAATGACCTTTTTCTGGAAGGAGCAGTGGTTGGCTCCTATGTTTGCAGCCGTGCAAGCAGGTCTGGACATGGCACCCATATAGAGGGCAGTGGGTAAGGAGACAAATGCTAGTGCTGGGCCAGGGAAAAAGGAGTGGGAAGCAGAGAGAATGGGGGGGGGGGGAAGATTTGACTGGGAAGCTCCCAGAGACAAGGAAAATTAACCTGGGAAGGGAAACGACTGGTTTTCTGTTTCTTTTCTATCCACATCTGCAACGACGCATAGTACCAAAGGCAATGATGGCTTGCCTTGACAAATCTAAGCAGGGATGAAGTATACCTGGAAACATGCAATGGACATAAACCTTGCAGTTTAACAATGCATAGACAGGTAATCTTAATCTGTTATATTACATTATGTCTATAGTTTGGATTCAAATCTTCAAAAAAAATGAGACAATGTCATTATTTGTTAATGTTGCATGACATTAAGAAAGGACATAAAGTAAAGGGGAACCAGTAAGTAGGGAAAGAAAATGTTAGGAGGACGTAAGCAGAAAGATATTTTAGCAAAGAAGGGTTTCTATGTGGTAGAGGGAATTTATGTTATAGAAGGCTGATGTAAATCACAGGAGGTTTATAGAGAATGAGACTCCAAGATTATATGTGTACATCATACATCTATCATATGCCATAGTCATGTATATATAATTAAAGGATATTAAAATATATGATTTCAAAGTTCAGTGCATTGATGACAAACCTCAATGCCAGTCAACAGAATTATCTTAAGTATTGATCTGGGCAACATTTTCAAAAATTGGCTTAAAGAACAATATACATATACATACATATATATATATGTATGTATATGTATATGTATATGTATATGTGTGTGTGTGTGTGTGTATTTAAAACTATTTAGTTCTCTGTCTCTGCCTTATGAAAGTATTGCATGCCACCTACATTTTAAAGCATGATTTATTCTTCAAAACTGATGTCACCAACCTTTTGGATATTCAGTAACTGTGCCTGAAATCCCACATCATTGTGGACAGAGGAACGGAAAGCACAGGCCTGTACTTTGGCACTTGCCATCCAAGGTCATCAGCTCCCACATGAAAACAGGACACCTTTCAGAGGACCCTGCAGCTCTGGTAAGTCATCTGTCCTCTTGTCTGAGAGGCTGTGGAGACCCAGAGGTTAGACTCTATGCAGCACACATCCTGGAAAAGGGCAAAGCCCTCAATGCTTCCAAAAGAAGGATCAGAAAACTGCAACTCACTCAGAAAATGGTAAAATAAGTAAAAGAAAGATTAGAAGAACCAGAGGGCTACCAAGTTCTAAATAACTCGATGACCAGACCCTCTGGCCTTAATAATAAGACTGGAAATAGTTAATTTTGGCCATCTATATGGTCTTAAACATATAACTGAAAAGTATAGCCACAAACTAAAATGATTAGAGTTTTTTTTAACAGTCCAAATAATGATACTCCCTAGATATTAGGCTTAAGTCCACATGAGATGTTATAAGCTTGGTAAGAAACTGCAGCCCTGGGTATGTTGGTGCATCCCTTTAGTCCCAGTTGAGGCAGGTGAATCTCTGTATTCAAGGCCAGCCTGGTCTACAGAATGAGTTCCAGGTCAGAGCTACACAGAGAAACCCTGTTTTGCAAAAACCAAAGAAGGGAATAAAAAGAAGGCAGGAAAGGAGAGAAGAAAGAAAGAAAGGAAGAAAGAGAAAGAAATTGCTATCTAGATACAGTTTAACTTGCTTTTATTTATTCATTTATTTACTTTTTCTTATGTTACATATCAATCCCAGTTACCTCTCCCTCCCTCTCTCACTCCCTTCCATGAACCCCCACCACCTCCCATCCCATTCTCCCCCCCCCCCACTCCACAGGGAGGGTGATGCCTTCCAGGAGGGGTTAACATAATCTGTCAAATCGTTTGGAGTAGGGACCAGGCCCTCCCTCTTGCCTCTAGGTTAAGGGAGTATCCCTCCATGGGGAATGTGCTCCCAAATTCCTTTTGTGCACCAGGGATACATCCTGGTTCCACTATCAGAGGTCCCTTAGACTGTCCAGGCCTTCTACTAAGACCCACCTTCAGGGGGTCTGAGTCAGTCCAATGCTGGATCGCCAGCTATCAGTCTGGGGGCCCAGTAGCTCCTCCTTGTTCAGGTCAGCTGTCTCTGTGGGTTTCTGTAGCCTGGTCTTGTCCTCCCTCTCTGCATCTGGATTCCAGTTCAGCTCAGTGTTAAGCTGTGGGTGTCTACTTCTGTTTCCATCAGCTACTAGATGAGGGCTCCATGATGGTGGATACATTAGTCATCAATCTCATTCATTATCAGGGAAAGGCATTTATGGTAGCCTTTCCACTGTTGATCAAGTTGTTAGTTGGGGTCAGTCTTGTAGGTCTCTGGATATTTCTCTAGTCAGTTTTCTCTTCAAACCTATAAAGGATCCCTCCTTTATGGTATCTCTTTCTCTCTCTCTCTCTCTCTTTCTCTCTCTCTCTCTTTTCCCTCTCATCTATTCCTCCCCTGACTCAATCTTTCCTGTCCTCCACTTTTCTTTCTCCTAGCTCCCTCTCCACTCACTGCCCCCCCCCACTCCCAATATGCTCAGGAGATCTTGTTCCTTTCCCCTTCTGTGAGGGACCTTGTATGAATCTCTTAAATTCCTCCTTGTATCCTAGTTTCTCTGGCGGTGTGAATTATAGGCTGGTGATCCTTTGCTGTATGTCTAAAATCCATATATGAGTGAGTACATACCATGTTCCTCTTTTTGTGACTGGATTACCTCACTCAGGATGGTTTCTTCAAGTTCCATCCATTTGCCTGGGAATTGCAAGATTCCATTGTTTTGTTTTGTTTTTTTTTTTTTTTCCCCCACAGAGTAGTATTCCATTGTGTAAATGTGACATGTCTTCTTTATCCATTCTTCAGTTGAGGGGCATCTAGGTTGCTTTCAGGTTCTTGCTATTACAAATAATGCTGGAGTTTAGCTTACTTTTCACATCCTTTGCCTACATAGGACTTGTAGCCAAGATATAGGCTCACTTTTGTTCCAATCTGAAAGTCGATGAGGGTAAAGTCTCTTGTCTTTATCTTTCTCCAGTCAATTTGAGAAGGGCCTCATGCAGTGGTTCTAGCCACTCCAACAGCTCTCCCAGTACCGGCAGACCAATCCTGGGTTCATGGTTCTTGAGTCAACCCTTGAAGGCCAGAGAAGGAAAGAGCTGACCAGGGTCCCAGTAAGCCAGACAGGTGGACGCTCTGGTGAGCCTATGGGCTTTCATTCAGACATTTCATTTGTATTCTTTTAAAGATTTGTTTTATTTTTGTGCATTGGTGTACATGCATATGTATATGCAGGTGCCTACTGAGTCTAGAATAGGGTGTTCCGTCCCTTGGATCGGAAGTTACAGGTGTTTGTGAACCAGCCGGTGTGAGTGCTAGAATTCAAGCTCTGATTCTCATGATGGAGTATCAAGTGCTCTTAATCACTGAGCTACATCTCCAGCTTCTGATTCAGACACTGGGAAATCTCCTTTGTTCTGCCTTTTCCTGGTTCTCTTGGGCCTTAGAATGTTAAGCATTTGTTGGCGATCCTGTCTGTTTCCAGTGGAGCAGAATAATTTCTTACATTCAAAGGGCTCCAATTTCACTTTTCTAACTGTTTTCCTTACACAGTCTCCTTCACATCGCTGTCCAGGCACCAAAGGCTTCCTTTTCTCACTTTCAAGATCTCTTAGACAGGACCACCAGAGAGGCTCCCTGACTGCCACCCTCACCCACCTCACTTCCTCCTGGCAGTCAGGGTTACTGCTTCCGAAGGGGATGATGGGAACAGAAGACAGAACTCTGCCAGGCAGCTTTGAAGACAAGAGATCTTGATTCTTGTCCTCAGCTCTGTTCTGGCTGGAGGTCAGAAATGCCAGAAGTGTTTTGGGACTGTAGTTCCTGCTTTGATTTCTTGTATCTTTCTTTTCCATTTACACAGCTTCCTGGAAACTGTAGGTGAGGGGGTGACCGAAACACCAGTCCAGACACCTTGGCACGGAGAGGCACATGGATGCCTAATGGGTGGGACAACTGGGCCCACCAACCCCCACAACCCATTTCCTGCCATAAGCCGCATAAAAGTCCCCAAACTAGCAGCTTAATGGCACCCCGATCCCTGGGATGTTCTCTTGCTTCACAGAAGTTTGGCTTGCTTCCTCCCTCTTAAGCTCTTACCTGGGAACTTACAATAAACGTATTTCTAAAAACTCACCCTCCTCATGGTCCATGACATTCACTCTGAATTTGTGAGACAAGAGTCTTGGGCCACTGACTCAGTGGAAGGAGTTTTGCCTGACTCCTGGAGACCAGCCCTGGAACACCTGAATTAAGCCTGCCCGGGGCTAGAAAGCCTCTGTCATCCTCAAGGACCCTACTTCCCTCATGTTTTAAAGGGGTCCAGAGGCCCATTTGGATGAACCCTTGATGGAGAGGGCACTGGTATGTCTTTGTTCATTAGCAGAAAGCCTCTCAGTAGAACCTCAGGTGAACCTCCTTGCCGCCAGATAGTCTTGTTCTGATGCGGGGCCAAAGATAGATGTAGCTCAGATCCCACACCCTTGACAAAGAGATCATGTAACACCATAGGTGACAGAGAATTAAACAAAAAATAAATCTATGGAAATAGCTACCTTGATGGTTCTCTACCTCCCTTAGCCCTGTTCCTTTGCACCCAAGGTCTCCAAAATGCCTCTAGGCTCCTGAGGGTCCCCCTGCTAGCCACCCCGACTTGTTCAGCTTATTTCCAGCCTCCTTTTGACCAGAGAAACTTTTCTGGGAGTACAGATCTCAGTGTCCTTCCTAGAGGCCATGCTGACAGGGCCTGCTCTCTGTCTGGAGAGTCAAAAGGTTTCTCTTTTTCATTTTTCTCTTTCTCTTTGCTCTCACCCCTCCCCCTTTCTGGCTGCGTCTCCCTCTAGCCTGGTCAGATGTGGAACTCACTCTGTAGCCTAGGCTGGCTCAAACACATGACAGCTCCTTTACCTCAGCCTCCAACATTCTGGGCTGACAAGTGTGACCTCCAGTCTCCGTCTTTCCTTCTACAGAGGGCAGAATGAAGAGAACTTTCCTGAGGGTTTACAGGAGGACTGGATCTGGGAAAGATGACCTTCATTTAAACATGCGAAGGCCGCTTCCCAGCCGGCAGGAAACCCAGCAAATTCAGACCCAGACTCACAGCAGAAACATCTTTATTACAGTTGAGAACTCCACAGAGACTGAAGCAGAACTTTGGGGTCTTGAGCATGTGCAGCCGGGGGCAGAGACTGGCCCTCTGCAGAGCAGCTACTCGGGAATGGTCAGCAGTATGTAATTCTGTGGACAGAGCAGAGTCCCCGTATGTGACCTCACTTCTCACACAGGCCACTTTCCTGGGGCTGCTGCTGACTCTCCAGAGGGGCCCACACCTGTGCCTAAGTAAAGCCAGGGACTGAGTGGATGAGGGCACAGAGCAGAGAGGAAGTCCCGTGAGTATTTATGAGGACTGGAACACTCTAGAATATGGAGCGCTTCCTGAGATATATTGAGTGGTGAACAAAGGACATTGGGTGATGACAGCCATGGAAGGGTGTGTGTGTTGTACTGTCCAGCTCCAGATGGCGACTTTTACTTTAAATCACAGTCTGCGTGGTGCTCTCTGTAACTTCCAACCCGAACAGTGGCACAAGGCAGCCCAGAAGCGGATCAGCAAGTTAGCCTTGCTTTTCACAGGTCTAGTTATGAGGCTCGAAGGTGCTGGCTGTGTCCTGGCTCTGGCCATTCGGATCTGTCACCCTAGCTAGCACCTGGCCTGATGGCTCCAGAACTGGTGGCATCATTTTTAGGGCAATCACAAACCCTGGATTACCTGGATGTGTTCCTGCAGGCCTACTCAAGTGAGGGTTTCTCTTGACTCTCTAAGGTCCCTAGGCTGATGTTCAGGCAGGAGCATCAGTAGTGGGGGATGGGGAGTGGAAGACACTGAGTGGCCAGATGAGGCAATCCTTGCTGCCCCTCCCACGGCAAGCTTCTGAGGTGAGGCGTGAGGGCAGGAGGCCCAAGGTCTAAACTTGGGGTCCTAAAGCTCAAGTTCATTCGTCTGTCTTTTTTGTTTCTTCTTCCGTTCTGTCCTTCCTTTCTTTTTGACACAGGGTCCCATTATGTAGCCCAGCCTCCCTGGAACCCATGAGCCTCCTGCCTCCACCCCCTGAGTGCTGGGACTAAAGCATGTGCACTCCCTTGGAAATCATCTCGAGGTGAGAGAAGGAAATGAAGAGTATGTCTGAGCTCTACTTCCTACCAGCCCTCTTCTCCATTTCCCAAGATCCCTGACTCTGACTTGGTGTCTTTGCCTGTCTCTCTGTCTCCCCCTGCCCTAATCTGGAGTTTATTATGGTCATGTTCAGCTTTCAGAAGATATTTCATTCTGGGAGATGTGTTCTGTTAACTGCGAGATTATATTTCTGTCTGCCATCCAACTTGTTCTTCTGCAACTTCCTTAAAATGTTTCTTTCACCTTTTTAAAAGATATTTTTATTTTGTTTGTACCAATGTGTATGTGTGTATGGTTGTGGGTGGATGCCACGTGTGTATAGGTAGGTGCCAGTGGAAACCAGAAGTGGGCATCAGGTCCTCTGCAGCTGGAGTTCTGGGTGTTGTCAGCCACCACTGGCTCTGGGTGCTGGGATGGGAGCTTGGGTCCTCTGGAAGAGCAGTAGCACTCTTCACCACTGAGCCCCCATCCTTGGGATGTCCCTTAAATGAATTCCCCCCCTTTGGGAAGAAATGGGAGCCAGGACAGGAAGCAGGACTGGCCTGGAAACAGATCCCCAGGCAGGCCCTCTAAGCTTATCTCTGCTTCCCATCCCTGGATGTTTGCAGAGAGCAAGCAGACACTGGGTATAACAGAACTGTTTGGGAACCGGGACACCTCAGTTCTACTAGGGAGATGGGTGGTCCTGGCTAAGATAATAGCTTTGGAGGTAAAGACCCCTACTGTGTCACCATGGCCTTGCTTTCCTGCCTTTCTGAGCCTTGAGTTTCCACTCAGTCAAAGTGGGGAGAATTGTCTGTGTAAGGAAAGAAGCTCTTGATAAGCCCCATGTTCTGGCTTCCTGAGTGACCCTTGCTGACCTCTAAGTCCTCAGTCACTTCATCTATAGCAGATGTCAGTCCAGCATAGTGTGAGGTAGAGGTAATACAGAGGCAGAAGGCTTGGGAGTGGCCTAGGCTTCTAACTTTCTGCTCATTAGCTGAGCTTCATGGGGGGGGTACTCCCCCTGCACCTACCTCAGAGAAGTCCATTTGGGCTTGGCTGAAGGAGATGCCTTTGATGTTGGGCAGTGGGAGGCCATGTTCTCTGAGCCACTCTACAAGAGGAAGGCAGGAGCTCAGGCCCTGGTGGGCTGGGCTATCTGGTGGGTATGCTTGGGAGAGTCTGGGAGGCTACCCTTCCCAACCCCTAGCCAGGGGACCTTCTGTACCCCATCCCCCCTTAATCAGGCAGTCCTGAACAGCAAGTAGCCTAGAGAAAGCAAATGTTACTAGAGGTGTGCAACTTTTAACATTTCAATACAACATTGTCATCCACAAATGTGTTGGGCTGTATTCATAGTTATCCTGGGACCCATGTGTCCTGTGTGCTGCAGGTTGGATACCCCTGATCATTTCCTGGTTCCCCTACACCTTCACGTGTGCTGCCTTTTAAAAGAACATTCTTACTACATATGCCCCAGACCTGCAAACACATTGTTAGGAATCTGTCCTTCTTTGCGGCATTTAAGGAAGATTCATTTTGTTGAAGATTGAAGGTTTCCTGGTACTCAGGAAATGCATTCTCCCTGATTTTCACACTGAGAAATGCTGACATGTTGGTAGAAATGAAACATCCCACACACAAAGAGATGAGACAATCAACCGAAAATGCTAGAAATGTGGCCCTGATAGACTACATCAAAGAAGGCAAATATTCACAGATATGCTTGCTTGTTAAAAATCTGAAAACGAAGTGTCAAGTCAGTAAATTTACAGAGCTGGTCAGTTTGCTATTACTGCTTCTGTCAACTGGGCTAGCTGATTTTCCACAAATGGAGTTGTGAAAATTGAGGGCCTGGCATGGCCTCCTCCTGTGCCCACCACCCTGTGTTGAGCAGCCTTTCCTCACCCTATTTCTCTCAGCCAAGGGGCTTGGAGCGGTCTGGCATCCCCTTGCTGGCCTGATGGTCACTTGGGAGTTGGGTGTTGGGGTAGATGGAGGAAGATGAGCCCATGCATTTGTTCTTCCATTTGTCCCCATCCTGAGGACACCCCCCCCCACCCATTCTAGGTCTCTCCCATGGGCCTTGCCCAAGACTCCCTACTGCTGCTTCTTATCTCAAGTTGTTTCATACAGCCCTTCTGGGTTTCCTCAATGGCCTCACACTGTCCTTTTCTCCTCTGGGTGGGGTTGTAGTATGAGCAGCACCCATGGCACTCAGCAGCCTCCTGGTCTGGCGTTTATTTAGATCTTCATGACCATACCAATTTCTGGGCCTGGCTCACTTTCTGGGTTATTTCTTGGGTGTGACAGACAGAGCATTGAGTGAGAGCTTTGGTGGGCACAGGAGGAGTGGGCCCTATCTCCCCAGCCCCTTGCAGGTGGCATCCTTGCCTGTCTGGCTTCTCTGGCTCTGATGAACCTCTGCATTTGAGCCTCTGCCAACTTCTCAACGTGAATGTTCTCATACTATGACTCAGAGCACAAAGGCCCTCAACTGAGAAATCAGGGAGTCAGGGTTCTAGACTCAGCCTGGCCAGAGATTTGCTGGGTTACTTTGGACAGGTCACCTAACCACTCTGGGTCTGTGCAATGGGCCCATGTGTAAGATGAAAAGGCCTACTCAGATAATCCCTTAGGAATAAGTGGGGCTGGGCTGTATATCCTACGTACATTTCTTTACTGTGAGTCATAGGATAGGATGCTAAAGACACAATGAGAGACATGATGACCTGTGTCCCTGGGAAGCTCAGCATGCAGTGGAACACAGGTACTGACCAGATAACCATGGGGGTGGGTGATGGGCCCAAGGAACAGCCAAGCCAGGAAGCCTAGTGCTAGGGTATCCCCCTCCATCTTCCTCCCCAGCTGACTATACTGCCTTGTTTCAGCATCTGAGGAGCCCAGAGTAAGACAGAATTTTGGAAATTCTGGATACCTAGACGGGAGGGTGATACATTCAGCTTTCAACTGCTCTAGCAGGTACAGATCCTATCCTGCTGGTTACGCTTACAGTGTGAGCTGCCCACTTTAGCCATCCTATTGGCCTCAGCCCATCAAGCATTCTACTTGGGACCATTGACTACTAGCTCTGTAGTCGCTGAGGCTGAGTGGCTCCTCCTCTCTGAGGGCTCATTCCTTGTGACTTTACATCTTCCTGGCAGCTAGATGCTCTTCAGGCTACTTGTTCATGCTCTGAGCTTACATCAGCATTAACATCCTCTGCAACTGCATCTGAAAGCTTGGGTCTGTACTGACCCCTGCTTTGCCTGGGGTCCAGTCTCAACCCTGGCAGCTGTTTGCAGTCCCTGTGGACATGTATGGTGCTGCCTCCAGCAATGTACTGTGATGTGTGGTCTGACAGAGAGATACAGTATGACTCACCGTTATGGTGAGACAAGAACCGCCTCTTCAGGACCTTCAAGAGCAAGGTCTTCAGATGCTTTTCCTGCAATGGGAAACAGCACACAATTCAGTTCCTCCAGCTCGGCACATTCCAGCCCGGCACATTCCAGCCCAGGATTGGGTGACTCTGTTGTACAGATGCCACACAGATTTTAGAGAAATTTTGCAGATACCACCTAAAAAAATGTGCAGTGTCTTCCAAAGTGAGCTAGGCTGGCTTTGAACCTACTATCCTCCTGCATTAGCTTTTCTGGTGCTGGGATTACAGGTGCCACCACATCTGTCCACATGCCACTTTTGAAGGACTTTGGAGATCTTGGGTCAGATTAGTGAAGGGTCAAAGGAACACTGAGGGGCCCCAAAAGGACCCCCCCAGCCAGGTACCATCTCTGCAGGGAAGGAAATGGATGGGTCTATGGGAGCCCAGGACACAACTTCACAAGGACCAACTTTGGTCAGTGAGAGATACTTCTAGTACTTAGAGCTGCTGACAGTGGGACGCATTGAAACAGCAAGCCTCCCGTCCCTGGGAGTGTGCAAGAGGGTCTTGATTAGGGCTCTTGCAGATGTTTTATTTGTCTGGTGGGAGGCTGCTATTAACTACACACATAGTTTTACATGCCCAAGATGTGGGTGGCTTATACAGTATATAAATTGTCATCCTGGTCTCATGGATGTCCTGTGATATATCACAGATGAGATTCCCGACCAGAGAAAGAGTCTTGGTGCCTTTGACCCAGATTCTAAGCTAGCGAAAATCATGTGGCAAGGACCATAATATTCAGTAGGGCAGGCCTGGATTCCATCCCCAGTGAACTCTCCCTACAGTGTCTCTTGGTTTATATACTCACTCAGGCCCACCTCCCTGTGACTCTTCTTTTTAGGGTTGGAGTTTGTGACACATAGGCCTACAGAGAGGACAGGTGGCCTGTGGGGACGGGACTTCCCAAACAGGAGCAGGCTCAACTCTTGTGGGAGAGGTGCAGGTTGCATCAGCAGTGGCGTGAGCTCAGGGACTGAAGGCCAGTAGGCTCAGCCATGTTGCCCAGCTCCCTGCACCTCCGTGTTTAGCCTGGAGTACAAGATCGGCCCTTAAAAGGCTTTCCCCATCCCACATGACTCCCTACCTCCTTTCCCTTCTCTGACCCATCTGGGAATCCTGTTGGCTAGGGCCACCTTCAAAAATGCCGGTTCCTGACTCTTGTTTACTCGGCCACCACCACCTCCTGGGAGTCTCATTCTCCCTCTGCTGGCTACACCCTGCTGTTGGCCCCATTGCCTTCTCTTGGTACTGCTTTTTCTACTCTGCTCACGCTGTGTCAATGAGGCGTCCATCTCAGTCTGAGGAAGAGTCTCCCCAGTATGACCTGTCCTGCCCCTCTGATGTCCTATACTCTGCTCTAGAGCCCTGATTCTTTCCTGATTTAGTCTTGGGTCTTTGTTTACCTCTTCCCAGATGTCCCCAGCCTCTCCATTCACTGCTGCTTTGAGTCTTGGCTTTAAAAGCTCACCTCAATACATCTCCCAGACTCCTTTAAAAATGCTTCATTTCTTTTTATTTTATGTGCATTGGTGTTTTGCCATCTTGTATGTCTGTGTGAAGGTGTTGGGTCCCCTGGAACTGGACTTACAAACAGCTGTGAGCTTTCTTGTGGGCCCTCTGGAAGAACAGGTAGAACTCTGAACTGCTGAGCCCTCAGACTTCATTCTAATGTTGCTGATCTTCACACTGACCCCGATTCTCTCTTTGGTGCTATATTACCTGACTCTGTTATATAATTTGCTTTGCTAAGGCTTATATGGGCTTATGTCTGCTAGCATATGTCCAGGGGTAGGGGTGGGTGGGGAGAGAGACATTTGTGTTGATACTCGTCTGTGTACCTAAGATAAGGCTAGTCATATAGTAGGTACTCAATTAGTGTCTGTTATATATGGAAGAACAAAACAGATAAGCTAGAGCCTCAGAGACCACACTCTACCCCAGTAGGAGTTGGGGCCTCCAGGGTGAGATGAGATTAGGGACAGAGTATGACTCAGGCTTTCAGTCCTAGGCCAGCAACTTGGGACTATTTACCTGTGCATTTATGGATCCTTTAGGACACAAGGCTGAAGAAAGGGACTCACCTGCTTCTCAATGATGGTGGGGTAGGAGCCCAAGGTGACCACAGTGCTGCCAGAAGAAAGGGAATAAATCAGTGAGTGAACTGGGGGCCTAAGTACCTGTCTTTGCCTGGGCATAGCAGGGGGCTGTGAACCCTAACCACCCTCTCTCTTCCTCATCCCCCACTCCCAGCTGTCTTAGATTTTCCGAATCAAACCCATTACCTGTGTGGCATGAACTGGAGTTTTAGTGTCTGACTTCTTGAGGAGAACACAGCTTTGGAGAGGAGTTGCTGAATTGGATTGAAAGCAGACAGGCTGAGCAGAGTTGGAACCATTTCCTACAGAGCTCCCCACGCCTCTCCCTACTTCCCAACTCTTGCCCCTCAATCCTGTTCCAGTCCCATGAACTTGTGTTCTGTACTCATGACACTGTCTTCCCCCATACTCTGCCTATGTGGCCTCACTGGTGGGGCTGGCCACTCTGGGGAGGCAGGGGAGGCCAGGCCTGAACCTGAGGCAGGCCCAATGGAAAGATCTTGGTCTTGGAATAATCATTTCTGGAAGCCAGCAGGGTTCTTACTTGTGTACATGTTGGCATGACCACAGGGCCTCACACTAGGCTAGGGCTTTACAACTGATCAACAGATATAAATGACCTCATTATTATTATTATCATCATTTTTAATTTAAATTGGATACTTGCTATGTTATCCAAGTTGGTCTCAGATTCCTGGACTCAAGTGATCCCTCAAGTTCTCAAGTAGCTGGGATTATAGTGGTCACTATCACAGCTGGCTCCCCTTGGTTTTGTGGGAGTGCAGATAGGCTCTAACTCATATGTACAGGTTCAGGGCTCTTTGATAGTAGTGAGGGATAGCTAATTCTTGGTCATACAATGATGCCATCTAAGATCCAAGGACCCTTGTTCCATCCTTAGGATGCCACCCAGCACACCTGTGGTAGAGTGACTCTTCCCCTTTCTCATCTGAGGTACTTTCCAATTTTGAGGTCAGGGGTTCAGAATTGAACCATTGGAATTTGCGGCGGGGGAGCTGTATTTTCTTTCTAGAATTCTCCCCATGACGATTGGTATGGTTGCTTTGTGACTCAGCCATCCCTAGGGGAGTCCTTTCAAAGCCCTAACTGCACCCTACAGGAGGGTCTGGAGTCGGAATTTCTTCATGACTGAGGAGGTCCTTAGTGAGTAGAGAAACTAGTATGTGAATATCTTAGCCATGGGCACAGCTGCCCACATGTAGAACTGTTAGTAGATGGTGGTAGGCTTGGTCACAGCCATTCCGTCTCCCTGCCCTCGGTCTGCAGACTGGGGACCAAATCCGTGCAGTTTCACTCACCCAGGCAACTGCACCAAAGGAGACATTGTTGGTCCCCTGCAGCATCAGTAAGCCCTGCTGGATGACTGTGGCCCTGGAGCCATCAAGGCGGACTGTGGGGGGATCGGGGGCGCTGATAATCAGTCCCAGGCTCCCTCTGGTCAGATTTTGAACCTGGATGAAGTTAAAACAGGGAAGGTAGAGGGAGGCTTAGTAGACGGCTTTCCCTGGACCTGGCTTGGAAGGGTGGGAAGAAGACCCTCTTTTGAGGCAGGGGACTGGGTTTCTTGTCTAGCCCTGTAACTTCTTGCTGTGTGTCGTAGGGGAAGTTACTTGGCTCCTCTGAACTGTTGTGAGGTGAGATCACATCCTTCCTGTCCTGGGCACACACAGTACTGATTGTGGGGAATTAAAGTTCGGGATCTACCTCCGTAAGTGGTGTAGCCCGAAACAAGATTCTTATAACCCCTCTGTGCTTCACATTTTCACCCTTGTAAAGTAAAGGTAAGAACTGTACCCGCTCCGTAAAGTCATGTGAATTAATGAGCTAACTGTTGTGCTGTGCTCAAGAGACGTTAGCACCTACAGCACCACAGGCTTCTCGGCTGTAATTATTTGTCCAGCTGGTGAGCACAGAAAGCTTTGTGGAGCGGCCACAATGAGTTCAGATTCTAGAGCAGGGGCTGGGTTCAAATATAGTCCTTCCAGTTACTCAGAAGTGCTTCCTTCACCGTGTTGAGCCCTGTCTTGCTGTTATTTAGGTGAGCCTTAGCAGGGCAGGGCATGCTCATTGGTGGACAATGACAGCCCATGGTCACAGTCACTGTCTTGACTGCTTCCTCGGTTTTACGTCCTTGATACTGTAAAGAGGTGCAGTAACTTCTGGAGTCCACAGCAGAGAAATGGCACATGTCCATAAAATCTTTAGGTTCAGCCTGCCTAGCCCAGGGTGCTGGAGCAGGGGCAGGTACCATACCTACCTCTGGCTGGGGCGTCGGGGCACTCTGGGATAACAGCTCCCAGAGGCCAGTTTCCTAGAAAGGTAAAGACCAAGTCAGCTTGCAGTCCTGCAGATGTGTCCTGAGCAAAGTGGGGGCCCAGGGAGGCAGCTGCCTCTACTGGATGCACTGTCTGTACATGAGTCAGCCTCCGCTCAAGGCAAGTCACAAGTCTGGCTTCTCAGCCGTTTATCGGCAAAGGTTAACTTTCTGTGGTTTTGATAATTTTTATGCTGACATTTTTTTTTAAATATTTTTTGAGCCAGGATCTCATGTATCGTTCTTGCCTCAAACTCACTATATAGCTGAACTCCTCCTGCTCCTTCCCATAAGTTCTGGGATTACAGGTGTACACAATGCCTGAGATCAAAGGCAGGGCTTCATGTGTGCCAGGCAAACACGCTTCTCACTGAGCTACACCCACAGCCTCTTAACTACGAGAAACGCTATTAATACAGCGAAGCTGAGAGAGTGTCATAGAGAACATTTGCATGCTCTATTCAGTCTTCCATTAACAGTTCTTGCCTTTATCATACTCCTACCTATCCATCCATGCTCTACTGATTTTCAGGGAGGTATTGGGATTGAACTCATGGCCTCACACATGCTGAGCTCATTCTTGACCACTGAGCTACAGTGGATCCCTGCCCCATCCGTTTTCCAAAATCACAAATCATCACAGAGAAAACAATAGCAATGTCTGAAGTAAAAGCCACACAATGTATCTTTTCTTTTCTCTCTAAATACAATTCTCAGAGGTAACTATTGTTGACATTTTGAAGTGTGTCCAGATGGACATTTTCTGCTCACATACAAGCGTGAGCACAGAGAGGCATTCTGGCCACACAGCCCTATGCCTTGTTAGTGACACTCCGTGCCAGGACCTATAGAGCAATCTTGTTCTTACAAAGCACTGTCTTAGTTCATACTGCCTGTAGTCTCAATAAGTTTAGTGCTAACTGAGATGGGCCATGAATTTGATTTTTAGTATGTAGCAAATGAGGCCCCAAAACCCTGCAGATGTGTTCCTGCCCACCAGTGTAAGAATTTCTTCAGATGTAGGGTTCCATTCTGTCACACTTCTGAGCTGTCACACTTGTATGGGATACAGGGATAAGTGGTGGGAGACAGTAGACCTCATCTGTAGTCAATCCCATTTGTGGATGACCTTGAGCAGTCCATTTCCCCAGTGTGGGCACTCATTTGTGTAACTATTTAAAGTAACTTTCTTTGTATGATGTAAAGTTTCTGGATGTGGCATGTCCCACTTATGATGTCATGTGGGCACTTGAAAAATTTTTCAGATTTTGAAGCATTTTGGATTTCAGATCTGAGTTACAGATGCTCAACACACACACACACACACACACACACACACACACACACACACACACACTTTGCATATATAATTTCATATAATATGTAACTATAAAGTTTGAAAGAGTAAGAGAAATGGAGGGAGGTAGAGGTAGCGAGAGAGAGCGCACACATTTTCTTAGATCTTTAGATGTAGCAATCTTGAGGGGGCATTGTGAGGAGATGACATTCATATTGAGACTATTAGTGAGAGAAGAATGTGCCAGGCAGAGTTGAGAATAAGTGCAGCCTGCATGGCTAGAACGCAGGAAGTAAAGAGACAGAGCTGGAGAGAGGCCAGGGATCAGATTGCCCAGCCCCACACAGAAAGCCTGACTTTTACTCTGGGATACAGAGAAGCTGCTGCAGGCTTTTGAGCAGTGATATGGGTGGCCTTGCTCATTGTTGCCATCAGCCCTTGGGGAGAACTTATCCCCCTTGACCCGTGTGTCTCCTCAGCACTGCAGACAGAGGCCAGTCTCAGGTGTGCCTTCCCTAGCGACAATGACAATATGCAGATGGCCTTCTGGCTTCCCTGATTGCTTTAAGCAAGGCCAGATAGTTATTTATTGTAAGATTGTGCTGTTAGAACCTGGCCTCTGCCAGGCCACATGCTGTATTTACAGTGGTTTCCTCTCATAGGTTCTGACAGGCACCTTCTGAGACAGAGTCCTTAGCTAACAGACTCTCCCCTGGAAAGTGAGAACATCCAAGTCCTCACACCCTCACATCCTCACAACCCGCTCCCCACCCCTACCCTGCCTCCTGTCTGGAGATCAGGGGGTCTGGCTGCAGGGCTGTGTTCATAGGACCAGTCCACAGGAGGCTTTCATGCGTATCTGTTGTGTAAGAATGGGTATGTGTCGCAAGGAGGAGATTAAAGGCATGTCAGAGTTCCTTTTCTCAGATAAAGGGGCTTCTGTGAAGGGTTCTGAGGGAGAAATAGGAGCTAGTCAGGTTAGACTGACTGGTGGAGTCCGGGGTGGGGAGTAGACTTTTGCTGTTGGGGCCTTGGCTTTTTCATGTAAGACACAGGGCAGGAGCATTATGTCCCTCCCCCTGCCACTTCCCAGCACTCACCGAGGAGTCTTGGGGCTCCACGAAGATCTCCTGGCTGGTGTACAGACAGGACAGAATGCCATTGTAGATTTCTAGCCAAAAGGCAAAATCTGCCTTGCTGTCTTGGACTAATCCAGGGAGAGTTGGAGGAACCATATGTTTTGGGCTTGAGGTCAGATGGTGTGGGCCACAGGGAGTCACAAGCTTCAGAGAAATGATAGGAGAACGATGGTTAGTGGGGAGCTGGTGGACACCTGGTCATAGCTCACCTTGCTGACCATAGAAGGCACAGTTTCCCTTGAATCTGCCAACAGCACCACCGGAAGGAAGCCATTATGGTCATTATCTGACCACGAGGAACCTGATGCCCAGAGACATGATGTCACTCACTCAAATCCCACATGACAAGAGGTAGAGCTGAACCTCAGAGCCTGGCTTCCTGGCCCCCATCAAGCTCCACTCCGGCCTCTGAGCCCTGTCCCTCCTACCTCCCATTACAGAGAGACATCAAGGAGCATGGACAGGAGCTGGGCAGTCCTCAGCCATTCTGTCCTCAGTTTCCCCATCCGGGAGCTGCCTCAGCTGCCTTCGTGAGGGGTCGGACTCACTGCTGTCCAGCAGCCTGTGTCCACCCCATTCCCTTTGCTGACCATTCCCTTTCTCGATCCTTGCCTTCCTCTCCCCCCTCACTCCCCAGCCTGTGAAACACCATCTCGCTTTCTCTTTGCCTGTCCACTCCCAGGGGGCTCGCCAAGGGCCCGTGGCAGCCTAGGGATGCCCACCTGCACTCTCATCAGGATGGCTTCCTCTGTGAACTCCGTGCTGGTCAAATAGTACTGGAAATCACTGGGACCAGAGATGATGGGAGCTGTGGTGCAGAAACAAAACCTAACTCAGCCAGAGGTAGAGGTGGGAAGGATGCGGTGGGGGTGGGGGGGTGGGGGGTGAGGAGGGCAAGGAGACATTCCTTCTCCTCTGCTCAGCCTTAAGGTCCTTGATGGCTGAGCATATGCCCCTAGGAGAAGGGACATTTATCACACACAGACTTTGTGCCAGCTTGTTAGTATTATTCTACCAGGCCTTATCTACGGACCTTCCATTGATCTTGTTTGACAGACAGGGAAACTGAGGCTCAGAGGGAAAGTGACATATAAAGGTCACAGCTATGTTGCCCCTCCTTTTCCCCATTAGAAAGTGTCCTTCCTGTCTGTAGGACGGTCCTGTCTCTGGGTATATTCCTACACACAGTGTCTGGCACATGGCAAGGGACAGTTGACCGGCGGCAACATACGAAGAGTGATGTGTAGCAGGTCTTCCAGCAGGAAGTTGAGCAGGTCTGTGATCACAGGGCATACCTGGAGGGAAGGGAAGAGTTGGGGTGCTGCTGGCGTGAGGCTGAAGAAGAGGGGCTCTCTTGGGGGCCACACCCCTCCCCCCGGTGACTCACTATCTTCTGGAGGAGGAATGGCAGTGACTCCTCCAGGACCTCAGTCGCCAGTTCCAGCAGCTGGTTTGGCAGCAGGGTGTCTGTTCTAGGGGAGGGATGACAAGGTAGGGTCAGCTAAGCAGTGCGCTGAAGGTGTGGCCGGGGCAGGGGGAGGCTGAGCTCTATGAGGCAGGACAGCAGGAAGGCCCGCAGTGGCTATCTTTTCCTTCCTTGGCATTCCCACCTCCTCTCCATTTTCTTCTTCTTGCCTTCCCCCTCCATGTGTTTTCTCTCCAGTTTTCTGCATTATGTCTGGATTTGTATTCTCTCCTTCATAAAGGTCATTGGGCTTTTCAAGCAGGAAGTGGCCCTACTAGCAATGGAGAGATCCTGTCCTGCTTGCTGGAGGTTTTGGGTCGTGTAAATAGATGAATTATAGATCCCCTTCGGTGTCAGCTTCTGCACTGTCTCCCTCCCCAGGACCACTCCATGTGGGCTGGCTACTATAAGCAATGCAACCAACCGAGGCTTCCAGAAGTCAAACCCTGGCCAGGACCCACTGTGTGGAGTAGCTAAGCAGAGGCTGAGTCTTAACCATGGCCTTCAGTGTGGAGGCAGGAGAGGCTGACAGGTGGTAGCCCCTGCTCTGAGTTTCAGAGAAGGACCAGAGAGGGCTGGGCCAGTACAGGAAGAGCCACCATCTATCACACCAACGGGAGGCTTAGAAACACCAGGTACTCACTGCTCCAGGATCTCAATGTTCAGGCTTCCAGGTGGCGTATGGCACTCCTCGAAGACCACCTGGGTCTTGTTCCCTATCTGTTCTAGCTTTACTCCAATGCGTATGTTCTTGATGGCTTCTAGCCACAGGATCCTGTAGGGACAGTATATCTGGACAAGCTCCCAGCCAGACTCCAAGGTTGAGACCAGAAGTCATGAACTGGTTGATGCTGCTGCTGGTAGGCAGGCGTTAGAAAGTAGGAGAGCTCTTTAAAATATGGTATCTGCTGGCAGACTGGGCAGCACTGAGCCAACGTCCTCACAGGGCAACAGAAAAATGTACTGTTTGCCTTGGAGATGGGACACATGCGCTCCCGTTTGCCAAGGTCCATGGGTCATGAATCTTACTATTGATTGACACACTATCCTAACCAAGGCAATAATACCTTCCTCAGGGAGCAGAAACATATTTCTCAGGACCCCTTGACTCTGTCATAGCATTTCCTTGGGCTTGATCTCCCATCCAAGCTCTGACTACGGGCCTTGCTTAGCTTCCAACATTGCATAAGATCAGATGCATTCCAGGGGAAATGGTCATAGACTGCTCCATCATTAATGGTAAAGTCACACCAAAAGTCATCTTCACAAGAAAGGCAGGATCTGGCATATTCCCAAAGAGCACTGTGACGCTCCCTGCTTCCCAACCAACATGGGTCTGTATCAGTGCTGTTGCGGGTGGCCACATATACAACCACTCACCGTTCAGAGATGTGCAGGTGGACACTTGGCTTACTGTAGTAGGAAACTGGAATTATACCTGGTTATAGACTCATGCCCAGGAAATTGATGCTCTTGCTTCAGCTGCTCAGGCCAGAAAACCCAGACTCTTCCCAGACTTCCCCATTAGTGCCAGTGTGCCCACATGACAGATATTATGGGAGGGGCCCTCGGTGCAGACTCACTATGTGATCCTGGGCAGGGCTCCTCCCCATTCTATGTCTCAGTTTCCCCATAGGCCAGTCTTTGAAATGTGCCCGAGTGGAAAGGACTTGTTAGTCGTGCTCACTGGAAGCATGTGGGGAGGAAGTACCATGGGTACTTACTCCAGGAGTGAGAGGTACAGTTTGCAGCGCAGTGTGATCTGCAGCAGGCTGTCACTTAGAATTTCCAGGGTGACTTCTGGTCCCTTGGCATCTTCTATGACCAACCTATGGGAGGCATGGGGGTGAGATGTCTGGCTCCATGCATGTCTGGAGTCTAGGATGGGAGCTGATGCCAGGAGAAGAGGAGATGGCTTTGGGGTAGCCTGTCCTTTCCCTCTGACTTGCCAGAGACCACAGAACTCAGCTTTTCATCTCTACGCCTTGAAGATCTTAACCTTCTCTGGATCAGCCTCTAAAAAACCAGGAACCATGGCTTAAGTCTATGCGCACATGGCCATCTGAATCCAGGTACAAGCCTCGGGGACCAAGGCTATGGCTCAGTTGGAGAAGCCTTGTCTAACATACATGGGATCCTGGGGTTGATCCCCAGGTCTAGGGAATGAGGCTCTATGGGCTTCTCAAGAGAAAAGCCAGCAGGCAAGAATGTGGAGAAGCAGGAGTCCTGGTAGCCCCTCTGCCATCCATGGTCTCTGCTGAGCATCCTCAAGCATTGTACTCCCTCCTGAGGCTTCAGATGCCTCCCATCCCTGGGCTCAGAGGGCTCAGGACTGCACTATGGGCATGGGTATTGGCTGGTGACTCATTTGGAACCAACACATTTTATCACAGGGGAAACCTGGTCACCAGCATGGAGCTTTCTGGAAGGGATTCTTCCCCCTGTTTGTTTCAAAGCAGGGTCTCATACACCCTGGGCTAGTTTCACACCTCCTATATAGCTAAGGATGGAACTTGTGATGCTCTTGCTAAGCCTGAAGGATAGTTTTAGGATCAGACCATGTGGCATTTTCTTTTGTCCATTCCAAGCCATGTCTTTGGATAGGAGAGGCTTGTAGCCATGGCATTCCTACCCAGGTGGAGTCAGTGGACAGTACCAGTACTTGGCATGGCTGGGATAGGATTAGCCTATGCTGTCTCACAAGTCTCTCTGGGCAGTTCTCCCCACACTATAGTTTCATGACTTCTCATTCCATTTCATACCCATCAGAAAATCCCATTTTGAACCTGGGGTCTTAGGACCCATGGGTCTGTCCTTGTTTTTGTTGGGGAGGGACTCATACACACGGGCTAAGCCTGAGTGGCTATGCAGGTCTCCTTGAGGGAGGCATGCCTCCAATCAAAATCAGTACCATTCATTTAGGAAAGTTCTTGTTTTGCTGGGAGGCTCCAACCCCGGGCTTTCAGGGCTGAACAGACAACATAGCGGGGCATCTGGGGACCGGCTAAAGGACTATAGCTGGCACTAACATTTGACATGTGGAAGGTCAGGATAGGTGTAGCAAGATTTTCTTTTTAAGAACAATCAGAATTATGGGTTATGCTGCCTCCAAGTTTAAGCTGGCCCCAAGTACTCCAGAACGTGACCTTATTTAGAAAGACACTGACTGTCGACATGACTAGTAAGGATGAAGTCATTCTAGAGTAGCCTAGCTATAACCAAACATGGCTGTGTTCTTGTAGAAATAGAATTTGGACCCAGGGAGGATGTCCTGTGAGATGGCAATATCAGGCCTCTGGTACCAGCACCAGTGATTTCTAGTGGATGCCAGGAGCAAGAGTTGAGCCATGCTTCTAGGAAGCAGCTGCAGACCCCTGCCCTGGCCTTTCTCTTCCAAAGGAAGATCACTTGACTCTGAACACTTTAGTGTGCCTGTCCCAGAAAACTCATACAATTGGGAAACCTGGATTTTGAGAAAAATTCATGGGATTCAAACTGTAACTACTTAGGAAACACTATTCAGATTTGTAAAGCATGGAGTGGGGGACCACAGAGGAGGCTACACTGCCAACCCCCACCCATCTCTGTTCCACTCGACAGGGAAAAGCCTCCTGAGGGAGAAGAGAGACAGAGGCTGCCTCTCCGATCACTCACCCAGCTGTCTCTAGTAGCTTCTTCAGCTCAGGCATGGTCTTCCCAGAGAGCAGGTCCCCCACGAGTGACAGGTCCAACCCATTCTTCTTCCCAACAAACTCCTTTCTGACGAAAGGCAGGGAGTCCAGGACAGACACACCTTCACTTGGGGATCCAGTCACAGGCATCCTGATCATATCCTTCAGGACCTGATGCTCTGCGAATAGATCTGAAATATCTGGGGACAGAACATCTCCTCAGGGTTCATTCAGCCATTCAGTAAATGCCCACTGGCACCTGTGCCCAGCTGACAGATAAGACAGCCAATCAGCAACAAGTTTTTATGAAGAGACCAGAGCTCAAGTTGGTCTCAAACTACTGGGCTCAAGTCATTCTCCTGGCTTAGTCTCACCTTGCTACCAAGCTCCGCTAGCAAGTCTTAGTCTGCTGGGATCAGGGAGCAGCATGACTCCCACTGCCCTGGAGTTGACACACTAGTCAGGGAGAAAGAAAAACTAGTACTCAGGTGAGCAAGTAACTTATGTTTTGTTACAAAGAAAATATAACAGGTCTGAGTCAAAGCAGGATGAGTCAGGAGTGTCTGCTTCCAGCATGATGGTCAGGCAGGGCTGCTCTAAGGAGGAGGAAGACGCTTGGGACAGACATCTCAAGAAAGTCAATGATCTCATTATGGAAGGGTCTAGGGAGACCAATAGCTCATGCAAAGGCCTCAAGGTTATGAACTTGGTGAATTTGCAAACCAGATCTTTGAGCTGGGACAAGTACCTCACAGACAAGAGGCAGGCAGGACAGTACACAGACAGACAGGTTGGCAGGTGCTGTATCTGGACATGACCATTGGGGTTTTGCCAGAGGACTGTGGGAACCCAGAGGGATAGACCTAAGTGCTACTGGGAGATCAGAAGAAGTTTCTTCAGGAGAGGAGCTGAGGGCTTTGTCTTCCAGGCCCAGTCAGAGTACACTACATTGAGAAGGAGAGAAAGGGAGAAGGGCCCACACCAGGCCAGGAGGCAGCCATGACCTCTATGCAGTAGATGTGGAAGGTAGTGGGGAAGACACTGGAGGTCTGGGGCTTTGAATGTCAGGGTGAGGACTACTCATGACAAGTGTTAGAACAGAGGAGAGACAAGGGCAGCACAGAGGACCAGGGAGGCCAGAGGAGGAGAAGCCCAGAGAGCTGTCCCCAGCTCTCTGTCTTGGAGGTCATGCCCCTCCAATCTCGTTCCTTGAGACTCACCTGTTTCCAGCTGGCTCCAGCTGACCCTCAGGAGGAGAGGACTATGGGTCATCCCTTGGGCTTGGTGCAGCAGCCCCCAGCTTAGCAGCAGTGTCCACAGCAGCAACATTCTCCTGTTAGGACCTGTGGCCATGGAAGTGAGAGCTTTTGTCCCCTGCAAGGATGTGCATCCCTGTGTCCCCCACTCTGTACCCCATAATCATCTTCTTATGTCCTAACAGTCCTGTTCTGGGTCAGACTCACTCATGGTAACACAATAAGCGGCAGAGCTTGGATCCAAACCCAGCATGACTGGGTGCTAAGATCCTCCGCTTTATTTCACCGTGTGAAGATAGGGCATGGCCTGAGTATGCGGGTGCTGTCTTTTTTTGCCCTTACCACTCCCCGAATAGGACCTTCTAGAATCTCTCAGGATGGTGTCACTGCTTTCTTAAAGGTCTACTCTTATAAGCCAAGCTCTGGAGTGAGGGGTGGGCATGTGATGAAAAGTCAAGGCCCCTGGCCAGGGCTTGGCACACTTGAGAGTTCTTCGGGGAAAGACTCACTCCTCTTGGCCTTGTGTAGCCAGGGGCTTTTGGCCAAAACTAATAAAGCCTAGTACTGAGGTGGGAGGGGGCAGGGCGGAGGGACAAGCTCAGAACATGGCTTCCAGACCCCAAGGAGGAAGTGGGTCAGGCGTGGGCCTTCCCCTTGGCACATCTTCAGCTCTCGTGAGGGGTGCAAGATGTGACTGGCACTGAACCCAAGGGGGGTGAGGATATGTGCGTGTGTGTGTGTGCCTGTGTGCCTGTGTGTGTGTGTGTGTGTACGTGTGTGTGTGCGTACGTGTGTGTGTGCACGTGCGTGTGTGTATGTGTGCGTGTATGTGTGTGTGCATGTGTGCGTGCGTGTGTGTGTGTGTGTGTGTGTGTGTGTATGTGTAGCAGTTGAAGGGCAAAGATGAGGCTGTCAGTGTCCATGGCTACCTTGTCACTGCTATTCCTTTGCCTTTCCTATGTATGTCACCTTGGCTCTCATCTCATTTCTGCCCAGATGTGGTCACCAAAATTACAGACAGGCCCTGGAATGGTTGCTCTGACTGGGTAGGAGCTGAGTAATGGAGAACAAGTCATGTTCATTTCCTTCTAAGCCTCATTCAGAATATGATAAATGTATCTATGGCTTTGGGGGGGTGGTGAAGGTCACTGTGACAGCTCAAACCATGTGAGCACAGGGCCCAGTGCACAGGAAGGCTTAACAAGCTGCTGTGACTATTTACATTCTATACATAAGGGAGCCGAGATGCAGAGGGGTAGGTGCTTCCATCAAGGTCTGGTAGCATGCCCAGGAAGAGCTGGGATTCGATGCTGGGGCCCAGAAAGGGCACCAAGATTTGGTGGTTCTACCACAGCAGTTCCAGGCCTGAGTTCTTTGCCACCTATCTGTGCAGAGACCCTGCCTTGTGGGGACTCAGCCCCCAGTTTCTCCTTCATGCGTCTAGTCAGGTAAGCACAGCTCCTTCATTGTTGGGTGGTGTGGCCGTCCCATGGCAGGCAGGACAACCTCCAGTTGGCTTGGGATTTGCTACAGAATCTTCTACTTTACAACTCAAGGCACAAGCAGGACAAGTGCTAGCTCCAATTTTATTTTCTTTTTGTTTCAAACTTAGTTCTTTGAGATTATAATATCAGTATATCATTTCTCCCCTGCCTCTCCACCCTTTCCTCCATGTGTTCCAGCTCTCACCTGGAGACTCAGGGCTGGGAACTGGTGGAAGATGGAGCTCCAGGAAGCAGGATCCCAGGAAGTGTAGGCAGGGCTCACCTTCAGCAAACAGAGCAGACTGGTAGCAAATGTTCGAGTGATTTGGTGGAATATGTTGGAGAAGAATAGGCTCTTTTGTTTAAGATTTGTATTTTTTTAAATGTATGTGTAGGTGTGTATGCCTGCATGAGTTTATGTGAACCACATGTATGCATGTACTTTGGCAGCCAGAGGGCACCAGATTTCCTGAAACTGTAGTTCCATGCAGTTGTGAGCTGCCTGATATAGGTAATGGGTCCTCCATAAGAACAGTAAACACTCTCAATCTCTGGTCAACCTCTCCAGCCCAAAGAGTGGGATCTTTTTTATTTTATTTTATTTAATGTGCATGGGTGTTTTGCTTGTCTTTATGTCTTGTATATTCATATGTGTGTTTGGTGCACACAGAGGCCAGAAAGAAGGATTTTGATTCTCCTGCACTGGAGTTACAGGTGGTTGGAAGCCTTGACATGGGCTCTGGGAACTGAACCCAGATACTCTAGAGCAGCAATCAAGTGATATATGCCTTTACCACTGATACATCTCTCCAGGCCCAAGATTTGGATCTTCTCGAAACATGGTCTTGTGATATAGCCTAGGCTGGTCTCCAACTAGTAATCCCCCTGCCTCAGCCTTCCATCTGTGATCATTAAAGGGTGTCCCTGAAGGACACTATGTAGGATATCACCTGGAATTTCCTCTTTGCTGTTTCTGAGACTCAGGTTAAAGATAAGGAGTTTTCTGTCTGTCAAGGAAGGGTACAGAGGCTCAGAGCCCTGCCTTTGCGATTTGGGAACCTGTACCTCTAGTGCCTCCCTTCTCTAGTCAGGGAAGGCAGTTTCAGGGTCTTGTCATTGCAGGCCAGCACAGGAGCAGTTACTCTCCTTTCTCTTGGAAGGTAAAGAACAGAAGAGAGGTGGTGAGGAAGAAGCCTAGACAAGCCTGCATTGGCATGCTGCTGGCTGCTAATTGGTGCCGGTGGTTAATTACCAGAGCCCCAGTTTGTCACTTAAGTGAGGGTAGAGTTTTGCCATAAGCTGTGGGGAAGGTAGATGATTAGTCATCTCTAAGATCCCTCTAGTGTTACCCACACGGAGCAAATGATCTTGGTTTGGGGTCCCCAGAAGTAGGCCGATACCCAGTGGCATGTATCTGGGAGATGACCCACACAACTCTGGGGAGTGGGATGTGACCAGCTGCTTAGAGCACCCAAGCTCCTCCCTGTGGAATTGCTGAAGGCCACAGGAGAGCTTGGGCCTCAGAACTGCTCTTTGTCTGTGGAGTAAGGATCTTGGGCTTCTTCACCTGCCACCCGAGGAGGCCCCAGGGGATGATGGCTGTGGAGAGCCTTGGCCATAGCTGTGTTAGGAAAAGGTCTTCATGCTTGCCCACTCAAATCTGGACGATCCTGCCTTATGGGGAACAGTGGCACTACAGACCAGAGGTCTGACAGAGATTGTGTTTTGATACCCAGTACTGTCCCTTCCCAGACACTATCCCTCTCTTTCTGCAAGGGCTCTTGTGTGACTGAAGGCTGTGGTTGGGTGTGGGCAAAACCCATGGCTAAAGAACAGAGGACTATTGTCTTATCCCAGAACCCTGGGGCTTCAGGGAAGCCATGGAGACAATGGGCCCTCATGCAGGTCTGAGTAGAACAGGCCTTGGTGATAAAGTGTTCCCTTAGGTCAGGTGACAAGTGTCTGTGGTACCACTGGCTGAGTGCCTAGTGGGTATTGCATTTAATCTTCACCTCAGGCCTGCAAGGTGAGAACCATGAGAAGGGCAAAGAGGCCCACCCAGGGGAAGCTGCATCTTGTTGTCTGTCTCCAGAGCCACAGGGTTCAGAGAGCATATGACCCACCTGCCAACAAGATCAACAAAGTGGGTTCCGCCAATCAAAAGCCATCCAAAATGGAGGTGGTCCCAACATGGCTACTATCCTTCTGTGGTCATGCAGTTTCCATATGACAAAGATTTGTTCAGGTTGGCTCAGAGTTGTCTGAACCCTGCCCATATGTCTCTGTCTATATCCTAGGCCTGCCAGAGATAGAATGACTCCCATGATGGACAAAACCACCCTGACGACAGGCGCCACTGGCAAGTGTTTATTGATTGCAGGGGAATAGTCTACATAGATGGCTCTCACACTTCCAGCTGGGACCTTGCCTGTGCTGGCCAGCTACTATCCAGGTCTTCTTCATGAGAGAGGAGAGCCAGAGTTCTAGGAGAAGGCTGGAGTGAGCTTGAGGGCACCCTGGAATTGAAGAGCAGTCAATCTGGTTAGATTTTTGCTTTGGCTTTCACTTCCTGCTTTTTTGGGGGGGGTTACCCTGCTTTTGTCTTCCATGAAGGAAGTCCTGGTGTTGGGAGAACAGTCATGACCTTGAACATGCATGTGCAGAACACACAACATGGTTTTAAGTGGAGAGTTTGTATATGAACAGTAATTTCTTCCATTACTCTGTGGCCTAGTCAAAGCGTTTGTGCACAGTGGCTAGATTGTATATGACAATGTCCTCAAGCCCACAGTGGAACTCTAAGAAACTTCATTAATGCAGATTCCTGGCTGTCTCTAGAGGACACCTGGATCTTAAACAATTGTCTATTTAAAAATAAATCAAAACAAAATTAAGTGTAATGATAAAACTTGCTCTGGCCTATTCCCCGAGATTGTATTGTGATCTCTCCACAGCTCCAAGCAAAGTGGAAGTGAACGATGAGCATTGTCTTGTGTGTTCTATCATCTCCTCTCACGTACTGGCTTTAGCTCACTCTGTTTTTCACTCTCTTCACACTAATTTAAATGTGTGGTGCCACCCAGCTATAGAACACAGCCAATGAATTGCTGGCTACAGAGACACCAATAGAGCAAAATAGGACATTTGGAGGTAGGGGGATACGGATTTAGATCTGTGGATTTCTCCATAATTAAATGGATCAGGAGCTCTGTGATCCTAACGCACAGCTTGGGGACAAATAGGGGCTTGTAAGAGTCACAGGTTTGGCCCAAAGTACCTCTGTAGAGCGAGGCTGAACACCTTGTCACAGAAGGGTGGTCAGCATGTCATCTGTGGGCTCTCTCATCACTGTCTGTTTTAGCATCCCTTCCTTTTTCTAAAGAGCCAGAGGTTTCCTTCTGTTTTGTTCATTGTTGTGGCCAGCGTCTGTACATAGTAGGGGCTTAATAAATGTCCACTAGCCAGCTGACCAAGATGGGCACTTCATTGGCTGGGCTTCATTGGCTGAAGAAGTTGGGGCAAGAGGTTGTCGGGGCAGGTTTCTAATGCAAATCCTGACTCTGCTACCAACCCTTTCCTGGCAGAAGCCAGGAGTGTAACTTGTTTACCGACCACTGAATCAAACACCTAGTGTGTGTCAGGCCTTGCTGACTACACTGGGTACAGCTGCACAGAGAACTCAGCAGTAACTCTGGTCTCCCCAGGCTGAGGCCTCTTAGCCACACAGGTGTGTGTGTGTGTGTAATCTGAAATCTGCAGCATCGAGTGCTACTTCATATCCAAGACCTCTTGCTCATCTTTCCTGGAACAGTAAACATCTCAGCCTCAGGGCCTTTGAACTTGCTGGTCGTTTTGACCGGACGCTTTCCCCACTATCCACAGGGTACCAGCAAACATCGCCTTTTCAGAGAGGCTTTCCATGTCCACCCCATCAAAACCGGCATCCCACTTTCTCTTCTGAGTCAGCCTTCCTTTCCTTCCCAGCCCTTATTTACTTGATTTTATTTATTAGTTTACCTAGGTGTCTCTCTTGATAGAATGTAGGCTTTTCTGGAGGGACAGTGTTTTCTGTTTGTATGGTCAGAAGCAATAGGAGCCATGCCCCGTGCATATTATACCCTTAAGAAATATTCCTGAATAAGTGAGTGAAGGGATGAATGATGACCAGCAGGGTGGGACGAGCACTGATTTTTCACTTACAGGTGCCTTTACCCTGACAGTATCAGGAGCAGTGGCGTGTAGGTCACCCCAGCCCAGACGGTTTGTTTCCACATGCCTCTCACCTTATTCACGGACCACAAAGACTTCTCATATCCCAGGGCTCTCACCATTGCCATGGGGATTCCAGTTCTCAGTTTGCCTGAAATAACAAATGTACTCAGACAGTGGTGGGTCAGCGTAGGCCTGGGTGGCAGTGGGCATGATCGCAGTTCTGGGTGGCGAGCCTGGCATCTTGCACGTAGGACCTGCTCTGTTTTTCTCTTTCTGCCTGCCTGCCCTCTGCTCTGGCATTTGCCTAGCCCTATCTGACCCTCTGGCATCAGCTTCTGGTTGTTCCACAATGCACCTCACATCCTTTAATACTCTTGCTCAAGAACCACCATGGCTTCCATCTCCCACTGCAACAGTTTCTCTACTTGAGATTTTCTACTCACAGAGCAAAATTTAAATCTCCACTCCTCATGCACAGTGATGATGTTACAGGGTACCAGATCTCTCCACCCCTCACACATGGTGATGATGCCCCAGGTACCAGTCTCCCAATCCCTCACGTGCATCATCTCATTCTCATCTCTGAAGAAAGTACTCTTATTTATCCCTTTCGCAGCTGCAGAACCCAAGGCTCATAAGGACTGGGCAGCTTGTTCTAGGCCAGGTAGCTAGCAAGAGGAATTGGGTACTTGAGCTCAGTTTGCCTACGGCCCCTTGAGTGAACTCTAGCTGTCTGTTTGCACTTAGTTCTATCTAGCCTTATGAATCTGGTGTCTGCCAGTTCCTCCCTGCCTGATTTAGAACTGTCATTAGTAAAGGACCAGGCTGGGAGGGGGATTCAGGAGGGGAGGTAGGAGAGTCTTTTCCAGTTGATGATCAAGAAGATTCCCTGGAGCAGGAAGAATTCAACCTAGGCTTAGAAGATGGGTAGGTGTGGTGGTTTGAAAGAAAATGACCCACAAAGGGAGTGGTACTATTAGGAGGTGTGGCCTTGTTGGAGGAAGTGTATCACTGTGGGGGTGGGCTTTGAGTTCTCCTATGCTCAAGTTACTCCCAGTGTCACAGTCTACTTCCTGTTGCCTGCTGATGATGTAGCCAGCAGCATGTCTGCCTACATGCTGCTACCATGCTCTCTGCCATGATGATAATAGACTAAACCCATGAACTGTAAGTGAGCCACCACAATGAAATGTTTTCCTTATAAGATTTTCCATAGTTATGGTGTCTCTTTACAGCAATAGAAACCTCAACTAAGACAGAAGCTGGTACCGGGGACTGGGGTATTGCTGTGATAGTCCTGATCAAGTTTTTGTTTGGAGGAATTTCTATTTCAGTACAGTAGGAAAGCAAGTAGAATGCTTTAAATACTGCTATATGGGCCATACTAGTTAGAGGCATGGAAGACAATGATGCTGAGAATTATCTCAACAGTGGTGATCAAGAAGTTTCAGAGGAGGAGAATATTAACATGTGGCCTAGAGATAATTCTTGTGATATTTTGGTGAAGAAAGTGGCTGCTTTGCCGTTGTCTGAAGTGTATGCCTTGAGGCTAAAGTGAAGAGCTTTGGATTAATTCCATTGGCAGAGGAAATCTCAAACAGCCTAATATAGACTCTGTTGTGTGGTTGTTAGTGAAAACTTTGATCAAGATTTATAATGAAAAGGAATAAGTTAAGCAAATAAAAATATAAAATGTACAGATTGAGAAGAGGGGCATCAATAAGTGGAATAGAGCTAAATCCTGTGTTCAAGGAAATAAACAGATTAAGAAATGAAATAAAAGGAGTGGTGATCTCAGGGCAAGATCCTACCCAGCTAAGTTTCCTACTTGTGAAAAGGAACTAAAGAAAAGCTTAGAGCCAGGTATGGTGGTGCACACCTTTAATCCCAGCACCCCAGAAGCAGAGGCTATTGGATCTCTGAGTTTAAGACCAGCCTGGTCTACAGAGTGAGTTCCAGAACAGCCAAGTTTAGGCAGTGAAGGTAATCATCAAAACCAGAAAGATGGTGAAGATGTAATTGAGCAAGGGGACCATGTTCCAGCCCCAGCAAGCATCAGAACTTGGCATCTTCAGCCATGTGGTTCTGGCTTTAGAGATAAGGATAGAAGAAAAAGGTTATGAATGTAATTTGCCTCCATGTCTAAGGAATACCTCTAAGACCAGGCAATGCTAGGGATATCCCTGAATGTAGGCCTAGAAAGGTCATTGCATGAAGCTGTGAAGTTGAACCCTGGATTGCCTTGAAGACCCCACGATGTTGGAGATGCCAGAGCCATGGGATGCCTGCCAAGGAGAGCTGCTATCAAGGAGTAGAACCAGCCCAAGAGAAAGAAGTGTGTTTCAGTCAACAAAACTGAAAGGAGCTAGAGATCTAAAGGGCACTTTGATGTCAGACATGAAGATGCAGAGTTTGGAGTTTGTCCATCTGGGTTTTGATATTGCTTTGGTTTAGTATTTCCTTACTATGCTGCCTTCCCTACATTTTGGAATGGTAATGTATATTCTGTGCCATTATATGTTGGAAGGATATGATCTGCTTTTTGATTTTGATTTTACAGAGGATTACAATTAAGAGATTGTATGAATCTCAAAAGAGACTTTGAACTTTAGACGTTTGAATAAATTTGAGACTGCTATAGACCATAGGGACTTTTGAAGTTGGGCTGAACACAATTTTGCTTTATAATATAGCTATAAGCCTTTGGAGGCCAGGGAGTGCAATACAGTAGTTTGAAAGAAAATGACCCCTAAAGGGAGTGGCACTATTAGGAGGTGTGACCTTGTTAGAGGAAGTGTGTCACTGTGGAGATGGGCTTTGAGTTCGCCTATGCACAAGCTACTTACTCCCAGTGTCACAGTCTACTTTCTGTTACCTTCTGATGAAGATGTAGCCAGCACCATGTCTGCCTGCATGCTGCCTTGCTCTCTGCCATGATGATAATGAACTAAACTTCTGAACTGTAAGGGAGCCACCTCAATTAAATGTCTTCCTTTATAAGAGTTTTGTTCATAGTGTCTCTTCACAGCAATAGAAACACTAAGACATTGGGACATGAATAAGAGGGTCCCCAGGTGAAGGCAGAAGGTTCAGCAGCTTAGGAAAGGGCTGAGGGACTCACCATTCACATTGGGCAGCAATGTGTATTCAAGGATCTTGGTCAGGGTGCCCTTCATGGTTTCAGGCTGTGAGGAAGAGCAAGGCTCATTGTCAGGTCCTCTGGGTTATTACAGGTTTCCTTATTCTTCCATGACAAGGGTACCCAGCAGACATCTTGGAATACCAGGTCTCCTGCAGGCTGGAGCTGCCTTGGTTGGACCAGATAGACCGCAGAGAGGCCCTCACTGCTCTGGCTGTGGCTCATTGAAAATGCCCTACACTCAGGGACTTTGTACCAGCTGGAAGCACCCAAGGGAATTCTTCTTTTAAAGAAAAGCCAGGTGTCCAGATTTTCACAAACTTTGCATTAAAATATTTTTAAAACAGAATTCATAAAAACCAATGAAATGTCATGCGTGGTAATGGACAACTATAATCTCAGCAATCAGAGGGTAGAGGCAGGAGGATTGTCATGAATTTCAAGACCAGCTCCAGAGCTACATGGTGAGACCCTCTCTTCAAAAAACAAAACCAAACAAAAGCCACCAGCAACAAAATAAAGCAAAGGAAAATACAAAACAAACAGGCAAAACTACCTATAACAACAACAAAACCCAAAAATAATACAAAACAAAACAAACCCAAGAGCTGAAGATAAGACTCAGCTCAGTTGAGTTCTCTTCAGGCTAGGGACTTGAGAAATAGGACCAGGGAAAAGGGGCTGCCCAGGGTGGGTGGAGGAGCTTTGTTTATAATAGAGAGCAGGCTCGGATCTGTACATGATTAGTGTTCCTTGCTATATCTGCATACAGTTGGTGCTCAGCAGAAACTGGTGCAGGCCAGACTTCGGAGGGTAGTGAGGAGACCCCAGCTCACCCTGGAGTTCCTTTGATGTCTCTTTAAAGCAAATCCTGGATAGTGTCTCATTTTAGAATGGCCCATTCTGGCCCCAGTGCCCTTAGAGATAATCTGTTAATACTTACGTTGAACAGCTTAATATCTGAGATCATCAGCTTGATGCGTTCAATACTGTAACAGAAGATACCCGTGAGAGTAGTTCCTTGGGGTTTCAGTCAATAATTTCATTTATTGAGGACCTGCTGTGTGCCAGGCACAGGCAGGCTCTCATGAGACAACGGTGAAGCAGGGAAAGTACTTGCTTCATGGTGGCACAATCTAAAGGGGGTGGCCAGTGGCCCAAAGGACAGGAAATCACCGAGGAATGAGGGAGGATTGGTGAACTAGTTTGCTCAAGTCCTTTCTAAAAGGGTACTTAATTCCTATTCAGCGACTCATGTAGAAATACCAGCCTGGGTAATGGAATAGTTTTATTTCTATCTATCTGTCTATCTATCTATCTATCTATCTATCTATCTATCTATCTATCTATCTATCTTCTGTCTGCCTATCTTCTACAGTCTACCACCCATTTATCATCTATTTGTCTTCTATCTTTCTCTTTCTATCTACTATCTATCTACCTATATATCAACCATCTGTCTGTCTTCTAAAGTCTACCATATATCTATGTATCTATATACCTACCTACCTATCTATTTATCTATGGCTATCTATCTATTATCTATTTATTAGTCAATCAATCAATTAATCAATCAATCATCTATCATCTACCATCTTCTACATAGCTATCATCTTACCCTGTATGGGCTCATCAAAATCTCCCCTGAGCCTAACTTTATCGCCCGAGTCTCCAGTTGGAATCCCTGAACTCAGTCTGGGACAGGAGGTGGTAGACTTTGCAGGACTGGCAGGGACACAGAGTTCATTTCTGTGCTTGGCCCCCAAGGATTTAGTACCTGGGGCTGTTACTGCCTCTGTCTTGAAAAATTTCAGAATGGGCCATTTTAAGCCTGGGGTGGTGCATGGCAGGCCAGTCCTGTTGTGGAATTAGCTTGTTCTGTGTCTCCTGTAAAGTCCCTTCATTTTCTATTTGGAATTCAGGCCTTAAGGCAGATCAGGCCTGGTAAGGCAGCCTTGTCATCAGCTGTATCTGGTGCCCCCTACTGGTGGTTTAGAGAAACCAGCAATCAGTGGCTCCTCACACAGATGCACACATTTACCTGATGTTACTGAAGTTGATCATAAGCCGGTCACCCTCTGTGAAAAACCGAGCTTCATAATTGGCCTCCTGCAACAAGAGAACCCAGCCCCTATTTTTTAAAAGAAAATATCTAGAAGGAGGGTTATACAGGAAAGATTGGGGGGTCAAGGAAATCTGATCTGACTTTCGGCTACTGGCTGTGTGACCTTGGGAAATAGTTTTACCTCTCTGGGCCTCACTTCCCATTCCCTAGTCCTGGTCCACTTGTGACAGTTCAGGCTGGGAATGACAATTCCAACACAGTCAACATGTGCTGGCTGCTGACTGTGTTTCAGGCAGTTCAAATGTTTTCTTCATTAAGCCCACCATCCCTTGAGGGGACCCTGACAGTTCCGTGGTGTCCATGGGCAGGAATGGAAAGACAGAGGAGGTCAGTGGCTCTGGTAAGACCTAAGAACCACTGATATGATTGCAAAGCTTAGAGGCTAAGTCAGGCTTGACATACGGGCTCAAGGCTTGCATGACCCTGAGGCCCAAATGCTGGGCTCCGTTATAGCAGAGCCTTGAGAACCAATTTCTTCTGCAGAGCTTCCCATTGGTCATGGAGGGGGTCATTAGGGAGTGAGGTTGGCCTGGGAAGCGGGTTCCCACACCGTCTTTTACTGCCAGGCTAGAATGTCAAGATGCACTCTCTGGAGGCACCAACACACCTACAGTCTGTGAAAGGCACCCCTGAGATTGTGTGGTGTACAACTGAACATAGAGACCCTGCAATGAGGCGTCAACTCCTCCTACTCACAGTGGGTACTGCTCACACCCCCTTTGGGTAAGCCTGGCTGGCCTCACTCATGAGCCTACCTTTCTCCAGTCTTCTCTTTCCTCTGCTGTGCATGTGGTTTCCCTGCTCTGACCCACCCCTTCCTTCCAGGAGCTGCTGAGCTGCTGCCTGTTGCCTGTTCTCTGGAAAATGCCCCTAGCTGGATGGAGCTGCCTTGATGGGAGTTATGGTCCCTCTATCCCTAAGCCTGCTTACTGGTGGCTAGTAACTGGCTGATTGGCCCCCCAAATTCTTGACTCTTGGCCCACCACTCCCCCTCCTCTCCATGTTCCTGGGTGACACCTCAGTTGATAACAGTGAACAGGAAGACCTCCCCAGTCTTTGTCCTATGCCACAGACTCTTGAACTCACAATGCCGAGGGAGAAGAAGGGCCGGACATCTGCATTGGTTGGGAACACTTCCAGGATGATATTTTGGGCTGCTGTGGCACCGTCCTCATTCAGCACGATCTGGGGCCCGCTGTAAGTGGCAATCTTCACCATCTGGGAAGGTCCCAGCTTGTTTGCTGCCTGGAAAGACATCAGACCCACACACCTGGCCACAGTGCACAGACAGGCCCTTGTGGCCCCTCTGGTGTTTCCGGTGCTCCTGCCTCTGCCCTCTCCAGCACCCCTGTGTGGATGTTCTCTGGTTTCTCAGCCTGAAGCAGGGGTTTAGTTAGAGTTGCCCCCATAACCCAGCATCAGTCCACTCAGGTAATCATCAGATCAAAGATTCTCTGCTAGACTGAAGAAAGTCTCTGGGCTTCTGTTGGGGGGGGGTGGTCCCCATAGTGGAAAACAAGAGAGCATCCCACATCTGTTCTCCACTGCAGAGACCCATGAGCAGAGGCAGCAAGCACCCAGAAAGCAACAGGTGAGAAACACTCCCACCTCTGCGTTGATCTCCTTGATGTCTGCCTGGAGCTGGCGGGCCACTTCAGGAATCTGGAGAGAGGGGAAGGTCTGTGAGTCAGTTGCATGGGTCATGCTGCAGTAAGAGGATCAGAGTATGTGTTGGCACCCAGCTCAGGAGAAATGTTGACCTTGATCAGTCAGTGACCTGTGCCACTGGGGTGCAGGGACCATCTATGGGTTCCTCAGGATCCAAAATGCTGTTAAGCTCCCCCAGGATATTTGGAGGATGAAACAGGCACACCCAATCCCTTAAGGCAGAACCAGAACCCAAGTTGGGTGTTAAGGGATGCTTTGGACTCTAGCATAGAACATCAGAAACAGAGTCCCTCTGCAGGAAGGGCAGAGCTGATCACTACTGGGAGTTCCCAACTCAGCCTCCTTTCAGTGGGCAGGTGACACAGACTCAGTCATCCTCTGTCCGCAGTGGGGCTTACCAAGAATCTAAGCAGAATCACAAGCTCCTCCTTGGGGACCAGGGTGTCCACAATGGCATTCACCAGGTCCTGCCTCATGAGCAGGCTGAAAGGGGCCCCATTGGGGGTGGTCTCCATCTGGGAAGCCACAGAGCTGTTGAACCACTTGGTCACCCTCGCCTGTGAGTCCAGCAGCTTGGCCTGAGGAGACACAGAACAGGGCATGGTTTCAGGGCTTTGATGCTCCATTGACTCCCATAACCACCTGGAAGGAAACGGCTGTGCTGAGGGGGGAGGTTGCCTCCCAAAATTCTCATGATGGAAACCTCATCCCTGTACAACAGGGTTGAGAGTTGTGTCCTTTGAGAAGTGGTTAATGCTGGCTCAGGAGTGGCCCAGTTACTGAAGGTAGGAGTGGGCCATTTGAAAGTAAGCTCAGCTCCTGGCTGCCCTTGCTCTCACCCTCTCTCACTCTTCTGGCTTCCACCATGGGCTGATGCAGCATGGAGACCCTCACCAGAACATGCGCCATGCTCTTGGATTTCCTAGCTACCAGGGTCTTTAAATAAGCCCAGTAAACTTCTATCGTTTATAAACCGCTCAGTTCTGGCTGTGTTCTGGCAATACAAAATAGATTAGCACAGACGCCATTCTGTCTGCTTCCCATCTTTGCATTTGTGTCAGGAAGCGTCGATTGAAAATGCAATGACTGTCGGTACCTGGCAGCCTGCACTCCTGAGTCCCTTAGATCACCTCTGCCCTCCCTTTGTGTCTCGGTTTCTCAGAGTGCCTAGAATTGTGGATGCATACTACCTGTGCCTAGCTTGTAACTTAATGCTTGCTTTTCACTTAGGTTTCAACCTCTCAAACACTTTAGATGAAGGGGAGGATTTCGACCGCAACAGAGCAGATGCAAGTGTCCCATGCTGTGGTTCCCAAGGGTCTCCTGAGAACAGGTCTGGGACTCACACCACCCAAGGGAGTGGGGAGTGGGTGCAGTGTGGTATTTTCCAGAGGTCCACTGTCAGGGAATCCCATATGCTTCATTTGGTTGTCTACTAAGATATATCTATATCTATATCTATATCTAGATCTAGATCTAGATCTAGATCTATCTATCTATCTATCTCTATCTCTATCTATATCTATATTTATATCTATATCTCAAGGAAACTGAGGCTCAGAGAGGTGAAGAAACCTGCCTAGAGCTACAGAGCCAGGCAGTCATGGATCCAGGAATGTTAAGACTGTATGATCCTTGAGGTAGCCTCTGTCCTGAGGCCATGTTGCAATGTCATCAGAAGTTTGGGGTTTGACAAGAGCTTGCCTGAAAGACCCAGGGACCCATACAAACATAGGGTCAAAGTCTGAGGGTGGGGCATGAAGTTCTATCTGCTGGCTTTCACAGGGTTCTTAGGGTCTGATTTCATCAGCTGTATGCCCTGATGCTGTGTAGGTATTGGACCTTGGGTGGTTACAGAAGAGCAGTTGTTCCCCAATGTCCCCACTTTGCTCTGAGGTCTGTACACTCACCTCTAGGTTGAACACAATATTATTGTCCTGAATAGCAGGAGACAGAAGGCCAAAGTCCAGGGCTCCAGGGCTGAGGGCAATGGGTGCTTCTCGGGGCAAGAAGAAGGTTTATGAGGATGGAGGGTGGGGTTGGGTGGGTGATTTTCTACTGCCAGAGTCAGGAAAAATGATGCTGTTGGTGGCAACTATGGCAATGATTATAGGGACCGCTCAAAACACCAGCACAGAGCTAGACTTTCATGTGTATAACTGGAACCCATCCAGTCCTATGCCAAACCTGAAATGCTGTTTATAGCCTGTGCCTCCCCCACCTCACTGTAACCCACTCCTCAAGCAGGTAGGGTCTGGGCATTGAATTCAGGTATCCACCCTTTAGTTCATCTGCCACCTGTGTTGGCTTGGCTTTCCCCACTTGGTGTACAGGGAATGGAGACACCCCATCTTTTCAGCTGTTGGGTAGAGAATGAGCTTGCCTGCCCCTGCCTTCCTCCAGTCTCTGTCACTAAGATCAGAACAACTAGGTAGACTTGGGAACTCCCAAGACAGGATCTCTCTCTCTCTCTCTCTCTCTCTCTCTCTCTCTCTCTCTCTCTCTCTCTCTCTCTCTCTCTCTCTCCTTCCTAGAGTTTCATACACGCTAGGTAAGCCATGGCCATACCAATCCACACTTAATAGTAGCACCTAATAGCAGCAGGAAGAATTGGGTTCCAGCCTTCCATACCATGAAGGTCCGTCCGTCCATCCATCCATCCATCCATCCATCCATCCATCCACCCACCCACCCATTGTCCATCCATCCATCCACCCACCCATCGCCCATCTATCCATCCATCCGTCTGTCCGTCCGTCCGTCCATCCATCCATCTATCCATCGATCCTTCCATCCATCTGACATACATTTATTTTTAAGCAACTCTGTATTAGACAGAGTATTCTATATGCCCAGAACTTTCCTATAACCTTTAAGGGCTACCAACAATCCTTTGAGGTTGGGAGGTAGAAAGCCTCATTTTACAGATGAGGAAACTGAGAAGAAAGGATGGAATGATTTCCCCAAATCAAGGAGCAAGTCAGCAGAAGAGGTAGGCTTTAACTTAGCTCTATCTGAGTATCTGCTCACATAGAGCAGTGATTCTCAGCCTTTGGGGGTCGCATATCAGATATCCTGCATATCGGATATTTGCATTACAACTCACAACACTAGCAAAATGACAGTTGAAAAGTAGCCATGAGATAATTTTATGGCTGGGGGTCACCACAGCATGAGAAACTATATTAAAGTGTTGTGGCCATAGGAAGGTTGAGAACCACTGTCTGAGAGTCTTGTACATATAAGGTGATCATGAAGTTGAAGCTGCAGCATCTGGGAAGGACTTAGTAAGTGCTTGTGTGCCAGTGCTGGGCCCAAGTTGCTTATTGGACATGAGAGGGTTGATTCTCCTGTGTAAATGTATGGCCTGAAGTCCAAGCCTGTAGATAAAGGAAAGACAGTGGAGACAGCAGAGCCCCTACCTGTTGCCAGCCTCAGGAAGCCATTGTACATGTCATCGAAGGCTTGCTGGATCACAGGGCACAGCTGCAACAGCACAAATACAAGGCCATCAATGAAGAACCAGATGCCCATAGCATCCTGGGCTTGGTCTCCCCCAACCCAAGTCTCACTTCAGTGTTCCAGCTAGTCAAATGTTCATCTGTGGAGTTGAGGACTCACAGATTTGTCTGTCTCTGTCTCTCCTTGCTGTTCAGAGTTCATGGCTGTCCTAAGGGCCACCCAGGTCCTTTTTGTAATGGTTTGCCCTTTGCCTTGTGCCCAGCCTGTGCTTGGCCTGCCAGCTACCCTCCCTAGGACACCCATGATAGCTTAAAGGAGCCCATGTTTCCTTAGAGGAAACCAAGAATTCATTTGTTCATTCCGTAAGAACTCACAGAGTTCTTCCCATGTCAGATTCTAGTGTAGAGGCCAGTTGGGCTGCTCCACCAGATGCTAAGCAATGTCTGAATCTTGGTGCCACCAAGGAGTTCTCTGCCTAATAAGGACAGCAGTTCTCAACAGGGAACAATTTTGGTCTCTGGCAAGATACTGGGAGACATTTTTTTAGTTAGCATAATGCAACAGGTGAACCACACTGACATCTAGTGGACAGAGACAACGATGCTACTACAACACCCCTCCCCTCAGCCCAGCCCCAAGTATCAAAATATCAGCAGCTCCAAGAGTCAGCAGTGTGGATTTAGTAGTTCTACTGAAAGTGTGTGTGTGTGTGTGTGTGTGTGTGTGTGTGTGTGTGTGTGTGTGTGTGTGTGTGTGAACATTTGCCGCTGTCTTTAGGACCCATGGCCATTTTGATGTTTAGCTGCTCTAAGGGAAGGACCATCTCACGTGCTACTCTCTTCAATATTCTTGTGTGAGAAGGGCAGTGCATTTTGAGAAATGCTGGCTTGTGAACAATGGTTCCCTGTTTCCATCAACTTTCCTAACCCATGACCCATAGAGAAGGAGGGACAGCTGGACAGACATCTGACGCACACAGCCAGGGGATCGATTGACTGCTTCCTGCAGGAAAGGGGTATCTCCACATTCTCTCCCACAGTTCCCCATCCTTCACTTCCTTTGGCCCTCACCACACATCAGAGTCTGGGACACGAGGTTCCTGTCAGACCTATTGCTTCTGAATCTTGGGTGGGGCGGGACATCCTTTTTTTTTTTTTTTTTTTTTTTTTTTTTCCCTAGCCTTCAGACAGTTGTGAAGCACAGTCTGGTTGAAAGCGATGCCCACACTGAGAAGGCCTCCTCTGTGAGCTCCTTCCAGAAGTCCCCTCCTCAGATGACACTGAGTCATGACAATGACCACTGAACCCTGCCTCAAGACACTGTAAATCCATGAGTTAGGATTAGCTTAGAATTCCAAGTTCACACCCTCTCTTCTGTTAGGGAATGCATTTTTTTTTTCTAATGAAGTACATTCCTGGGCAGACTTTTGAAAGTATTTGCATCTGGGTCCTACTCCAAGAAACTCTTATTTTCATACAGAAAAATAAAGTTCTTAAAAAAGATATCTTCTGGTCATATTGGCACATGCCTGTGATTCCTAACCTTGGCATGTGGAGACAGGAGAATCCGAATTCAAGGTTAGCCTAGGCTACACTATACCCTTGACTCCATGCCTATAACAGTCTCATATAAGTTGAGAATAGGCTGTGCCCTTCTCTAAAAACTGTGGAATGAAGGACCTGCATTCTCCTGGGCCAGATGACCAAGGAAGATGGGTTATCTGAGAGAGCGCTGCCTTCAAAACCCCTGAACCTGTGAATGTCTTGTTATTCAGCAAATTCTGACAATGTGGAAAGCGTGCGTGCCTTCATCTATGTTTCTGGTATAGCATGCTCACAATAGTGAGACAAGATCACTTAACAACGTGATTTCTTTCCATTTCCCTTTAAAAAGACCTTTCTGGATATGCACAACTAATGGTTCAGGGGTTACAATTCTAGTAACAGTAAACAGTTGGCTTGAGTTGGAAGTCACATATATCTACTTATTCTCCAATTTCCTACCCCTCTCTCCAACCTCCCCTCTTTCAAGAAGAACCAGGAAGTTTGTTGCCTCCCTCCCCCTTCCTTCCTCCTCCTTTCTCTCCCTTTCCCCCTCCTTCCATCCCTTCCTCTTCCCTTCCTCCCCCTCTGAGGATTGGTCCCAAGCCTCACACATGCATGGCAAGTGCTCTCCCTACCGCTGGGCTACATCCCCAACCTTTTTGATTTACTTTTAATTTTGAGGAAGGAACTTGCCAAGTTGTCCAGGCTGGACTTGAACTTGCTTTATAGCACAGGCAAGCACTGAGCTTTTGTCCTTCTCTCTTAGCCTTCCAAGAAGCTGGCATTACAAGCCTATTCCAGACTGGCCAATATTGTTTTTTAAATTAACTCTATAAAATATAAGGTCCAGGGGCCTGGAGAGATGGCTCAGTAGGACCTAAATTCGATTCACCGCACCCATTTCATATGCTCAAACCTGCCTGCAATGCCAGCTCCAGGGGATCAGATACTCCTGGCCTCAGTGGTCACCTATGTATGTAGAATATACTCCTCCCATACCATAAACTTGGTCTTTACAAAAAAACAAAATATCATTTGAGATTTCTATCCTTTTTCGTTTTTCTGTTTTTATGCTGGGCCTCATGCATGCTAAGCAAGTGTTTTATTACAAGGTACGTTCTTAGCCCTTGGGTTTTTTTGATAATTACATTGTTTTTCTTTGTTCTCTGTAACATGTAGAATTTAGTCTACTAATATCAGATTCAGTAGTCTGTTTCCCAGCATAGAAACAGGGGTTGAAGAGTTACCAAGAATTAATAATAATAATAATAATAATAATAATAATAATAATACTAAACCAAACACAACTCGGTATTATATAGTAGACCATAATTAACAGAGGCAAAATGCCACACTGTATATTTCTTGAAGGCAATTTGGTAGGATTTGATACAATTTTGAACAGTTTGGAGGGAAACTGATACTCTATTGTTTTAAATAAAATCCCATCATGTATATGAAATATTGTTTTAAAGTAATCTTAATACAACTGTTTTATTTAAAAGATATCTTGACACCCAGTTAAATATGTTCCAGCTATTATAGCAATTATAAATGTTAGATAAGGACACAGAACATCAGGCACAGTCACATAAAAACATGAGGGCCTGTAGATGGAGCTGGACATGTGCCAATGGTCAAGCAGCTGCTGGGTTGGACTGCACACATTATGAATATTTTCTTCCTAACCTGTGTTAGTTATTATGTCATCTTTTTTTCACTAAAACATCATCATAACACCAATGAGACTAATGACATCTTGTAGGCTTATGGTTAAGAAATGACAGCTGCTTGATAAGGGGCTCTAAGCCCTCTGGGTAACTACTGAAGTGAATGTGTCTTAAATTTACAATGGAAATCACAAGTAAATAATATGAACGGATCCACGTACCTGTGGCATATTAGGGACATATAAAATGAGTCACTGGGGTTGCAGGTGCCTTCTGTTGTAGAACGCTTGCCTAGCAGGTGTGAAGCCCTGGGTTCGATCCCCAGCAACACACACACACACACACACACACACACACACACACACACACACACACACACACAGCCTGCGCTTAGTAATACAGAAGAAACAAATGCAGCTAATCTGGAGGGCCGCAGTGCCTACAAACCACACCTGGACAGCTGAGCAGGGGCATGCCACAGCCTGCTTATACAGCATTCCAGGACAAAATGTTGGATGCTCAGGGATTTCTAGTTTACTCTTTATTAAAGTATATAGACTTACATAAAAACATACTAAAATAAATTTAGTAAAGGCAGAAAACACATCTCTTCCTAGGTATTTTGCTCAGCATCCACTGTTGTCTGTTGCTCTTGAGGTACTGCCCACTGTCTGTCTGGTTGCAGCATGACTGGCTCCTCCTTCCAGTTCAGCTCCATGGCATCACTTTAATAAAGGCAGCCAGGAGGTAGGATTTATACCTGGAAAGTCAGCAAAAGCTGCAGGTGGTATTCCCTTCCTCAACTCTTGTAGAGACAAGTGTTAAAAGCTTAGTCAACACACTACCTATCAAAGCCTCCTGGCCTTTTGGCTGCTCTGTTATGTTGACCTCAGTGATCTTCCTGGCTCAGTGACTCAATTCATTGGCTCAGTGGTTCTTTGCTTTGTTGAAGGAATTATTCCATCCCAGAAGGATCCCATCCAGAGACATAACTCAGTTGGCACCAGCTTGCAGTTTCACCCTAGTCCTCCAGGGGGTGCCATCTTCATAGGCCAGAGGCCTGATTTTACTCACGTGGTTTTTCACCATTTGGGGCAGGGCTGGCACCAGGACATTCATGACATTATTTGCCAAGGAGTTGACCATGAAGGAGAGCCTTTGGCAAAGGAGAGTGGGAAATTAGGAAGTTTATAAGAGAGAATTGTCCCTGCTTTAGAGAGGTGACTTGGAATCTTGGGAGGAAAGAGTTCAATCATTTACCCAGGGTGTTAGTCAAAGCTATAGAGTCTACGCTGAAGGCAGACATTGGCCTGGGTATTGTCTTTACAGATATGTGCTGACATTAGGATGCTGGGAGCTGACAGGTCCCATGAGAGGTGACATGTCCCCTGAGAGGTGACATGCACTCTTGTGAGTAGGTCATCCTTGCTTCTTGCAAAGTGTCACGAGCAGCATTTTCCAGACCAGCAGAGTGAGACACAGGAAGGTGACATGCTCAACATCACCCAGGCAGTCAAGGGAGAAGGTAAGCTTGCTTTGGGCCCACTTATGTCTGCCTGGGTGGCCTGGGAGCCCTAGCTGGAAGTTCTGCTCTGCCTGCAGGTGTTTGCCCCACACCCACTCCGCCCACCCCTACACCCACCCTCTCATCCTGGTATCATGTCAACATTGCTGCTTTCCTCTCTGCCATCCAGAACAGCTTCGATACCCTGGATTCTCAGGAAGGAGCCTCAGATCTAGAGTCAGGAGGGACACAAGTCCATTCCCTCAGTGTTGTGCATGTGAGCAGGGGGCAGGGCCACGGGCTGCTTCTCCTACCAGCATGATGGAACCCAGCGCTCACTTGTTCAGCAGGCTGAGGCGGAGGGTGTTTGAACTGCTGGAGCAGTCACCAAGGTTGAGGCGGGTGGGGCCGCTCTTGCTTTTCTCCACCCGGACGAGGGCTTGGATCTCAGTGTTCATTTGGAACTGCACCATGGTCTTGACCAGTGGCCTGTGAGGGCAACAGCAGTGAGAGTGAGCACTGTTCAAGCCCACACGGGAGCCACAGCTGGGTGTCTGTCCCTCACTATCTTTCTGGCTGGCTCCCCTTGTCTCCCCAACATCTGGATCCCTCTCCTGAGCTCAGCCATTACGGATGCCATGGGATTCCGAGTCACACACTCTGCCCCACTCAGATGTCCTCCGAGTGCCTTCAGGATAGCACAGCAGCAGTGAATTCCACATCCATTCCCTGGCCTGCCACTTTCAAGCTTTGCCATCTTGGCTGCTGGCTGCTCCTCCCACACTGATGTGGGAGCAAACCCTGAAGTAACCCCTGATCTTTCTCTGCACATTCTGCTCACCAAGAACCCCTGTTTCTGCCACACAGCTAGAATCTGATTGCTCCTCTGCTCATCTGGCCTATGCCTTCACTCTCTCCAGTAGAGTTGTTGAAGGCCCTGCTGTGGACCATTCCCGCCTCCACTCTGCCCCATACTTCCCCCCATGGCTCTTCCTTGGCTCAGACCTTCTGTTGCTCTCAGCCCTCATACTCCATAAAAGCCAAGTTCATGTCTTGGTTCATAAAGCCTTGCGTCATCGCCCTTCCAGCAGTCACCTCTGACCACACCCCCCTCCTCTTTGTCATTTTTTAGCAAGGCAAGTACATTTCTGCCTCCGGGCCTTTGCACGTGCTCTTCTCACTTTTGGATTTGTTTCCAGATATCTGAATGGAGGAAGAGAGTGAGTAGATGAAGCTGTTAGGTTAGCTGTGTTGGATTCAGGGGACACTCACGTGTTGAGTCCAGCCACCATGTCCAAGGGGATTCTGATTACTAGCTCCTGGTCATAGGTTGAAGGCTGCACGGCCAGCTGGAGGATGTTAGCAGAGGTGACCTTCATCCTGGACAGTGTGGAGGGGAGATGGAATCACGTTCACGCTCAGATGAGTGTCACCCCCATGCCTATTCCCATCCTCTTTCCTGACTTCTGTACACCTGACCGACCCCAAGCCCAATCTACTGATCCTGTCCATCATGGCCCTTCCTCTGTCTCTCCCCTTCACCCTTGCTTGCCTCTCTGCATGTTCCTTGACTTTTAGCCTTAGCCTGTTGAGCTGGCAGTAAGCCCCCCTATGACCCGACCCTACTGGCCCATCACTTTGCTGTGGAGGTTTGAAATGCAATCATTCTGAGTGACTCTTGTCCCTCCATAGTTTTGCCCTGGTCCCTTTGCCTGGAATGCCAGTTTCTTGGTGTCTCTAGCCTAGCCATGATCTCCACTAAGAAGCATTCCCTGGTCCCGGAACTGTCCCACCTGGAGCTATCTTCTTATGTGGCTGCCCTCTTGAAGTAGCAGTGACACTGACTTATGGTCACCACTAGCAATTCTGGGGCCTTTTTAAAGAGGAACTTAGTCTGGCCCGTCTTCACTAACGATTGTTGACTGAGAACTGAGCAAGCAGTGTACTTGGGCAAGGGTGTGGGGAAGATGGTTTCCGGCCCTGTCCAGGGCCACTCACCAGATGATGTATCTCAGGAAAGAGCGCATTAGGCTGTCCAGCACAGGGACGCTCCCAGACCTATCCCGCATGGCACTGAGCAGAGGCAACTCATGGAGGATGGCAGTGGCATCATGATTTTTCAGTGCTTGGGTCAGGTCTGCAGATAGATCCAGGGATTAGAGATCAAGAGGAGGTAAAGGATGGCCATTACTCAGGACTCCCTGGACCTGACATTAGATGAGTGGGAGCCCTTACACTCAGAATATTACCAGTCACTGCTGGAGTGCTGGACCTGTGTCCTCCCTCTCCCCAGGCAGTGTCAAATGCTTCTCAAGCTGAGTAGCCCATCAGGGACAGTTTTGTGGCCAAATCACACTTGCTAATGATATTTGACACCCGCAGTGTCTGTCCTGTTGTCAAAAGTACCTAAGGTGCTGAGCAGAAAAAGCAAGAAATGGGAATGAGGGCTTCGGGGCTGGTCCCTCTGACTTTTCCCATTTGCCTAGTCTGTGCTAAGGGGGCTAGCCCATTAGCATTTTTTCTTTGCCAGTTGGTAGTCTTAAATTTACCCCATCAGCACAGGCTCAGGGACACAGAGGGGCAAATCCCTGAACCATTCCTCTTATCAGTTCCTGTGGTGTCACTGCCCAGGTGACTTTGAATTGCCTGTTAACAGGGGTTTTGAAGGCTGAGAGTAAGTCCTGAGAGCCTCTGGCAAGCTTCCAGGGGTCAAGCAGGGATGGTCCTCTGGAGAGATGTAACAACTCCTCCCTCCAGGGGCATCAGTCAAAGGACATCATCAGCTGTGGGCAGGGTGTGTTCTGTAGGGTCTGCATGCATGCATCAGGCTAGTGCTGGCCTACTGCAACCCTGCCCAGCTTCCCTCCATCCAATGGGCCTTATTGACACACAGTCCCAGGAGGCCTTGGGAGGGGTCTCGACTGTGAGTGTGTTCTGTGCTTGGATGCCACCTCATTGCTGGCTGCCCTTTGGAGTTACTTATCTTTCTCCCTCTTAGCCAAATCCTCCTCCCTCTGGTACCCTATTGTAGTCCTCTACATTTAAGACCCCTCCTAAGGTTTATGGTGTGGCTTTCATCTTCTGATGGAGTTAACAGATACAGTTGCCTTTTGGCTTCTGGCCTTCAATGGTCACTTGCTTGGATGGGCTCACTGACTCTCCTGCAGGGGATCCTGGGAATCTCCTCCCAAACTGCCACTGGTAATAACTGCATGGCTGCACACTTCCACCATGCTTGCTCACCCCAAGCTCCCTGAAGTGCAGATGCCACATGCTTGGGAGTCACAGGATGGGCCTCATATAGGTCATCTGCTTCCCCCAGCCTTTGGAAGAGGGCTTGTCCACCAGGTAATTGCCACATAGGAGACATGTGTCCATGCCTGGGTGGAAGGTGCTTCCAAGTATCTTCTAGCACACAGGACTGTTCCCCATGACAGAGAGGAGCTAGGGAGAAGGCTACCCACAGCCCCTGTGATCTCCCTCAGTTCCTATGGTGTTGGGAGTTCTGGTAGGTTCAGGGAGGCAGGCCTTCCCATGTGCGAATGGAGAGTGAGCCTAGGCCCAGGGTCATGGAGCTGGAGTAATGAACCTGTGTGTGGGACCAGATTCTGCCCATGCCTCCCTCTGCTCTGGGGACCAGGAATGTGCTAGGTCTTAGCTCTTTTGATGGGAGTCCAGGTAAGGACAGGATTGGGGTGCTTCCCTGCAGGCGGTGGCCACTCACCACTTGTAAGGCTCCCAGGTCCCCAGGGCAGTGGCTTTTTGGAATAATATCGTTTGAGGACATCTTGGCATCACAGGCTCTTGAGATCATAATATCCAAGTACTTCGTACCTCAACCTCTGCTCTTATCTCATTCAAGTACTGGACTCCACCCATGCCTGATACACCCTTTGGACAAGAAACTCCTCTCCTTTTTGGAGTACTGCCTTTGCTTTATGGTGGTGAGGCTCGGTGGAGGGAGTCATAACTTACGTTCCTTGATGACTACTGGGCCGAGGTTGAGCACTGCAGGAGGACGAAGGTCAGCTTGGACCAATGTGGCTCCCAGCAAACCATAGAGGAAGGTGACAATCCATGGGCCAGCCATCTTCATGGGTGTTTATGAGAAGTAGATGGCAGGGAGCAGGACCTAGAGTGAGCACAAAGGGTCTTGCTAGCTGGGCAGAGGGGCCCACGTCTGGGGCACAGTATCCAGAAGAGGCATTCGGGGCAGTAGGTAAGAGCCAAGTCTTAGCTGTGCACCTTTGAATAATCAGCCAAGGTTCAAATACCTCTGTGCCTCAGGGTTCTCCTCTGGTAAGTGGACGAGATGAAGCTTCACTTCATGGAGTCTCTGGGATTAACAGTTAGTATCTAGAAATCATTCAGTGTGGTGTTTTTCCCATGGGAAGAACTTGGGAGACATTAACAGTTTTCAGTGACCATTGATACTGGCACCAGAGGAAACCATGCCGTGGTCAAAGCAAGAGGGCAGGGCTGACAGCCTGCATCAGTTGACAAGGCAGACCATACCCTCAAACCATGTTTTTCTTTTCCTAACACTTTGGCCCCTGTTTGCCGCCTTCTCCTGCCCACTGCTCAGTCTTCTGATAAGAAGGGTTCTGAAGCCAGGACTTGTAGTGTTGCTTCTCATGGGAAGCTTCTCATGCGTCTCCCTCAAATCCCAGCCTGTGCCCACTCACCACATGGTCCTCAGGCCCTGCCCTCTTCATGGACCCTCCATGTGGTCCTCAGTGCCTGCTCTTCATGGACCCGCCATGTGGTCCTCAGCCTCTGCCCTCTTCATGGACCCTCCATGTGGTCCTCAGTGCCTGCTCTTCATGGACCCTCCATGTGGTCCTCAGTGCCTGCTCTTCATGGACTCTCCATGTGGTCCTCAGCCTCTGCCCTCTTCATGGACCCTCCATGTGATCCCCAGCCCCTGGCTTCTTCACTGATGCTTTTTGCTCCTTTCTAGCATCCACTCAGCTTTGCATCCCACATGCCACCTCTTTTAGGAAGCCTCCTCTGACTGCCCTCTCTCTGGTCCTAGACCTCCCTTAAACACAGTAAGCCCACAATGGTCCGGATGCTTCTCTTTGTCCACAACCATAGCTTAGCACACACAAACATTGAACAGCCAGCGTGTACAAGTTGAAGTTTCTAGACTGAGGGCTGGGAAAGCCCTCCATCATGCCTCCATCTTTGTCCATGGCTTTGGATGAGAGCACCGGCACCTCTTTTGCCTCTCCGCTTGGCCCCCAGAAACCACAGCTGACAGGGCCATTACCAGGCTCCTCAGTTCTCCCTCAGCAGTTGGGATGACCTCAGCAGGTGTCCCCTGTGAGGAGCATTCGTGACTGCCCAGGCTTCTACTCTCCCCACATTTTACCTGGATGTGTCAGAGTCCTGGGTCTGCCTGCTCTTCTCCTGGGTGGTGGGTCTGGAGACCCAGCCTTATATTTTGCAATCCTGACTTGGGCAACTACCCTGAGCATTTGGGCCAAGAACTTAGGCTGGGCTGAGGTCTCCAAGGTAAATATTTGCAGCTCTTGGTGAACCAGAGCCCTTCCTGGAGGCAGTCTAGGAACTGCAGCTTCCTGAGGTTTGGAGAAAGGAGGGTTCAAGCTGGCTGGAGGAGCAGAGGGAGCACTGGTGCATATGGCAGAGAGGTGACTCAGGCAACAGCGAGCCTCATAGGGGGCTCCCTGCATCCTGGGCAGTCACTGCCACAGGACCATGCAGGGTTCCCTGCAGCCTCCACAGCCAGCAGAATCATGATCTGCAGGAAGTAAGAAGGCGGGCAGTTCAGTAGCTGGTGTTGATTCAGACTTCTGGAATCTGACCCTGAGTGGTTTATTTTAGGCATATTTAAGCACAGCAATAGCTGCTAAAAAACTTATTCTAGTGATAACTGACTCTCATATTCACAAGAAGGCATATATAAGTAAGCTAACTATAGATCAGATGTGACTATATCAAAACTCTTGTAAAGTCCATAAAGATAGGTTTTATAGACTGACCAAGAAAAACTAATTTACAGTAAGGGTTTTAGGGCAGGGGGACCTGGTGCCAGAAAAAGTCTCTAGCCACATAGATAGAACAAAGGTCATAAACATGTCCTCTCTCAGCATTTTGGGAGAATACCAGGCAATGTATTCCTTCCCTTGAGGGAAAAGCCCTGTGTGTTTAATTTTCCAGGTTCTCCTAGTACTTATCTATGAGCACAAAGACCACTGAGTCTCCCACAGCACCATAATGATCATAGTAGCATTCACGATGAATGAGCATCTCTGACATGGCAGGCATCATTCCTGTTCTCCATCAGTTAGGTTGATGGCTGTCATCCCCATGCGTGGTCAGCCAGTCATCCTGATATTAGTGAGGAGAACCAGCCACCACAGTCAGCAAACAGAAGAGTGCGGATTCCAAGCAGAAATCTGGCTTTAGAAGCCATCTGAGAATGTCTCCACAGCTTGGTAGACACAGGATGTGTGTTAGGGGCCAGGCCAGGTTCAAGTCCTGGCTTCACCATTTTCATTCTGAGTGTCTTGGGACTCTGAGCCTCTCTGTTTCCATATGTGAAATGGGCATGCTCAAGCTCCTCTTACTTAGAGGACATATAGCTGGGTACACTGGGCCTACTCAGCAATGCTTAGTATCAGTGCCCTTGGGGCTGTTGTCATTGTTACTGCTTACAACAGGATGGAATTTGTAGAGAGGTGATGTTAATGGTTTAGTCAAGGCAACCACCTGGAGAGGAGGAAGGCACAGCCTTGCCCTTCTCACTTTCTCCCATACATCAAGGAGAGCTCATCTCCACTAATCGATCCCTTTAAGAGAACAGGTTTGAAATCCTACCTCTGCTACTGTTTTGCTATGCTCTCCTGGGCAAGGTGCTTCACTTCTCAGGGCCTTTCTAACCTCCTTGGTACCATGGGGTTTGTAGTAATGCTGTCCATTAGGCTGGTGGCAGCATCTGCTGAGCTATGGGCCATATGTCCTTGTCACTTTCATTTGGGTATTTTATGACCTGAGCATTCTCTGCCCCACTTACATTGCCAAGAAGGCAGTGGGTGTTTGTGGGGCGAAAGAATAATGAATGATGGATTATGGGCCAAGGGACAAGTATGAACTGGCCAGTCATCCCGCCTGGGCATAGGCTAGTCTCATTTCACCACACAGCACCCAAGGGGGATGAAAATTCCTGATTTTTCCAGGAGTATTGGAGGCTCAGGGGATAGTGATTTGTTCAAGGTCACAGGACCAGGATGTCAGAGAGGGGATTTGCACCTCGAGCAGGCTGTATACTTCTCACCACACTATTCCGGTGATGCCTGGTTAATGTTAGGATTAGTGGGGATAAAGATGTGATCTTTGCATACCACTTAGACACATGCTTTGGGTTCTATCCCTAAGTGATAAACTGTGGATCAGGGCTAGGAGATCCATTGTTGAGTCTTGTCCCCATCTATAGTGTGATGAGAAAGGGGCAGTGTCTATGAGGTCACAGGGGCCCTGGCTGGTCACGGAGGAAAACGTGGTTCGCATCTTGCCTTATCCCAAACAACAAAGGCAAGCTGCTCCAGAGCCAAGAGGGCTCCCCAAAGGACCCTGCCAGTGCTTCAGGCACATGTGCAGGGACACATGCCCCCGCTTGGCTCCTCAGTTGCCATGCCTGCTGCCCAGGGACAATGACCCTCTGTGGGGAGGTGGAGCTGGTGCCAAGGCCAATGCCCACATCTGCTCCAGCTTCCTGCCTGTTGGCTTGGCCTGTAGGGTTGAACAGGTATTGTGTACCCCTTGGGCTGTATACCTGGTCCCATGTGGCCCTGCCCTGTACCCTTTCCTCTGGTCTCATCTCTCTCAGATCCTTACTTTCTTTGTGTGCATCCTCTTCCTGGAACTCCTCCGCCTCACAAAAGCTCCTTCATGGGCCTGGAGAGGTGACTCGGTCCTTAAGAGCACTGGCTGCTCTTGCAGAGGACCTGAGTTTGATTCCTAGCACCCACATGGCAGCTCACTACTGTTTGTAAGTGCAGCTCCAGGGGATCCAGTGCTCTCTTCTGGCCTCTGTACACCAGGCACACACTTGATGAACAGACACACATCCACACAAAACACCCATGAGCTGTGGCCTCACTGAACACTGCTCCCTTCTGAGGAGAAAATCCCTGCATCATCACCCACTGAGTGGAAATCCCACCGCCATCACAGAGCTGTCCTCAGCAGCCACCTTCAAGGTCCAATCCAGAAGAGAATATCTTCCCAGCCTGGTCCCTGTCATCTTATCCTGCTGTGAGTCCTCAAAGTCCATATTCAGTTCCTGAGATGTGAACCCTGTGCCTTGAGGGGTGTTATTTGCCTTCTTCTCTCCATTATCCCTTATTCCTTCAGTCTTTTTAAAGCTGTGCATTTATTTGGTGTGTGTGTGTGTGTGTGTGTGTGTGTGTGTGTGTGTGTGTGTGTGCATGTCTGTGGATATGAAATGTGCATGTCCATGTGTATGAGCATGTCTGTGGATGTGGTTTGTATGTATGTGTGTGTGAGCAAGTCTGTGTATGCAGAGGCTAGCAGTTGGTCTGCTTGGGTTACTATACCCTCCAGGACTCTCCAGCTTATTTTACTGTTGTTTAAAAGGAATTTTTTAGTTTTTATTTATGTGTCTGTGTCTGTGCGAATGTATATCATGTGTATGGAGGAACCCACAGAGACTAGATGAGGATGTCAGATCCCTTGGAGCTGTAGTTACAGGCAGTTATGAGTCATATAGTGTGGGTGTTGGGAACCAAACTCAGCTCCTCTGGAAGAGTAGCAAATGCTCTAACTATGGAGCCACCTTTCTAGCCCCCATCTCAGTTTTTATGTTTGAGACACTCTGTCACTGAACCTGGAAATCACTGATTCAACCAGACAGGTCAGCCAGTGAGTCCCCAGAACTTGTCTGCTTCTGGCCCTGGCCAGTGCTGGCGTCAGACACATGTTGCTGTATCAGGCTTTTCTGTGGGTTCTGGGGATCCAAATGGGTTCACATGCTTGTACAACAGGAACTTTATGCACTGAGCCATCCCCCTGTGTCCTCCCTCCCTCCATTCTTATATAGGCCCCTCTTGGTCTCTGGGTCCTCCACCTTTAAGTCCTCTTACCAAAACTCCAATTCTCCCCAGCAGCCAGTGGCCCTTGGTAAACTTTGTAAACTTTTGGTGAAACTTGCCAAAGCCAGCACTGCTCTTGCATGAGAATCAAGCTCTACAAGACCCAGTGTGATTGGCTGCTCATCTAATCATCTAACAGAAGGAAGCCCTTATTTCCTTCCATTCCCACCCCAGGGCCTTTGCACATGTTGAACCTTCTCCCAGGCTGGCTCCCTCTCCTCTGACAAGTCTCAGTTTCTCTCCTTGGAGAGGACTTTGCTTGTCACCTGGCTAGGGCAGGATGCTTCTGGCTATTTGCTGGTGGGTATCCACATCAGAATTTTCTGGAAGCAGACCTGAAGACTAGAGGATGTGGGGCCTGCAACTCTACAGATGCTATGCAACAAGGAGATGGGCAGGCCACAGTGCAGGCAGGGGAGTTAAAACAGATTCACAGCTCTCAGTTCCATCATGCAGGGGCCCTGTTCCAACTAGAGGTAGTAGGGCAATTGGAAGGGAAGAGTATGGTTGTAAAAGCACCCCTTCTCCATCCCTACCTCTATACTCCTTACTTCAATCTTCCCTTTCTGTCTCTGACAGGACTTTCATATGTCCCCCAGACTGGCCTTGGACTCTCCATTTTCCTGCCTCTGCCTCCCAGGTTCTGGAATTACAAGTGTGTCCCGACATGTCCTGATGGAAGATGCCATTATGTATATATGTTTCTCATTCTGGTTAATGAATAAAGACTGTTGGCCAATCGGAAAGGAAGATAGGAGGGACTAGGAGACAAGGAGGAAAGAGGAAGTAGGAAGGAGGAGTCAGCATGGAGAGCCTGGAGAGAACAGAACCACCATTCCTCCGCTCTCGGTAAGATCACGTGGAAATACATAGAAATGGGTTAATAATTAAGATAGAGCTAGCCGCTAAGAAACTAGTAACTGGCCAACAGGATTATATCAAATACAGAGTCTCTGTGCATTATTTGGGGCTGGCCCGGTGGCGGGACAAGACCAGCAGCGGCAGGCAGAAAGACCCATACTCGTTACAATGTCCATCTCTGGGAAGGCATTTCTTAAAGGACAGCTGTGGTCTCTTAGGAAAGAAACAGGGGATCTAGAAGGAGCCTCAAAGACCACGTGGGAGCTTGAGGCTGAGTTTGTAGAGATGGATGGATGACAGTTATGGAAGGTAGAGTGACTTGTGTTTGGGAAGTCACTGCTGTGGATGGCATCCAGGCTGGTGTGGACACAGCAGCATAGGGTTCTCGTCTATCAGAAATCATGGTTTGGAGAGGAGATGAGGTGACGCCAGAAGGGACTGGGGAACACCAGGGAGGCCTGGAGAGGATGGTCCACCGGACAGGGTGGATAGCAGGGAGCCCTACCTTGGACTGTTGCAACTTTGGAAGCTCAGCAGAGAGGCTTAAGGAAACTTCCACAAAGTGTCCGAAACTCAGTGTTAAGCATATCCTGTCCACAGAGAGCAAGGGCGCCTTGCCAGAGCCAGGCCACACTTTCCTTCCTTCTTCTCCACATACTTGTATTCTATTCTCAGATGAGGAGAGTGAGTAGAGAGGCCAATCATCTTAGGCAGCTTGGGTTAGGGCAGAGGAGAGGGGCCATGTCATGTCAAAGCTGATTGCTCAGGCAAAGTGGAAAAGCCCTTCAACTTCTACTGTATCATCAAGCAGACCCAGGAAGGTGAAAACAGCATGTCGGTACCCATCCCCTCTTCCCAGGTGAATCAGGGTCTAGGAGAAGAGCAGATACCTGTCTGAGTTTCCACAGCCCTAAAGCAGGGACTAGAAACTAGACCAGCTCTTCCTGACTTTGTCCCCTACTCTGCCATCCTGCCCAGCTACAATGGGGGCAGCTTCTCTGGAGAAGGCTGTGGTTGCATAGGGACAGAGGGCATGGCATGGCGGGGTTGGCTGGTTGGCCGGGTGGAAACCAGAGAGCTTGCCAACAGTTTCTTGCCTAAAAGAGAGGAGAGAAGAAAAGCAAGGCTTCAGGCTGCTCTCAGAGACCCAAGGCCTTTACACAATGGCTGTTCTTGGCATCCGCAAGCTTGCTTGTGCCAAGCAAGCCCAGTCACGGCTGTTGAAGTCCTCAGGGTCTGAGTCCAGCAGAAAAGGATGTGACAGTCGATTAGCAATGTCTGCTATGAACAATATTGTATTGCTGCCTCCTGCCCCCTCCCTGTTAAAGACTGTCTGCTTTCATAAAATTCTAAAGGCAGAATGAAGTGGAAATGGGGAACCTGAAGATGATACAAAGTTTGCCACTGTCTTCACTGGATTGATTCAGAATAAGTTGGCTCCTATCTTTTGCCTCAGTTTCCCCAGATGTACAATAGAGATGTAGGTTCTGTGATCCCCTTGGTCAGGCAGCTTTGTATAAGCCTGTCCACAGTAGAGAGAGCCCAGCTGATATCAAGATGGGTAGGATGCTCCACTCACTGTGTGTTCTGAGATAGGTTCAGACCCTTGATTGGGGGGGGGGGGCGGAAGAGGGGCAGGGCTCTGCTGAGGGAATTGCTCAGTGTTTGGGAAAAGAATTGTTATCATGCTGCCTTCAGCGTGGTTACTTGTAATAGCCCCAAAGCAGGCCTAGGGTAAATGTCCAAGTAACTGGGGATTTATCAGTTCTGAGCCACCAGGCAGCTGTCCCTAAACAATGCAGGGAGACTGAGGCAAGTGAAATTAACCTAGAGAATGTTCTGAAAGGATATAGTCCCCTGAGATAACATCTGTTTTTTGTTTGTTTGTTTGTTTGTTTTTTCTTTTCTTTTGGTGACATGATCCCAGGTAACTTTTTTGATCTCCTTGGTGATTTTTAAGATTTAAATAATTTTTACACAATGCATTTTTTTTTTGATCAGCAAACCACCACACTAAACAACTTGAAAATGAGCAGAAGAAGGCTGGCAGAGGTCAAAGAGTGCAGGAAGGCTCCTTTCCCAGGGCCTGAGTCACAGCCCTTCCCACTCCAAGTTAGCTGGAAACTTTGCCACACCACTGATGATAAGTACAACAAAAGCACAGTTACATCATTCCGGAAATCCCGTTCTGGAACCTTCTGGGCATAATCTCTCTTTTGTAGGGCAGGAATAGACAAAATGAATGCAAACAAACCGTGGCTAAACCAGACTTATTCCCAGCTCTGCCTTGAATGAGGACCAGGGCCCTGCCCTAATGAGGCTCACAGTCAGGGCCTGGCAGGAGCTAAGTGGCCTTTCAAAGGTCACAGTAGGCAATGGTGGGCCTTGGTTGGTAGTGGGACTTCCGTCTACACTGGCAGCATGCTATCAGAGGAGAATGGAGGCTGAGTGCTTTAAGGAGCAGTGTGTCTGCTACAGGGAGTCCAGGTCAAGTGTGGCATGCTAGCATGGAGGTTGGCATGGGGACTGTTGTCAGGGCCTGAGAGTGTGGGACACACAGGCAATGTGAGAATAAAAAGCAACACAGTGGAAGATCAGTACTGGTGGAGGTTAGCACCCTAGGGTGTGCCTGGCTCCTGAATCACTGTTGAGCCATCCAGAACAGGTGTACTGAAAGGAGGCTGGATCAGAGACAGCTTCTGAAGTGGTGACATTTGCCCTGGACTGGAAGAAGGTATAACTAATAGCTGGGTACAGGGGGGAGGGAGGCATTTCACGTGAGGGAGGCAAAGCGGCTAGTCTAGGAGTGTGTCTGAACCTTGGGGCAAGCATAGGATAGCTTGTAGGGGCCCTTGGCTCACCCCGGATGCCACAGTCTGCATCAGAACCTCCCCTGGGTGGGATTCTGATTTCCCTTGTCATGCCTTGAGAACTCTAGCTCCAGGTTGCCCTCTCTGTGTCGGGTTTCTCCAAGCCTCTGTCTTGTCTCTCTTCCTTTCTTTCTCACACACCTTTCCTGGTCCCATGCCTCTCCCCATCTCTCTCTCCTCTTCTAGTGATTCCCCTCTGTTCTTTCTCTCTCCCTCTGTGTATCTCTAGATGTCACAGAGGCTGGGGCAGAGCCAAAGCCTCGCAGAGAGCAAGGTTTGGGCACCTGGATAAAACAGGTGACCCCTCCTGATTATGTAGCCCTGGGTACATGGCCTCACCTCCCTGTGGTACAGCCTGGTGCTCAGTGTCCTAGCTCTGGGCACTCAGCTATGTCTAACCTTGACTGAGTGCCACTTCAGGGGCATAGGTTTGGAAAGCTCAAAGTATTGGCTTAGGACAGGGCCTGGGCCCAGGAAAGGGTTTTTAAAATTGTTTATTTTGTTTTGTGTGTATGAGTGATATTTACACACACACACACACACACACACACACACACACACACACACACACACAAACTACATGCATGCCTGGTACCTGCGGAGGCCAGAAAAGGGCGTTGGACCTTTGGAACTGGAGCTACCCATGGCTGTCAACTACCACACGGACACCAGTCCTCTGCAAGAACAATAGTTCTCTGAATTGCTGAGCCACCTCTGCAGCCAGCCACAAGGGAAGGGACTCTTAGCCTGAGCAGCTCTGAAATCATTACTGCACCTGCTGACATTGCTGTGCGTGTCCATGGCTGGAAAAAGGAAAAACCTTGTGGTCTGGAAAGTCTAGACTTCTAAGCTGTGCATGCTGGGTGCCTAGGAAATGGGGGTCTCTGTGATGAGGATGAACAGATAAGTCCCTCAAATCAAGAGCTTCAGTTTGGAAGCACTCTGGGTAAGCACTCATCTTCCTCTGGTTAGCCGTGGTAGAGATGGACTTTCTTCCACTCTGCTCCAGGTCAGGCCAGGGAAGGGTTCACCAGCAGCCCAGGGAGACCACTGCAGCTGCAGCCTAAGACTTCACTGTGATTGTAGGAGTCAGCCTCCAGCAGCCTCTCTCCTGGAAATTTCTGTTTCTTTAGAAATCCAGGAAGAGGGGAGGGAGAGAGGAAGAGGGAGAAATAGAGAGGGAGAAAAGGAGAGAGAGAGAGGGAGAGAGAGAGGGAGGGAGAGAGGGAGGGAGGGAGGGAGGGAGGGAGGGGAGGAGGGAGGGAGGGAGAGAGATCCAGCTTTGAGCTGAGCTGGCTAGCCAGCAGATGTGTGGCACTCCCTTATGAATGAGCAGAGTTCTGTATGCCTTGGACACAGCAGGGGACACATTCTCCTGGATTAAGGTTTTCTGGGCAAGATTGAATAAACTAGAAATGGACAAGCTGATGTAAAATAAAACCACAGTACTCTATATTCTCAGTCTGAGGACTAGAACAAAGAGGCAACCGGAGAGGCCATCAGGGCGCTGTGGAGATCTGCGAGGTTTTAGTTAGTTCCACTGAAAACTAAATGGTCTACACACACACACACACACACACACACACACACACACACACACACACACCCCACAAACTCATCTCTTCCTATTCAACTTTCATGTATTTGGATTCACAAACGATTTTGGGGGTTGCTAACTCACAGAAGGAAGGGAGTGCCTGGTGTGCAGAACAGACTGTCCCTGCCATCTCTGAATGCTCACCAACCAAAGGCCGGGCCTGAGCCTGCTGGTTTAGTTATAACCCACATTGCACAGATGAAGGCCTAGAGGTGGTAAGTGACACTTACTCAGGGTCACACAGCCACTAGAACAGGAAGCCAGGATTTGAACTCAAGTCTGTGTGACTCAAATACTTGATTACTTGTCCTTTCGCCAGTGTCTGCTGACACATGTGTTTAGGTCGTCCTTGCCTGCCCACAACCTTCTCAGATGACCCCCACCTACCACCTGCTGAGACTCTTCATTATCAGCATGCATTTTGGACCATGAAGCTACATTTGGAAAACTTGACTAAGTTCAGTGCTCTCCTCCTCACTGGAAATTGTGTCTCACTTCCTGAAGTGAAGAATGCCATTTTTATCAATAGAAAGTTACAGTAGCCATAGTGACGGCAATGATGGCAGTAACCAAGCTTAGTGATGGGTACCAGGTCCTTTGCTTTGCTGTTTTCACACAGGTGCCTGGACACGTGTGGATGGAGTGTGGATGAACCTTTGTTAGAGAGAGAGAGAGAGGAAATGGTTTTCCTAATCTTCAGTCCATGCAGAAGCATGTTATTGACCTCTGGCGACCAGCCCCTCCCCCCACCCCAGTGCTGGGGATTGAACCCAGAAGCCAGGCCTGAGCAAGCACTCCACCACTGGGCCTCACTCTGGGCCCTTGCTCCCTCCTCTCCAAGGGGAGAGCTAATGAACGGCTGGAGACATGTTGAAAACACATAAACATGGTGCTCAGCTTTCCTATGAGTTATCATCACAAAGACTGAGAGAAGAGGAACGAAAATCACTTGCTTATTGCCACTCGACGGTGCCAGAATGCCACCCGATGGTCCCACAGTGCCACCTCAAAGCGCCATAGCAGCATAGATTCCAGACCCTTCTCCCCCAGATATCCCACACCACCAATGCTTTGAGGACATCCCAAGCCCATGGCACCAGGGTCGCAGTCTCTCACCTTGGGGTGCCTGTGTCCAGTGGCAGAGTCTCTGAAACCCAAGTGCAGAGAGTTCCCCCACCTGTTCTGCAGCCCGAGTCCTCCCAAGCTTTGAATGTCTTGGTGTTTGCTTGGTCTGACCTCCTGGGGGCCAGCAGGGGTACACAGGGGAACCTCCCTTGTGGCTCTCTTCACAGGGTTGGGCTTCCGTGAACGTTTACTCTCATTGGGTCACAAGGTCATCTAGGAGAAAGAGACAACCAGGAGTTCAGCCCTTGACAAAGGTTAGTCAAGTTCACCGCTGAAAAGTGGGGACTGGCTGTGACCCCACCCCAGCCCTCTGCTGCTCCTCACAGAGACTGGTCCATTTCTCTAGAGTAGACCCGACTTCTGCTCATGCTTTACCTTGGTTACTGTCCCCCCAGATCTCCTTTGGCTACCTCCCCTTGTTACCTCTGCTGCCCAGGCCTTCTTTCCCTCGGGTCTCCTCACTACTTCTTCACAGGTCTCCCTGACTTCCAGCCTGTCGAACTGATTTCTTACCACTATAACCAGAGCCATCTTGCCTAACTCTAATAACTTATTTCAGACCTTTTCAAACAGTGTATCAAGTGCTGCTATGTCTGTTTGTTTTTTCCCCCTGCCTATGGTACTGGTTGAGGTATTTCAAAGAGTTACTGTTGTCTGTGCCCTTTCCCTTGGTACTCTGGTGATGTTTTAGAGCCTGTAGTTCAATATTTGTTAACCGTCTGGTTTCAGCCTGGAGACGGCTCTCATATAGCTTTCTTTGCACAATATCCGGGTTCATCTGATACTAGTCACCTCTGCCACCCCACTGAGCTGATCCTGGGGAAATCAAAGTCAGGAACCTTCTGTGGAATTCGACACCTCTCTTTGGACCTCAAAGCAACTGGAGACTGGATGATGTTTAGAATGGGTGGGTCAGCCTGAAAGATGAGCTGCTTCTATCAAAGCTCTCCAGAGACAAAAAGAGGCACACAGGCATAAAGTGTGGTGGGAATAGACCCTTGGTGAGATTGGCAACCTGCCTGACATAGCTGGTACCAATCCTTAGACAAGAGAACTTTCTGGAACCAATAAAACAGTCCTGGGAACTGTACAGTCTGTCTGATGCAATGCTTATGGCTGCCATTCTTACAACATCATGGTTGAGATTTATCATCTTACTGCAGACCATCAGATTAGTTAAGTGCCACAGAGAAAAACCGTATGTGAAGTGTGGCTTGTGCAGTGTTGACAAAGGCATATGCCCATGTACCCATCACCCCCCATCAAGATTCAGGATGTCACCATCACTCCAGAAAGGTCCCTTGCAACTCTTTCCAGTGGTATCACTTGAGGCTGCAGGGATGGGATCTAACTTTTTCCATCATACATTAGTCTAGTCTGTTCTATAGTTTCAAGCACACATGTGCCTCTCAGTCATGTTCAGCCATCAGCTATCACTGATCATGGTTTGGTAGCATCTGGGCTGCAGCCTATCCATTTGACGGGGCACAGTCTCCCACTTGATGAGCGTGCTAAAATGTGCTCATTCATTCTTTCTTCAAATGCCCCCTGAGCAGTTTCCAGTTGTGGATATACTTTCTGTAAATGTTTTATGCAAGCCAATTTGTGAATATGTTTCATTTTTCCTGGGGTGAAATTGCTGGGTTATACTGCTAAGTGCACTTCCAGAACCTTTCCAAAGTGGACCACTCTGTGTTTTCACCTGCAGTATACAAGTGTTCTGTCAGCTCATTGCTTCAATAAATTTGATAATGTCAGTTCTTGTGCTAATGCCATCTTCACAAGAATCCATAACAATGCATCTTTGTGACTCTCAGGAGGTTTGGCTCCTAACAAGTCCTCCATGGTTCATCTCATCTTTGCCCAGTCTTGATTTTCCATGCTTCCCTCCTACATTGATGTGAATAGTTCTATGGCGTCCAGGCAGTTCGTTCTCCTTTGCACTGAAGTAGCTGTTTTCTCATCCGCAACCACTCTTGCCTCACTGATCTGGAGATGTCCCATTTGTTTCTCTTAAGACTCAGTTTAAGAGCTGGGATGTAGCTCAGTTGGTACAGTACTTGCCTAATATGAACAAAACCCTGAGTTTAACTACAGGATCAGACAGACAGACAGACAGACACACACACACACACACACACACACAGAGAGAGAGAGAGAGAGAGAGAGGGAAAGAGAGAGAGAGAGAGAGAGAGAGAGAGAGAGAGAGAGAGAGTCTGAGAGCTCAGCTTAGGTATCTTCCACTCCCCGAAGCCTAGGCAGACACTGATATCCCACCAAGAAGTCACACTCTCCTCAGTGTCATGAAAGACTATCTAGAAAGTCTCCCTACAGCTCCAGGCCCTTTGTTTTGTCATTGTCTCACCCTCTGCACTGTGAACTCCATGAGGAAGACATCACTGGAGTCACAGCATATCTAGCACCCAGAGCACCGCTCAGTTGGATCCAGCATGTATTTAACAGCATGCACAGCTGCAGCAGATGCAACTGGGACGTGCCTACACTTGCTGCCTCCATTTCCCACAGGGACACACGCCACACTTGCATTAATCCTCACCACACCCTGTGAGGAAGGGTCATTCTTGCGACAGAGTTAGGGAGACTGGGGTTCAGTGTCAAAGTGAGAGGTGTTCTGGGATCCTCTGCTATTTAGGAATCTTTTTAGATATCCCTCTTTGAGGGACCTTAAAGGTTGCCTCCCCACGCTTCTTCCCATTTGGTGGGCTCCTCTAACAGTGTAGCCCCCTATAGTGATCTTCTAACGCCCGTGTTTATGTGTGATTGTCATACATGATAGCGTCAACTCATATATCCACTCTGTGAGTGCTGGGATCCGTCACATGGGTGCTGCAAACCATCACAAGGGATGCTGGGGACCAGGTCCAGCTCCTCTACAAGAGCAGCAAGTGCCCTTAACTGCTGAGCCACTTTCTCAACGCCTTTCTGTTTCTTCCTTTTTAATAAACGAGGTCATAGGCTAGCTCCCAAGGTACAGTGGATAGGATTATAGTTGGTAAGGTAAAACCATAGGTCTCAGGGGTCACACAAGGAAATCAAGACACATTTCTACTGTAAGTGAAGTGTAGTGCCATGTTTGTGAGATTCCCAGAAAACTGAAAGTTCTCATCTGGGAAAGGAGTCGGCCCTGCTCGGGGCCATGTGCTCGTGGGCATTTGTTAAACATGCTCCATTACTGTCTTGACTTTCTCTTGAAATCTCTCTGTATGAGTGTTGCAGATGAGCCTGCTCAAACACCCTTTGTGGGAGGGGGTGAGAAGATGCAGCACCAGTGGCTCAGGCACTGGGAGTCAGTGTGCAGCAGAGCTTGCTGCAGACTCGCTTATTAAGTTAGACCTGCCTTTATCCCCCTCCCAAGGTCCTGTGGGCTCAGGCGGCTGACTCTGCTGCATGTCCTTTCCTCACTGGTGTCTCTGGACAGCTGCCTCTCTGTCAGCAGTCTCTGGGCATAGAGGCAGGCTTGGCTCAGGGAGGCAGTGCCTGCCACACATGCTCATGCGGGCTGGCCTGGGTACCTGGGCAGGGTGACTGCGGCTAGGGTAAGCTGGCCGCAGTTTCTTTTACATATGAGAGAGGAGACACACATAAGCAATAGAGCATTAGCAGATGGTTTTGCCTGACCGCAAGTCTGACATCAAAGCCAGCATGGCCTTTGTATTTTCTTCTCTCTCACGAGATGCCAGGTAACCACGATGAAAAAAAAAATCATCAAAACCTGCTTCAGAATCAGGCACAGACGTATGAGCATGCACACTGTGGAGGGCTGAGGGCACACCCTGCTTCAGTTGTCAGGGAGAATGCTCTGTCTCACGGTGGCAAAGGGCTTTCTCCTGCACGCTGCCAGACTATCAAGGGCCATCTGGTTCCATCAGAGGGCTGTTTTCATCATGGTCTGTGCTTAAGAGCAAGACTGTGTGGGTTATTATTATTATTTTGAATTGTAAGAACTGAAGATGGAATGCTGAGAATATGACAAGACACAAAAAAACAATCCTAAGAAGGAAGCCAATGGGGAAAAATGTATAGTATGAGATTGTAATTATTGAGTATATGTGACTATATAACAGTCTTTAAAAGAAAACTGATGAAGGGAACCAGAATATAAAATAATGTTATAGTTCAGGGGGGTGGATTATAAATGAAGCTTACAGTTTTTAAGAAGCTCATATGGAGGGAGCCTTGATGAGTGAAGTCTTGGGTAGATGTGTATTTTGACACATGTATTTTGACATGTTGAGGACTCCAAGGCCAATTGACTCATGGGAAATTGGCAAAGCTATTGTCTAGGCTCAAGAGACATGGCAAAGCTTTCCTTGGGATCCAAGTCTGAGTGTTTATGGACTACAGCTAAGTGTATGCAAAGACTGGCAACTGTAGCAGCTTCCTCCTCCTGGATGTTACAATCTGTGACTGCCTCCTACAGAGACCTCCTATGGACTAGCCCAACCCTCCCCCCCACCCCGTGCTGTACCTAATAAATAAACAGGGGTTCTAGGTTATGATGGGAGCAGAATCCCACCTGGTCCCCGCTTTACTGTAATGTGTCTGTCCTTTCTGTATTCCCTCCCCAACCCTAATCGGGGGTTCCAGGACCCAAGCCATGTGGCATTATGATATTGTGCATTCTTGCTTGAAGAGACTTTTAAAGATTTCACAGCTGATACTCTAAGCGATCTCATCCTCAGGATACTCCTAAGGCTGTGGAGACTCAGAAGGGAGAGGGTCATCCTCCAAGACAAATTCTTGAGTACCTGCAGCCTGGAAGAGTAGGCCCTTACTCACCCCAAAGGTGTGAGCAAACACCAGAAGATGTTTACATCTATAACAAGGAAGCAACCAAGAACACTCAAGTGTCAATCTTTTTCCTCTGAAAGTGCCCATGTTGTTGGAGATCATTGTGACTTTTTGGACTGAGGACTTCAGCTCCTTTTTTTTTTTTTTTTTTTTTTTCTTTCATCCTCAAAAGACAGAAGTGGCTACAAGGGTTGGTGCCTGTCTTTTGAGATGCCATGAGTCACCAAGTCCCCTAGTAATGCTTTGTTATGTGTGAGGTGACAGAATCTTATATACGCCCTATGTCTATCAGTTATTTTCAATAAGTCTTTGTCCCTTCTGGGTAACTCATTGTTTCTATGCTTCTGTGCAGGCGGGATGAGGTATGTGGGGGGAGGGGCACATCTCTCTGAGCCTCAGAGCTTGTGTTAATCCCAAAGGTGGGAAAGACTACCAACCCAAATCATCATGACCAAATTAATTAAAGCAGGCTTTCTCTCTCTCTCTCTCTCTCTCTCTCTCTCTCTCTCTCTGTGTGTGTGTGTGTGTGTGTGTGTGTGTACATGGGCTGCCTCCCCTGCTAAGGCAGTATTCCAGTAGTTAGCATTAAATGTGAGGAAGACAGGCTCTTCTAGCTCAGGGGTAGGGATCTTTCCAAATGGGGGATTTGGCAAGCAAAATAGGTGGGCTTATAGGAGTAGAACATAAGCATAGAAAACAAGCCTCTCCTGAAACAAAGATATGGTTGCAGGTGGGCATAACAAGGTGATCAGGACAAGGTAGCCATATGTGGTAGTTCGAATGTAATTGGCCCCCATAATCTCATAGGGAGTGGCATTTGGAGATGTGGCTTTGTTGGAGTGGGTGTGGCCTTGTCGGAGGAAGTGTGTCACTGTGGGGGCGGGCTTTGAGGTTTCTTACGCTCAGGATACCGTCCAGTGCCTCAGTCTACTTCCTGCTGCCTTCTGGTTAAGATGTAGCCAGCACCACATCTGCTGCATGCTGTCATACTCTCAGCCACCATGCTCCCCACCATGATGATAATGGACTGAGCCTCTGAAACTGTAATTAAGCCACTCCAATTAAATGTTTTCTTTATAAGAGTTGCTACAGTCATGGTATCTCTTCATAGCAATAAAAACCTTAACTAAGACACCATAACAACCCTTTGAAACAAAGGTAAGGTTGCAAGATGGTTGGTTATAAACATCTTTTTTCCTTTATTTTTTATACTGTGTTCTGCCTGCAGGATGCATGCAGGCCAGAAGAGGGCACCAGATCTCATTATAGATAGTTGTGAGTCACCACGAGGTTGCTGGGAATTGAACTCAGAATCTCTAGAAGAGCAGCCAGGGCTCTTAACCTCTGAGCCATCTGTCCAGCCAGGTTATAAACAACTTTTTGAAACAATGGCATGATTGTCATTCCTGGAACAGGCAATACAGAACAATTTGTAGTTAAGGTTACAGATGGTCATACCCCAATCCTTGAGAAAGAGAGACTTAATGATAAACAGAAATGGACCTAGTTTGTCTTTACTATAAGGTGGCTTTTAAGTCTAAGGTGGAGGCAGACTGGTTTATCACATGATTGCAGCTGCCACAGTTTACAAGCACCGTATCATAGAATTTATTTTTTTTATGCATATAGAGTATTTTTTATTTAATTTTATATAACAAAGTCCAATTAAATGAAAACAAACATTTATACACAATATTTGGGAATTTGGGCGTCGTTCTTTCCAAACTACTTCCTGCTGGTAAGGGGCGCTGTCTTGGGGGATTCGAAGAAGATTCAGATATCCTAGCTATAGTCTGTAGGGCTGTTTTGTCCAGCTGTTTGGAATGTAGGATCAGCTTGTACTCTGTTTCAGGCGGTCTGGTGTGATCAAACCACATTAGTCTGGAAGGAATCCACATCTTTTCATTTTCTGTGGAAACAAAAATAGAAATACTTTTCCCCAGTAACTTGTTCTTCAACTTAAATTTTGGAGTCAAAGCGTTTTTATTATTATTATTATTTTACACGTATCATAGAATTTAACTCAGACATTTTAGGTGAGGACTCCCAATGCCATGCCTTATCTCATACAGGGTAATTCCCAGGGCTGGGCTGAAGATGATAACTCTTTTGGCTTTGAGCATTCCAAGCCACACTGGTTACTCCTTTAAAAGGGGGTCCTGGGTAAGATGCTAAAATAGAGAACAAGCTCCAGTATTGGAAAAGAAAACTATCATTTTCACCTCATGTTACCTGTCTAGGGGTTCAGGGGTAACTTGAGGGTTATTGGGTTGTGTGTTGCACCAAGTTTCTCCTTATGGTAAGACGATGACTTCAGACAATGGCTCCATTTTTCCAATCAACATTTGGCTGTACTTTGAATGCAAATACAGAGGCAGAATAACCCTGCATCTCCTGAAAGACCCCCACTATGCTTATTGCCTGTTTAAATTGCTCTTGCTAATTTGCCAAGGTCAAGTTATGGGAAAAGTACAGGAGGGAACCAGGTGCTGCTCTCATCCAACGCCAACCAGATATCTGTGGTCTGCAGCTTGGACCAAAGCAAGGTCAGCAGGACAGTGTCCAGTATGCTGAAATAGTCATAACTGAATTCTTTGTATTCTTTGTGCCCAGCCCGAATAACCAACTGTCCTTGGTTAACTACAACTGCTACATTTAGATGAAACAATGAAATCCCTGTAACCATGCTTCTGCTTCTGTAAGCCTGCTTCTTGCCACCCCAACCCTATATAAACTGCCTGAGTTTTAACCTCAGCAAGCTCAGTCCCCCGAAAGACTGAAGCGTCCACAGGTACCTGTGTAAACAATAAACAACCTCTTGCACTTGCATCCAGTGGTCTGGTCTCATCTCTTGGGGGCAAGGGCCTTCCCCCTGACAGGCTCCAAACTCTTGGGGACTCTGGGGGTCTTTCACTCCCTGTAAACAAGCATAGCACCAGTTCTGGGCCAACCATGAGGCACAGGATGGTGTTCAATTTTCTTAAAAACAAAAAGATGCCATCTCCCAGCTTATCAAAGTCGATGGGAACACATGTGCATAGTAGTATATTAAAATCATGTCAATTAAGCCAGGTGGGAGGATTCAAACACAGTAGACCAACAAAGGGCACAGACTTCTCCCCTGGACCCCATGAAGAGAATATTATCTAACACTTTGATGGCAGTGGTGACAGGCCTTGACATGTCATCTGAATATCTGATGTGTGTATCAAGTCATCAACAACAGAGGACTTCTGGCTTTCCCTTGGCTTCTGCAAGCTTGCGGGGCTTCCCACTGCTTGCCTCAGCTCACTCAAATTGCCATCCATCTGTCCATCCACCCATCCATCAACCTCTCTATCCAGCAGCCCAGCTACCCATATATCCATCTGTAGGAAGCACAGCTTACAGTAAACATTAGAGAAACCAGGACTGTCAATCACACAGGCCTATTTTTTTTTTCAACGCAAAGAAATGAATGATGCCTCGCCGCCTGGGATGCCAGAGTGACAGTGGTCAGACAATCTGGTGATCCTTTGCTCCTGTATTAGAGGCCAGCCTCCACCTGAATCCCTCCACTATCCCAAGCACCTCACCCTGATTCTGAGCTTTGTCTCTCAGTGAATGGACCCATCCCTAAGAAAGCGGCCTGTGTAGTTTGCATCCTCCACCGATAGAATCCATTCTTATCACAGATCCTTCTCTAGACCCTAGCCCTGAGACTGTTTATCGGCCAATAGAACTATTGTAAAGGTTGCAGGTGCTCTGTTACCTTGCTAGGGGAGTTTCTATGTCGCTGTGGCCAAAGCTTTGTTGTGATAATTGTCATGTGGAAACCCCTTCCCCAAGTTTTACAATGCTTAAATATGTAAGAGGGATAAACCTGGAGGTTTGGGCCCAGTGCTTGCAAAGATGGCACTGACTTGAGTTTTGTTCTTTACCTCCTATGGATCATCCCCCTGCTAAGGCTTGTGGGATCCCTGACATTCATCCATCCATCAGGACCCAGTCCTGTATCTCACCTTCATGGCCCTATGACCCTGCTGACTCAACCCTCCTGCAGCTTTCCAACTAGTTCAACAATGTCTTATCCAATCATTTGCAGTTACTCTGTTCACCTCAGCTTCTAGTTAAGCTTCTTAGAATTCTTTGACCTCTGTAGCCCTTTAATCTTTTCACAGCCATTCTGTAATCTACATATACACACTAACACAGATATAATTTAATACTATGTGAAGCATAATCTGAGAGTTAATATTATTAAATGAGATTGGAATAAAAGACCTCAGTTTGCCATTGGCCAGCAATCAAGAGAAATCGTAAGAACTCGTCAAACAGTAGCCAACAGAGCTGATGTGGCCCATACATTTATTATTCAATAAATTCCAATGTTGTTGGAAGTCACAAATATGTCTGTGTATGCTTTGGCACAGCACGCTCACAAAGCTAGGCAACCTTGGTCGACTTCAAGGGCAGCCATCACTGGAGCTGAAGGTGCATGCTTCCTTTGCAGGGACGTCTTTATTACAGTGGGCATTGAGGGCTTATAGCCTTGCCTTGCTTGCAATTCCCTCTCTTTGAGGCCTGCATGTTGACGAAATGTGCTCAGCCAGTTTCTTGTTCTGGCTGTTTGCTGAAGAGCATTTCATAATCCCCCATCAGGGTGACATGGAGGATCACCTTGGCTGAACCATCCCCACCCAATCATTACTACCCAACCATCACCATCAACTGCGCCCTAGCCCCCACTGGATCCACAAACTGGTGAATAACCAGCCTAAGGTTAGTACAGAGTCTGGAACCTGGGCTTCAGGCCTGTTCAGCACGGACTCCACCACTGAGCTATACTCCCAACTCCTATGCTTTTGTGCTTTTGTTGATAAATCTACAGCTCTTTAGGGTATGTCCTGCATAGACTTTCTTTTTTGGCAACTTGACACATGACCACATCATCTGGGAAGAGGGAACCTCAATTGAGAAAATAATTACATCAGATTGGTGTGTACATCTGTGGGGAATTTCCTTGATTAATGATCCATGTGACACGGCCCAAACAACCGTAAGTGATTCACCCTGGGGCTAGTTGTCCTGGATTGTATAAAAAAGCAAGCTGAGCAGGCATTGGTGGCACATGCCTTTAATCCCTGCACTGGAAGGCAGAGGCAGGTGGATCTCTGTGAGTTCGAGACCAGCCTGGTCTACAAGAGCTAGTTCCAGAACAGCCTCCAAAGAAACCCTGTCTTGAAAAACCAAAAAACCAAGCTGAGCCAGCCACGGGAGAGGCAGGTCAGTAATTAGCAACCCTCCATGGTCTCTGACTCCCCTCAATGATGACCTACAATCTTTGAGGTGAAATAAACCCTTTTCTCCCAAAGTTGTTTTTGGTCAGTGTTTTGTCCCAGCAATGGAAACTCAGGAAGGGAGTCAGTAGCTAATGTGGGATGGTGTTCTGTACTGACTGGGAGAGTGATGAGCATTTACAGTTCCCTGCTGGGAACTAATCAGCTTTCAGAATCAGTTTCACTTGGAAGTAGGGCTGAGACTGTAGCTCAGCTGGTAAAGCACTTGCCCAGCATGAACAAAGCCTTGGGTTGGAGCCTCAGCAACACATAAACCTGATGTTCTGGGATGTGTACAATCCCGGCACTGGGGAGGCAGAGGCAGGAGGATCAGAAAGTCAAGTTTCGAAGGGTGTTAATCTGAAGCCAGCCTGCGGAGCCTGATGGCACCCGAGTGCTGGACTCACTGCTCACAAAGCTCCATGATTTAAGAGACATGGCATCTCCATGTCACCTGCAGACAGTTTTGAATGACAACAGAGTACTACTTGGTGCCTGATCTGTAAAGATCTCTTGGACTCCAGCTGGCTCAGCAGACAAAGTTGTTTTCCTGCCAAGACTGATGACCTGAGTTTGATCAACAGCGATGGGGTGCAAAAGGCCCCGGGTGTCAGGCTCCATGTGGATTCAGGGGTGCTGTGGTGGGTGGGCTTGGAACTCAAGCCTGGAGGGCAAGGAATATCACCCCCTGCTACTCAAGGCCCCAACTTTTGACAGCCAGAACCCAACAGGAGCAGGCTGGACAAAAAGCAGATGGCCACCTGCCGCCTGGACTTGCTGGTAACTTTTGACAGCTCTGGATGGAGGCCCCAGAGGGGAAACCCTGGTTCCTGTGGCTGTAAGCCACTGTAAGCCTTGGGAAACTTGTTCCTGCCTTGGCCTCTGGGGGTGGAAGCACCTAGCACTTCAGAGACCTGCTGCTCAGGAAGTCTAAGAAAGCCATTATGTTTCCCACAGCCACAGACTTGCCTGGCAAGGGAAGGCTCTTGATTGGCATCTGATGCCAGGAGAGCTTTGAGCTGTGGCATTTTCAAAGCAGTAACCTCTCATCAGCGATGGAGGGCTCAGCTCCGTTCATTTCAATCTCCCACAGCATCCTAAGTTACTTTACCAGTTTAAAGGTTGTTAACCGCTGAATAGGCAATAAAGCATCTCATATTTGTATACTTAGCTGTCTGCTCGATGCCTTCTAGGACAGTGAGAAAAGAATCCACTGACACACTAGGACCCCCCCCATCCCCAGGAAGAAAACTGGACTCTAGGAAGTTGTATTGAAACATACACATTTGGAACATATGTGAGCATACACACACACACACACACACACACACACACACACACATTGAATTCTTTCTTTCCACTGTAATGGGGAATAGTAATAGTGAATTAGCTCCCTCTCGTGGTTACAACTTACAACTGCACTTTGAGCGTGATAAGTGGCCTGAAGATCTCTTGGGCCCTAAGAAATCTAGGACAGAGGCTGGTGAGTCTCCACCACCTCTCTTATTTACTTTGTACATTCCTCCAAATGATACCCACTTTTTTATTTCAAGACATCTATATTCCGAGGAGAAGGCTTAGTCTGTAGAGCTCATAAAAAGGAATAAGGATCTGGATTTGATCACAGTACTCAGATCTTCAGGCTTAGTGACACTGCCGACTGAGCCACCTAACCAGCCTGATGGAATTAAGTTAAAAGCCCCCAGAAGCAAACCGACTTAATAGATGGTGACTTCAAAGGAGATCTGAGTGAGATGGATGTTAGTAAGTTTACATTTTTATTTACTTATTTATTTTTGGTAATGGATGAGAAGAACTTCCCTATTTCTACCTCGTCCTTGCCTCTGCATCTAAGGCAGCATCGCCCAAGAAGAGCTGCCTTCCAACAAGGATGTCACTCTTGCTGGATAGAGAGTGGTTTTGCAACAGAGCATGGCTGCTTCATGGGTTACAGTTACTTCATGCTTTGTTCGGACTCTACTGGAGTTTGCCTCACACAGGCCCTCAATGGGGGAGGCATGGTGGATGGAGAGATACAGAAGCCTGGAGAACATTTCTTTATTGCCCATTAGAGTAATTCTGCTTTTATCTGGTTTGGACTGAGAGGGAAGAGACATTGACATTGAGTAAACAATTAAAACAACAATACAAAGCCCAAACCCTGAACCACAGTCATTTTTACCTTTAAAGATAGATAGAAGCTTTAGGGGAAAAGGTGGCTTGCTGGGACACTGCACACCTATGTCTCTGGCTACTGACTGAAGGCCATGCCCAGGATATCTGGAAGGGAGAGGAAGATGGCTTTTAGCCTGGCCTACAGATGCTCAGTTGCTCCTTCCAGAGTATGAGCTTGCTCTCTCCTTCCTTGGTGACTCACTTCTAGTTAAAAGAGCTTGACTAAAAGTGATGTGTGCGGCTTTGGAGAATAGACTCTAAAAAGCTTCCCACTTCTCTCCCAGTTAGGTCTTTGGGGAAGTCCCCTGCCATGTCGTGTGCACACTTGGATGTGATGCCTCTCCCAAGCTTGCTTGTTCTCCAGTCTCTGGAGCTGTGAAGAGGTAGTGGAACTATGGAAGTGGGGCCTAGTGGGAGAAAGTTATGTCATTTTGAGGGAGGGTGTCCTTGCAGGGAACTTTGGGGTTGCGACTTCCTGTCTTCTTGCTTTTTAGATGTTAGGAAATGAGCCACGGTGTCCTGTCTTGTGATAGGCTCAATGCAATGGATCCAATGGAGTATGGACTGTAAACTTTGAAACCATGAGCCAAATAACCTTTTCCCCCTTTAAGTTGATTGCCCCAGGCCTTTTGTTACAGTGGCAGAAAGCTGGTTGTCACAATACTTCAGCAGCTCAATGAGAGTGTTTCCCTAAATTGTCTTTGTCTTTTAATTCTTTCTCTGATGAGAATCCTGTGATGGGAGACGTCATTCTGTATATATGTTCCTCTCATTGGTTAATGAATAAAGCCCTGTTGGCCAATAGGAAAGCAAGATAGGTGGGGCTAGAAGACAAAGAGGATTCTGGGAGATGTAGTAGAGAGGAATCAGGATGTAGGACATGAGAAAAGAGGTCTGGATAAGATAAGACCACATGGAAACACTAGATTGCTAGAAATCGGGTTAATATTTAAGACAGAGCTAGTCAATAAGAAACACTATTAACTGGCCAACAGTTTCATAATTAATTCACTGTCTCTGTGTGTTATTTGGGGCTGACACAGCTCTGGGACCAGGCTAGTGGGAAACTGCCTATAACAACTCCTGAGTCTGGTGACTTGAATAATATGTTCTTTGTGTCTCACTATTCCTCAGTCACTGCCTCCTGGAGTCTACAAGGTTGAGTAAGCCAGTAAGCAGCATCCCCCACCATGGCCTTTGCTTCAGTTTCTGCTAACTCCAGGTTCCTGCCTTGAGTTCTTGCTCTAAGATGAAATCAACCCTTTCCTCTGAGTTGCTTTGGTTGGGTTTTATCACAGCAGTAGAAACCTTAACTGAGGCAGAAATTCATACCGGGTCATGGGGTATTGCTGCGACAGAACATAGGACTGTGGTGGCATTTTGGCTTTGGACTGGAAAAGCCATAGGAGTGCTCAGGCCTGAGTGGGCTGTTCACCAGGAGCTTGGAAGAGAGTGGTACAGATGACAGAGGTCCGGCCTGTGAAGTCTCAGAAGGAAGTACGAGAGTTCCTTAAGGACTGTTGGGACCACTTGATATTTTGAGTGAAGACTCGATGGTTCTGGTTAGCTGTGGACCACTAAAGTGAAACCTTTTCTTTGCTGGGACAATCAATGGTGGTTAGCAGGAGCTGAGAAATTAGTGGTGATTAAGAAGAGACCAGCATCACTGAAGCAAAGTCTTTTGGAAAGTGTTCCCTCAGGGCCGTCTTACAGAAACTGCATCCAGAGGGGCCAAAGCTGTGTACCTTGCTGGAAGCCGAGCTTGGTGTGTGTAAGTTTCCCACGTGGTGCTGGTTTTGAAGGCATAAAGGGACCATGGAGAACAATTGAGACTTGGCACTGTTTGGGCAGGACTTGAGTCCCTGAAAGGAGTCTGGAAGAGGCCACTGGTGAAGGCTCAGCTTCGGCTGTAGCACAAGTGCCAGGGATGTAGAGATCATGGAGAGGGGCTGAGGTTAGCATTGTGTGTCAGGGTCAGAGTGCCCGTAGAGAGCTCAGAAGAGGCTGTGGTGAGGGTGCAGCCAAGAGGCTGGGGGATACCAATGCTTTGGAGATGCCAATACTATACATGGTTTGACCATCAAGGATAGCAGCAGTCAAAAAGTTGTGCTTGCCTGAACCCTAGGGAGCACTTTCTGTCCTGTGGCAAGCCCATTGGAGCCCAAAAGAGTGTGAGTAAGTCCAGAATTCGGACAATGACCTTTTCATAGTTGATCTTTGATTTTGCAATTGGTCTGATTGTGACTATGCTCTGGTAAGAAAGGGTTTAACTTATTTATTTTTTTTTTATAGAAGCTCATATTTGAGAGTTGTTGGAATTTTAGAAAGATAGAACTCTTTAAAAAAATTACTTATTTTTCTTATTTTACCTATCGATCCCAGTTTCCTCTCCCTCCCTCCGTCTTTCCCACTTTCTCTTGCCCCCCCCATCCTCCCATCCCATCCCCCCCGACTCCACAGTTAGGTTGATGCCTTCCAGGAGGGATCAACAAAACCTGTCAAGTCATTTGGAGTAGGGACTCTCCTGTCTCTAGGTTAAAGGAGTATCCCTCCATGGGGAATGTGCTTCCAAGAGTTTTAACTCTTAAGAGTGTTTGATTTTTTTTCCCCACTGTTCAAGGTGTATTTGGTGTTTTCATAAGCATAACACGTGGGTAGTTGGTTGCATCATCCATATGTAGATCTTACTTCTTATACACTATTTTAATGTATACTACAGACACATTATACACAAAATAATAATATCCTTTAGAAGAGTTATGCACAAGATATGCATAATGGATTTACACACTGGAGCCAGGTTGTGACTAATTGGGAATTCATTGGCCTAGGCATGTTTGGTGAGGGTTCATAGCACAGACACAGGCTCACAGGTAATTGAAGCCTGCACACAATTGGCAGTGTGTCTTGGAGACAGTGGGGTTGTCACACCAACCAGGTCACTACTACACAAGTACTGAAAGACCCCCACTATGCTTATTGCCTGTTTGAATTGCTCTTGCTAATTTGCCAAGGTCAAGTTATGGGAAAAGTACAGGAGGGAACCAGGTGCTGCTCTCATCCAACACCAACCAGATATCTGTGGTCTTCAGCTTGGACCAAAGCAAGGTCAGCAGGAACAGAAGGTCCTGGGATATCTATCGAGACCACCAGAGTGCTGAGATAGTCATAACTGAATTCTTTGTATTCTTTGTGCCCAGCCCGAATAACCAACTGTCCTTGGTTAACTACAACTGCTACATTTAGATGAAACAATGAAATCCCTGTAACCATGCTTCTGCTTCTGTAAGCCTGCTTCTTGCCACCCCAACCCTATATAAACTGCTTGAGGTTTAACCTCGGCACGCTCAGTCCCCCGAAAGACTGAAGCGTCCACAGGTACCTGTGTAAGCAATAAATAACCTCTTGCACTTGCATCCAGTGGTCTGATCTCGTCTCTTGGGGGCAAGGGCCTTCCCCCTTAACAGGCTCCAAACTCTTGGGGTCTGCTGGGGTCTTTCAGTACCACTTAGCAGCAGGGTAGAGCTGTGAGAACTGAGGTTTTCTCCAGGCCACCTTAACACAACCACACTATCCACAGTTCAGATGAGTAGATGTGTGTGGTCTCCATAGGAACCCTGCTGCAGCTTGGACAGTGAAGTACTAGGACATCTGAGGACTTTAGATGTGCAGCTCTTTCTGGATCCCCCAGAGCATACCTGCCCTCTTCTTTAAGCAGGCCTCCTCTTCAGGAATTAGAGTCACCTTCACAACATCTGAGATTCCATTTTGTCCCAGGACACAAGGGACACTAAGGAAGACGTCATCCTTGATTCCATAGAGACCCTTAATCATGGTAGAAATGGGATGCACCCGCCTCAGGTTCTTCATTATGCTCTCATCCAAGTTGGCCCCTGACAGGCCAATGGCCCAGGATGTGTAACCTTTCGGTTTGATCACTTCATAGGCACTGGCAACCACCTGCTTGTGAACCTCCTTCCACTGCTTCCGTCCTTCAGTGATGGATTTATAAGGTGTGGAGTGAAAGAACCCTTTCTTGTGTGTGCTGGTGTCCTCAGAACCCCAGTCTCCTGGGACTGGAGTTATAGATGGTTGTGAGTCACCATGTGGATGCCACAAATCAAATGTAGGTCCTTTGCCAGAGCAACAGTGTTCTTAACCATTGAGCCATGTCTCCAGACCTTGGTCGTGGTGTTTTACCACAGCAATATAAACCTTGTGTATGACACTCCGGATCCCCAGCCTGAGATGTAGACTGGAGTCATTTATGTCCTTACATACCCTCTTTCCATGCCCAACTCTTAAACATCTCTCCCATCTGCTGCTTCATTTTTGGTGTGGTAACACGTGTGTGTGTGTGTGTGTGTGTGTGTGTGTGTGTGTGTGTGTGAACATCTATGCCTGGGTATTTATCCACTCCCAGCTTCCTCATGGATACTTTGGAAGGATAGTAATCAATCATCTGAATCCCATCCTCAGCTGTCCAAGAACACTCAGTTCTGTGATGTGAGGTCCTGCTCTGGTATCGCTCTGGCCATCTCAGTGGGCTCTCACCAGCCTCTAAAACCTCAAGAGATGGGAGGAACATCGATGTAGAAGCAGAGCCACTTTATTTAATGATGTATACAGAATATTCATCAAGCCTGAGAGAGGGGGAGAGCAGGTTTCTTAAGAAGATGGCCATGCTATTTTCCAGGACATGGGCCCCCTTCTGTGAGCCATGGGAAGCTGGGCAGGAGGAAGTGGACAGAGCAGCAAGAAATGGATCTGTTGGGAGAAGAGTTCAACCAGGGGGGAGACTGGAGGTCAGGGATGCTCACGGGTACTGTTCCATCATCAGCTGGCACTCTGAGGGACAGGAGTGTGCTGAGACCCAAGGTGATGTCTCTATAGCTTCTTGTGCATGTGTATTAGTGTGTGTGTCTGTGTACTCACAGGGACTTGGCTAGTGAGTCTGTGTATGTGTACCCATGTGGATGAATTGACTACCATGTCTATGTGCTTCAGTGTGTACCCATGATCACATATGCTTCTCTTTGAAGCTGTATTGCTGAGGTTCTGGTCCCTTACCACATCTGTCATGTTATTCTACAGACTTCATGCATCTCTGTGTGTCTACGCCCATGTTTGTCTCTTTCCTGGGGTATTGCTATAGCTTACATCTAACATCATCCCCCAAAGCCCACATGTTAAAGGCTCAGTGCCCAGAGTGGTGCTGCTGGGAGAGCTGCTGTGGATATTGCTGTCTTGAGAGCCTTGCTTCCCTGTCCTAGAGGGTGACAGCTAGTCCACAAATCCTGGGAAATGGGAACAGCATTTACCATCTCAGCAGAGGCAGGTTCTTTCTTAGAAGGCTTAGGCCTTAATGACAAACTGTACTCCATGCAGCAGCAAGTCTAGAAAACAATGACTGAAGTTATGAACCTGAGAGCTTCCTGAGGCTCTGGAGCACCAGACATGCTCACCATGCCCAGACATGTTGGGAAGCACTAGGTCTTCACCCCCAAACAGCCCAGCTGGTCTTAGGTCAGGCTGAGGAGGAAGCAGACTTCATCTCAAACTTGCCTGGATCATTCATGGGAACAAAGACATCCCCCCACCCCAATAAGAAGTGTGTGGCTAAAGAGACCTGGCTACCCCATGGTGTATAGGAACAAAACTTGGAAACAGTACTTACCAGCAACATTGTGCACCAGGGTGACATCCAAACGGCTGAGAATCCCATTGACCAGAGGGCATACCTGACCCAGGGCAGAGAGAGGAGTTAGACACAGGACCTCCTGCAAGAAGACCCTCAGAGAAGCAGCTTGCCCCAGGTGGAATACATTCAGGAATATTTTCTACAGCCAGAAGAAGCCAACAAATGTGTTTGGAGAGGTGGAAAGAAGTAACACAGATGGCTGGACCACAGGACAAATGAGCTGATAGATAATTCCCATACAGAGTATCACAATTTAGCTCAGCTTGATACAGAACCACAGGACAGATGGACTGATGGATAGATGGTTCCCATACAGCGTAGCTCAATTTAGCTCAGCCTGAGAAGCTCTAAGAGCCCTGGAGCAGGGGACTGTCCCTTTGATCTCTTACCACACCCTGCACCAGGCCAGGAATGACTCTAGTCAAGATGTCTGTGAGGCTGTCTATCAGGCTTTGAAGGGGACTGAGTCTGGAAGAAAAAGGCAAGCACGTGACCTAGAGGCTTGCGGTTGCTCTGGAGAAGTTCAGCAGCCACTATGCACACCCAGTCTTAGCATCTACTAACTGAGACCAGGCCTTGCATACTCAAGTCCATGGCAGATTTAACACCAAGGATCCTAGATGAGGAGAGTTACACACAGCCCAGTCATGCACACACAGACGAGTGCATAATAAACACATGCTTCAGGGACATAGTAGGTGCACAAGACTGTGGAATCCATGAATGCATGAAAAGTACTTAGTTTGTAGTTGTTATGGAGATTCAATGAAATAATACATGCAAAGCCCAATATATATAATAATCAAATGTGAGCCATGGTGTGGCCAGGTCCTACACACTATGAATAACTGGGCCTTCCCATGTGTCAGGCAACTGGAACAATCATGCAAATAGATGATTTAATAATCTCACATAGTTTTGTATTGTAGATAAGCAAAGTGAGATCAAATTGGAGGAACCCTGGCCAAGTTCATGTCACAGGCTCTCCAGTTCTCTTGATCAAGTTATAAAAGGTGGTCTTAAATAATATTCTATATTGCCTATCCAAGGTAAAATTGGTCATCTTGGTTTAATAAGGGGTAAGTGAGCATTTGTTCATCCATTTACTCGTCTATTTGTATACCTGCCTATATATCTGTCTCCCTACCCACCAAATGTCTTACCATCCATCCATCTATTTATCCACTCATCCACTACCCACCCATCCAACCATCCACCCACTTCACAATCCATCCTCCACCCACCCATCCACACTTCCTCCCCCAATACATCTTTCCTCCTGTCCTGTTATTCATTCATCTTTTCTTTGCTCATCATTTTACCCTACTATCTCTGGGCAGGATAGACCAGCCTTTACCCATTAATCAGGGAGATGTGCAAGCTGCCAGGAGGGTGAATGCAGTCACCAATGACCAGACGGCTCCTCCCATGAATGTCTCTCACACCGTAGACTTCTGCAGTAACATCCATCTTCACAGCCAGCTCCACCAGACTTCCAACCATGAGTCTGGCAGAGAAGGCAGAAACAGCTCTAATGGCATCTGGCCTTTCCCATCCCAAGGTGGAGGCTTTCTTCTTGGCAGGAGTGCCAACCTCACCTTACTCCATTCTGTCACTGGGAACTGATCTCTGTTCCCATTGGGAAAACCAAGGTTCAGAGAGGTTGTTTCTCTTCCACATGACCCGAGTTTGTTCAGCACATCAAGTAGGCAAGGTTCAAGGCTCAGGTCTTTGTGTCTAACCATAGCCACCAGGCTGTCCCTTCGTGAGCCATCCTCCCACCACCACCGGCCTTGGGACCTACTCACGTGTTCACTTTGAGTTCAAAGCCCAGAGGGATGGTGACATAGAGGTGGTGAAAGTCATAGCTCTGCGTGAGACCGATCTCCAGCAGCTGTGGATTAGTGACTTTTATGCTGCTCAGGGAGAAACATTAGCATGTTAAGCCTCAAACCAGGGAGCCACCTTTAACTAAATTTACTCATCACAGAGGGAGAGCTGGCCACCTGGGATCAGGATGGTCTTGGAATCAGAACAACCCTGGGTTCTGAGCCACGCCCTTATCTTTTTCAACTTCCTTCTGGATCAGATCCTGACATACCCCATCCTCTGTTTACCTAAAGCTTAGAAGATATTTGAGGAAAGGGACTGGGTATGTTAGTTTGGAGCCCTTCAAAGAAAGATGGTGATTTTTAACTTGGCAGGAAGATGAGTCATTGGCTCTGGGGGAGGGTGGATGGATGAGGGAGTGGTTCCATGAAAGGATGGAAGAATGGATTCGTGGATGGATAGATACACTGTCAATGGAAAAGACACAACCTGTCATGTCCTTTAAGAGGCAGAAAGTTGGGAGAATTCAGAAAGGGTGGGAGGAAGCCTTCCCTGAGCGGTTCATGGTGCCAGGTATTTATCCTCCCTGTTGTGGCTTCATGCCTAGGAAACTCTCAAGTGGCTGGGGCTCAGGGTGTGCCTTAGGACTGGGGGCAGCTATAAGTCAAAATGCCACTGTTGCTGGTAAAGTGGAAAGAGGCCTGGGGCTGAGTTTTGGCTCCATGCTCAGCCCACCCCTCCCTCCTCTCCCGGGCTGCTGCCCCAGACCCACAGATCTTCTGTTAGTGGTAACCAAATCCCTCTTTGGGGTAACTCACTCCAGGATGTTGTTCAGGAGAGGAATTGATGAAATCACTTTTCCAAGCACCCCGACCAGACCACGAGCATTGCTTCCTGCAGGTCTCACGTAGCTCAGGAGAGGCATGCGTTCCAGAAATCCCAGAATCCCCCCGGACAACAGGCCTTGTCTGAAGCCTGTGAAGTGGAGAGTCTCAGGGTTCTCATCTGCTAACTCTAGAGCAGCAGTTTTCAGCCTGTGGGTTGCAACCCCTTGGGGGTTAAGCAACCCTTTCCCAGGGGTCTGCTAAGACCATCTGAAAGCACAGATATTTACATCATGATTAATGATGGTAACAAAATTACTACTATGAAGTAGCAGTGAGAATAATTGTATGTTTGGGCATCACCATAACATGAGGAACAACATTAAAAAACACGGATGCAGTAGGGAGGTTGAGATTCATTGTTCTAGAGCCTTAGACCTTCTTTCTCACTGACAATTGCCTTCCTATTGGGAAGTTGCATAGAACACACGTGCAAACACACACACACACACACACACACACACACACACACACACACACCCTTGAAAGAGACTGTCACAGACTCACTTACCATCTCTGAAGTTTCTAGCAAGCTGTTCTGTAGGATATGTGGATATGACTGGAGTCATCCCATAGGGCAGGCTCTGGCCCAGGTGCAAGGGCCGGCAGTGACCCATGGACATGGGCAGGCCCTGGTCCAGGGGCAAGGGCAGGCCCTGGTCCAGGGGCAAGGGCAGGCCTGCCAGCTGGGCTGAGCTCTGGGCCAGCAGCCCACAGAGGACAACCAGGCTCCCAACTAGAAACATCTCTAGGTATCTGCAGAAAAAGTGACAAGTCTGCTGTGGTGTGCACAGCTAGGGTTCTCTCACTGCCTGCCCTGCCCAGGGTGGTGGGGTTTCTTCCCTCCCCTGAATCCCAGCAGGTGATAACTAGCAACAATTGCTAACAGTGCCATAGAGTAGTCTGTCCCATGCCACAGGCTGATACACTCAGTCACCAACTTCATTGTCACCACATCCTCAGACGTGGGCATGGACAACCCCTGTTTCACAGTTGGAGCAGAGGCCTAGTCACTCAAGGCAGTCTCCTACAAGGTGACAAGTTGCAGCAGCAAGAGGAGCTGAAGTCAAGCATGCCTGACCCAGAAGCTTCTGTAGAGTTAAGTGGCTGTCAGATTTAGTCTGGGGCCGGGAATGTGACTGGGGGGCCTGACCCATTATTCTCACCCCGCTCTTCAGTGTGGATGGCAGAGGCTGAGGTTCTGGACTGCTTGGCCATCACCTCTGCTAAAGGATGGTTCTTGGGTCTGTGTTCAGGCCATGATGGTGTGTGGATACCATCAAGAACTACAGGTCACATGACCAGAGACAGCATCTCAATTGTGATGGTAACCTCAAGTTGAAATTTCTTCCCTAGAACATTCACTTAGGGCATGTGGAGAGCTCACTGCTCATCAATGGTGTCCTCTCTTGGAAAGGTGAGTGAATGGCTGGTCCAGGCCTCTGATAAGGCTAGTACTGCCTTTTTGTTGTTGTTAAATCCCCAGGGAGTGACAGCAGAATTTGGCAGCAGTGAGGGGCATGGCCTTCTACTACCCATAGCATCGGTGGAGCAGAGGAAGGGGCAGGTCTCACCTGAGTCTCCTGTTCTCCAGCTGTCCTGGGCTCCTCTCCTTTCTGCTTCTGCTGAGCAGCTGACCACCTCTTTTATAGATCAGGATTCAGGAAACATGAGATTAGATGATGTGCTTCTAGGTAATTCCAGATTCTGCAATCTGGCAGTGTCTTTCAGGGTTCTGCAAAGTAAATAGTTACCAATCACTCCATCAGATGAGTCAGATATTTGGTTCACAAGTTGAACAAGACAGCTTGAGATGGAAGGTTATTAAAGACTTCATGGTCCCATGAATGTGGCTTAAGTTAGAGATCCATGCTCATGAGTGGCAGGAAGATCAGGCTTGGCATGGAGAGGAGCAGCCAGAGTAGTCTCATCAGGAACTTCATTCCTAGCTCTCAGTCCATATCCTTTCTTGGTCTTGTTCTTTTCCCCTACTTGGTCATTGGTTGGTCACACACTATATGTGGCCTTCCCAGCTCTGAACTATCTCTTAATTCTGTGCACATGTGTATGTAGGTATGTGGGCAGGCACATGTACATGCTGTTTTCTAAGTTCCTCGTGAATGATGGTTAGGTGCCTATGGGTCCTCACAAGATTTCTGGTAGGGATGCTGCTTGTTCCTAGAGGAGAAAACTGAGATCCTATTAGTACATGTGACCAGAGAGGTCCGGGCAGAGTTAGAAGTCAACTCACTGGACATTAATGACATCCAAGCGATGCCAGAATTGCATACTTCCCAGGTCCTTAGAGCCCCACCTTGGAGATGAGCTTTTACAGTGAGAACTGGCTGGACTGTGAGGGGACAGGACAGAGAGACATCCACACTCGGTCTGAGAGATTAAGAAGGCCTCTAAGTCACTTGCCCTTTGCTTTCCCACATCATGCTTCCCACTTCTAATAAAGATTTATTTAGATTGGAGAGAGAGCTTACTGGTTAGGAGTGTTTACCGTTCTTGCAGAGGACCCAGATTTGGATCCTGGCATCCATCCTCTAACTCTAGTCCAGTGGATCTTATGCCCCACGCTTTTCTTCCAGCACATGCACACATGTGATGCACATAATCACACGAGTATGCGTGTTTGTAAATTATGTTATTTATGCATGTATTTATACAAGTCTGTGCATATGTGTCTGTGTGCATGTATGCACACATGTGTGTTTAAGCACCCACAGAAACCAGAAGAGGGCATCAAAGTGCTCAGAGATGAAGTTACAGAGGTTTGAGGGCTTCTCCACATGGGTGCTGGGACCAGCTTGTAGAAGTGAGCAGCAAGCACTCATAACTGAGCCACTCTCCCAGAGTGAGAGGCTCATCAGCGATCACCATATACAAAGAGATCCTAGACAAAAGTAGGGCTGTTCTGCTTGTCTGCTGCCTCCAGTTTTCTTCTTTAGCTTTCTAAGGTAACTGAAGACCAGTGGCAGTCTTGGAATCCTCCTGTTCTTTCATGCCAGATTAGACCGGAGGAGGCATTTAGTCTTGTGGACTGAGCTGGTACAGGGTCCCCAGTCTCTCTGGTGTGCAGAGGTCTGTTTAAGGACTACTCAGCCCATGCCATGTAAGTCAATCTGATAAATCCCCTTCATAACACATCATCTCATGCTATTGGTTTTGTTCCTTTAGTGAATCTGGACTAATACACCAGCTCTCCTCTCCCAAGCCTAGTTCACAGGAGCTGTCTGCTTAGGTTTTGTTTTGCATTGTCCCCCAATATCTGACCTCATGAGTGTACAGCTGGGCAGCAAGTGGCCTCTTTGGTCCTTGCACTTGGATTAGATGTGAGTGGCCTCTCTGCATTCTCATCCCCAACCATCTTCTTCACTTTCCACACCAGAACGAATTTCCTCCTTAATTATTGAGGATGAAGGGTCAAGGAGCTCTGGACTGGAGCAGGAGAGTTGGCTTAGCAGTTAGGAGCACTTGCTGCCCTGGCAGGGGTCCTGGGTTCAGTTCCCAGCACCCATCATGTTGCATGGCTTATGACCACCTGTATCTGTCTCCAGGCAGCCAGATATTAGGCAGCTTCACTCATGGCTACAAAGGAACACCTCACATGTACATAATTAAACATTAAAATCATGTTTGCTCATGTTCCTTCTGCTGAAGACTGACTCCTTTTGCTTTGCTGGCTGTTATTGCCTCTACAACTGCATCTTCTCAGTGTCAGGTTCCTCAGCCCAGGTCTGAAAACCTGCAACACTGCAAGGAATCCTAAGCCTCATCCTGTATGGAGCTTGTGGCCCCTGGGAAAAGACCACAGACTCACCCAAGTATAATGAGATTTATTGATTAGCAAAATGAATACTATCTATGCCAAATTTGAGATTGCTATGAAGGAGAGGTGTGGGGAAAGACTTTTAAAGGGGGGAAACACATGAAGACCTTCAATATCTGTGCAAGCAAGCAAAAACTTTTTTTTTTTTTTGATAAGTGGTTAAGGCAACTCAAAACAACCATTGGGTATCTGTGTAAGCAAGTTACAGAGGAAAAAAAGAGCTTGTACATTTCTGGATGGGTGGTGGGGGCGTGTCACTGAGTTCAGGGTTACTGGGAACTTATCTTCCAGGGACCGGATTCAGAGACAAATGGATGGAGAGTACCAAGACGGGTGCCTAACATGAAATGGAGCTTCATTGGTCATAATGTAACCTCTCAAGGTTTCTTCTACTGCAGTCAAGCTATCAAACAACACAAGACTTTTTTCAGCAGACAGTCCCAGCAACCCTTTCTGTTTATCATTTCCATGTGATGTCGTCACTTTGTCAGAGCCACAGCAGGGAATTCACCTGGAACTCTTTCCTCAGATTTTCCCATCTAGTTCTTTCTGGCTAAACACTGTTCAATGGAGGCATTAGTGCACAGACAGGGACACCAAGCAACCCAGGGACCAGATGTTTTATTTCTCATAATAATAACATAAGGCTCATTTGTTCAGAAGCCACGTAATAAGACGTGCCAACAGATGTTGAAAACTCAAATCATGTGTGAATATTCTAGCGCACCCAGATGTTTTGCTTTGGTGTTGATTGCTTTCAGTTCCTGGCACAGTGTGAGCAGCTTCCTTGGTTGACCCTCTTTCGCGCCAGTGTGAACTGAGTCATCACTCCATGAACAAACTCCTCATCTAGGTATTACCTGTCTTTATTTCTTTTATAATCACACTAGTGTAAGGAGTAAGGTTTTTCCCTGCCAGCCTGGACCCACTGCGGCACCAGACCCAAATAACACACAGAGACTCTGTATTTGATACAACGCTGTTGGCCAGTTACTGGTTTCTTATCGGCTAGCTCTGTCTTAAGTATTAACCCATTTCTATTAATCTAAGTATTTCCACATGGTCTTATCTTACCGGAGAGTGGGCCCAGACCTCTGTTCTCCCCAGTGTCTACATGCCGACTCCTCCTTACTACTTCCTCAAATCCTCCTTGTCTCCTAGTCCCACCTATCTTGCTTTTCTATTGGCCAACAGTACTTTATTCATTAACCAGTATGAGAAACATATTTACAGAATGACTTCTCTCATCACACAAGTCAGGTCAATACTGTGCCAATAGTTCATTACATTGTACAGGGCTGTGGTGGTTCGAGTGAAAGTGCTTACCATATGTTCATGTATCTGCACATTTGACCTAGGTTGGTGGCACTGCTTAAGGCAGCTATGGGGCCTTTAAGAGGAAGTACATCACAGGAAGCAAGCTTTGAGATTCTATAGCTTCATCTCACAATTCGTTCTGTTTGGTTCCTGCATGTTGACAGAAATGTGATCAGCGGTTTCCTGCTCCAGCTATCTGTTGCCATGCCTTCCCACCATATTGGGCTTTCTTTTGCAACCACAAGCCAAAAATAGTAAGTTGCTTTTGGTCATGCCATTTTAGTACAGCAACAGAAAAGTAAGTAGTGCAAGAACTGTGGTGTTTGCATCGATAATGCCATCATAGTCATGGGTGATGTTGGATGCTTCAGCTTATGGAGAAAATTCTCCTCAGAAACAACTACATTTCAGATTCCACCTTGAAGCCACAGTTAATCATGTTCTTTCCAACCCAGCATCCTGCCATTGGTCTTTCTCTGGATCTTCTGCCAATGGTCATTGGAGCTCGTGCCAGTGCTGTGGAGACTTATAGTCCTCTTCATTAAGGTGGCATGGCAAACCACCATGGCTGAACCACCACCATCCTACCATATTCCCAACCATGCTGCCACAGCCCCCACTTAATTTAGCCTTGGTGAACCACTGAGCCCAGAACCAGGGGGCAGATATTTCTCAGTTTTTATTTCCAGTACATAGGATGGAACCTGTGGCCTTGAGTCTGCTTGGCATACTCTCTACTATTGAGCTACACTATCATCTCCTTCCTATGTTTTTATTGATAAGTCTACAACCCTTCTTCAGGACCCAACAATTAATGTAGGGAAAGTGATGAATGCATTTACTGTTAGTACCCAGATGGACACTAATCACATTCAAAATAAGTTTCTTCCAGAAAGCAGGCTGGGCATGTATGGAGCTTAGTTGATAGAGTGCTTGCCTACCAGGAAGGGAAGCCTGGACTCAGCCTGTAGGGATGTATAAAACAGAAGTGTCATATTCCTGTAATCCCAACATTCGGGAGGTGGAAGCAGGAGGCAATGCCAGCCTGTGTTTGAGTCTCAGTTTTTCTTTTTTTTGTTATAAAGAGCCAGACTTGCCAGGATCCCATGAGTTTTCTACCTTCAGCAAATTACCTGAGTGGTGGACCTTGACTGCTGGCATCTGATAAACTCATTGCTCACAAGCTGTGTGACTTTGGATTTTCAAGTCTCCATGTCTGAGGAGATGAGATGAAATCCTTGCAGACCAGAGAGGTGATAGTCCAGTCCCTTTTGGCTTAAAGGGGATCTAGTGTGTATCTACATAAGCTCCCTCTTGTGGTTGCAGAACAAACTGCACATTGATGCCTATGAAGGGCCTTTGGATTCTAGCTTCTAGAGACCTAGGGCAGAGTCTGGCTGGGCCCCTTCATTACCTGCATTTATATCATTGCTTCCCTAAATGGCCTACTTTTCAAAGGAAAAAAGAGTTACAGGAAAAAATATATTTATACTGTCCTGTGTGTGTGCTTGTGAATGTATATTCAAATATGTACATGTGCATATGGTGTGTGGCAGCTATTGTCCCTCAGAGGCTATCCACATTATTGTTTCGGAGAAAGTCTCTAATCGAATGTGAAATTTTCCAAGAAAGTTAGGCTTGATGACAAGTGAGTCCAGAGATCCATCTCTGCTTCTTCAATGCTGGGATTGCAAGTGTGTACTACCACACCAAGCTTTGTGTGTCCGTGTCCGTGTCCGTGTGTGTGTGTGTGTGTGTGTGTGTGTGTGTGTGTGTGTGTGTGTGCGCAGCAGTGTGCTAGTGGCAATGAGGAGCTGCAGGTGCCGACTGAAATTGAAGGCATGAGAACACCGGGAGGACGGCCAATCTTGGACAGAGAAGGCCCTGAGGCCACAGACCCCGGAATGTCTTTTGCTTCTTCTGTGCCTTTACAAGTTTGCAGCTGTGATCTTTCTTTGGTTTCTGGCATGGTGTGCATGGATGTGGAGGGATCCCCTACTGCCTGTAATGTAATGTGTTTATTTCATGGGAATATCCATTTCTACTGAGAACTTTACCTGTGGGTTGTCCTTGAAGATGGTTACTTCTTTATATGGTTACTTCTTTAGCTGTGCTATCTGATTGATAATATTAACATTAGTTTATACAGAGTTTTGAAGAATAAAAATAAATACAAGGAAAGGCTTCACAGCTAGGGCCTATGAGTTTCTCCTAAGAAGCTGCAGAGACTATGGCTCAAGTTAATGATTAAGGAAAACAACTGAGCAAGGCTTACTCTAATTCTTTTAATGAAGAAAGACACAGTCACAGGTTTCAGTGTGCATCATTAGCTGAAACAAAGCTTTAAAATAACTTCAGGTTAGATCAGATGTTCTGATGATATCTTTGAGATGAAAAACCGTAGAAAACAACCCAAAGTTCACAAGGACACATAGCTGAGGACAAATATTCAAAACAACTCAATTGTTACTAGCTGACGTACTTTCCTTTCTAGGAATGTTTGATTATCAAAGGTGATTATTAATTCCTTATACCCATTTCTGTCCTCAGTCTTCTGATGTACAAAACTATTGATGAAGGGGTATGCATCATAAAAATGTAGAATACAGCTGATGTTTTTCATGTACAAAAGTTTAGGCTTGTGATTCCTTATAAAATTACTTTTCAAGATAAATAGTAAAATGATCGATTCTTTCTTTGTAACCACAACACACAGCCTGCCAACAAAAGAGTTAGTTGTGAAAAAATAATTCCTGCTTGCTTATGTTGTGTTAATCTGTAACAAGTTACTTAGATGTAAATGTATGTTGGTTACTGGGATGACTTTGTTTTTAATCATGTAAAGGAGATGAAAAACATGGTTTTTACCTGTACTCATTACAATCATCACTTGAAAAATAGGATGTAACCACACTGTAATTTTTATATTGCCTGAAAGATTTTACTGGAACATATAAGCTGAAAGGGAAAGAAAAGAGATAGCGTTAGATAGAGTTAAAATGGGCTAGAAGGAAAACATGGAGAATGAGAGAAGGAAATCACCAGGAAAATAAAGAATAGAGAATGCACAGGAAGAATAAAGAAATGTTCTGAGGGAAACCACCAAGGGATTATGTGTCTTTTTCACTAAGACCCTCAGGTAGAAAAGTCTAATATATGAAGACACCATGGATTCCTTCTGAGCTCTGTGCTGTCTGCAGGCTGCCCCCCCCCCCCCCCGGCAGTGATACATATGTGTGTATGTATGTGTGTATGTTTATGTGTGTATATGTATGTATATTTATGAATGTGTATGTGTTTATGTTTGTGTATGTATGTGCACATGTTTATGTGTATATATGTACGTATTTAGGAACATATGTGTGTGTGTGTGTGTGTGTGTGTGTGTGCTCTGGAGAACAAGCTTCAGTCCATGCAAGGCAAGCCAGGTTTTCCTTACCTACTGAGCCACCTCCCAGCCTTACCATCTTTCATACTGTAAGGTATTCTTTATTTCTCTCCATAGCTTCCCCTTTCGTTTACTTCTCTCCCCTTTAAGCCTGAAGAAAGGATCCCTTTAGGGCATGCTTGTTAGTGCCAGTCTCTTGGTTATTTTTATTCTTTCTGGTTTTTTTCCCCCCTGGGAAAACACCAACACCCACTCACCTCAGACAGGGCAGCTGTGACTGACTGAAGCGATGAATTGAAAGAAGCCTGCTGCAAACATGTAGACAGGAGTGATTTGTCAGGTGTGGGGAGCGTCCCTTTCATCCCAACACTTGAGAGGCAAAGGCAGGTGGGTCTCTCCGAGTTTCAGATCACATCAAGAGACCTAATGTAAAGCAAAAGTCCTCCTACAGTTTTTATTGTGTGTGCTGCAGGGGTTAGAGCCAGGCTTCACGAAGGCTATCCAACACCCCACCACTGAGCTGCACCTCAAGCCCCTTCTTTCCTCTTAACACACAGTTTCTCTGGATGCTGAGTCATTGGCCGACGGTCTTTTCTCTCAGAACCCACAGTTTAGAATGCTTCACTTAGTCCACCGTGCTTCTCAACTCCAGGGGCCTGGGGTTCTTTCTCGTTGACTCCTGTTATAGCATTGATATTCTCTATTTGGGGAACATTGTTCTGATATTTTCCTGTAGTGTGTTTTTTTTTTCTCATGGTTTCTATGGCGGTTTGAATGAGAATGGCCTCTACAGGCTCACATGGTTGAATGTTTGGGCCCCAGTGAGTGGACCTGTTTGGGAAGGATTAGGAGGTGTGACCTGCTGGAGGAGGTGTATCCCTGGGATGGGACTTTGAGGTTTCAAAAACCCACAACAGGCCCAGTCTTTCTGTCTCCTGGAACTTCTGGATCAGTTGTGAGCTCTCAGCCACTGCTCAGGTGCCGTGTTTGTCTGCTTGCTGCCACGGTGATCAATTGCACCCTGTGCAATTAATTGTAAGCAAGCCTCCAAGTAAATGCTTCCTCTTATAAGTTGCCTTGGTCATGATTTTAACAAAAGCAATTAAAACAGCTTCTTACATGTGTGTTTATTGAACATATTTAAAAGGAGAAAATTTAAGACTTTGTGTAGTAATTTCAACATCTGAGAGTCTTTGGGTACTTCTCACAGGCAGGGGCCATATTTTCTTGTTCCTTTGTATGTCTCATACATTTTATAAATATAATAATTATCACTATATTTTACATGTGTGAATGTTTTGTCTGCATGTATATATGTGCACCATGTGCATCCAATGCTCATGGAGGCCAGAAGAAGACACCAGACTCCATTGTAGTGGAGTTACAGATGGTTGTGAACTACCATGTGAGCACAGGGAACCAAATGCAGGTCCTATAAAAGAACAGTAAGTGCTTTTGACCACTGAGCCATTTCCCAGCCCCTGTTTCATGTCTTTGTGCCTCACCCTTAAAAATATAATACAACCACTTTGCAAATTTGATTGTTCCTCCGTTCCAGACTTTTCTTTTTGTTGTTGTTACTAGTTGTTTTAGGTGTCTAGCTTCTGAGCTAATTCTGTAAGCTTCTCTTCCTTGTGGTGTGTGGCTTCCTAGTTGTGCCACGAGTGGCAGTCTTACATACAGTGTTTTGACCCTTTGATGGCCAGGTTAAGAATGAGCCTCGGTCATGGGACACTTCCACACTTTTATCCACGGTGGTGGAGATTCTACCCTGTGCTGTGTGTTGCCTAAGGAGTTCTTTCCCTCTTCAGATTCTGCACTTGGGTAAAAGTGGACCCTTGGTTTTGCCAGAGAAAAGAATCCCAGGTAGAGCTTATATGAAGCAGAAATTGGTGTTTGTTAAAAAGGAGATGCTTAGTATAGAATTACACACGTGCATTATGAGAAGGGGAGGGGGGGCGTCCAGGAAAAGAGTGAGGCTTACTCGGCATGGTGTGGGCTTCTCAAAGCGGAGTCAGGCTTTGTCTTCACTATAACTGTCATTTATACAACTTGGGTGGTTTTTGAAATTTTTGTATTTAAAGGGCTGCCAAGGAATTTAAATGAGGTAACAGAATGGCTCCCGGGATGCAGCAGACAAGATTACGTTGAATAAATAATACCTTAGATCATAGAGATGCGAGAAGTTAGTGTATCTTGTATTTTCATGTATATAGTATTTTTTGTGAGATTCTTAGAAATTACCTGGGAGAGAGGCGTGGCTCTATCTGAGGTTGCATATACCCAGGCCTTAAGCATGGTTTATTCATATTCTAGAATTGTCACCTGAAAATATTTCTATAAAAAAGGCAGCTTGTCTCTGCGTTATAGCAACCTACAGAGAAAAAAATCCACACTGGAATTACTCTCAGCTGCTGAGAGTCTTTAACCAAACCCCAGAGTGAGGAGTAGCATCCCCATCTTTCCATCTTGCCTCACTTGCTGTGGGATAAAGACATCACAGTGCCTGTGCCTGACCTGGGCACCTCTCTGCTCTAATTCTCCTATACTCTGCTACAGCGTAAACATCAATGGCTTCAGAGATGCCCTCAGTTTTCAGATTTGCAGACTGAGGAGAGGGATAGGAGTCTTTGTGGCACAGCAGGGTGTTCCTGGTTAGTTGCTGGTATCGGCTGCTGGTGTGCTCCCCCCCCCACCCCGCTGTGTAAGTAAAGCATTTGTGATGGGTCATCCTGACCTCTTGATTGGATGAGAAGCACCTATCCGATTAATGAAGTACACACATATATAAGGATGTCTGTGAGGGGCATTGCAGAGACCACTAAGTGGGAGGAGAGCTGCCATGGTGTGGATGGCATCATGCCATAGGCCATGGACCCTCATCTGGTGATAGAGAAGGAAACCTGTTAGCACAGGCCTGCTCCTTCTCTGCTTCCCCGTCACTAGGTGATGAGCTGTGCCACACACCCTCTTTCTTCCCACTATGATGCACTGAAACCTCTGAAACCGTGAGCCAGAGTGTCACTTATTGATGTGTTTGGACATTTGTCACAGTGACTAGAAACTGTCAAGATTGTCCTCGCCAGCACCCAACTCTGCTATGTTTTTCTTGAAGTCATTAGCAGAAAGCCACGGGTATAAGTCTTTCCATTCTGCTCTTGGAGTGGGTGACCAGTATGTTCTGTCTGCTCAGCAGTCTGGCACAGTAAGCAGGAAACAAGCTATGGCCTTGTCCAATGGTAGGCCATTGCTCCAAGATGGGGCTATCAGTGGGTGAGGGGTGATAGGATGGCTGAGGTGCTGGCCATCCTTTTGCTTTACAGAGATAGTGTGGTGACAGTGAAGTTCATCACATCCCAGATGATGCCTGGAACAGGCAGAGGGGCCTGTGTAGGACCATCCCTGGTCTGGGTTGCTTGAGGCCTCCTAGCAAGAACTGTTTTCACGAATTGATGAATGACTTATAGTCTTAATGAGAATGAGACTCAAAATAGGTCATTTTCGGAAGGAGAACAGATATGGACAAAAGGCCGGAGAAGCCTCACACCACAGCCGGACTGGTGTTTGTTTGATAAAGAACCATTGGAGATACAAATGTCTTAGGCTGAATGGTGCTATCAGAGATGGGGCCAAGTGACTAGTGGCTTGTTCCCCTGTTAGGATAAAAAGGAGCTAGAGGAGGGTACATATTTTGGCTTTGCATATTGATGCTTCTAAGACAAGACTTTCTGGTCTCTAAAGAGACAATGGAAATGGATGGCAGGCAATTTGAGGCTGATTTGCTGACCCAGGGTATTTTTCTGCCTGTGGTGTTTATGTGTATGTGGGTGGGGCCCTTTGGGTGGTTTCATGTGCAGGTGACTGTGGTTCTTATTGCTGAGTGCATCACAGCATTGCCACACTGCCTGCTTGTGGAACACAACACCATCAGCACCTTAGGGAATATGCCTGCTCATAGTAAAAGATTTGAGGCATAGGAGGAGGATGTGTGAACCACTGCCTCCCAGTCAAGCCCCAGTGGCTTAGTCAGCAGAAGTGATGCCGTGTAGCTGGAGGGAAATGAGATGCTTCCTTTGTTCATCCAGTACTTACTGAGGCAGGATGTCACAAACAACCTTGTCACTATGGAAAGGCTGCTTTGGTTCACAAGACTTCCAGGGCATGAAGGCTGTCAGTGGGCTACAACAAGTGGACACACTCAACTCAACTCCATCTCCAAATAGAAATGGTGCATACAGGAAAGGCCTAGCCAGAATCTCTAGGGTCCAGTAGCTCCATGATCAAACAGCTAGCTCACCAGGGGCGACTGAACAACCAGATGTGATCCAAGATTCAAACATGTGCTCTGACATGCTGATAGTTCTGCATAACTGAAGGCCCACGGGGCCTACTGTACCCAGGCGGTTTCTAGCCTGGTTAATATGCTTCAAATGAGTGAGTCAATTTGGTTCAGATTGTCCTGTGGGGCCTAGAGCTTAACCCAGAGCAATGGCTTCCCATCATCTTATTTAACACACCTCTTCCTTAGTCTATGCCACCTGCTCTCAGGCTTTCAGGTGGGCCGGAGGTGAGAGCCTAGGCCCTCCTCTGGCTATTCTGAACCTCAAAAACCCCATCATATGTATGCATGGCCTCCCGGAATCCCAAGAATGTGCTGCCTATTTTCAAAGCCTACATCCTGTTTCCCAGATTTTCCTTTGAAGATGATTTGTTTGGTACAACATTGTTAGTCTTAAATGTTACCATCACTTGAGGCAGCAGGTGCTACCCTTGATTGTTGCTCAGCCAGTGCATGAGTGAGAAATTGTATATTCCTTGTCTGTGAACTCTGAGACAGGTGAAATGAAGGCAAACTTAAAGGTGGGCGGTGCAGGGAGCGAGTGAGCAGGACATATGTTGCCATCGCTCTGGGAAAAGAGGTCTTGGAGTTGCTCTACCCCCTCCCCGGCTCCGGTGTCCACTGGCTGCTTTTTATTTGTTTATTTATTATTATTATTATTTGTTTTTACTGAGACTGTGGGTTTTTGATTGTCTGATCTCTCAGAGATTCTTTTCTTGCATCCAGTTTTTCATGTTCTATACAATCTCAACTTTCCCCTTCCTCTTCTCACTTCCTCCAAATCCAGTTTTTCCCCTAAAAAAATGACAACTCCTATTAACATCTTCATTGCTTTCCATGAGCAGTCAATACTTGGACCACAGCATCTTTCCTTCTGCTCTTTTTGTCATTTCTGTCCTTCTGTTGCTGGGGGGAACAGAAAAGAGGCCAGTATGACAATGTCCTTTAGCTTCCCAGGTGTCTTATTCAGCGCTTCCCAAGCAACTCCACACAGAGTGGTCCCCTTCTCTTCCTGCTATGATTAGTTCATCTTTCCACATGCCTGGTTACCTCCAGCACCCAGCTTGAGATGTGGACCAGATCCATATATGCCCTTACACACCCTCCTTTCATGCCCAGCTCTGGAGCACATCTAATGAGGCTGCTTCACTTCTGTGTGGTACCCTGTGTGTGAGCATTGATGCTGAGTGTTCATCCACACCATCTACGAACAGCAGTAGCCACCCTAATTTCCATTCACGGGAACTCCAGCCCTCAGCTCTTCAAGACCACTCAGACCCAGGATGGGAGGCTCCAGGGCATGGCCCTTGACTGCCTAGCTGCACTTTCTAGCTTCTAAAGCCTCAACTAATGGTGAAGAACACAGGACATTAGTGCAGATAAAGAGCTATTTTATTTAGTAACGATCGTGGGATTAATCAGTCCTGATGAGAAAGGAGGAGATCAGGTTCATTGGGGGAGAAGCAGGCATATCATTTTCCAGAGCCATGGGGAAATGGGAAAGAGGCCGAGCAGCTGCAATTCTTCTCTGTTAGGAGAAGAATTTTGTCAGGAGGGCATGTGAAGTCAGCGACTCTCACTGGTATTGTTAACATCAAACTGGCCCTCTGAGGGACAGAGGCCTGCTGAGACTCAAGTCTCAGTCATAAGGAGCCTGGATCTTTGTGGCACACATTGTTTTTGTACCTTGAATGTTGTGAGTCTGTACATGTTTGCACATGTGTGTACGTATAGTGGTGTGAGAATGCATGCATTTGTATCATGTATGTATTTGGTTAGTGTGTGTGTGTCCATGATGATGCATGTTTCTTTGGTCAGATGTGTTGATGTGGCACCTGTGTCTCTCTACCTCTGTCAGCTTTTCTGTGGACCTTTGTGTGTATTCCTATGTGTGTCCATGTGGATGCTTGTCTCTCTTTGGATATTGCTACAACTTGAATCTTAGACATTCTCCTAAGGACCCAGCTGTTAAAGGTGTGATCCCTATGGTAACGATGCTGTGAGCCAGTGGAACCAATAGGAATAGGCTCTCTGGGGCTCTGGGGAGTGAATGGTCTTTAGGTGATGGGGCATGCCCTCCGGGGGGACTAAAATTCTACCTCTTGCTGTCTCTTGGCCACTGAACAAATGAATGTCTTCCTCCACTATAACATGCTGCCTTATCACAGTCCCAAAGCAATGGGACAATTGGTCAAGAACTGGATCTGCAAAACTGTGAGTCAAAAGAAACCCTTTTCTCTTTATAAGTTGATTAGCTTAGCCCTTTCATTAGAGTGATGGAAAGCTGATGAATACTGATGACATTGTTCCTAGATCTCTGCTTCCTTCTAGAAGGATAAAGGCCAATTCTCAAATACTGAGGAATGTGGGGTAGTACTCACCAGCTCAGCTAAGGCCAATCCTCTCTCTTCCTGGGGGGGCCTAGACCTTGATGACAAATTTTAGCCCATGGATCAGTAATTCTGGACAACAAAAACAAGACAAAAGCCAGGTGAGATTCACGATCTGGTGGTGAAGGAATCCAGCAAGAGCTCTGATCACCAGCTATGCTTACCACACTCAAGCATGTGGGGAAGGTGCAGCCTCCTCCTCCAGACAGCCCGGCTGTTCTCAGGTCAGGCTGAGAGGGGAGGCAGGCTTTACCTCAAATTCATCTGGATCATTCATGGGGACAAAAATATCCCCAAGGAAGGATGGATGATGTTCAAGGACAAACCTTCTTGGGGGAAACAGGTTTCCTTGGTGTGGAAGAAGACTTAGAAACAGCACTCACCAGCAATGTCATGTACCAGGGTGACATCCAAACGGCTGAGAATCCCATTGACCAGAGGACATACCTGACCCAGGGCAGAGAGAGGAGTTAGACACAGGACCTCCTACAAGAAGACCCTCAGAGAAGCAGCTTGCCCCAGGTGGAACACATTCAGGAATATTTTCTAAAGCCAGAAGAAGCCAACAAATGTGTTTGGAGAGGTGGAAAGAAGTAACACAGATGGCTGGACCATGGGACAGATGGGCTGATGGATGGATTCATTTCTCACACAGACTAGCTCAGCTTAGTTCACTCCAGGGCTCTTTCTCAGCCCAAGAAGCTCTAAGACCCCTGGATCAGGGGACTGTCCCTTTGATCTCTTACCTTGCCTTGCACCAGGTCAGGAAGTACTTTAGTCAGTATCCCTGTGAGGTTGTCTAAGACGCTTTGAAGTGGAGTGACTCTGGAAGAAAAAGGCATGGATGTGACCTAGAGGCTTGGGGTTGCTCTGGCGAAGTTCAGCAGCCACTATACACACTCAATCTTGGCACCCATTAACTGAGACTAGGCCTTGCACATTCATGTCCATGGCAGATTTAACAGCAAGGGTCTTGGATGAAGAGAGTTACACACAGCCCAGCCATGCACACACAGCTGAGTGTAAAATAAGCACACTTCAGGGATATAGTAAATGTACAAGACTGTGGAATCCATGAATGCATGAACAGAGCTTAGTTTGTAGTTGTCATGGGGACTCAATGAAATGATACATGCAAAGTCCAATACATGTATTTATCAAATGTGAGCCATGGTGTGGCCAGGTCCTACACACTGTGGATAACTGGGTCTTCCCATGTGGCAGGCAACTGGGACAAGCATACAAATAGGGGTTACATGTATTTACCTCTTAGGAGGATTGTATCAGAAATTTCAGTGTAATTTTGTATTACAAATAAATAACATGAGACAAAATTGGAGACATACTAGTGAAGCTCACATCCCCTGTGATAGGTGAGTCTTAAATTCAAACTATTTATTGCCTAATCCATTATAAAATTGGCCACCCTATTATAAATATGACAACATAATAAACAATAATGTTCTCTAACAACATCTAGCTTACTTTTGAACAATTAACAGTAATAAAATTTGTCTCTTTGTAATAACTAGACAAGATAATTTTAGATTATCTGTGAAGGTCCGTGAAATACGGTAAAACAGACAAAAAGTATAAATGTCATTAAGAATATCACAGTGTGCACAGCATTGCTAAAAAAAAATCACAGTGTGTACTTTTGCATAGTATTAAAAATTGGCCATTTTGTCTAACAAGGAATAAGTGAGCCTTTTTGCATTCTTTAACTTATCCATGTGTCCATGTCTGTATATTTTTTTCTTCCCTCACCAAATATACATACATCAGCCTACCTACCCATCCTCACACATCCATCTTCCTTTTTATCCCCTTACTCATCTGTCCACCCATTGTTCTGTAATTCCACACTGCTGTCTCTGGGTGGAAGAAGCTAGTTCTTTAGCCTCACCCATTGAGCAAGGTGATCTGCAGGCTGCCAGGGGAGTGGGTACAGTCACCGAGGACCAGGTGGATCCTCCCCTGATTGTCTTTCACGGCTAAGACTTCTGCAGTGATGTTCAGCTTCACGGCCAATTTCAAAAGACTTCCAACCAGGGGCCTGCCAGAAAAGGAGGAAACATCCCCCTGTCTTTCCCCACATTTCAAGGTGGAGGGTTGACAGGAGGGCCAGCCTCACTTCACCCTGTATGTTTCATAGTTGTTCTCATCTCCCAAGCAGGAGAAAGCAAGGCTCAGAGAGGTCAAAGCACATTGCTAAGTTTTCTCAACATAACAGCAAATGCGCTAATGTTGGAGACCTTGGCATTTGCAGCTTCCCATAGCCACCAAACTCTCCCTTTGTGAGCCACCCCCTTACCCACCCAGTTGAGACCTACTCACGTATTCACTTTGAGTGTGAAGCCTAGAGGGATGGTGACATAGAGACGATGGCCGTCAGGGCTCTGCACAAGGCCAAGTTCCAACAGCTGGGGATCAGTGATTTTTATGCTGTTCAGGGGATCAACATTAGAGGGATGAAAATCAGTGTCTTCAATGTTAAACCTGGAAAATCCCTTCCACACAAGTTTACCCATCTCAGAGGCAGAGCTGGCCACTCCAGACAAGGAAGATAGTCTTACAGCCACATCCATTTTCCTTAAATTCTGCCTAACACACAAGGCCTTCTGTCAATCTCAGGTCTAGGAGGTATTGATGAAAGAGACTGCATATGACCACACAGAACCTTATGAAGCAGGTGGGTGGTTCTGTAGGTTGGGAGGATACACAGAAGAGTGGACAGAAGAACAAGTAGTTAGATGAAAGGGGGGAAAGATGATGGAGGGGTGGATGGATGAATGGACTGTCGTAGAAGATACATGGGCAACTAGAAAAACCCAGCACGTCCTGTCATAACCTGCAGTAGCATATCAGCCCTCAGTGCTTATCACAGGGACTAAAGAGCAGAAGTTGGAAAGAATGCAAAATGATGGGAAGGAGCCTTCCCTGAGCCATCCATGGTGCCAGGTACTTACCTTTCCCTGCTCTCCTCCATAGCCTTTCTATGTGTGTATAACCCCATCTCACAGATGGAGAAACCAAGCCCAGGAGACCTGACCTCGGGTTATCCAGCACAGACAGTTCTAATCAAGCTCAAGTCTGACTGTCTGCAGGTCAGGAAGCAAAGGCCAGGGAATCCTGGCAATGACTTTGGTCCAGGCTTACCAAAAACTTGGGCTTGGATATCTGGTCACTGGCAACAAGATATCCATTGTGGCTTCATGCCTAGGAAGCTCTTGAGTGGCTCATGGGAAGCAGCACATCAGAACTCAGTCACATCACTTAGATGGTAATGGTTGAGGAGGGTAGCCTAGTAACAGCTCACATTCCCCAGATGGGATGAGCAGGGGGTGAAAAAGGCCCCAGCTTGGGGCCTTTCTGAGTTAGATTCCTGACTCTGCATCACCCCAGGTATGTGAGCACAGGCACATCTCTGTGCCTCATTTTTCCATCCTGGAACTAGGGATATTGGAGCTGACATGGGAGGGTTGTCATGGAGATAATAACAGATGCAGGGGCTCAGGGTGTGCCTTAGGACTGGGGGCAGCTATAGGTCAAAAGGCCACTGTTGCTGGTAGAGTGGAGAGAAGCCTGGGGACTGAGTCTGGGCTCCATGCTCAGCCCATCCCTCTCCCTCTGCAGGGAGGCTGCCTGGGGCCAGCAAATCTTCAGTTGTTAGTAGGAACCAAATCCCTCTTTGAGGCGACTCACTCCAGGATGTTGTTCAGGAAAGGGATAGATGATGTCAGTTTTCCAAGTAGGCCCCCAACCAGGCCATTAGTATTGCCTCCTCCAGACTTTAATATATCCAGGAGTGGAATGTTTTCCAAAATGCCCAGCAGTCCCCCAGACAGCAGGCCACCACTTAGAGCTGCAAAAGAGAAAGGGTCCTTAGGGGCCACATCTGCTGCCTCAGGTCTGCCCCCTCTTTCTCACACATGCTTCCCTTCCTGGTATTGGGAGGCTAGGTATACTAGAGCACACATGTAAACACAGACACACATGCTCACATACCTGAAAGAGACTGTCATAGATAGACTCACCATCTGTGAAGCTTCCAGCAAGATGGTCTGTGGGATTTGAAAGCAGAGCTGGGGTCACAGCCAAAGGTAGGCCCTGGTCGAGTGGCAAGGGCAGACCCTGGTCCAGGGGCAAGGGCAAGCCCTGGCCCAGGGGCAAGGGCAGGCCTGCCAGCTGGGCTGAGCTCTGGGCCAGCAGCCCACAGAGGACAACCAGGCTCCCAACTAGAAACATCTCTCGGTATCTGCAGAAAAAGTGACAAGTCTGCTGTGGTGTGCACAGCTGGGGTTCTCTCACTGCCTGCCCTGCCCAGGGTGGTGGGGTTTCTTCCCTCCCCTGAATCCCAGCAGGTGATAACTAGCAACAATTGCTAACACTGCCATAGAGTAGTCTGTCCCATGCCACAGGCTGATACACTCAGTCACCAACTTCATTGTCACCACATCCTCAGACGTGGGCATGGACAACCCCTGTTTCACAGTTGGAGCAGAGGCCTAGTCACTCAAGGCAGTCTCCTGCAAGGTGACAAGTTGCAACAGCAAGAGGAGCTGAAGTCAAGCATGCCTGACCCAGAAGCTTCTGTAGAGTTAAGTGACTGTCAGATTTAGTCTGGGGCCGGGGATGTCACTGGGGGGCCTGACCCATTATTCTCACCCCGCTCTTCAGTGTGGATGGCAGAGGCTGAGGATCTGGACTGCTTGGCCATCACCTCTGCTAAAGGATGGTTCTTGGGTCTGTGTTCAGGCCATGATGGTGTGTGGATACCATCAAGAGCTACAGGTCACATGACCAGAGACAGCATCTCAATTGTGATGGTAACCTCAAGTTGAAATTTCTTCTGTAGAGCATTCACTTAGGGCATGTGGAGAGCTCACTGCTCATCAATGGTGTCCTCTCTTGGAAAGGTGAGTGAATGGCTGGTCCTTGCCCCTGACCATGGCCATCCCTGTTTCTCTTGTAATGTGCCTAGTTAGTGACAGTACAGTCTGCCAGCATGAGTGTAGAGTAAGGGCATGGCCTCCTGCTACCCAGAGCATCTGTGGAGCAGAGGAAGGCGCAGGTCTCACCTGAGTCTCCCGGTTGCGGCAGCTGTCCTGGGCTCCTCTCCTACCACTTTTGCCACAGAGGAATCAGCCTCTTTTATAGAATGGGAATTGGGAAACCTGATACTGGATGATGGGCTTCGAGATAATTCCAATTTCTGCAATGTAGAAGTGCCTTTCAGGGCTCTCCAAAGTAAATAATTGTCAATCATGTTAACAGGTGAGTCAGTTAAGCTGTTTGGTCCACAAATTAAACAAGAACATCTGAGATGGAGGCTTACTCAAGACTTCATGGTTTCATGCACAAGGCAGAGGTTGAAGACCCATGCTCACTTACATGACTGGAAGATCAGATTTTCAGTGTTGAAAGGAGCAGTCAGTCAGACCACTCAGAGCCTTGACCTTGCCCTCATCTCTTGTGCACTATTGTGCCCTGGCCTCCTGGCAAACTCTTGTTCCCACAGTGTCGGGAGTCAAATTACATTTGCCCTCCCTATCTTGAGCTACCCCTCACTTTCATTTGTGTGCATGTACGAGTGGGTCTTTTGTTTTTGCAAGCTCCTGGTACATACAGTCATGTGCCTGTAGGTCCTCATAAGATCTTGGGACAGAAAGGTCACTGCTGTTTCCTTAAAGAGGATGATACTGGGGCCCAGTTAACACAAATGGTCCAGAGAGGAAGTGGCAAGAGTTCGAAGTCAACTCATGAGTTAATAGTGTCTAGGAACCAATGCCAGGGGGTGAATACTTGCCAGGCTCTAGCCTGTGCCAGGGCCATGCATCCTGGCAAGGTGGGGTTTGGGTTCCTACAGTGAGAAACTGAGGCTTGAGCCTCCCCCACACTTGCTCTCCAATTTCATTTCTCACATTTGTTCTCCATTTTGGTTTTCCAAATTGTACCTCTAAGTCTGTGTTCTGGAAACATCTTTCTGGGTTGCCAGGCTTGAGGGATCCTGCATCCTCCTGACCTTTCCTCTTACCCAAATCCTTTTTTCAGATGATGTGATGAAGCATTGCTCTTTACTACTTAAGACTACAATGACTATTTTACAGAGGGAAAACCAAAACAGGGATAGGCCAAGGTCTTGAAATTCTGAGAACTACGCCATGTGATATCGCATGGGATTGCTTTGAAGTCACTATGAAGCCCAGGCTGGCTTTGAACCTATCCTTCTGCCTGAGACTCCCGAGTTCTGGGATGACAGGCAATCCCCTAAGCCTGGTCTGAGAGTAGGTCTTGATGCTAATTTGGGGGTAAATGGAGGCCGATAAGGCCTGGAGAAGAGCTGGTGTTGTGTATTTAGCTAATGGAAATCTTCAAAAGTAGGAGGCTGGGTATGGTTATAGCAGAAAACAGGGCAGGTTGGATTCTAGCCGTATGCTGACCTGGGTGGGCTACTCAAGTTAAGCAAGTTTTTTCCCTTCTGTGTAAGATGGAGAAGGTGTCATGGACCTAAAGACTATGAGGAGAGCACAACTGGGGAGCTGGCGTGCATCTCTTTTGGTAGCATAGGTGTCCGTACATTCTTCTGATACATTCTTCCAGTTACGGACTACCTCCTATTTCTGATTGCATTTTGTGCAGTTACAGAAACATCTTCATTTTCCTCTGAGGTCTCACGTCTACTCCAGGAACCTTACCTTTACCACTGTCCTCAGAGGAGGCTACCTTGTCCTTGATCTTGACTGGAAAAACAGGTACACCATGGACTACCTGACTTCCTCAGATTTAGCATTTACTGTCTTCTCCTTGAACACACAACATTGTCTGTTCCCACACCCTCAGGCAAGACTGTTAGCCTGGATCATCATCTCTCCTTGGGTCACTCATTGTCTTGGCTCTGGGCAGAGGTGTGGGCACAGGTACCATCTATTCCCCACTTAGGATGTCTGTGAGGTTTCCCGAGTCCATCCATGCTGAGTTCTGTCTTGGAGGGAGAGACGCAGCGTGTGATGCCTTTTGGACCCATGGAGCTGTGTTCTCTTCGGTTTCTCTTGGGTTCCTCCCACCCCCCACTCCAACACAGGGAATTGTCCAGTCTTGAGGATGGGAACTCTTTTTACACGCTTACACATTTGCTTTCAGCACTCTGCACTGAGTTTGAAAAGTCCCAGATGGGGTGAACACACTAAGGTAACATTCAGAAAAAGTGCTCTTCCTTTAGTGTGAACTTGTATAAATTCTAACCTAATTAAGGCTTTGTGTGACCATCTTAGTAGGGGCTGGGACATTTCAGTTTAAAACATTCACCATCCATACTGCCCTCAGAACCCACCCATCTGCTCTCACTAGCTGGGCCCACATTCTAGACTTAGGAAAATTAACACCCCTATCTCTGCTTCTGCTTGAGGAGTTCCACAGGCTACATGCTTGGTACCCCAGCAGGGAAGCTCCTGGGCAGGCACATAGCAGCAGGTCTCACAGCTAATGTTGCAGACCCAGCCTCCCCTCCCAGGTGACACTGATGAGGCCCAATGTGCTTCAGAGAAACTCCATGTCAGCATTGGCACCCCCTCCCCCGTCTCATTGTACGTAGGAGCCTGTACTGGTGATGTGTGTGGATCACAGTTTTGCTTGAGTTTTAAATTAACCAAGAACAGAAAGACACAATTTGCAGAGGCTTAAGAAAAACCCATCTCTCAGAATATAGGAGGCTGGCAAGGAAAACACTACAAAGACACTCTAAAGCTACAGCCCCAGGCCACACGGGCTCCATTTTAAAAGAGCAGAGCAATTTCCTTGTTAAAAGATTATAGTCTGTTCCAGGATCATTCTCTACAACTTAGGAATGGGATATACGGGAGGTAAACTTGAGAAGGATTTCAAATGGGCTTGGAACTCCAGAGGGCAGAGGAGATGGGGGAAGGAGGAGGGGATGGAGGGAAGAAGGAATTTGATGAGAAAATGGGCCTAGTGGGTTTTCTCAAGTGGCGTTGGCCACAGGCAAACTCTCCTTGAGTATGACCTCACCAGCATCAAGGACAGCAGCAAAACCCTCTTAGGAGACATTGGGGATTTATATCACTTGTCACAATCCTCTGGGGGAAACTGATGTTCAGAAAAAAGGCTGTGACCTGCCTGAAGTCACCTCAGCTAGAGAGAGGTGACAACATGTTATCATTATTAGGGCTGCATCATTTCAGTGACTTTGAAGAAGAAGTTTGCAAAGTCCAGTTCTGAAAGAGGGCCCCCTGTGGGCCATGGTGTCAGCGTGTGCAGAGGGTTCCAAATCACCAGTGGAATGATGCTGGGAAAAGTGTTTCTCTCCACATCCCATCCTTCTCTTTCTTTTCTGTTTCATTCATTTTTTTGAATTAAAAAAAAAAAACTTGTGGCTAAAGCCTACTTCCTTTGTGAACTTTAGAGTATGAAGCACACCACTGTTAGTTATAGGAACCGAGAGGGAAATTTCTAGAACATTTCCAAGGCTTCTCTTTGAGTTAGGTTACCTCACCCATAACATGGAGTTAACCACAAACACCTCCCAAGGCTGTGAGAGGTTAAAGTTTGGGGGAAATGGTGTAGCTCTAGCTACATAGCTGATTAAAAGGCTGCCTGGACACCAAAGGGCAAGGACATGGACAAAAGTTGTGACTACTTGGAGATAAATGTTTGCTTTATCCACCCATTACTGTGGACCCCAGGAGCACCAGAGGGGTCCGTAGTCAAACAAACTGTTCTGGAAGCAAGTGTGGGGAGGCTCTGACTTTGTGAACCTTAAAACGAAGGCAGTATTGGAGAATACCAAGGAGGCATCTTGATGGGGACCTCAAGATAACCCAGGAGGAATGCAGACAAAAGCTGTCCCCAGGGAAACAGGCAGCCTAGACCTCCTGTGTTTGCTCTTTGACTCAAGAGCAGGAAGAACCCTATAAACCAAAGGCTATCAAGTGGAATGTTCAGGAACATGGCGTTTAGGGTTGCAAATCCCCGGTGAAGCATTTCGGATTAGGGAGTTTGAATTGAAAGATGGAGACAAGAAGTTCTTTGGCTCTCTTCTCATCTCTGAGCTGTCCACACTTCCTTGTTTGAGCTTTTCAATTCACCTCAACCTGGATTTCATCATATTCCCCTTGGGTGGGAGGGAAGGGCTGGAGGAGGGTGCTAGAAGGGTTAAGAGTGTGAGCTTTGGAATCCTGCTGCCTGCATGTGACTGATAGGGTTGATAGGGCTGACATGGCCAGTTCCTTTCTGTGTGACTTTAGGCAAATAACATTCTCTTTCAGAAATCTCATGTGTAAACTGGGTGACAGTTTTGTACCTCATGGAATCACTGTGAGGCATTGAATGAGGTGCTGAAGACTTGTCATGTGCTTTTGATATGTGCTACTATTATTTTTTTTAAAGATTTGTTTTCATTTCTGTGTTTGAGTATGTATACCACATGTATGTTCATGGAAGCCAGAAAAAGGTGCTGGATTATCCTGGAGCTGGAATCACAGGCAATTATGGGCCACCTAACATGGGTACTAAGATCTGACACTGGGACCTCTGGAAGAGCAATAAGCACTCTTAACCACTGAGCCATCTTTCTAGCCCATACTATTATTAATATGTGTGTGATATTGATCCTCAACCTTTGATGGCTTAGGGTGGGACTTAATATTCAATAACTGAGTAGCCAGTAGGCAAATAGTTAACAACTCAATGACCTCAAATAATCATTTTCCACATGGAAAATATCTTGCAAATGGTTTTCCATATAACCCCCCCCCACATGTGCTAGATATTTTATTTAAAAAATGTTAAAATACATTATGTCTCAGAAAGAGGTACATACATGAATAGTTGAATGAGTTTTCCATAGACTTTTCCCCATATCCAGCACCAGGCCAAGAAATAGTCCGTGACTGCTTCTCTACAAGTCCCTCCCTGCTGCTAAGCCTCACCCTACCTTAATTACCCTGACCTCTAGAAGCATGCATTAGCTTTGCTATTTTTGACCTGTGTCACTGGAGTTGCAACACAGTCGGGCTTCAGGACTGGCTTTTCTGGTGTAGCTTTGGAAGATTCACCCAAATGGCTGTGTGAAGCGGAGGGCCATTTTCATCACTGTTTCATAACAACGTGTGACTCTCTTACCTTCCTAACTGCCTGTCAGTTCTCTGGAGGTGTTTGGGAACATCGCCACTTCAGGGTTATTGTGAGCACTGCTACCACAACACCCTTGTCTTTTGACAGCTTGTGATGAACCAGTCTCAAGAGAACCTGGTACAAAGCTCAGCTTGCCTGAATGTTGCCAGTGTCCTAAAGTGGGGCTGTGATTTTCCTGACACTTGCAGTGTCCTGTAGAACTTTTATTCCCACATTGCCCAAAGGGTGACAAAGCCCAAAGGGTGAGGGTCTTGGTCTAAGACACAGATAATGAGTCCTGGAGCCAGGAGTCATCCGCCCATTCTACCCCAAAGCTTTGCTGAGCTTGCTTTCTTGCCATCTTTTGTGTTGTGGCTGGGGGCACTGCTTGCCTTTATAGAGCCGAATCTGGTCTGATCCTGGGTCTGTTTTGTACTCCTGCTCTATTATGCTTTCTGTGTGACCTCTGGGATGTCACAGACATGGCAACAGACAGGCACAGAGTAGGTGCTCGATAAACATAGATGAGGGGTGAGGCACCTCTGGCCCTTCCCTGCTTTGAGCAAGGTCTCTGGCTACAAACAGGCCAGAGTAAGTTTCCCCACCGTTACTGGGCTAATGAGCTAAACAGGGACATTTGCACTAAAGCTCAAGGCAGGGTTAGGGATGGTGGTGTATCCTTCAGGCAGAGCTTGTGTATCCTTCAGAGTTAGAGTTTATTGTTGGAGGGGACAGGATGTCTTGGAACCTGGGGGTCATGTTTCCAGGGGATAGCAGAAGACCCACATTGAGAGAAACTTAAGGTCTCAAACAGAAGTACCTCCTTCTCACCAATGGCAGGCAGCAGGAGGCCAGCCCCTCAAGCCTGGCACCAGAGAGGTTTGACTGATTCAGGGTTGACCAAGATTATGAGCAGCCACCTGTTCTGAAAAGAGAAGGGGAGCTTAGGTTGCTAGGTGACCCATCTAATCCCCAGATACACAGAGAAGGGAGTGCTTTCCCATCCATCCTTAAGGGCTGGGGCCAGGAGCATTCCCATCATGCTCTCAGAATGCCGTCCCCCGATGGATGACTTCCTGCCCTCCATTCCCAAGACTGTGAACTCTACCAGGGCAGGGGCCAGAGCAGTCTACCTGTTTCTGGAGCAGGGTTAGTCTTAGATAAGGGGTGTCCTTATCTAAGTCTTAGTCCTTATCTGGTCTTAGATAGGGGTGCCCTCCCTACTGGACTTGTAGCTCTTGGGGGACACTAGAATTTCTGTGGTAACTTGGTAGGGAACAGCCTGGTTGGCAGGGTTTCCTGCCACTCTTGCCATTCTCTTGGGTGGAATTTTACAATAGAGTACCTATAATATGTTCTCACAGCACATAAGAGTTATGGTTCCTCCCTTAGTACCTACCAGTCCCAAGGAGACCTCCTAGGATGGATCCCAGCACTCACCCACGAGGCCTTTCAACAGCTTCACATCCAGCTGCCCGAGTATCTCACCAATCAGAGGACACACCTAGGTCCCCAGCACAGAGACAGGGTCAGCCAGGGATAGGAAGGAACTGAGGCCTCCGAGGCAAGGAGCCCCAGCTCCACTGGATTCCAGTAGGACCCAGCCAACCACTAGGAGCTATGCACAGCACACCCATGCCCTGCTTCCTGAAGCCCCACAACTATGAGATGGGGACTTCAACTGCCTGTGCTACACATGAGGACATGGACACTTAGGGTGGCTGTCCCTTGTTTGTGGAAACAAATCTGGTGACAACTGGGATTTGCTGTCAGGTTCCAAAGCCTTGGGTTAGAAGTTCTCTGCTAAATTACGCAGATGTGTGCCTTGACCCTCAGACTTATGGATGCCTGCAGGGCAGTCGGCACTCACGACACCTTACCTGACTTTCTACTAGGTTCGGGATGACTTTCCCCAGGCTTGCTCCGAGGCTGTGGAGAAAATGTTTCATCTTGGGTGGGACTGCCCTAGGAAAAGAGGTGAGAATCCAGGACAGAGTGAATCAGTTTCAGGCCACACTGACACTGGGAGGTATGTACTGAACACACTCTCCCACTCCAGATCCTTGCTTGGTCTTCTGGGGAGGTATTCTTGTTGATCATAGTCAGTGGGGGCCCAAAGAGGTGATGTGGCATGGCCAAGGTCACACAGAGAGTAAGTCCTGACTCCTATGAGGACCATGACAGGATATCGCCAGAGTTCATGGTCTTCCTCTACCTTGTCAAGCTGCCACCACACATCTGATGGGCAGGCATGAAGAGTGTTGTGGTTCAACACTCGGGAACTACAGAGAGAAATCAGTATACCTCTCATAGTGGTGTGTGAGATGGACAGCTGGTCAGTCCATCCCCAGAGCTCCATGCAACTCCTGTGCCTGTCTTGTTCACCCGGTGTCTCTAGCATGAGGCTGGGTGCCTGGCACTAGGAGCTTTTTGATAAATACTTGGGGATATCTTCATGAGTTGCTTAAAAAGGCCAGAAAGGCATTCCAGAAGAGATACCACTGTGTGCAAGCATAAGGGTGTGACTGTCAGTGGAGGATAAACGGCCACAGAACGGGGCAGGGAGGAGGACAGAGGGCTCAGGAGGCTTTTCTGAATTTGGTATTCGCCTCAAAGCCTTGGAGCAGCAACCAAGCAGAAGTTGAAGAATTCTGCATGGAAGTTATTTCTGTGGTGGTGGGTGGAGAATGGGCTTGGGTCAGGGAACACAGGGAGGGAGGGCTTGGCTTCTCGGAGGGGAACACAGAAAGAACAAATCCTAGTGAAGGGATAAAGTCTGCTTTTGAGGACATATTGGGATAGAAAGCCACAGCTGCTCTTTAGTCAGGGATGCCCCGGGGTGGTGGTGGTGGAGGCCTTACTCAGTGGACATGATTGCACCCTCACTGCTGGGCTCCATGTGGCATCTGCCCATCACCAGCTCCCTCCGGCCAAACTCATCTTTCTCCAGCCAGGACTCTGCAGCAAGGCCCATGCGGGCATGCGTTTTGATGATATTTGAATTGAAGGGCCTATGGTGAGAGAGGAGGAGGCTGAAGGGACGGAGTAAAGGGAGATGGGGGAGTCAACAAGAAGAGCAGCAAAGCCAGACACCAGCCACTCTCCCCACAACAACCATGTCCACTAAACCCTAGGTTAGTAAGGAAAAAGCTGCCATTGACTATAGAGACTACTGTGCTTGTTTTTCTTTTTCTCTATAGCTAGAAATGGAGTGCAAAGCCTGGGCTCTACCTCTGAACCCGCTTCCACACCCCCTCCCCATCCCCAGTTGCTTAAGGAGATCAGTTTAGGAGTCTTTGGAAATTGAAGGGTTGAGAGTAAACCATTGTTTTAAGAGCTTTTCTGTGTGGCTGCAGCTCCTGGTTCCCTTGCAGGAAGTCTAAGTAGGAGGGGAATGAACAGAGGAAGAGGAGGAATGGATCCCCTCCTTTTCTTCATGGGACCTAGCTACTGAGATCAAATGGGTTTGAATGAGCAAATGACCCTTTCACTATGAATGTCATCTCTGCTGGAGCAAAAGAAACCAAGATTCAGGAAACAGTGACTCATCCCAGGTCACAGTGACTCAGTGCAGGGGGTCAGGATTTGAGTTCAGGTCGGAGTCCCTCGTTTTGGCTTTCCTAGTTTGCCACCCAACCCCACCTCAAGCTCCTAGGTCCCCGAAAAAGAAGGAACAGTGCTCGAGAGACACTGTTTTGTTGGGTAGGACTCACAGTTGGAATTCAATGTCAAATTCCAGTGTGATGTTTGCGGAGAACCACTCTTTAGGGAAAGCCATCTGGATCCCATCACAGTCCAGCTGCACATTGGTGATGTTGATGCTACCCGTGGAAAAAGCAGAGATCCCACAAAGATGAGGGATGGTAACTCAGCAACAAGGTCGGGCTGGGAATCAGAGCTTGATGCAGATGCTCTGGCAGCTTGGGCAGCCAGCTGTCCCAGGGTTCCTGAAGGATTCCCCCCAGCTGTGGATTGTACAGTCCAGAGCCAGATGTTGACAGGCAGGACCTCCCATTCCAGAACCCTGGGCTACTTCTCAGAATAAGGCTCCCTCCGTAATAGTCCTATCACATGTCAGGGACTCCAGAGGGAAGCTCCTAGGTGTTTCCATACACTACACGCCCACTTGCTACCTGCAAATCACCTTGACCTACTTGCAATATACACGAGTTTGACTACCTCTGTTGCTCACACTACCTCTTCCTGAAGAAGCTTCAGTTCCTCCCTGGGCTTTCTGCTGTGATCTTGGCCTCTCTATAGATTATTCTTCATGAGGTAGCCTGGGTGGCCTTCAAACAGTCTCTTGTCCCTTGGTTCCTCCTTGCTCTTGGAGTAAGATACAAACCATGGCCCCCAAGACCTGCAGGGTCTACACAGAGTTTCCTTGTGGCATTGGTTTCTCTACCTCTGACACCCACCCTTTATTCAGCCGGACATGGGGGTGCTCTTTCTTCTTCAACTGCTTTCCCATCTCTGGGTCTTTGTACCTACAGCCTCTTTTTCCCCAACCATATCTCTCATGTCATTTGTCACCTTCTCTTCCAGGGTCACCTCTTAGGCAGGTCCTGATTAGCCTCTTCACTCCCACCCCTCACCTTGTTAAATTTGTTTTTATGGCACCTGAAATTAGGCCTGTGTCACTGGGATGCAATCTTCCCAAAGGTAAAAGTCTTAGGTTGTGTTCATAGCTCTATTCTTAATGTGATTTGTGCACAATAGATGTTTGATGATAGCTATAACATTTGTTGAAGGAGTGACTAAAAAGAGGTGATTTTGGCTGCATAGGAAAACCCTGATGTGACTTCTGTTGCTCATTCAGATAGGGAGATGAGTAGTCCAGGTCACGAGAAGGTTCTAGTGGGAGAACAGGTAGAAGAAGGGCACTGCTAGGGCAGAATGGAGACCTGGGAAGTAGCAGGTTCGATGGAGCAGTCTCAGTGGGTGTGGGTAGGATGTGCCCAGTGCTGCCATGGAAACCCAGGCTACCAAGGGAATGCATATCCCATGTATTTGTCACAGATGTTCTGTGCAGTGGGACCGTTACTGTGATTGTTTCTCTGGTGAGGGCCCAAGGTGTGTGGGCAGTGTAGTTCACTGCTTATGCAGAGCCACAAAGCTATGCCCCATCTGAATATAGACTCAAGTGTCTAGTTGCAGCCCTTTGATATCCCAGATGTTTATCCAGGCTCTGTTCTGTGTCCCCATTTTACAGGTGCATTTAGAATGGCTAAATAATTCCCCAGGGTGGGAGGCAAAGTTGGGCTTCAGGTGCAGACATGTCTGCTTCTGAGTTGTTTGCTAATTGCCCTGACTTGCCACCTCCCCAAACAGCTCCAACAGTGGCCTCCAGCTTGTTCTCATCTTGGGCTTTGTGCCTTGCCTTCCTTGAGTCTGACTAAATGCCTTCCTTCTTCAGAAGCCTTGCTCTCTGTTTTGTCCTCTGACTCCAAGGTCCCTAGGGTGCCCCCAGAGCCTGGAGTGGGATTTGATCTCACCTGATCTCTTGTTGTTGCTGGAAGTTCAAGCCACTAATCAGCCAGCCCACCATCCCTGGGGCTACCGTCCCCGAGACATTGAGTCGGTCCAGGAGCCTCATGCTCTGGATCCGGCCTTCAGCATTGTACTTCAGGAGGCCCTGTGCAATAACTGGAAATGGAGAAGGGATGGTGATGTGCATATTGCTGTGTGAGAGTGGGCTACAGAGAAAATAGGCCTGGTGAGTTCAGGGTGTCCTCTTCCTGCTGAGCACTTATTCATGCCCCCAAGTCCCCCACAGAGAAGAAATGGATCCATTTTAAGAAGCTGTGGCTGAGGATCTGTCCAAGTTGTACCAAAAACACCAAGTAGGATAATAATAAGAAAACCATTTACTGTGCAGCAAAACTACATTCTCAAGGGATCAACTTGAGTAACTATGCTCAAAACTTTCATAAGGTTTTATGGGACATAGAGTAAAATCTGATTAACAACACACTAAGCCTAGGGGCAGGGCCTCCCATTGTGAAAGTATTCCTTTCTTCTAAACATACAGGCAGATTTAATGCACATGTGATCAGATCCAGGTGAAGCCTTTGAGAGGAACTCAACACACTTGAAAATTCATGTAGAAGAAAAAGGCTGTCAGAAAAATCAGTATTTGATGCAATAATAAAGGTGTTAGGTTACAGAGACAGAGGTCTGTGAACAGGTGGAGCACAAAGGGGAGTCCTCGTGTTGTTGGGAATTTGGCCAGTTAGTAGATGGTCTGGGAAATAGACTCAGGTGGGCAGAAATGAGGCTGGCTCTTTACTTTCCATGCACAGATGCACACAGAGATGAATGTGTGTGTGTGTATTAATACTCTCAGTGTGGAAGGTAAAGAGACAACTAGAGTAATTCTGGGATGTGATAAGATCTCAAGAGTCCAAACACAAACTATATAATGAGGTGTTGGTGAATTTGAAACTATTCCTGTTCAACAAAGTCAATAGGTGTGAACTGGGAGGAATACTGTTCTTCTTCTGTTTTACCCGCAGAATCAATCAACCGTGGATTGGAAATATTTGGAAAAAATTACCTGTGTTCTGAAAATGCCGTCTTTTTTTTTTTCTTGCCATTATTCACCAAATGAGCCATAACAGTTATTTACATGTCATTTGCGTTGTCCTAAGTTTTATGAGCAGTCTAGAGATGGTTTCAGGTAAGAGGGAGGGTTTGCATCAGTTCCGTGCAAACACTACACCGTTTTATGGAAAGGGTTTGAGGATCCAAAGAATCTAGGATCCAAGGGGAAACCTGGAACCAATCCTCATGGGTACCTAGGGATTTGATATAGTACTTTCAAAGTAGAAAATACATTTAAATGAGGTCATAGGGTTGGCTCTAACCTAATAGGGCTGGCATCTTTGGAAGAGGAAGACTTCAGGTATATCCTTTTCTGAAAGGCTATGAGAGGATGCCATCCATATAAGCCAGCAAGTCAGGTCCCTTCCTAGACATTGAACCCGTCAGCACTTTAAGCTTGAACTGCCAGCTGCCAGAACTATGTAAAAAAATAGCTATGTGTTGTTTGACTTCACTGCCACCACCCAGCCTCACCCTGTCTATGGCATCTTGCTTTGGCAACACCGACTGGTTGATAGCCCCCAGTGGTGGGGAGCATGCAGACAGATGTTCTTTTACAACTGGAGTGAGTATACACCAGCACAGCCATTTAAAGAGGACTCACAGTTTTAATTACATCAAGCTTACGTTTGGAATTCTAATGGGGACACGTCCAAGGATACTCATCTCAATGTTGCTTACAGCAATGGGAAGGTACAGGCAGTTTAGGTGATGGTCCTGAGGGTGCAGCCAATTACATGGAGGTGATGAAATGTGTGGGCTTCTCTGCAGCAGCCAATGCAACTGAGATGCTGGCAGTAGAGCAGGGAGTGAAAAGTAAGCAAGTGACAAGTCAGGGTCATGCACATGAAAACACCTCCTGCTAAGGATGCAGATGTGCTGTGCTGTTTTGAGACAGAGTCTCACCATATGAGGCCAGGCTGGCCTCAAACTCAGAGATTTGCCTGTTTCTGACCCCCAAAACGCTGGGATTAAAGGCATGCACTATCATGCCCAACTCGATACAGACAAAGGTACACATGCTAAGAACATAGCAGTTCCTGACAAGGTCTGTAAGGGAATGGGAATAAGGGTAAGGGAGAAAGAGAAAATGACATAAAACAAGAGACCATATACCGTGAATTGGAAAATTAACTTAGTCTCAATTTTCTGTACTTAAGGTCCAAGGGAAAATAAGCAAGTAAGCAAATAAACAATGGAAACAAATAGATACATAATTAGGGGAGAGGATGACTCAAGGGGGTTCAGCAGTCAGGGGACAGCAGGCCACACCCAGGGGTAGGCTTACTTTTTGCTAGGGTGGACCTTCCATCCTTGTGGGCTGTGGTCAGTCCAGGCCAGGGCTGCTTGAGCAGGGCTGAGGGTAAGACTAGCAATCCCAGGAGAAGGACCAAGAACCTCCAGAGTGGATGCATCTCAGGAGCTGGCACCTGAACCTGCAGGTGTCGGTAAGGGTCCGGCAGGGCCCAGGCAGCTGGCTGTGAGTATGGCCACCCAGATGGGTGGGCTTAAGGCTTTCTTCAGGCAGGTGGCTGCACAGCTGCCCCCAGCATGCTGTGGGAGGTGGTGCAAATGGCTCTGGCAGCTGCTCCCAGGGCTGGCTCACATGGCCAGCAGATGCAAGAGGCCAGGTCTGCAGAGGCAAGCCTGGTTGCTTGGAGACACTCACCAGAGCTACTGTTGGGTCATCCAGCAGGGGTCCCTCTCCCTGACACTGGTACAAGCTGCATGTTGCTGATGCTTCAGTGAGTGAGGGTGACCAGCCCAGCACTGTCCATTTGGAACAGAACTTTCTTAATCCTTTTCTCTTTTGCGGGTAAGGCAGTCTCCAGGATTTATTCATCTCCTAACTGCAAGGCCGTATCCTCTGACCCCATCACCTGTCTGCTCAGTAACAGGGCCCTGCTTTACTCTGTTCCCCTGCTTTCTACTTTTTTTAGTTCCTGCTTTCAAGTGAGGTAACACGGCGTTTGTCTTTCAACATCTGGCTTGTTTCACATAGCAGAATAACCTCCTGGTTTTTCCACATCATCAGAAATGGTGGCATTTCTTCCTTGCAAAGGCCTAGTAATATTCCATTCACCCACTAATAAACACTGCAGTCATTGTGAACACTGCCTAAGTGAGCAAAGCAGGGCAGGATTTTCTCTGATGTGGAGCTATAGTTTTCCTGTATGCCCAGAGTGGGATTGCTAGATCGCATAGTGGTTGCTTAAGTTTTTGAGGTTTTATTGTTTTCCACATGATCAATTTACATTCCCATCGGCAATACAAATGTGGTCACTTAATGTTCTCTCCAACATTTGATGTCTTTCAACTTTTTGCTTTTATATAATGCTTTTGTTTATTCTTTGAGCATTTCTTGTACAGCATATTTTGATCATATCCTTCCCTCCTTCCCTCCTTCCTTCCTCCCAGCTTCCTCCAGACCCCACAACACATTTCATTCCAGTTAGTGCTGCACATATGCACATGAGTGTGGGACCACTCACTGGACCACGAGCATCATCTTTTCAATTCATTAGCTCATCTACTGATTAGATTTTGTTTTTGTTCATTTTGTTTGTTCTTTTGTTTTTCAAGACAGGGTTTCTTTCTGTAGTCTTGGCTGTCCTCCAACTCACTCTGTACACCACGCTGGCCTCGAACTCATTGCACTCTGCCTTCTGAGTGCTGGGATTAAAGGTGTGAGCTGCCACCACCTGATGATTGGAACTTTTTGTATTTTTTGCAAATCCTAGATATTAATTCTCCATCGATGTATAATGAAAAAAGATCCCCCAGTTCCATAGGTTGTGTCTTTGCTCAGATCCCTCCCCCCTTATTTCCTATGCTATCAGTGTGTTGTCCAGTAAGTCCTTATCTCTGAATATATTTTGAATTGCCTTCCATGTGTTTTTGTCTATCAGCTTCAAAGTCTTGGGTCTTGTATTAAGGTATTGGATCTTTTTTTTAGGGGGGTGCAGGATGAAAGGGATCTAGTTTCAGTCTTTTTGTTTGTTTGTTTGTTTGTTTTGAGACATGGTCTCTCTATTATGTATCCCTGGCTATCCTGGAATTCACTGGTCCTGTAGACCAGGCTGGCCTTGACAGATAGAGACCCATCTGTCTCTGTTTCCTAAGTGCTGGCATTAAAGGTGTTTCACCATGCCTAGCTTATTTTCATTCTTCTACATGTGGAAATTCAGCTTCCTCAACACCATTTGTTAAAGAGACTTGGGCTTATATTTTTATTTGAGGCAAGATGAACATCAATATGGACCAACACAATAATTTCCTGAAAGAAAGTGCTAATGAGATTAAGTGGCAATGAAATTTTGAGTGACTAACTGCATGGATGTGTGAAGATGTCTCTGGTACTCAGTCTAAGTCACAGTGGCAAGATATCCAAGGCAAACAAAAGGAGTGGGGTTTATTGCTGCTTTTGTTCTCTGAAGTCTCAGTTCTTGATGGCTTTGCCTGGTTCCTTGGGAGCATACAGTGGGGTACTCTATTATGGGGGAGCACATGGCAGAGAAAAGGTGCTTATCTACTGCTGTGAAGAGACACCATGACCAAGGCAGCTCTTAAGAAAAAGGTATTTAACTGGAGGATTGCTTATAGTTTCTGATGTGTAGTCCATTATCATCATGATGGAGAGAATGATAGTATGCAGGCAGGGGCAAGATCCATAGGCAGGGAGGGAGAGGAGAGAGGAGGAAGAGGAGGGAAGGAGGGAGGGAGGGAGAGAGAGAGAGAGACTCTAGGCTTACCATGGGCTTTTGAAACTCCAAAGCCCACCCTAGTGACACCCTTCCTCCAATGAAGCCACACCCTAGTCCTTTTAATCCTTTCAAAGAGTGCTACTAAGAATGTGTGGCCAAACATTCAAATATATGAACCTATGGGGCTGTTCTTATTCAAACCACCACACCCTCCCTTGAAGCACAGTAACTATGAGTCCATAAAAGGCCCCATCCATTAGTGAGACGAAAGGCCACCTGATTCAGTTGCCTGCTAGCACCTCTACCTCTGAGTATTGTGGTACCAGGGACCAAGCAAGCCTTCAGCATTATGAGCTTTGCAGAATATTTAAGGTCAAAACTTAAATTGTCTCTATATGTCCCCTAAATTATGAGGGAAGGGCATGTGTCTAATTTTCCTGTGTCTATAGCACCTACCACATCTGCCACAGAGCAGTTACTAAAGATGCTTGTTAAATGAGTGATTGGATGGGTGAATGGGTGGCTAATGGATGGGTAGATGGTGGAAGGATGGATGAACTTCATCTCTCTGGGTGAGATTCTGAGGAGGAACAGAGAAGCTGAAATTAGAAGCACCAGGATTCTTTGTAGCCTTAGTATGTGTGTAGGTCAAGAATTCAAATCATATCCTGCCTTCACTGTCTGAAAAGTGGTGCCTAGTTTCCCCTGAAGTCTCAGTTGTGGCTTCCAAGCTGCTTCCGACTCCCCTGTCATCTCTCTCTATCCACCCAATAAGAAGATCCTGTCCACACTTCCACAGTCTTACTACCTCAGACCACCCACCACTGTGCCTTGAGCCATTGCAAGGATTCCCCAGCTTCTACCCCACCACTTGACAATCCTTTTCTGCACAATTGCCCAAGAAGTCACCGGAATTTATCAAGCAGACCATGCCACACCTCTGCTTTAAGTTCTGCTACTACACACAACAAGAAACGCTGTGCACTGCCCCTCCAAGGTCTAGCAGGGTCCTTGCAGCCTCTCTGACTTCCCACCCCCTCCTTCTGCCTTGTGTGCATGCAAATGCATACGTAGTGTCTGTATTTATCTCTCTGTGTGTACAGGTACATATGTGTGAGTGTGGTGGCCAGAGGTTGAGCTTGGGTGTCTCCCTCAATCATTATCCACCTTAAAATTTTTGAGACAGGGTCTCTTGATGAACATGGTGCTCATTTGTTGGAGCCTGCTCCAAATAGTCAGCTGGGCTACCTGAGTAGGGCTTTGAGGACTGAGAAAAGGCAGATAATAGAAACAGAGACAGAAACACAGGATAGATTTGGGAGGACTGCCTAGTCCATGCCTGTCAGTACACTGGACAGCCTTGAGTTTAATTTACAGGCTAGAGGCAGAGCAGAACAAAGAACAGCATAGTCAATTAACTATCTCCTTGCACTGTCCTTGAATAGAGGATCAGTCAGGTTCACTATCTATCATGTGAATCCTGCTAGCAGCAAGCAGCTTCGTTCATTCCCCATCTCCATGTGCCTTTTGGCTGGCATCAGATGCTTGTTAGATCATATGCCCTTTTCCATGGGCTTAATCAAACATTCCTCACGACTTTCAAGGAGACTGAAACAAGCAAGCTTGAACTCTAATGTCTTATAAGTCAGAATGGACTCCAGATGGAAACTGAGTCTCTCGTGGGCTCCCATACTCATCAATTCTGCTAGGCTGGCTAGCCAATGAGCTTCAGGGAATCTACCATTTCCTTGTAGCCCAGCTGAAGCACCTAGCTTTTATGTGGGTATCAGGGATCCGAATTCAGGTCCTCATGTTGTCAGTATGCACTTTGCTGACTAAGCCACACCCCCCCTCCAGCCTCACTCAAAGGAATCGCTACTGTCTGCATGCTCTCCCTGACACTACGGGGGATGGGCCAGGTCAGGTGATGGAGAACAACTCTCACAGAAGCACTAGCCCACCTTGGGACTGTACACTCTGGTTTTGCAAGAGATCATATTGAGAACCTTAGCTCAGGGTGTTGGCATTGCACTGTTTGAGATCCTTTCTCAGAGCTAATGCCCCCCTTGAGGATGTTTGCAGAATATCAATTACTTCCTAGTACTTTGGTGCCCTTCCTGGTCTTATGTAAGTAGTTAGAATTTCATTACTTTTTGTCAAGAAAAGCTGAGCAAGGTGGGCACCACCAAGGGACAAACTCTGGCTCTTAGGTGTCATTGCTTGGGAGAGGGAGGTGATGGCTGGGATTCTGTCTGTCCTATCTTCTCTTCTTATGACATAAGAACATGGAGAGTGTGGTCTCACAGACCTTGGCTTTTGACAAGAATGTAATTGGAGGGATGAAAGGGCCATGTTCAGGGTGGCTGGTGCTTTTGGACACAGTTGGGTGCAGAATGACATGCAGCTGAGAGCATGTGTTTCACAGGCATGAAGACAAGATTCAGCTCCTGCCTCTGCCTCTTGGCTGAGGGAACAGAGGACTGTAGTACAGATGTCAGAAGTGGGTGAGCATGGGAGGGAGTGTGCTCACAGATTTCATCTCCTGCATCCTTATCAGTTTCTGTTTGTGATTCAGCTTCCTCATCTGTAGACCAGAGCAGCAGAAGAAATGACAGAAAGCATGGGTGTCCCAAGATAGTGCCCAAGACATAGGAAATAAGTGACATATAGAAGACTGTCATTAATGAGAACACAACTTCTTGGGTGAAGGTGGTAAAGTCATTGGGTGCTGTTTTCGGTGTTCTGGAGAGAGGCCACACAAGGTCCTTGTCCTTGTGGGGCTTGCTCACATGGAGACCGACAGTCTTCAGATGTCACTGCAGCTGGGTGGTGTTGGAAGTGTGACCTGTCTGGAGGGAGGTTGGGATAAGGAGGGATGGGACAGGGAGGGAGAACTATCCTGTAAGAGGGTTGGGGAAAGACTTTTCTGGGGACATGAGTTTGACCTGAGATCCATAGGAAGATCACAAGTTGGCTAACCATTGCAACATTACATTCTGGTTTCTGTAAGAGAAGATGATGGGGGCTGAGGGATGTTTTTTTCATAGGTAACTCCCTAGAGGGCCCTGCTGTTATGTGGACTCTTTCCTCATGCCTAGCCAACTCTGTGTACCATTCCACATTACATGAACTAGAGGACTAGAAGGCAGAGAAACCAGCTCAAGTTTCCAGCCAGCTCCTGGCCAGACTGCTACCTAAGTGGGCTCTCTCTTCTCCAAAACTGCCCAAGATGCCAGCTCCTTCAGAGGCTGTCACACCTGGACAGCAGTAGATCTAACACAGGTACATTTCTCCATCATTCTATAAGTAGGCTTCAACACCAACTTTTTGTCCTTTTTTTTTTTTTCCTTTTTTTCCCCTCTTTTTAAGGAGTAGTGGCACTTTGAACATATGATGACTACTTCAGTTTAAAAACACACTTAGTTCAAAATGTGGCTCCAGATACCAGAATTATCCTGCCACCCCTCAAAGACTGCCCTTTGACCTAATGCTGAAATTTTATCTAGAGAGGTTGGCTTTCAAGCGGTTTGACTAGGATAAAATTGATTCATTCTGCTTCCCCTCTCTATGTAGTGTGTGAGTGTGTGTGTGTGTGTAGGTGCACATACACGTCTTTGTGCATCCACCTGTGTGCCGGAGAAAGCCAGAGACAATGTGTAATATCTTTAGCTCCTCCCTACCTTGATTTTTGAGATAGAGTCTCTCACTGAACCAGTCTCTGTCACTGATTCAGCAAGACTGGTTGGCGAGCAATCTTCCAGGATTCTATGGCCTCTACCTTCCCAGTGCTAAGATTAGGGACACATGCCACCATGCCTGGCTTCTTTGTGCAGGGTGGGAGAAGGGGATCTAGTTGCATTCTTCTACATGTGGGTATCCAGTGTGTCCAGCACTATTTGATACAAAGATTGGGTTTTTTTTTTCTCCCACATGTTTTTCTTTTTTTTACTTTGTTGTTTTTCCAGTGTATAATTTTTGACGCCCTTTGTCAGAGATTAGGTGGCTGTCACTATGAGTTTATTTCTGAGTCCTTTGTTCTACTTAGTCCCTTGATCTATATGCCTGCTTTTCTATGCCAGCTTCATGCTATTTTGATTACTATGGACCTCTTGTATAATTTGATATCAAGTACTGACATAGCCCCAGCATTTCTTTCTGTTTAGGATTGTTGGATGGTTCGGGGTCTTTGTGTTTCTGTACAGATTTTAGGATTTTTTTTCTCAAGAATTTCATCTGAATATTATTGGGAATATTGAATCTGTAAACTTCTTTCTGTCATACATTCCATAATGTTAATCTGCCAGTCAACGAGCATGAAATGCCTTTTTGTCTTCTAGTATCGTCTTCAGTGTGTTATATGTTCAGTGTAGAAGTCTTTCCCTTGCTTGCCTTGGTTTATTTCTGAAAATTTTATTTGAAACTAATGAAAAGGGGATTATTTCTCTGGTTTCTTTACCAGCAAGTTCTTTATTGGCATATACAGAAGTCCTATATTGATGTATACATAATAAAAGCTACTGGCTTTATTATGTTGATTCTGCATTCTGCTGTGTTGCTGACAGTGTCTGTCAGGTCTAAGTGTTCCTCTTCAGGGTCTTTTAATTATAGAATCATGTCATATGCAAATGCAGATGTCTTAATTTCTTCCTTTTCGATATTTTAAAGCATGTGAATGTTTATGTATGAGGGGTACCTGTGTGTTGGGTGTGTGTATGAACATATGTGTTTATGTGGCTAGAGGCCAGAGGACAACATCAGGGTGTCACCCTCAGGATTGCTATCACCACTTTGGAGGCAGGGCCTCTTATTGGCCTGGAACTCACCAATAGGCTAGAGTTGTTGGCCAGCAAATGGCAAGGAGTCTCCTGTCTCAGCCTCCCCAGCGCTAGAATTACACGACCCCCCCCCCACACACACCCAGCATTTTTGTGTGGATCCTGGGGCTCAAACTCAGTTCCTCACTCTTTCAAGGCAGGCACTTTACCAAGTGAACTGTTTCCCAACCCCTCTTCTTTTTCCTAATTTCTCCTTTAATTTCTTTCTTCACTCTCATTGCTTAACTAAGACTTCCAGCACTATATCAAGTATGAGGGGCCACCTCAAAGGAATCAAAGGAAATGATTCAAGTTGTTCTTCATTTAGTGTAGCTAGGTATAAGCTTGCAAAAGTCATGCTGAGGTGTGTTGAGGTATGCTTCTTCCGTTCCTAGTGTCTGCAGAATGCTCATATATATATATATATGTATGTATGTAAGTATGTATGTATGTATATGTATATGTATACACACATACACACACACACACACACACACACACACACACACACACATTGGCAGAGAACTTCCCTGCCTCTGTACACATCGTCCTGTGGTCTCTGTCTTTAAGCTTGTTTGTGTCTTTGTCAGGTTACTATTGCTGTCATGAAATACCATGACCAAAGCAACTTGGGGAGGAAAGGGTTTATTCAGCCTTACACTTCCACATCATTGCTTATCATTGAAGAAAGTCAGGACAGGAGCTCAAGCATGGCAGGAACCTGGAGGCAGGGGTGATGCAGAGGCCATGGAGGGATGCTGCTTACTGGCCTACTCCTCATGGCTTGCTCAGCCTGATTTCTTATAGAGCCCAGGACCACCAGCCCAGGGATAGCATCACTCATCTATTAATTAAGAAAATGCTTTACAGCTGTATCTTATGGAAGACTTTTCTCAATTGTGGTCCCCTCCTTTCAGATGACTCTATCTTGTATCAAGTGGACACAACACTAGCCAAGACATTTATACTGACTGGTTTGTGTGTGTTGAGACAATCTGGTGCCCCTAGAATGCATCTAATTTGATCACAGGGTATGATCTTCTTAAAATGTGCCCTTCTATTTAGTTAGTAAGATTTTTATTGAGAAGTTTTCCATTTTTGTTCATCAGAGACATTGGGTTATGATTCTCTATTTTTGTTGTGTCTTTATCCTATTGCAGTTTAATAAGGATCAGGATAAACAATTAGGCCGAACAGATGTTTATTCAGGGAGAAATAACTTACAACATAGACAGATGAACACCTGCAGGTTCCTGGTCCCAAGGATGCCTCTGGAAGTCCTCCTGTACCCATGCTGCAAGCAAGAGAGCATTGTTCCCCCCATTCCTCCCCCCTCCCCAGACCTAGTTCCACAGGTCACTTCCGCCCCTGGCTCCACCCCCAGTGGGCGTGGTCAGCGCCACAGAAGGAGACAAAGTGAATATCCCACTACAATTCCCCTTTTAGTCCAAAGAAAAGATCTAGGCTTGATACAAAACTGTATATAAAACAGGGAATAACAAGTGTGCTCTAAGAAAAGGAAAATCGAGAACAAAACTACCTACATATCTAGTCCTAGGGTGAAGGCATAATGGAGTTTACAATAAAGTTGTCCTAAGCTGGAAAACTTAAGTCTAGTACCTAATATATCTAACAAGGAAGAGAGAATAATAGTTGTGATAGTTTAATCTTCAACCTCATCAATTCCTAAATTAGAGGTAGAGTAGAAATGTCTAGACAAGAGGTAGAACTATAAAGGGCAGCATGATAAATATCCCCAAATATATCAATATACAAAATGTCTTGAATACAAGAAAAGGTATACATACATAGAATATGGTGAGAATAATGTGCATAAAACATCGTAAGTGGAAAGATTTCACACAATATGACAAAATATAATATACAGTTCTTCCAGACAGGGAATATAAACTTAATTTACATAGCTTACCGCAAATAAGAATATATAACAATGTAAGCTGTATAATACTATTATCTCACTCTTACTAAATAATTCACGAGAAGATAGGCTAATCTACCTATATCCCATCTAAACCATACCTTTCCCAACCATACCCTATACCTGTCTAAAAGATAAACCCGAGTCTAAGCATCACCTTCCATACCCAACCCTAAGTAACTAAAACCAACCCAAAGAAGATGAATATTATCCCCAAATTCCAAGAGTAGGGAAAGGGGGTGTTGTTATCTTAAGGTTACTTCCTGTTGAAATGGGACAATGATTGCTCCATGGGATCCTGTAGGAAGAAAATTTTTAGCAACCAAATTTCTCAACAGAACTGGCTGTGACATATGTAGCTAGTCATTGTATGGCAGAAAATGCTTGACTGGAGTTCTGTTTGAGACTCTGGCCAGGGTGTAATAAGAAGGTGCACCGTTACAGCTAGCTAGGCATGAGTTGTCTCGAGCAAAACAGTCTCAAACCGGTTTTAGGGTGAAGTTTGTAGTCCAGATACTTCAGGTTGAGTCAAGTGGAAATGACAAAGTGGGGCCCCATCTTCTTCCGGAGAGTTCAAAGACTGCTGTCAGTCTTTGTTATTATTCCTTGTGGAAAACTTAAACATCAATATTAAAGTAAAATTTTCAAGTTTTAAGGTATGCATTAGGGAAAGGCAACAATAAGCATTAAAACGTATATGAGAAAATTAGGATTTCAGAGAGAAAATTGCGTATAAGCGAATGAGTCCTCAGATTTTGTTTTCTTCTGCCTTACTCCAATTGGCTTCTTGGTTTAAGGCAGAAACCGTGAATTTAATCTTAACAACATGCTTGAATTTAGAGAAGAAAAGCCAAATCCAACTCCAAAGCTAGCATTGGTTTACATGAACTGGGACTACAGGAATACTAGATAGTAACAAGAAATAGATTTCCGTATAGAAATAGTTTACTAGAATTAAAAATTTTTACCATAAATAAGATTCCTCTTCATTAAGTGATTCTTTCTGGAGAGCTACCTTTTCTTCTGTAGGTACCTACATGTTTAGTGTCCGGAGGCTTTGGAATTACAAAGGCGACCCCAGGACATACTTCCTTTAGCAAGGCCACACCTCCTAAGTCTCCCTCAATTTAAGACTAAGTCTTTAAATCCCAGTGACTGTGGGGGACATTTATCATTCAAACCACCACACAAAGACAGTATATCTAGGAGACCCACAGCTGTGAGTTCAAATCCTGGCTCTGACCCTTGCTTACTAAGTGGCCCAAATGAATCACTTTGCCTCTATGAACATCAGTTACTTCCTATTGGCATTAGAATGTGGTGAACTATGAAGGAGACCTCATGAGCCGCAGCCTCCCTGACAAGTATGGAGTCAGGGAACAGGATGCTATCACCAGGGTTCCTGGCCACCCAAGGTAGGCTAAGTAAGCTTCCTAGAGTCTGACAGGTGATGTTTAGGTGTGGAGTAGCAATGTGAGAACTCATTGAGGGTGGAGAGGATAAAGACTCAAACTGCCGCTGAGGAAGAGGCATGGAGGAAAGGGCACAGTCGCCTGAGCCTGTGTGTCTGTGGGTCTTCATCTCTTCAAACAGGGTGATCCTCAATCTGCTCTAGTCCTTAGGACCATTAAGGACATGGAAAAGGCCCAAGTGAAATTGTTTCCCAGCAAGACCCCATTCCACTGCCTGCCTGGTACATAGTAGGTGCTCAAAACACATTTTGTACATGTATACCTGGATGGTTTGGGGTTCTGCCATAGTCACAAAGTGGCTGTGTGGCCACTCTCTTCATGCTTCAGCAACTCTATGCATAAAAGAAAGCCCCAATGGTCCTTCCAGCTCTGGATTTGTCTCTGTCACTCAGTGGCCATCTCACATCACACATACTCCATACCCTGCTGACAACTCCTAAAGCATAGACTGAAGCAAACCACACAGCAGGGTGCAGTTACGACTTTTTTTGCTGGGTTAGTAATAACAGGTGTGGAGACCACTGGGAGACTAAAGGAGTCTGGGCTCAGGCGCAGTTTGTGTTGCTCATAGAAGCAATTACTAGAGGAAGATGCTACAAGGTAGTACGATTAAGCCATTGGCACCAACCTGTAATGAGAACACGGGGCTCCAGAACATTGACTGGCACAGCAACAGTTGAAGTTGGCTTTCACAGAACAATGATTGCACCCAAACTGGTCTGGACCCACTGTCTTCACTCATTGCGCAATATCCAATATAGAGAAAGAGAGACAGCTGTAGATTTGTGATCTAGCACCTGACCAAATCCCTTCACATCCCCTCCTCAGGACTGTGGAAGATGGGAAAAGATTGAATAGAGGCCATGTCCATGCCATGCCATGTCAGCCCATGGTTAAGTGTCTGTGCAAAAAGTTAGAGGTCAGTCACCAACTGCCAGTAAAACCTTTGAGTAATCAAGAGCCTGTTTGGATTCATGATGCAGGTTAAGGGTTTTGGGTGAACTCAAAATCAGAGTTCAGCCTGGAATCAGGATCATGACTCAGTTTCTCTTATCTTGTGAAAGAAAAATACAAGCCTTGCCCTGTCTTCCTGACAGAGTACTTTCACAGTGGGTAGAGTCTACCTGTGAGGTTTGATGAAACTGCCACCATGGGCTCACATATTTGAATATTTGGTCCCCTTTTAGATAAACTGTTTGGAAAGGATTATGACGTGTGGCTTTCTTAGAGGAGGTGTATCACTAGGGATGGGCTTTGAGGTTTCTAAAGTTGTGCTAGTCCCAATCTCACTGTCTGGTAGTTGTACCTCCTGATGTAAGCTCTCAGCCACTGCCTGTGTGCAGCCATGCTCATCACCATGATGGCCTAACCCTCTGGAATTGTGAGACCTATATTAAAGGTTTTCTTTTGTAATTTCCCTTAGTCATGTCAATAGAAACGTCACCAGGACACTACCCACACCACTCCTTCTTCTTCAGCTGGAGTCTCACTCTCTTCTTTCAGCAGCTTAGCTGAAGAACCCTTGTCAGGATCAGCCTCAGTCTATAAGATGGGAAACTGAACGGAGACCCATTCAACTTGTTACCTCCCTCTGACCCATTACTGTGACAATTATGTGAACTCAAGTACATCACTGTTTACTTGAAGGTGAGCAACTGTGCCCCTATCGTGGAATAATAAGGATTGGGAAAAACAGGCTGAATAGATATTTATTCAGGGAGAAATAACTTACAACAGAGACAAATGAACACCAGCAGGTTCCCATCCCAAGGATGCTTCTGGATGCTCTCTGTCTCCATCCATCAAGCAAGAGAGTACTCCTGGGTCCTCTACCTCAGACCTAGCTCCCCCAGGTAACATCAGCACCTGTCCCCGCCCCCAGTGAGCGTGGTCAGTGCAACAGGTGTGGACAGAGTGAATATCTCACTACAAGCCCCCCTGTACAGACTCTTGAGGATCCAATGAGATATTGCATGGGAGACACAGAGGGACGATGTAAAGGGACACATCCAGAGAAGGGCCACCTCCAGGGCCTGATACCTTCACTGACCTATTTATGATGCTCCAGCTGCCCTGTCAAATAAGGGGGCAAAAAAGGTGCAAATACGGCTTCCAGTAAGGGGAGGGGGAATGAAAGCCCACCCTGGTCAGGACGCGAGGTTCCTGTCCGGAACACTTGCACAGCTGTTGTCTTGGCCCATGGAAGGCACGCTAGCATGTTACGTACAGAGGAGGTCAGAACAAATACGTGTGGGAATAAACTCACTCAGTGAAGTTACCTGAAATGCAGAGAGGAGGGAGAGGAGGAATGAGAGGGAAAAGAAAAACAAACGAGACTTTGCTGGCAACACACTGCCCACCCTCCCTAAAGAGGGGCTCCATTTCCAAGACTTGAGAATAGTGAACCTTAGCAATCTGGAGCTGTGGAATTGTAGTGGCCTGAGTCACAGCTGTCCAAGACTGCTGAGAATCCACCACCTCTGGATGTCAGAAGTTCAGGATATGAAGAGCTAGCAACCAGAACCTTAACACTCCAGACTCCTGAACCTGAACTTTTGAATCCTGGAAACTCAAGCCCTCGGGAGGCTTAAGTCTTTGGGGAGTCCACTTCCCAGCTCCTTGCAGCTTCTCATTCCCAGATGCTTAAATAAGTCATCCTAATCAAAGAGGGTTGATTACAAGGAAATGTTAGCTTAAAGGGCACAGGTGGAGCATGGATGTGGTAAACAGCTCAAGGCAGCATCTGTGATTCCTACCTCCTCTCTGTGCAGCTCAGATACTGAGGGGGAGGAGCAGGTGCCCACAGACCTCCCAAAGAGAAATCTGCACCTCACAGGAGACAGTGTCCTGAGCACACAGCCACACCTACTCCCATGAGGCTCTGGGTGTCCAGAGTTGCTGGTGGACTCACCCGGATTTTGATCGGGTGAGAGGATCTCTTTCTCATGGAACTAGATACCAAGTCAATAAAGAGGTTTATCATGGTGTTTTGTCTGCAAAAGGAGGGACGTATAATGCTTGCTTAATACTTCAGCATGGCTGAGAGTCCACTGGAGGTCAGATGACCCACAACCCTATGGTCATTTTTGTTGCCCAGTGGCCCAGGTCAGTATGGACCATCACTGAGCATTTGAGCATCTCAAGACTAAGTAGCTGCTTCCTTGGTGCCTGGGTGCTCCTCACAGCCCTGACACAGCATCATCCACTCAGCCCCTACTTACACAGCCCAGGATGAGCCTTGGGGCACCAGGCAAAAAACCTTCATCTTTTAAGTTCTTTCATACACAAATCTCACCGAGGTTGCTTCCTCCCCTTCAACTCTCTTTCAGTTGTTATCTGCTGAGATTCCTGTCCTGAATGTTCACTGAAGGGAGGGTTTGCTCTCCTTGTGCCAGGCTAACTGTAGTAGTATGTGTAGGGCTCTCCTTTTTCCTTGAATATACTGATGAACCAACTACTCCCATGCCTGCCTTACCCTCAGGATATGTGTCAAGAAAGCCCATGTGTTTTCACCAAGTCATTCTGCAGAGCTTAGCACAGTGCCACCTGTATCACATAGCAGATTTTTGACTCAGAATTAGCAGAGGAGACCAGAGAAATATCTCAGTCCACATAATATTTTTCTTGCAGATATGAAGACCCAAGTTTCATCTCTAGTACCATATGAAGTAGGAAAGAAGGAAAAGCCAGGTGAGAGCAAACACTTGTAACTCAGAGCAGTGAAGACAGAAATGGAGGATTCCTCAGTTGGCTTAGCTTACTTGGTGATCTCCAGCCACCCACACATGTGCATGTGTGCTCACTCACAAACACCTGTTCTCCCTTACAACAATAAACTAGGAAGAGCTCTAGTTAAGTATACAGTGTGACATCTGGTCTGGTTGTCCCCCACCTATGACCCCACCACTCAGGGGATAGAAGGAAGAGATCTCTGAGATCGAAGCTAACAGAGCGGAACAATGAGGCCCTGTCACAAAGGATGTGTGTACACTGTGACAACAGAGACAAGTTCTCTGAAGGGCTGGAGAATGTTCTTATAAGAAAAAAGAGAAGGAAACTAGTACAGGCCTTGAAAGGTGAAAAGGTTCAGTGAGTTTGAGTAAGGATAAAGATGTTTTATGTAATCTCAACTTCCATGCCAAGGACGTTAGTTAACAAATTGCTTGTCTGGGGCACAAAAATTAAGACAACATGTTTAAAGGAGGGTGAGGGCCAAGCCTTCTTCTCCTAGCTTACAATAAAGATGGAGATTTTGAGACTCAACAGGGATCAGTGACTGTGACAGGATTAAGATGTCAAGATCTCACTGTAGGGATTTTACAGAGGGTAGAGATTACTTGAGAACAATCAGAGTTCATGGTGGCATCTAATCTTCCTAAAGAAAATAATTGCAAACATTTGTGAGACAAATCACCTGTGTGCATTTAAAGTATCATATGTAGTCTAATCCATGTAATCATTACAACAGTGCTAGCAGATTAATCACACTCTTTTAAGAGTGGGGAGATCTGGGCTTATAGAGATTAAGTAAGTACTTCAATACCTCACAGCTCATGGCTTCATAAGTGCAGGGAATTTATACAACTTCTATGTCCCCACACCCCCATTATTTGCAATGGAAGCTACAGTCTCAAATATGCTGGGGTCTTGCTCTCTCTGAAATATGTACCCACATCTCCTGAAATTATTTTGGTCATTTCCTTATCTCTTTTATAAATTAAAATTAAAAATTAAAAACTGTAAAATTATATTGTAATAGTCTAACTAGTCTATCCCAAATCTCTAAGTTCTAGGATCTGTGAGAATTCATATTTCAAAAATTAATGTGGCTTAAGATTGAGGCAGATTCCTGATGTTTACCTCTGACCTCCACTCTCACTTGTGAATTCATATATGAGACCATATACACATGGATACACACATGCAACACACACACATAACATATATTACACAGGACATTCTTTTGAAAGAGATTTAACATGACATGTTTTCACTGAATACATATTGTGATTTTAGACTCAGAGGGTCTCTGCTTTTACAGATTAGGACTCTAATGGCGGAGGTCATGAAGTACCTGGGAATTGAGTGTGCACCTAAAATGGACATGTCACCATACCCTCTAAATCAAAGTGACATATATCTATAGACCCACAGGGACATCATCAGCTCTATGCCATTGTCATCAGAAGACAGTTGAGCTTACCAGTCCTCCATTCATCTTCACCGCATTGATTTCCATCCTACCCCAGACAGACAACTACCCTCTTGTCATTCCTCCTTGCAGCATTTGCAATTCTCCTCATCAACCTCTTGCCTTCACATTTCTGTTCAGAAATGTGAGCCTCTACATTCTCAGGTCCAGTGGACCGAGCAAGGGAAATGGTAGGCAGCTGAGCCAGAACTTGAACCCATGACTGTGTGACTCAAAAGTCCATGAAGCCACTGCTGGGATTAATGGGGTATGGATTCCGGCTTCCTGTCCCTTGAAGGGAACAAGATTTTTACTTCTGGTGAAATTTGAAGAAGGAATTGTTATTCTCTTGGTATCAAGATTCAGGTGGAGATGAAGACAAAAGAAACATGCACCTTTCCCCTAAAACTACAGACTGTTGGGAACCCACATGTGTCAACTGTCCAAACTGGCCCTGTAGCCCTGCCTCACTTATTCAAGCTCTAATGAGCCTTGCCTCAGAATTCCTTAGCTCTGTGAGGGAAGACTAGACTTATCCATCCATCTTTGACATTGAACTGTCCTCCCCAGGTGGGCAGTCCCTTTCTGGGAGCAAAGATTCACCAACTCACATTATAACAAGCCAAGGTATAGAAATATTTAGTATTATGTGGCCCTTTGATCTCAAAGCTCCTTCAATGAAGTCCTCAGTTAATGGCCACTTCTCAATTTCCTCCATGGAGTCCACATCCATCTCCAGGTTCTGGTGGTCTTCTACATAAAACAGTCATCAATCAGAGCATGCATCACTAGGGAATTTTGTTACTGCATCTTGGCTCTGTTCCAACAGGTTTTATCTATTATAATGATGCAGACAAGGCTACCCTAGCATTGCTTACATAGCTCCATCTCACCACACAACTCCCTAGTAACCTTGAGCCTGGTACCCTTTTTTTCTCTGCATTGTTTCTCCTGCTGTAGAATAAAAGGACGGCTCCTTTCTTCATCTTTGACTGTTGCCTAAACATTGACAAGAGTTGGAAGCAGCTTTCCTATTCCTATAGGAACTGCTTGCCAGTTTCCCCAGTTCTACAGCAGAGAACAGAGGTACAATTAAACAGAAAGATATTAGTTTTTAACATCTAAGTCAGGTGGATTGATGTCCTTTATTTCCATCAAGTCAACACATAGCAATAAGAAAGTAAAAGAAAAAAAAAGAAAGAAAAGAAAAAGAAAAAAGCTAATAATGTTGACACAAAACATTAGTGAAATGATATAAACCAGAAGTAAAGATATGAAAATTGTGTACTCATTCATATATGGATATTAGACCTAGAACAAAGCACTACCAGCTAACAATCCTCACCTCCAGAGGAGCTGGGAAACAAGGAGTATCCTAAAAGAGACATACCTGGTCCCCTAGAGAAGGAAATAGGGACAAGATCTCCTGAGCAAATTGGGAGCATGGGGTGGAGTAGTGGAATGGAGGTAGGAAAAGATAAGGGGAGAAGAGGAGGAGGGAGAACATGAGGGATCAGGAAGACTGAGTCGGGGGAAGAATAGAGGAGAGCAAGGGAAGGTACTTTAATAGAGGGAACCATTATAGATTTAAAGAGAAATCTGCCACGAGTGTAATGTCCAGAGATCCACAAGGATGACCCCAACTAAGAATCTAAGCAATAGTAGAAAGGATACCCTTTCTAAATAATGATATTGATGACTACCTTAAATGCCATCCTAGAGCCTTCATCCAGTGGTTGATGGAAGCAGAAGCAGACACCCATAGTTAAGCACTGGGCTGAACTCCTGGAATCCAGTTGTAGAGAAGAAGGAGGGATGAGCAAAGGGGTCAAGATCAGGCTGGGTAAACCCACAGAAATAGCTGATCTGATCAAGTGAGAGTACATGGATCCCAGTCGTAAAGCTGGGGAACCATTAGACTGTACCAAACCCTCTGAATGTGGGTGTCAGTTAGGAGGCCTGGGCAGTCTATGTGACCTCTAACTGGATCAATATTTATTCCTAGTGCATAAATGAACACTGGGAATCCCAGATACACGGAGGAGGGCCTAACCACACCCCCTCCGCCCAAATGACTTGACAGATTTTGATGATCCCTCATGGAAGGCCTCATCCTCCCTCCCGGGAAGTGGATAGGGGTGGGATGGGGGGTCAGTGGGAACTGGGATTGATATGTAAAATAAGATTGTTTCTAAATCAAATAAATAAATTTTTAAAACTATTCTTTCTTCCTTTCTTTTTATTTATTATTTATTTTACATAGCAACCACAATTCTCTCTCCCTACCCTCTTTCCACTCCCTCCACATCCCTCTAACCCACTCCCCATCTACTCCTCAGAAATGGTAAGGCCTCCCATGGGGAGTCAACAAAGTCTGGCACATTCAGTTAAGGCAAGACCAAGCCCTTCCTCACTGCATCCAGGCTGAGCAAGGCATCTCATTATATGGGATGGGCTCCAAAAAACCAGCTTATGCACCAGAGATTGATACTGGTCCCACTGCCAGGGGTCCCATAAACAGACAAGGCTGCACACATGTTGACCACATGCAGAGGAGCCTATTTTGGTCCCAGTGCATGCTCCCTAGCTGTTAGTCTAGAATCTTTGAGCTCTCACAAGTTTGGGCCAGCTGTCTCTGTGGGTTTCCCCATTATGCTCTTGACTCCCTTGGCTCATATAATCCCTCCTCCCTTTCTTTGACTGGACTCTCAGAGTGTCAGCTTGAGGAGAAGGACTGTAATGAAAGCCTACAGCCCAAGGGGGTAGGGATTGAGAGAGAGAGAGAGAGAGAGAGAGAGAGAGAGAGAGAGAGAGAACCTGGTGTGTAGCTCTGCCTTAGGCCAGTGATTTCATAGGCAAATGGCTTTTTTATGAATTCATACCTTAATATTGGGTGCCAATTGTAACATGAATAATAAAACCCAGAGACTGATATTGCGGTTCAAGTTAAAGATCAGAAAGCAAAGTAGCTAGCCACTAGTTTTTACCTGTACCTCAGACTGAAATAGGTGATCCTCAGAGTGCAATGCTCTCCCTGTCTAGAAACTAAATCTCACAGGACCCTTTGCCTCTTCCTTTTATACCTCCCAGTGCTGGGATTAAAAATGTGTGAGCTCTGTTATTCTTTTAGACTGATTCACTCTTATGTAGCCCTGGGTGACCTTGAACTCAGAGAGACTCATCTGCCTGTCTTCTGAGTCCTGGGGTTAAAGGTGTGTGCTACCACTGACTGGCCTCCATGGCTAGCTAGTATGGCTGCTGGGATTAAAGGTGTATATCACCACTGCCTGGCCCGGTGGCTGTGGCTAGTTTTGCAATTTGATCCCCAGTGGCTTTATTAGATCATAAATAATTTATCACCACAGGAGTGAACTTTGAGGTCTCATATATCTTTAAACCACACCCCGTGTCTCAGTTTACTTCCCATCGATCAAAGGGGTAAAAATTGACAAATCCTTCCAGCACCATGCCTGCCTATACACCTCCATGCCCCACTGTGATGATAAAGGACTAAACCTCTGAATTGTAAGCCACCTAAATGAATAATTTTGTTCAAAAGAGTTGCCATGATCATGGTGTCTCTTTACAGCAATAAAACCTTAACTAAGACAAAAGTTGTTATGAAGGAATAGAGTATTGCTGTGCTAGTTTTGATCATGCTTTTGTTCGAAGGAATATGAACCTTGGAAATGTGTAATAGAAAAGCAATTAAACACTCAAGTGCTGCTTAATGGGCTATCTGAGTAGGATCAGGGAAGATAGTGCTGCTAAGGGCATTCAACTTTGGAATTGGGCCTAGACTATCTGACAGACCATAAAAGAAACAGGAAAATTCAAAAGACTGTCCTACCTTGTCTTGCAATTTTCAGCTTTCACTTTTCTTTGCAATCTGCTTGTCCAGTTTGGACAGTGTTCTTACTGTCAGCAACTGAGGCAAGAACAGTTCTTTGTTCAATAGGCCAGTTACGCCAAGAAGAAAACAAGCTCAAATTGGAGTGTATCCAGTGCCTATAATTCTCTCAGGAAATAGCTCAGTGCTGCCAGGAATTCTAAATTATTAAAACATTTAAATGCCATATTCTGTAGGTCTTTGAAGTATTTGAAGAGTATCTGTGCAAAGTACATCTTTGTGTTATAGTCACCCATATTTTTCATAACCTGCAATTCTCAATAACCTATATAGCTTACTGACTGAAGCTTCACATGTAAAACTAAGCAATCTATAAACATATGTGCACCATGAGGATAATCACCTTGAAACATATGTGTGTGTGTGTGTATACATATATATATATATATTATTGATCAGAAGTAGAAATGTATACTGCAATATGACAAAGATGTCCGTAAATTGTAACCATATTCAAAATATCTTAAGCCTATATAGACACATACATACATACTATATGACAAAATAATTTTACATTTGTGTGCAAAAACATTGTAAATAGAAATAGTAACATACACAACATGAAAAATATGATTTTGGGTTTGTATCAGTATACAAATTGTCTTAATTTTAAGTGTAAGGTATAAATGATAGTGAGTTCATGAGAGCCAAAAATAAAGACATATCAAATATTGTGGAGCATTCACAAATAACGATAGAGAGCCATTGCAGTCTTCAGCCCTGGGGGTGCTAGAAGCTGTCCACTACACCAGAGACCGAGAGAGACCCCTCCTCTTCCTTATAAGAGCTCAAGTTCACATACAGAATCCACACTCAAAAGGCTGGTACTGTTGTTCTTTAGTTACAGTTATAAGAATAAAAGGTGGAGGGGTGGGGAGGTGGTGAGTCCTGAGTGAGGGTCCCAAGTAAGTGGGGTCCAAAGGTAAGGGAGAGCATAACAGGTTCCATAGCAGGTGAGGGTGACCAAGGCGGTGAGGGAATAAAACGCCGGGCATATAAAGCTTGAATGAGGAGTTTATTTAGAAAGGGGAGTGAGGGAGAAGGGAAGAGACACAGAGGCACCAGGAACAGACAAGGAGAGAGGGGGGAGAAAGAGCGGGAGAAAAGAGGGTGGTGGCCAGTCGAAAGCAGGAGAGAGGGGAAAAGAGAGAGTAAGTGGGCAGGGGTCTGACTTTTAAAAGGGTCCTTTACATCTGCCTGCAGACTAGTACTCATGGAACCCTGGGCTGACCAGAGTACTGCCTGAGTACATTCTGCCAGGTGATGGGGCAGGCCAGTGTAATGCCTGAATCCTCCAAATGAATTCCCACAACAGTTCCTACTTATAGTATTTCTCAGCCTGTCAAAGGGTATCAGTGGAAAATTGTTCCATAAGGCATGTTAAAATAGCCCCATTCTGTGTGAATATTTTATACAACAGCCATTAGTAATAATTCATAACCAGTTCCCTCAATTGTAATTTACCATTAATAGTTGATATTGTAATTAGCTGATTAAGACAGATACCTTAGAAGAAATGTTTGATGAAGTAAAAACAATTTTGCCTTGTTGGGGGCTACAAATTATTCCTGAAAAATTACAAAGAGAAAATTCTATTAATTACCTACAATATAAAAGAAGTTTACAAAAAATTCAACCACAGAAAGTACAAATCAGGAGGGATTAATTATAAACACTTAATGATTTTCAAAAAGTGCTAGGTGATATTGACTGCCTACAACCACAATCAGATTAACAACTCAAGAACTAAACAATTTATTTCAAACTGCATAAGATCTTAAGGACTTAAATTGTCCAAGTAATTTATCAGCTGCAGATGAGAAAGAATTGGCTTTGGGACACTGTGTCCTACTGGTACCTCTGCTCCATCGCTCTGGTTGAGCAGTGGGCCAGAGTGTGGATCCAACAAACCTTCAACCTCTGGGGAACTTCCTGGATCTGCTCTGAGCACACTGAACCCACCTATCCATTAGGGACCACACTGAGTCCCCACCTGCCTGTACTTTGATCCCCCATTGCTGGGCCTCTGCATGAGGAGAGACCTCCTAGAGAACTTGGACCACCCAGAGCTACAAACATCCAACTTCTGACCCACCTATGCCTACCTTGGGAGTACTATATATATAGAGAGAGACCCCACCTACACCTACTGGAAGAAGCGATGGGAAGATGTCAATACAAGAAAACACCTAACAATAGGCAAGCATGATACCACCAGAATCTAGGGGCTCTACACCAACTAGAACTGAATACCACAAAGCAGATGAAGCAGAATAGCACGACTTAAAAATTATCATTATAAAAATGATAGAGTCCCTCAAAGACAATATGAGAAAATCCCTTAAATAAAAAGGAAGAAAAAACAAACAAAAAATTGGAAGAAATGAACAAATTTCTTAAAGAAAATACAGAAACAAGAAAAAACAATTGAACAGGTGAAGGAAACGGTTCAAGGCTTGAAAACTGAAATAGAGACAATAAAGAAAACACAAACTGAAGGAATGCTGGAAATAGAAAGACTGGGAAAATGATTGGGAACTACAGACACAGCATAACCAACAAAATACAAGAGATGGAAGAGAGAACCTCAGGCGCTGAAAGTAAACTAGAGGAAATAGATTCATCGACCAAAGAAAATCGTAATCCAACAAATCCTTAACACAAAATAGCCAGGAAATGTGGGACACCATGAAAAGGTCAAACATAAGAATAATAGGCATAGAGGAAGGTGAGGAAGCCCAGCTCAAAGGTACAGAAAACATATTCAACAATATCATTGAGGAAAATGTTCCCAATCTGAAGAAGGACAGGCCCATGAAAGTACAAGAAGCAAATAGATGGGACCAAAGAAAAAAAGACACCTCGACACATAATAATCAAATCACCTAACATAAAAAATAAAGAAAGAATATTAAGAGCAGTGAAGGAAAAAGGGCAGGTAACATATACAGGCAGACCTATCAAAATTACACCTGACTTCTCCATGAAAACTTTCAAGACCAGAAGGTCCTATATAGATGTTCTACAAGTACTAAGAGTCCACGGATGCCAGCCCAGGTTACTATACCCAGCAAAACTCTCAATCACTATAGACGGAGAAAACAAGATATTTAATGACAAAGCAAGATTTTCACAATACATACCTACAAATCCAGCCCTACAGAAAGTTCAGAAGGAAAGCTCCAACACAAGGAAGTTAACTGCCCTCCCAAAAACATAGGCAACAGATAATACCACTTCACCAGAACCCAAGGGTAAAGCAGGACAAATATATTCACAATACCACTGCCAATAACAAATCTAAAGCAAACAAGCATTAACAATCAATGGTCCTTACTCTCCCACAATATTAATGGTCTTAACTTGCCTATAAAAAGACAAGGCTAACAGAATGGATATGAAGACAGAATCCATCCTATTGCTGTATGCAAGAAACACATCTAAGCTTCAAAGATAGACATTACCCCAGGGTAAAGGGCTAGAAAAATATCTTCCAATCAAATGGACCCATGAAGAAAGCAGGTGTGGCTATCCTAATATCTAACAAGTTAGACTTCAAACCAAAATTAATTAAAAGAGATGAAGATGGTCATTTCATATTCATCACAAGAGAAATCCATCAGCACAAAGTCTCAATTCTGAACATCTATGCCCCAAATACAAAGGCACCCACATTCGCAAAAGAAACGCTACTAAAGCTCAAGCTCATATAAAACCTCACACACTTACAGTGGGAGACTTCAACATGCCATTCTCACCACTGGACAAGACCACCAGTCTGACCACCAGTCAGAACTAACAGAAGTTATGTCTCAATTGGGTTTAACAGACATCTATAGAACATTCCATGAAAACTCAAAAGAATATACCTTCTTCTCTGCTCCACATGGAACCTTCTCTAAAATTGACCACATACTAGGCGACATAACAAACCTCAACAGATACAAAAAAAATTGGAATAGTTCCCTGTATCTGATCAGACCACCAATCTTTAAAATTGGAATTCGACAACAACACAGATCGCAAAACCATACAAGGTCATAGAAACTGAACAATGTGCAATTGCACCATTCCTAGGTCAAAGAGGAAATAAAGAAAAAATTAAGGACTTCCTAAAATTCAACGAGAACTTATGGGACACATTGAAAGCAGTGCCATGAGGGAAGTTCATTGCACTAAGTGCCCATATGAAGAAAATGCAGCATAATCACATTAGAGAATTAACAGCACAACTGAAAACCTTAGAACAAAAAGAAGCAAACTTACCCCAGAGGAGTAGACACCAGGAAATAATCAATTTGAGGGCTGAAATCAATAAAATAGAAACCAGGAAAACAATACAAAAAAAAATCAATGCAACAAAGTTTGATTTTTCGAGAAAATCAACAAAATAGACAAACCTTTATCCAAACTAATGAAAAACTAGAGAGAGAACATGCAAATTAACAAAATCAGAAAAGGGGACTAACAACAGACAGAGAGGAAATCCAGACAATTTTCAGGTCATACTTTGAAAACCTGTACTTCACAAAATTTGAAAATTCAAAGGAAATGGATAAATTTCTGGATAACTATTACTTACCCAAATTAAACCAAGAATAGACAAACAACTTAAATAGGCCTACAACCCCTAAAAGAAAAATAGAAACAGTCATCAAAAGCCATCCAACCAAAAAAAAAAAAAAAAAAGCCCAGGGCCAGATGGCTTGAGTGCAGAATTCTACCAGAAATTCAAAGAGCTAATACCAATATTCCTCAAATTGTTCCACACAATAGAAACAGAAGGTATATTACCAAACTCTTTTTATGAGGCCACAATCACCATAGTACCCAAGCCACACAAAGACACACCTAAGAAAGAAAACTACAGACCAATATCTATGATGAACATTGATGCAAAAATAATAAAATACTTGCAAACTGAATCCAAGAATACATCAGAGAAATCATCCACCATGACCAAGTAGTCTTCATCCCTGGGTTGCAGGGATGGTTTAACATACGAAATATCAACGTGATCTACCATATAAACAAACTGAAAAAGAAAAACCACATGATCATCTCAATAGATGCTGAAAAAGCCTTCGATAAAATTTAACACTCTTTCATAATAAAGGTCTTGGAGAGATCAGGGATAACAAGAACATACCTAAACAATGAGCAATATACAGTAAACCAACAGCCAACATCAAACTGAATGGAGAGAAGCTTAAAGTGATTCCTCTAAAATCAGGAACAAGACAAGGCTGCCCTCTCTCCTCATATATCTTCAATATTGTACTCGAAGTTCTAGCTAAAGCAATAAGACAATAAAAGGAGATCTTGGGGATCCAAATTGGAAAGGAAGAAGTCAAACTTTCTCTATTTGCAGATGATATAATAGTTTACATAAGCAACCCAAAAAACTCTACCAGGGAACTCCAACATCTGATAAACACCTTCAGCAAACTAGCAGGATACAAAATAAACTAAAAAAAAAAAAAAATCAATAGCCCTACCTTATTCATAACAAAGGGGCTGAGAAAGTACTCAGAGAACATCACCCTTTACAATAGCCACAAACAACATAAAGTATCTTGGGGTAACTCTTACCAAACAAATGAAAGACCTATTTAATAAGAACTTTGTGTCTTTAAATAAAGAAATTAAAGAAGATACCAGAAAATGGAAAGATCTCCCATGCTCTTGGATAGGTAGGATAAATATAGTAAAAAATGGCAATCTTGCCAAAAGCAATCTACAGATTCAATGCAATCCCCATTAAAATCCCAGAACAATTCTTCACTAACCTTGAAAGGATAATAATCAACTTTATATGGAAACACAAAAGACCCAAGATAGCCAAAACAACCCTATACAATAAAAGAACTTCAGGAGGCAGCACCATCTCTGACTTTATGCTCTAATACAGATCTATAGTCCTGAAAACAGCCTGGTATTGGTACAAAAATAAACAGGAAGACCAATGGAATCAAATGGAAATTCCTGACATTAACCCACACACCTACGAACACCTGATATTTGACTAAAAGTATACAGCTAAAAGTATACAATGGGAGGAGGAAATCATCTTCAACAAATGGTGCTGGCATACTGGATAATGGTGTGTAGAAGACTGCAGATAGACCCATGTCTATCGCCATGCACATAACTCAAGTCCAAATGGATCAAAGACCTCAACTAAATCCAGCCACACTGAACATCTTAGAAGAGAAAGTAGGAGGTACCCTTGAACAAATCGGTATAGGAAACTGCTTCCTGAACATAACACCAGTAGCACAGACACTGAGATTGACAATTAATAAATGGGACCTCCTCAAACTTAGACGCTTCTTTAAGGCAAAGGACACAGTTGACAAGACCAAATGGCAGCCCACAGACTGGGAAAAAAATCTTCACCAATCCTACATCTGACAGAGGGCTGATCTCCAAAATATACAAAGAACTCAAAAAAGTAGTCACCAAAACAGCAAATAACCCTATTAAAAAATGGGGTCCATAACTGAATATAGAACTATCAATAGGGGAAATCAAAAAGGCTGAAAGACACTTAAGAAAGTGCTCAACATCCTTAGCTATCAGGGAAATGCAAATCAAAATGACTGAGATACCATCTTACTCCTGCCAGAATGGCTAAAATTGGAAACACCAATGACAGCTTATGCTGGAGAGGATGTGGAGAAAGGGGAACACTCCTCCATTGCTGGTGGTAGTGCAAACTTGTACAGCCATTTTGGAGATCAGTATGGCAGTTCTGGGAATTAGTTTACCACAAGACCCAGCAATCCCCCTCTTAGGCATATACCCAAATGATCCACATCCATGCAGTAAAGACATATGCTCAACTATGTTCATAGCAGCATTATTTGTAATAGCAAGAACCTGGAAGCAACCTAGATGCCCCTCAACTGAAGAATGGATAAAGAACATGTGGCACATCTACACAATGGAATACTACTCTGCAGAAAAAAATAATGGAATCTTGAAATTTGCAGGCAAGTAGATGGAACTTGAAGAAACCATCATGAATGAGGTAACTCAGTCACAAAAAGAGGAACATGGTATGTACTCACTCATATATGGTGAGCAAAGGCTCACCAGCCTATAATTCACACTGCCAGAGAAACTAGGATACAAGGGGGATTCTAAGAGATTCATACAAGGTCCCTCACAAATGAGGAAAGGAACAAGTTCTCCTGAGTATATTTGGAGTGGGGGAGCAGTGAGTGGAGAGGGAGCTAGGGGAAAGAGAAGGGGAGGAGAAGAAAGCATGTGGGACTAGGAAGATTAAGTCAGGGGAGGAATAGATGAAAGAGAGCGAAAGAGAGAGAGAGAGAGAGACAGAGACAGAGAGAGTGAGAGAGCAGAGAGATATGCCACAAAAGAGGGAGCTATTATAGGTTTGAAGAGAAAACTGACTGTAGAGAAATGTCCAGAGACCTACAAGGATGACCCCAACTAACAATCTGAGCCACAGTGATAATGAGATTGATGACTAACTTATCCACCATCATAGAGCCCTCATCTAGTATCTAATGAAAACAGAAGCAGACACCCACAGCTAAACACTGAGCTGTACTCACATGGGCTTGACAAACATAGTTAGGCAATTAAGAAAATAAACTAATAAATGGAAAAATCTCAAACAAAGGGAAAAATCATACAGGACCCCAACCAGTGAAAATAGCAAATAGGGGTCCCAAAGTGACATCTTGGAATCAGTCCCAGAGAAAAGTAAGTGACATTGAATCAGGAGAATGGAGTGTCCTAACAGAAGATCCCAGAGAATAATCAGAGAATTAAATAAATAAATGGCATGTGCAAGATGGCATGTGTGAAGAATTAAGGATATAGCAGTAGAAAATGTCTCTACTGTGAAACAAAGCAACTACTAACTCAGTGACAAACAAAAGGAAACTACAACAATCTCTTACTGTTAAAGGAGCCATGGCTTAACATGATGCGTTAGAGTTTTGATTGCACCTCAGTTGTGCCTGCTAGTTTCTCCGACATTTGCAATCTGTTTCATTTCATCTGAGTGTAAAGTAGTTTGGCTTAGAATTGTGATGTATGGTTTTTTCTCTGGTTGTACAGTGGTGTTTCAGTCCATCATTCCGCTTTGGCTGCTAAAGTTATACACCTGTGAAGACAAGCCTACTTCTGTAGACTGCTTTCCTGTTCTGTATTGAGTGTCTTAAGTGATGTTGAAAGATTTCACTTGTTGCTATAAGGCTGTTTGTAATATATACATAAGGACATATTTTTTTAAAAAAAAAAAGGATTCAAAGATGGTTGTATATACTCTGTGTTTTCAATGCAGTGCTGAGCCTGGTGAGATGGATCAGCATTTAAGAGTGCTTGCTGCTCTTGCAGAAGACCAGAGTTCAGTTCCCAGCACCTTTGTTGGATGGCTCATAGCCATCTGTAACCCCGGGGCATCTGACATCACACACACACACACACACACACACACACACACACACACACATACACACACACACAAAGTATTAAAAACAGTTTTAATCACATGGATGTAATCACAATACTGCAACCTGGCTCTTTGGCAGACAGGATCTACCAATTGTAATGATGCACCTAAGGCCACCTTAGGTAGATAGCACTGCTTAGATAGCTCCATCTCAGCACAAACCTTCCTAGGTAACCTTGGACCTAACACCCTTTTCTCTCTGACTTAGTTCCCCAGCTGCAGAATTAAAGGATAGTACCTTTTTTCATCTTTGAAAGTTGCCTAAACAGTGACAAGGTTTGAAGGCAACATACTCAGAGCTTTCCTATTAAAGAAGTTTGTTAGTTAGCACAGTTCTTCTAAGGCAGAGAAGTGAGGTGCCATTAAATAGAGGGTAGAGGCCTTATAGAAGTCTAAGCCAGGTGTAGTGATGTTCTTCATTTCTAGCCAGTCATCACAAACCAATAAGAAAAGTCAAACAAAATAGAAAACTACCCTATATGTTGAGTTGTGGGGAGGGGAGGGTGGCTGGGAAGGGTATGGGAGAGTGGGAAAAAGGAAAGAGGGAGGGAGGAAGGAAGGGAGGGAGAGGGGACTGGGATTGATATGTAAAATAAAAAAAATAGAAAACTACATCCTAACATTTTTAACAACAGTTTAAATTATGTAAACCTGTAGTTAATATGTGAAAAATGAGAGGATGGTTAAGTGGAATGAGTCACGGCCTCTCATGTCTGACAATTACACACCAGTTAAAGGTGCCCATGTTAGTGCTTGCAATGGATCAGTAGGGTGAATTGGCGAGGAGTGCTCCCATAGACTTCTAGAGACAGTGGATAGTGGAATGCTTGTCAACAGCTACCATAATTTAACAATGCAAACTTCTTAAAATTTAAAACTCTCACTTTGATGAATTTATTCTCTGTGTATAGTGGCAAGGCTCTATTAGAATATGATGTTATAACACCATTTATTTCTAAAACAGTAAGTGGATGAGAAATGAATTAAATAGCTGCACCTTTCTATGTAAGCCCCCTATAAATGACAACACCACCCCCTCCCAGCAACCTCTGAAATTATAGGTTTAGTGATTAGTTTGATTTTCCTGGGGTTAGCCATCTAATGGCACCTTTACTGACTCATTTCCAAATGAATTCAGAATTCCAAATTATCCAGGGCACTGCCAATATTACCTAAAACAGATGCCAAGGTGCTGGTGAGCAGTCTACACCAAGGCTCCCAAGTTGGAACATCTTTGGTCCTGACACCTGGTTGGTCATAGGAGGAAGAAGGAGAAACAAGGACCCGCAGTTAACACTTGTCACTTTTATACTTGACCTCCCTACAGGACAGATGTGCCCCCTCTTTCTGGTTGTGTGTGCAGGAGTGCACATTAGCACACGGTACTGGGGATAGAACCTGAGGCTTTGTGCATGCTAGGTGAGTGTTCTTCCACTGAGCACACCCACAGCCACTTTAGAAGGCTATTTAATGCTTGAATCTCTGAAAAGGACCTGAGAATCGTGAATCTGCTTCTCAGTCTTGGATTTGAAAAGTTGGATAGAGTTGGGAGTGTTAGGAAGATTGTCAAGCCAGTTTTACCTTACAGGTTCAAGTCGTTGGCATCACCTGTGCCGCCTGCCAATCCCATGCATGGATTCCCTGTGGTTATGCTGGATGATTGCAGCCAGATGACAGAACCAGCCTTGCTCCTTCCTATTGCAAGGTTTGAGTTTGAAATACTAATTCTTGCTGGAGACCCCAAACAGCTGCCTCTTGCAATTCAGGGTTCTGATGCAACTCATGAAAATGGATTGGAACAAACACTTTTTGATCAACTTTCCTTAATGGGTCACAAACCCATTCGGTTGCTTACCCAACACAGCTGTTACCCTGTGATCAGTGCCATAGCTAATGATCTGTTTTACAAAGAAAACTTCATGAATGGTATTTTCAGAGGCAGAGAGGAGCCCTGTATTAGAGTGGCTAACCATGCTATGTTTCTATAACATCACAGGAGCAGAGCAGGTTGAAAGAGAGAATAGCTTTCAAAACGTGGCAGAAGTTGTTTTTACACTCAAGTTAATCCAATCACAGATCACACGTGTAATAGTGGGCTCCATGATTGGGGTGATAACATTACATAAATCGCAGATGTATAAGATTTGACATTTACTCAGTGCCGTGGACGTTGACCATCCCCATGCTGAACTGTACAGGTGTCCACTGTGGATGCCTTTCAGGGCCCTGAAAAGGAAATCACTATTCTGTCCTGTGTGAAGACAAGACAAGTAGGATTTATCAATTCAGAAAAACAAATGAATGTTGCACTGAGCAGAGAAAGAAGGCATTTGTTGATTGTGGGAAGTTTATCCTGTTTGAGGAAAAATTGAATATGGGAGCGTTTGATACAGGGAAGATGGATTGCAACATGCAAGCCAGTGGGAACCACAGCTGGACCATCTTCTTAGAGATTATTTTCAGAAACAAGCAGAAGAAAAAGGAAAAAGAAAAATCTAAGGATAACTCTCATTAATAAAAACAACAGTAAAAAACATGGCCAAGAGTGTTGGTATTGTAAATTCAGAATCTTTTTACACAGTGTATTTTTAATATTTTTCTTTATTGTAAAACCCCGGATACAAGTTACATTCCTGAAATAACATGCCAAATAAGTGCATGTAAAAATTCACTCTTCAAAAGGTCTACATTTTATATTAAGATGGCAGATGCTTGTGTGACAGGCAGGTGTCTTGTTTGTGAAAGAAACAATTTTTACAAGAGTCGGGAAAGCATTCCTGAGAATCTCAGTATCCCTAAAAAATACACAGTGGTTTCAAAAGTTCGTGTGAGGGGGCATAGCCCCAGTCAAGACCACTGGAAGACTCTTCTGAACTTGAAACACATGAATTGTCCCACAATTTAAAAACTAAAGCCATTCACAATAAAAACCTAAAAAAAAAAATACAAAAGAGAAGGAGGTGTACAGCACTGTACCACATAACAGTAGGTGCTGTAAATATCCAGGGGAATGAACAGGACAAGCCACCTTCAGCTCTCTCCAAGTTTCCTTCTTGTGTGTTTATTTGCACAGTACCTACTGGAATATATGTAGAATAAATAAAACCCTTTTTTATTTTAAGACTAACATGTTCTCCTTATAGAAAAATAAAGAAGCTACATAAAAAAATTACTTATAAATCCACTATTCGGGTAATCATTAACAAATTGTTTCAGTCTTTCTATATTTATGGTTGTTCTATAAATATGTGCATGTAAGTTTTAAACCACTTGAGTCCACATGAGTCTTAGGCATTGTTAATAAAGGAATAAATTCATATGCAGATGGGAAAATGGTAGTTTTGATCATAATTGATATCAGTGTGTTTATTTTTAGCAAGTCATTTAGTATTTAGGAATCATTTTAGAATGTATTTCAAGAATACAGGAAATTATTTCCTTAAACTTTCTTGTAATAAAAGCTTACCAGTCGAGGGCTGGCAGGATGATTGCTGTCAAGCTTGACAACCCGAGTTCAATCCTGGATCCCCCACATGGCATGCAGCTGGGAGAGCTGGCTCATGTAGGCTATCCTCTGGCCACACATATGGGAAAGAAGTAAATCCATCCACACTTGTGGTATAGCAAAAATCGTTCTATTTTCCCTTGTGTGTGCATGTGTGAATGCTTGTGCATATGAGTGTACATGTGTGAGTGGGGCAGACGACAGCAAGTGTCCCTACATTGTTCCTTTGAAATATGGTGTCTCTGAGCCTGCAGCTCATGGTTTGTGACTAGGCTGGCAAACAGCAAGCCCCTTTGATTCTCCTGCTACTCTTTGTCTTTCTCAGTTCAGGAGTGACAGGCATAGGGGAGGTCACTTAACCGTCAAGCAGATGCTGATATCTAAATTCTGGTTTTCATGCTTGCTCAGCAAGCATTTTTACCTGCTGAATCATCTCCAGCCCAGGAGTTATTCTTAAGTGCACATGTGAAGTAAATGACAAGACTCCCCATGTCTTTACAATGTATAAGGAATATTTGAAGGAAGTACTATAGAGCTGTGCTTTGCCTGTGGGCTGTGAAACATAACAACTAATATTTAAAACGAATTCCTGAGCTTTGTTCTTCAAGCCTCCCATGTTCTTCATTCCTTAACTTTGAGTCTTGGTGAAAAGGCAGATGTGCTTCTGCTCACAAGACTAAGAAGTGGAACCAGTGAGGATGCCCGCCCTGGGGAGTGGATAAAAAGAGTGACAGCAGGTGCACAGGGACTTTCATTCAGCCACACGCGAAAACTGAAACCGTAAAACTTCAGGAAATGGATGGAAATGGAAGTCATTGTGCTTTGCAAAATCAACCAGATGCTGAAAGAAAAATTACCAAATGTGTGTACTGTACAAATGAGATTCAAATATATATAACATATATATTTGTTAAACATATATATATATATATATATATATATGTTAAACTCTGCCTATGGAGTCATAGAACAAGGAGAACATTAGCAAAGAAGAAATAGTAATGGAAGAGAAGGCAGGGAAAGAGAGAGCATGAAATGCATGTGACTTGGAGTAAAAGGAAGGAGGAAGCCATTAGCAAGGTGTGGGGATGGGGAGAGAGCAGGGAAGGGAGGGGAGAGGAACTGAGTACTGGGGAAACGCCATAGAAAATACACTACTTTGTACACTAAACTTTAAAAAAAAATAGACATAACTACATACAGTTATGACTGAGGAAGCACACTGATTTGTTCTAGACATGAGCAGACAAGGTCAGGAAGGGAAACTTTAAGACACATTCAGGGAGTGGAGGGGCGAGGCTTGGAAAGCTCAGCTGACCCCAGACTATGACAATATGCTCAGGTCCTTTCTGCTTGCTGCCATCTCTGCTTGAAACATATTTCTTCTGCACTTTGTAGCTAAATTTATTGTCTTGCTTCAGTGAAACTTCAAATTTTCTATGAAGCCAATTTGAGTCCCCTCCCAAAGAACAGTCCCAGGCTCCCACTAAGCATGGGTCAGCATTGTCCTTGGAAAAATAGCTATGACTTTTGTCACTGTTGAGCCTATATGCCATTAAGAAGCTGTCTCCATACACTGAAACAAGTCACTGAAGGATAAAATCTGAACAGTCAACAGAACTCACATGAACCTAGGTTGCCATTATTCTGACACAAAATAATCTATGCCTTCAAATTTTTTAGAGTCGAGACTTCCCTAACATAAACAGTACCTTCTTTCTGCCTTTTTCCCAAAGTCTCCTGAAGACCCTCATAGGGGCAGTCAGATTCGGGGAGCCCCTACTCACTGGTTTTGGGGGTCCACAGGAAATTCTTGTTTCCCTGCAGTCTCCTTGGATTCTAGGGCTGGCTGTGGCCCTTATGTTGTGTCCACAAGATGAGAAGCAAGTCCTGTTTACAGGAAATTCTAAGGGACTCTAAAGATATTACCTAACTTTAGCCAAGTGATTCCAATCCAAAGGTCATCCAGGACACTTGAGTGGCAGTGATGGATGGAGAGGAACTTCTGTCATGATAGAGGCCCTGAGTTGTGGAACTTGAGGCTGCCAAGAAGTCAGTTCTGTATTGGCTGGGAAAAAGACCCAGGATGGATCAATGGAAGAATGTTCTGTTGGGAAGTCTCCTGGTAGGTTAGCCCACTTAACATATTAACACTCAGAGAGGGGAGGAAACAAGCTTGTGGCCAGGGAATAAGGTAGTACTGTGGTTCCCTAATAGCTCTGTCCATCCTTCTTATTCACCTGCCCAGTATCTAAGTGTCCTAATCATCCTAATCCACTGTGAGAGATGCTGTGAAGAGTCACTAAAGGCATCACCCTGCCTTCTCACTGACACAAGCATCTGTGTTTTGAAGCATCTATTTGATTTTGTTTAATTGCCTCCTCCTCAAGACTATTATTTTTCAGTGTAGAAAATTCCCACAATCCTAAAAATAAAAAGAGGAAAATAAAAGGCCACTGTGATGCCATGGAGTAGTCATTCTACTTTATGGAGCCAACAGAGATGGTTGAATGATTCACATCTTTCCTATCTTGATACCAGTCATGTTTATAGTATGGCTGTGTGACCCACAGGTGACCATTGGGCAGGGGGCAGGTGATGGGTGGATGCACAAGCCAGGATGGCTGTGGGCTGAGAGGGAGAATCCAGCTCCCCTGATTTAAGAGAATGCACCAATGATGCTGAAGAGAATTAGGATTTAAATTTATAAATCACAAATTCCATGTGCCTTAGGGTTGCTGGATCTAAGTCCTCAAAAATGCTTTTTTTTTTTTTTTTTTTTTAACTTTCTTAATTCTTTAAAGAACCAGTTTCTTTGTTGGTTTCATTCTCTGGTAGACTTTGTTGTCAGATAATTGTAACTGAGAAATGTGTGGATGAACACAGACAAGGTATACTGTGGAAACATACCTTCTACATGGGTAGAGAAGTAGTTCATTTCAATCAGTGAGAAGCTAAAGGTTCCTGTGACACAGAATCCTCCTTGTAAGTTGGAAATGTGTGCTTTCTTCGTGCTAGCCCATGTCTCTTCTTGAATCAGTGAGATGGGTCAATGTGAGAGGCACTTGCTTTGTGGATCTAATGACACCTGTTTTCTTTCCAGAACCCAGAGAAATGTGCAATTAGGAAATGACTCCTGATAGATATCCTCAGACCTCAACAGGTACACAGTCACACATGTACCTACCTACACTTACACACCAACATCATACACACACAACACAAAGTAGAAAAAAACAAGAATAAAAGACTTGTTTCTTAGGTTGAATAGATTTGTGGACTATGACCAAAGTTGATGTACAGTCTTCACAGGACGCCCGTGATGGAAACATCTGGACAATAGGATTCATGTTGGTTGAACCCACTCCACTCTGAATTTCAGAACCCCAACTCTATCTCCAAACCCTGTAGCTCTTGCACACAGTTCTTCACAATATGGACTGCAGAAGCACAATTCTCTATAAGTAGACCACTGGCAATGACCACTGTCCTTTATTTGCCACCAGGAGCTGTCCTGCTCCAACTTGTTCTATCTCCTATTGATCTTGAAAGAGGTTCAGACAGGAGGAGGCTTGGTTGAGATGATTAGGCAGGGCCTATGCCACAACTGAACACAGGAGCAGCTGTTCAAACACACAGCCTCCTGAGGGCAGCAGTGAGCAGTGTGCATACCCTCTGAAGGTACTTTCAGACACAGTTGTTTGCCATCTGGCCTTATAGTTACTCATGCTTATTTAGTGAGCCTGTTGTCAGGAGGGTAGTTTGAAATCCTTACTTTCCAGTGCAAGGCAGGTTTAGGAGAAACTCACTGCTTCCAAGGTTACATAAGGTGAGAAACCCATTTCCTGGGTGCTTCCAGTTACATCAGGCTATGGCCAATAGGCAGGGCAGGACTGTCCCTAAGATTACACATCCTATTTCCTGTTTTCCACAGGCTCCATTGTTTGAATTGGTCACCAAGCCCTGGGCCCAAGTGTAGCCGGAACAGCACAGAAATAGGTGGGACCTCAGCCTCGGGAAGTAGGACCACTTCATTGACAGTCTTTGTGTAAGTGTTTGAATTTTCACAACTCTACCAGCAATTCATGTTAAATTATTCTTAAATTCTTGACACTTCTCAAGCCCACGGGGCTAGACCCTTCTACGAATCTCTCATAAATCATTTCCAAACATGGCCAAACTTCCCAGAGCAGCGACCCTCACTTCTGGTACTAATTATCTGCATTAAGTGTTTTTGTTTTTATCACTGTGATAAAAGACTTGACAGAAAGAACTTAAAGCAGAAAGGGTTTGCTTTGATTCAAATTCAGGAGCTATAATTCTGTCATGGTGGGGAGGACATGGCATCTGGAAAGGCATCGTCTGTGGTGGTGCCAGCTTGTAACATGACTGGATCACATCTTCACAAATCAGGTAGCAGTAAGTGGGAGCAGGGAGGCATGCTACTGTGGAGACTGGTGCCCGAAGACCCTCTCCTGCTAGCTGTTCAGTCTCAGTGATCCCACAGTCTCCAACACAGTGTTACCAGGAGCAGGGCTCCACGTTAAATGTGAGTCCATGGAGGGGACTGCAGATTCAAATCATAAAACTGCTGACAGGACACCAAGGACTAGACCAACAGGTACTAGGGTTATAGGGTTATAGGTTTAATCAGACAGAGGCTTCCTAGAGGAGGTGGATTGTCTACAAATTTTGCCCCAAAAGAACTTCCTCATCATTCTCAGCCCATAGAGAAAGTGGTATAATCCACTTGAGAAAGATACAAGAGTCCTTGAATTTTAAATTTTGACTGGAGTGAGCTCATGCCTGGGGTCTCCTGGTGCGGAAGCTCAGGGATAGCATTTTAAGGCAAAGCTACAATTATTACATAAATGGGAGTCAGTGTAATCCTGGCCCTGGCCCTTGCTCACTACGTGATCTGGTTGAATCCCTTTGCCTCTGTGAACCTGAGTTTCTTCTTCATGGTGCCAGGATGTGGTGAGGTATTAGAAGACCTCTTTAGCTGTAGCCTCGCTGATGATGGTGGAATGAGGAAACCTGTGTATCACCAGGATCCCTGACGTCCTCAGGGAAAGTAAGATTCCTGTAGTCTGGATGTGATGTCCAGGGATTAAGTAGCAATGGAGGGCTATGTGAGGCTGGAGAGCATAAGGGATTGAGATGCCCCTCAGGAAGAGACAGGGAGGAAAGGCCACAACCATCTGAGCCTGTCTGAGCTCCTGGGTCTCAATAAACATGGTGGCCTTCATTCTACCCCAGTCCTCGGGACCATTAAGGAGTCATGGCAAAGCTAGGGTAAGGTTGTGACCCAGGGTGGCCCAGTTCTATTGCCTGGCCAGCACACATAGCAGGTGCATGTGTGGTTGGTGGTCAGGGTCCTACCATAGTCACAGAGTGGCTTTGTGACTACTCTCTCCATGCTTCCACAACTCTTTTCATAAAAGAAAGAGCTTTAAGGTATGTCCTAATGGACTTTGCATCTCTGGATTTGCTTCATCCACTAAGCTGTAAACTCACCCCAAACATACCCCACACTCTGACAACAAATTCTATTGCAAAGATTAAAGCAAGCCACACACCAGAGTACAGTTAGGATTTTAATGCTGGGGTGATAACAGGTGTGGAGACCACCCAGGGAAGAAGAGTCTGAGAGGTTCCTTCAGGTGGGCTCAGGCAGACCTTGTGTGGATGATGGTTGCAATTTCTACAGAGAAATGCCACAGGGAGTCAGATGAAGCCACTGGGGCTAACCTAGAATGAGAACACAGGGCATTAGAACATTGGCAGTCACGGCAGTAGTGGAAGCTGGTTTTCATCAGACATTAAGTAGATCCGCAGGAGCCTGGCCTAAGTAGAACCACTCAATACTGAAGTGTTAGCATGGATTAGGCCATTGATAGGAGAGAGAAAGCTGTAGATTTGTGGTTTTCTTCTCCCACCTGGCCTTGATCCCTTCCTCTGGAGCAATGGCAAATGGGAAAGGATTGAGTAGAAGCCACGCCAACAAAACCAGGGTCCAGATGCAGGCCAAGGACAAATGTCTGCTCAAATTAAGGACTCAGTCAAAACTACCCAGTAAATTCATTTGGTAACAAAGACCCTGGCTCAGTCTGGGTTCACGATGCAGACTCAGGGATCAGGGTGTACTCAAAATCAGAGTTCAGCCTGGAGTCAGGATCGGGCCTCAGTTTCTCTGGTCTTGTGACAGAAGGACAAGCCTGGTCCCAGCTGCATTGACACAGTGCAGAGTCCACCGGTGGGGCTTGAAAGAGAACTGCAGGCTCCTGTGCTTGAATACGTGGTCCCCAGTTAGAGAAACCATTTAGGAAGTTTAGGAGGTTTGGCCTAGTTGGAGCAGGTGTGGTACTAGGGATGAGCATCAAGATCTCAAAAGGCCATGCCTTTCCTAGTTAGCTCACTCTCCCTGGTGATTGTGTCTCAGAACAGGAGCTCTCAGTGACTGCTCCAGTGCAAGGCCTGCCTACCTGCTGTCATGCTCCTCGCCATGATGGTCATGGGTTCTAGCCCCCTTGAGTTGTGAATCCCAAAATAAATGCTTTCTTTTATAATTTCCCTTGGTCGTGTTGTTTTGTCACAGCCATAGAAAAGCAACTAGGACACTATCCATACCAGCAGGGGTCGTGGCATTCCTTCTTCTGCCCCTTGCTCTTCAGAGGGGGACTGCTAACTGCCCTGTCAGTAGGCTAGCTGAAAGAACAAAGTCATGAGTAAAACCTCAGTATTTGCCCTGGGAAATTGAACCAAGGCCCACCCAACTCATTACCCCCCTCCTTCTCATCACTCGATCACTACTGTGACCTCAAGTATGTCACTTTCCACATGAAATTGGGTAATGACAGCACCTCACTGCAAAGACTCTCTTGGGGGTCCAATGAGGTAATGCTTGCAAGACACAGAAGGACTGTGTGAAGGAACATAACCAGAGATTGGTCACCTCCAAGGCCTGTAGGTTCCTGATTCCTGTTGCTCCAGCAACCCTGTCAATCATGAGGAGCTAAACCCTCAAGAGAGGCACCCCAATGAGGATTAGAGAAGTTAAAGGCTCAACTTGGTCAGGATGCAAAGTCCCTGGTGGGGGAACTCCCACATCTGCTGCCCTGGCCCATGGAAGGTACTCCAGTCCCCAAGCTGTGACTTACAGAGGAGGTCTTGAGCAATATTTATGTTCAGGCTGCTGAGGAGCCCCTGGAGCAGTGGACATACCTGAGAGCCAGGGAGGTGAAAAAATGAGAAGGGGAGGGAGAAGGAAGACAGATGAGACTTTGCTGGCAACACACTGCCCGCCCGCCCTCATCAGAGGGCCTCATTCCCAGGTCCAGAGTAAGTTAATTTTAGCAATCTGGAGCTGTGGAATTGTAGTGGCCTGAATCACGGCTGTCCTGGGCTGCCAAGAACCCACCACCTCAGCATGTCAGAAGTTCAAGATCTGAACATCTAGCATCCACAACCTTAACACCCAAGATGCCTGAACCTTGAACTCTTGAACCCTGGAAATGCAAGTTCCTTCAAATTTGGGGAGCCTAATTCACAGAATGCAGCTTCTCATTCACATGTCGTTAAACACATCATCCTAATCAAAGTGTGTTGCTTACAAGGAAACGTCAGCTTAAGGGCACAAGTGGAGCATGGATGTGGTAAACAGCTCAAGGCAGCATCTGTGATTCCTGCCTCCTCTCTCTGCAGCCCAGCTACTGAAGAGGAGGAGGTGATGGCCACAGACGTCCCAAAGAGAAATCTGCACCTCACAGGAAACAGTGTCCTGAGCACACAGCCACACAGATAACTCTCCTGCCCCCACCAGGCCTGGCTCTGGGTGACAAGAGCTCGGGACTTACTTGGTTTTGCAGCAGGCTTGTCACTGTGTTTGTAAGGAGGCCAGAAATACCATCCATCATCCTGTTGATAAGGGTGTTTCGTCTGGAAAAGAAGGGACTTGCAAAGCTTGGTCAAGAACTCAGCATGGTTGAGAGTCCTCAGAAGGTCAAGTGGCACACAACTCTGCTCTGTGATCTCATTTTTGGTTGCATCTGAGCATCTTAAGCCTAAGTAGCTGCTTCCTCAAGGTCTGGGTGCTCATCACAGCCCTGACCTAGCATCATTTACTCAACCTCTACTTACACAGCAAAAGCTGAGCCCTGGGGCACTGGGCAATAATCTCCCTCATAAACAAGTGTCACTGAGGTTGTGTCCTCTCCTCTTCATCTCTCATCCAGCTGTTATCTCCTGAGGTTGCCATGTTAATATTTTCTAAGGCATGAGGCACATTGACCCAGTTGAAAGGTACCATAAGCAAATGCATGGTTTTGTCTGGAGAGGCCATCCTCCTGCCTCAGCAAATGAACAGTCCATAGAGTCAGTGTAGATCTCATGGCTCTTGGCACTTAGCATGTTCTAGGCTTTCAGCTGAACATGTGTATTTTCTCATGTCTTCATCCTAGAAGCTGATGAGTACAGCATTCTATTGTTTTAATGCACAGATGTGCAAACCGAGGCCTCAACAGATGAAGCTGCAGAGAGACAGAACTGATAGCTGTGACAGAGTTGATGTTTGAGGCTAGTCTGTGTACTCTATGATGCTGCTTCCAGGCTTAAGAACAGGATTAAAGTCAGGGGTCCTGAAGCCTCTCTGAGAGCCCAACTCTGCAGGGATGGGTGAGCCTTACCTTCCCAATAAAGAAATGGAGATTTTGTCTGAATCACTCGAGCATTTCCCTATGGTCAGGGTGGGAAGGCCAGTCGTGGCATCGGTTTGAATAGCCAGGGAAGTTATGAGATCCAAGGAAATAGCAACATCAGCCGTGGAGCCAATAAGAGGCCTGAAGAAAAAAGAGTCACACCAGGCACAGATCTAGAAGGCTTTGTAGGTTGCACTGGTTCTCATCTATGTGTGTAGACACAGTTCAGTCTATGGGCAATGTCTACATTGTCTGGATAATGATGTTGCATATACTCTACAAACTTTACATGTTTAAATTGGACTTCTATGAGCAAGATTCTATCACATGCAAGATTTTTACTTGGCATGAGACTAATAATAAAAATTAATTGTGTAACATAAATTACCTGTGGGCATTAATTTAAAGTATTGTTCCTGGTATAATCCATTTAATCATTATAATGGTGCTAGGAGATAAATCTCTCTCTTGTATTTTGAGCATGAAATTCTGCTCAAAGAGATGTTAAGTAACCACCACAGGATATCACAGCTTGTGGCTTCACAAGTTTATCAAATACAAACACCGTCTCCCCCAGTATTGATGATTTAGGCCAGAGACTCACATACTGGACAAATGCTTTCCATGAAGGATACCCCCAATCTCTAGAGATTCATTTGCAAAAGCTCTTGACTTGGTCATTTTTCCGTGTCTCTCCTTTTAAATCGAAAAGCTTTAAAATTGTGTTTTACTTATCCAGGAAGCCTAGCCCACATCTACAAGTTTCAATTACTATTAGAGACTCCATTGCAAAAATTAATCTGGTATAATCACTACATTGAGACAGATTCATGATATTGACCTCTGAATTCCACAAACGCAAGTGAGTGCACACATAAAAGTTTGTACACCCAAGTGCACATAACTGCAACACACACAGGCGTATTGTATATGACATTCATTTTAAAGGGGCTTAACATGGCATGTTTTCACTGGATTTTAGGCCTCAGAGGGTCCCATTTTTTACAGATTAATTTTACAAAGGTCAAAGACTAGCTGGGAACTAAATGCTTACTCAAATCAGCCAAATTGCACTCCACTCCCTAAACCAAGTGACACATACTCACAGAGTCACAGAGGCATCCACAACCAGGGGCAGCTTCAGATCAATGCCTTTGCCATCAGAAGACAAGCCAACTTGCAAGTCCAGGATGCTGAGTTTGTTGATTTGCAACCTGCCCAAAATCCGTAAGTGCCCTCTTGTTATTCATCCTTGTAGCATTATGCACCTCTGTTCATCACCCTCTTGTTCTCACTATGTCCTCTTCTGCAAGGTGAACCTCTACAGTCTCAAATGTAATAGACTAAGCAGAGGAAACAATAGGCAACAGAGACAAAACTAAAAACTTGGTGACACCAGTGCTTAGAACTAAAGGGTGTGGGTTCCAGCTTCTAGTCCCTTAAAGGAACTTGGAATTTTACTCCCAGCTATGTATTAAAAACATTGTCATTCTTAGAGAATGGCTTTAGGTACCAGGATACAAGTGAATACAAGTCACCTTCAGCCAGAAATTACAGAATGTGGAAAAGCAGATACATGAACTGTCCAAACAGCCCCTGTAGCCCTGTGTCAGACTTACTCAAGCTCTAATGAGCCTTGACTCAGAGCTCCTTAGCTCTGTGGGGGAAGACAAGCCTAATTCAATTTGTCTTTGACACTGGGTAGTTCCTTTTCTGGGAGCAAAGATGTATCAACTCACCCTAAACCTTTCTGAGATGATAAGAGGTTTAATTTGCCAACGTCCAGTGTGTTCAAAATTCCTAAGATGTTGTTCTTGGCTAATGGCCAATCCTTAGTTTCCTGAAGCGAACTCACATCCAGATTTGGTTTCGGAAGGGCATCTGTCAAAAACAGTCATCAAACAGTGCTTGCATCACTAGAAATTGAGCTCCCGCCCTTTTGGTCTCAGAGAAGTCAGATTCCCTGCACTGTTTCATTCAGTCTCTGCAACAACTCGGTGAGAGTGGGATTGCTGAGGAACCTGAGACTGCTAAGGTCAGGAAAGGTGTCCACACAGCTGGGTCCATACACTGTTTCCAGGATGACCTTGCGTTTACCAACTAAAGAATTGACCAACTGGCCAAGCAATTGAAGAGTTGATTGTGTATACTTGCTTTTAGGGATAACTTGAGGATCTGTTCCTCTTCATGGGATTCTCATGTGAGTTTGAGAAACTTAGTTAAGCAATTGAGAGAATAAACTAATAAATGGAATAACCTAGAACCAAGGAAAATTTATAGAGGGAAAATATTGCTCTAGTCAGTGAAAGCAGCAAATGGGGGGGGGTTCTCAAAATGATAGCTTGGAATCAGTACTAGAGAAAATAAATTGACATTGGAAGAAGAGAGTAGAGTGTCTTAACAGAAGATCTCAGAGAACAACTGGGGAATTAATAGAATAAATGCCACATGCCAGAAGGTATGTGTGAAGTGTTAGGGACTTTTGTATATAAAATATCTCTACTATGAAACAAAGCAATTACTTACTCAGGGACAAACAACATGAAACAACAACAATAATCCCTTATTTTCAAAAGTATACATGGCTTAAAATGCTGCCTTAAAATATTTATTGTAACACAATTTTCCTGCTAACTCCTCCACATTTTTTATTGTTCCATTTCTTTGGGTGTAAAGCAGTTTATATTAGAATCATGATATCACAAATGATTTGTCCCATTTGTACAGTGATGTTTTAGTTCCTCATCCAGCTTTAGCTGCTGAAATCATACAGCTATGAAGAGAAGCCTTTGTTTCTGTAGACTGCTTTTCTGTTGTGTATTGAGTATCTTTAAGTAATACTGAAAGGTTTGTTCCTTTGAGGCTGTTTGTAGTGTACGTGTGTGTATGTGTGTGTGTGTGTGTGTGTGTGTGTGTGTGTGTGTGTGTGTGTATGTGTACTTGAATTGTTTTGTTTAAGAAAAGCATTCATTTTTGTTGTGAGCCTAGCCTTTAATGGCTGAGCTATTGCTCCATGTGGAGAAAGGGGAACACTCCTCCATTGCTGGTGGGAATGTGAACTTGTACAGCAACTTTGGAAATCAGTATGGCAGTTCCTCAGGAAAATGAGAATCAGTCTACCACAAGATCCAGCAATTCCACTCTTAGGCATATACACAAAGGACACACATTCATAGGACAAGGACGTCTGTTCAACAATGTTCATGGCAGCATTGTTTGTAATAGCCAGAACGTGGAAGCAACCTATGTGCCCCTTTATTGAAGAATGGATAAAGAAAATGTGGTACATTTACACAATGGAGTACTACTCAGTAAGGGGGGGGCAATGAAATCTTGAAATTCACAGGCAAATGGATGGAACTAGATGAAACCATCCTGAGTGAGATAACCCAGACACAGAAAGAAAAAAAAAACATGGTATGTACTCACTTATAAGTGAATAGTAGACATACAGCAAAGGATAACCACTCTATAATCCACAACCCCAGGGAAGCTAAGAAACAAGGAGAACCCAAAGAGAGACATACATGGACCCCAAGAAGGGAAAAGGGACAAGATCTCCTAAGTAAATTTAGAGCATGGGGGAGGGTGGAGTAGGAGAAAGAGGAGTGGAGAACGGGAGGGGGGAGGAGAACATGAGGAATCAGGAAGGTCGAGTTGGGGGAAGAACAAGAAGGAGAGCAAGGAAAGAGATACCTTAATAGAGGAGGTCATTATGGGCTTAACAAGAAATCTGGCACTAGGGAAATATACAGGGATCCACAAGGATGACCCCAACTAAGAATCTAAGTACTACTATATGACGCCACTGGCAGTGGGTCCAAGATCTAACATGCACAGACTGACTTAGTGGAGCCCATTCTACATGGAAAGACACCTTACCCAGCCTACATACAAGGGTGCGGGGGTAGTGAGACACCTCGGTCCTGCCTTAAGGAGAAGATGGGACAAACTTAGTAGACTTCCTAGGGGAGACCTGACCCTCTCCATGGAGTAGATGGGAGGAGGAGGAAGTTGGGGAGAGCAAGAGGAGGGGGGGGGTAACTGGAATTGGAATGTAAAAAATAAGTTAACAAAAATTGACAGGAAAAAGGGAATCTAAGCAATAGTGGAGGGGCTACCTTAAATGCCCATTCCTTATAATGAGATTGATGACTACCTTAAATAGCATCACAGAGCCTGCATCCAGTAGCTAATGGAAGCAGAAACAGAGATTCAAAGCTAAGCACTGAGCTGAACTGGAATCCAGTTGTAGAGAGGGAAGAGTGATGAGCAAAAGGGTCAAGACCAACCTGGGGAAATCCACAGAGACAGCTGACCTGAGCAAGTGGAAGTTCACAGACCCCAGTCTGACAGCTGTGGAACCAGAATAAGACCAAAGCAGGTCCCCTGAATGTGGGTGTCAGTTGGGGGTCTGGGAAGTCTATAGGGCCTCTAGCAATGGAACTAGTATTTATCCCTAGTGCACAAATGGGCTTTGGGAGCTCATTCCCTATGGAGGGATACTCTCTCTGCCTAGACACAGGGGCGAGGGCTTTGGTCCTGCCCCAAATGATGATCTCCCATGGGGATCCCCCACGGGAGGCCTCACCCTCTCTGATAAGTGGAGGGGGATAGGATGGAGGGTTGGTGGGGGAAATGGAAGGGCGGGAGGGGGAGGGAACTGAGATTGGTATGTAAAATAAGATCATTATTAACTTAAATAAAAATTATTTTTTTAAAAAGCACTCATGTATGACCATATACTATCTGTATTCTCAATGCAGTTGTGATACTGGAGAGATGGCTCAGCAGTTAAGAATGCTTGATGCTCTTACAGAAGACTTGAGTTCAGTTCTCAACACCCATGTTTGATGACTGAAAACCATGTGTTCCTCATGGGGATCTGACACCCTTTTCTGGCTTCTGGGGGCATACACACAGATATATAAACAAAGACACATGCATACAAATGAAAAAAATTTAAAAACAGTTTTAATCAAATGGATATACTCACAATATTGCAACTTGGCTCTGTGTGTACAGGATCTAACTGTTATAATGATGCAGACAAGACCTCTTCAGTTGGCATTGCTTGCATAACTCTGTCTCACCACACAACCACCTAAGCAACTTTGAACCTGACACAGTTTTCTCACTGTTGTGGATCCCCACCTGGAAAATGAGAGGAAGGATCCTTTCCTCATCTTTGAGAGTTGCCTAAACATTGACAAGGATTGAAGGCAGCTTGTGCAGAGCTTTCCTGTTCCTATAATACCTTTTTGTCAGTTGGCCCAAGTATACAGCAGAAAACAGAGGTACAATTAACAGAAAGTTGGGTGGTTTAAACATCCAAACAAGGTGGGTTGTTGCCCTTCATTTCCAGCTAATCATCACAGACCAATAATGGCCAAGATCAAAAATACTAATGACAGCCTACGTTGGAGAGGATGTGAAGTAAGGGGAATACTCCTCCACTCTGATAGGAGTGCAAACTTGTACAGCCGCTTTGAAAATCAGTATAGCAGTCTCTCAGAAAATTAGGAACCAAACTACTTAGAGACCAAGCATAACCACTCTTAGTCATATAGCCAAAGGATGCTCAATCATACCACAAGGACACTTGCTCAACTATGTTCATAGCAGTAGTATTCATAATAGCCAGAACCTGAAAACAACCCAGATGTCCCTAACTGAAGAACGGATAAAGAATATGTGTTATATCTACACAATGGAGTATTACTCTGCTGAAAAAAAAAAATGACATCATAAAATTTGCAAGCAAAAGGATGGAACTAGAGAAAAATCCCGAGTGAGGCAACCCAGACCCAGAAAGACAAACACAGTATGCACTCACTCACTAGTGGATATTAGATGTAAAGCCAAGAACACCCAGACTACCATTCTTGGTCCCTGAGAAGCTAGATAATGAGAAGGACCCTAAGAGAGATGCATGGATCTCTCTAGGAAGAGGAAATAGATGAAATGTTCTGAGTAAACTAGGGGCAGGGGGAGTAGAAGGGAGGGAATGAGGGATGGGAACATTAGGGACCAAGATGATCCAGTTGGGGAGAGAACAGAGGAGAGTCTTGATAGAGTTATATTGATTGGGGGCTATTATGGGGTTAGGTAGGAACCTGGTGCCAGGGAAACTCCCAGGAATCCACAAGGATGACCCCAGCTAAGACTCCTAGCAATAAGGGGAAGGTGCCTGAACTGGTCTTCTCCTGTAATCAGATTAGTGACTATCCTAATTGAAATCATAGAGACTTCATCCAGTACCTGATTGAAGCACATGCAGAGGTCCACAGCTAAGCACTGGGCTGAGCTCCTGGCGTCCAGTTGAAGAGAGGATGGAGGGATTATATAAGCAAGGGGGGGGATCAAGATCATGACATGGAAACCTACAGATACAGTTGACCTGAGCTCATGGGAGCTCACAGACTCTGGACAGATCCCATCTGAGGAGGAGGTTATAGATAGAAGGGTATAAGGGATGTGGGGGGAGGGAATGGGAGCAGAGGAGGAAGGGGAGACTGTGGTTGATACATAAAATAAATTAAAAATGAATTTTAAAAAGGGCAAACTATCTATTAGCATATATGGAAATATATGTTAATAATTTTGCCACAACAATTTAAATTATGTAAACAGTAGTAAATATACAAAAAATGAGAGGATGGTTAGGATTAGAGAAATGCAAAATGAGACAAGTTACATCTGCTCATCTCTGATGATAGCAAATCAGATAACGCTGCCCATGTCAGTGCTTAAAAGAAAGCAGGGTTGGGGACAGGCTCCTACAAACTTCTAGAGGAAGTAAGATAGCTACTATTAGGATACAATGTCATGGCATTGTTTGTTTCTAAAATGATAAGTAAGTGAGGTAGGAATTGAAAGGCTGTTCATTTCTCAATAAGCCACCCATAAAGGACAGCGCTGCCCCCTCTCAGCAGCCTCTGCTATTTATTAGGGTTACTCTTAGGACCAGCAGACAGGTGGAACCTATATTGACTCACCTCCAGTGGCAGAATTCAGAACGTTCACATTATTCAGGGCACTGCCAATATTACCCAAAAGTGATTCTGAGGTCCCAATGAGCAGGCCACACAAGACAACGAGGCTCCCAAGTTGGAACATCTTTGGTCCTGACACCTGGATGGCCATAGGAGGAAGAAGAGGAAACAAGAACCCACAGTGAATACCTGTCACTCTCACATTTAGCATTTCTTTAAAACAGACATGCTGTTGTTCAAGATAGGTGAGAAAATGAATCAGCAAAGATGCCCACTCACAGGAATGGATAAAGAAAGGGAAGCCAGGTACACAATGGAATTTTATTCTGTCATAAAAATGAAATCTTGACATTTCAGGTAATGGATGGAACTGAAGTTTTTGTGCCTAGCAAAATTTGCCAAATTCAGAAAGGTAAAATACCCTGCCATGTGCAAATCTTTGTGTGTGTGTGTGTGTGTGTGTGTGTGTGTGTGTATGTTTGAATGTGTTGAATATGTGTGAGCTCATAAATAAGGATACCATGAGAGGGGAAGAAGAAATCTTAAGGGAAGGGAAGAAGGCAAAAAAGAAAGCAGCAAATGCAGAGGACATGAAAGTAGAAGGAAGGAGGAAGCCGTTAGCAAGGGGTGGGGATGAGGAAGGATAGCAGGAAAGGAAAGGGATAGGAACTGAGTATATAGAAAAATGCCGCAGCAAATCTACTAGTTTTATGGTGAATTTAAAAATCATAAACATAAATAAATATAATTATAACTTAATAAAATGAGCAAACCAGTGGGGAAGGTAGAAAAACTTCAGAGACACAGTCAGGGCGTAGAGGGAAAGGGCTTGGTAAGCCAATCAACTCCAACCTATGCTCTCTATTCTCAGGTCCTTTGTGCTTGCTGCCTTCTCTGATTGAAACTTATTTCCTCTTCTCTTTGCAACCTAAATCTGTTTTGTGACTTCAGTGAAACTTCACACCTTCCCTGAAGCCAACTCCAGGTCCCTCCCCAGAGACCAGATCAAGACTCCCACTACCTGAATCCACCAAGCTTGGAGCAATGCTGTCCTTAAAGAGGTAGCTGTGGCTTGTGTCATTGTTGAGCCTAGACTCCAGTAAGAAGCCTTTCTCCATACACCGAGACAAGTCATTGATGAATAAAGTCTGAGCAGTCAGCAGAACCATGTGAACCTAGGTTGTTATTAGTCTGACACAATATCTTCTATGTCTTCAAATTTGTTAGAGTCCAAACTTCCCTAAGACAAACAGCGCCTTCCCTCTGCCTCTCGTCCCTAACCCTCCTGAAGACCCTTGTATGGAGGACCATGTTATGGGAGTTCACACTCACCAGCTGGAGAAGGATGCACAGGAAATGCTTCTCTCTCTGCTCGGTCTTCAGAGATGCTGGGGGTGACAGTGACCCTTATATTCTGATGACAGGATGAGATGCAAGCCCTGTTTCCAGGATGTTCCAAGGAGATTCCAAAGAAAATACCTAAGGTTAGCCAAGTTATTCCTACACAAAGGTCACCCAGGATGCTTGAGTGGCAGTGATGGACTTCATGCCAAGACTAAGGCCCCAACTTGTTGAATCTGAGATTTCCAATGAGGGGTTGATTCAGTAAGTGCTCAGAAGAAGTCCCAGAATGGATCAATGGAATAATATTCTGTTAGGAAAGCTCCTAGTGTTTGCCAAGGCTATTCTAGTCATCATTTGAGAACTCATAGAAGCAAAGCCACCAATGAGCAGGGTAGAACTGTGACTACTCTCAAGTTGTGCTGCCCATTGCCTAGAACTCTTTCTCTGTCTGAGTGTTCCAGTCGTCTCCCACGGACAGAGTTAGCTACTGATGGTTTCTGTTAAAGGACAATAATGAAGCATCTGTGTTATAAACTAACTGCCTGTATGATTTTGTTTAATCTACCCCCAAGGTGATTATTTCTCAGAGTAGAAAATCCCAGCAACAGTAAATTAAAAAGAGGAAAATAATTGGGTTCACAGCCATAGAGGTGTTTCTTCTTTAAGGAGTCAGCAAGGCTGGTTGCATGATTCACATCCTTCCTACCTTGTTAGCCTCCATGTTTATAGTGTGGCTGTGCTGTGTGACCCATTTATTGCCATTGGGCAGGAGGCAAATGATGTGTGTGTGCAAGCCAGGATGTTTGTGGGCTGAAGGGGAGGAATCCAGCTTCCCTGGTTTAAGAGAATAAAGCAAAGAAGGTAGGAAGAACTACTATTTGAGGTGAAAACTCACAAAGTATCTGGCTTTGGGCATTGCTTGATCCAGGTCCTCAAATGATTCCATGCTCTTAATATTGGATTCATTCTCTGGTAGACCTTGCCAGATAAATGTAACTGAAAAATTGGTGGATGAAAAGAGACAAGGGGTGTGTGGAGACCCACCTCCTATGGGGACAGAAATGTGGCTTATTCCCATGGCTGGGAGCTAAAGCAATGCTATGATAAAGACTCCATCTCATAAGCTGATAGTGTATGTTTTATTCATGCTGGCCCGTGTCTCTTCTTGAGTCAATGAGATGGGTCCATGGCAAAGACGCTTGCTTTACAGGCCTAATGACTCATGTTTGCTCACCAGAGCCCACAGAATGGTGGAAGGAAGACACAACTCCTGATAGTTATTCTTTGACCTCAACAGGTGCACGGTCACATGTGTACCTTCACTCACATATGAGGATCATACACACACAAACACAAAACAATAAAAATAAAGATTAAAAAATAACTGATGTTTCTTGGGACAGGTACGTTGTGGTCTGACTAAAGTTTGTATCTGGCCTCCCCAGGATGTCAGGAATAGAAACATTTGAACAAGAGGACTCACTGGTGACCTCCATCTCACAGTTGGTGAGCTCACCCTACGCCCCCAAACTCTACTTCCAAACACTTTGCACAACTCTTTACAGTGTGGACTGCAGAAGTACACGCTTCTATAAGCAGACAATTGGTAATGACCTCTGTCCTTTATTTGCCACCAGGAGCTGTCTTGCTTCATCTAGTTCTACCTCCCAGTGACCTTGAAGGAGGTCCAGATAAGAAGGGGCTTTCTGAGATGAGAAGACAGGGTCTGTGCCCACCCATCCCCCCCCAAAAAAAACACACAGGAGCAGCTGTTCCAACATGCAGCCTGTTGGGGCAGCAGTGAGCAGTACACGTCCACTCTGATGGTATCTGCAGATATTTGCCTGCTGTCTGGCCTTCAGGTTAGATACACTTCTTTATTGAACCTGCTAGTCATCAGAAGGCAGGTTTGAGGGCCTCGTTTTCCAGTGGAAGAAACGAGTTTCTGAGAGGCCCACAGGTGTCAAGGTCACACAGGATTAAAATCCAGTGCCTGGGTCCCTCCACCTACATCAGGATGCAGCCAGTTGGCAGGGCAGGACTATCCCTAGGCTTGTACATCCTGGTTTCCACAGGGTACATTGTTAGAATTAGTCACCAAGCCCTGGGCCCATGCTAAGTCAGAATAGCAAAGAAACCAGTGGGAGCTGGGCTTTGAGCTAGGAGACAGCATAGAACCAGGCCACTACAACTTAGTAAGCCCAGAGGACTTGTCCTCAACATGAGGACCATAGCAAAGGATATTATGACCTTGTCATTCTGATAGTTTAAGTACCCAGATTCTTGCTGTGGCCTTGCCATGGCTTGGTTCCATATGCAAAACTTCCTAGATGCCTGTATCATGTTTCAAAAACTGATGAAAACCCTGTTCCCATCTATGGACAAAGAGTCAAGGGCCGCACTGAAATCTTGTTAAGATTCACCAGCTTAGAATTGGCATAAAAACAGACATATGAATCAATGCAACCAAATTTAAGACTCTGACATTAATCCACACACCCATGGACACCTGATTGTTGACAAAGAAGCCAAAATTGTACAATATAAAAAAGAAAGCATCTTCAACAAATGGTGCTGGCATAACTGGATATTGACAAGTAGAAGAATGCAAATAGATCCATCTCTATCACCATGTGCAAAACTCAAGTCCAAATGGATCAAAGACCTCAACATAAATCCAGTTACACTGAACCTCATAGAAGAGAAAGTGAGAAGTAGCCTTGAGTGCATTGGCATGGGAGACCAATTCCTAAATATAGCACAGACACTGAAAGCAACAATTAATAAATGGGACCTCCTGAAACTGAAAAGGGCCTATAAGACAAAGGACACAGTCAATAAGACAAAGCCTCAGCTAAATAATGGGAAAATATCTTAACCAACTCTCACATCTGACAGAGGACTGATACCCAAAACATATAAAGAAGTAAAAAAACTAGACATCAAAATACCAAATAATCCAATTAAAAGTTGGATACAAATCTAAACAAAGAATTTTCAACAGAAGAATCTCAAATGCCAGAAAGACATTTAAGGAAATGCTCAACTTCCTTAGCCATCAGAGAAATGCAAATCAAAATAACACTGAGCTACCATCTTACACCTGACATAATAGCTAAGATCATAAACACAGATGACAGCCTATGTTGGAGAGAATGTGGAAAAAGGGTAACACTCCTCCATTGCTGGTGGGAGTGCAAACTTGTACAGCCCCTTTGGAAATCAGTATGGCTGTTTCACAGAAAATTAGGAATCAACCTACTTCAAGACACAGCAATACCACTATTGGACAGATACCCAAAAGATGTTCAATCATTTCACAAGTACACTTGACCAACTATGTTCATAGCAGCATTATTCATGATGGTCAGAACCTGGAAACAACCTAGATGTCCCTCAACTGAAGAATGGATAAAGAAAATGTGATACAGTTACATAATCAAGTATTACTCCGCAGTAAAGAAAAAAATGACATCAAGAAACTTGTAGACAAATAGATGGAAATCGATGGAACTAGAAAAAAATCGTCCTGAGTCCTGAGGGAGGTAAACCAGACCTAGAAAGACAAACACAGTATGTACTCACCCATAAATAGATATTAGATGCAAAGCAAAGGATACCCAGTCTACAACCTACAACCCCAGAGAAGCTAGGTAAAAAGGGGGACCCTAAGAAGTACATGCATGGAGGATCCCAGGAAGTGAAAATAGTTAAGAGCTCCTGAGTAAACTGGGAGGGGGATAGAAGGAAGGATATGAGGATGGGAACATGAAGGATAGAAATGGCCAAGTTGCCAAATGGAGAGGGAGAGCAATGGAAGAGATATCTTGATGGATGGAGCCATTATGGGACTAGAAAGAAACCTGGTGCTAGAGAAATTCCCAGGAATCCACAAGGATGACCCCAGCTAAGACTCCTAGCAATAGTGGAGAGGGTGCCTGAACTGCCCTTTCCCTGTAATCAAATTGGGAACCATCCTGTCATCATAGAAACTTCATCCAGTAACTGAAGGAAACATATGCAGTGACCCATAGCCAAGCATTGGACTGAGCTCCTAGATTTCAGCTGAAGAAAGGGGATGGAATCATATGAGCAAGGGTGGGAATCAAGGTCATGATGGGGAAAACCACAGAGAGAACCGACTCAAACTAGTGGGAGCTCATGGACTCTGGATTGACAGCTGGGGAACCTGCTTAACACTGAACTATACCCTCTGAATGGGGATGGCAATTGTGTGGCTTGATCTGTTTGTAGGGCCCCTGGCAATGGGACCAGGACTTATTCAGGGTGCATGAACTGGCTTTTTGGAACCCATTCCCTGTGGTGGGATACTTTGCTCAGCCTTGATGCAGAGGGTAGGGGCCTGGTCCTATCTCAAATTAGTATGCCAGACTCTGTCAACTCCCCAGAAAAAGGCCTTACCCCCTATGAAGAATGGATGGAGTTGGGATGGGGGTAAGAAGGGAGAAGGGGGGACGGGGAAATAGGGTTGGCATGTAAAATCAAAAAAATAATTAAAAATTAAATTGTTTTAAAAGACGGATTTTTCTCAGTCCAGGAACACAACCCAGGGATGCTGGAGTTAGAGAGGTAACCTCAGGCCTCTTGCTGGATCAGCCCTAGTTGCCTCTGCTGCTAAGTAGGCTAACTAACACCTTGTACCAAGATGTTCTTGGCATGATGGCAGGGAAGTTCCTGGGGCATCATGAGAGTGGTGAGAGGATTTCTAGGGGTCAGGCCAGAGCCTGTCTCTGGGACTGGGAGGACCTGGGTTCAAATCCTCACTGTTCCCACTCCTGGCTGCATGACCTGGGATGGGGCGTCTTTCACTGTGAAGTAGGACTGGAAACTGCACCTCCCCTCCCTGATATCCATGTGCAGAGAAAACAGGTGGGAAACACAAGTGACTACAATGTCTGCAATTACATTACATAATGGGCTCTTGTTGGGGAGAGGCTGGGCTGTGAGAAGTCATCCCGGGTCTGCTCTGAGTTACCTTAGAAAGAACAGGAAATCTTCTAAAATGTAAACTTCTCTGTTGAGGACAAAGGCTGGGCCCATAAGGATCGTGGAATAAATTTCTCATTGAAAATATTCAGTGAGGCATTAAGGATTATCTGTCCCAGGCTAGAATTTCCTATCCCTGACATGACTGCTAATCCCAGTCATGGCAACTTCCTGGTCCCACTCACCCCAGCACAGAAGCAATGAGCTGATATTTGTTTCTAAGCACAACTCAGTTCTCTGTTTGTAAAAGGCTACTGAGACCACAGAGACCAAGCAGTTGGGACTGTGGTCACACATGAACCAGGCCGGGCTGAAGCTTAGTGACCCTGCTCCCTAGACTGTCCTTACCCATAAGGACAGAACAGCCCCCAGGCCCTCCTCACAGGACACAAGAAGCTAGCCTAAAACATCATCCATCATTGCAATGACCTTTTGCATTTTTCTCAAATTCTCTATTGCTGAGCTACAACCTAGCTACAATGCTTTCTCTTTTAGAAAGGGGGAGAGAAAGATAAACAGAGAGACTGAAAGAGAGAGGCAGAGGCAGAGACAGAAAGAGAAATCACCTACTTTTTAGATCAGTTCTCACATTGGAACCACCAGCAGAGAAGTCTTTGCACATAAGAAAAACAAAGTTTTAAAAAAAAAAAATCAACCGCATGCAATTTTATTGCCGCTAAAGGCAGCAATTAGTAAAACTGTATAATCTTAGAGTCTAAAAATTTTCATTCCACTTTCAGCAATGCTGACACTTTCATGTTGAAATATCATCTGTATAAATAAAACACTGCCCCTTTGGGCAGGTGATTCCCAGGATGCATAATGCAGCTCACAACTGCCTATAACTTCCTGTCACCGGGGAAATCAAACTCTCCTCTGATCTCAGGGTGGCACATATAAAATAATGCAAGCAAAGACACTTACACATTAAATAAAAACAAAAACCAAAATACTGCTCTAAGCCCTGGCCTTGAATCTTGATTACACAGAGCCCTTCAGCCTTGTCTTGGAAGATGGGAACTAACCAAGGGTCTTGTGTACTCCTCTTGTTCTGTGGATTGTTCTGTGAGCATTTTCTGAAAGCTACCTAGAAAGAGTTCTTAGATGGGCCTGGGTCCTCTGAGATGCTGACATCTGAGGCTCTTGCCTGCATCTTTGTCTAATAGAGCTAGTACATGAGCTACAGTTGTGGGAGGAAAGAAGGATGAAAGAAAAGAAGCAAGATGATGGGATGGGGAGAGGAAAGGGGAGGGAGAGAGGGGAGGAGAGGATGAGGAGAGGAGGAGAGAGGAGAGGAGAAAGTGAAGGAAGAAAAAGAGAGAGGAGCTAGTGAAAATGAAGCCGGGGAAGAAGAAATTGAGGGAGAGCCAATGGTGGTGAGACAGTGGTGTCCTAAGAATGAAGATACTAGAGGCTGGACCCCACTGTCCTTGGCCTCTCCGTGTGTTCCATGGGAGCTTGCCAACTTACTACCCTTGGCTGACTGCTTAGCTGCTCCCACGAGGAGAATAGGGTAGGTGACCCCTAGCCATGGCCACTTGCTTGAGCTCCTCCATGCACTTGACTCAAAGTTTTGTCCTGGAATCTCCTTTGTTTTCACTGTATCACCTTCCAGAGCTTTCCTGGGGCACAGGACCTGCCTGTATGCATCTGTATGTTCCTTCCTTCATTAGTTCATCCCAAAGTGTCCTGCACTTGAACCCCTGATCCTTTTGATTACTGTATGTCAGCTTCTACTTGATGTTGAGTATTGTGGTGGAGTCAATGATGAAGGCTCTAAGTGTTGCAGGTGACCCTACTTGGATACCCCTTGGGGGAGGGGGTGAAAAGACACTGCACCAATGATGCAAGCACTAGGAGTTGAAATAAGTACAAGATCGTGCTGCAGACTCATTTACTAAGGAAACTAGGCTTGCCTTTATACCTCCTCCCAAGGTCCCATTGGCTCAGGTGGCTGACTCAGCTTCATTGCCCTTTCCTCGTTGGTCAGGCATCTATGGTCAGGTGTCTCTTCGTCAGCAGTCTCTGGGCATAGTGGCAGGCTTGGTTCAGGGAGGATGTGCTTTCCATGAATCATGAATGCTCATCTGAGGACAAATGCAACTTGAGTAGGCTGGCCCACACATTTCTCCCACATATCCACTTTTTTTTTTTTTGCATGTGGCTTTGCAGGAACCAAAATTCTACCTTTGGCCCCATTTTTCCCACCTCAGAGAGCATCCAGCATTACAGACCATGTCTGTCTTAGGTTGGCCTGCCTCACAGATCCTTACCCATCATTGACTACCTGCCCTTGAAGCATCTCTGGGAAACATGCCAGGGTAGGAGGAGCACCTGTCAAACTGATGCCTCAAGAATTCCTGTGAGCCAGGTCCAAATGACCTCCTGAGCAGGGCCACATTATGGGTGATTAAGTGCCATGAGAACCTAGAGTGTGGAAATATGCTGTAGGAAACACACAAAAGAGAATGATTAATAATATGACAATATTCAGAATCAAAGCATAAGGGAAAATGGGGTCAAACACAGGAGTGGGGCTCTATGTCAAATTAGCAATTTGTGTAACATTAACCTTCAGAGATTTGGCCCATTACACTGAAGTGTTGGTGCATAGAAGGATGCCAGCAAAATAACAGCCCTTTCGGGTGAAGGCAATGAGTCAAAGGTCCAAACAACTGGTGGGGCCACAAAAATCCCAATGTCCAAGTGTTGTATCACCAAGATGAGCATGGAAGCACGGGCCTGATACAGAGGAGTGAAGAAGGTATTGTACATTGTACAACTGATGGGAGGGGAATCAGGACCCAAAGATCCCCTGAGCAAAGGCAGGATGCCAGAGGACAGGTCCTGAGAATCTTCCTTGATGTCCTTGAAGTCCTCCAACACAGGAGTAACATGCCAGATTATGGGTAAGCCACAGTCTTCTGGAAATACATAGAGTAGTACAAATGGGTTAATAATTCAGTCAGAGCTGGCCAACCCTGAGCCATTAGCCAAATATTTTATACTTCATGTAAGTCTGTGTGTTTATTTGGGGCAGAGTGGCTGTGGGACCAGGTGGAACAGAAACTCCATCTGCAGAGAATAATCTTATCAGGCTCGTGCTTATAGATCCTACAGACTAATATTCGAGCCTTTAAGCCAAGGCAAAAAGGTTTGTTCAAATTTAGAAGTGATTTTATGAAGGTGGGAGAAGGCCTAGTATATCCACATCACAGGTCCAGATTGTCACAGGGCTTCAAAGAAACCTGTTAGAGTCTCTAGAATAATGAGTGGCCAGGAAGGGTCTCTGAGGGTCATGTCCATCCAAGGAGGAAGTGGATGGCAGAGAAGCAATTTTATTAAGAATAGTAATTGTCTTGGGTGTTAACTGAATTTTTGTGGTGGGGCATGTAGGGCCCTCCAACAGAGAAAACAGATGGTGCATCTCTTGGTCTAGGATTGGGAGGAATGGTTTGAGCCACTTGACCATGCCACATGGTCAGTGTGGCGCTCAGCCAGTGTATATTGGGTTTTGTGGGCTAATTTCAAGGAAAATGGGCATATTTGTCTGGCAGCAGAAAAGGCCAAAAATGCAAAGGAGGCAATACACTGGATCTTTTCTGGGGTAACCTGTAGACCTAAGGATGCTAGGTCACACAGGAGAGCATGGGGTGTCCTTTTTAGGTCGTGACCATTAGGGTGGACAATGAGGATGTCATCCATATAAGGACGAGCAGGATATCCCCAGAGATGTTTTAAAGTGCCTTTAAAACATGGCTGGTAGACAGTAGGGCTATTTGGGAAAAAAACAGTCCTTAACCTCTAACACAACAATGTGACATGAGTGCCGCAGGCCAGACTGCATGGTCCCCATCTTTTCCATTTGGACATTAATGGCACAAAAGTCTTGGAGAAGTCAATAATGGCCTGACTTCTTTTGGAGGACAAAAATAGGAGTATTGTGTCTATTGGTAGATGGCTTCAAATGTCCCCAAGTCTAATTGGTTTTTTTTTTTAACTAACTCTTTAAGTGTTGATAACTTTGATTCAAAGATGGACCATTGCTCTACCCAGACATCATCATCAGAGAGTCATGAGAGGGGTATAGGATCTAATAATAGTTTTGAGTGGTCTCTAGATGGATAGTGACCTCTAGAATTGGGGGTGTTGTTCTATTGGAGAAGAGGGTGGCATTTGTACAAACCTGAGAGGCCAGTTTTGTCATGGGTCATGTCGTTGAAAAATGCACAGTCATCCATGGTTAGGATGACCCCCCATGTCTTCCAAAATGTCCCTTCCCCAAAGGTTATGAGGGATATTAGCTACTATGGGGGAAAAGGAGCCCAGGTTGTCATCAAGATCTTTCCAGTAGACCAGCCATATGGTGGCTTAGAAGTCCTGTTGTCCACCCCACTGATGGAGGGGCCAAACCAGAACTGCCAGTGGAGAAATCAGAGAGCTTTGAACTCTGTGAGGATGGCAAGTAACGTCTGCTCCCATGTCCATCAATCCTTTAACAGTTTGTCCATCCAGATGTATGGTCATCACATGGGGGTGGGGGAAAACAGGCAGGGTTCAGAACACTTTGGGGGGTGAAAACACTCCCTCTTTACTGGCAGAGCTGAGGGATGCCCCAATGGGCGTTGAAAGGAGCAGGGTTATCCAAAGACTGTGAATGGCAGTTCTTAGCCCAGTGGGAGCCTTTGTTGCATCTGGGACAGTGTGTCTTTGGATGTTCATTAGGTGTGGGCTTGCTGAAGCCCCAACAGGATTGGTTTGGTAGGGCAGAAGGACCCCATCGATCAGTAGACTGTTGCCTGTCTGACAACAGGGCATTGATAGAGGCAGTCAGATAGAGGCAGCAATAGGGCCAGCAACAGGATAAATGTCTCTGATGGCCAAGACCCATTTATGGATCCTATCATTATTCACAGCAGTCACTGCATTCCAGGTAGGGACATTAAGCCCCTCCCATGCTAATTGTTTAATCAGCACTTCCCAGGTTTGGCCTGGATCCACCCTTCATTCCACAATCTCAGTGAAATGTGTGAGGAAGTTGGTAAAAGACTGCCCAGATTGTTGGACAAAGTTGTGGAAATAAGCAGATTGGTCATGGGGAGTGAATGCCTTAAGGGCCTTAAACACCAGGTTCGAGACCCACTGGAAATAGGCATATTGGCCAATGGTGGATTGGGGCACTGGATCAACTCATCGGCCACATCCATGGCTAGTTGGCTGCATTCGATCCCATGTTAACAGGGAAGACCATGGCATGTGGGGGGAGGGCAGGAAAGATGTCACAACACAGACCGGGGGAGCAGAGTGGGGAAGGAGTGCCATGGGCTGAATGTTAGGGCAAGTGTGGGGCTGAAATTCTTTCCATGGGTACTGGGATGTAGGAGTGAAGGCCAGAAGGGGAGTAGGAAGGTTCAAACATGGTGGTTTGGGAGGCACTGCTTGGCGTAAGCAGTCTGACTCCTCATCTGATGAGGAAGGGGCCCCAGGCATATGTGGTGTTGAGGTAATAGGCTAACAATGGTCTATTCCTGACAATGCTTATTGTGGGCAGCTATCACTGCCTCCAGAGAAGAGGATTTGAGGCTGGCAATGATGGCCAGTACAATGGGGACAAAGGAAACAGAGGGTGTTACTCCTGAGCTGACCTCGTGCTTTTGGGCAAGAAAGAACACATGCATCCAGAGGTCAGGCTCCCACATGTTTTCAGGAGAAACCCAGGGGGCAACACCACAGCCTCGTCCCAAAACTCCTCCAAATAGGCAGTCTTAACCTTAATGCCCCTGATGATCAATATTGATTTTAATGTTGTCACCTGAGATCCTTACAGTAGGAGGATAAGTTCCCCCATTCTCTTAATGTCAAAAGACATAGACAAGGACAAAGTATAATACCAGACAGACACAAAGGAAAAGAGAGAAAAGGAGAGTCCCTGTGCTCACCTTCATGAGGACCAAGGACATGAAACACACAGGGGCCAACTCACTGAACAAATCACCAAAGGGGAGGGGGATACCAAAACATTCTGTGATCGTGCAAAGTAGCCTGAAAGGGAGCTGATAGAGAAAGCAAAAGTGCACTGATGTAGGATTGCCAATGCACTGCCAGCAACAAAGGGCAAAGATCAGGGCCCAGAAAATTGCCGTGCCAATGGAAAAAAGAATATACTTGATTCAAGTGGAGTCAAGGTCCATGCCTGCACGGGATCTATGAGCTTGGATACCTCTTGGGGGAGGAGAGAAGACAGCACCAATGATGCAGGCACTGGGAGTTGAGTGAGTAGCAGAGCATGCTGCAGACTTGTTTATTAAGGCAGTTAGGCCTGCCTTTATACCCCCTCCCAAGGTTCCACTGGCTCAGGAGGCTGACTGCTGTGTTGTCCTTGCCTCATTGCAGTCAGGTATCTCTGCATCAGCAGTCTCTGGGCATAATAACAGGAAGTAGCTGCTGCACCTGCTCATGCAAGGGGACTGCAGCTTTGGTAGGCTGGTCAGCAGTTTCCCCTACATCTAAGTTCTTGTCCCTGCAATGGAGGCCTTTCAGGACAAGCAAGGAGTCTCAGTAGTCAGTCCACCACTGAAGGAAAGCTCCACAGCTTCTCAAGCATTATGTCTTCATGGAAAAGGAGCTCAGTGATGGAGAAGAGTCATTGAGTAGAGGTAAACAGCCAAACAGAAAGACAAATGCTGGGTGACCTTGTGTAAAGATAAGATCTGAAAATGATAGCACTCAAACATACAGAGAACAAAATGGTAGTCACCAGGACAGAGGTACAGATGGAGGAATCAGAAATGGAGATTAGGAGACAAAGTCCCAAATCTGTGGGATGATCTGGTCTAGATATGTAATGTACCATGGAAGTAACAGGATTCCATTCCAGGTGGCAGTTGTATAGGGCAAAAAGTCCTCACACTCATAGCATTAGAGACACCAGATGTGTTAAACAAGTGACCTTTTATCTTTAGCAGATTTATACTTGATTATTCTCAGAAAACTGGGAACTGGTATAGTTTATAACCTAGTGGGACCAGGCTTCACCCAAATTCCCAGATGATTATATCTGTCCTAAACTCTTCCCACACTCCTGAACATTGTTTCTCAGTCAATAGAACCCATTCTTAGGAAAGAGGTCACATGCACTTTGCAAAAGAGGTTAGTGTTATGCTTATTCCAGATCCTTCCTCGCTAGATACTTATCCTGAGCATTGTTTGTCAGTCAATAGAACCAGTTGGAAAGGAGTTTCCATGTAATCATGCCTTAAGCTTTATTGTGACATTTATCATGAGAACATTTTATTCCAAAGTTGTACTGTGCTTAGATGTGTCAAAAATGAACTTCTTGCAGTTAGACTCTAAAAAGTTGAACCAACACCAGCTAACTAAGCCGCATTGAACCAGTCTTCTCTCATGGTTTGTTACTCTGCCAGTTATGGCACTTGCAGGGATTCCCAAAGTGAATGCCACCTGAGCAAACTTTAGCTGTCTCATGTATAATATATGTGATAAAATACATGCTGAGGAATAATCCTTCTGTATATTGTGAAAATGTGTTGCTCTCATTATTAATAAAATTGATTGGTTGGCCAATGGATAGGCAGTGTTGGGGGGGCAGAAAAAATACTAGAAAGAAGGGCAGAGTCAAAAGCATTGTCAGCCACACATAGAGAGGAAACAGGAGGTACAAGATGAAAGAGAGTAATACCACATGACAGCATATAGATTAATGAAAATGGGTTAATTTAAATTGTAAGAATTAGCTAGTAACAAGCCTGAGCTATTGACCAAACAGATATAATTAGTAAGTCTCTGGGCATTTATTTTGAAGCTGGGGGTCCCAACAAAAACTCTACCTGCTTTGAAATTTTGGTAGGATTCTTTGCTGAAACCATCTGGTCCTGGGATTGGGAGAGTTTTGGTTGGGAGACTTTTAATGACTACTCCTATTTCCTTAGAGGGTATTGTAGCACCCATGCTAAAATCTGTTCCACGAATCGGGCAAAAGCCTAGAGATTGAAATAAAGACAAGACAGCGGGTTATTCGTTCAATGGCATCTGTCAGAATGCCAAATGCCGAATGCCATTTATTGAGGGGAAAGAGCAGGCTTAAATACTGACTTATAGCACAGTGGAAAATTGTAGGAATTTTAGGCTTAGCTCCTCCCCATGAGGTGTGTGTTGTCACAAGGTGTGTGGTATCAAAACAAGAAGAGTACCAACAACAGCCTTGGGGCAAGGAGTTCCAGCCAACAGCTTCAGGCTTGCTCAAGGTGGGGGCAAGAAATCAGGGGGATTGGGGGGTTGTCCATGCAGGGCCCTACAGGTATAGGTTTATTTAAATTGTTTATCTGGTCTTTTTTTAATTTTGGTATGTGGAACCTATCAAGAAAACTGTCCATTTCTTTTAAATTTTCCAATTTTGTGGAGTACAGGTTTTTGAAGTATGATCTGATCATTCTCTGTATTTCCTCAGTGTCTGTTGTTATGTCCCCATTTTCATTTCTTATTTGTGGATTTAGATATTCTCTCTCTCTTCCTTTTGGCTAGTTTAGATAAGGGTTTGTCTATCTTGTTGATTTTCTCAGAGAACCAACTCTTTGTTTCATTGATTCTTTGTCTTGTTTCCTTTGTTTCTATTTTATTGATTTCAGCCCTCAATTTGATTATTTCCTGCTGTCTACTCCTGCTATGTGAGTTTGCTTTAGCCAGAACCTGGAAACAACCTAGATGTTACTCAACCAAAGACTGAATGAGGAAAATGTGGTACATTTACCCAATGGAGTACTACTCAGCTGTAAAACATGATGCCCTCATGAAATTTAAGGCAAATGGGTAGAACTAGAAAACAACAACAACAACAACAAAAAAAAAAAAACAACAACCCTGGGGAAAAAAATTAGATGAGATCTACTGGGTAAAAAAGGGGTGGTGTGGGTGTAAGGTAGTGGAGAGGAGGGATGAGAACATGAGGGACTGGGGTGATCACAGAAGGGAGGATGCTGTGAAGAACAATAAAAGATATATCTTCATAGAGAGAGCCACTATGGTGTTATGGAGAAACCTGGTGCTAGGGTAATTTCCAAGAATCCACAGGATGACCCCAGCTAAGACTTCCAGCAATGGTATGGAGGGTGCCCAAACTGGCCTTCTCCTGTAATCAGATTGGTGAATACCCCAACTATCATCATAGGGCCCTCATCCAGCAACAAATGGAACCAAATACAGAGATCCATGGCCCAGAGCCAGGCCTAGCTCTGAGAATCCAAGCAAAGAGAGGGAGAGAATATATGAGCAAGTGTGGTCAAGATCATGATGGAGAAATCTACAGAGTCAGCTGAACTAAGTTCATTGAAACTCATGAACTCTAGACCAACAGCAGTGGAGAGTACAGGGGACCAAACTAGGCCCTCCATATGTGGGAGACAGTTGTGAAGCTTGATTTATCAGAGGAGCCCCTGAAAATATGAACACAATAAAAACCCAGTATATGAACTAACTTGCTAGAACCCATTGCCTATAATGGGATGCCATGCTCAGCCTTAATACATGTGAGAGAGGGCTTGGCCCTGCCCCAACCTGTTATGTTAGACTTTGTTGACTTATGATGAGAGTCCTTACCCATGAAAAGTGGACTGGGGGTAGGCTGGGGAGAAGGTGATGAGGTAGGAGGAGGGGTAGGAGGGAGAACTGTGGTTGGAAAGTAAAATGAAATTTAAAAGAATAAAAGAATTCTATAAAAAGAAAAAATAAGAAGACTTAACACCCCACTCATACAAGATAGAAAGTTGACAGTTAAATAAGGGAACTAACAAATGTTATGACTCAAATGGACTTAATAGATATCTACAGAACATTTCACACCTTCTTCTCAGTGCCTCGTGGAACCTTCTCTAAATTTGACAACATACTTGGTCATAAAGCAAATCTCAATAGATACAAAAAAATGGAATAACACTTTGTATCTTATCGACTCAACACAGGTTAGAGTTCATCAACAACACAAACTACAAAAAGCCTACAAACTCATGGAAACTGAACAACTCTCAACTGAACTACCACTCGATCAAGGAAGAAATAAAGAGAAAAATCAAAGAGTTCCACAAATCCAATGAAAATGAATCCACAAAAAAATCCAAATTTATGAGATATAACTAAAGCAGTGCTAAGAGAAAAATTTATACTAAGTGTCTTCATAAAGAATTTGGAGAAATCTCATGCAAGTGACTTAACAGCACACATGAAAGCTCTAGAACAAAAAGAATCAAACCCAAGAAGAGTAGATGGCAGGAAATAGTCAAGCTCAGAGCTGAAATTAATAAAATTGAAACAAAGAGACTACAAAGAATCAATAAAAAAAAGAGTTGGTTCTTTGAGAAAATCAACAAGATAAACCCTTATCCAAACTAACCAAAAGAGAGAATATCTGAATTAACAAAATCAGAAATGAAAAGGGGGCCCAACAAGAGACACTGAGGAAATGCAGAGAATTGTTAGATCATACTTCAAAAGCTTGTACTCCACAAAATTGGACAATCTAAAGTAATGGACAACTTTGTTGATAGGTGCCACATACCAAAATTAAATCAAGACAAGATAAACAATTTAACATATCTATAAACCCCAAGGAAAGAGAAACAGTCATTTAGTCTCCAGCCAAAGAAAGCCAAGGGCCAGATGGTTTCAGCACACAATTCTATCAGAATTTCAAAGAAGAGCTAACACCAATACTCCTCAAATTGTTTTGCACAACAGAAATAGAAGGAATATTGCCAAATTCTTTTTATACAGCCACAGTTACCCTGATACCCAAACCAAACAAATATGCAAAAAGAAAGTGAATTATAGATCAATTTCCCTCATGAACATTGATACAAAAATACTCAACAAAATACTGGCAAACTGAATCCAAGAACACATCCAAAAATCATCCAGAATGATCAAATAGGTTTCATCCCAGAAATGCAGGGATGATTCAACATATAAAAATCTGTCAATATAATTCCCCATATAAATAAAATGATCATCTCATTAAATGCTGAAAAGGCCTTTGACAAAACCCAACACCCCTTTATGACAAAGGTTCTGGAGAGAACAGGGATACAGGGAACATACTAACCAAAATAAAGCCAATATACAGCAAGACAGCAGCCAACATCAAACTAGATAAAGGGAAACTTAAAGCAACTCCATTAAATTCAGGGACAAAACAAGGATGTCCACTCTCTCCATATCTATTCAATGTAGTACTTGAGTTTCTAGCTAGAGCAATAAGACAACACAAGTAGATCAAGGGGATACAAATTAGAAAGGAAGAAGTAAAGCTTTCACTATTTGCAGATGATATGATAGTATACATAAGTGACCCCAAAAATTCTACCACAGAACTTGTACAGTTGATAAACACCATCAGTCATGTGGCTATGTACAATATTAACTTGAAAAATCATCAGCCCTCCTATATACAAATGATAGATGGGCTGAGAAATAAATCAGAGAAATAACAACCTTTACAATAACCACAAATAATATAAAATATCTTGGGGTAACCCTAAACAAACAAGTGAGAGACCTATATGACAAGAATTTTAAGTCTTAGGGGAGTCAAGATGTAGGACATGAGAGAAGAGGTCCAGACCCTCTCTCTGGTAAGATAAGACCATGTGGAAACACTTATGTTGATAGAAATGTGTTAATATTTAAGACAGAGCTAGCCAATAAAAAATGCTAGTAACAGGCCTACAGCTTTATAACTAATGGAGTCTCTGTGTGTTATTTGGGGACTGACACGGCTCTGGGACCAGGCTGGCAGGAAACTGCTCATAACAAAATGCTGACAACAATGTGGGCACTAAAAATTTCCACTTAAAACTTGACAAAAGCTTAAAAAGGGTTTTTAAAACAAAAGAACAGAGACAAGCAGGGCTTCTTGGTAGCAGCATTTTTCTCAGGTGGGCTCTGTTTTGCTAGAGACATGCAACGACTCATGTGGCTCCTTTAAGAGAGGTTTCCTGACTTGGCATAAGCAGAAAAAACCCACAGGGCTCTTTTAAGAGGCCCTGCAAACAATTGAATAGTGTGCACGAACAGCTGTCTAAAACAGCTGCAGCTTCAATTTTATCAATGTTATGTAGCAGATAAAAGACATGTGGCTAGAAAAAAGGTACAGGTATACAGTTAAGACAGATTCAGATGAAGTAAAACCTAAAAGGATTTTTCTATGTGTTTAAAAATATACATAGGTTTGGGAGAGAAAAAGAAACAGGATAAAGTGGTTTTAAAAACAAATAGAAAGAAAGAGAATAGCTAGGTGTGGTGGCACATGCATTTAATTCCAGCACTTGCAAGCCAGAGGCAAGCAAATCTCTATGACTTTAAAGTGACTGTGGTATACAGAGTGAATTTCAAGACAGACAAAAGTACACAGAGAAACCCTGACTCAGAAAATGAAAGAAATAAAAGTAAAATAAATAGAATAAAAAAAGCCACCTAAAGATGGAAAATACACAAAGAGTCTGGATACTATTGTGTTGTCTTTGAATTGTTTGACTGCTGAGGAAATAGCAACAACTACTAAAAGAAATGCTGCTGGATTAATCATTACAATTTATATATTTTAAAAATGCCTTGACTTCAAATTTTAAGTCTAAGGACAGGTTACCGGGGGAAAGAATTCCTATTTTTGTTTCCACAGAAAATGAAAAGACTAACATGATTTGATCAAGCAAGACCCCCCCCCTGAAACAGTGTCCCAGGTGATCCAGCATTCAAAACGGCTGGGACAAGGCAGCCTTGCAGATCACTACAGCCAGTATTTCTGCGTCTTCTTAGGATTCCCATAGTAATAGAGTCCCCAACTATCAGGGAGCAGTTTGGAAAGAAAGACACCCAAATTCCCAAATGTTGTCTATAGTTGTTTGTTTCATTTAAATGGGGTTGGTTATAAATGGTTAATGATCACAATCAATCTCTTTTTTTTTTTTTTTTTAGGGAAAAAGTGGGATTATGGTATAGAAATGAATATTTTGTCTTGGAATGGATTTTCATTTATTGATACAAATTTAAGATCAATTTTGTGATAAGTATATTTCTCCTCTTATTTAGGTATTGTGTTTGCATAGCTCATTTAAAAATGTAATGTATAATTAAGTACAGATTATAGTTAATTATCTATGATAATCAAAGCTTATAGTTAGATTGGTTAGTTTTCCTAGATATATAGAGATATATTTCAAATGAATAGGCATTATTCAAACCTTTCAAAGACCTACAGAATATGGCATTTAAAGTGGTTTAGGGTTTTTCTTGTCAGTGAGGCACAACTGTGGGTGCCCACAAAGATGGCTGCACTCCATCTTGACACAAGGACAGAATTCAAAGCTGTCAGCAAGTCACAAGACCTAAAGATGAAAGGTGTGGCTACAGAAGGATGTTTCGGCTGTCTTAGTCTAAATAACAACAGACCTGAATCTGAGGTGTGGCTACTTCTAATTATCAAGGCTAAGGAAGGAGAAGTTGGATCTGAGGTGTGGCTACTCCTGACCTCAAGGCTAGGGAACAAGAAGTTTAGAGCTAAGGTGTGGTTACTGAACCCTTAGAATAAGGGAAGAAGAAAAGTCTGTTTGTTCCATACACATGATACTGTGTTCCCCTTTTTGGTTATGGTATATAAGAGTGTTGAAAAATAAACTTGTGGCATTTCAGTATTGACTGATCTGCCCTCCTGACCTTTATTCTGTCTATCTGTCTTTCTTTAGTATCTATAGCTAGCCTTTCCCTCATCCACACTCCCCCACTCAGGTACGGACTTGGGGCCGCTTGGCTGGCTCCAACTGTAGCCCCTCAAAGACCGCTCTGGACACACAACTGCTCCTGGCAACACCAACTGCATCAGGTGGACATCAAAGAAACTTGTTATGGAGTTTACTTCCAGTGTGGCAAGACTAGCCATTTGGGCAAGATACTGCTCTTGTCGAGACTATTTAACTATATGTTTTATAAAACAGACATGCAAGACCCACAGGAAAGTGACTGCTGAAACAAGATGGACATTGCTACAGGGTTCCTGCTTCATGGCAGAGTCTGCCAGATAGTCGACAGTACACAGAGAAAAGTGACTGACAAACTTCCAATACAAATGACTGTCCAGGTAGCAAGATGTCTCTGTCATCTCTAGAGTTTATATACTATCATTCTGTGGTCTTTGATGGAGTTGAAGACAGATAGTTATGGTTACAGTTTTCCTTAGTTAGGATTAAAGATAAGTTACATATAAGACTTTGGACTCACAAAGATAGGATAGATGATAGAATATTTTCTTTAATTCCCAATAATGTTAATAGACTAAATATTGTTAACTATAGTTCTTATTTGATAACTGTTTTGTTATATATTTTATTATGTTAAAGTTAACACCGTTCTTTTTATTTTAGACAGAAAATAGGAGATGATAGGAGATGTCATTCTGTAAATATGTTTCTCTTATTGGTTAATGAATAAACCATGTTGGCTTATAGGAAAGCAAGATAGGCAGGACTAGGAGAAAGGAGGATTCTGGGAAATGTAGTAGAGGGAAGTCAATATGTAGGACGCGAGAGAAGAGGTCCAGATCCTTTCTCTGGTAAAATAAGACCACTTGGAAACAATTAGGTTGATAGAAGTGGGTTAATATTTAAGACAGTTAGCCAATAAGAAATGCTAGTAACCAGCCAACAACTTTATAACAAAAGAAGAAGGAGAAGGAGGAGGAGGAGAAGGAGAAGGAAGAGGAGAAGAAGAATAAGAATTTTAGTCTTTAAAAAAACAAATTGAAGATGTCAGAAAATAGAAAGATCTCCCATGCTCATGGATTGGTAGGATTAATTTAGTAAAAATTGAAATCTTAGCAAAAGCAATCTATAGATTCAATGCAATCCTCATCAAAATCCCAACACAATTCTTCAAAGACCTCAAGAGAACAATACTCAATATGTAAAAACAAAAAAACCCATGCTAGCTAAAACAATCCTGTACAATAACAGAATTTCTGGAGGTATCACAATCTCTGACTTCAAGCTCTACTATAGAGCTGTAGTAACAAAACCAGTTTTGTATAAGTATAAAAACAGACAAGTGTCTCTGGAATCAAATCAAAGACCGTTGCATAAACCCACACACCTATGAACACTTGATTTTTACAAAGAAGCCAAAAATATACAATGGAAAAAAGAAAACATCTTCAACAAAATGTGCTGGCACAACTGGATGACAACATGTAAAAGAATGCATATAGATCCATATCTATAGCCCTGCAAAAAAAAAAAATCAAGTCCAAGTGAATCAAAGAGCTCAACATAAATTCCGTTACACTGAAGCTGCTAGAAGAGGAAATAGGAAGTAGCCTTGAGTGCACTGATACAGGAGACTAATTTAGGACTGTAACACCAGTACAACAGACACTGAAATTGACAATAAATGGGACCTCCTAAAACTGAAAACCTTCTGTAAGGCAAAGGATGGTGTCAATAAGATAAAAATAAAGACCTACAAAATGGGAAAAGATTTTCACCAACCCAACATCTGACAGAGGACTGATATCCAAAAATTGGATTATGGAAAATGCTAGGTTAAACATATCTATATCTATATCTATATCTATATCTATATCTATATCTATATCTATATCTATATCTATATCTATATCTATATCTATATCTATATCTATATCTATCTTGATTTCAAAATGGAAGACAAAAGGTGTGTTTCTTTAGGAAAGAGGCTATGCCTTTATTTCCACAGGAAAAGAGAGGCTGTGGATTCATTCCAGGTTAAAGATGATCATGTTTAATGAATGAAGACCCCCATAAAATTCTTACTACAGGCATAAAGAAATAATTTTTAAAAACCTACAAAATGCATAACACATGTTTTACCTACTTAATCATAAGACAAAAAAATCATCTTTGGCTAACTAGTGTACAACATATAGTCTATACTTGTACTAATACATATATGTATGTTACCTTAAAAAGTTTGCATATTTTCAGAGCAAGGTGACCAGATACCAATGAAAACAAATGGCCCAGGTGACCCAGCCTATCAAAATACCTCTGTTGCAGTTTCCTTGGAGTTCAGCATCTTCAAGGTTGCTGACTGAGATGGTCAAGCCTCACAAACAAGCCAAGATTTAACCACTAACCTGGATTTTTTTTCAAGGTCCCCCCAAGATGTCAATACCCCCAAACAACAGGAAATAGTCTAGAGAATGTCATGCGCATTCCCAAAAGATGGATTATGGAAGTTTGTTATTATTTAAGGGTTACAAATTGTTATTGGTCTTAGAAAAAAATACTAAACAAGGGAGTTAAATTCAAATATATCTTTATAAAGGAAAAGAGGGGGATATGATATAGAAATGATGAGATAGAATGTAGGTTGTTGAATATACTTTAATCCAGACAATAACTATTAATCACAAAATATTTCACATTGGTATGGATTTTAGTATATTCATACAAAGTTAAACTTAATTTTGTTATACTCTATGTATTTTTCTACTCTTCTTTGGGGTATTGTGTTTACGCAGCTCATTTAAAAATGTAATGTATAATTAAGAAATATAGTTAGTAGTTAATAACTTGTAACAATCAAGTTTGTAGTCATATTAAGTATATTTAAGGTTAAACAGAATAGATAGGTAGGTAGGTAGATAGATGATAGATAGATAGATAGATAGATAGATAGATAGATAGATGATAGATAGATGATAGATAGACTTCAAACACTTCAAAAACCTACAGAATATAGCATTTAATAACTTTAATAACCTAAGGCTTTTCATGATGAGACATGTCTGCTTCTGACAGCAGCAATTTGCTTCAAAAGAGGATGATGGGAATCAAAGAAAGTCCATATGGAGTTTCTGGCAAAAGCTAGCCATTTAGACAGAGAAACTGTCCTTGCCTCAATTGCTGACCGTATACTGTCCAAACTGGACCAGCAGGATGCAAACTTTGTCAAGACAAGGTAGGAGTACTTCAAAATTCCCTGCTTCTCAAAAATGTCTGTCATATCTACTAGGCTTGTAAGTCAAAGTTGGATGCCCAAATGTTACAGAAGAACTCTTGAGTGTCTGTCCAGATGTCCCTGTCACTAGGTAACTTTGATGAAGTTAAAGACTAAATAATTAGATTGAAAGGTTTCCTTAGTTATGGTAAAAAGGTAAATTAGGTATAAACTTTTGACTCACAAAGATTAATAATAGAATATTTTCTCTAAATTTGTCAAATAAAAATTCTTACTTGATAACTGCTTCTTTTATTTTATTTTTTTATTGAAATTTTTTTTATTTTAATTTTTTTTGCTCTTATACCAGTTCCCTCCCCCTCCCTCCCTGTCTCCCTCCCTCCCATGCCCCCCATCAACTTCCCATCCCATTCCCCACCCCCACTCCACAGGGAGGAAAACTGCATCTATTGTATGTAATTTTATTATTTTAAAGCTAAAACCTCCCTTTTTGTTTAGACAAAAAGGGGAAATGCTGTTGGAATAATCCTTTTGTATATTATGGAAATGTTAATAAGAGGCTGATTGGCTGATGAATAGGCAGGATTTTAGGAGCAGAAAGAATGCTGGGAAGAAGACAGAGTAAGAGGAGTCATGAGCCAGAAGAAACAGGAAGTGCATGTGGCAGAATGTAAATTAATAAAAATTGGTTAATTTAAGTTATAAGATATAGCTTGTAACAAGCCTAAGCATTTGGGTGAGCATTTATAATAAGTCTCTGAGTGCTTATTTGGAAAGTGGCTGGCAGAACACAGCTGATCACCATTCCAACAAAAAAAGCTCTGCCTACAAATATATTTCTTTTTCAAGACATAGTTGGTTGAAGGAATGTGTGCTTGTCTTTCTTCCTGCAAGCCTGAGACTCCTTCAGCCTGGGGACCCTCATTCTGCCCTCTTTATGTACACAGCCATCAGCCTTGGACTGACTTCTGGTGAGACCCAATAAACACCATTCTTGGTAAAAAAGTGGAAAGAAAAAACTACTGAATAGGTTGATGAGATGACTGGATTGATGGGAACTGGAGATGAGACCCAGAGCCCTCCCTCCTATGGACCTTCATTCAACCACCCCAAGGCTTCCATTCCATCTGCAGAAAGCATGTGTCCATTCCCAGGGAGGGAGGCAGCAGGCACCCTGGCAATCACTTCGCATGGAGGAGGGAACAAGTTTGAAGACAGTGACAGCCTCCAGGAAATGACCTCTCACTCTTTCTGCATCAGTTCCTCCTGGCACCAGAGCAAGGCCTGAGGATGTCACATGTCACATCTGCACGTCCTCTCTGTCCTTTATAGCACTTCTTGTGCAGACACCTCACTCTCTGCTACAGAGAGAGAAAGAGAGAGAGAGAGAGAGAGAGAGAGAGAGAGAGAGAGAGAGAGAGAGAGAGAGAGCCAGCTCTGCCTTTCAGTCCTCTCTCATTTCCCACTACACCTTACACAGAATGAATGATCTGGAATATGTTTGCCACTTGCATTTGTCAGGCTCCTTGGGTTACTTGTAAAGTAGAAAACACAATCACAAATGACTTACGGACCAAAGGAAGTCTTTGAAATATTATAGATTCCGGGCATTCAAGGGAAATCTTCAAGACAATGTTTTCTCTGTGGCTGGGCTCTGGCTTCTTCTGCCCTGACTTCAAGCTGTCTTTGCCTGAGGGCATGGTAGACATGGCCACCAGTAACTTAGTGACCACAGCAGAAAGCCAACATCTATCTCTCCCATGATATCCATTCACGCTTTCTAGAACTCATTCCCACCATCCCTGTCAGGATCACATGCTAAACTCTAAACTAAACGTAGCAATCAGGGTGAAGAGAACGCCTGTGGTTCAATATGAAGGCATTGTGCAGAGACAGCTGTGGCAGGGGGGGAGTGAAGGAATAGTAGAGAAAAGAGCTACAGGTTAAAATGGCCAGGATGTGGGTGTTCCCATATACTGCCTTTCTCTACATGTTGTGTATGGAAGACCCACTGGGGGCCTGTCTGCAGGACAGGCAACAGGAACCACACAGGTGTGGAAGTAGGTGTGCTCTGGGCCTCTGCCCACAGCTGTAGTAAGTAAGCTCCCAGGTGGTTTGTGTGGATGGTCAACCAGCCGGGAGCTTGGTTGAACTGGGGACGGAGGGAGGAGGAAGCTGGAGGACACATGACCAGGGTGACCTTTATTCTTCCTGAATTGAGAGACACTGCTATATTCTTAGCAGCAGCACACAGGGAAGGGAACAGCTCTATTTAATTTTCTGTTCACAATATGATACTTTATTAATGCTGTGCATGATACCATGACAGATCCTCATAAGTAAAGTCTTGTCAAGTGTGACCTGCAGGAAGAAAACGTGTCACAGTAGAGGGGTTCCCAGGAGCCTTCCCTGGGAGATCCCTGGGTGCTGAGCCTTCATGTCTGGGCTTGGAGACCTGGAGGCTGACTCCACTTGCCCCTTCTCTGTTCTTGCACAGTTGTCTGGCTTCGGGAGTCCCCCTCAGGCCGACAGGGTGTCTGGAGTAATTTACAAAGAGAGTCCTGGCAAGAGAAGGTTGAAAAAGCAAATGCTGTTGTCTGCTTACCAAGCATGGCTCTGCTATCCTCAAAAGAGCAGTTTGTCAGCTTCACTCTGGTGGAGAGACTTCACTTAAGTTGCTCCTTCAGGGCAGGGACCTCAGGGTGTGGTCTCTTGGCTGCCACAGTGCATTTTCCTCAGAGCAGAGTCAGAGAGCCAGAGAGTGATAAAGGAGTCCCACTTTATGTCCAAACCACTGATAGTAGTGGGGGGACGGAAGCCAAAGCAGCTGGGGACACTCTACTAGGACACAACAGGGCATCCCTCACACTTCCTCCAGCTGAAGACCACCTGGGTTTGCCCCAGCTCTCCTTCCTTCTGGCTGTGTGGAAGTGGACAGGGCAGTTAATCTCTCTGAGTCTCGGTTTCCTGATTTGTAATCTAAGAATAGCAACATCTACCTGCTGGGGTAGCTTTAAGTACTGAATAAAGTGACTCATGGCCAAAGTGATCGTGAGTAAAAGACAATTCTAGAGGTATCTCAGTGTCTGACCTCAAACTATATAACAGAACCATAGTAACAAAAACATGATGCTGGCATAAAACCAGAAATGTAGACCGATGGAATAGAATAGATAACAAAGACATGAACCCACATTGCTATAGTCACCTAATTTTTGACCACACATTATTTTAAAAATAATATTATATATCATATATTTTATATTATATATGTATATGTATATATAAAGAGATATAGATATAGATGTTATAGATAGAGAGGGGCTCTGCTTTCAGTACATCCTTGCTACCATTTGTTGTCATTTCTTTTCTTCATCACAGCTATATCTGACTAGGGTATGTTGCAGGCTTGGTGTGATTTTGATTTGACCATTTCTCTGACAGCTAACTATACTAAACATTTTCCTCCAAATACATATTGGCTATTTGTACTTACCTTTCTTCCATGTTAAACAAAATAAAATTTATTTAAACAACAAGACACTTGATTTGAAGGGGAAACTATCTGAGACTCGTTTTATAAAGAATACTTTACCCCTTCTTAAAGATGCATTACCCCACATATAACAGCTGTATACAGCAAAAGCTATAAAATTGTCCTTTTACAGTACTAAGTAAATAACACTAAAGTTTTCAAATGAAAGTTTGCAAGGGTTATTATGCTGTTGTGTCTTTTGTGTTGTTGAGACAATAAGAACAAAACAACTTACTGAAATCTAAAGGCTACAAGGTGAAGGGGTGTACCACTAACAAAGGAGGGTGTTTCCACAGAACCAGAACTTCTCCATGCTATCTCCATTTAATATCAACAGAAACATAATACTGGCCATTCAGTTTAGGATTTTTAAGACGGATATGATTGTGCACAGAGACCAGAAAAGGCAATAGGACAGAGAAAGGAACTGTTCTGTAGTGGTGAGGACACAGTAGAGCTGACCATCGTTTCTAATTTAGAACATATTCAAGTGAGGTGGTAGGTTCACTTGTTAGCAGACACCTCCTGCTTGCTGCTGGCTTTCACTCCTGACTATGCGGGTGTGTCTGTCTCACTATCTGGCTGCCCATCAAATTGGAAACTTATCAGCCTCATTGGCAATCCCTGTCGTCCATCAGTTTGCTAAGTGGAGTGTTTCTCTCTGTCTTCCACGGCCCCACTGAACCATCCTGCTTCACGCCACTCAACTAACATGGTCATTCTTCTCAGATGAGTACGGGAGTCTCCTCATCAGCCACTCTATAAAAAGGTGCCAGATTCACCCTAAAGGATTACCTCTGTATTTATTCTTTTGAGAACTGTTCATTCAATAATTTTGCTCATTTAGTGATTGAAAGATTTTTTTTGGAAGGATTAATTTTTTTTAGTTCTTTCTACATTATCAACATTAATCCTTTGTTGGAGGCAAAGCTTGCAAACATACTCTCCCATCCTGTCTGTTGTCTCTTCACTCTGGTGATCTTTCCCTTTGCTGTGCGAACACTTTAAAGTTTTCCATTACCCTGTGATAAATTATTCTTAATAATATTTAATCTGTCAGAGGTGTGTGTGTGTGTGTGTGTGTGTGTGTGTGTGTGTCCATGTATATGATGTAAAAGTAAAAAGGGAAGGAAAGGAGAGCAGGGGGTTAGCATGGTCAAAGCACCTGAGTGGGGATGTTGTTATGAACCCTCCACATTTTACAATCAATGTGCTAATGACAAATGCTCTGGCTGGTGAGAATAAAAGTGAATGCATTATTTCTATTATTAGTCCTCAGTGAAGAGAATGGGGCAGAGTGAAATTAAATATTCTACTCTCTGAAGACCTGGGATTGCACACTAGGAATTCTAACTCCAGCCCATAAATTTAGTTGTAATCTGAGAAACATGTGTTAGCAGTATTATGCCTTCCCCCTAGTGGCCTGTCTGAGAACTGACTAGCCCTGGCCAGTCCAGGAAGCTAGACACCCTTGTTCTTCCTGGTCAGGGAAAAAGGCAGCTGGTATACATGCACTGTCCCCTCTCTGCTCATTCAGGGCCTGTCGGTGAGGGGTAGGAAAGTGGTGCATGGTCTCACGGCACCCAAGGCTCACCATCTGAACCTGTGGCCCCCCTCTCAGCCTCTGAGACTCCCCTTTCTCACCTTCGCTTCATCCCTTCCCTTTCCTGGTGGGTTAGACAATCTGGCTCTGGAAGCAGTTTGCTGCATTGCCCAAGATCTGAAGTTAGGTTTTTCCTGCATTTTTTTCATGGCCACCCAAATAGGCAGGTGCTATCCTTATTCTCAGGCTTCAGTAGTGTAGAACCATAGGCCTAGCATGCTTACTTATGGCTGGCCATCAGCCAGGTCTTGGAACTTTTCTGCCTCCGAAGGCAGGACTTGGAACCTCCTGGATTCAAAAAGTGTGGTGATAGTGTTAACTGTCAACTCAAAAGAATTTACAACCATCCAGTCTAGTCGTGCCTGTATGGGGTTGTCTTGGTTGTTAATTGAAGTGAGAGGAACCCCTTGCTATGGCTGGCACCATTCTTTGGCCTACATGAAAAGGCTAGCCAAGCACCAGCATGTAATGTGACAGGGTACTGCTTCTGTGACTTCCCATCATGGTGGAAGATCACTGTGAAGCTTGAGCCTAAATAAACCCTTTCTCCCTTAAGTTATATTTGTCAGGATATTTTATCACAACAACAGGAAGAGTAGCTAAGATGCACGTTATCTTGGCCTTCTACCTGTCCCTAGGCAGACCCCAAAGGGAATCTTATACACAGGGGAAATGGCTTTGGAGTTTATTTCTCACACAAGAGAGGAGAGTCAGGTGCAGAGGCACAACTAATCAGGGTTCAGGGTCAGGGCTCTGTGTGGCTTTTCCCCCAGCACCTGTTTAAAATGTGGTTGACACATCTTACTAGAATGCCACTTGTCTTGATGTATCCAGCACCAGCTTCAGATATTCCAAAGAGTTGTCAGAACTGTAAGTCATGCCCACTGTATAAACTGAAAGGCCATTTAGTGTCCTACCCCTTCTCAAGCACATGCCTTTGGCTGGTTCTTACAGACGGCTGCTTCAAGAAGAAGCCCCCTATAATACGGTAGAGCTGAATTTCCAGGAGCCTGGCTTCAGTGAGGTTGATCCACGCCCTGGTTCTGTGGCTCCATGATTTTATATCTGTTTTCAGTATTCTTCCCACAGAATGTTCAACACTGAAGAAAGAGGTGAGATTGGGGAATTCTGGAATGGGTTTAAGGGGGGGAAAACTTACTTTTAATAAGCCAGTTGATGAAAGAGGCTGGGAAGGGTTTGTCCTGGAAAAACAAAAATTCACAATAAGTATGTACTTACTACATGCCAACCTCTGTGTTCCATGTAACCCTGACACCAACTTGGCAGCACGGGGATAGCAGACAGGGAAAGGAGGCTTGAAGATGAGAATGATTTTCCCAGGTCAAACAGTGAACAATCACAACACTGTTCCTAAATTCTGAACTCCAGACTCTGACCTTGGATAGCTGAGGGCTGAGAGGAAGTGAACTTTTGGCCCCAAGATCCCACCTTGTGGAATAATCTAAGAACTTCCCCAAGTTCCCAGCCTGGAAAGAGCTAGGGTAGGGAGGATATAGTCAAGGCCACCAGGACAGATGCCCCAGCACCCTGAAGGCTCTGTGTACAAAGTGCCAAGAAATAAATTTGATTGGTTGTTTAAATATTTTTTAAATCAATGGTAAAACAGAATAAGCCAATCGTTTCCTGAGATCCTACTGTGAAAATAATATTCACAGTACTGAACACTATCAAATCAAGTACGTGTTATTTAATGGACCAGTAAGACATTATAAAACTTGCCAGTTAAACTATGCTATCCCATTGAATAGAAGAGACCAACTCCAGGTAGGCTATGACATAGGGAAACATGTATCCTGGAAGAGACATTCGAGATAACTATGTGTGACTATGAAAATCACCCTACCTGACACAAGAAAACTGGGTCCAGAGGCGAGGGCATGGTGCTCATGGCTGCACAGTCATTCAAAATCAAAGTTCATATCCAAGCCAAAGAGATCTCAGGTGGGGAGACCTAGCTCCTCTGAGTCCTCAAAAGGAACTGGCTGTTCATACCTTAAAGTCCATGTGATAAGAGCGTTCATACAACATGGGCTGTGGGGTACTGGGCAAGTTGTTGTCCCCTAACATCCCGAGTGAGGCAATATCTGATGGAAAGAGAAACAAAACAATGAAAAGCACATAGAAGACAGGATGCATTTCAACTGATGGAAACAGAGGCTCATAAAACTCCCTTGTTCATTCCTGTCACAAGCAGGTGTGTCTAGAAGCGACATTATTCCCCAACTATTAAGTATAGAGTGAAGACACAGAATCCCACCATCATCCAGTAAGGGTAGTTAGTGCTCTCAGCCTACAAATGGTAACCTACCTCTCCTGCAGTAGACCTCTCCTTTTCCAGGCCCACCAGACTCCTTCCCTCCCTATTACAGTACTTGCCCTTTACCCATCTAAGTAGCTTACTTTTTCCCTTGACTTGATCATAGTCCATGTCACCTCCTCTTGTCTTTCTACACAGCTGCTAATAGACCCTTCTCTCCAGTCATCACTTATCCATCATCGATAAATCACACATTCACACTGCAACACTGTTTCTTTTTGTCCATCAATCCTTCCTTCCTCCTTTCCTCAAATTCTTCTGTTTTTCCTTTTTCCTCCATGCCCATTTGTCTATCTTTGTATCCCTCCATCACTCCTGACTTCTACTATCCACTTCAACCCCATCCTCTCCTCCTTCTAAGTGTCCATTACTCCTCCATCATCTCCCCATCATTTTCTCTCTCATTCCACATTTTTGCTTTCCCACTCACTCATGTCCACCACATCCCCTCCTTCCTTTTCCATTTCATAGACCAGTGGAGTTTATTTGTGGGGAGGTCTACTCTGTATCCAATCTGAACTGTGAGACAGATGGAAGGGCAAATGTAACCGAGTCTCCCTTCCGGAGCTCCAGGCTTCTAGAAGAGATAGCCAGGATATAAACCTTTCACACAATGCAGTGAGTAGTGGGGGAAGCACCCAAGGGCTGCAGGGTCCTGAGGAGGAGGCTCTGCTGGGAGAGAGCTTTAAAGGCTTTGAGATGAACCAAACATTGTGATTATACTGGAAGATGAAGGAATATTTCAAGCATAGCTAGCTGGAGTGAGAAATCCTGCAGAGCTCAGCCATTGTGTCACCAAACCTTGTGGAGTATATGGAGGTGACTTAGGTACTCCACTAAAGGAGGACGAGAACACTGGGGACTTAGCTTCAGGAAATACCTTGACAACATGCCCTGAGGTCTGCAATTGATCCTCCCAGGAGATGAAGGATCTGAGTTGTGACTCAATAGGGTCTCTCTGGCAGCTGTGTAGGAGTAGGTATGGTGGCTACTGCAGCAGTTGATACAACTGCAGCAGTGTACAGGCAACAGCTCTACTTACTTTTCAGAATTGTCAACTGTTGGTTGATGATGTAGAACCAGAATCGGACCACTGGGCACAACTGCAATACAAAGGATCAGAGGCCATGCTAAGACAGTACCTGTACCTACCTGACCAGTATATACATGCTGAATCCTTCATAATCTAAGAAATGTGGCAGGTCAAGTCTTTCACATAAGATGGAGAAAGTCTATCATAAACATATCACAATCTCCCTCTATCATAGGCCTAAACTGCCTGCTACTGTCATCCCTCAACCACTGTCTCTTTCTCTGTCCCTTCTTCAGAAGCAGGGGCCTTGATAAAGGACAGGAAAGAGACTCTGCACAGCTCAAGGATGAAGCTGTCCTCTGCCCACATAGGCTAGTCCTCTGACCCCCTAGCCACAGAGGTTTCTCCACAGCTCATGTGCAGGGTCTGCCAGGGCCATGTTGTCAGACTTACTATATTGGGCAAAGAAATGTTCAAGGACCATTTCATCATCGATTCCATCATTTTGGAGAATGTGCTGAGGAAGGGAAAAGGAATCATTGGCAATGATCATCACCACTAAGGGCCTTGAAGTACTCTGCTATACAATCTGAATAATGGTTATGTCTCTGTCGTTAAATCAGCAGTTCTCAACCTGCATGCTGTGACCCCTTTAGCAGTTGAACAATAGTTTCAGGGGGTTGCATATCAGATATCCTGCATATCAGGTATTTACGTTATGATTCATAACAGTGGCAAAATTATAGCTATGAAGTAGTAATAATAATAATTTTATGGTTGGGGGTCATCACAACATGAGGAACTGTATTAAAGGGTCAAAGCATTAGGAAAGTTGAAAACCACTATGTTGTATCAAGTAAGTTTGCATTTTTCAGGACCCTCCCCCTCCAATGAACCTAGCTTAGACCTCTCAGGTAGACCACTAATGTCTTTTAACATGTCATTTTCTACTCTTTCTTTAATCTACTCCTGAATCCATCCATGCTCATCCATCCATGCACGTATGCACTCACTTTCTTTCCTTCCATCCATCTATCCATCCACTTCTCATCAAACCAGCTTTCCATTCATTCTCCATTTATTTTCACTCACATTATCTCCCATGGTCTTGTTCCCCAGTGTATCTCCAGGAGCAACAGTATGTATTAGCTCAATATGTGCTGGACAAATGAATGATGAATGTAAGGCAACTTCTTCCCTAAAGAGCTCATACAGGCACATCAGGAGATGTCAGGCCAGCATGAAATGTGATGCTACAAAGCTCCTACCCAGGATCTTTCCATGAGAGTTTGGAAACAGGAGCACCCAATATCCTCCACAAGTGGGTGCTGCCATGAAGGTCTGTGCTTCTGTCCTGAAAGTATCCCCATCTGCTTGGGATTTCAAGCTCTTTAAGACAGAAGCTTGACTAGAAGGAGGGCATTAGAAATAGGGAACACTGGTGGCATAGTTTTCTGTCATCTTGATCAGATCTCAAGGAGACTGGGGACTACTCTGTGCACAGCATCATCCCATGCCCAGTTTGGTGGTGCCCAGTTCTCCTGGGTTTGTACCTACCCTGTATTCACTTGGATCCCAGTGGATACTGCCTGGCAGCTCTTCACAGAAAATGAGAGTTGGCCGGGCTCAATCTGGTGCAAATCCAAGGGCACCACAATGTTCACGTCTACTGTGGAGCCATTGAGAAATGAAAGCATCCTGGGTGCATGGGAAAGGGCTGTTAGAAGCTGCATGCATTCATGCCTGTGAACATTCTAAAGGTTTCACTATAATTTGTAAATAGGTGTAGGTACTTGTGGGTGAGAGGTAACTGATACACATACATCAAAAAGTATTCCTGATTTTCTAGATATACTCATAATTTGTTTTATATATATGCATGTATATATAAAGTCAATAAAATAGTGTATTGGAATGTGTGATGCTTATTCACAGCTCAAGGCTCAAAGATAAAAAGTGATAGTGATAGGTTGACCTCTGCCTGCCCTGTCCACCCGTAGTGTTGCTGAATTCATGAATATCACCAGTATTAGTATCTCCTTCTAGAGTTATAGTATGCCCACTACCACCCATGTGCAGTGTGTGTGTGTGTGTGTGTGTGTGTGTGTGTGTGTGTGTGTGATGGTATATGCCTGAAGCTCATCTATTTGGATAGGCTCACCAGCCAGTGAGCTTCAGGGATCCCTCTGTCCTCACCAACACTGGCATGACAGGCACAGATCCTGAACCAGATCTGAATTCACATTGTCAAACTTATATCACAGGCACTTTTCCAACTGAGCTCTCTCCCTGTCTTCATGTGTAATCTTATTGAATTTCTCTGAGATTCTGCCAACTGTTGGGTAAAATGGATGTAATAACTCCTTCCCTTAGAAGCCTACAATAGGGACTGAGAAGAGCCCTCAAAGGAAATTGCTAGACTGTGTGAAGTACTCAAGAATGGTAGATACATTTTATCACCGTTGCCAGGTCTCTGTAAGGTAATTTAGTAATATTTATCAAAGGCTATACATTACACGGTGGTGATATATCTCAGTAACCAAATGACTGACTGCCTGGTACATGTGAGATCCTGTATTTAACACCCAGCACAACAAATAAATCAATAGCAAGTTATGAGTTGTACTCGTGGACTTTCTAATAATCAGAGAATTGGCAGATTTGTTATTTGTATCAATCACCAATCATGGGGTAGTTTAAAAGAGTGACATAGTGAACAATCCTGATGTTCGGTTCACAAGTACCATGCTCACAAGTACCTTGGTGTATATGTGGCATGGAGCATGTATTACCTTCAGGATGGTTGTGGGAAAAGAACTGAAAAAGACACCAACTGAGATCTTAAAGACAACTCACTACCTCTCTGCTGTAAGACTGGTAGCTGTTTTCTTTTGTATTTTAATTTTCTCCCCAAGTTTGTTTCAACACAGCCTCAGAATGTGGCAAAAAAGAAAAAAAATTTCCATTCCTGCCCTGCCATCACTGCCATCCTAAGAAACTGTATACTTATGCAGACAGTATCAAGATAAAGATCTTGGTTAAATGCTAGAAAAACAAAAGGCCATCTTGTCTGTTGAAAGAAAAAAATCACCAATAAAAAAATCACCAATAAAACTACTCGCTAGCTCTAGGAATTTCCTCTGCTCATTGTATTAGTTACTTCACATCACTATGGATCAAATATTCCAGGCTTCCAGAGCTCAATGACAGGCTGTGTGGTCTTTCAAGGCCTGATTCTAGTGTCACACTTCAGCCATCCAAGGCTCCTAAAGTCTCCACAGCACCCCAAAACAGCACCAGAGTTCAGAGAATGAGCCTGTGGAGGGTAGTTCAGATTCAAACCATAACATTCTTCATATTGCTCACCCTGAAAAGTTGATAGTCAACCTGGTCTGAAGTTTAAGTTCGAGACTGGATGAAGCAAAGACCTTCCATGACAACTGGACAATATCGAAGCGAGTGACATTAAGCCTACAGAAGAGGAAGAGTGAAGTAAAGCAGAAAAGCCAATTTGGTCTCTTTAGCTCTCTACCCAGGCTGTAGTGGCTTCCCTTCTTTCTGTCCTATGTCTGTTCCTCCTTAACCTTGATGTCTATTATGAATCCCATTTCTATAAATCCTAGACCAGGAAAGCATCAGCCAGTAACTGACTTTGTAGTTGATTAAAACAGTAAACGAAAAACACAGATACCGTATTGAAAGCCTCAGCTGGTAACTATGGGGTTCGCTTGGAACAAAGAGGTTCTTTTGCTCACTGGGGGACATATGATAACTAAGAGATAACTGCAATATGGTTTCCTGATGTGACTTATAATATAGCAGAGCTCATTCGAGCCCACGTAAACCCAAGGGATGGACCATGTTAGAAAAACACTAGGTAGTGACTGAGGCTTTGGAAGAGGAAGTGGATACTTCCCAGTACCAACTTCTTAAACAGAGTCAGACTGATGTCTTTTAGATACCTAGAACCTTCTCTGATCAATGCTTTAGAGAACTGTTTTATTATTAGAGAACTCAAACTCACCAGCTATTGAGATTCCCAGAACTCATGTTCTTCAGAACATCATTCATGCCAGAGAGACTCCCATGGCCACAAAGTCCACCCAAGGAGCCCTTGCAAACCAGGCCTTCCACAGCCTTGGTCCCTGCTGCCTCCAGGAGCTCGTTTTTGATACCAAACGATAGGCTGCCACCCAGGAGAAGCATCTGTAGCTCTTCTCTCTCCGTGACAAGATTCTGGTTGTTGAGAATCACAGTGCTCAACAATCCTTCCTGACTCAGGATGTCTTGGTTGAGAACAGGTGTTGACAGCTATTGGTTAAGGAGGTTGCCAGATCTCTTTATGGTGCCTTCGCATTAATTGTGCTGAACTGATGGAGGCTGCTGCATAATCCAGTGGAGTCCCCATGTGAACAAGGCCTTCAGGTGGTCCTTCCCCAGTGAGAACACAGCAGTTAGGGACACCAAGCCTTGATCTAAGGTAGTAGGTTACAGCTCTCTCCAGACAAAGGTCATAAGAAAGCATACTGAACTGCTTATATATTCAGTTCTCTTCCTCAAACAAACTGTAAGCCTGCCCACACTCCCTGATATTTAGATCAAGAACAATCTTGAATAATAACTTTACTTTTATCAGTACCTTCCAGACTCTGGCACATAGACAGGCCAGGCAAGATCACATAATATGGAATTTGATCACCTACTCTTGAAAACCTATTAAGAGTCAGAAAATACTTTTGTCTTATCATTTTGAAAGAAAGGACTCTCCCTTCAAAGCCAAATTATGGCTGCCTATGGCCATAATATTTTCTCTCTCCAAAATAATCTCCCACAACAGGGTTTTATCATGGCTGCTTATGGTGACAAGCCTGTAACTCTCCTTATAAAACTCATCCAAGGGACATTTCCTGTCAGCACCTTTCAATGAAGCTGCTTTAATTTCTAACACAAGGATGACCTCACCTTAGATTTCACCATAATCATTATGGAACCTGGAACCAGAGGGACCAGAGTCAAAAGATATCCTAAGCCCAAACTAACCATGACTACTAAATAGTCATGGTCAAGATTGGTCATAGCCATTGAATGAACTGAAACCCAGGTACAACTCTCATTAATCCTGTTCCAGACTGACTCAATCCCCAGAAAACCCAACTACAAACTGACCATCCCTTGACTCTCTGTCCAAACCTTTAGATGACCTAAAGCCACAGTGGATATTTAATGGTCCTGCTCCAAACTGAACAACCCTTCTAGAAAATTGATCCAACATCACCTTTACCACAACAACCAGCATGACCTATCACAGTTGGGCCACTTATTAAAACTTCTCAGACTGATCCACATCACCAGATAACCAAGTCCCATTTGTTGACCCTGCTCCAGATTAACCTGGGTCACCAGATGACTCAGCCCAGAGATGCCATCTCAGACCTTCATGAGAATCATAAGCAGAGCCACTGCCTGTAAGTTCATGACACCAACCACTGAAGGACTGGACTCTCTTGAGCACTTGTGGCTATAGTGACCAGGACTGCTTACACTCTTTTACTCAGCTGCCCAGAGGATACTTGGCTGGTGATGTCACTTGTGTCCAGGGAGTCTGAAGCATTCATCTTGAGTTGATCAAGTTCATCCATGATGTCCTGCGTGGCTTCAGAGACTTTGATAGATGAAGTAGCAGTTATAGAAGCTAGTTTTTCACTGTCATCTCCAAGATTAATGTATTCACCTTCACCATCATTTAGAAGTTCTGTGTTCAATGCATCACTGCCTTCACTTTTTATGTCTGCTGAGACAGAGACATATAGTCGAGCCCTGGGGTACAAGCTCCCACTGGGGTCAGGAAATTAGGTGTTCAACTCAGAGCCAGCTGTGGCCATACCCTGGGGCCAGGTTTCTTGCAAAAGGAAAACCTAGGTTTGGTGTTGCACCTGAGCCCAGAAGGCAATGAAAAGTCAGATACATGAGGACCACACTGGGCATCTATAGTAAAGTGAGGGAGTAACTAATTTGGTTGCTCATACCTTTCTTGATCTTGATTTACACACACACACACACACACACACACACACACACACACACACACACAGGTGCTAGAGCATGCAGGCACGCATGTACACACACACAATGTATTCTTTTACTTCAGTGCTGGGTATGAATCCCAGGGATTTGTGACTGCTGGGCAAGCACTGAGGTATATCTCCTACTTCTAGATCCTCACTTTAGCAACCTAGGAGGCCCAGGGGATGTCTGAACTTAAGAGATAGATAGGACAGATTCTCTCCCCTTTTATAAATATTTTTCCTAACTATATATTTTTTCTAGCAGATAAAGGTTCTATTCTTTACATCAAAATTAGACCTAAGACAAAAGTCTGTAACAGGAGTGTGAATCCAGGTGAGAACTCCTCGGAGATAATAAGACCAGGCTGTAGACCTGAAGGTAGGAGTTGTTTGCAAAGGGTTGGTCATAAGACCTGGAACTGTAACTCTGTGTTGTATTCTCCCCAAGCATCTTCTTAAGCTCTTGCTTGTGTTCTTGTATCAGACACTTAAGAACTGCTTTTGTTGAAAAGCATGGATGCCTCACTTGAGCCTACAGGACAGAAGCCTGACCTGGCATCTGGGCTTTTGACTTTGGTTTAGACACCTGCTTTCTGCCTCCTGGACATATCAATCATCTGTCCTCCTAATTTAGCTCTTTTCCCTGCAAGGTTGTAAGCACAGGGATAGATCATTGTCTTAAACAGACAAGACATCTGGATTCCAGGAAGAGCAAGCCTCAAAAGACAGACAAACCCCCTGCAGATGAGAACAACGTTTTGTGAGTGGGAGGTCACACACAGAACAGAAGTGATGTCTTGTGAGAACCAGATGACTCTCCCAGAGGAATGACACCAGTAACAACTCCAGAACACCCTGGAGAATCAGGATGGAGACAATAACCAACTAGACTACGCCTTGACCCTGAGTCTTCATCATACAGACCTCTTGCTCCTTGCCCCAGCCCTACTCTACTGAACTCTAAAGTTGGAGCCCTAAAAATGAATTTGGGGGATCATTAAACCCCTTTATTTGTTCCTTTTGAAATGTATCGATTAAATCCCCTCTTTCTTCTTTGTTCACCATTGTTCATGTCTTTAATGAGCACATTGTGGCAGGTGGGAGAACTTAGAATCTTGGGACTGCCAGAGCTGAGGCTTTTGTTCTTTAGGGCAAAGTTTCATGAGACTTAGACTATTAGAGTTGAAGGCCAAAAAGACCTACCTGGAAGTGGGTGTAAAAATGGAAGACTATGCTGAGACAATCAGTAATGGGAAGAAAGTCGTTTACATTAGATAAGTGATCTGGATGATAAGATATGGTCCAAACATGACAAGATGTCTCTAAGAGAGGGTACAGTACCTCCAGAAGCTTGCAGAGACACTGAAAGATCTTGTTATTCTGATGAGTCAGATACAAGGGGAAATGTCAGTTAAACCCTTTGGGGGTTTCCTTGGACAGAACTTCTAAGAAGGATGAGGGGGCTTACCTAATCCATGGCTGAAATCTTCTGATGAAACGTGGCTCTGGTTAAACAGGCAGCCAAGGAAGAAGAATATCCACAAGAATCTCGTGTTCATTGCAAACACCTGTGGAGACAACAGTCGATGAATTAGGTAACACTGATCAGTGTGACCCCAGAGTCCTGAGGTCTTGGGCAATTCTCACCATCACTATCTATGTGGATGAGCCAAGCCTCAGTTTCCCTGTCTGTAAAAACGGCAGCTTCCTACTTTCTTTCCATGACTGTTCCTGGCACTGGGTGTGGAGGGAGACTTTATTAGGCAGTGAGCTCCTCTGCACAATAGTTAAAACTGGGAAGATTTTCCCCCCTCAACTTTATTATATGACAGTTTATCATGTCCTTTTAAGACAGAATTCAGGGAAGAAATGAAGCGTAGGAGGCTGGCCTAACCAACGTCACACAGCTTGTGAGTGAGTGTCAAAGTAAAACTCCAAATCTGGGTAAGCTGGGCCTAAAACCCAACTATGTTATAACAGGTGATTTGGCAGAAGTGGATGGGCACAGACTACCATTTACTGAGGACCTTATTTGCACTGGTTCTCATGCTAAGTTCCTTTTATTCACTACTTAGCAGCATTAAATCCTAACAGCCATAAGACCAAGCAAAATGACTTGGCCAGGGTCCCTCATTGGCTAATGATAGAGCTAGGACACAAAAGATGTTATTGAATTCATTCATAGCTTCTTGGGCCAGAGGGTGAGGAGGGATACTGAAGTAGGTTGAGCTTTTCAGAGACGGTCACCTGGTAGTCATCTTCTCCTTTGTGTGTGCTTACAGCATCACTGATGCTTCTTCCTCCAAGAGCCAGATGCTCTGTTCCCTACTCCTAAGAGAGGTGGGGGTTGTTGATTGTCTCAAAGAATGGAGCACATATAAATTACATTGTGATTCTGTGGCTATGCCATTAGAAAAACATGGCTTCTGTTCTCTCCTTTTTCTTCTCCTTCCCTCCTTGCCCTTCAAACTCCACATAGTGAGGAAGTAGAGGCCATGAGGAAAGAGCATTGGCCATGATAAAATTAAATTAAGGAGATGGCAAGCTGCCCACATAAAGAAAGGGAAGCATTAAGGTGTTACGGGATTTCCCGCCCAGTTCCACAGTCACCTTGCCCCAAATGAACACAGAGATGCTATGTTAATTATGAAACTGTTGGCTGGTGGCTCAGACTTCTTATTGGCTAGCTCTGTCTTAATTATTAACCCATAACTACTAATCTATCTATTTCTACATGGTCTTATCTTACCAGAGAACACCTGATTCATGTCCTCTCTTCCCAGGTTCACATGACGACTCCTCTCTGCCTACCCTTCCCAGAATTCTCCTCATCTTCTAGCCCCACCTATCTTCCTGCCTGGCCAATCAGTGTTTTATTCATCAGCCAATAAGAGAAACATATACAGAATAACATCTCCCATCATTAGGGCATACCCTTACTGTTGCCAGATGAGGAAAGGGACCATTCTGCTCTCATTTTGCATTTTCAAGAGAAGCAGGGGCTTATATTCTAGTGTAAAAAATGGAGTTGCTTATACAAGCTTATACAAGCTTATACAAGCAACTTTTGACAAGGTCCTTTTGACAAGGTTGGTTTGATCAAAGCTGTGTCTGCAGCCTCTGAAGCAAGGTCTAGTTTAAAGCTCTAAGAACAAGAGGAGGGACTGGAACTCTTGAGTTTAATATGCTGGCAACTTGTTCAACTTTTAAAATTAGTTAAAATTCTTTGTAAGACACACATGACTTACACTCATCTGTCCTGGGCCTACCACCTTGACTGTATTAATCCTGTGAGGGACTGAGCCAGATGAAGGAAGAGGTAGCCTCAGTGATCCTGGAGGGGGAGAGAAGAGAGCAGATTTCACCCACCTGGGCAGGAGGAGCATGAGCATGGAACAGTGGGGTTAGACATGCATCCAATACAATTCAGAAGGTCCTGAACATGTGGTCTTGGCAGGGATGATGGCAAATGCTGGGAAGAAGGGGCTATGAAGCACCTCAGGCCCAAAATGCCAAGGAAGCTGAGGGGCAAACGCATGGCAAGTACCCCATTAGTCTCTTTTACAGACTAGGCGAGTGGATATAGCAAAGCAAAGACACGGCCAAGAGGACATATTTGGTGCCACGGTGGCCCCTGTAACCGGCACTTAGATACTGCTTTTGCTAAAATGCTTCATCATTCACTTGGGCTCACAAGTTACTTTGGATTTAAGAGGAAAGTCTTAGGGAATAGTCCACCTGCTGGGTAAGGGCAATTATCTGTAAAGATAAGCCCATACCCTGGAGCAGAAATTATCATCTTGTGAGAACCAGCCAGATCACTTCAAGTGGTGGCAGATAAACTTTGACCAGATCAGCTGTCAGAACAAGAGCTGAGACAATGGTCAACCAGACCACATCTTGACCAGGACTGCTCAGCTGTGCATACATACCCCTTGCCTCATGCCCCATGCCATAGTTAGCATTAACTGTCAACTTGATAAAGTCTAGAATCACCTGGGGCGTGAAATCTAAGTTGAATAATTGTCTTTATCGGATTAGCCTGTGGGAATGTCTCTGGGACAGGTGTCTTGATTATCAATTGATGCAGAAGGCCTAGCCCACTCTACTTGGCACCATCCATAGGCTACATAAGGAGGTTAGTGAGCAAGCCAGCAAACAGTATTTCTCCATCAGTACTTCCTGCCCAGAGTTCTCTCAATGATGTATTGTGAGCTAACAGTATAAGCCAAGTAAATCCCTTTCTTTCTAAGTTGTTTTGATCACAGTTTTTTAACAGCACAAAAAAACACCACTTCAATTCTTCCTTTACTTAAATCTAAAGCCCAGGTCAGTATACCTAGAAGACTTGGGGGGTCACTATACTCCTGTTTTTCTTTTTCTTTTCTTTTTTTTTTTTTTTTTTGTTTGTTTGTTTTGGTTTGTTTTGGTTTTTTTTTTTTTTTTTTTTTGGTTTTTTTAAGACAGGGTTTTAAGGTGTTTCTCTGTGTAACAGCTCTGGCTGTCCTGGAAATTGCTCTGTAGATCAGGCTAGCCTCCTAGTGCTAGGATTAAAGGCATGTGTCACCTTCTTCTCAATGAACCTGTAATGATTAAATATCTTCTGCTCTATACCAGCACTTATCTCTTGACTTGCTGTACACACAGCCCACTTAGTTCTCATGGCTGCTGGATTCCACATTTTTGTTCTGTAAGTGTGGCTACAGACTTTTGTGAGCCAAGCCAGGGGAAAAGACTTCTTTGGGGCTTTAGCCAGTCAGCAAGTTGACCCCAGATGGGAAGATTTCTTAGATGTTCATAGCCTTGGTCCTCTGTTTAAACTTCAGTGTCACTTCAGGACCCCAAACACAGACTGACAGTCCCATAGAGCTTCTAGCATCAGCTTATTTGGGAGGATGTTCCTTACCTTTTCATTTCTTAACTGCATTCCACCATGTCCGGTGGGAAGAGACATGAGTGCTTGAACTCTAAACCTTGGTCAGAACCTTGGTAAATTCTCTTGATCTGTACACCTCAGCCCTGTTCTCCCCACTCTGTATCATCTTTGGAGGGCTGAAAAGGGCTCAGCAGTTAAGAGCACATATTTCTCTAGCAGAAGATCGGAGTTCAGTTCCCAATGCCCACATCAGGGCATTCAGAACTGCTCCAGGATATGTGGCATCCTTTCTTGGCCTCAAGGGCACTTTACTCCCATGAATAAAACCACACTCTGACATACACCTCCCTTATCATTTTTGAGGCTCCTTTGGTTCTTTATGAACAAACTTTAATTCTGTCATTTGTCTGACAAGAAGGCGGTTTCCTTTCTTGGGGACAGGGGGACTCTTTGACTCATTGGTGTTCTTTTGAACTATTTGGGGACCTGCCAGTGTGACAGGGAAGCCTGAATTCTGTAATTTGTGTTGGGAACTATCGGGAAAGGATTTAAAGCACATAAAGAAACAACGGTGTTTGATTACTCTGTTGTGGTTTGAGTAACTGGAACCATCATGTTGGAAATTAAGAGATTGTAAAGAAACATTCGTGTCTTAAAATCTGACTATCAGAGCATTGAGTCAATGAACTCCAAAGAAATGGAAATTCCCCCCCAAAAAGGACTTATTCTGGGAGAAGGAAAAGGTGCCACCAGAAGAGGAACTTATCTCCTGAAAAGAGAGGCTAACAACTCCTCAGACTTCCTTACAGGATGAGACTAAAGCCCAGTGTGGGTACCACACCTTGGCCAATACTGCTTGGATGTGCATATCCTTGACTCTCTATTTAAAGTTTAATCTCACTTTAGGGCCCCAAATATTGACTGAGGTGTGGATGGTGACTAGATAGATCCCTTTGTCCATCTTCCCAATGTGATCTCATGAATAAATTTATTTTTTCCTGCTTTCCACTATTAATTTGACTCTTTTAACTGTCCTACTGCAAACAAATAGCCAAAACTGGCTTGGGGCGTAGTCTGTGACTCCCAAGAGGTGCTGGAGGACCAACTTGTGGCACTCCAGGAAGGAATTTCCATTACACAGCCATGTTCTAAAGCACTTCACTAGAATCAATTCCTACCTCAGCTACCAAGATGAGCATCTAACTCAAGAGAACATGATAGAAATCTTCACCTCCTCCTAGAATTCTTTAAAAATAACTGAGTAGCAAACATATGGCTGCTTAGTTTTTACCTATTTTTAACTTTTTTGTCATGCCTAATCAAAGCATGTATATATGGATAAATTAACATAAATATTTTGGATGTCGTTGTGTGTGTTCCTCATAGTGTTAATATACAGGGGCCATTTCCTCTACATGTTTGTCCATTCCCTTCCACTTCTGAGTCTGCCTGTTACTCAAGGTCTTAACCACTCCTCACTATGGAAATTCCTCTGTTAGCATGGGGCTAAAGGATAAAGAATAAAACTAATCATTTTAAAGCCAAGTTGATGTTGACTACTTATAGGCTTAAGACAGGCATCTTCAAATTTGCCTGTGCAGGTGGGTGACCTTAACATGTCCCATTCCATCATAAATTTCATCTGGGTTCAGTTCTGCTTTGCAATGTATTGGGGATTATTAACAAATTTGTTTTTTCAAATCACTAATTCCTAGAGAACTGGATTCTAAGATTGTTTTGTTCTGGGTCTTCCCTGACTAAAATTATTCAGGTAAAATACAAATGAGCAGAGCTGGCAATATGGCTCAGTGTTAAGAGCACTGGCTGCTCTTCCAGAATGCCAGGATTTGGTTCCCAGCACCCACATTGTGGCTTCCAACTATCTATAACTACAGTTCCAGGGGATCTAACACCCTTTGCTGGCTTCTGTAGGCACTATACATGTGTGGTACACATGTAAACACACAGAGACAAAACACCGGTACACATGGAATAAAATAAAAATTTTAAAATATAATTAACATATTTAGAAAATATGAAAAATTAAGGTATGTTGGTGAGAAAACTATAAAAAAGTATTAATAAAATTTTCTAAATTCAATTGTTATAAAGGTATTTATTTCAAAATGAATTTAAGTTTTCTAAGGTCAAGATTCAATGCATTGGTGCAATCCTGGGGGAGGTAATTTTCTGTGTCTAAAGTAACAAGGAGCTCTCAAGAATATTGTTTTGTTCTTAGTAACATTTGAAAAAAAATTGACTTGGAGGACAAAGGTTTACACTTTATCAAGATGATTGTGGTTTTTCTGACTTCATCAATTTTGAAGAGCTCAGGAAATTGAGTCTTAAAAAAGTGAAGGGCCACTTAAGTGTCTGTTTATATCAGTATTTCAAACCACCTTGTCAGCAATTACTCAGAAATTTTTAATATAACCAATGCCATATGTATGCATTACTGAAAGTGCATAGCACTGTATGACTAAACTTTGTTCAAGTCTTCTGCAAAAGTTTATGGAATGGAAAGCATGTCAGTTACGTATCCACAAAGGAGCCAACAAATGCTCATTATTTGCAGTATTCATGGCATCAGACCTTTCAATACATGAAATTACAAGAAAGAGGGAATGAAGGGAGGAAAGGGTGGAGGAAGGGAGGAAAGAGACAAAGATCACTTGTGACCCCTTGAGAAACAGGAGATTGGTCATCTCTACCACACCGTCAAGGTTTTCATGACCACATCTTGTTAGCTCAAAGACACATTTTTCCTTACTTCACTCTCAAGTGGGATTGTATCTCACAAATGCATGCACACATAGGAGCATAGCTGCTATGCAGCTGTGACATTCCAGTCCCCTCTGGAGGACCTTGCCGATGAAGTAGATGGAAACAATGGCTCCTGTAAAGTGGACAGACAAATGGAACTCATACAGCTGTTATTATTGTTGTTAAAGACCCAGCTTAGTATTGCCTCATCAACAGCTCTTGGCTCCTGCCTCAGCTTTAGCCTCTCACTGGAGCCTGAGCTCAGTTCTGCAAATGACTTTGGGCATCTGGCACTTTTGTTGAGGTAGCAAGAAGCAGCCCTGCTCCCACGGGCCCACTGAACAACAACAGTGTTGACAAGTACACCATTTAAATGTCAGGCGTGTGCTGGCACTAGGCTCACATCAGGCTTTGTCCCCTCATTTCCAGGAGAACTCTGTCTTCAGTCTGTTCAACAGAGCTAGTCTGGCATACAGAGTCATTATTTTTGACTGTCAGAGAAGGAAAGTTGGTCCCAACAATATCAGGTTCCAGCAATTCCAGGGAAATATGTGTCTGTGCTCTGAAATGTCTGCACAGAGATAAGTGAGATGGGCACAAGAGTCTTGGGCTAATCAGATTTTGTCTCCCTCAGTTATGGTGCCAGATGCTTTGATGGGCATAGTATATAAAAGGCAAGAGTCCCCATCTTAGGCACCAGGGTGATGTGGAAGGGTAGGGACAGAGGCAGGACGGACCCCAGTACTCAACTCCTCACCTAGATAGTGTCCTTGCCTTGGGGTACAGGGACCTTACCTGGGTTTCAGCTCTGGCCACCCAGATCTCATGGGTCTTCTGCACCTGCCTCCAGAGTGACAAGAGAGAGACGCAGGGCATTTAAGTAGCAGGTGGACCAATCCAAGGGACTGGCCAAGTATGGGGAGAGGAAGGGGTGTCAGAGTACTAGACGCCTGAGCAGGCTGTTGGAAAATGGGCCACTTCTGCTAATACAGAACAGAGGTGAGGCAGGTAGGGCTGTGCCTTGGGGACCTGAGGAGAATGAGACCATAAGTCATGCATATCAGTGACTTGGGCAGGAGTGTGACTTCCCGAAACTACAAAACTATATGCATGCTTGAATGAGTCTGTGTGCCCAAAGGCGGATAAATGCCTGTGTGTCTATGTAGGGGGTGGGGGAGGGGGTGGGTGTCTCTGCTCTATTTGAACACAGCACTGAAGAAGGTGTTAAGGACTTGAAGATGGGTCTTCCTGTCATCTCTCATTTTACTTCAGTGTGGCTTTCCCTGTGCCTATCCTGGGAGTGAGAGAAATGTTAGAGCAAGAAGAGGCAGCAGCCCAGAGAGCTGCAGGGTCACCCAGTGAGGGTCCGAGGTCCAGATGGACATTCCCAGCTTAACCTGTTTATTCCTTCAAAACATTCCAGCCTCAATACTTCACATTGCTAAGGACCTGGAATTAATCACAAGGTATAAGACCAGGAAGACTGGATGGGCAGGCCTCTGGATGCCCATGGGCCTATCTCACCATTTAATTTTCACAAGAAAGAAAAGCATTGCCACCAGAGTGGGTGGCACCCAGCCGAAGAGATATGAGATATGTATATGGTATGTAAGTATGTATATGTGTGTATATGTACACACATACATATAAGCATGTACAGAGGGAGACTTCTTAAGATAGGTTTGGCGACACTACTAAAACCTAGCACCCTGGAAGCAGAGACAGGAGTATTGAGAATTTAAAGCCAGCCTGAGCTACATAGAAAGACCTTAGGAAGGAATCAATGAAAGGAAGAGGGGGGAGAGGAAATGGAGAGAGAATTACATATCTTGATTACATTTTTCTTAATCTCCATTGTCCTTAGGATACTCTGTATCTAAACAGTCTTTGGGCCAGTGAGATGGCTCAGTGGGTAAGGGCGCTTGCCACCGAGCCTGGCTACATGAGTTCAATCCCCAGAACCCACATATTGGAAGAAGGGGACCTATTCTGTAAGTCATCCTTTGATCCACATGAGTGCCATAGCACATGGGCTTCTGAACACACATAGTAAGATAAATTTGAAAATGTAAAATTACCACAATCTCTTAGATTATTAGTGTTATCTTTAGAAGCACATATAATAAATTAATAAAATTTTTAATAATACTTAAGCATGAAGGAATCTGCAGGAGCTCTTCTCCACATCCATTACTTTATCTGTGAATTAATTTACTTATTGCTAGATGGAGTGGGACCTCAGCTCCCATCATAGACCTGACTGTCATTATTAATATTATAAATGTTCTAAAAAATATTCATCTGTTCAGCATGTTGGCAGGTGGGAACAGTGGTATTTGAGCAGAATTGCTCAACATGCTGAGCTGCTCCAGCATCTTCACCAGAAAGCACATGACGGGCTGTTATCAGGACCCTCTCTCAGCTACACATTAAGAGTGCCATAATCACAATGCTCCTCTTTGTTTGAAATCAAACTGGAAGCCACTTGGCAGGCCTTCTTAACTACAGAGGGCTACTAACAGTCCTTTGTTCAGATCCTGAATGCCAGTGTACCCTGACATGCACTTACATAGTGATAAGTGACAAGAAAGAACTCTGTAAAAGCAAAGTTAGCCACAGAACTTAGAACCCAGGCACATACCTTTAATCCCAGCAGCCAGAAGCTAGGAGGTGATGGTACGCACCTTTAATCCTAGGTCTCAGGATTAAGAGGTAGTGAGTTCAAGGCCACCCAGATCTACATAAGAGTGAAATGGTCTTAAAGAGAACTGTAGCTCATCTTTTAATGCCAACATTAAGGAAGTACATAGAACAGAAGCAAGGTCTCAGAGAGGCATTCATTCTCCAGCCACACTGAAGATAGGGGTATTCATTCTCCAGCCACACTGAGGAGAGGCAACAGTTTGAGACTTGGTGAAAAGCTCGTACATGGGTCAGCCCTTTCAGCCTGAGCTAGAGTTGAGAGCTAATGTCTAGATGCTTTGATTTTCTTATATTAAGCTTGAAGCTTGAACCCCAATATCTGTCTCTGGGTCATTTATAAATTTGTATTACAGGCTCCAAAGCAATACAGAGAAACACTGTCTTGAAAAAACCAAGAGAGAGTAAAGTAATAGAAAAGAATGGAAAACACACAAGGAGACTAGATCCTATATAGTGTCTTGTAAACTTTGAATTCTTTCAAATACAAATGTACAAAAAAAAAAAAAAAAAAAACACACAGTAGCTGCTGAGAGACATTGAATTGTGGAAACTCCTAAATTAAACCAACCTATATACTTTTTAAATTTTCTTAACTTCAAAATGGAAGTTAGATAACGTATTGCAATGGATGAGAGGTCATGCTTTTGTTTTCCCACAGGAAACGAAAGGCTGTGGAATCCTTCCAGAGTAACAGAGATCAGATTTGATCAGGGGAGATCTCCTTCTGAGTATCTTGGCTACAGGCATGTGGGAGGAAGCCAAAAAAGCTACATGACAGTTGACATGTAAGTTGATCCCTTGACATGGGGAAAGCTCTAAAATGAAATGAGACATGATAAATCTTGTTGGCTGTAGAGTCCTCATGAGTTATTATTATATCCCATCCATTTTTTTTAAGTTAAGTACTTCCAATATACAATGTCATAGAATAGACTTCTCCATCCTGAAGGGGAAGAACTGAAAGATGGTAAAAAAAAGATTGAACAAACCAAGACCGAACAGAACAAACACTGTGTCCTGTAGCCACATGTCCTACATTTGGGTCTCATAATAGAATCTTCTGGGATCAACAACCTTGGGAAGCCTAACCTTGTAGGTCTTGCACTGAAATATACTTAGCTTCTCTCTTGGATTGGCTCCATTCTGTGCCTGCAGCTTTATTTAGTGAGTGTCCCACATTTACAGCATCTTTATGTCTCTGTCTTAAAGTCTCTACTGAAACTAAGACTTCACCTTTACAATCACACAAAATGTAGTTTTTAACTAAATCTTTATCATTCTATTTGCCAACAAATGCTCAGGAATCAGATGCTGTGAAAACCTGCTAGCCACAGAGGCCCCAAGAAGCAACCAACTGGCCTTCCTCTGCTACCTAGCAAGAAAGCATCCTACTGCTGCCCCAAACCAAAAAAAAAAGAAAGACTGCCACATTCAAAGTTCCTCCCTACTACTTCCTGTATGTCTCTATATACATCTTCTTGACTCCCTCTGACACTCTAGGACCACTTTCTGTCAACTAGTTGGTGGCTCCATCTCCTGACACAAGGTTGATTTTATTTAATTAACATAATCTTGGGGTTCACAGTGTGATCAAATACCCCTCAACATTTCCCCCCTTTGTCTAAATAAAAAGGAAAGGTTGAAACTAACACAGTATAACTGTGTACAATAAGAGCAATTACCAGATAAAATTACTTTCACTATGTCCACTCAACTTGTATTTGGCAGCTTTGGAAAAACTACTCTGTTATGAGTTGGTTTTCCCTGCCAGTCTGGTCCCACCACCACACCAGCCCCAAATAACACATAGAGACACTGTATTTGATATAAAGCTGGTTGGCCAGTTACTAGTATTTCTTATTGGCTAGCTCTGTCTTAAATATTAACCCATTTCTATTAATCTAAGTATTTCCATGTGGTCTTATCTTACCAGAGAGAGGGGCCAGAATTCTTGACTCTCCTCCCTACTTCTTCCTCTCTCCTCTTCACCTCCTAATCCCACCCATCTTGCTTTCCTATTGACCAACAGTACTTTATTCATTAACCAATATGAGAAACATTTACAGAATGGCATCTCCCATCACTATTATCTATCCTATGTTGATGAGACCAAGGATTTGCACCTACATCTCTTTCTATCATAACTTGTATTACCAACTCAAATATAATTTTTTACATTAAAACATTTTCTTAGATAAACAACTAAAGCTTTTATATCCCTCAACCTTTATAAACTTTACATCACTTGTGAGTTTCTTATTTGAAGTTGGTAACAAAAAAATGTTAAAACAATAACTATCTAGTCTTCAAACCCATCTGAGACCTAAGAAAGATATATTACCTGAATAAACAGGAAGTGCAGAGCAAGCAACTTCCAATACTATAGAAATGACAGAGATAGTTTGATACCTAGACAGCCATCCAAAGATCCCCTGCAACATTGGAAAATCAGGCATCAGTCTACAGACCCAGAAAGTCTGACAGACTTTTCTGTGACATGGGGATTTTGAAGGACTTACCCACCTTGTCTTGGCAAAGTTTGGCAGTAGAATAATTTTGTGTTCTTCTTTTCCAATTTTGACAGTATACTGTCATTAGTCAGCACAATAACAATTTCTTTCCAAGTGACTAATATTTCTACATTTGAAGCAAACTTCATATGGAGATTCTTCAGTGTCCATCATATTCTATGGAGTAGATTGGTGCTGCCAGAAGCAGACTTATCTCACTGTTATTAAAAGCCTTATATGATTAAAACATCTGTAGATCTCTTAAGTATCTTAAGACCACCTATCTTTCTAAAATGTATCTCTATTTAACTTTGAAAATATACCCAACATGACTACATTTTGATTTATATAGGTGACTACTAGTCTGCATTCTTAATTATTCTGAACAGTTTGTAATAGTACCATTTAAAGACTAAAACTTTACATTACATTTTAAATGAGCTGCATAGGTACAATATCTATGTGAGAGTAGAAGCATATATAAAATATGTTGTAACAAAAAAAACCTTAAATTTGTATCACTATACAAAAATTCACACTAATGTAAAATATTTGAAACTAGTAGTTACTTTTTCATTTAAAATTAGATTTAGTAATCTACCCTTTTATCCCATCATTTCTGTATCTCCCCTTTTCTTTCATTTCATCCTCCACCACCACCCCCCTTATAAATATTAGATAGAATAGAAACAAGAACACAGGAAAGAAATTTCTAAATCTAACCTCCTTTGCATAGTTTTTACCCTGACCATGATCAATAACAACTTGCAACCAATGCTCTAAACAAGGACAAACATCCACCAAATGACCAAAACCACTTACCCCATCTATCAGGAATGTGGGTATCATGTTCTTAATATTACTTTCTGTTGTCTGGGGGCATTGGCCTCTTTAAAGATCCCTGAGAAAGTTGTAATAATGGACAAGTCTTGGGAAAGCTAGCTGTGTTATTTGCTGTCCAGTCTCTCTGTGGTGGGAAACTGCAGGGCTTAGCTGAAATACAATGTGAAGCTGTACCATTGCAGCTAACCATTTTGAAGTTGTTCTGAGCAGTTTCTAGTCCAAGGCTGATCTTTGTGTGGTGTTTGTCAGCTTTGTGACATTACTACAATCCAGGTGAATCCATTGTTTCAGATCCCTATCATCTTCTTAGAGCCCTCAAAGGTTACTATCAGGAATGGTTTCAGATGACTATAGAAAACTTAAACATATTAAATGTCAGAAACAGCAGATATCCAAAAAGTTAGAGGATCACAATCTGTTAAGTGCATCCAAAGTACACAAACTTAGTTCCTAGTTACCTGTTTCACACTCAAACCCAAAAACACATACGGGACACTAAATGAAGCTTATTTCTAGAATTGGCTAGTACTCTTTAACACAATACATATCCCAACAAAAGGCTTATGTATACATAATAATCTTAAGGATGTTAAGAAAAAATTTATACCTGAAAACGTTTTAAAGAGCCAAAATAAAGGAATCTCCCAGAGGGATCTGGGTGCAAAACAAACACCCAGCATTTGCTGCTAGTCCTGTCTTGCCCCTCCACCCTCTGGTAGAGAGAAGAGGGAGGGACCACAACTGTACCCACTGGAAGAAGAGATAGGAAGAAGACAGTATAAGAGCACATCCAACATCCAGGAAATAATCAATTGGGGGCTGAAATCAATAAAGTAGAAACAAAGAAAACAATACAAAGAATCAATGGAACAAAGAGTTGGTTCTTCAAGAAAATCAACAAGATAGACAAACCTTTATCCAAACTAACCAAAAAGTAGAAATATAAGATGCGAATTAGCAAAATCAGAAATGAAAAGGGGGACATAACAACGGACACTGAGGAAATCCAGAGAATCATCAGGTCATACTCCACAAAATTGAAAAATTTAAAGGAGATGAACAATTTTCTAGATAGACATGACTTACAAAATTAAATCAAGAACAGACAAGCAATTCAAATAGACCTATACCCCTAATGAAATAGAAGCAATCATCAAAAGTCTCCCAACCAAAAAAAAAAAAAAAAAAAAAAAAAAAAAAAAAAAGGCCCAGGTTCAGATGGCTTAAGTACAGAATTCTACCAGAAATTCAAGGAAGAGCTAATACAAATACTCCTCAAAGTATTCCACACGATAAAAACAGAAGATTCATTACCATACTCTTTATGACGCTACAATTACCTTGGTACCCAAACCACACAAAGACACAGCTAAAAAAGAGAACTACAGACCAATATCCCTCATGAACACTGATGGAAAAATACTCAATAAAATACTGGCAAATCAAATCCAGGAACACATCAGAAAAATCATCCACCATGACCAAGTAGGCTTCAACCAAGATTGGTTCAACATACAAAAATCTATCAATGTGATCCATCATATAAACAAACTGAAAAAGAAAACCACATGGTCATCTCACTAGATGCTGAAAAGGTCTTCTATAAAATCTAACACCCCTTCAAAATAAAGGTTTTGGAGAGATCAGGGATAACAGGAACATACCTAAACATAATAAAAGCAATATGCAGTAAACCAATAGTCAACATCAAACTAAATGGAGAGAAACTCAATGCTATTCCTCTAAAATCAGGTACAAGACAAGGTTGTTCACTCTATCCATATCTCTTCAATATTGCACTGGAAGTTCTAGCTAGAGCAATAAGACAACAAAAGGAGATCAAGGGAAAACAAATTGGAAAGAAAGAAGTCAAATTTTCACTATTTGCAGATGATATGATAGCTTACATAAGTTACCCGAAAAACTCTACCAGGGAACTCCTATAGCTGATAAACACCTTTAGCAAAGTGGCAGGATGCAAGATTAACTCAAAAACATCAGTAGCCCTATTATATACAGATGATAAAGGGGCTGAGAAAGAAATCAAAGAAACATCACCCTTTACAATAGCCACAAACAACATAAAATAACCAAACAAGTGAAAGACCTGTATAGCAAGAACTTTGAATCTCTCAAGAAAGTAATTAAAGAAGATACCATGGGGAAAGGTCTCCCATGCCCTTGGACAGGTAGGATAAACATAATAAAAATGGTGATCTTACCAAAAGCAATCTACATATTCAATGCAATCCCCTCAAAACCCCAGCACAATTCCTACAGACCTTGAAAGGACAATACTTAACTTTATATGGAAAAACAAAAGACCCAGGATAGTCAAAACAACTCTGTACAATAAAGGAACTTCAGGAGGCATTATCATTCCTGACTTCAAGCTCTATTATAGAGCTATATAGTCCTGGAAACATCTTTGTATTGGCACAAAAATTAACAGGTAGACCTATGGAATCAAATTGAAAATCCTGATATTAACCCACACACCTACAAACATCTGGGTTTTTTTTATTAATTTATTTTTTATTTTTATTTTACATATCGATCCCAGTTCCCTCTCCCTCCCTCTTTCTCTTTCTTCCACCCTCTCATGCCCCACCACCACCCTCCCTTCCCATCCCCCCATTCCACATGTAGGGTAATGTCCTCCAGGAGGGGGCATCTAAATCTGTCAAGTCATTTGGAGTAGGGACTAGGCCTTCTCTCCTGTCTCTAGGGTAAGGGAGTATCCCTACATGGGGGATGTGCCCCCAAAGTCCTTTTGTGCACCAGAAAAATATCCTGGTTCCACTGTCTGAGGTCCCTTAGACTGCTTAGGCCTTCTAGGTGAGACCCATGTTCAGGGGGTCTGAATCAGCCCCATGCTGGATTCCCAGCTATAAGTCTAGGGACCCATTAGCTCCTCCTTGTTCAGGTCAGCTGTCTCTATGTGTTTCTGCAGCCTGGTCTTGTCCTCCCTCTCTGCATCTGGATTCCAGTTTAGCTCAGTGGTTAGTTGTGGGAAAACACCTGGTTTTTGACCAAGCAGCTATAATTATACAATAGAAAAAAGAAAGCATCTTCAACAAATGGTGCTGGCACAACTGGATGCTGGCATGTAGAAGACTGCAGATAGATACATATCTATTGCCATGTACAAATGGATCCAAGACCTCAACATAAATCCCGTCACACCTAACTTCTTAGAAGAACAAGTGGAAGGTACCCTTGAACAAATTGATACAGGAGACAGCTTCCTGATCATAATACCAGTAGCACAGACACTGAGATAGACAATTAATAAATGGGACTTCCTCAAACTGAGACGCTTCTGTAAGGCAAAGGACACTATCAACAAGACAAAATGGCAACTCACAGAATGGAAAAAGATATTCACCAACTCCACATCTGACAGAGAACTGATCTTCAAAATATACAAAGAACTCAAGAAGCTAGTCACCAAAATACCAAATAATCCAATTGAAAAGTAGGGTACTGAACTAAATAGAGAATTCTCAATAGAGGAATCTAAAATGGCTGAAAGACACTTAAGAAAGTGCTCTACATCTTTAGCAATCAGGGAAATGCAAATCAAAACAACTCTGAGATACCATCTTACTCCTATCAGAATAACTAAAATCAAAAGCACCAGTGACAGTTTATGCTGGAAAGAATGTGGAGAAACAGGAACACTCCTCCACTGCTGGTGGGAGTGCAAACTTGTACTGCAACTTTGGATATCAGTATGGCAGATCCTCAGGAAAATGGGAATCAGTCTACCCCAAGATCCAGTAATTCCACTCTTAGGCATGCACCCTAAACATGCACATTCTTGCAACAAAGACATCTGTTCAACTATGTCCATAGCACCATTATTTGTAATAACCAGAACCCGGAAGCAACCTAAATGCCCCTCAGCTGAAGAATGAATGAAGAAAATGTGGTACATTTACACAATGGAGTACTACTCAGCAGAAAACAAAATAAAAAAAAAAATGAAATCTTGAAATTTGCAGGCCAATGGATGAAACTAGAAGAAATTATCCTGAGTGAGATAACCCAATCACAAAAAATGAACATGGTATGTACTCACTCATATATGAATTTTAGACATGGAGCAAAGGATCACCAGCCTACAATCCACACCACCAGAGAAGCTAGGAAACACCTACATGGTCCCCTGGAGAAGGGGAAAGGGCAAATTGGGAGCAGGGGTGGGGTAAGAGAGAGTTAGGAGAAAGAGAAGGAGAAGAAGAGGGAAGAGAAGAATACAAGAGAGCAGGAAGATTGAGTCAGGGAAAGAATATAGGATAACAAGAAAAGAGATACCATAATAGAAGGAGCCATTATAGGTTTAAAGAGAAATTTGGCATTAGGGAAATGTCTAGAGATCTACAAGGATGACCCCAACTAACAATCTAAGCAATAGTGGAAAGGCTACCTTAAATGCCCTTCCCTGATAATGAGATTGATGACAACCTTATATGCCATCCTAGAGCCTTCATCTAGTAGCTGATGGAAACAGAAGCAGACACCCACAGGTAAACACTGAGCCTAAGTACTGGAATCCAGTTGCAGAGAGGGAGAAGCGATGAGCAAAGGGGTCAAGATCAGGCTGCAGAAACCCACAAAGACAGCAGGCCTGAACAAGGAGGAGCTAGCTCATGGACCCCAGACTAATAGCTGGGGAAGAGCATAGGACTGACCCAGACCCTCTAGAGGCCTGGGCAGTCTATGGGGCCTCTAACAGTGGAACCAGGATATATCCCTAGTCACGAATGGACTTCAGGAGCCCATTTCCCCATGGAGGGATACTCCCTTAGCCTAGAGACATGGGGGGAGGGCCTAAGATCCTACCCCAAACAACTTGACAGATTTTTATGATCCCTCATGGAAGGCCTCACCCTCCCTGGGGAGTGGATATGGGATGGGATGGGGGGGGTCTGTATGGGGCTTGGGAGGATGAGAGGGAGAGAAAACTGGGATGATAGATATGTAAAATAAGAAAAAAATTGAAAAAAAAAATAAAACCAAAGGATTATGAGATTAGTGGCAATAAAACAGTCCCTTATTTTTAGTTTCTTCTGTCCCATACCAGATGGCTTTTCTGATATGAGAAAGAGATTTTGCTTTTTCCTTTAACAAGCATGCATGAGTTAGAGAAGGAAAGAGCCATACTCCAAATCCAAAGCCAGCTTTGAATTTTAAATGAATTGGGGCCACAAAAGGCCATTTGATTTTAATGTTTGTAGAGAACAGCAAAAACAAGCATTGGGAAGATTTATGAAATTCTACCTTGTTGAAGGTGAGCTACACCATTAGGCCAGCTTACTCTTCTTCTTCTTCTTCTCCTTCTCCTTCTCCTTCTCCTTCTCCTTCTCCTTCTCCTTCTCCTTCTCCTTCTCCTTCTCCTTCTCCTTCTCCTTCTCCTTCTCCTTCTCCTTCTCCTTCTCCTTCTCCTTCTCCTTCTCCTTCTTCTTCTTCTTCTTCTTCTTCTTCTTCGGACATTTTCTTGAGATGTTTAAGAACTTACCACCTTGTAAGTTTTTAAATAAATTACTTAGCTTAGTTGTAGGCTGTAACCAGTTAATATCTCCCAGCAATTTTGAAAATCATAAGATTTCATAATTGATCTCTACTGATTTGTACTTTTTATAGTTGAATTTTCTGTAAATTTGTCTTACATGCTAGGTAATGAACAGAATCCCTTCTTTGTAATATTTCAGGAGCAATTTGTAATCCCCATCAAGGCAAAATTCTCTGTATTTCATCAAACATTTGTTCTAAGGTATCTGTATCTGAATCAGCCAGTAAGATAACATTTATGGACCACCTCAGCTAATAGCTTTGAAGTTGTTCTGGATGCATACTTTTGAGGAAAATGTAATAGAGGTATTCTGTGAGGCCAGATAGCTTAGGCTACCCATCCTCTTTACTTGTGACTGGTCCTTTTGTTCTGAAAGCATACAAACTTTTAAAGGCAACTACATATCTGCATCGACACAAGTATGGAATGTGTGCATGCACAAAATAGCTAAAGATGATTCTCTGTTCTGTTTTTTTAGCAGGTAAAAGGCATCTGTCAACTTTTTAAGTCCATTTGTACTGCATAAACAAACTATAATATAAATCTCCATCCATGCCATATGAAAGGATGACATGTAATAGTAAGTCATGAGGACTCTGTAACTAACAAAATTCATTGTGTCTCATCTAGTAGTTCCCATGTAGCGGGATCAGATTATATGTCATCTGTCTTGTAGTTTTTCTTGGTTTCTTTCATAGCTCTGCAAACAAGATTTTCAGAATGTCTCCCCAAATCAAATCTTGTCTTTTTGAAGGAATGCATAGCTTTTTGTTTCCTGTGGAAACAAAGGCATAACCTCTCCCCCAACAAAACACATTTTTCTGACTCCATTCTGAAGTTGAGGCATCCTTAAACTATATAGGCTGGTTTAATTCAGTAGTTTTACCATAATCCAGTGTCTCTTAGCAGCTATCATTTCTTGCTCAGGATCATTGAAAAGTTTTAATGTCAACAAAGCACCATACAGGATCCAGACATCCTGTGTATTTCCCTTCTTCGCATGGCTTATACTTTTTATATTACTTTACTTTTCTTTAAAGACTTTACTATTTTAAAACTAGTTTTCTATGTCTTTACCCATTTTCTTTTCTTTCTTTAGCACCTCCTAAGCTGATTTAAAGCATAATGTACCTGTTCAACAGTTTCCTGGGCTGGGACCAGACTTTTTTTTTTTTCCCTGTCTACAGCATTTCTTCATTTCTCTGACTACATGAACTAAACCTTAACTAGATAGACCAGCAACTGTGCAGCTGCACTTAACACATGGCACTGGCAGCTGGCTCCACCCACTTTGGGTCAGTGGTAGTGGAGCATCATCCCTGAAGGCCTGGAGCTTGCCTATCTGCCCCAACCCTGTGGCAGGTGTTTCTAACTAGTCTCTGGGTGGTGGTTTGCTATTCAAATGCTCTGCTGCATAGCAGGGTCTCTTAAAGGAGCTGCACCTCTGTATGCTGTGAGCACCAAGCCAGCCCAAAAGACCACAGTTGCCTGGAAGTCACGTCTGACTCTGTGTTTGGAACATTTTTTTTTTTTATCTTCTGAGGCCCTATATGGCTATAAGTGCTGAACATTGAGTTGGACATTTTTTGGACTGCCAGCCCCCCCAAATAATGACATGGAGCCCTATTATTAATCATGAAAACTTGTCCTTTATCTTAGGCTTATTCCCAACCATCTCTTTTTAAAATTTATGTATTTATTTAAATTAGAAACAATCTTATTTCCCAGTTCCCTTTTCCTCCCATCCTCCCAAGCCCCCCAACCCACTCCCCCATCCCAACCCCACCCACTCCCCAGGGAGTTGAGGCCTTCCATGGGGGATCATTAAAGTCTGCCACATCATTTGGGAGAGGGTCTTGGCCCCCCCTCTTTGTATCTGGGCTGAGAGAGTATCCCTCCTAGGGATACTGGCTCTTACAACTTAACCTATTTCTATCCATCTATGCTCTGCCATGTGGCTCCTTACTCCTCCATCCTGCATGTCTGATTCCCTCCTTGTCTCACTGGCATCTCTCATGTGACTAGATGCTAACCCGGAGTTCCTCTCTCTCCACAGAAGTCCCACCTATTCTCTCCTGCCATTGGCCTTTCCACTCTTTACTTTGAAAACTCAGAATAAGAGAGCAAAGCATTTTCACACAGTGTGATCAGATATCCTGCAACACTCTCCTTTCTCTTAGTTCAGATTCTCCTCCTTCAACAGCTGTTTACTGCTGTTATACAGCTGGGGAGGGTACTTGGAAATCTTCCAGATTTTGGAATTTCTCAAAGAGATCTCTCATTGACCCTAGGAATTTTGTTAGCCTCCCCCTTTTCCCTGGAGAGAATCCCTCCATTGACAGGAAATGGCCCTGCAACATCAGGCTGCCCTGCCAATACAAGGTCACATAGCAAAGTGTTTTTTTTTTTTTTTTTTTTTTTTTTTTTTTCAGGCTCTGCTGGCAAGCAGAGGCCATTGCAGCTACATCTTGAGCTGTCAGCAGACCTGGATGTCATCTGCATCCTGCTGGTTCTGAAGCATGCAGAATGGGGGAGTCAAGAAAGCATGGAGGCTTATGCCAGTGTTCTAGAGAAAAGCCTGTGGAGCCAGGAAAATTGTACCAGTTCAGGTTCTCTTCAGGAGGGACTTGGTGTGAAAATGAGTCTTAAGTTCTAATCTAGCCCATGTGACAATGAAACGCTAGGGAGAGAGAACACTTCCAAAGAAGGCTGAAGGCATCGCAGGGAGCAGAGCCAGGAGAGAGGCCATGTTTGCAGTAGGCAGCCCTGGCACGGGAGCTGGGCTAGCCAAGACCTGGATCCCAGGGGAAGACGGCATGTGCTTCAAATTCTGGACATGGAGATTTGGAGTTCAGTGCTTCTTCCTACCAGCTTGGGTCTTGCTCTAGGTCAGTCTTTCCTTGCTGTTCTCCTTTCCTCACTTTTAGAATGTTTATTCTGTGCTTTCTATATTGGACTTGTGTGAATTTTGTTTTGCTTAAACAGAAATTAATAACTAAGAATTTGTGAGACACTCTGGACTTTTTAAGAGTGTTTGGGACTGATAAGGGTCTCTGGGCTCTTAAAGTTAGACCTAATATGTTTTTCTCTGTAAGATGGTCTTAAACCTCCAAGAACCAAAAGAAGACTGTCATAGTGTGAAATGAAATGTCCCCCCACTATGAGGTAGCAGTACTCTTCAGGAATGTTGTGGGGCCTTTAGCAGGCAAGTCTTAGCTGGTGGAAACAAGACACTGGTTATGAACCCTTCAAAGTTCTAGCTTTGCTCTGGTACCCATCTAGCATCTGCTTCCTGCTCTCTGCCAAGATCTGAACATCATGCTGCAGGCTCCCACCAGCATGGACTCCAGGCACTATGCCTTCCCACCAGGACAGACTGAAACAGCCCAGAAAACCCTCCTTCTTTAGGGTATTTCTGTCAGGTGTTGTCTTAAAGGGATGGGAGAGGCACCTAATACAGTTAGTTCAGCTCTTCTAATAGCTTCTTGCTATAGGATTCTCCAGCTCTAGAGCTGGAGAGGTGGGAAGTGGTTAAGCCAAAGGACCTGATTTAGATTTCCTGCACCCACAAGGCAGATAACAACCCTCTGTTACTCCCGTTCCTCTTCTGGCCTCCAAGGGTATTGCACAAACTGCATAGGCACACATGCAGGTAAAACAGCCACACATAAAATAATCTTTGCCAACTGTTTCTGACCACAGTGAACATAGATTACCTACTATGCCAGCATCAGTGCTAAGCACCTCATTAAAAGTAATTTCATTTAGTAGCCTCACATCCATCATGCACATGACAAAATTGAGTTTCGAGGAGGCTGAGAACTTTACCAAGTGTCAGAGGTAGTATTGGAGTCCTCTTTTTCTTTTAATTAATACTTTTATATATTCTTTGAGTATATGAGTATTTATCATACACATACAATACATTTTTAGCTGAGGATTTAAAATTTTCCATTTAAAGTATTTTTTCTTATGTGTTGTCATATATATAGGAATTTTAGTTCATGTATGACTGTACCACCTGTCAATACCTACAAAGACCTGAAGAGGTGTTGAATCTCCTGGGCCTGGAATTACAGACAGTTGTTGATTGCTATATGGATGCTGGTAATTAAGCCTGGGTCCTTGAGAAGACAGCCAGTGCTCTTACCTGCTGAGCTATAACTCTCTAATCCCTATTTTTAATTAACAAAGCATTATGATATGTGTGTATGTGTGTCAGGGTATATGCACATGTGAACAAGTGTCCATGAAAGTCAGGAGAGGGTGAAGGTGTCAGATCTTCTTGGAGCTGGAGTCCGAGGTGGTTATGAGCTACTCAGCTTTGGCACTGGTATCTAACCTCAGGTCCTCTGCAAAAGCAGTGTGTGCTCCTAAGCCCTGACTCATCCCTCCAGCCTCTCCATTCTCTCTTTTCTTTCAGTGAGCTCCTGATGTAGTGATACAAAGCTGCCTGTCCACAGGGTACCTGACATAGAATGCTGCATGGCTGTTTTTAATGATGAAGAGATGGTCATTGCCCTTGGGTGTTTCTGGAAGTTTGGGAGTATGTCAGCTGTGAGGGAACAATTCAGTGGCCACAGCCTAGAGCTCATTGAATGTGCAGCCATTGGCTGTGTGTTTAGAAGCCAAGGACTGGCATCCACAGAACTGCTTTGGGGGTCTGCCTGTTATCAGAGCTATTGTCCTTCCTGTGAGGGTCATAATACTTTAAGGCTACATGAAACCCACAGCTGGACTGGAGCAGAGTACTGAACAGTTAAGGAATAGGTCTCAAAGCAAAGCCACCAAGTCCAAGACTTAGCTGTGTGGCATTGGTCAAGTCTCTAAATCCCTCAGTGCCTCAGTTTCATCATGGGGTTATCCTGGTTCCTGTCCCCTGATGCACCCAAGAAGTTGAATGTCATCAAGTCCTGGACTTAAGCTCTTGGGGGATGAGTCAGAAGGAGCGAGAGAGAGAGAGAGAGAGAGAGAGAGAGAGAGAGAGAGAGAGAGAGATGTGTGTGTGTGTGTGTGTGTGTGTGTGTGTGTGTGTGTGTGTGTAAGTTTAGGGGATACATCTGTCCACCCTTCTGTACCTGGGCAAGTTGGAAAAACCAGAGGAAGGGAGAAGAGAGAAACCAAAAGCCACAGGGGGCAGGGAACTTCTGTCATAATAGCAGCAGGAGTTAGGCCATAACAATCACTTAGTGACGTGGTGCCTGTTGGCTTTGAATCTGTTATTTCTGGATTGAGGCCCTCCTTGTGCATTGAGCAGTGATGGGAAAACAGACAAGAGGGACAAGCCATGGCTGGTGCAGAAGGAAGGCACTAAAAGCTGATTCCAAGTCCCTATCCTCACCCCACTCCCAACCCTGCCTCTCAGCAGGGTACTCCGCCAGGCAGATATAACTCCACGCCAATATCCAAAGCACACTCAAGGAGGGAAGGAAATTCTGGGCCCCAGGACGGTCCTTCATGGAGACACCTCAACTGCAGGGAAAGTGAAATGTTTTATTGAAAGCACAAGATCTCAGTCCCCATGTTGTCCTGAGCATGATACCGTTGGCCAATGGGTAGTCGCTGGATCCTTTCCCAGGGTGAGGGAAGGGGGGAGAAGGAGGGAAGGGTTAGGAAGGGACCTGTGATGAAGACTGAAGGGATTTGGGACTGGGACGGTGTTCAGGGCAATTCTTTCTGGAGCTGGTTCTGAGTTCTTCTCATAGTAGCTGTCTCTGTCACTCATGTGCTCAGCACCAGCAGGTCCTTCAGGGCAGAAGAGATAACCAGGTGAAGACAGGGTAGCACTGGCTGCAACCTTGGCCACTTGCTTGCCATCTCGTGGGATGGAGAGAGTTTGGCAGTCTGTGGCCCACCTGTCTGGACCATTACCTTGCCCTGCACAGAGGAGCTTGAGCCAGGTGGTAGACACTTCCCTTTTTGTTCCTCATCTTTTTCAACCAAATCAGAGACGCGGGCCTAAGTCCCTGTTTATAGCCTTCCCAAACCCAGGAGACATAACTTTAGGATGTTATACAACAAACTAAATAATGCATAGATTATAACCCTAATAAAATGTCCATTGTGGTTTGCCTTAACACAGAAAGCTGAGTGAACACATAAATAATTGGAGTTGAGAGACAGCTCTTTCCTACATAAGATTTCTGATTAATCAACGAAATTACACATGCAGAAAACTGAAGCAGGCAAACCCTTGGTGAAAACTATTGCTGACAGGAGCCTAAGTGAGTGGTGGGGTGCAATGGACATCTGTAAGTTTCCCAAACATGTGTGCGAGTGTCACAGTTCCCCCACAAGGTATGTGTGCCTGTCAGAGGTTCAGAAGGTGGCTTCACACTGGGGAAGTCTGGCAGGAACCAGGCAGTAACAACCAGAGAGACTGTCCAGGATAAGCCACGTGGATACACAGTGTCCTGGGAGGTGACAGTGGGAAGAGACAGCCCAGCCCCATCACAAGGCTGGGTCAGCTCTGACTAAGCTGTGGCTGTCCCCACAAACAGAAAATGTCACAGTCATGAAGCCAAAGAAATGTGAGTCTCCATGAGATGGCAGGACTCAAGGGAGATAGGGCAACCCAGTACAATTTGGGACACCCTCGAGCAGACTCTGAGCAGCACAGAAGACATGAGGACATGTGGGTGAGCTGATGGAGCCGTGCGCTGGTGCTCGCTGTTTGGTTGGCAAGCTCTATAAGACGCTACCATGAGGGGAAGCTGGGGAGATAGCATACTGGAATGATCTAGTCTTGCTCTTTTTTCAAATTTTCCTGTAAATTTAAGTGGTATCAAAATAAAAAGATAAGATAAACACCCAAGGGGTTGCAAGGCCAGGCCCAGAGCTGACCTTATCTTCAAACTTTCCAGACACGGATTTGGACTTACTTCCTTACAGCACTGTGCTGTTTCCTAACTACTCTGGATAAATTCTAGTTACATAGTTTAATTTAGAGATCACACAATTTCCTTACTGGGATTTGAAGGAGAACTAAAACACAATTCATTAATATAAAGTGGTAAGCATTTTGATAAGTAAACAGTCACGAGTGATTTTTCAGGAAGGAAAAAGTCATGCCTACTATTTCAAAAAAGCCTGGGAGGTAGAGGCAGCCCCACAGAGAGGCACTGTTTGGAGTCACGGCATGTTATTTCCCTGCAAATTCCAGAAGAGTGACTTTGGGTAAGTGGTCTACCCTGCTGACACTCAGTCCTTCTCCTAGTGTGTGGACTGTCCACCATTTCCAGTGCCACTGTTATATAGGTCCAAAAGTCAGCTGGAGATTTTGCTGGACCTGGGGCTGGGCTGTGACTGAACTCGTGATATGGTACACAGGGCACACGCCCAGCAAATGCTGAAATGATGACAGGGAGTGAAAACCCATATCAGTCCTGTTCCTGTGTCCCAGCCCCTTGGTTCCAGTAGCCATATTGCCAATGTGATGTCACATGAGTGATGGGAACCACTGTTCACAATTGTTCAGACAGCATCAGTCTGTCTGATGGGGTCAGGGCAGGCAACCCTGGGGATGGCTCCACGCCTGTTCTGGCCATCCAAGGTCACTGTCAGCTTCCTGAACCACTCTCCAGATGTAGAGGGAGTATTGCTCCCCAGCCCAAGATCGAGTCACAAGGTGAGTGTGCTTTGCACACCCAGAGTCGTGCAAATACACGCAGCATTCTGCAAGGGGTAATTCCCCATGTGGAAGAAAGGTTCATTCAGCCCATTCTGGGAGTGTGTTCTGAAGAGATAAACTCTGGGTTTAGGGCCTCAGATGCCCCCTCCCCCTGCAGCATTATACTAGTGGCACTGGGAACAGCAGACAATTCCAGAAGGCCTACTGCATTCCAAGGGCTGTGTAAACCCTTTCCACTTTCTCATTTTATTCTAGAAGTAGCCTGGTGACTAATGGCTATGCCTGCAAGAGTGACCATCAGAGAAGGTGCATAACCTGCTTCAAGCTACCCAGACAGTACCAGGCAGAGGTCCTCATTCTTTAAGCCCAGCACCCTCTGGATCAGAACCATAAATGAGGTAGAAATTCTAGGAAGATCAGAATGAATGCCAGCAAGTATCTGATGGGGTTCTGGCTTGAATGTCCACCTTAGTGGCACACAGGCTGAATCTTGCCTGTGCTTCCCACATGCTGTATGCTGAGCAAACATGTCTTTTATAATGGAAACAAAGCCCCTGAATTTGAACTTCAAGCCACCCACTGTCAGTGCAATTAGTCAACTACTTAATGAGTGTGGATCGCTACTGGACTGGGTGAGCCAGGTTGAGCTAGGCTTGAACTTGCTTCCAGCCTCCTGTAATGTATGGCACCAAGTAGGTGTTCAGTGAACTCAACCACACTTCAACTTGGCACACCTGCCACTGCTTGGACCCTCAGCTTTCCCAGCTGGGAAAGAAGGAGCAGCAGGCATAAAAGTTTTTGGCATTGTGCTTTGTTCCCTCAACATGGTACTGTGATTTGAAGGGGAAAAACTCAAGTTGTACTCTCTCTCTCTCTCTCTCTCAAAGTAACAAAGTTTATGGTAAGAGCTGAAAGGGAAATCGCCTTCCTCTCTCCTTACCTCCAACACATCAATGTCGGCATTGCTGAAGTCGATGTTGAGGATTTTGGGCAGAGGGACTCCAGAACCCAGCAGAGCTGTAAAGGGGGTGGGTGGGAGAGTCAGTCAAGTGTGGTCCATGTGGCCAAGAGGTGGCAGCCTGGCCAAAAGCAACCAGCATTTTCAAGACCATAGATGTCTTTTCTGCCTCTCGGGCTTTGTCCTTGAGGTTCCTGCCCAGAAGCCCAGGCTGGCCTCAGATAGCTTTTTGCCATCATCCTAAGAGTCTATCTGAGGCTTAAGTGAGGAGTTTTGGATTAATTCTGTTGGCAGAGGAACTCCCAAAACAACGGAGTATAGACTCCGTTGGGTGTTATTAGTGATAATTCTACTGAAAATTTATAATGAAAAAGAGAAAATGCAAATGCTAAATGTACAGATTGAGAAAGGGGCACCAGGAAGTGGGATGGAACTAAGTCCTGTGTTCAAGGAGAGAAACAGATTAAGAATGAAGGGAGTCATGACCTCAGGGCAAGATCCTACCCTGATAAATTCCAGCTTGTGAAAAGGATTTAAAGAAAAGCTTAGAGCTGGATGCGGTGGTGTACACCTTTAATCCCAGCACTTGGAAGACAGAGGCTGGTAGATCTCTGAGTTTGAGGCCACCCTGGTCTACAGGGCAAGTTCAAGGACAGCCAAGCTTAGGCAGTGAAGGAAAACAGAAAGCTGTTGAAGATGTAATTAAATAAGTGGGCCATGTTCCAGCCCCACTAAATAGCAGAACGGCAGCTTCGGCCATGTGGTTCTGGAGTTAAGGATAGAAGAAAAGGGCTATGGAATTGGCCTCTACATCAAAGGAAAGCTGCTGAGTCAGGCATGTGTGAGGACGTCCCCGGAGGGAGGCCTAGAGAGGCCATTGCATGAAGCAAGCTGTGAAGTTGAAGCCTGGATTACCTTAAAGACCCCAAAAGGTCAGGAATGCCAGAGCTGTGGGATACCTGCCAAGCAAAGCTGTAACCAGGGGGAGCAGTCCAAGAGAAAGAAGTGTGCTGAAGTCAACAGAGCTGAAAGGAGCTGGAGACATCAGACATAGAGATGCAAGTTTGGGGTTTGCTCGGCTGACTTTCGATCTTGCTTTGGCCTGTTATTTCCTCACTGAGCTCCCTTCCTTAAACTTTGGAAGAGTAGTGTATATGCTGTGCCATTAGATGTTGGAAGTATGTGATCTGATTTTGATTTTAATTTTATAGGGGATTACAGTTAAGACATTGTACGAATCTCAAAAAAAAAAAAAAAGACTTTGAATTTTGAAATTTTTAAAACAGTGTTGAGACTGTGATAAACCATGGGGGCTTTTGAAAAGGGACTAAATGAATTTTTGCATTATGATATTGTTACAAGCTTTTGGAAGCCAGGGATTAGAATGTGGTGGTTTGAAAGAAAATGGCCCCCCAAAAGGAGTGGTACTATTAGGAGGTGCAGCCTTGTTGGAGTAGGTGTGGTCTCATTGGAGGAAGTGTGTCACTGTGGAGGTGAGCTTTGAGATCTCAAGCCATGCCCAGTGTTTCAGACCACTTCCTGTTGCCTGCAAAATGTAGGACAGTCAGCTACAGGTATAGTACCGTGTCTGCCTACACTCTGCTGTGTCTCACTATGATGACAATGGACTGAACCTCTGAACCATAAGCCAGCCCCAATTAAATGTTTTCCTTTCTAAGTTTTCTGGGCCATGGTGTCTCTCCAAAGCAATAGAAACCCTAACTGAGACAGATACTAGGCCCAGTCAAGAGTCTCTGGCTCTGACTTGCCAAGTCTTGATACTTTCCGCTCTCCTTGCTAGGTTTCTGTGACACTTAAGGAGTAAGATGGGATCTTGAGGGTGTAAAAATGAGGGGAACAAGTTTACAAGGAAATACCAAATACTTAGATGTTCAGATGACTCATCTCTGGGTGGAGGCTTCTAAAAGCTCTTCTGTGATTCATAAAATTTATACACATACAATTTTCACAGGAATCAGAAAAACAAAACCATCAGCCAAACAGGAAGCAGATGTAGGAGGAACCATGCTGCTCCTTATCAACAGAAATGTGAGCATGTGTTGCTTGTCATGTAAAGATAAATGTTAAATTTGGCATGGTGGCATACAACTATAATCCCAACATATAAGCAGCTGAGGCAGGAGGACCACAAACTCGAGGCTTGCTTGGGCTGTACAGTGAGACCCTGTCTCGAAAAAAAAAAAAAAAAATCTAAAAGTAATTCTTACTTATTGGTAAGCTTGAAGAACATTTGCCCTCAAAAACTTAACTCAATCTATTTTAGTAAAGTCCTCAGAAATTAGTAAAGTCCTCAGTATACCCAATAACCCAGCAGTCACTAGCTCCATGACCCACGTGCCCCAGAGAGGCTTGGATACCCACTCTTACCATTCATTGCTGGCATAAACGCTAAGTCGAAGATCTTCTCAACCAGCATTTCCAAGATGAACACCTGAGGAAGAACAACTGAGCTCAGGCAGGGCCGCAGACAGCTCTGATGGACCCTGGATGACCTGGAGTCCGAAGTGAAGGCCTAGTGCCTCTTGAGAGAACACACAAGGCCTCAGATGGCAGCCCCTTGGTGCCCACGGTTCTCCAGCTCACAGTACAGGCAGAGGCTGCTAAGAGGCAAAGAAGGCTTAGCTCCTCCCCCAGGAGGCTGAGGTTCCATAGCTACCTTGCACATCCCAGCTCAACCTCAGGGCCCTGTGGGAAGGCTCTGTGCCTCTCTGATCTTGAACTTCCTCAACTGTGCAGTGGATCCACTTGCAAGGACTCTGGGGATTATGAGGGGGTCCTGTCACCTGGCTGGCCTTCAGCCATTAGTCAAATAGTCAGGTCACTCTATAAACCCTTGCTTCTGGGGACTCAATCAATGTGCTTCAAGTTATTGGAAAACAGAATTACGTGTATTCTGAGGCAGGGAGATTGCTGTGAGATCAAGGTAAGCCTGGGCTAGCAATACAAGACTCTGTCTCAACAACAACATTTCTTTGTTCTTTTGTTTTTTTAATCAACACTAAATGTTTGGATTCATTCTTCTCATCATGATTCTGTAGGCAATGCAGATAATAATTAGTCACATGCTGGAAAGTATACAGAAGGATTGACAGGCCACATGTAAACACCACACCGTTTACACAGTGGACATGTGCATCCTGGGGGCCCTGGGGCAGATCCCTCACTGATGCTGAGGGACAGCTGCACAACTGCCCTTGACCTCTCTAGGTTTTGGGTTCCCTGTCTACAAACAGGAGTGGACAATCTCCACTACATTATTGGAGATCAGAGCAAGTGACATGTGTAAACACCTGCCACAGAGTCGGCAAAGGCTGACTCTGGTCACTCCTTCATGGCTCTGCTACCTGTGACAAGTCACAGAAGTCACTGAGTTTACAGTCCTTATTTGGAAAGGGGAGGCTACTAACTGCTGAAGTCACAAGACTGATGTGAGGACTGAAGAGAAAAGGGACCCACGTGGGGCAAGGTATGTTTTGAGCTGCTGGCATGCCTGGGCACTCCCTGCATTTCCATTATGCTCATGGCGTGTGGTGCTCCTCCCAACCTGGAGTCCAGGGATGCCTGTTCTAGATGGAGCTATACCCAGGCATCTGTGAAGCTGGGGAGAGCTTCTGTGGCTAAAATTGAGCTGGTAATATCGATGTCACTGGTGGCAGGGTTTGGGGTTGGAGAAGATCAAAGACAAATGACAGGACAATGGGTCTGCCTTTCTCTGTGCAGAAATCTCACCCAAGCCAACCAAAACCACTAATATTCAAGAGAGAGACAGAAGAGAGAGGGGGAGAGAGGGAGCACCCTCTGAAGCCTTAGGTGGGGAAACCAGGAGTAACAAAGTAGCCAGAAGATCTTTTCTGATGCCTAAACCCTAATACTTACATCAAAGTTGCCCACATTTGAAGTTCTGAGGTTGAGGCTGGTTCTGCAGTGAAAGAAAGTGGCCTGTTAAAAGCAGTAGGACTCATAATCAACTGTCAGGCGCCTCAGCCAGCATGCATCAGAAGACCCTCATCCTGGAAGGACTAATCACAGCCATGACTGTTCTCCTCACTTACGCTGAGCACTAAGACCATTTCATATGCCAGGCTAACAGAAGTAAGCCTGGAATTACAGCTTTGCCACACACTGGCTGTGCAATCGTAGGAACTTCACCTCTCTGTGCCTCAGTTTCCTCATCTGTAGAGGGGATGGCTGCCAGGACTAAAGGGGGAGGGGTCCCTATGAAGTAGTTGGGCCCATGTGTGATATGCAGCCAGTGTCCTGTGTGAACACTGTCTCTATCTCACTGAATCCTCATAGCACCCCCACCCAAAGCTGAGACTGCTGGTTCTCTCGGATCAGCCACAAAGCTAGGGAGGGCTAACAGGATTCACCCTGAGCCTGTACACTCCACTCCTGTGCTGCTCTGAGAAGGGAGGCCCGTGTGTGAGCTCACACTCCACAGCAAGAGGGTTCCTGTCTCACAGCCCTGCCTTAAGGGGACCCACAGACTCTCCCCAGAAGGAGAGGGAGTTTGTGGTTGTTCAACAGGAAGGTTCAGCTTCTATCTGGACAGACAGCAGCCTCTCAAGAAGACTTTCCTGGCTGGACATTCTGAGGTCCGTGCCCAGCCCTCTCCTCCCCACACCACCCAAATGCCTTGACACTACAAACTGTCCAGGTCACTCTCCCCACTGGAAACCCAGCTCCCTCTCTGGAATTCCCTGCTCTCCCCATGACTGCTCTTCTCACCAGACCTGGCTGGCCATCTCCTGGTCCTTCCTGGGTGGCCTACTAGCACCACCTGTGAGTGTCTTCCATTGCTGGGCTTCATAAACACTGACTGACTGTCAAAAGAAAAACTCACCCTAACCTAAGTGTATACTGAGAGCCCAAAGTAGGAACTCTTTAATCTTGATATGGAGGTGATGGCAACCCTCATTTCTGCAGAGAACCTTCTAGAACCTTCCTCGGTGCCTGCATCAGAGGCTTCCTCAGTGCCTGCACTTATAAAGTCAAGGTTATCATCCCCATGAGGCTCAAAGAAGTCATCTGGCTGACATCACATAGTCAGTCAGTGATCACATCAGGATCTAAATGGTATTGCTGGACTCTAGACACAGCACTCACCATTCAAAAGAGCAGGAATCTGAACCTGCACTGGCTCCTAGCTCCACTCTGTGTGGCATTGAGTTAGCGCGCCCACCTCTCTGAACCCTAGTTTCTCATCTCTAAAACAGGAGAATGAGGGCCCTGATGTCAGGGGCCTTTAGGAAGGCCGCACACATGGATAAAAGACCAAGAGCAACATGATGTCATCTGCACTTTAGTGAGTCCGGTGCAACACTTGGCACAGCAGGTTCTCTTGGCTGTATTCCTGGCTTTGGCCCACTGTGGTCTCAGCAGATAGGTATGGTCACCTCTGCAGCCTCTTGGATCTACCCAGCCCTCACAATCACACAGCAGACCTCGACCTCCTGCCTGGTGGCCCTGCAGGAGCCCACACTGACAGTATCAGTACAGAAGATACAGAAGATGTGCTCTGAGGAGCAGAAGTCCATGGCTGCAGACCCTCTTACTTGTCCAGCTTGGCATCAATCATGAGTTTATCCCCTTCCACGGAAAATGAGGCCAAGAGGTCTGTGTCCTGCAGGAAGAGGGGAAGAATATGCACCATTGTGGTCATGCTGGCTGCTGCATGCCAGCTACTCCCAGTGTACAGTGCCCGATGATGCCCCATTCACCTGAACATGGTAGATCACTCCTCTACCAAGAGGCCTGGCCTCCTTGTAAGCACAAGACTGCCAAAAGTTCCCCACAACCTACAGCTTGCATTCAGGAGTCAGCCAATATCCACTACTGTTTCCATTTATATCTCTGCACTGTCTGAGTGAACATTCTCTGAGACATGCCCAAGATTGGCACTGTGGGTGTTGACCAAAAAAAAAAAAAAAACAAACAAAAAAAAAACAAACCAAGATCCCTTCAGGAGAGGGCTTTAAGCCTATGGAACTTGCTGGGAATGAGCCACTGAAGATGCAATTGGACAGCACCCCTGCTAATCACAATTGCCCTGTGCCTTAAGAGAGGCATAAAATGTTCAGACTCCTCCTTTCCTTCAAGCAAAAGTTGCCCTAGGAAAATTTCTCACTGCCTCTCATAACCTTCACCTAATAAATAAAACAAAACAATCTTATGAAAATTAAAGTCTGCCTCCAACAAACCGGGGACAGTGTAGATAAGACAGTGATGGAGAAGAGCTGGGGCCCTGGTGACAGAGTCAGGGGTCTAAGCTGGTACGGGAAGCCATCAGGAGGAAACGGTATTTGTGCCAAGGACTGAAGAGTGTGTAGGGTTGAGAGATGAAAAGGAGTGAGAGGTGTCCGGGCCATAGGGCAGGGCACTTGCAAAGAGACAGAAAAGAAGAAAGCATTATACAGCAGAAGAATGGACAACAAGGAGGTGAGAAGATTCTGAGGCTGAGGTGGGATGATCTGGGCTAGACTAAGCCAGGCTGTAGACCCAGGAAGCCAGGATTGCATCTCAGTGGTATGTTGCTATGGCAAAGTGCCTATTAGCTGCCTCACGGGGTAGGTAGAGCACACACTCCCATCTCCACCTCTCATCCGATGATGCCCAGATAGGACGGGCTCTCCTGGCCACTCCTTCCACAGTGGCTTCAGCCAAGGAAACCACTTCCAGCCTGGAAATAGCTCATTGGTCCCCAACCCTGGAGCAGCAAGCATTGTGAAGATGCAGCAGATGGGACCAAAGCCCTGAGTATCTACCTGATACTCCCGAGAGAGGGAGTAGCCCTCAGAACACATTCCTTTGCAAAATGTTTACTTTGCAACTAAATGCATTGGGCCTATGTCAGGCTCTGGGGAGGGAGATCTGACAGTGAATGGGATTAATCTCCGCCTATCAATAAACTCACAAATTTGTTTTGCAGCATCAGGTTAAGGCTTCAAGCCTAGGAGACAGAGTGTGGGAGGATTGTATTTCAGATGGGTGATATGAGAAGCAATGGGCTCTGCTCCAGATGAGGGGTGTCTGAGAAGGTGGCATTTGGACAAAAACCTACAATAAGAAAATGACTGAGTCATGAAGACATCAAGGGACAGCCCAAGCAAAGGCCCTGTGGTTAGACTATGCCTGACTTTTCTGGAGAGCATTGAGGAGCTGAAAAGTGACCAGAAGGAGACCTTGCAGGACTTTGGGGTCACTTTTAGGAGATTGCTTTCCTTCAGAGGTTTGAGGGAAGCAGGGGAGAAGGATGGTTTTGATTTTTAAAGACTCCTTGAGAAGTCTTCAATAATGTGGCAAAGTGACAAGAGTTCACAAGAATTTATCATACCTCAAGATAGCTTGAGGACAGAATATTGTTTTTCAAGTGCAAAGAGGAGGTGAGTGTGTGAGCAGTCTCACAGTGTGAGGTAGGTGATCAGTGTGTGAGCTGATGGGCATGTGAGCTGATGGATGTGTGAGATGATGGGCATGTGAGCTGATGGGCCTGTGAGCTGATGGGTGTGTGAGCTGATGGGCATGTGAGCTGATGGGTATGTGAGCTGCTGGATGTGTGAGCTGATGGACGTGTGAGCTGATGGGTGTGTGAGCTGATGGGCATGTGAGCTGATGGGTATGTGAGCTGATGGGTGTGTGAGCTGATGGGTGTGTATATGAATGGATAATGATCCTGGTTTTATTACTGCACACAGTATGTGTACATTGAAACATCTATGCCCTATAAATATATCCAATTATCATGTAACAATTATTATAAGGCAGGTTCTCTGTTGTGAAATAATTGTGGAAACAGCTATTTTACCCCTCACTAGGCACCAGGGAAAAGTGAATAGGTACCATGTGCTTTTCCCTCTTCCTTGGCACCATATAGAAGGTATAACACACAGTAGTGCCCAGTGAGTACTGCCTAAGTGGTCTGTCTGAACACAGACAGCTATACTTCAAAACTTTGGTAGGGTCCCCAAAGCTTCCCTGAGCACTTTACTAATGTCCAGCTGCCACTTCTCAAGGAGAGGAAAAAGTAAGACCTAGAGACCGAAAGCCACTAACACAAAGTCACACAGCCAGAAGTGACTGGATGAGCCAGCTCCCCCAGCGCAGAAGCTGGACAGCTGGCCATTGGTGGTGACTGTGGGGATGTGAAGACAGGGACCCTGAAGAGCCCTCGTGGCTCTGTCTTTAGACCCAGCTGTTGGAGCTTCATCCTGAGACACATACCACATCGATGAGGCAGATGGTGGTCTCTACATCGTTGGGCTGGGAGACCACAACCTCAGAGGTGGCAAACACCTTCACCAGTGCTTTGTCCTTCTGCAGTGTCACAGACGGGGGATTGGGTACCTGGATCCTGATGGTGAGTGGGCGGGACTCTGGGTACTGCTGGAACACCTGTGGGCGGCACCAGATTTGTGCACAGGGTCACCGGAAGTAGACTTTTGTCATCCAACCTCCAAACACAGAGTGGGCAGGGGTAGGGGTAGAGGTAGGGGTGGGTTCCCCATCACAGGAGGCCCACACACTCCAGGAAAAGACACAAATCCGCTGTGCACTGGGGCAATAGGCTGCCTGCCCTCTCTGATCCCCTCACATAGGATCACCATACAAACCACATGTGACAAGATGGATACAGCCTCAAGAGCAATGCCAGACACAGAGAGATGCTCAGAAAATGGCTCAGAGACAAGTGGGATCATCTGAAGCCCTGGGCTAAGTGACAGTCAAAATTTCATTACTTGAGTCACACAAACTCTGTTGTGCTTTTTATTTTTTTCTGGACTAAAGGACAAAGCAGAGGCCACAGGCAGTTGTTATAACATACTGTCCGTGACCAACTATGGGTCACGGGGCCCTTTGCACCCTCCCTGGGATGTGAAGGTGGCTCCAGGCCATCTCAAAGTAGAATTCACCATCAAGGACTGGCTGTGTCCCCTGAGCAGCCAGTTGAGCCTGTTTCTGCAAATCAGATCCCCATATCTAACTTGCTGAAAATACTGGTTTATCACAGTTACTAAATACCAAGCTAATTCCATATAAAACTCTTACCTAAGTATGGAAAGCAGGCCCCAGACACTGCACAAACTTTTAGTCACTTTCAGAGGGAATGGAAAGCAACTGTTCCTCAAGCTGAATTTGCCCATGGTTAGGAAGAGGGTAATTAGGCTTAAGAAGCAAGAGGTCTTGGTCTTGACACAAGTGGGCTATAGTGTTCTATAGGAACTCTTAGTCCATGAACAAATTCAGTAAATTCAGCCATTTATTTCACCTTACAAACTTACCCTCAAGGCCGTGAGTGCCAACTAGTCAGGCATTTGACCAACTGGCTTTTCTCTGAAATTTTCAAGACCATCACCCCCAAACAGGCAATGTTTCTGAGAGATTATCAACACCTCCTTCAGAGAGGCCCCAGGAAAGTTAGAACTGTGTTCCCAGTTAAGCAGGGCTCTAGGAGGCCACCAGAACCTGGGTCAGGCTGCTGTCTGTGGCTCCAGCCACTTGTCATTTTGTCAAGCCTCAATTCTGTGACCATCTTGAGCCATATATAGCTCTGTCCTTGGAGATGGGCTGATCTCTCTGTACCTGTTGCCAAGCTGACAACAGGGGTCTGTCTCCCAGTGAAGGAGGGGATCCTGGGACAATCTTATGAGCTGTCCATCCTGGTAGTGAGCACAGGAAGTGTTCCAGTATCAGAGGTCCCTGGTAGAGCTACAGAGGTTTATGACTAAGAAGGGTGCTTCTGCTATTCCAATGCCAGCCACATGAGAGCAGGAGCAATCACTTGCTGAGTTTTGTTCCCAATTTCTCCCATCTGGACTAGATGCAGTGCATGGAAAGAGATGGGGAAAGGTAGAGAGGGCTGTAAATGAGTATCCTCCACCCTGCATGGCACTTCCTACTCATAGGGTTCTTTAATGCCAGGAAACAGGCCAAGAAATAGAGTTGGGAGCAAAAACAGCTGTTAACATCTGCCAAGTTGCCCACTCTGGGCCTTCATCTCCAGATGAGAAAACAGGCACAGACAGGTGAGGTCATTGGCAGTGGGAATATGGCTGGGACATGCTGAGTCATGCCCTGCTCTAAACACCTGCCAACTCCCTTTTCAGCCACCATGTGGCAGCGTATGCCCTCACCAGATGTCCCTTTTTCAACCTGGACAAGCCTCTTTATACAAATGAGGAGAATGAACTCAGAAATGCTAAAACTGTGGTCAAGGTCACAGAAGGGAGATCACTTGCCTGGAATATGCAAGGCCCTGAGTTCAAACTCAATACTACAACAGTCACCCAGCCAAGGAGTGGCCAAGCCAGGAGGAGACTGTCCAAGCTGTCCCACCACCATAGGCCAGGACCTCTCATCCTCACCCTCATTGTATCCCCTCACCAGGATTTGGCCTCCACACCTATCCTGAACTCCAGGGAACCAGGTTAAAACCCTGCCCAGATTCAGAGGCAAGGCCCTTCTCCGTTTCATGGTTATTACTGTCTGCAGAGGGCTCTGGGCATGACTTCTGCTATCTCTTAACCAAACATGCAGAGCACTAACTATATACTCCAGTGACATGGAGGCATTCCCTAAGGACATAAAAGAGGCTAGACAAGGACACCATTGGGATCACTTACTTACCTTAGGAATCAAGGCCCCCAGTGTGGATGTGGTGAGTGGAGGAAGATCTTCAAACTGTGGGACAAGGACAAGGTCATGTGAGTCCTGAGGTGATGGGAACAGGCAGGTGCTATAACACAGTGCTTAAATTCCAGTACACCATAAAACAGACAGATCCCCTAAAAAGCCCCACACTCCAAGAGCACACTCCAGAGTGGCTGCTGTGTAGTTCGCATTGCAGTTGTATAGCTAAATGGATGGCAGCAGCCACTTAAGTTTTCTATGTAAACATATGGCTTGATATATTCAAGGAAGGCCCAAATCTTTCTTCTTTAGTGGAACTCTTTAGGAAATCTTGGCCAAGTTCATGTGCACTGCCTAGCATCTATTTGACCTCACTCTGTTATTTCCTTCGTGTCTATTCACTTTCTAAAATGTCAGATGCTAAACAATGAAAAGCAGTTGTTCCTGTGTGTGTGTGTGAGAGAGAGAGAGAGAGAGAGAGAGCACTGTACCAATGCAGCAGATAAGATAAAACAAAGTCATGACATAATGCCATATCTCAAAATCTCAAATTTTCCAAACATATTGAAGGATGGATTGACAGACGGACGGATGGATGGATGGGCATAATGGATAGGTAGATAGGTGGATATGGAAGGATAGACTGATTGGCAGATAAAGGAAGGAGGGTTCATAGATGGGTGGGTAGAAGGATAGATGGATAGATAGATAGATAGATAGATAGATAGATAGATAGATAATGGATAGGTGATGTGTGGATAATAGATGAATTAATGGATTGGCCAGTAGAAAGATGACTGAGTGGATGTGTGAATGGTTATATGGGAAGTGCATGGATAAACAGTGAATGGAGGAGTAGATGGACAGATGAATGGATGGGTGAATGGACCAGTAGGTCATGAGGGAGCCATCTGGATGGATGAAAATGAATCACATGTGGCAAAGTATGATCTGGTAAACTGGGTGAGGCACATACAATCATGACTACACTATTCTGCAGCAGTTCTGAATGGGAGAAATCCCTTAAAGGAGTTGAGGAGAGTGGATTCTGAGCATTACTCTTGGGTCTTAGTGTTTTATTTTCATGCTTCTTTTGATCACTGGTGTGTATGCATGTTGAACAACTGAGGGGACTCTAAATATTCATATTAAGGTGCTTAACTCATAAAGTACTGAAATAAATCACACCAAAAAGAGAGCAACTGTCTCCTCCTTGGATCAGATGCAGCTTACTACCATACCTGAGGCATGTGAGAGACTCTGATAGATAATGGTGGGTGGGTGGGTGGATAAAGGATGGATGGATGAATGAATGGATGGATAAATGGATGGATGGATGGATGGATTGGTAGAATGGATGGGTGGGTGAACCACCATCTAACTCAAGTATGGGGTAAAGAACAGGACCATCTTCAGTCCTCCCTCTAATTACAAGCTAGGAGAGACCCCAGACGAGCCACTTGCTTCCCTGCTGAACTGACTCACCATGCCATCAGTGATGTCAATGTCCAAGGCACCTTGCTTCTGCAGCATGGTCAGCACAGAGCCCAGGAAATTGGCTGAGATGGCCAGCTGAGAGTTGGTGTTGTCACCCATGGGGGGAAGTTCTGGCATCTGTGGCCTGGGCAACACAGCTGGCCGCCCCAGGGGGTAGTCAATGAGGTCACCTCCTGCCTCTCCAACTAAAGTCTGAGGAGCACAGAAAAGGGGGTGAAGATCCATGTGGTGCAGGAAGAGCTGCTCACCCCAGCTCACAAGATCCAATCTCAGAATTTCACCTTCAGTCATCTTCCCAGGTCATCACTGGCCACTGTGGGAGTGTTTATACGACAGAAAACAGCAAAGGCTACCAACCAGACTTTGGAAAAATCATTAAGATCAGGTTGTTAACTGCATACTAGCCTGCTAATGGCATGCAGTGCAGCACTAGCATCTGGATGTCTAGGTTCAGAATCCAGGCATGCAATCACTAGCTGTGTGACCTTGGGCAAATGGAGCCACCTCTCTGTGCCACTAAACAAGTCTCACTCTGTGGTTCCCATGAGAGCAGATGGAGTTTATCAGCAAGAAGCACTTACTTTGGACAAGCCTAGCTCACAGTAAGCACTGGATGGTGTGTGCTCTGCCCTAGAGATCTCTATTCCACAAAAGGAACTGTTCAGATGTTCAAAGTACGCACACATGCCTCGTGCTCACATGTGTGTGGTAAGCCCACACTCAACTTCAGGGATGTTTCCAGTCCATCACTTACATTGAGGTCCAACTCGAGGAATTCCCCAGTCACCAATGGGAGGCTGGAGAAGGTGTATTGCACACTCCCAAGTATCCCCAGAGGCACCAAAGCTGTGGGCAAAGGGATGGGTCACTTTACAGTTCTATCCACCAGACACATCCACCTCCAGTGTCCCCATGCCTATGGATGTGGCCCAAGGCCCCAGCTCACGCTTCAAGGCAGAGGCAGCTTTGTTCCAAGCCCAGCTCTGCCTCTTCCTTGCTGTGTGACCTCAGGCAAGTCCCTGCATCTCTCTGGAACTCACTTCCTCCTCTGTAAAGTATGTTTAATATCACCTTTTAGATACTGTAGCAGGACTGGGGGAGAAATCCCAATGTTGATGAGCTTTGTGATCTGTGAAACACAACGCACCAGGGATCACCTAAGGCTGCACAATGTACTGCTTGGTTAAATCCACATCCCCGTGACTGCTTGCAATAAACCTTCTGTCTCCTGTGCTTTCCTTCCTCATCTCAAAAAAGCATCCTCCAACTGCCTGGTGTCCAGGAGACACCAGGTCCCCAGCAGGGGGGGGGCTCCACTGTGTGGCTGCAGGAGTTAAACCCTGAAGCATTGTGGGTGCTGCCGTGTGAATTAGTGTCTGTGCTGCACAGCCACACAGCACTGTCGTGCTTTCAGGAATGACCTCTAGGAAATCCAGGACTGGTGGTAGCACTGAAGCCTGGTCAGTATCTGCACTGACTCCTTATAGAGAATTAGGGCTCATTCCAATTCCATAGCTGTCAGGGCAGAACCAGGCTTCCATCCCGGATTCTGGCTGTTGTCTATACCAGGCCTCCCAAGCCCTAAGCAGGGCATGGCAACAGCAACAGCCAGTGTGGAAGGCCCAGTTATTCTTGTGGAACTGCTGGGGCTTATCAGGAGGCCCATCACTCTGAGCCCTCTTCCCAGATGCTGCAGTGTCCCTGGGGCTAAGTTAAGCAGACATCAATACACATGGGCCACACCATAAAGAGGAGATACTTACAGTCCACAAGACCCAGTTGGTCATTGACAAGACCCAGCACCACATCCACAATGGGGCAAAGCTGTGGAGAGATATCAGGGAGCTCAGGAGGTGCAGAAGCTGGGTACCAGCATGTGCCCATGGCAGAAGCAGCGGGTGATGTAGATGGGTTAACTGTTCTCTGTGGGCCCTGTCCTCAGCACAGCCCAAAGGAGAGGGACCTCTCCTAGTTGCCATCTTTAAGATGGGAAACAAATTTAGGGAGATGATGATGAGATCTGTCCCACAACAAGGAAGCACCCCAGCTGGGTGTCCAGAGCTGTGGGTGCTCAGGCTGGACCTCCCATCTTGCCACTCAACTGTCCCAACCCACACAGACATGCCAGCCCTGGCTCTTTCCGTCCCATTGAGCCACCTGTCTGACCCTAGAGGCACAATCCCTCTCACGCATCCTTACCAGGTCAGGGAGGACATTGGCCAGCACTCGGTTCACTAAGTTGTCCACCAGGTTGGGGAGAAGCCTACGGAGGGAGGGGCAGGATGAGGACACACTCAACAGGCATGGAGCATTCTGAGCTGTCCATCCATACTGGTGTCTGGCTCCAGCTCTGAGCACTGAGAGCCCCTGAGCCCTGGACAGAGGGCTCTCCCTAGACTTGCCCGCATAGGCCAACAGCAAACTTCCTTCTCAGTCTCCCTTTTCCTTCCTCTCTTTCCCTGGCCCTTCCATTCTCTCCTCCAATCTATTCTCCTTCATTCCTTCCCCTTTTTCCTTCCCTTCCTTCTTCCTTCTCCCCCTTCCTTCCCTTCTTTCTTTATTTCCTTCCTTCTTTCCACAAGCCAAAGATGTCAGGGACATCCTAGATTCCTAGCTGTCATGACCTTCCCTCCAACTCCTGTGGTCTTCTGTAGAGCTAGTGGCTTGTCATCTTCCCAGAGGACAAATGAATTTGCTTTTTTATCTAAGCTCACAACATGTCATCTAGAACATTACATGTGCTCAAAAAACATTGGTGGACAGGACAGGAGAACTCTAGCAATGAAAATATGCCCATTATGTTCACACTCAAGTACAAGAAAATGGGACTGAAAAGGTTGGGGGGTGGGGGGCCATTTAATAGAGCAAAAAGTAGGCCAGATAACTGACCAGAATGGATTCTTAGTGTCCACCTGGACCCAGCTGGTTACATCCAGAAACAGGTCACGCACACAGATGGTGCACAGGTAGCCAGACAGACAGACACAATGTCACTAAAGTTACTCCTGTTCACCCCTCACACTATTCTTGGACCCCTTCCCCCATAAATAGTCAACTGCCACTTCTCTTCCAGGCCATGGAGCAACAATCTGGAGAAAACACCAGCTTAGACACCTCCCTAAGGCTTGCTGTGCACCTTGGTCTTCTTTGTGGATGGATTCACCTTAAAGAGGCTGATCCTGTCTTGGTTGTCCTGAGGTCACTGGGAATGTGCATGAGGGCATGCACAGGTGCACATGTGCTCGTGTTTTGGAGGCAGTGTGCCTCTGATATACATACATATATACATAATGCATACATATGTGTATGTGTTTCAGTGATACACACACACGCACGCGTGCGCACACACGCACACACACACACACATATATGTATATATATATATATGAGAAATGATGAGTTACATCAGGCCTCCTGTAAAATGGCATCTGTAGACAGTCATGTCACAGAAACAGATGAATGAAACAGGGGATGGGCAAATAAATGACAGCTCATCTGGGAGCAGCAGGCAGCCTTAGGAAGTTAGACAAGGGTTCTTTAATGTTTGGACATGGAGGAGTATCCAGGTTGAATAAAGGAGAAGAGTGATGTACAACAGGTTTTAGAGCAGGCACCTGTTTGTATGAAGAGGTGGGGGCTGCAGAACCACACTGGTGTCTGCCTGAGGTAACTCAGAGAAGAGGGAGGGGGCTACAATGAATGTGAAAGTCTGGGAAGATCTGTGTTTTGGGTCCTGAAGCCTTGTTGTTTTCTGTCCCCATCCATCCTGGAGCACAAGAATAGAAGCTACACAAGGCAGGGATTTGGAATTCTTGCTGCACAGTGAGTCTCTCACTCCTAGGGTCTGTCTACATCAGGTGAGGGCTGGGATGATGGCGCCAAAGGATTAATACAAGGGAGAAAACAGAGATTGGGGACACCAAAGACTGATGGCATGAGTAGATAGGCTGTCCACTCTAAACTGTCATGAGTGTGCCCTCCTCCAAGATCTCTCAGGCCTGGGGACAATGTGCTGGCCAACACAGGAATGCCTGACAGCTCTCTAGATGAAGGGTAGGGGCTTGGTCACTTTGTAGAAAAGGTAGAGAAATATCTCACATGTCCCCTCGATCAGGGGTACTTAACTATAACCAGATGAGAAATTGCTCCATGGGTTGGCACACTCATGGACCCATAAGCCCAACTGGATATATCTTCATAAACTGACACCATGCCAGATGCTATAGCAACTGCTTTACACTTATCTCAGTTCCTAAAGACAGAGTTTACTTCATTTCCACAGATTCAGAACCTAGAGTTCAGAGAGCAGCAGAGTTGTTCAGGGTCACACAGCAGCAATGGAATTGAGATTTGAATCTGGGCAGGTCTCTCCAAAGTGGGTGGATGCCCACATCCTGGACTCAAAGGCACAGCCCTTGAATTACTACCAAGCAGGTGCCAGACCACAGCCAGAGCAACAGTGTAGATGACTCAGTAAGAATGGTCTTTGTGTGGGACCATCTTACTTCCTGGGATGGGTGACTGTAGTGTCCTGCAGCCCTGCCCTGTCCCTCTCCATCTCACACTCACCCTCGGAGCAATTTGACCTTGATGCCTCCCAGGAGGGTGTCACAGCGCTCAATGACCAACCGTGGGTAGCCTGTGCGGTCCATAGTCAGCCGAACTTTGGCCGTGATGTTTACCTCCACCGCAATATCCAGGAAGCCAATGAGGCTGGAGGAGACCAAGGGATCAATAAGACCATGAGCCACTCTCACCACCAGGTGAAGGCCTGTCAGCTACCTGTCAGCTCAGGTTTTAGCACTAGATCTTCCTGACGTTGTATCTAGGGGACCCAGACAAGTGCTATCCCAGTGCCTCAAGGCAACGTGATAAATCTCTCTCGCCCTCAGCCAATGACAATTTTTAAGGCTAGGAACAGGGCCTGGTATAAACTCTGGTTTGTAAGGTACCCATCCTGACTTTGTAGAAATGACCTCGCCCTACCACGAGGAAATGACTCCAATGCTAAGGCTCACCCTCCAAGGTCTACATAGTGGATGTCTAGGAAGGCATTCTGTCTGTGCCTGAAGACAGCTGGAAGAGGTGTGGCCTTGCTACCCTGGGCAAGTGAACTCAAGAAAATTTGGTAGCAATAGTAGACTTGTCTAAGTATTAGAACCCAAGCTACTCCTTACCTCCAGCCTCCTGGATCCTAAACACCACACTGGGCTGCCTTTCCTGCTGAAGGGACTGCAGACTGACTTGGAATTAAGATACATGCTTCCCCTTGCTCCTCCCACCATGGTGGATGCAGCAACCGTGCATGATGATGAGAAGAGGCAGCTTGCCCAAGCTCCCCTGCCAGGGACCCCTTCTGAGCACAGGGCACGCACCTCTTTCCGTTGATGGCCACTCGGGTATACAAGCTCAGGTAGACACCCACACCAGGCAGGAGCCGTACAGACACCCGGGGAAGGGTAAGCTCCACGATACGCAGCCTGCATGTGGTCAAGAGAGGTGAGTTAGTGATGACTGCCACCTGCTGCCTCAGAGCACCGTCCCTCACTCCTCCTCCTCTGCTCCCCACACTCTGTCCTCCTACCACAGAGATACCTGAGATCCATGGGCAGAACATAGAGAAGATCAAGGCAGAAAACACCATGGCCCAGTATCCCACCCCTGGGGGCATCTGTTTGCATATCTGTGACTTTCATTTCCTTTGAATCTTTTGCAAGGACACTGCTCCCTGAGGAATCCTTCCTGCACACTCCTCAGATGTCAGCCAGGGTACTCCTGTATGAAGCCACCTGCCCTGAACCCCGGGCTGGTAACGCCCTCATTCTGCACCTTCTTGTTCACCAGCAGCCCTTGTGACTGTGTGACAGGGTTCTGCTTCTTTCTCCAATCCCACACTCCCCAGTCCTCTGAGTCTCTAGGCCAACAGTCTCCCTCACATAAGAACTCAGTGTATTTCTTGAGTTAATGACTGTGTCAGGGGAATCTGGGCATGGCTGGAATTACAATGCATAATTGTAAGTAATAACGCTAATGGACTTCATTATGAGAGTGTAGCAGATGGTGTGGTATATATAAAACAGACAGTGCTGGGTCTAGGCTTCCAGCCTCTTTCATGTGAACTCTGCAAACTGTGTAACTTGGACCTGCCAAGATGTCCAGTCCTTACATCTCCTCAGATTGCTTCGGTGTAGGGTCACCTGTTTGTGGCTCACCAGTCAGTAGGCAGTTCCTTACCCAGTGATGCCTTGTACGGTGCTCAAGATGCCTCCTTCACCCAGCACACCAAGCACACCACCTCCTCCGAGAAGTCCTCCATCTCCAAGGAGACCACCTCCGCCAAGCAAGCCACCTTGGCCTGCCAGAATGCCTTCATTCGCCAGTATGCCTCCAGTGCCCAGCAGGCCCCCAGGACCAAGTGCCCCAGTGGCCACACCAGCGGGGATCTCTCCGGGCCTCAGCTCTCGCCGGTGGAGCCTGCCCACCGTGGATGTGTCCGCTGCAGACCTGTACCGCCCAGGGTTCCTGTGGTAGGCATAGTCTGCGTGACGGTAGTCTTCGTGTCGTAGATCCCTGAGGCTCCCATCAGAGTCCAGGATCTCCCCATAGCGGTATTTGCCCCCCAGCTGAGCTGTGTTCTCATTCTTCTCAATGTGACCATATTTGTAATTGCCACCAAGCTGTCTGCCATTGGTGTATTTTGGTGGGGGTTCTCTGACATGGAAGTCGTTGTAGGGAACACCACCAACACCTCGGGGGAATTCAGCTCGTCTGTAGTCATCATAGTGGTGCCGGCCACCACCCAGCAGGCCACCACTACCACCCAGCAGCCCTCCACCACCACCCAGCAGCCCTCCACTACCGCCAAGAAGACCCCCACCATGGCTACCACCACCCAACAGCCCCCCACCACTGCTACCATCACCGCCCAGCAGCCCCCCACTACCGCCCAGCAGCCCCCCACCATGGCTACTACCACCACCCAGCAGCCCCCCACCACCACCCAGCAGCCCCCCACCATGGCTACTACCACCACCCAGCAGCCCCCCACTACCGCCCAGCAGCCCCCCACCACTGCTACTACTGCCACCCAATAAGCCTCCACCCAACAGGTCACCGCCACCTCCTCCGCTCCCACCACCAAGCAGGCCCCCCAAGAGACCTCCTCCCCCACCACTGCTCCCTCCGCTTCCACCAAGCAGCCCACCCAGGAAGGGCCCACCACCATCACCACGGGCTTTACCCACGGGCACCTCCCTCAGGGCGGAGCGGAAGGCATCACTCTGCTGTATTGTGCCTGAGATGGCTGTGGAGAGACATGGGTGTCAGCCAGGGGGCACCCCTTCCCAGTGCCCAGGCACCACCTCAGAGCATCACCCTACTGTGGGGTCTCATCCCACTCCCCTCAGGAAAAAAAAAAAACAAGAAAAAAGCAGCGATAGACCAAGAAGACAGGGCAGCACCCAGTGGGCTAATGTTCTGATGTTACTGTTGTCCCTTTAGCTGGATTGGCACATCACTGGTCCAAACCTTCATGGGCTTCCTTTGTCTCTCTCCCTTCTGAGTATCCCTCACTTCATGGCTTGGTAAAGTCTACTTTCTCATGAATTACAACTTCCTGGGCCAGGGCCAGAATGACGGCGTCCATTTGATGGAATGAAGGCAGCAAAGGTTATGAGAATCTCAGATTACTAGGTAAAAAGTCATCTTATATCCTCACAGGAGCCCTGGGCAGAGACTGGGGCCACAGCAGGTACTCATTTCTCAGGGTCCAGAGTAAGGATTTGAGATTCAGAGGCACCTGTACGTGAACTCCTGTGCCCTGGGGACCACACAATTCTCCAGAAGTCATCCCATTCACCCTGCTCACGCCAGTCCTCAGAGGTGGGGATGGCTCCACCCGCTTTCCAGATGAGGAAACTGATACTCAAGTTGTATAACCAGGGTTTGAATCCCAGGAAGGCTAGCTCCAGGGTCCAAGTTCTTAACCTCTGCTATCTACTTCCTGGAAAGAATGGGCTGGTGCTTAGAAAGTGGCATCCAAGAGAAAAGGGAAACTACAGCCCAAAGGGAAGAGTCACCCAGTCACTAACCATGGGGTCTGCTGGCATGGGGGGGGTCCTCAGGTGCTGGAGAGTTGGCTCACCTCCCCTGCCCTTCCCATGCTACCCATGACCTCCCTGGGGCCAGACTCACCCTTGCTCAGCACATCTTTTGTAACTCTGAGGACTGTGTTTGTTTCTTGAGGTATGCCACACACAGCTGCCACAGACAGAGCAGCTACACACCATGCAGTCCACATACTGATGTTGCTTTCCTGCTGAAACACTGTGTCACCACTATGGCTATCCTCCCATCCATCCTTTTAACCACCCATCCATTCATCCATCTGTCCACCCAACCACCCACCAATCCAGCTATCTACCCAGCCACCCATCTGTCTATCCTATCCGGATGTTCATCCATCCATCGATTCTCTTATCCATCCATCCACACATCCATCCCTTCTTCTATCATCCATCCCTCATCCTTGTCTTTCATCCATCCAATTCTAGCTAGGAGGCAGTGATAAGCACTCCCAGTATGGAAGTCATATGAGAATCCCAAGATTCAGAGACAAGACATTGACAAAGGTCACACACACACCATTGGACATAGTCCAGAATTCCTGATACCATTTTAAAATTTTTCAAATAAAAATTCATCTAGTGACAAGATCACCCATTAAGCAAATGATCCCAGAGCATGGAAATTCATTGCTCAAGATGGAATGTAATAACTGTGCTGCAAGGGCAGGGATGTAACTTCAAACCAAATTCCACTCTGTTGCTAGCAGCTCTTCAGAGCCCTCCAGCATCTCTCCATCTACTCATCCACCTACCTGCTCATTCACCCATCCTTCTATTCATCCTTCTCCTATCCCAGCATTCTATCCACACTCGCGTCTAACCATTACCCAAACAGCACAAACCCAACCCTCAGCCCATCCACCCTACTATTCATCCATCTATCCATCTGTCTATCTGTTCGCACACCAATCCATACACCCACCCACTCTCCCATCCATCTATCCACGCATACATTTGTACATCTACCTCCCATCCACCCATCCATTTCCCCTATCGAGCTGTTATCTAAGCAGCTAGACCTTCCAGTCATTTATCTGCCCTTCCATTAATCCAGCAGTTATCAGCTTCATAATGCTGGAATCCTTTAATACAGTTCTTCACATTGCAGTGACCCCCAACCTTAAAATTGTTTTTGTTTCATAGCTTTGCTACTGTTGTGAATCACAATATAAATACTTTTGGAGATAGATGTTTGTCAAAGAGGTTGCGACATACAGATTGAGAACCACTGCAATCCATCCGTCCATCTGTCCATCTGTCTGTGCGTCCATCTATCCATCCTTCCTTCCACTCATCATCACATTCATCGAGGCAGTGTCCCATACTTCCAGCCAGCCAGCACTCTTCCTTCCCTTCCATTAGTGAGATCCACACCATATGCTTAAGACCATGGCTTTGGATCAGAGCCCTCTCGATTCCAACCCTTAGGCAAAGGCTTTGATTTTTTTGGACCTCTGATCCATCACCACAAAAGTGAGGTACCTAAGCCGCACAAGTGGAGCTTAGTAAAGGGCGGTGTTGTTCTTGTTTTAGGATAGTCACCTCTGACCCTCAGGAGGTGAGGGCTGTGCTGAGGTGCGGTGAGGCCTGACTCAGGCTCAGGTGACTGGCTTCCAGGAAGCTTTGGCAGCCTCTGTGCCCTTGCCTCCTTCACCCACTTCATCTTTCCAGGCTAGTCAGTCATCTGCCTCAGAGTATCAGCACGCGACAGTCTCCCATTGTTAGCATCAACACATTGCACTTACACACTCTTCTCTTTAACTCGTTCCCACCACTCTTGAGCTCCATCTGCTCAACCTGATGATCCCAGGAGTCTGGGAGGCACTTTGTTGTACTAGGGTATTAAAAACTAGTACGCCCAAGATTTTTTTTTTCTGGCTGCCCTGACTCGTCTTGACCCCATGCCTAAAGAGCCCTACAAACTATTAAAATAAATAGACAGCAGTGGGAGCATTTCCAGCATCAGCAAGCAACTGAAAAGCACTACAGAGGTAACAAAAGTCCCATTTGGCTCACACTCCTGGGAAAGCTGGCAAAGCTTTTGCATTCATACATCTGTCCTGATTTGGGTCAATTTGCTGTTATCTGAGGTTCTGACAGCTGGCAGGGCTTCCCTGAAGGCTTGTGTGAGAGATTTCTTATACCCTTGCCAGGCTGATGCCTCTCCTATTAGCCTGGACCTGTGACAGGGAAGGGACTCCTCCTTACCCTTGATGGGTCGTGCAAGTCAATCCTGAGAGATCTGGTGCCCAGGCCTCTCCTGTGGGCTGATTCTGGCCACAGGTCAGCCTTATAAAGTGGCCACAGTCCAAGCAGGGACCTGGGCAGGGAAGGGCTGTGTAATTATGACAGACTAGAATTATAAGACCGGAATTCAGATTTTCTCTACAAACCTGAGCTTTGAGCCCCAAAACCACAAGAGTTTGTGGTTTGTGGCTAATTCCAAGAAGTGTGTTCAGCCCCGGATGGTGTCACATGAGCTGGGTTTTATCACCTTTATCTGGGTACATTCCTGGAGATCCCAGAGAGGCCTTCAGGTGAGCACAACTGGCTTATAGACCAAGGCGGGTACTGCCCATTCCAGGTGGCCTGGTGGGTAGGTTGAACCTGCTCCAAGTTTGTATTATTTCCATGGGGCAAATGGAGGAAAAACATGCCTCCTGAGGTTGATTTGGGAACTCTGAGAGGTAGATATGACTCCAACTGTTCAGATGTGGGGCAGCTCAGAGGTAGGATGTTTTAGATCTACAGAGGGTCTCCCCCCCATACACACACCCAAGTATTTCACCATGACAAAAAAAAATCATATGTACAGCAAATCTGGGGGCGTCATCCAGTGAATAGTACACACCTGAAAGTTCTTACCAGTCTCGCCACCATCCTGTGATATCTGCATTCTGTGGCATCTGCTCTGTCACCTTTTTATACAACCACAGAGCCATATTTTCATGAGTATTTTACTTTTTATATATTGAGGCAAAGTCTCATGTATCCCAGGCTGGCCTCAGATTCACCATGTAGCTGAGGATAACCTCGAACTTCTGAACCTCCTGCATCCATCTCCCTGGGATTACAGCTAGGCACCACCATATTGGGTCTGTGTGATGCTATGGATTCAATCCAAGACTTTCTGTTTGATGCTAGTGAGCCTGACCAATTAAGCTCTGTCCTCAGCCCTGTTTTTATATATTTCAAAGTGAGGTGCAGACAGCAGGATGTGACACCACTACCCACTGCCACACTCAGGCCACAACTTTTTATATAAATGTCCATACAGTGAAAGCTTCAAGCCTGTGATGATTCTATGAATCCATGTAGCCTGCATCTTACCACACTCCACACACGCACACACACACACACACGCACACGCACACACGCACACGCGCACACGCACACGCACACGCGCGCACACACACACGCACACACACGCACACGCACACGCGCACGCGCACGCGCACGCGCACGCGCACACACACACACCTTTCCCCAGTCTTTCCTTTCCCCAGCCACTCCCTACTCCCCTAGAGGCACCCATCCACCACTCTACTGCTCAGGCTCCCTTGGCATACAAACACTCCCACCCCTGTCCTCTTGTCATGCCCCTCCCTGATCCTTGCTACCCTCATTCTTCCTACCTCTGGGCCTTTGCACATGCCAGCCCTGCTGTCTGCCATGCCTTTTATTACCCCTCTGGACCACTTAGCAACCCCTGTACTCCGTCTGAGACATGAATTCTCCGGGAAAAGCCGGGAGTATGCCTAGCTCTCAGCCCAGCACAGAGCTGTCACACACAAATGGTGGCTGTCCCCGCTGGCCCAGGCACTCACTGAGGCCGCCTGCTCAACACACTCAGCCCCACACCAGGTCCCGTTCCATATCTACTCCTCCAGGCCAAACTGTCCTGTGAGAGGCCATGGGGTTCATTCTCCTGCTAAGACCAGCCTCAGGCCTACATTGCCAGCCCCCTTCCAAGTGACGCTTCCTGACCCTCCCTAGCAGCAAAGGGACTCAGAAGGTATGTGGCATAGATTCAAGTCCTGACAAGCTTGGTTTGTGTCACCACAGCAAAGCCTGTTTTCCTGGCCAGGCTGCTTTTCAGGACTCAGTTTCCCCATCTGCAGCAGGGGCATTAATGGAATAGCTAAGGACACAGTCTAGGCATGAGCTCTGCTGCCATCATTCTGCCTGCTTAAAGTAAATTGGTGATCGAATACAAGCTGGCCCATGAAACTGAAGACAGGACCTGGCATGCAATGCTTCTAGGGACACAGCTTTCTCAGCTTCATCGTCTAGGGTCCTTCCAGGCTCCACAAGGCTACATGGGGCAGAGTGAGCTGTCTAAATCCCACGAGGGCCAGAAGGGCTCTAGGATTATAGTTCAGCCTCTCAACCAGGATGACTTCCTCCTCTCTGCAATGAAGAGTGTGAGAGGTTGGGTAGGAAATGCCGGACCATGCCTGAAGCCCCAGGAGACTGCCGTCCCTCGTTGCTCCCTGAGTGAGTACACCTGCCCTGAGCAGAATCCAACTTGCTCTGGTTACCAATTTGGACCACACCTGCTCTCCCTACGCTGCTGTCCACACCTCTGTGTCGTGCAGAGATTAGGGGTGGCATTTGCTGTCCCATCTATGTCGCTAGGCCTCCATTGTGTAAAGTCTGACTCTCTACTGCCTGGCCCCAAGGAGTTGTGCACCAGATGCTGGATAAGGGAACTTATCCATCACCATTTAAACTGAAGAAAAATCCAAGAACTCGAATATCTTTTTCCTCACCGTGGGAAGCAGAATCCCATGTGACCTTCTGAGAGCCAAGCCTGGTGGCTGCCTGGGGGTGTTTTTTGTCCCTCCTCCAGGCTCACTTACTGCCTGAGGCCAGCCCAGCCACAGTGGATCTGAGTCTGTCCCGTCTCCTGGGGCCACCTTGCCATCCTGGAAGGATTAGTGCAGCGGCGCCAGGGAGATCACATGGGCTTAGTGTCCAAAGGGCCCTTTGTTTAGAGCTATGCCGTGAAGTGAGCACTGGGGAAGGACATCCAGATCTCCCAGGAGGTGACTCACCCTGAAGGTGACCCAGCCATGATGGAGCCAAGTGTGTACATGTGTGCTGGGTCACTCTCTTGAGACAGGAAACAGTCCCAGCACCACCATGACCTCCCCCTTCAGCACTGCCCCCTGGGTGAATGGTCAGTTCACTAGGACTGCCCGTAGGGGGCACTCCTCACACCGTATCCTATCCCCCACCCTAAGGGTGGAAGTTCAAAGCCAGGGAAAAGAGACACCGAGTTCAAACCCTGACCCGTGTAACCTTGCTTGTCACTTAAAATCCTTGTGCCTCGGTTTTCTGTGCAATTACTAGAAAACAGGGCTAATTCAAGAAGTTGACCGTAAGAGTGTGAAAGCACATTGGACTGCGCCTAGCTCTTTGTGAGTGTGTGACAGCAGTATCACAATGTCACAGTGTCACAGTGAACAGCCCAGCTTTGCAATTGGGGTCGATGGGATATTTGCTTGAGCTGCAAATTTCTTGTTTCTGCCACTTAGGAGCTACCTGATATCACTTCTTAGCACCTCAGTTTCCCAATTGTAAAACCAGGATGTGTAGCATCAGTTTTTCCATTACTACGACAACACACTTGAAAAAAGCAATTTAAAGGAAGACAATGTTTTTTTAGCTCAGAGGTCTCTCAGTCTATGATCAACTGGCTCCGTAGTTTTAGTCCTGTGGAAAGGAGAGACTCCACGGTGGAAGAGCATGGAGAAGGAAAATTACTCACCCCATGCCACCATAATGCCACCTGGCTGGGATGAAGCTGAGTCCCGTGGAGCATGGAACCCTCGCCCAGTCTGGGCACTGTGAGGTTCAGTGCCCCGTAGGGTGGTCAGTGGACTCTGTCCTTGACTTTGGGGAATTCTCCATCAAGAGTGAAAATTAGGCCAGGTATCTTGATGCAGACACTAAGAGCCCCAGTGGTGGGAACAGGAGTTCTCGGCTGACTCAGGGAGATGCTCCAGGAAGAGGCAACTATGTGAAGGCCTGGCCTGGCTGCTCCTCAACCACACATGCCAGGCTCTCTTGTTAGCACCTGACAAGGGCTGACTTTAGCCCTCTGAGGAACTGGGTAAGAATCATGACTTCCCCGTGTCACAGACAAACACCTGCTGTGGTCTGAATCTGTTTCCTGTGTGATAAAGCAAGTGTGAGATGAGAGGTTTGTGGGGGCTACAGCCTCATGCACAGATGAGTATCACTCCAGCAGGCAAGAGGTGAAGTCTATCCACAGTGTGGGAATGGTTCCTACAGAAAGGGATCTCTCTCTTCCTCCCTCCCTCCACCCTTCTCTCTCTGTCTCACTCTCCCTTTTTCTCTCCCTCTTCCTCTTCATCTCTTTCCTGTCTTTGGCCTTCTGTCTGGCATCATGGGATGGCACATCAAGAAGAACCCCAGCAGACATCAGCCCCTCCATCTTAGACATCCTGTCCTCTAGAACTGTGAGCCAGTAAATTCCTGATGATTATAAACCATCCAGTCTTAGACATCCTGTTTCAATCCATCAGCATGTATGGGAATACTGGATGGAGATAGAGCCCAAGGCCGGGTGTCTGAGCCCCTTTAGCTGCAGAAGGAAGCTGCCTGGACCACAGAGGGGGAGCTTAGGCAGCTTCCTACCATGTGCATTGGGTGATGCCTGGAAGACCAGTAAACTCTACTTTTCTAATCTTTGTTAGTGATGAATTTGTTTGAGTGGTGAACTAGAGGGGGAGCCCCATCCCAGATGTGGGCAGTGCCGTCATTCCATAGGCTGGAGGTTCCGGAAACAGGACAGAGAGGAAGAGCAAGAATTTCTGACACATCCCCAGCACCATGATGTCTGCCTCAGTTGCAGTCCATAGCAATGAAGCCAGCCTGCTACAGACTGAAACCCCCAAAAGCACCACCCCCAATTAAACCCTATAAACTGTGTCTCCTGTAGAGTTGCCACATGGTAAATGAAGCTGACCATGTCATGCATCAAGAGCATTCGGCAGTGCTCTCACGTTCTAGGGGCATCCCTACCTTTCCTTGGTCAGTGGGTATCACTCCCAGGCAGGGCACGCCCCACTCAACCTTGCTTCATGGAGTCCCAGCTCCTTTTCTCCTATTCACCCCTCCCAAACTCAGCTCATATACCCTTCTGGGAAATGTCCAAAACTCAGAGACACCAGTTCTGGAGGAGGGACAGTGGGGAATCAACCACAGGGAGAGGAAAAGTCAGGAAGGCATGACAAGGACCAGAGGTTGCCCAGGCCAGCCAGGTGGGTTGTTACACAGCCCTCTATGTGCCCTCATCTCTCAAAGGTTCCTGCTAGAATGAGGAAGGTCATTGGAGACCAAGACCAAAGCTGCTCTGTATCATTAGGGAACGAACCAGCAGGCAGGCACAAGACCAAGGACCAGTTTATTGAAGCTGGGACTGAACCCAGGTGCTGTGTGCCCTCTGAATTGGACCTGTGGCTGCACAGCCATTCCCCACCCCCAAACAAGCAGAGCCACAGGGACAGAGGGCAAGGTGAGCCCGGGTGGACAGGGGGCACTTATACTGTCACCAATGCAGGCTAGAGACTGGAAGGGAGACTGAGTGCAGACAAACACGACTCGGAAGTGAGCAGGAAGAGCAGCAGCCATACTGCCTCATGGTGCCACGGTCAGCACAACAGCATTCTGCAAGAACAGAAATTCTCAGTTAGGTCTCCAAGCCTGAGCCCAGCGTGTCTGCCTCACCTGGTGCCTGGCTGCCTGCTCTGAGACCCAGCATTAAATGAGGGGTGAGTAGGTGGCTGTGTCCAGTGTGGGTGAGGTTGCTAACTCAGGCTTAAGTTGAAGGGCCGTTTTTACAAATAACATACTGAACAACCGTGACACCCTGGACTTCCATTCATAGAGAAACCCCTGTTATGCTCATTTCCTAGAGCTGTCCCAAGACTCAGAGGTGTGCTGATTTGAACGGATTTGTGAACAAAAAAAAAATAATCAGTGCTTAAGGATGTTGTAATCTATTAGTCATGCCTGCCATGGGCACAAGATGAGGGAAGCTCAGAACAAGTATTTGCTATCTGTGAACCAAAGAACGGTGATTCTCTGAGTATATCTGAGGTTCCTTCTTCAGGTCAGACATACCATAATTCAACAGAATTCTGTGATTAATCAATATCTGCCATGGGCAAGGAAGGAAAGGGTGGAAATATATATGCTATATATTAGCTATTTCTGAGACATGTGATTTTTGTTTCTCTGGGATAAATAAAAGTGATACAGAGACAGGTCAGAAGACAAGGCAGGACATGCCCCTCAGACATGCCAAACATGTCTCTCCAGGCATAAGATTGTCATCGGGGGCACATCCTCAAGGAAGGAAGCTCACCTCAATGATAGATATTGCTGAATTGGCAAAGTTGACATTGAGAATCTTAGGCAGAGGTATCCCAACCTCCAGGTGTTCTGTGGGGGAAAAAATGTTTGAAGACAAAGATGGGTTTGTCTCAAGAACCTGATGGTGGACAGACATTTCTCCCTATGGGAGCTCAGCTTCTCATTGGCAAATTCCAACTTACGCCACCATATCCAAACAAAACAAGACAAAACCTGTCTTTTATAAGTCACATTTGCAGTTAAGCCATACCATTGAGCCTCTGCACATAGGCAGCCCGGATCACATCACTTAGCCATTCTTCTAGATGGGATGCCTGCAACAGAGGATGGTATGGGAGAGACTTTGAGGTAAACAAGAGGCCTGGAAGCCTCCAGCAAGCCTAGAGAAACAGTTTCTGGCAGGTAATGGATCCCCTAGACTAGGCTATCTACCCAATAATACTAAAGGAGGCTATTTAATGAAGGCTTTGCCCTTAGCCTAAGATCTTAGAAGATATTCCCTTCTAGAAGATTCTGTGGGTTAGGATGGATGTGTCTGAGCAATAGAACTGTGTGAAGTCTGGCCTTAGAATTTAGACAATTTAGGAGCTCTCAGAACATTCTAGAATCTGAGACTGTCCTTGATATTTTAGAACCTCGGAAGTCTGTGAGAAACAGGAGCCTTAGGGCTCTGTGGGACTGTAAAATGCTAGAACTTTCTGGGCTCAGTACATTGTGTGAAGTTCCAGATCATTGGACTTGACCTCAGAAGAACACGGAATTGGCTCTCCTAAGATAATCAGTGCCACTTGCACACACACACACACACACACACACACACACACACACACAAATACGCATACATGGGTGCAACACAAACATAGGTGCACAGGCAAACACAGGCATGAACACTAGCACACATCCTCTGTTTCTCTGCTCTGATCTGCTGGAGATGAGCCCACACAGAGGCAGCCGTGACCTTGACTCAGTCCCCACTCCCCACCCTCTGCCAAGCTCCTTCTTCCCAGGGACTTACATCAAAAGGTTGGGGAAAAGAGGAGGCCAGTTGGACACTCAGCCTAGCAGAGAGAAGAGAAATATTGAGAGGTCCTAGCTGCTCTTCACTTCCTGCTGAGAGTTGTTCACTTAGCTTACCCTGGCCAACCCCAATCATGGATTTCCAGGGACAGGAAACAGGACTTGGGCCTAGTTCATGTCTCTCCTGCCATGGCCCAAGGTCTCTGTTTTCCTCCTTGGTGGCCTGAGAGACCCTCACTTTCTTTCTGAGACCTTCCATAAGACACCTCCTAGAGGGCTCCCAGCTGCCTGTGTGTACCAGTAGCCTTTCCCTAGCCTGACACTGCACATGGACCAGTCCCCATCCAGCAGGAGCTCACTAATGGCCTTGTAAACCAGGGCAAGCCTGGACCTCTATCTTCACCTATGGAGTGCTGTGGCATAAACTGCCACCAGGAGGCAGAGATGAGCAGGCAGCTGGCCAGGTTGAGGGGAGCAGCAAAGGAAGGAACCACAGGGAAGCTGTGGGTACCAAAGCAGGGTGTGCAATACTGGGTCCTGTGGCTCAGGACAGGCAAATCTCAATGATACCTGGGAAAATCTCTACCACTGGGATAGAGGGCAGACAGATCTCATCATAACCATAGCACCAGCTGGAAAGGGAGGCCGGGATCACAGGTCTATTGCTTGAGTCTAGGCTACAGTAAACTTTACAAGCTGTAAAGTGTGTGCTGGGAAGTGTGTTCAAATAAGAGGAGAATGGTCTCCTGCCTTCATCTTGGCTGTTTGGATTCTCTGGATGCACAATTAACATGAGGCAGGTGATGAGGGATCTGAGGAAGGGGTCCTATATGAGCAGAAGCTTCTGCCAGCACTCCGGGGCTCCTGTCCCAGTGGTCAGCCTCGGGCTGATGGCACAGGGTGCAGCCTCCATGTCCTTGGTAAGGCTCACTGCCAAGGGTAGCCTCTGAGCATAGGGAGCAGTGGAGGGGCCAGTCAGGGCCACCTACTCTGAGCCCTACTGCTTGATCTGTAGTGATCACCGTGTCCCCTCCCTGTGGGCCCTAAGGTGAGACAAATCCACTAAATACTCAGCTCAGTGAAGCCCATCAAGTGACCCCTATTTTAGCCAGTTCCTGATTCTTGTGTCTAGAGAGAGGGACAAGGCCACCTTAGGACCCCACGTTACCGTTCCAGGGACAGAGATATGTGCAGCTTGGTAGTGGATGGAGCCAGCTGGGCATTTAGAGTCATAACCTGAGAAGAAGAGAGAGCAGATGTTTTTCCTGATTCTGAAAGGCATATGGGCAGTTGCCTAGATGCCAGAAGAACCTCTGACTATTGCTTCCATGGGCTGCGCTGGCCCTACTGTGTGGCAGGAGCTGTGGGCATTCTGGGCTGCAGACCTTGGAGTGACCCAGTGTTTAACCCATGGGGGAGCTGAAGACTCCCCAGGGCACTTGAGCTAACCTAGGAAGATGGTAGAGGAAACAGGCAGGGCACAAGGCATGCTGGGACCATCAGGCTATGGTAGGCAGCAGGTTCTCCAGAAGACACTGCACAGAGGCAGGCCATTGAGGGACAATCTCAAGACTCGAGAAAACAGTGTGGGCCCACTGAGCTACAGAAGGATTAGGGGCTGGGAGGAACTGGCTAAACGGTTAGGCTTAGTTCAGAGAAGATATGGGGGGTCTTGCTGTGCCACATGGGGCTCCCCACTCTCCCCCCACCCAACCATCTACCCCATTCATCTGGAAGAGGGCCACAGGACTTCCTTGAGGGACAGAAGACGACAGCACATGGATGGCAGCTGGGATGGAGACTGTGGCCTTCTTGCTCTGCAGCGTGACCATGGGTGCTTTGGTCACCCGCAGTGACAGCAGGAGGTGCTGACCAGGGGGCAGCTTCCCCAGGGCCTGGGAGAGACAAGAAATGAGCAGAGGGCATGAAGGCAGCTTAGATGCCCACTATTAGAAACAGTCAGTCAGTCAACGAACTCCCTGACCATCCCCTGGGTAAAAGGCCCTGTGTGTGGCATCAAGGTTACAGTCCATCTAGGAGAGCAGGCACCTGGTCTCATCAAGGTGGCAAGACTCTAACCGGGGTGGGGGTTGCCCCTAAATCAGACTGTATGCTCAGACAAAAATCTTCCCCAAGCAAGCTGGGTGTGGCGACACACATCTAAAATCCCAGCAACTGGGAGATAGGAACAAAAGCATCAAGAATTAAAGCTAGCCTTCGCTAAAATAACAAGTTCAGGGGCAATCTGGGCTACCTGCATCCCTGTATCAAAAACAAAACAAACAAAAACTGCTGCATCCTGAGGGCCCTCCTGGTTCTCTGCCACTCAACCCCTGGTGCACCTTCCTCCTGCCTTCAGGAGGGTTTCCTGAATGTCCAGCCTCAGGCCCCTCCTCCTGAGTGAGTGTCCAGCCTCAGGCCCCTCCTCCTGAGTGAGTGTCCAGCCTCAGGCCCCTCCTCCTAAGTGAGTGTCCAGCCTCAGGCCCCTCCTCCTGAGTGAGTGTCCAGCCTCAGGCCCCTCCTCCTGAGTGAGTGTCCAGCCTCAGGCCCCCTCCTCCTGAGTGAGGTTCCAGCCTCAGGCCCCTTCTCTCCCGAGCCTCCTCTGCCCTGAGACTCTGAGAGGTACGTGTTCCCCAGTTCTCTCTAAGGTTGACTGGAGCCATCTCCTTTACGGACTCACAGACCTTGTCCTCCATACCCAACTCAGCAGCCACAAGCATCCTCTGTCCCTCTGTCCAACCCCTCTAAGACTGCTGCTCCTCTAAGATCCCTAAAGTGACAGTAGTCATTTCAATGTGGTATGATTTCTGATTTTCCCAGCTGGACAGTGGTGGGTCCAGCTGAATTTGGGGAATCTGGGCCCTGGGATCATGTAGTAATGTCTGCTATCCCCACCTATGACCCTTCTCCTTTGTCTCTCCGGGACAGAGAAGAGCAGCAGGGGACATGTTCAGGTCTTGGGAACCCTTGAGGGTGGATCTCATGAGTCCCTGGGTTGATAATTCAGTAATTCAGGAATTTGGGCTTGGGGCACTGGCCTTCAGATTCCAGGATGTGGGTTTCTTTAGGTGGAGGTAGGGGCATGTCTCTGTTCTAAAATGCTGTGTGATCCTGACTTCCATCACTTCTCAAAGGCTGGGTGTCACTGGGACAAGCAGAATGATCTAATTGTGTGCTTCCTTCCACTGAGTATCCACCAAGTAACTGAAAGGAAAGTATCTGGAAGGACCACAGCAATCAGTGTCCTGGGAAAGACTCCTGTTCTCTGAGTAGAGAGATGCTCTGAGAAAGATTGTTGAGTCCATTCCGATTCATGTGGAAGGAGCTACACTGATACAAACCCTAAGAGTGCCACTCACCTCGGGGGCTAAAGCTGCCAGGTCGGTAGTTGTCAGTGGGATATTTCTGGGAACCTGGATATAAGAGCAAACGAGAGATTGATGGAGAAGGAAGGAATCCCTGGGCACATGTGCAGAATAGGAGAGTATGTCCCTCCCACCTCTGCACACTGCAGACACTCCCACCTATTCAGTGAAGACTGGGCCTGACCCATACCAGGCACCAGATGTGTGTGCAGAGCTCTTCCCATCTTCCCTTGCACAGCCCACACAGCAGCTCAGCTAAGAGCTAAGCTACCTTCACTTTATACAAGGGATGCTAAGTCTCTACCTGGGGTCTATCCTTAGCTAATAGCAGCCCTGGTTGTGCAGGATGTGCAACTGAGCCACCTGTTATCAGACCCCTCACATTACTACCAGACCATATCAGAAAGTACAGGCTTGGCCCCAGGTGCTCTTATCCATCACCCCAGTGACCACTCATGAATATGACCATTGCCAGTCTTCATAAGACATGAGGTTCATTTTCTCTCTAACTAAAACATTAGTGATCTAAGTAGCAGTGGTCACCATGGTCTCATTACCAGGTTGCTAAGCAATAGTGATCCCACATGAACCGCCTATCAGAACAGATCTGTCCACACTCTGTCCCTCCAGAGCTCCTGGAGCATTCTCAGGGTCAGCCAACACATAATATATGTTCTGGGAGGGCCTTTCATCACAATGCTAACGGCCCCAGCCATGGGCCATGCAGTGACATGTTGTGAACTATTCCTTTACACTGTGTGAAGGTGTATCACTGTGATTGGTTTAATAAAGAGATGGATGGCCAACAGCTAGTCAGGAAGATGCTGGGCAAAACTTCTTGGACTAAGAGAAGAAGAAAAGTGGAGTTCCCAGTCAGACACAGAGAAAGCAGCATGAGCAGTATGGAGAGATGAGGTAATGAGTCATGTGACAGAATGTAGATTCAAATAAATGAGTTAATTTAAGTTATAAGAGCTAGTAGGACAAGCCTAAGCTAAGGCCAAGTTTTCATATTTAATGGTAAGTTATTGTGTCATTATTTGGGAACTGGCAGTACAGAAAAAACTCCTTGATTCCTCTTCCTCTCTCTCTCTACCCAGAAGGCCCATCTATACCTCCTGCCTAGCTACTAACCATGCAGCTCTTTATTACATCAATCAGAAGGCACCTTGGCAAAGGCACATCTTTACAATATAAACAAATATTCCACAATAGACACATTTCCCTCCTTCAGACTCTGCTTTATCCCTAGCTAAAGACTCCTACCTATGTCCCAGGGAGATCCCTCCCCACCCTACATGATGTGATAGGCCAGCCCTCTTGCCTGAGCTTAAGCTATATGTGAGGTTTCTGTATAGCTCAGAGCTCACTGCTCCAGGTAGGGCTCAGACCAAGAAAACGCTTCTGGTGGGGCTGCTAGTCCTTCCAAGCCACTGGGACAAGTGGCCAGCACAGAATCAAGGGGGTTCCAGAAGCTACAGAACAAAAGTGCAAGTGACCTTTGACCAAGTTGAACCCTAGTTGGGTTTTGTTTTTGTTTTTCTTTTTCTTTTGCTCCAACTCGCATCTACTCTTAAGAAAATAGACAGGGGGGGGCAGAGAGATGGCTCAGAGGTTAAGAGCACTGGCTGCTCTTCCAGAGGTCCTGAGTTCAATTCCCAACAACCACATGGTGGTTCACAGCCATCCATAATGAGATCTGATGCTGCCTTCTGGCATGCAGGACATACATGGAGGCAGAATGTTGTTTACATAATAAATAAAATGTTTTTTAAAAAACCAAACACTGAAACAAACAAAAAAAACACACAAACCAAAACCAACTAAAAAAACTCATTAAAAAAAGAAAAAGAAAATAGACAGGATGTTAGCCATTCCTACTTCACTGTAAAATAGCTTACACTCAAGAAAGGTTCATCTGGTGCTAGGATGAGAGGAAAGCTGGCTTCACTCTCCATGCCAGTTCTGGCTATTAAGGATGGCTTTCTGGAGGGCTGAGTTTAGAAGGCTTCAGAAGCACCAACAAGGTATGAAGGATTATGGACATCCTCCTCGAAGACAGGGTGTGTGTGTTCTAAACACACCCAACCCTCACTTACAGAGAACAGGCTAAGCAAGGCTGTGAATGACTACACAAAAACTCTTTTGCCCAGGTCTGGTAGCAGGGTTCCTACTCAGCATCCCCATCCTGGGAACTCACCATCTCAGGGGTGATGTCTAGGTCAAGGGCACCATTGGTCTGCAGGAGCCCAAACACAGTGTTGAAGAGGTAGAGTGGGACAGTCACTTGAGAGGTGTGGTCCTCCTTGGGGGGCACCTTGACTGGGAGACGTGGCTTGGGGAAATCAATGACATCGCCAGCTATGCTCTTCACAATGGGCTACCAGGCGACAGACAGAGATAGGAAGGTCTGTGACTGCTCAGCCTTCTGGCCTTGCCCACAATCTCCATCCACCTCTGTGCTTCCCTCATGGACCCTGCTGCCTTGGTCTTGGAGCACTCACATTTACATCTAGTTCAATGTACTGGTTGGAGATGAGGGGCAGTGTAGCCAGAGTGAACTCCACAGAACCCAGAGGCCCAAGGGGCACCAGACCTGCAAGAAAGAGGACAGACATTAGGACCTCAACTCAGCCACCAGAAACAGTCCCACGGTCACTTATTGAGCACCTACTGCATACTTACCTTTACCACAGAACTCATTTGTGTGCTTTTGTTACCCTAGCTGCTGGAGGTCTACAGACCAAGGCCACACAGAGTGATAATGCCTGTGTTCCTGTTTTTAGGCCTGCTGTGGCTGGCTCCTGCCTGCCAGGCCTCTTTCCCGGACTCCCTGATGGAGGTGTGGCCAGGCACCACCCCACCCTGTGCCTTCTCATACTTTCCCAAGTGTAGAGGTCTCCACAAAGCAGAGAGACCGAGTTACTGGGCTGCATGGCCATGGCTGCCTAGCTGAAGCCCTCTGGGCATGGGGTTTCCATCTCCACAGAGAACCTTTGCCTCCTGTTTTAGCCCCAAGTGCTCAGTGAGTGTCTGTCTACCTGCAGATCTTGGGTGCTCAGTGGGTGTCTGTCTGTCTGAGAGTCACCCTGGGGGTCTCTGTCTGCAGCAGACTGTGGGTGCTCAGTGAGTGTCTGTCTGTGGCAGCTGCAAGGTGGAGATCTCCGATGTGGCAGCTCTGAGGCTCCTCACCCTATGGTAGCTGGAATCCTCCCTAGACATCCTCCTTAGCACCCCTTCCTAGTTCTCCATCCTGCGGCTTCTCCAGAGATATCCCCAAAGTGGAGTGGACGGTCTTGAGGAGGAAGTACCCCTGTACCCCTCCTTCCCTCCATGGCCACCTGCTCAATGGCAAAGGAAGGCAGACGGGAGAAAGGGTCACAGAGGAGGCACAGGACCCAACTTACTCAGTGTAGCCCCCAAGAGTTCGTTCACCACACTTAGCACGCTGTCTACCACAGGGCACAGCTGTACAGGAGAAGATGGGGGTCACTGGAGAGATAAGGGTGAACCCTGCTTGGGGCAGGGGACGGCTGCCTCTCTTCCAAAATGCCTGGTTCTGCGTCACTGAGGCTCAAAGCAAAGCAGAATGTGAAGACGGGCAGAGGATGGGGTGGCAAGGGCACACATGGGCACCTGAACTCACATCTTTGTTATATGAACCCCATTAGAAGGTGCTAATGGTTGCGAGGGGTGTGCAGTAGAAAGTACAGGGGCCACTGAAGCAAGGTCAGAGTGGCTGCAATTCCATCTGTGGCCGCAAGTCCATCCTGCCACCAGTGTGGAGTCGGTCAGAAGTCCCAGGGACCTCATCTTCCCTGTCATCCAAGAGACCCATCGCACCCTGCCCTACACTCACTGAACCCTGTGCTGTGAGTGCATCGAGCAGGCGCTTTGCTACCCAAGTGAGACTCCAGCCCAGCCCCTCAGTCTACAGTTGGAGTCAGAAACGAAGGAAGGGCTACCTGCCAAGGTCAGTTATTGGAAGACGCATAAGACAGGGTTGAGGCAAGACTGGTGCCCCAGTCTCCAGGTCTGCACCGGGAGGAGAATGGCTGCAGGCAGCCAGCTAGTGTATCCTGTAGCACTGGGCAGCCCAGGAAGAAGAGTCGGCAGAGAAGCCACAGCACAACACTGACCTCAAAGCACAACCCCACCCCAAATAACAGCCAGGGGCTCTGACGCAAGTGCTTCCAGCACACAGCCCCAGAGTCCGGAATGAACCTGCCTGCTTGAGTCCTCTCCCCTCCCATGGCCACACTGCTACCTTCAGTCCATCCACTTCCACCCACACAGCTCTCCTCACAGTGACTTAGGGATGCCTGCTAACTTCCCCTGGCAGCCTGAGCTGGGGTTGGGGGCATACTCACCAGTCCAGGCAGCACTTTACACAGTGTCTGTTCTACGAGACCAAAGATAGGCGTGGGCAGCAGCCTGGGTGGAAGAGACATGAAGCTGGATGGCAGGGCAGCTGGATCAGGGGCTCTGCCATTCTCCTGTTTCTTCCTTTTGTGAGGTTGGCTAGGGCTTTGGGGACCTGTGTGTAAGCCCTGGCCAAGGCTTTAGCTTCCCTGGCTAGACAGCCCCACCCTCTCCTTTGCCACTGCCAGATTAGAGAGGAGCCCACACATGCCTACTATGCAGCCTGTGCTCCAGAGTGTCTGACCCCCGTCTCACTCAATTGTAGGCAAGGGTCATTTGCATGTGCTTAGCATGGGGCTCAATAAACAATGGGTGGATGGATGGACGGACGGACGGATGGACGATGGATGGATGGATGGATGGATGGATGGATGGATGGATGGATGGATGGGTAGATGGCTTGAGGATACACAATATTAGTTGGGCTGGGGCCTGCCTGGATACCATGGGGATACAGGGTCACATCCCACAAAATCACATTCCAAGACAGCAGCAGTACCCTGGACTTACCACCACCACCCCCACAGAGCATCATAACAAACACTGGAATTGAAGGAGCCCAAAGTTCCTAACCCTTGTTAAAGCCTTTACAGAGGATCTGTTACTGGAGCTAACACTAAGCCAGCAAGGTCAGGGAGCTGGGGTTTGGCCTAGGATGAAGACAGTGCCAGGGAGACAGAGAAAGAACAGGCCAGGGGAGGGCAGTGTGATAGCCAGAAACAAGCTTCTCTGCCTGCCTCATCTGTGTGTGAGAGACCTTGGGCAGTCCCCTTGTCCTATGGGGGGCTCTGCTCACTCCCTGGAGTGAAGTTAGTCATGAGTGTGGTGGGCAGGTGAGCAGATGTCCCCGCAGGAAGGGCTGGATGTGAAGGTGTCTGCATATGCACACAGAAGAAACACTGAGACCCCCAACATGGAGCAATGGTTCCAGAGTCACACAAGCCAGAGGCAAGGCTGAGGCTCTTAGCAGGGACAGAGATTCTGGGAGACAGGGAGCCCTGAGTGGGACTCTAGACACTGGAGAAAGACATCAGTCTGGAGTAGATGTGTTGAGAGCTGTGGCTTGGTTCTCATGTCTGGGACACAGCCTGGGACTGCAGGGCAGCATGACATTCGCAGGCAGAGCTGGGTGACAGGTGCCCCATGCGAGATGTATACAAGTTGGTCCCAGGCCAGAGACTCACCCTGACATCAGATTGATGCGGCCCAGAAGCGTGTTGCAGCGCTTAAGGACCAGGATGGGTGTCCCCCGTGGACTCACGCCCAGCGCCACCTTCGAGGACACATTCACCTCTGCAGCCAGTTGCAGGAGGCCCACCAGGGGACTGCAAGACCCCCAAAATGAGTACAACCTTCCTCCCAGAGCCTCCCCATCTCGCCATGCCTACTCCATCCTTGGGCCTGGATGGAAGGAGGCCTGCATTCCCCTCTTCCCCTTCAGGCAATGGAGGGGGGCCTGGGAAATGCCATGGAAGCTTGGGGAACACAGTGGGCCCAAGAGAAACAGAATGGGAGTTCCTTGGGGAGGAAGTAGGGTAGAGGAAATGAGGGGACAATGAATGGGGGCCCCAGAAGTGCACTCACCCGGAGCCGTGCAGGCTAACCTTGGTGTGCAGGCTCAGCTGCACCCCAAACCCTGGCAGCAGCTTGATTGACACTTTGGGCAGAGTAAGTTCCTCTATCTTCAGCCTGGAGAAGGGGTGGAGTGGGCTGCTCACTCCTGCATACACTGGGGCCTGGGCGGACCCTGACCAGCAGATTCCTGGTATGGTCCATGCATATCACAGTTGGAGGCCCTATCCTACTTGGCAGCCTTGGCCCTAATTAGGTCTCTGCCTGTGACATTGGGCCACATAAAGGGAACACCCTACAAGAGATTTCTTACTATCCTTCCAGCTCATTCTCACTATTCCTGACTTTCTTTAACTTAGCATCCTCTTCCAGCTAGCTGAGTCCTCCTGGGTCTCCTGATTTCAGCCAGACATCCCCTCCTCCAGGAAGTCCTCCTTCCTGGTTCTTAGCCTGCAGCTTACAGCCTTGCCATATCAGGCTTTGGCACATTCCTTGAAGCAATGTGAGGCTCATCCAGCCAGAGAGGTATGGAGAGATGTGGGATCTATTAACAGTGATAACATTTACTGAGTGCCCACTACACTCAGTATTTGGCCTGCTGCATACATATTAATGCTGTCCTGACATCATAGTATCCAACCAAAATGCTTCACAGCCCGGCTCTGTGGCTACCTGTGACTGGGGAAGTATCACATTGCTGCTGTGTCTCAGTGTGTACGTGTGTAAAACCCAGACAGTGACAAGGTCTACCTCAGAGTGACTCAATGAATCACAGCACTATCAGCTATCACCAGCCCCTTTGTAGATACAGGTGCTATGTGGGGACCAGGCTCCACCTTCTCTGTCATCACAAGCCTGTGCTCCTCTACTGACTGACTGCCCTGACTCACTCTAGCATGGGCTGCAGTCATATACACAAACATGGTCCCCTCCACCACTGAGTGAACACAGCGAGGACCTTCCTGTGGGGCTTCCACCCACTCACCTGTGGAGGGAGTCGACATTTGTCCCATCTCTGCACTCGGTAGACCAACTTACCAGCAGTGCTTAGGGTCAGCTAGAAACCCCTGCTGGATGACTATTCTGCTAAAAGCATTAGTCACCTGCTCCTTTCTTTCATCCTAAAATTATCGCAAGGCCCTGTTTATGCACTGAGGGCATTCTGATGAACAGCTCCTTGGTTTTGTAATCTGCTATGGTAACAAAGACAAGCCAGTAAAATGTATGGTGTGTACAGAGTGAGGGTCCCCCGGAGACCCTGGAGTGTAGAGGGGCTGAGAGGAGCAGGACCAGGGTCTTCTCAGGAGACACACAAAAAGGATGAGGGAAGGAGCCAGAAAAGCCTGGGTTAGCCCAGAGAAATCAAGCAATCTTCCCAGGGTCACGCAGCAAGAAATACAATTGTCTCTAGCCACCGCCCCTGAGTGACAGTGGCATGAGGCTATTCATGCCTGCCAGGCTCAAGGTCATTATTTCCACCACCTTCCTGCACCACCCTCACTGCCTACCAATGGTCACAATCCCTCGCCCCCTTCCCAGCGACCAGTGGGGACAAGCCTTCCTTCAAAACCCTCCAGAGCCCTGAGGCCTCACCCGGAAAGTTCCTCCACAAGACTGAAGATGCCCCCGTAGCTCAACAGGCCGCCGCCTCCAAGCAACCCTCCTGCTCCCAGAAGGCCCTGATTCACTGATGTCACTGTTCCCAGCACGTTTTGTAGAATAGGGCCCCCAACCAGCGAGTTCTGGATGGCTGCAGAGAAGGTAGGAAGGAGAAAGGGTCAATAAACTCTTCTTCCACCCTGAGGACCAAGACGGAGGCAGCTGCCCTTTCCTTTGAGCTTCAGGAGCTGTCTCCACTAGGATTGACATGTCACACTCAAAGGGTGGGAACTCCTCCCACTGGCCCACTTATGGTACCCAGAGAGTGCCAGGAATAAATGAACACACCCCCTGACAATCCCTACACCTAAAGACACACAAAAGACCGAAAGGGGGCAGACACTTGCCCAGTGTCAGAGCAAAGATGATGTGTGCGCCATGAGTTAAACTTGGGCTCCAGGTCCCAGGGCTACCCTGCAGCTGGAATGAAGGGTGGATCCAGGGATTTGATGGCCATGCAGGAGCAACCCCAACCTTGAGGTCCACAGCCTGACTCTGTGACTGTGGGAAGGGCAGGGCAGAGGAAACCCATTGTGGGTAGCCCTGCACTGTCCCTGAGATGGTCACCCCAAAGCCATGAGGTGGGGATACAACCCAGCCAGTCCCTTCTCCATGCCTGTCCCCAGCCCCAGGCAGCTGCACACGATCCAGTCTCTGTTCAGAGGAAAGGGCATCAAGGGATACTGGAGGAGCTGGAGAGCAAACCCGAGCCAGGGTGTGTGTTGCTCGCCCCTCCAGGGTCCTCACGGGATACAGCAGAGTATGTCAGCTGCGGGCCGACAGCCTCAGCTCGATCTGTCTCTCATGCAGACAGCTGCAGTCGGCTCCTTCCCAGCCTGCCCACCTGTTCCTGGCTCACCTTTGCCCAGTTCATCCTTGTCAATCCGAGCAAGTGTGCCCACTGTTTCAAGCAGCCCCAGGCACGGAGTGGCCAGGCCCCAGAGCAGAAACAGGGTGTACACACCCAGCATCGTCAGCTGCACACCTGGGTGGGGGAGGAGAGACTTTACCAGGTCTGCACACCCAGCCTGTCGCCTTAGCTCTCCATCATGGTCGCTGCTGTTTTGGAGGCCTCTTTCCTTCCTGGACAGCTGGGTGTGGCTTTATTCCTGCCCTATCCAGCCACCACACAGGGGAAGCATTGCATTGCCCAACACAGCTTCCAATGCCTGCAATGGATCTCTTTTGGCAGGTGGGAAAATTGAGGACCAGAAATGGGAGGGAACTCAACCAAGACCTAACTACCAGTAGGACCAACATTCCAGTCTGAATCCACATGGCTTAAAAGTTGTTCCATGGTGCTGTAAGCCTGGCAGGGTCTGGTGTAAGCACTTCAGTGAGACCCTCCATGACAACAGGGAGGGCCGTGGCTCCGGGTTGCTTCTTTGCTGGCTGCCAATGTCATTTCAGAGGAGTGGCTGATCAGAGACACACAGCACTCAGCCTAACGTATCCCTCCTGCCCACCTCTATTCCAATTGTCACTGAAATGGAGATGGGTTAAAGGCAGGGCACTGATAGCTGGTTATAAGTGTAAATCCACAGAGCCGATTTCTCTTTAGACATATCTCTATCTATCCCCTCACACCAGATACCCTTCAGTGGCTCCCCCTGCCCAGAGATCCTCACCATTACCCACAAATTTCTTTCATCACCTTAGTTTTAAATATACTAAATCCTGCTCCACCCCAGGGCCTTTGCATACGATATTCCAGTTGCTAGGAAGTCTCTGTGAAACCTCACAGCTGACTCCTTGTCTGTCAAGTTCACTGCCTTCTGGAAGAGGCCCCTCCGCTTGCCTTGTCTGGAGAATTCTACCAGTCACTGGGATATTTATTTTGAGTCCCTTCTCACAAGTTGCTTTTATTCAAATGTGTCCATATCCTTGCTGGCCGCCTCTGTAAGCTACAGGAAAGAGAGGACTGTGCCTTGGGTCCCAGTGCAGCTCCCATGTGCGCTGGAAGGGCACCTGTCATGGGGTGAGGGTAGGATCCAGTAGCTCTTCACTCAGCAAGCTAGAGGTTCTAGTACAGACTGAGTCAACCCAGAGAAGGCACCTTCTCCTTGGCACAAAGGTGTCCAATGGGCACCGCATGACCCAGCAGCAAACTTGACCGTACATCCTGTTTACTAAGATGTGGTCCTGAGTGGCCTTGTCACTCTAGGGTCTCTCACAGGAGGAAATACAGGGATGGGAGGAGGCCAGTCGGATCCCACCATTTAGGGAGAGAGGGGCTAGCCTGAAACTCTGTCCATGGATGATTTGGGCCCTAGCCCAGCCAGCCCTGCCACGGCCTTATATCGCAAGGACTCCAGATCTGTAAGACGGGGGATGGCCCCTCCTGTTGCTCTCCAGTTACTCCCAGGCCCCTCTCCCTTTTGAGAGTGATTTGTTCTGTGTCCATTATTCAGACAGGAAATCACGAGTCACTGGGTCTGTGGAGGGATCAGGATGGGTCCAGGCCCCCCGGGGACCCCTAGAGGCACCTTACCAGCCTGTTCCTCCTGCTCTGCAGGTGGGTTCCCAGCCTCCCGTCAACTCCTCCACACCTGAGCCCAGGGGCGGCCCTTATATATCCACAGCAGCTCGGATACACAAAGGGGGCACAGGCGCCAGAAACCCGTCAGTGTGTCATGTCAGGAGCAATTGTGGTTTTCCCCAAGGGCCTGAAATAAGCCTTCCTTCTGTTGGGGAGCCAGGGGGCTGGGGTCAATGCCCAGGGGCAGGAAGAAATGCATAGGGGCCACAGAGGCCAGCCCCTCTGCCCAACTAGGATGGGTGGGGCTCTGGCAGCCGCACAGGGTTCTCTTCATGTCCCCAACAATCACCTCAGTGGCACAGGATCCACCTTGCTTCCCTTGCCCACCCTCTAAAATGGCCTGGAAGGAAGGAAGCTGCTTAAAACAACTGGACCCTCTTGATCTCTAGTGCAGCCACAGGCCAACATGGAGAAGTCCACAGGCCAACCATGAAGAATTCTAGGCCTGGGGAAAGGGACTGGAGCCTATTGAGGAATGGTCACCAACTCCAACCATCCTCCGTGGCTTGGACTCCCAGGATTCCAGAGCAAGCAGTTTCAGGAAAATGGTGCAGCACATCCATTCAGTCAATCAGTCGGTCAGTCCTTCTGCAGCAGGCATTTTATGGGGTGCCTACTGCTTGCCTGATGCAGGGTGTCCCTATGAACAGAAGAGCAACCATGTTTCCAGGGGCTTCCACACCCGTTAGCATTTCAGCAGCAATGAATTAGAAATGACAGACGATGCTAAAATTAATCTTCATAGTGTGATTCATTTAACCAACCACACACAGATAGCCAGCATGTTTCCATTTAATGTGTCCTCAGCAGAACACCGGAGATGAGCTGCCTTCCTTCCTTTTCCAGCAATGGCAGCCTGTGAGCACACAGCCCTGAAGAGAAAATACACACACACACATACACACACACACACACACACACACACACACACACACACACACACACACACAAACCAATCAGCAACCAGGGATAGAAATAAAATAAGAAGGTAACTGAGTATGCTGGTCAGTCACCCCAAATGGGAGTGGGACCTCTTGATCCAAAGAGGAAGTGGGAGGGAGTATGATGGGTACTTGGGAAGGAGCTTGTCAGGCAGAGCAGTACTGAGCCCCAGGGAGTCATGGATGTGTGGCCAGCAGGCTACAGTGTGCACCCCAGGGCTGGGGCTGTGATGTTGTTGTTGTTGTTGTTGTCGATCATTTTTTGAGACAGGATCCTTCTGTAGCTCAGGATGACATGGAACTTGTGACCATCCCGCCTCAGCCTACCCAGTATCTGGATTACAGGTGTAAGCCACATGCCTAGCTGGCTTCAACTTTATATGCACTTAGATCCGCAGGTATCTGTTGCAGCATCACCTCCTCCAAGAAGTCTTCTGGAACTCTATATTGAATGAGGCGCCACCTCTGAGCCCAGCTCTGTGCCCTGGGCCTTCCTGTCTGAGAGCTTGTGACAGTCAAGGTGGCCTCCATGTGCCTGTGGTGTCTCCTTCAGGCCCTTCCAGGGAGATGAGGAACAGCAACGGCACTCGCTTGGCTGCTCACAGCAATGCTGAAGCTAGAACCCACCTTCTTCCTGATGCAGACCTGGCCCGTTCCTCCACCACAGCTCTCTGAACAGAAAGCATCTTGGGACCCGAGCAGAAAGGGATCCCTGAGTTCCAAGTGTGTAGCTTGATGAACTATTAAACTGGGTGCTCCCAAAGCCCCCCCATGTCTCCTCCAAATCATGACCCACCAAAGTTGACCTCTGTCCTGACTCAGTGGATGGGGTGTAGGGTACAATGGTGTCTATGACCTTCTGTAGGCTCCTTCCTCCTACACTCCATGTCTACATAACTACTTCACGTGGTCATGTGAGGAGTGGTGTGTCTCTGCCAGGGACCACCACACATACAGATGCTCCATTCAGTTGCTTTTGCCATCTTCTGTCTCGAAGCATTGGGGCCTCCTGGTAGTTGGCTATTATGAATGAAGCTACAATGTAGTTTTTTGTCACATCTTTCTATGGATGTGTACTTATAGCTTCCATTTTTTGGGTGAACAGTTAGGAGCAGAGTCCATGAGTCCACTCACAAGCCTGAGTGGGAGTGAGGAACCACCTTGCATAACCACAACAGCTATGCCTCTCCTGAGTGGTCATTCTAAGTAGTCCCTCACTCCAAGCCAGGTGTGTGAGTGCCACCATTGATGCTTCATCATGCCTGCCAGCACCCGGTAGCCACAATGCACTGAAGATACTTTGAAGGAGGAAGAAGGAACAGTAGCACCTCCCTCGTTTATTCAGCATTGACTGTGCACACAGCCTCTGTGTGTGTAATCGCAAGTGGTGCCATCCTGATCCAGTGAGCTTAATTCTATTATCATTTCCTACTCCCACGGGAGCCAAGGCCAGGCCAAAGGAAAGCAGCTGTCCCCACGACCATCACAATCCAACCTCAGCCTTCAAGCTACTGGCCACCCAATGAACTACATAGACAAGAAGGAATGTGAGGGTCCAGGGAACCTCAGAGAAGGATCACAGGCACTACTGCCTTCCAGGACCCTCTTTCACCATGTCACAATGATTTTCTGTGAACCTGGGGCCAACATAGGCTATGTAGACAGACCTCGTCTCAAAAAAAAAATACTGCTAGAAGAAAAAAGAAGAAGAAGGAGAAGGAGGAGGAGAAGGAGAAGGAGGAGGAGGAGGAGGAGGAGGAGAAGGAGAAGGAGGAGGAGGAGGAGGAGGAGGAGGAGAAGAAGAACAAGAACAAGAACAAGAAGCAATTAGAGCTCTCTCACTCCCCTCTGACCCTCTTGGAAGGCAGGAAAATACCACTGGTTTCTGACTTGCTTTCTGTCTTTTTCCTCCAGGTTTACATCCCCCTCTCAAGATCTCCATCCCTAATTGCAACCCAGGTAGCCTCCACCAACCCATGCGGGATCAGGGAACGGTTCTGCCTGTAGAGGAAACTCATTGAAATGCTATCTTAGGGTCCTACTTTTCACAGATCCCACCCACCAGCCTGAGATCTGTAGCCTACATGTTTAGGAAGGCAGTGTGCAGGCCTGGTGGTGGTTATGGGAACCATGGAAGAGGTCGGGGAAGAGGAAGCAAAAGGCACCCCTGCCCCTTGCACGGGCATTGACACCTGTGCATTCCTAGGGTTTATTCTTAATGGCTGACCTGCCTTGTTTTGTCGTTTCACCATCTGCAGAGGGCTTGTCTCCTGCGATTGCCCCTACTGCAGACTGATGCTGGACAAGAGCATCAGGGAATGGAGGAGGCAAGGGTGCTGGAGAGGCAGGTGACATCCAGGCAGGCGCCTGAGCAAACAATGGGCAGAGAATGGAGAGGCAGGGGAGGCGGGACACCACTTTGAGGAACATCACTATGTCCTTCCCGGGTCCACTGTCCTGGCAGGTTCCTGGGGATTGGTAGCTGTGAATCAGTACTGAAGACCTAGCTCAGCTTCCCGCCTGTCTGGGACCATGCATCTGTTTCTTTACATGATATATCCAGGGCTGGGAGCTTAGAGAGGAGTGGATAGGAGACTGGGTGGGACTCCGGCAGATGAATTCAAGGCCAGCCTCACACACATGTGTGGGCCCTCAGGGAAGTCACCTTGTCTCTCTAAGCCTCCCTTTCATCGGCTAGGGTTGGGGGAGTCTTGAAAGGTGCCTGGGGCAGAGAACATCTGTTATAGAGCCCCAGGAGTAGGGTGACCAAGCTCCCTTGCCTGGTCCTGTTCTTCCCGGAGCCAATCTGAAGAGTTCAACCACACAGCAAGCATCTAGACCTTTCCCAGAGAAACAGAGACCCAGGCAGGACCTGCCATGTATGAGAGGTTACACCATTACACCATGCCTTGGGTCCCAGTAGAACCCAGGCCTTCCCTCTAATACATTGAGCCTTGGTTTCCCAGCTGCACACTGGGCCTGGGAAGGTGGCTGTTAAGGCTATAAGTGGCTATGAGTGTGTTCTTGAGCACACAGGGACAGAGTTAGATCATGGGAGGAGTCTATGACACACCCGTGTCAAGTGTCACCACCCATGGATTAACTAGACATCGGGACCTGCCAGCACTGCTTCAAGGTTGCTATTGTCTCACAGCCCAGGGGATAATGGCTGACAGGATTAGGTGACGGTGAGGGGCAAGGGCATGGCCCTGGCATCCGGGCCTTCCTCCTCTGTGGTATGGATCTGTGCCAGATTGGAAGACAGCCACCTGCCAGGCCCCACGGGCTTGAGGAACACTGGCCTCCTGACCAGCCTCTGTGCACAACACAGGTACCTGCATTGCCAAACTTAGACCCACCCACACCCACATCTGCCTGCAAATGCTACATCAGAGACTTGCCATATGCAGACATGAGTGTTGTGACACATGTACACGCTGGAGTATGGATGCACAGACATTCAGCCACTAACTACCCTGATGATCTCCAGGGCTGAGCAACAGTAGGTCATAAGAGGTGTCCAATATACATATTTTTCAAAGACATGGATAGTTATGTGTGATTTTTACATTCTAGCAGGTTATACTCATTTTCAACAATGACTTAAAATATACACCATTAACTTAGCTACGTGTAAATGTGCACTTGGATTAAAAAAAAGTCAATTTAAGAACCATGAAGCTACAGATATTGCTCAGTGGTAAAAACACTTGCCTGGCTTATGTGAGGCCCTTAGTACCATAAAGAAAATGAAACTTAATATTTATTAGGATCCCAAGAAAATGGGGGTGCCGATGGGAGACACAGGAGCACTCTGTCCAAGTTGTGTGTAAACGGAGGGGTATGTCGTACAGACACACAGGCATCTCTTACTCATGATCCTCTAGTGCTTATGGTGACCCCAGATCCAAAACCCACTGTACATGGCCAGATGTTCACACTTTCCATGTTGGTCAGCCCACACCCCAGCTCAGAGACACCTGGACGAGCTAGCACTTTTATGCCTGAGCATTCCCTATGATGCCAGTCCTATAAGCTTTACAGCAGCCCTGCTGGCACTGGCACAGGTGAGGAAAATGAGGTCCTTATTGGTGCCGTGATTCAACCAAAACACACAGCAACAAAGAGGCAGAGTTGAGTTGAGTCAAGGCTGGCTAGCTGCAGAGCCCAAGTTTCAATCCCAGCCCTGTGCCCTAATGTGCCAATCAAGCCCTCTGAGCCTCAACTCCCCTGTCTGTGAAATGTTGACGGTCGCTTCCTCTGCCATAAGGACTAAAAGAGGTAACATTGAGAAACTCCTGGGGGCACGGGCTCCACATGAATAGAGACATCTTCAAATTACCAAGATCTGGGACACAGAGCTGAGGCAAGAAGGTCTTACACGGGAGGTATGCCACCCTGGGCTTCCACCATCTGCTCGGTGAATAGGGTGACCCCACTTGTCATTCCCATGGGTTCTGGATGAGTGGGGGCAAGGAAAGAATGGAGAATAACTATTAGCAGATGCTTGGCGTGTGCCTAACCCATCCCAAGCTGATCTTAGACCCTAAAACCCATCAAAGGGGACCAAAAACCACATGTTCATTGGCTACAAAAAGAGACAGAGACACTGAATTGTGTGTGAGTCTTCTTCCCATTTATTATTGAGGCCCATCAGGCCTCTTACTTTCTCCGGGTCACAAGAAGTAACCACTGGTGGCAGGGCCAGACCCATCTGGCTCATATCTGGGTTCCTCTGCTGGTACAGAACCATGGCAGTTGAAGGCAGTTGTCAGAGTCTTACCATGGTCATTCCACCTTCAAGCCCAGCACCAGGGCACTCTGATGAGAGAAGAGAGCTAGGTGAAGAGGGGGTTGGGAATGATGGAAGGATTCACCCAGGCTCAGGAACAGATGGAACCAGCCATGGCTAGGAGATGGGGCAACACTATAAAAGCAAAAGGCCTTGTGACCTGGAAATTACATTTGCCCCTCTGAGCCTTAACTTTCTCAATTGTTAAATAGGAACATGCCTTGCCACCTTCTAGGGTAGAGAGAGGGCACAGGAGAAATGTCCACTTAATACTCCATGCTCAAAGTCCGACATGCAACGAGAATTTTGTATGTATTGAACACTTACTATATGGCTTCGGGTTCAATGCCTCAGAAAATCAGGACAGCTCTATGAGGCTGATGTCCACATTTTCACTCCCATTTAAACCCAGAAATGGGGGAGGGGCATAGAGAGATCATGGTGACAGCAAGAGAGTAGTAAAATGAAGTATCCTTCTCTGCAATCCTAGCCAGGGCCCTTGTTCTGGGACTGGAGGGATTACAGTGGTGGCCCTCTGCCTTCTCCCACCCTTTCCCTCCAGTTGGCAGAGGCCAGCTCTTGCTGATCTCCCATTGGCCAAAGTGTTAATTGACATGGCCACCCCCAGCCCCTCCCTTACCTCTACTATATCCAACTCAGCCAGGTTGTAATTGATAGCCAGAAGGTCTGGGAGTGGAAGCCCAACATGGAGTACATCTGAGAAATAAACACAGGAAAACTGCTTGGCAATCAATTAAGAAGCTGCCTAGAGCTAGCTGAATGGTGGGAATTATTGTCATGATCGATTCATAATGTCTGCTGGCTACATAGGTGGAAAGCATCTATCTACCTTGTGTTTACATCACAAGCCAAAATCTCGCTCACTATGGGAAGTCAAGGTCAGAGCCCAAATTATGAGATGGGCTTTTGTCTCCAAGAAGGTGACATTAAGCCTACATTGGCCTCAGTGTTTAGGCATTGGTCATTTACTCCCAAGGCTTTGAGACCACACAGGTGGACGCCCCTTTGGTGAAGTGCATCCTGATTCTTGGAGAAGCCTCACCATTCACCACAGGGATGTAGGCCTTCTGGAGATAATCAGTGATGAAGCCGGTTAACTCCGTCTCCTGGAAAAGAAGCGCAGGGAAAACCCAATACAGTTCAGCGCCCCTCCTCCCTATCCTCACCTAGGCCTAGGGAACACAAAAGACCACACTAGGGACAGCAAACAGCTTGTCTAACCAGCCTCAGAGTTGGGGGCTGGGCCCCACCATGCTCCTAATCTCTGTTCAGGTGACATGCAGGGCAATGGGTCTTGGTGCAGGAATGGGGATACTCAGGAGGCAGGAGAGTGTGTGTAGCCTCACTCCTGAGCTGACAGAAGGCTGAGAGCTCTTACTGGCCATGCATCCACCTTCGAGTTATGGCATGGATGTGAGTTATGGCAGTGCCTACTCACAGGGCTGCAGGAAGGTTCACATATCCACAAGGATAGTTGCTGGTGTCATATTAGTATCTGCTGGATCCAGTGCTGTGCTGGGAGCCCTGTGGCTAAAGACTAATTGAAATAACATCCTGGCCAATTAAGGCCATCCAAGCCACTACCATGGCGATACTTTTAGAATCAATCTACAGGTTAGTTGCTGGCACTATCTGGAAAAGGAAACAAGGACTCAGAAAGGCTAAGGGTCTTCTCCAAGGTCAGATAGTGTGTCAGGAGCCCCAAAGCATGTGAGTGGTCTTGTTCTCTTAACTCTGGCTTCATTGTAGAGCCCATCCCCTGAGGGCTCAGTGTTGCCTTCAGATGGCTAGGCAGGAGCACTTGGAACACTTACATTGAAGTCACCAACTGAGGAAGACTTCCGGGACAGGCTCATTAAACTGTAAAGGAGAGGGGAGGATGTGGAGAGAACCGCTGAGAGAGGGGCTCCTCGGCTTCACAGGTGTCCTCTCTACAGCCTGTTTGCACACATCTGTGATGGCATGGTGACCATCACTCATTACCTCCCATTCTGTCCCCATGGCTCACAGCCCTCCTTAATGGCCTCTCATGAACCCTGCTCTTCCAAACTCTGGGTCCTTGGCCATGTCCACAACTCCATTCACAACCCAACAGTCCAGACTCAGATCCTTGAAGGACACAAGGTAAGTCCCCTCCCCAATAAAGCTCCCAGGAGACACTAACACATACCAGTACTAGAACAGGCCATGGGCAGTCATCTGGACTCTGCCTGGACACACTCCATCTTAGCACAAGACTCTGCATCTCTACAGTTGTTTTAAGCCAGCCACATGGGCCAACAATCCGCAGCAGAGACAACAGCCCAGGACCAGGCCACCCAAGCATTCCATCTCTTAGTAACTATGGTTGGTCTAGACTTGCCTTCGTAACCCAAACTAGACTCCAAGCCTTGGTGACCTATTGTTGCCGGGGTCCCTTTACTACCTGGTAGGAGAGGCTGCCTGAGAATTTAGGCAGCAAAGGCCTATGAGTGGAGGGGACGAAAGTTCAAACCCAAATTCACTACGGAAAAGCAAAGTGGAAGAGTGAGGGCAGAAGGAGATTTGAGAAAGGCTCAGAGTGTCAAGCTAAGATTTAAGATAAGACCATGTAGACAGTATGGAGCCATTGAGGGTCCTAGAGCAGGCTACATGACAAGAGCAGCTTGGTAGTGTGGGCTATGGTGGATGGATCTGGGTGAGAACCTGGAGTTGGAAGCCAAGAGGCATCACCAGAATGGACAAGGGGAAGAGTAGACAGTGGTCCGAGGAGTGTGGTATTAGCGGTATAGAGATACACTTGTCTTCCAGGGTGTGTTGTAAGTGGTATGGAGAGATGGAGAGTGTCAGGTGGGGAATAGAACCAGAGCTGCTACAGGGATGTCATCATGGGACCAAAGCTCATACCTGTCCAGAGAGGTGACCATCTGCAGCCTGTTCTCATGCACTGAGTAGTGGATTTCCAGACCAAGGTGCTGGCATAGAGAAGGGAGCAGAGAAGGCAGTGGGCCCTCCATTGGCACCTCTGCTTCCTGTCTTATCCAGGAACTGAACCCAGCAGCCTCTCCACAAACCTAGCCCAGGATCCTTGTCTCTCCTTATCCTGGATCAGCATGAACCTTCATAAGCACCTGACCCATGATTACTGTCTGTACATGGTGATAACAGTTCTGGGCCTTTGCCCTCTAACTAGGGTGTCCCCAGGCTTCTCAGCATCAATTTCTCCCCTGCAAAGCTACTCTTCAACCCTTCAAACATCTCTCAGCCAGCCCTGGTGTGGGGTTTCTTTGGGCTTCCATAGTTCTCCTGGTGCAGGCTTTATTGTCTTTGGCGACTGAGAGGGAGAGAGGAAGTGCTCAGGTCATTCCATCTGTGTCTTGACTCTCAGCTAAAATCCTAGCATCCTCCAGCCAGGGAGCATCCCCAAGGTGAGAGTAGCTACCGAAGGGCCTCACTCACAGTCTCCAGGAGGAAGAGTGACTTTGGGTGCTTGCCATGTCGACGCTCTACAAACATCTCCAGGCTGCCATGGAGGTGCATCAGGCTCTTTCCAGCCTTCATGGTGACCTTGGGGGGTTTGCTTATCTTGACCTTGATCAGCAAAGGCTTTGGTTTGTGATAGCTCTTGGCTACCTGTGAAGACCAGGACATGTTCTCAGAGCCAACCATTGGACTTCAGCCCAAGGGTGTCTCAGGAAATAGCTGGTTTCTGCTGGAAGTCCAATATGCAAAAACCTGGCTGTGTGCCTCTCAGGAAAGGAAAGGAGAAAAATGTGACATTTTAGCTATTTCTGTGATGCGCTCAGGACTCACAAGATACTAGGGCTTAGCTGTGTATAGGCTGAACACAGAGGGTGCTCTGTGGACAGGTTGTCTCCACAATGGGCAAATGGCATGCACACATTGAGCAGCTGACTCCCAAGCTAGTCCCCTTTGCCTGGAGGTCAAACTGAGTGCAGTGGTCACAAGAAACTGGGGCACTCACCTGTGGGATGAAGCCAGCCAGTGTCTCAGTGGTTTGGGACAGCTTACCAACCTACAATTCAAAGACAAAGTGGACACTATGTAAGGTCCAGTTACCCCTACATCCATCTCTCTGCCTCAGGAAGGTGGGGCCTCAGAGTCTTCCTTCACCTGCACACACAACTCTATGCTCAACTAGGGAAGGAACCTCCAGCCCCCAACCACCATTTACACATTCAAGCTCCCATGGCTTCTGACCCTTATTGTCAAATGCAGAGAAAATGTTGAATGGAAAAGCAGGGAGATAGATGGGAGAATGGCCAGGTGTGGTGGATGAGAGGGTAAGGAAAGTTTATAGACAGGTAGGCAAATGGAAGGGGGAGACAGAAAAACAAATGAGTGATGGGATGGGGAGGGTTGGTAGATGAGTAGATGGGAGCATAGGGGAAGGCACCAGTGTGAGTGATAATGGGTGGGATGGAATGCTGAGTAACTGAGTGGAAACCAGATGGTGCCTGAGAAGAAGATAGATGGACTGATTGGTGAGAGGATGGGTGGGTGGTGAGATATTGTGATGGAGCAGTGGACAAGGGGGAAAGGATGCGCAGGTGGGAACACAGCTGGATGAACAGGTGAGTAGCAGGAAGGACAACGGTGTATGGCAATGGTGATGTAGAGGTGACTTATACACCAGTCTGTGGTAGGTAATGGTGATGTAGAGGTGACTGAACCACCCGTCTGTGGGGTTGATGGTGATGTAGAGGTGACTGAACCACCCGTCTGTGGGGTTATGGTGACGTAGAGGTGACTGAACCACCCGTCTGTGGGGTTGATGGTAATGTAGAGGTGACTTATCCATCAGTCTATGGTAGGTGATGGTGATGTAGAGGTGACTTATCCATCAATCCATCAGTCTATGATAGGTAATGGTGATGTAGAGGTGACTGAACCACCCGTCTGTGGGGTTGATGGTGATGTAGAGGTGACTTATCCACCAGTCTGTGGTAGGTAATGGTGATGTAGAGGTGACTGAACCACCCGTCTGTGGGGTTGATGGTGATGTAGAGGTGACTTATCCACCAGTCTATGGTAGGTTATGGTGATGTAGAGGTGACTGAACCACCCGTCTGTGGGGTTGATGGTATGACATGACAGAAGGATGTGAGGTAGGGAATAGAACCAGGTCATGAAGACGCAGTGGGTGGGTGATGATTTGGGTAAAAGCAAGGTAGTGGCTGCCAGGGCATGAGAAATGTAGGGAAAGGGGTGCTGGGGTGGCTCAGAGGGTGAAACCTCTTGCCACACAAGCCTTGACCAGTCCCCAGAACCCACAGTAGAAGGAAAGAACCAACTTCAGAAAGTTGCCCTCTGACCTCCACATGTACATGGTTTTATTTACTTTTTTAAAAAAAATGGTGGGTCACTAAATGGTTGGTTGTACGGACAGCCAGGTGTACAGATGGGTAGACAGGTCACGTGGGCAAATGAGTGACTAGCGTGCAGGGGCAACTGCCATTGAAACCCCAGGCAGCCTCACATCTTCTATTCTGGTTCTGCATCTGACTCCTGGATCACCCCAGGGACACCGGGCAGGCAGAGCCTGTCACTCCAAGAGCAAAGCAGTGGAGTGCAATGGTGGCTCACCCTCTTGTCCTTGAGGTTCACATCCAAGGACTTCTGCAGAAGGGCCAGCTCGGCTGTGAGGAAGGAGGCTGAGAGCAGCAGCTGTGAGCCCTTGGCAGAGCCTTCGGGGAACTCGGGGACTGATCCATCAGTAGCAAGCTGGATAACTTGACTTTCCTGAAGCTGCACCATAGGCTGGAGGTACAATAGGAGGGAATACTCAGCCATGCGGGAAATGAAGCCAGGGGAGTATTGCTTCTCCAACCACTGGGGCTCGGGTGAGACCTCAGGTCAGCAGGACGTTGTTAGAGCAGAGAGGGATGCAGGTGGATAGATGTGGCTTAAGAAGACAGGAGCATCAGCCACTAGGTCCTGGGCAGTTTCTCTTAAGTGTGTTTAGGTCACCTTAGTGACTCTGACTCTGGCTTGGGCCCAACCACATCATTCTCACAAGTAAGGAGAACAGCCCCAACACGGCGGGAGGAAAACCACTCAGGGAGGTGACTTCCTGCCCTCTCATCTGCATTCTTACAAGAGGCTTGCTCGTGTGAGTGAGGACCCAGCTCTGTCACTAACTCACCTCAGAAGCCTTTCCCTGTCTCAGTGTCCCCATCTACACAATATCAGGACATAGCCACACCCTGAAAAACACAGCCCTGCAAGAAAAGAGACCAAAGCCACCAGCCCCAGCAGCCTCACTTTGAGCAGGGTGAGAGGGAGGTTCTCATAGCAACTACTAACCACCTCTCAGCCAGCTGTCAGGTAGAAGCAGCCCCGCCAGCCCCACCAAGCCTGAGCTCAACACTCTGACCACCCTCAATACTTACACTAAAGTCCACCTGGATGTAGCTAGCTGTGGTGGCTGGTGGGGCTGTCAATGCGTATTTGACTGTGCCCATCTGGTTCACAGGCATGGGGTCTGTGGAGAAGAGGTTCCATTCTGATGGACACCAGCCTCAGGAGCAACTAGAAGAGCCAGAAGCAGCCACGCTCCTGAGCCATCCTGTCCCTCTGTGTGACCCAAGAAGTGACCTTGGTAACCTGATTCTGGCTGGCCCAGAGTCTGGGCATTCATTTGCCAGGACTCTTGCAACAGTGATAATACATGTGAGGTTGGAATTATGGGCTGTTCACCCCTGAGTAAACTGAGGCTGGGGGAAGTGAGGTGACTTCTTCCGGTCCCCACTGCTGAGGACACGAAGGCAGGATCTTCAGAAACAGCCATTAGATTTCTTTCTCCCACCCTGGGGGACCCTGTGGACCCCAAATGGTACAGACAAAAGACCTCTTCAGCAAAGGATTCAGGAATGCCCTGTCAAAATAACTCATTAGGTCATGAGGTCTGGGGTTGTCGGCAGAGTGGCTGTCATGGAATTCAGGTAGAGAAATGAGAGGACTCAGGCACCCTGTGGGGTTTCAGGCTTCTCATCTAAACAGTGTGTGGACACCATGATCTCAATCCCCCTCTTGTCCTAGAAACAGCCATGGCATGGGCATTGAAATCCAACTAATGTGGCATCCTGTGTGGAAGAGGGATGTCCTCACCAGTCAAGTTGATCCATTTCTTGTTCACATACACCAGGACAGCATCAATGGCTGGACACATCTACAAGCAAAGGAAGCACCAGCCTGAGTGGGTTACACACAAGCAGACTCCATAGTACTCCACAGGGAATCCTAAGAACCCCAGCAGGGCAAGGGCTGGAGCTGGGGGGGAGAGGGAGGGTGCTGAGGCCCAAGTCATGAGACTATCAACAGCAAAGCCTGGACTAGGACTAGGATCCAGATGGCTGCACACAAAAATTGCCAAGGCCTCATTTCCTGGGGCTGGCCTGGGGCTGAGCAGGGTTGTCAAGGCTGGAACACACACACACTGTTGTTGCCTATACCTGTGCTTGTGGCAGACATCACTAGATGATCATTGCACTTCTCCTGAGCCAGCCATAGACACTGAACTTTCTTTAGCCACTATCAACCCATCAAGGTCCCTACTTAAGGGCAAACTCACCGGATGCCCTGGACACAGCAATTGCACCAAGAAGGGATGGAGGATTGCTCAGGGTCACTCACCAGGCCAGGGAGGACCTTGCGCAGGGTGCTGTCCACAAACTTGTTGATGGCCTTGCTGAGACAGGCGTGGGAGAGCAGATGAACAATGTATCAATGACACCAAGTTGGACACAGTTATAGTTCAGTGGCTCAGGAAAAGGAATGATGGGGAGGGGCATGAGGACCACCATGCTTCCCAGACACAGCCCCTTACTTGTTAGGTAGATTGGTTTTCACGCTGACCAGGATGACTTCACAGCCCTCACTCTTGAACATGGGGGTGCCTGTCTCCTCATCCTTCAGAAGCCGATTGGTGGCTGTGATGTTCAGGACCACATTGATCTCCATGTTCCCTCCAGTGAAGCTAGAAGACCAGGCAGACAGACAGGCACTGTCAATATCTCTTCTACAGGGACTATTATCCCCGCCCTCTTTGCCCACAACCTCAGCATCTAAGAAGTGAAAACCCAGGATGGGGACTTTCCACTCCCCTCTTACTCCGATGAACTCTGACACATCTGAAACATTGATCCACTGTAATCACCTCCCCAGAGCCAACCTGACCGATCCCTCCACTGCCCAGTCCTGTCCCCTTCTACCAGTGACTCAGATCCCCACACCCTCATAATAAACAGTCAGTACTCAGTGAATGCTCATGGAAGGGGGAAACAAGGACAGTCTCCTTCCCGCACCAACCTCTTGCCGGTGATGGTCATGCCGGTGGACACACACTGGAAGATGCCCGCTCCAGGTACAAAGTTCAATGTGATCACAGGTTCCAGGACATCCTTTACCTTCATACTTGGAGGGTACAGACATGCACAGTGATGAGAACCGAGAAGACAAGACCCAGGCCCTCAATATGCTCCTCCACCATCTCACTTGGTAAACGTCTATCCCACGTCTACTAGGGCCATGTGATACGTAAACCAAAGGCTTGGACATGAACCAGTCTATGTACAGAAAACCCTCATGTGTGAAGGGAGACACATGGCTGACTCTACATGACCTTGGGCTATTAGTCTCATCTCCTCTTTTGTCCTCAAACACTCCAACAACAAATTAGAAAGATTGGATTGGATCCAGGTTTCTCAACAGTGTCACCTTTGATATTTGGGGTTTAGTAATAACTCTGGCCTCAGCTCATGTATACTAAGAGCACTGTCCTGTTCCTTTGCAAGTTGAGACAACCAAAAATGCCTCTAGGCAAATGCCCCTCCACCCCCAGAGATACTGCCACCTCTGGTTCGGAAACACCATTTGAGAATCAGAATTATAAGAACATGGCACACATACCTCCGTCTGCCCTTCCTGAGCTCTTGATAGACATTGCTAATCTATCCTATTCAGCTAAATCCAGATAGAGCCTCAGACCCTCCCCGGGACAGCAGTCAGAGCAGCCCCAACCAGCCATAACGATGCTTGCAAGGAGCCTTTTCCTCCCATTATTGGACGACTGTCAACATCTTTCCAACCCCACCATTAGAACTGTTCCATGTATATTTAATGAACTCAGTTTCTCCTCTAAATGACTCTAGGCAAGAACAGTTCTCAAGGAATGAGTGAGGAGTTCCAGGCCAAAGCTGGGAAAATGCCTATCTGTACCTGGTGTCCTGCCCCCCCCCATGCCTCGTCCTCCCTGTGGACCCCTGCTTACTTGCTGAGGCCTTTAATGGCCTTTCCCCCTGGCTGTGGATTGCTAGCCTCAGCGGCCATCTTCTCCAGGATGTGGCTCTCTTCCATGGCACTCTGAACCTCTGGCAGGGGAAAGGTGACAACTGACTCTTAGACAGAAGCCGACAGCTGCCAGGAGGAGGTGGCAACTATTATCTGGTTCTTGGAGGAAGAATGGGACTCTCCACTGGAAGCAGCCCAGACAGAGGGTGTGGTGAGGGCAAAGATGGGGAGGGAAGTGGCCGAGGTGGGGGACTGAGGCAGTGGGGTTTGGGGGCCGGGGATGTTGAGGCAGGGCTAGGTGAGGAGAAAGAGGAAGGAAGGGAAGAAGGAGGGAGAGGGGCAGGGGGGGACAGGGGGAAGGGCAGCAAGGCTGTGGTGAGAAACCTAGCTAAAGTGTAAGGAGGTATACACAGAGCACAGCTACAGAGACCTGGAACACCCGCATAAGAAGTGACCAGAAAGCTTCTCTGAGAGATGGTTACTATAGGTTTGAGCCCAGCACCAAGAGATGCTGATTTCCCAGGACTCGGGTGTCCAAACTTCTAGTGGTACCCAGTCAGAAACACCCCCATCAGAGCCATAGCCTAATTTTCAGAGAGGGGGCAAATACTGAGTAAGTCGCCATTGACCTCTTGCACCTGAGCTCAACTCTTCCATGGAGCTGGGCAGAGTGCAAAACAAGTCATGGTTCCTAGAGGAGTTACTCCCAGGTATCACTCCACCTGCCAGGGAAAGTCTGGTCGCCTTGTTTGTATTTCTCTACATTTACAGGTACGCAAACAACATATACAGGGCACAGGACTTGCCTGGGGTCACACAGCATGCTGTCAAAGCCAGGATTTTACCCACACCTGTCACCTCCACAGCCCACACCTGGGCATCAGTCCCGTCCATTAGAGCAAAGAAGGGACTGGAAGGAAGCAGGGTTTCTGATTCTACATCTAACTAGAGGGAGCTTAGGAAGCTGGCTCATTTTCCCTGGGCCTCCACTTTCCCTTCTGTAGAATGGAAGGCTAAGAGTAGCTTGTTGCTTCTAGACTGACTGCAGATCACAGATGTTCAACCCTACAGACTTGAGAAATCATTATCACCTGCCCCATGTCTCCCTGGCCCCGGCCCAGGACTCACCCACTCACCATGGTTCATAATGTCCATGCCCAGCCTCAGAAGAGCCCCAGGGTCAGCTTGAGTGCCAGCCAGCAGGCCACAGAGGACCAGGCACAGGATCCCCAGCATGCCTCCACCTGTGCAGAGGGCATGAAGCCACTTCAGGGAGTGTACTCTCCACACATTCCCTTTCCTATAGCCATAAAGCAATGGCCAGTCTGCCATATGGGCAGTGGGAGGGTCAGCTGCAGACCAGTATGAGTTCAAATGCACCTCAGTGCCCTCAGCGCTGGACCCGCAGGGCAATTCGAACCCATCTGCATCAAGTAGTTCTTCCTGCAGGGTGAACATAACCACCAAGTCCCTCGCTTACTCCAGCCCAGCCTCACTTACCTTTGGAGTCCAAAACTCCAACTCAGCCCCTGGAAGTCCCCTGAGACATCGTCTTGCCAATAGGGAAACTGAGAGACACCGGGCCTCATAGCCAGAGAACGGCAAGCTGAGTAATGACCTCCTAGCTTGGTCCCTCACTGTTCTCAAGAAAGCCATGCTCTACACTGGCCCTCCAGGAATCCTGCCCTCTACTTACCAACTCCTGAAGTTCTCCCAGCAGGAGCCAAGTGTGCAGTCCTGGTTTGAGCTCTGAATGAAAGGAATTAAGGAGGGGCCACATAGCTGGCCTGTGTCTGCCTAGAGGGCGGCTGCCATCTCGACATACTACAGCACACACAACCCATAGGTTTCCCGACCCCAACCAAATCTCCCCCTGGGTATACCTTCCCAGCCCAGGTATGAGGTGAGCTTGTATCCACTCATTCATTCGTGTATTTGTTCATTGATTCACCCATCCATCATCATCAATTCCTCTCTTTACTGCTATGGCCATTTGTTCACTCATCTATTCGGTAACACATTTATTTATCTAACCATTCATCTATTCATTCGTTCTTACATTCACTCCTCCATTCATTCCCTCATTCATCCACTAATTCATGCATTCACTCATTTATTCATCCACCCACCCATCTGTTCATTCATGCATTCACTCGTCCATTAGTTCATATTCACTTATTTATTAATTCATTCACCCATCCAGCTTCCCCTAATGGCATACTGCCACAAGGTAGCCCCAGCAGACAGTCCTGCTGCTTCTGGATCTGAAAGTCAGGAGGGCAAGTTGATGAGAAGGGTGAGAATGACAAAGAGAGAGCAGCTAAGGAACCTGGGATGCAGAGGATGTAAGAGGCAGAGTCTGAAGAACAGCCCTATAAGTCCCTAAGTGAAAGTGAAACCTAGCAAACTCTAAAACTATATGGGCCAGGGGTTCTCCAGCCACATGTATGTGCCCCAAGCAAGCACTCATGGCTGTCACTCCAGGGCAAAACTTTCTGAAAGTTGTCGCAAGGCTCTGTGCAAGGACAAAGGAGCTCCGAACAGTCTCCTCCAATCTCAGCCATCCCACAGGCAGTCAGACAGCCCTGCCGGAAGACTTCCCATTCCCAGGCCAGGGCCAATGCCATGCTTCACTGCTGGCTCAGGGAGAGTTTTCACCATGTTAGAACAAAAAGGCCATGCTGTATTCCCAGGAGACATGGAGATAACAGGGTTCTGGTTTTGCACTTTTGCCTCCCATTTGCAATCCCTGCCCTTCAGCCACCTCCCATCTGCCTGCCCTTGAGGGTTCCTTTCAGCCCTCACCTCCACCACCAGCAAGGTTCCTCTCCCACTCACAGCCTCAAAGTCCTCAGAACCAATAGGAACTAACCACTGTGCTGCTCTGCTGCCCACTCCAGCCCTTGAGGGCCAGCTGAGCTCTCAGCCTCCATAGCTCAGACTAGGCTTCCCTCCTTCCTCTCCCTGGGCCCCTGGTTGGAGCCACAGGGGCCTGCTGACTCTGCTGCCCACCTAGCCACCCTGAGCTCTGTGTGTTTGAAGACAGCAGCGTTCAGGGGCTACCTGTGAGTGAGAGCAGCAGACAGGGAACAAGGTCATAGACACAAGCCCTACATCCCCCCATTCGCTGAACAGCCGCAGCTAAGTTCCTTCCCCTCCGCAGCCTCGGCTTTCTCCTTTGTAAAATGTCAGTTACCAACTTGAGTAGATGAGACACTCAAGGAAGAGCTAGCTGCAGGTGGGCAACTGTCCTTACCGTGCCAAGCTTGGGGAAGTCCTGCAGCTGACAGCCCCTTGCCTCCAATCCTGTGACGAGGGAACCCTTATATTCTGGAGCCTGATTAGCTGCTTGGATAATTAAGGGCTTAATAAGGGGTAGATAATTATCTAGAGTCACAGAGAACAGGAGCCCCAGAGCTCACATGAGCAATTGTTCTGTTCCAACACAAATAGCACAGAAGAGGGTGGCTGGGCAGCCCAAGGGCTGCACTAAGACCAGTATAAGAGACAGATGTGACTGACCCAGAGGACACCAGGCCCCTGGCTCTCCCTCTCTCTAACTTATACCTTCCCCAAGGTTGAACACACAGTACGTATACATTCAGGACTTCAAGCAATACTTATTGAGCACCTACTGTGTTCCAGGCCTATGCAGGGCACTGGGATGACCACAGTGTATGTGACAGTTGAGGTTCCTATCCCGGAAAGAACACTGTGCAAGTCACCAGCACAAGTCCACATCATTCCTGAGGGAGGTAAGGCAGGTGGAAGCCACTAAGCCAGGGGAATGGGACAGATGGAAGGACGAGATGCTATGGGGGCTGGGAGATCCCTACAGCCGAGATGTTGCCGCTGATGCCCGAGGGAACCATGTCCCTGGTGGGCAGGTGCAAAGACCAAGATACTTGATGGACCTGGAGGAACTGTCCCTGAGGTTCCCTTCTTGAGGGGACATGTCAAGTCTAGGAGGAACCCTCCTAGAAGTTGTATGGGGGCATAATAAAGGAGTCCAGTGCCCATGAAGGCAGAAATGACTCCAGGGTCCTAAGCCTCCGGGTGCCCAGCTTTAACTTTGGTCCGCAGGAGTTCCTGGGAAGGCCTAGCCTGGGGATACTTCAAGGGTCTCTATGCTTGGTGAACAATCCAAAGAGCTAATGGGGCCTTGGCTTTTCATGTTTCCCCCCTCAAGGAACCCACAGTCTGGAAGTCGACAGGAACCACTATGCCCATGGTCACATAAGGCCTTGAGTAGATGAGACCTGCTGAGATCATGGCAGGGTTGACAGGCAAGAGCTGGCTCCAGCAGCCTGCCCAGGCTCCATCTTGATCTGCGAGGTTCAGCGAGCATCTCTCTTTTCCTACCACTGCACTCCACCACACACAGAGAAGCCAGGTGGCTCAGTCTCCTGAGCCCACAAAACACCCACTGCCCCTCGGCCAGACTGGGCACTTGGGAAGGTAAAGGATGGCAAATTGAAGGATGCTACTGTGAGAAGGCACAAAATGTCCTTTACAAGATTAAGGGATTAGAAGCCCCATCCCAGCTGCTGTCCTCCCAAGTCATGTTGCCATGGCAGCTCTCTCTATCTCCTTAAGCTACAATTTCTCCCAATCTAAAGGCAGAACTTTATGATTCAGTGATAAGTGACTATCTCTTGAACAGCTCAGCTGGGCCAGAGTCAAAACTACCCAGAGAGATAAGCACATGACAATATCCCCTTTTTTATATATAGAGAGAAACTGGGGCTCAGACAAGACAAGCCATTTGCCCAAAATCACACAGCAAATAGGTGTCCTGGACAGGAGTTGCCTGTGTCTAAGAGCTCCAGAACCCATCGAAAACCTGCCAAGGCTCACCCAGTGGGCTCCTGCCCACCTTTCTAATGTCCCTTCACTGTGTCCTCTTCTGGGACCCTTACAACTTGTCCCATCACTGCTCCAAGTCCAGCCACCCTTCTCAGCCAGTGGGACTCTTCCTCCTCCAGAGAGGAAGCCTGTGTCTTTCCTCTCCCTTGTCTCAGACCCCTGAGGCTCCGCATCCTCTTTCCTTCCCCTCAGGCCCTCAAGGACCCAGCAAGGGCAATTCAAGCCCAGCAGCCTCCATCCACCCCAGATGACTCCTGCAAGTGGCTCCAGCACAGTCATGTACAAGCAATTCATACCTTGCAAACTTACTATGATGAACTCTGGGAAGGGCCAGAGCAGGGAATCGAGTGTGAAAGAAGCCCCTGATATCTAGCTCATCTACTCCAATAACTGTAGTTGAAGGATATCAGAGTAACCTGGAAAGAGGCTTGAGGACTAAAGGACAATACGCTGCAGGGCCTAGACTCTGTGACTAGAAGAGGCCACATAAGAGCTGGTGCCCAGAAGATATCAGGCTGTGGCAAGCATAGCCACAAAGAGCGGAGTGGCAGCAAAGGCCTCAGGGGACCTGTGTGGGCTCCAGGTTGAAAGTTAAAAGGGGACCATGCAGGGGGGCAATGGCGTGTTTGTCCAGGAACCGAACCTGAGCTGCTCTCTGCTCCCTGGTATCATATAGCAATTTGCCACCACTCTGCTCTGAGGCGTTCATCTGTTCTGAGTGTGGACCTGCTCAGCCTCTGCACAGCCTCAGTCTCCACAGAGTGGTGAGGCTTCCTGCTGGGAGTGCCTATTGATGTGCTCTATGGTTCTCTCTTCCACTGGTCCCACCCTGTGGCACTCACCATACCTCTCATCACCCAGTACCCAGCAGGCACCTGACTGAATACTGAGGAAAGGAATAATGAAATAAGCAGATTGGTAAACTGATGAGAGGGAAGATGATGGATAAGGAAGGTAGGGGGAGAAGCATGTAGATGGATAGATGCATGGATGGATGCACAAGTGAATATAAGGGTATATGGACTGATAAGTGGATGGATGAACAAATGAATGCAAGTGCATATGAACTGATGGGTGGAAAGATGGATGGATAGTTGTGTTAGTAGGTGGATTGGGCTGGCAAGGTGGCACGCACCCGTAATGCCAGCACTTTGGAAGGTAAGGAGAGAGGAAGCTCATCAATTCAGTGCCAACCTGGACTAAATATTATAGTAAAATCTTGTCTTTAAAACAACAAAAATACAGGTGGGGTGGATAGATGAAAGGACAATTAAATGAAAGGAAGAGAAAGAATGATGGGCAGGTTGGATCCTGCATACTGAGCTCATGACCTTTCTCTATGTCATTAACTTCCTTATGGGCTTGGGTTATGTTGTGGCTTGGATGTGAACTTTCTAAATGTTTCCCACTCTCAACAGGAGCTGCTCCTATCCCCTTGCCTTCCCTGCCATGATGGGCAAAGTCTCCTGAACCCTGTAAGTCGTTTTTGTCAATCCTCCCCTCGAAGTGAGGAGGAAAGCCACAAACACAGTGACATCCAGCTTAGGACAGAGCTTACACAGTAAATGTATAATTATAAATTAATTAACTGAGCAACCCCCCCCAACTAAAAGACATGCTGACCTGGGTGAAGTCACCGGGAAGGATTCTGTAGCCTGCCCTTTTTCCTCTTTCATTCTGATTTCCTGTCATCACCAAGATGGAGCTGGGTCTGCTCACTCCCTGCCACTCTTGAGTGCACACATGACCTTGGGGTAAGTAGGTGGGTGGAGTGGCACCACCCGAGCCACCAAGGCTTTGCTGGCTGATGTGGAAAACCCAGGCACCTTCTACTTCCCCTGAAGAAACACACAGAACATGAGCCCTGTGTTCAGCCAGGAAGGAATCCATGGCTTAGAGATTAGCCTATCAGGGAGAAAGATCACAAGACTTAGCTTGCAGGTACTGAGTCCCTAGCCCTGCCCAGCCCCATGTTTCAGTGAGTCTCAGAAACTCTCCAGCGAACAAGAGTTAGACACATGCTTGAGAGCAGAGCCCAGAAGCAGATCTTGCTTCTTTGAATAAAAAGCTTGCTTGTGATGAGAAAGCCAAAGTTGGAAAGGGTGCTTGAAAAGATTGTGAACTTGTCGCCTGAAATTTGGGAAATAGAGACAAAAATGGGCATAGAGGATGCTGGTAAATGGGGGGGGGGCACTGGGCATACTCTTGAGATGCTGGGAAGATCACAGTCCTTGATCTGTCCAGCTCTGGAACTCTGGGTGTGTCCCCCACCTCACTAGACATTAATATCTTCGTCCCTCAGAAGGAACTCTGAGCATGCCTGCCTACTTGTCTCACAGGGGTCATCTGACCTTCTAATAGCAAGGCAGGGAATGCCACCAGGCAGAAGGCATAGTGCCTGAACATGTACTACTCATAATCTTTAGCTCATTCTTGTCTCTCCGGGGTCCTCTTTCAGCATAGGAGCTTTCTGGTCAAGGAGTAAGAGTTGACAGGCATGGTCAGCAGAGATAGGCTCCCATCCTCTCTGGGACAGCTTGGGAGGCTCTGAAGATAGCCAGGACCCAGGAGCTGCACACAGAGTCTGGCCTCAGGTACACAGCATCAAGGGAGTTTCAACTCAAGAGAAGACATTTAATGCTGAAGTGAGCAGGTCTGCACAGCTTGTAGCCAGTAGCTTCCTCCTCCCCAGGAGGGGCACAAGAAGGAGGGAGGAGACAAGAGAGAGACCTGGGTGTCCAGCAAAGATTAAGCAGCCTGGAAGGCAGTCTGGATTGCTGATGATGATTCCACATGGCTCTGCCTCAGTGTCCCCAGGCTTGGGGAAAGAAGGCTCTTGAATAGCTGGCCCTCCTCATAATCCTGGCTCAGCGCTGGTAGGCGAATCCACTGGATATCACAACATATCCCTGGAAGACCAAGAAAAGCATAGGCTAACTCAGAGGCCTATGAGGGACCCCTGGCTGCCCCCTCAACTTGTCTCTGGGTAGTGTCCTCATCAGGAGAGGCCATCACCTCACTGGCCCTCAGTCTCCTACTCTGTCACTCAAGTAGCAGCATTTGCCAGGCAGTGGTGGTGCACACCTTTAATCCCAGCACTTAGGAGGCAGAGACACAGATTAATGTGAGTTCGAGGCCAGCCTCGTTTACAGAAAGAGTTCCAGGACAGCCAGGACTGTTACTCAGAGAAACCCTATCTCAAAAAAAAAAAAAAAAAAAAAAAAAAATTAGCAGCACTCACCTCACAAGGCTATGGAGGGAGAGCCCCTCAAGAGGTGGGTCAGCATGAGACTAGCACATGCTCTATGCTCCAGGCATAAAGCCTGTGTCATTGCTGTTTCCTGACCAAGAGTGAGCCTGGGTTCCTACTCCAAGCCCCGACTTCCCTAGCAGAGCCAGGCATTGCCTGTACCTCACATGCTCTCCACATTGCACCACTGAAATGAACATGCTTGAGTGCTGCTCGCCATTCATTCATCATTCATCTATCTGTTCATTTGTTCATTCGTTTATCAAGCCTCTGCTGAGCCTCTGCCATACACCAAACCCTATGGAAGATGCTGAGAATTCAACAGAGAACAAATGAGACTCAGTCCCTGTCTCCATAGGTAGCCAGAGTTAGTGGTCTAGTCTAGCAACCATTAGCCTTATATGGCTAACACAAATAATGTGTGTTAATTAGGAGAGGGAAGAAGAGATTTCAGTCTAACCTCAAACTGTCTATGTACCCAAGGATGATGTTCTGATCCTCTTGCCTCCATCTCCCAAGTTCTGGGACTGCAAGCATGTACCACTACAGCCTGCTAAGTTTTTAAAAATTAAAATTCAGGTCTTCACTCACAAAGTCCCATTTTAACAGTCCCATATGCCAAGTGACAGCCTTGGGCAATGCTGATTCAAGTCACTTCAGAAAATTCTGTCATGCATAATGGAGTATGTATTGTGGCAATTCCCACCAACAGTCCCAATTTCTCTGTGTTTTAACTGTCCCTCTTTTTTATCCTTTTGTTTTTGCAAGTCTATGTGTGTGTGGTGTGCATATATTGCATATATTCACATTCATGTACATAGAGGCTAGAGGTTAACATCATATGACTTCCTCGGTTGTTCCCTGCTTTATTTACTGAGGTGGGCTTCTTGCTGAACCTGGAGCTCACATAGTCTTGGTAGCCAGCTCACCCTAGAGAACCCTGTCTCTGCCTCCTGGGTGCTGGGATTACAGTTGGGCCATCACACCTGACCAGTGTGACCACTGGGACTCTAAACCAGAATCTTCACACTTGCACAGCAAGTACTTATCTACTGAGCCATTTCCTCGGCCCCTAGGCTATCCATCTTCGTGAGAGTGGATCATCATGAGGCCGCCATTCTTCAATAACTAGGGTGAGCATCTTCCCTGAACAGACAATGGCAAGCCCCACTTTGGACCCTTGTCCCATTTCCTGCCCTGTGTTCAGCCCATTGAGAGAATTTGCTCTGAGTTCCTGGGTGAGACAGGAAGAGATCATAGGGGATCATCCTGGCTGTGTCAGGATGAATTTCATCTTGGACCTACACTTCCAGACCCGGGGACAATAATCACAGAAGGTTCAGGAAGTTGCCAAGTTCACCCAGCCAGCTGCAGAGTTGCCTGCCATGTTGCAAGGAAGTTCTCTACCATTCACCTAAGACACAAAGGGGCCAAGCCCATCTCAGGACACAGGATCATGAAACAGTTGAAGACCTGAAGTCTCCAGTATGAGGTGTGATGAGAAAGGAGGAATCCCTCCCACCATGGTCTCTCAGGTCCTGACTCCTCCATCACATTACAGTTAAAGTTTGTTGGGTGGTCTTGGAAGATGCAGGATGAGCTTCCAGAGGGGCGATGCTTCCCCCCTTACAAAGAGGTTCCCTGGCCACTCAATGGCTCTCACCTCACAGACAGAGACCTCCGAGTGGACATAGTGGAGATTGAGCACACTAGGGAGGGCAATCCCCATGCCCAGGAGAGCTGCATTGAGACAGAAGTGTCCAAGTTAGTCAGAAGGAAGAGCCCCACCTGCAGCCAGCCAGCCCTGTGCTAGAAGCTTGTGAACACTGTGAAATCTAGAGCGGGAGGAGGGATCACCCTCATAGTACAGAAGGGAACTGAGATGACACCAGGAGACCATACAATGGCTACACAAACATGTGCCAAGAGGCATAGGCAGATGCCCCCCCAAAGCTACCCCCTTAGTCTTTGAGCCTGAGAGGGCTTGGGGACTTGGACAGGCACAGAGGATGTGGGTTCAAGAGGGCACCAAAGGGGCCACAGCAGTGGGAGCAGGACTCACCATTGAAGTGATCCAGCAGGGGCTTCTGGAATACGGTGCTTATGAGTGTGTACACTTGATCCATCTGCAGCCGTGGCCAAGGGTTGGGTGAGGGTGGAGGACCAGCCCCCCCGAAAAGACGAAGAGAATGCAGTTAAACACACAGACGGATAGGCATCAGAGGCACAGGAAGAGGGGGGAGGGTAGATCTCCCACATCAACTGACCCCTAATCAAATGCCCAACTGGATCAGCCTTGGAGGTCAGGCAGCCCAGTGACAGCTCTAGTCCTCACATCAGAGTTACCACAGGAGGGCTGGCCAACAGACTGCCTAGTGATTGATGGAACTGGGTGGGGGGCTTAGGTCTACTAACTCATGACCCATAGATGCATGGGGATAAAGGAACGTATGCATGGTGGCCAGAGCCTGACCATGTGATGTGATGAAGGACTAGCCAGTACCAACTGTCCCACTGACCAATGAGCTCTGACTGAGGACTGAGCTGATGAATCAACTGTTTTCCCACAGGCAGAGAGACAGGCAAGGAAGTGGGGGCATATGGAGAGCAGGTAGGTCCCTGTCCCCAGGCATCCCAGGGGAGCTATGGTGGCACTGAGCTATGAGCCATTCTCACACTTCCACATCCCTTCCCAAGGCTTAAGGCAGCCCAGTGCCCCACTCACATCAATGGAGCCCACATTGGAGGTGACCACAGAAAGCTGGACCCCCCTGAAAGAAAAGCAGGGGATGGGCTCAGGGTGGGCCAACTTCCCCTGAAGCTCTCATTACTATGTCTGAGGCTGCTGGGTCAGAAGGCCCACTTACCCCAGCATAGACGTGGTTCCCCGAAGCTTTGCCTTGGATACAAAGAGCTGAAGGTTCAGGTTCACCATCTGGGCGTGGGAAGAGAGCAAGTCAGAAGGTGCGTTGTGGAGCCTTCTGCCCCTCCCGGACCAGGGTACATCACACCTGTTTACAGGGCTGGCTAAAGTGTCAGATTGTGACCTGCACTTTACAAGCAACAACAGCATATATAGGACAGATGGGGTCCCTTCCCTTCCCCAAGGGGACCCTCCAGGAGCAACCAGATAGGAGCTTTCCAGAGAGGAGGCTGTCACAAAGGCAAAGAGTGATAGGGACCTTCTTACACAGGATGGCCCAAGAAGGCTGCTCTGAGCAAGGAAGGCTTCAACTCTTAAGCTAAGAACTGAAAACGAAGAAAAAGTAGTCACGCCAAAAGCAAAGGAAAGCAGCTCCATGCAGAGGGTTCCACACGTGTCGAGCTCCTGAGGCAGAATGTCCTGGCATGTTCAAGAGATAGATGTGGGGGCTGGAGAAGTAGCTCAGCAGTTAGGAGCACTGGCTGTTCTTTCAGAGGACCCAGGTTCAATTCCCAACACCTACATGGCAGCTCACACCTGTCTGTAGCCCTGAGATCTGACACCTTCACACAGACATACACGCAGGCAAAATACCAATGCAAATGAAATAAAAATTATTTTTAAAAAGAGATAGATGTAAATAAAGCAAAGTGAATGAGGAGAGCACAGAGCAGGTCTCAAGGAGCATCACCCCAACCCAACCGGTATCACCTGGCCTGTCACTCACCACATCCAGGGAGAAGAGGAGTTGCAAGGCTGAGTTGGGGGATGCAGTGAGGACTTCTATAAAGGGCTGCAGCTGCAGAGTGGAGTTGTTGGTGTGGAGTGTGGCCACGGGCGTGGCACCCAGCTGTACCTTGAGTACCACAGGCATGGGCTCTGGAAACTGGTGAGCCACCTGAGACATCAGACAGGGACGGGGAGAGGGTTGTTCGGGCTCCTGATTGTCAGTCTTCCATGCTGGATGTTGATAAGCCATCACCCTCTATACATGACTGAGATCAGAGGTAGGTCCAACCCAGGCCTCGGGACCAGACTTGAGCTCCTCAGGCGGGATTCTTCAGCTGGTGTTGTGCTTTGATTTTAAGCAATATTTGCTATACACCCTGGCTGGCTTTGAGCTGGTGATCTTCCTACCTCTCAAGTGTTGGGGTTACCGGTGTGTACCACTGACTCTCAGCTAGATCTTAGAGGCAAGCAGGGGATAGGAAAGAGAGTGAGACGGCCCAGCAGACTCACTGCAGGCAGAGGCAGAGAAGAGAGTCATGCTGTCAGGGATGGGCATTCCTTAAGCCCAGGAGAAAGGGTTAAAGGGCAGGTGCTGACCACCCCCCACACACACACACCCAAAGTAGATGGAGCTTGTAAAGGCCCCACCCAGTCCCTGAGCCTCTGGCCTACAATGAAAAGAAATCACCTACCTCAGGGATGAGCTGGCCCAGCATGGAGGTGTTCAGAGGGTTGTTCTTTGAATTCTGAAATCAGTCCACATCATGACAGGATTTAAGGCAGTTTCATAGCCAAGGCCACCACTTGGCCTCATGGGGAGAGTTCTTTATCCACAGATTCCTTCTAATGGCCATCCTGTAGCCCCAACTCTAGCTACCCACTGCCCATGACTCCGCATCTATAGGATGTCCCCAGAATAGGCCATGGGGCACCCTGCCACAGAACCTGAATGACAGACCCAGCCCTCACCAGCTGCCCTGTGATTTCCAGGTTGAGGGAACCAGCCTTTTGCAGCATCAGAAGGGCACAGTCGAACAGGTGCTGGGAGAGCCCCACGGTTGCCATGGCACCTTCATCACCCGAAGGCCATGGCAACACAAAGGGCTGAGAACCATGCACAGGCAGGATGATGGCCTTGCCAAGCAGGAAGAGAATAGCCTAGAAAAGGCAGGGGCGCACATGCAGGGTATCAGGAATGGCAGGCCTATAACAGACCCAGGGCTCTCAGGGACTAGCCTAGCAGTGAAGACTTGGGCCCCACCCCCACCTGGTGTACCAGCCTTCTCCCCTTCACCCCCCACCCTCTTAGGACCCTTCCAGGACATCAAGGGTGCCAGCACCAGGCTGATCAGGAGGTACTTACTCTGACATCCATAGACATATAGTTACTGGTGATAGTGGGCCCACTGATCACGGAGTAGCGGATCTGAGACTCGGGGCCCACAGGACTGAGCCCTTCATGAAAACAGAAAAACATTGAGCACTAGGCCCTCTCTGAACCAGCAAACAGCTACCAATGACCTTTCTTAGCCACAACCAGGCCACAAAGTCATAAGCCCACTAGGCTTCCCTTGAGAGCATGCAACCAAATCTGCTACATGCACCCAGCCTGCTGATTGGTTGAAACACAATTCTAACAGGTTTGTTTGCTAATGTCCCAATCAGCAAAAGACTATTGAGCCCAAATTTACAGGAGAAGGCTCAACACAAGCATAAGTACCATGTAATAGAGGCAAGAAGGATTCACAGAAAAGAAGTGAGTTCCCACTGGTCAGCCAGGCAAGTGACTTCCAATGGCTCTTTTCTCATCACCACAGAGTTCACCAAAGTTATTTCACTGCACACACAATGGGGTCAGTTCATTCTTGCCTGAGACTGCATACACAAGTCAGTCTGCTCCCAAAGCTTCAGCCTCTCCACCTGATCACACGTCTCCTTCAGGAACTCAAACACCAGCGCAAGGACTCACAGTTCTAACTTCAATCAAAGCCTCAAGGCAGCTCTCAGGGACACACAGCCAAGAGGCCTGGGATGTGAGCTACTAACATGTCAGAATACTCTGCCTGTGAAGATTGCAGAGGCAGCCAGCGCATCCCCAGAGATGACTGCAGGCATGGCAGGCCAGAGCTAGAGGTTAGGAGAGCCTAATCCAGCCACAGTTCTACCCTCAAAGCCCTAGATGCCCCACAGTTTGTTAGTTAGTTAGTTAGTTAATTTGTTTTTATATGTTGGGTGTTTTGCCTGCGTGTATATCTGTGTATGCCTGGTGCCTCTGGATGCCAGAAGAAGGTGTCATGCTGAATTCCTTGGAACTGGAATAACAATTGTGAACTGCCATATGGGTGCTAGGAATTGAACCCATGTCCTCTGGCAAAGCAGCCAGTGCTCTTAATTATTGAGCCATCTGTCCAGCCCCAACAGCCCAGGTCTTCAGTGGACATATATGTATATTTTGAATACCTATTCATATACTTTAACAAATCCATTCACTATAAAATATCAATTAGGGGTCTATCATATGTGCTTCATATAGTTTTGTTATAGTTAAGCATGTAAATGTGTATTTAATATTATATGTGAAAATAGATTATGTACTAAAATATTTAAAGACATGTTGGTAAGTTTATGTCTCCCTTCAGCTTTCTGTTTTCCTGTTGTCTCATCTGGGTTTAATTTCATTTTTTCTAATATTTTGAAGATTTTTTTATTGTAAAAGCAACACAGTGTAGCTCCCTTCCTTGTTTGTCAGTGGGTCTCAGTTTGGAGGCAGGAGGCAGGGGCAACAGGAGGGGATTTGGACACTGGTGGACTGTCCAGTCTCCCGAGTCACCTATCTCTGCTTTTGTCAACACTCTGAACACCACAAAGGTCAAATTGCTGCACGTTTAAAATGAATAAAACATTAGGGTTATGGTGGATATTTAGAAAATATAGCCAGGCAGTGATGGCACACACTTTTAATCTCAGGACTCTGGAGGCACAGACAGGTAATATTCTGTGAGTTCGAGGTCAACCTGGTCTACATAATGAGTTCCAGTACAGCCAGGGCTACACAGAGAAACTCTGGAGAGAAGGGGAAAGGGAGGGGGGAAAGGGAGGAAGGAAGGAAGGAAGGAAGGAAGGAAGGAAGGAAGGATATAAGGAAGGTGGAAAATATAGCCCAGGATCCCAGGAAAACTTCTTTTTCAATATTTTCTTATACCACAGTAAAAGACACTTTTGTTACACAGCCTTCTGGAGACATGTGACCAGCTGACACATCCCTTTGATCTGTGCTTTTTAATGGACTCTAAATAATTGAGGCAATAGAAATGTTAACTTAACTATTCCACATTACACCCTTAAATTTGGGTATCGCTTTATATACTATAAATGCATCCAGTCCTACATCACCGGATCTACAATACATGTCTTTTTTCAATAAAATAAAGAAGTCACAGCTTCCCTCACTGCGCGTCATCCTCCAGGGCTAGTCACTTGGAGTCCCTCATTAGATTTTCCTTTTTATCCCCCAAAGACAAAAGGCAAGAGCTGGTCTTTGGGATAAACACAAACATGAGGCACCTCGCTGAAGGTAAGCCTGACAGGAGGGGGAACACACACTTGCTTATTACGTCTGCCAGACCCCAGTCCTTAGCCCATGCTGCTTCATAACACCAACACATTCAAGAACTGGGAATTTTCATCCCTATTTTCTGAATGGAGTGGTGTGAATGAGTAATTTCCCTAAGGTGACACAGCCTGGGAGCAATGTGACTGTAATTCCAAAGTGTGCCCTTTCATTCCAGCCCAGTTGCTCCATCTTCTTGCCACCTCCTATTTAAGGTAATATGGAGACTGAGTGGAACTAGGGAACTAAGAAATCAAGGAGACAAGATAACTCCAAACTGGGCAGATAGTGGATGGATAATGGGTGGGTGAGGAGTGGAAGCAGCCTTGTCTCTACAGAGGACATGGCTCTAATCCTCTACTTCCCATTGTAACCTGGGGTGGATGACAGCAGAGCCTACATACCGAAGAACCCACTGTGGGTAAAGTCAAGCCCTGACCTATGTCCCTGGGATAACCTCAGCCTCTGGGTCCTCTGATCCCCCCACCCCACCCCTCACACTGTCCCGCTTGTATCAACTGAGCATCATTGGGGCAGCTCTGACTGACATGGCCAGTCACAGCACATGGAAAGGACACTAGTGTCAAGGCAAAGCTGGTGGACCCCAAGCAGGACAGCTTCAAAAGTGCTCATGAGGGAAGTGACAAAGCCCTTGGCAAGCCCCAGACAGAACAGGTTCTGTAAAGGGAGAGGTTGTGAGGGATTTGAAGCAAATAAGATGTCCCCGAATCAGCATGTAACACCTTCTGCAACTAGTGCTTAAGTACTGGTGCCTGTGGGACAGGCCTGCTTTCCAGCCTTCAGATCCTACCACAGCTAGTCTTAAAATTCTTCTTCTTCTCCTCCTCCTCCTCCTCCTTCTCCTCCTCCTCCTTCTCCTCCTCCTCCTCCTCCTTCTTCTTCTTCTCCTTCTTCTTCTTCTTTCTCTTCACTTTCATTTTCTGCTGCTGCCTCTCCTCCTCTTCTCTTTCCTTCTTTTACTTCCCCTCCTCCTCTTTCTCGTTCTCTCACTCCTCCCCTGCTCCTTGTTCCTTTCTGTCACTATCAAGACTCAGAACCTGAACTAATGATCATGCGGTCCCCAGGGGATGGGCACATGTGTGTCCGTTTTGAGAGGGCTGCAGACCAGCATCCAAGTATCCAGGCAAATGTGATACATCTTCACACCCACAGCTACCTCATCATAGTGTTAGCCCCAGCACCTCCGGTGACATACACACCCCTCACCACAGTGGCTTCCCTGTGGGGTGCAGGAAGTTTCTCCAACTCTGAGGACCTGCCTCCTAAAATGCTGAGGTTCTGACAGTGAGAATAGATCCTGAAAGCCAGTGGAGCTTAGTTTCTGCAACAGTAATACTCACCGTTTAAACATGTGGTTTTATTTTGATTTTTTGGCAATTTGACCTAAAATTGGTAGATTCTAGGATTAACGACTAAGTTCTGGAACCTGGAGGTTGCCAGGTTCTGTGGATAGCCATGTGGCCTACCCAGGGGCTTCCTTGTTCTCAGATTAATTAAAAGGAGAGCACTATTTAGAATCAGAAGCCACAGTGAAGACCACACCTCCAGGTCCAGGACAGGGGCATCTGTGAAGGTGGGCCCAGCCCTCCCATCCCCTGGGCTCCAGGTCTTACCAATTAAAGTGCCCAAATGGACATTGAGGTCCTGAACCAGGCCAGAGACTTGTAAACACAGCTGTGGCAAAAAGAGAGGAAGCTGTTGTGAGGGCTATTTGGAACTGTGGGTGGGGAGCAGCCAGGCCACAGGCCCGTGTCCCCAGAAGCCTGCCAGGTGCACAGCAAGCCTGGAGTCCTGTCCTTTTCCTCCTTGAAACAGCTTGACTCCACCCTCTCAGGGTGCTGAGAAGGCAAGAGAAGCTTCCAAAGGCTGGAGAAGAGGACATGGGTGACATTGCATCTGGGGTGGAAATGACACCCACTGGGTCAATGCACACACTTCTGCTGCTGCCTCTTACGGTTGGACTGAGTCAGGCAGGCCAAGAAGAGTCTATTCCCTGGCTGTGGGACATGGGGCTCATGGGTATCATCTCTCAGCAAGTTAGCTGCATGCAATGATCAGACCTACCATTTCAACCAGCACAGCAAACTGGCTCTGCTGTCCAAATCCCTCTCCTACTTTAGTACCCTTACCCAAGGTTGGCCTGCCTACTGCACAGACTGTGGGGAGCGGGAATCGGGTTTGTCTTACTCTGTTCATTCTTAGTTTGTCTCCCCCAAAACATTTTCCCTGCCTCTACCTTCCGACATGGAGTCAGGACTGCCCTGGGGAGATTTGCCACTGTCTCCCTAGCTCCCTAAACTCCACCCATGCCTGAGTACCCCCCACTCCTCCTCAGCACTGCTCCTGAGCCTCTTTCTTGTTCTCATGAAGAAATTGGAATCACCCCATGAAGGACCTTCTATTTAAAAAATATCACTTCCTGAGGTAAAGTTTGAGCGAAAGAGCAATATGTATGTATGTATGTATGTGTATATATTGCTATCATGTTCATGAACAAACATATGCACAAAACACACATGTACAGTACACCTATATGCATTGACGCCCATGTACACATATGCACATCAAGATACAATGGCCCCTCCCCCCAGGGCTTGCAGTCCCTACTTATGCCGCAGGCCTTCTGAGCTAAGTCATCTGACAGCAGCCCCTTACCTTGTTGCTCAGGTCAGCTTTGATGTGCTCCTGCACCAGGTCCAGCAGCTCCTGGGAGGTACTGGGGAAGGGACAGGAAGTGTACCTTTGTGCCCTGGGCATGGTTCTTGGCAGAGCCACACAGACATCTGGGACAGAAGCCTCTGCCCTCAGCCTCCGAGCCCGAGATCCCATCTGAGATTTTGCCATTCCCCAGACCATGTTAGAACAGTGGTCCCCACACCCACAGAGCAAAAGCTTGAGTCTCAGAGAAAGGACTCTTCCTCGGAAGGTTTGGGAAAAGCCAAGATGGCTGTAGGGAGTGCCAGGCCCAGGAGAGACAGAAGACAGACACTGGACCTTGCAAAAGCTCCAAGGGGCCATGTTCTCAGCCAGCTGGCTCCAGCACCCTGCGATGCTTTGAAGACCCTCTGCCTAGCTCTGGACTTCAGTTTCCCTCTGAGCTAGGGTGTACGCTGGTGTTTCTCAACAATGGCCCAGAGGACCTCGTGGCTCTTGGGTTTGACCTCAGTCACAGCCCGCTTCACTCCCAGGGGAAAAGCTGTTATCTGTCTGTTTAGAGCACCGGGTTCCCTTCTGCAGCCAAGAGGGGCCCTGCATGGCTGAATTTCTGCGCGTCCACTACTCTGGGGAAAAGGTCAAGCCTTGCAGGACCAGTGCACTTCTTTTAAGACGTCTCAGTGCTCAGCCACCTCAGACTAGACAAAGCTAAGAGAAGAGCAGCGGACATAGTGAAGGGGCTTGCCAGTAATGGGATGACAAGGCCTGTTGCGAATTACCTGTACTCTAGGCCTCCATTTGCTTCCTGTGGCATGGGGACCTTTACACACCCCTTGGTGGAGCTCATGGAGACAACTCATGTGACAAGCCAAGAGTGGCATCCACAGAGCGGTTGGAGTGGAGCTGCTGTTAGCCTCATAGGCTGACTGGAGTAGCCACCTGCTCAGAGATCGGCTGGTTCTACCCCACCTCCCATCCCTGAACTGTCCACTTCTACAGGGAGAGGTGGCCTGCAAGGGCCCCAGCGGCCAGCCTGATTGGCCTCATTGCCCAGGAAAGTACTAGCTACTGACTAGTGTGTCTTGGTAGCTGATAAAGAGAAGTAGCTAAGATGCAGGCTGTGTGGCAGCAGGCAAGTCCCTGACCCTCTCCAAGCCTCCCTGTGCTGAGTCATAGAACAGGTGCAATGATGGAGTGTCCTTGGTCCTTTGTGGCCACTGGACGAAGACTTGAGTGAGAAACTCAGATAATGGCCCCACAGCCTTGGTGTCAGGAATCCCTGAGACCCAGTGCTCACAGGAACCCACCTGTTACTGCTGTCCAGCATGCCTGCTGGGCTGAAGAGCAAAGAGCAGGTGGAGATGCTGAGCACAAGGGTCCCAATGGAATCCCGGGCCACGCGCACATCAGCCAGCAAGGCCACAGACAACACCAGCTCCATGGGCTCTGGAACTCTGAGGAAGTCAGACTTTAGTCCACCCTGGTGTATGAAGACTACATAGATCCCTTGACCTGGGCCATCCCTCTAGATCCTCCAAACTCCACAGTACAGCATGAGTATGACTCAGGTTTTCTATGGCTCCCTTGACAGGGCTCTGGGCCACAATTTGGCTACAGTGAGCCTCAGCTCTCGCTTCTGTGAAATGGACACGAGACTGGTGGTGCCTGATTCTCCAAGACCCCACCCTGTGAGAACACCAGCTCTATGTCCAGCCACAGAGGACACACATAAAACAGCATCTCAGCACTGGGGGGGGGGGTACCTATTACAGTACCACAGGACACTAATACCGTCACAACATAGAGGCACTCATGACATCAAAGAGCTGACTCATGACTCATCATCACAGAACTATGGAGCACTCACAATCACAACACTAAGGAACACTCACCATCACAGCACTAAACAATACTCACCATCACAACACTAAGGAGCATTCATCATCACAGCACTAAGGAACACCCACAACATTAGGGCAAAGCAGTAAAGATAAAGGATTCCTTGAAATGTCAATGTACAACTGGAGCATTAAATGCAGTTACACAGAAGCTGCCTGGCACAGATAAATAATGCTGATAACGTAATCTATTAAGCACCTACTCTGTGCTTTAGACAGTGGAAGAGGCCAGATGCCTTAATTAAAGCACCAAATCCATTCAATTCAACACTAACAGATCCCAGCAAGGTTCATCTCACTCAGATAAAGAAACTAAGGGTTGGAGAAGTCAAGCAACTCCACCAGCTGCACAGCTGTGGGGGCAGGGCTAAGGTCTCCAGGGTTCTCTCCTGCCTCACTCCCCCAGAGGATGGGAAGGGGCGTGGAGATGTTGTTACACCCTCTCCCCTCACTCTTCCCTGGGAGAGATCCTGAAATGTCTGTCCTCCAACAAGCAAGGAGACTCACTCACCGAAAGACTTTGACCGTGAAATTGATTGCCGCTGTTAAGTGTACCCCCAAACCAGCAATGAATTTCAAGTGGAGGCGGGGCAGGTGAACATCCAGAATCTGAACCCTGTAGGGTTGGGATCCAAGGGACAAGGGAACTCCCATTAAACACAGAATCAACTCCAGGGATGCTTCCCTGAGCCAACCCCACACGTGGCTGTTATAAAGAAGGGCTCTTTGTCGAGTGGACCATGGGTGGGTGAGAGAGGTGGTAAGTGCCCCAGCACAGGAGGCGTTCAAGACCCCCAGATGGGGGCACGAAGGGCCTGGCCTCAGCCAGGACTTGGCAAGGTGATCCTGTGGGTTTCCAATAGCTTCTGATTATGTCCCAGGAAATATTAAACTGGGGAGAGAGACACTGAAATCCCCAGAGTATTCTAGCATCATCTTTGGCTCCCAGCAACAGGAAATGCCCATGAGCAACTCTGTGATTTCCTTTTTGCCTAAGTAAAAAGTCATTTTCTCCCTGCCCAGTAGTTGGCAAGGGTAGGGTTAGGATGATTCAGACATCAGAAAATGGCTTCACTTTCAACTGCCTCATTTTAGTCCGAGGTGACATGGATCCATGACTATCCCCACAAATGAGCCAACCTTAAGCCTACTGCATTCAGCCACAGACATCTGGATGTGCTCTGCTGCTGAAAGCAAGGGTCCTCTGATCCAGGTGGTTCAGTACCTATCCAGTGCATTGCTAAGGTCATGGCCATTAACATATAAACAGCACTCCAGCCCTACCTATGGGGTCTCTAACTTGTGGTCCCAAGCTGCCTGTGCACTATGTTTGTTGACCTGTGCACTGCCGTGGTGCCTTTAAGTTTTTATATTCGTTTCCATCATTTGAGATGATAGATAAGTTAGGCCCAGTATCTCAAGCCTACCGTTACCATGTTTCAGGAAGCTGAGTTAGGACGAGTTCAAGTTTAAGGCTAGCCTCGGTTACATAGTGAGGCCCTGTCCCAAACAAAAAAGAAACTTATAGCTGACAGATAGGTAAGTAGGTAGTGTGTAGCTAGATAGACGTCTTAAACACCGGAAACTCTGGCAGTTCAGTTGGTATCCCCATAGGGGTCTTCATGCATTAACAGGGTAAGCATATAGTCAGGATTGCCCTTATGTCTAAATTCGGTGTCTAGCATTTGGAGGAAGAAGCTGATAGTCAGATCTGTGGACCCCAGGCCCTGAGAGCAGGCTTACCAAGTGACCCCATCTGCCACGACTTCTTATAACCTCACCTGCTGATGGGAGCCTCGAACCTTGGGAGGCTTACTCACCTGTTGATCCATACACTCATCTGATAGTTCAGAACACTATGGCCAGTAGATGGGAGCACTTCTTTAGGCAGACTACCTACCTGGCAGCTGGAGCACTCTTGAAAGGCTCATTCAGAATCCCCCTCCTGACGAGCCAAAGCATTCACTCCCTTGGCCAGCAGAACATTCCAGCTAGCAGCAGGAGGACTTGGGCACTCTCTCTGGAGGATGGGAGCACTCACCTGGTAGACTGAAGCACCTCACCACTCCGATCCAGGAAATCTGAAACTGGGACCTGCAGGGCCCGCTGGAGGGGGGCTTTGCCGATGTCCGACACTGTGGGTCCAGGGCAGGATGAGGTCAAGCGTGGAGAATGCATCACCTATTACCTGTCCTGCCCTTCAGACAGAGGCACTCTGATACCAGATGGAATAACTTGCAGTGCCACACGGAATGACTGCCCCATGCCAGCCCATGGAGTGTGCCCTATTCACCGTGCCCTCCACGTCCTTCCCCTCCTTCATGCCATTCCTCCAAGAGGAGTCCTTGAAGACTCTGTCTGAGCCCCAGTTGAGCCCACCAATCCTGGTTTCTGAGGAGGCAACCCTGGGAGGGGAGAAGGGGTACAGCTTCATCGTGATCCCATGTGCCCCGGGTGCTGGACACAAACCCTCGCTCTGCTGTTCACTGCCTGCATGGCTGCCCTGCGCCATGGTTTCTCCATCTCTCCATGTGCACTGATTACAACGCTCATCTCCTGGGGCCGTCGTCAACAGTCAGTGCACAGGCATGCTCATCATGCCGGTGCTGTGCCCACAGAGCGCTACAGGTGTGCCAGGTGCTCGCTAGAGCCCTTCCTTCTGCCCTTATGTCTACTTTACAGGGGCTGAGAGGAAGGCAGACCTGCATGAAGGAGCCTGACTCCGAACATGCTCACATCCCTTCACCTGTGCCAGCTGGCCCCAGCTAAGTGGACAGCGGAATCAAAAAGGCAGACTGGGATGGTTTCAGAAGGAAGCCTGAACGGACGCCAAGAGGCTGTAACTCAGCTTAGACTCCTAGCACAGTGAAAAGTCTTTGATCCTCTTGGAGCCTCAGTTTCCCCCAAGCAAGGAACAAAATGTCATGATTTCATTGTTCCTGATGCCCACCCAAGTCTGGCCATCTGTGGCTGAGCTGAGACTCCATCCACCATGCTCCCTGGCAGTGCTCCTTGACACAGAGCCTGCACTCTGGGAACTGTGGTGGGGGGGACTCTAGAAGAAGCCTGTCATCCAGGCTGGCAAGCACTGTGGGCTGCATAGGCCTCCTGCCAGGTTTCCACCCTGGGAGAACAAACAGAGGCCTGGGACAAAGGAGCCCTGCACAGAACAAGCAGAGGGCAGGGCAGATGCCCCAGGGGGCTCTCCTCAGGTCTCTGCCCCAGGCATCCATTCCTGACGTGTGTGAGTCACGGATCACTGGCCACTTTCCTTGTCTGTCTGTCCATCTGCCTGGATGCAAGGTCCTAGAGAGCTATCTGTGCCCTGGGAGATGCCGATGACTGACAGCTTCATGTTCTGGCATTAAAGTCCCTTCTCTGGTCTGAATGGAGTCCCTCACACTCTGATGGAGTTGGATTTGCCCTCTGGCAAAGCACCTCCGGACCCCATTTTGGTGGAGCCCCAAAAGTTTCCTGCAAGGCAGCTGAGGAGAAATAAAGATATCTGTGCTGGGACCTTGGACCTTTGTGACTTTGTTCTTCCTGTGAGCCTCAGTTTCCTCATTGCGCCTTTCCCATGGGAGGGGGTAGGAATTGAAAGCACCTAGCAGTAAAGCCACAAGGGAGAGACCTGCGGCCCCTCCCCCAACTCTCACCCCCTCCAACCCTCACCACTACCTCCTGGGCAGCACAGAGCAGCTGGCTCTCTGCAGCTGAGATACAACTTCAGGATGCTCCCTGCCTTGCTGAACTTGACACCCCTCTCCTGGGCCCATAAGTGAGCACAGACACCATGCATATGCATGCCTGTACTTGGTGTGCACAGCATATCTATACATGCACACATAGACACATGCCACAGGCACATACCCATCTCAGTGCTCAAATCACATCTCCCTGACACACCAAACTCACAAAAATTCACAGTTATAACTCGAGTGGCTGACTTGCCACTCGAGTTAGATAGCCTAGGTTCAGGGGTAGTACATGCCTCCAGCTCCAGCAATTAGGGAGGCTGGGGCAGGAGGACTAAGAGTTCGAGGATAGTCTGGGCTACCTAAGGAGACTCTGCTTCCCAAAAAAAAAAAAGTTTCATGTTTAAAAATAAGTATTGTTTTGCGCTGGAACAGTTTTGTTGCTTTTGTTGTTGTAGTTGTTGGTTTTGTTTTTAAGCATATACCTACACAAGGCACAAGGGCACAGCTGTGTGCACGCAGTTATATAATCACACTACTAGCTCAACACAGGCTCCCTAATTAGTTACTGAGCGGAGGGACACAGTGACACACACAAACCCAGGTCCTCTACTGGTAATCCAACTATCACAAGTTCTAGGCCAGCTGGGATGTAGTTCTAGGCTGGGTTGCAGCTCAGGGGTGGAGCCCTTGTTCAGCAATCACCAGGCTCTGGGTCCCATCCCAAGCAACACAAAAACAAGAAATATGCAGGTCCTCTGAGATGCTTGTACTCTTTCAGACATGGCTCTCACCTACACACTGGGTGGAAGTTGGCAGGTCTCTTACCATAGTTCAGTGCTGCCTTGTTGAGACGGACCACAGTGACAGGCAAAGAGGCACTGACCACAGCTGGCAGCAGCAGCAGCAGTGGCAGGCCTAGACTGCATGCCCTAGCCATGGCTGTCCCAGCCTCTGCACCAGGATCTGTTGGCCAGGGTAGGAACAAGCATCAGGGAGCAGCTATGCATCCCACCCTTGAGCACTCATGTCCATTCCATCCTGTACCCATGCTGAGTGGTGGTCAGAGCCCTGCTCTCAACCACAACACACACATTTTTGCATTTCTGTGTTGAGAACTACCTGCTTTGTAAGACTCTGTAAGAGTGTCTGAAAATAACCAAGACCTCCCAGGAAAACACGGCCTTTTCTGAAGCAACACAGCAGACAGGTGTTGCGGGGGGCGGAGGGGGGGTGTGGTGCAGAGAGGCAGGACCCAAGCAGTGTCAGAAGAGAATGGAGATAAGGAAAGCAGTTCCCTGTCCTGTGAAGAGGAGTTGGCCCTAGTTACCCTACAGTCTCGTCACTTGAAGACAGATATCCAGCCCATTGTGCCAGACTAGCCTGGTGTTCCGCTGTCTATATCTTACCAGGGATGACTCAGGGCACAGCTCCCATCTCCCTGTCATCCTAGCCAAGTGAGGAATGTCCTGAGTGATCCGGGTTCCCCGAGACCAGTAATCTGGGTTCCCCGAGACCAGACCAGCCTACTGGTCAGATGTGAACCCAGCTCTGAGAAGGGGGGTCTCACCCTAGCTGCAGGACTGAGAAGCCAATGCTCCAATTGGCTAACTGAAGCCCCGATAGATGGCACTTGTCGATGTTCCCTGAAAGGTTGGGTGGTACCTGTTGCAGGGGTGGCTGGAGGTGGCATCTCCATGAACCAGAGGGAAAAATAGCCACGCAGCTCATTCCTACCTCAAAGGTTCTGAAGGCAGGTGGACCCTCAGTCTTGAGATGCTTTGCCTGGAGAGCAGGTACACGGCCGCTTTTTGAGGCTTCCCCTCTGCAGCCTGCAGACCACAAGGCAGGAGCCAGGGAGTGGCTAGTTTGCTTGTGGTTGCAAGTATTTTCCCTACAAACATGGCCTTGCCAAGTGTCTCCATTCCCCTGTGTGATGGGTCTGCCACGTACACAAGCATGGCTGCCAACTGCTGAGGGACCCTGGAACTGGGCTGTTTAGGCTCAAGGATCTGTAGCTGTCTGGAAGGAGGACTCTTTCCAAGAGTGTCCCCTCACCATCCTAGCCAGGCCTGGTCAAGGTCCAAGGACAAGAGTGTCTGAGAGTAGGAGGATAGCCTTGTGTCTCCAAGCTCTTCTGGAAATGTGACTCATGGAGGAGGAGGCTATCTGAGCCTGGATCCCCAACAATAAGCCCTGATCTTGGTCGCACATTGAACCTTCACACAACAGGGAATAGAAGACAGTGTGGCTGACCCAAAGGCACATCTGTCACAGTGGGCAGCCATCATTTGTGGGAGAAAAGACGGCATGTATTTGAGCATAAGGTTGCATGTGTGTCATTGCATGTACACATGCGTGAGGTCACAGGGACTGGTGTCAGAGGATAATGGGTGTCTAAGGATGGATAGGTGGCATGGCATGGTGGCATCTTGATTAATGATGTCACCTCATGGGCACGGGGTGAAGAGTTCTGTGTACAGATATGTTGGGATGTTGAGTGAAGGAACTGTGGGCCTAAGACAGTGACTTGAGCTGCCTGTGTGTATGTGAATGTAGTGGGCTGCTTCCTGAGGTAGGGTATCATGCACATGTACTCATATGTGTATCCAATGCAATGGCCTGGCTGCAGGAACTCCCTTCCATTCTTCTGAGTGCTTCACCTGGGTCACAGACACAAGTGACCTGGGGGACACTCTCCTGTTCTAGAGACCCATGTGGCTCCTGCTGACCACACCAGCCCAAATACCAGGCTTAGAGCCCAGAGCCACCTGGAGCTGGATCCCCACTGGCACCTGTGGAACTAACTGCAGACACCATCAAATGCTCCTGGAATAGCCCTGCCTCACAGCCAGTGCTCCTGGCCCAGTTCTCAGAGGCAGAAAGAATGAGACTTCAGAGGTGGCTAACATCCCACTCCCAGCAGCACTTTGCCTGCCGTTGCCCAAGAACAGGTCCTTTTCCACACTCATCAGACACAGTGAAGAGACATACAAATATTGACCAATGCCACTCTCTGTGTCTGCTTTCAACATGAATACTTCCTCTTCTTCAGTTCTTCCAGCACAAGGGACACTTGGGTAACATCCAGGTGACACAAAGGGAGAGTCTTCACTAGCACCTTCTCCAGAACCTGCAGCCTCCACGCAGCAATGCAAGTCCTGTTTGCCAAGCACCTCCTACATGCAAGGTACTCTGCTTACGGGTCTTCTGTGCATCACTGTGCCCACTGCTGGAATGTACTGAGTGAGACACTATTATGGTGAGCGAAAGTATGGTGTGCTATGGGAGAGACAGACAGAAGCATACATGAAAAGGTGAAGGCAGAGAGGAGTGAGCTGAAGTAAGTGGCTTGATTGCCACCCAGTGCCATGGTGATGTCTGGGCCTGGGCTGCTGCTGGTGCCCATGTCTGAGTTCACGGCCCTATCACAGCCACAGGCTGTATTGATACCCATGATTCCTGATACCAACCACAGACAGAGCTGTGCAGAGCTGGCCCTGCCCCTCACCGGCTGCAATGCTCAGGAGAGTGCGTCCTGCCCCTCACCTGGGCAGCACAGTAGAGCTGACCCTGTTCATGGGGACACAGGTGAGCTGGCTCCAGGAACACGAGGGTGGAAATCTATCCCCACCCCTCATCTGCCATTTGGTGGCATGAGCAAAGGAAGAGATGCTTCCCTTCCCCTCACCACCTGTGGCAGGTGGGAGACTGGCCCTAAGGTCAATAGAGGGGGAGAGCGGGCCCTGCCCCTCACCTGGGCAGCACAGTAGAGCTGGCCCTGGTGGTGCAAGTGCTGGTAAGCTGGCCCTGAGGGCATGAAAGCGGGAGAACTGGCCCCACCCCGTACTCATTGCTGCAGAGGGTAAACTAGCCAGGCCAATGATGGAGAGCTCACCCTGGTGGAGAGGATAGGAGGCAGCTGGTGGGCAGACCAACCCTGCAGCTGCCCAGGCCCAGAACCAGGGTTAAGAGTTGACCCACTCCAATATCCACCCCATCTATGATCTGCTGGAGCACACGAAGGAGCTGGTCCTGCAGATCCAAAGCTGCAGGATCTCCATGACACAGAACAACAGGATATCCAAGAGGAGTCCCAGTGAGGCCCCAGCATTGGTGTGGAGCAGAAACCAGAGGCCTTAAAGCAGACCAATGACTCTGCAATGAACCCTGCAAATAAAGAAGCCTGGACTAAGGGACTACTGTACTGTGTGAGTTGCTGGGCCACACTATAGCTTCCACAACAAGGTTTATTTTGTCTTAAAATCTACTTTTAGGGGAGAGGTTGCGAGGGCAGAGGGTGGATATGAATGGGCAGGGAGATGAAAGGGATCGAAATGCATGATGTGAAAGACACAAAGAATAAATGAAAAGTAAGTTTTAAAAAATTAAGGAAAAAAATCAATTCACATGCAACCTGAAAAGGCAATAAGCCCAGGAAACTTGGGGCAGCAAAGAGTATTAGGAGCAGCAAGGCGGGTGTCTTGATTACGGGCACCGCCATTTTTGCCTCTGCCCTGGAAGGGTTCTCCCTGGCTTACAACTTCAACCTTCACATCTTCAAAATGGAAAGGCAGTCACAGTGGCTTCCTCTGAGGGGTTTCTGGAGACAGGCTACAGACTTGGGGTCCTCCATCCAAGTGTTCTATGAGGTCACAGAGCTGATAATTCCACCTGACCCAGTAAATTCCATGTTACCTTCCAGGGGATATTCAGACTTGGTGGTGGCAGTAGTAGCCACTTCCTCCACATTGACTCCCACAGGTCTCCATCCTCTTGCTCCATCCTTTAAAAAGGAAATCAATGCCCCGGTCAAGGAACACTGGGGACTCATGTGCCCTACCTGAAGACTCGAGCCACAACGCCAGGTCCAGGAGGTGAGACCAGCACTCCTTCCTGCCTTTCCCCAGCCCATTAGGGTTCCTTGGGGATAAGCAGGCCTTGTCAACCGCCCTTATAAAGCAGATGCAGAGGACAGAGAGGCTCAAAGCAGCTTCCTCAAGGTCTCCTGGCAATGGCAGAGTACAAAGCAATTATCATTTCAACGTGTATTTACTGAATACCTACTGTGAGCTAGGCACAGTATTGCAAGCTCGCTGCCCTAATGCAGCTCAGGCTAGTACTGGGGTCAAGGAAACAAATTTCTCTATCCTCTTTGTCAAGAGTCATCCGGATGCAGGTGACAGGAATTCCACCTTGAAATAATGCCTACTTCTGAGAGGGCATACAAAACAAACCAGGAGGGAAGGAAAAAATTCTTTACAACTTTGACATTTTAGCTCATCTTTTTGTATAATATCTCATGCCTTGTTTTAAGTTGGCACAAAGCAATTGTGTATTTATCAGGTGCAATGTGGTGCAATGTAGCACATGCGTGGTGGTGAGGTCGGGGTAATGAGAAGGTCTTTGTGCTGGGAACCTGTAAAGTCCTGTCTTCTGGCTATTTTGAGGTACACTGGTCACCCTGCCATGCCACACAGGCCTCAGGAATGTATGTATCTTATATTTGGCAAGAGCCAATAATATGTTCGTACAACCAGCGAACTGTGTTTTATCATTGTAACAAAGCACCAGTGATAATCATGAAGAGAAAAATGTTTGCTTCATGCTTTGAAAATTCTAGTCCATAAAACGGACATTCATTTCATGAGTCAAGAAGCAAAGAGAAAAACGGGAAGAGTCTGGGAACCCACAATCCCTTTCCAAGATATGTACCCAGTGACCTAAGAACCTCCTATCCCCCTCCCTTAAAGGCCCACAGCGCCTCTAAAAGCCACCATCCCAAATTCCAGGCTCTCACTGTGCTTGCTCTTTTTTTAGCACCACATGTGGCTGGTCACCAGGCTACCTCGGGCCAGTATCATGGAGAAGCAAGACTGTCTAGGGAGGGAAGAGGCAAGGCACAGCCTCCTATGGGCCTCATTTCAGCCAAGAAAAGCTTTTACCAATCCCACACCCTCAGAGCCACCACCCCTTCCCCAACTCTCCTTGAACTAGTAACCACAAGGGGAATGAGAAGACTGTGACAGGTTTTGGCCAGTTAGGGTAATCCCTTGATGGCCACAGTACCCATGCACCTTGTCTCAAAGGAGACCCAGATCTGAGGCCAGCCAGACCTAGTCTGTCCCTGGTTCACAGCTTTTCGGTCTGAAACATGGTGACACCATGGACGTTGGAGGACATAAAATGTGGTTGTGAACCTTGTCATCCACAGAGGCATCCAAAGAAGCCACGCCAGCAGAACGGCACAGGCACCCTCAGCAAACATGAGTGAGCAAGAATGGTGTCCCGGGGCTTCACTGGCAAAGTTGGGGGTAAAACAGCCCAGAGGTGCACACCAAGCCCGGGAACCCCAGGTCTCTGCAAGCCCATATTTGAGATCTATGTTCTTGTGGTCTGTGTCCTCTGCAGATGATGCTCTACTGTTGCCTTTCCGCATCAACACCCCAGGTCTCAGCTTAACCCAGTTCATACTGGGATATATGTGTATGTATATATATATATATGGAAGAACAAGCTTGAGTAACAGGGGCTGGGGAGTGGGGGGAAGCTTCAGACCAGGCTCTTCTAGAACTCAGGCTGGATGCAGTATATTCAAGGAGCTACAGGTTGGCACACCCAGGGCCTCCCTGAAAGGGAAGGGAAAGTAAAAGGAAAGTTTGCTGGCATAGGAGAAACTGTCCCAAGTCCTTCTCTACGTTGGCTCCATTAATTCATCAGCTAATCCATTCAGCATCCATCTACACATCCATCCATGCATCCATTCTCTGTCTAGCCACTCACCCACTGATCCATTCATTACTTCCCCTTTATTTCCATTTGTTGATGCAGACAATCATCCCTGCATCCATCCATTAATCCTCTGGCTCTCCATGGTACCATTTTACCATCTACCAATCTTCCAAGCCAAGAACTCACCCTCTTTTCCATTCTCCCTTCCCCCATGCATACACCCACCTTCTCATCTATCCTGAACCCCTGCTTACTAACTTAAACCATGCAGTGCTTCAGAGATGAACCCTAGAAGGACACAGCTCTTGCCAGGCTCGCAGTGCCCAGTGATGGCATTAGCACACACCACCTTTGGGGCTGCTGTGTGCTAACAGTGTCAGACTCTATTAATTGCCATCTTCTGGCAAGGCTTACCCATAGGCCTTGAACTTATAGTTGCTTACATAAGCTGAGACAGTGGCTATCCTGAGCTCAACCATCAAATCAAGAGGGTCTCCCAGCTCCAAGGACAGCCAGCCAGTGCTCATAATGGGACCAAGATGAGAATACAACTCATTGTTGCGATCCTGTCTCCTCTACAGCCTGGCTCACCTGCCTGGCCTGCTTCCTGAGGACTCAGGCCCAGCAAGTCCTACTTAACACCTGCAGGTAAGCGGGAGAGGGGGAGGATGGTGTGGGGACAATGACAGTACCTTCTTTGGTTTGGCTCTCCCCCTGCTAGTCAGACCAGATGAGCCATCCTCAATCTGTCTTTTTCACATCCCCCATCTCAGACCTCTGCGGTTCCCCATTGCTCAACTCCCCAGCATGTACCTTGCCCAACCCTTTTTTTTTTTTTTTCCTAGATGCCTTCATTCTGCCTCCCTCTATGGAACCTCACTCCCTGAAGACCCTACCCAGGTTCCCATGTCACTCCTTTGCCTGTGTTCTTCCTGCCAGAATAACCTCACCCAACACCCACCTCTCTCCCTGTGCTTGCTTGGTCTATATAAATCTTTCTTCTGAGATGCCTACCTCATTCATTCATTTAAACTTTACATTTTAAATATTACCTAATAGCTTTTCTGGACCCAGCCTTGCCCCTGCCCTCCACCACCACTGTGGGCTTCCGAAAGCAAAGTGGGGAAACAGTACCAGGCTAAGATTGCAGGGTGACACAGAGACAGCTGACCTGAGCACATGGAGCTCACAGACTCTGGACAGACATCTAGGGAGCCTATATGACACTGATCTAGGACCTCTGTATGTGGGCGACAGATCTGTAGTTTGGTCTGTTTGTGGGGCCCCTAGCAGTGGGATCGGGAACTGTCCCTGACTTTTGAGTTGGCTTTTGGGAACATATTCTCCATGCTAGGATGCCTCCCCCCAGCCTTGATGCAGGATGAGGGGCTTGGTCCTGACTCAACTTTATATGCCATGCTTGGTTGACTCCCATGGGAGGTCTGCACCTTTCAGAATGGAGGAGTCGATGGGAGGTGGGAGGTAGGAAAAAGGAGGAAAAGAGGGAGAGGTAACGGTGGTTGCTATGTAAAACAAATGAAAATTTTAATTTAAAAAAATTGCAGAGTGAGGTGACTCCGGAGATCCTAGTAGGAGAGGCCATTAGAGTTAGTGCCTGAAGAGCAAGTCCAATAAGGAGGGGAATAGGAAGGAGCAACAGGCAAATGGAACAATGGAGTGAGGACAGGGGGACCCTGCCAGACTGCGGCTGACCTTGACAGTGGCCTTTCTGCTTCTCAGGTGCAAGTTGCTCTGTCAGAAACTCATGGAGAAGATGGGCCTTCTGGTCCTCTGTGCTTTCGGTGGGTCTCCCGGTCTGCCTACAGCAAGGCATCTCCGGGCCTGGGCCCATTCTGGGAGAGGGAGCCCAGAGATGACGCTGTCTTTCATGCTGATGGTTACCCCATCTGTCTCTTGAATGCTACCCTGCAGCTTAAGAGCAGAAAACAGTTGCAGAAGCCAGTCAATGCTTTGAAAACTTTTTAGAGTTAAAAACAATGCATATGTTTTTAAGAACTTTTAAATAATAGATTCAAGTCCACCTGGAGCTCCTAAAATGCAGGAAAGACCCTGCTGCCTTCTCTCAGTCCACTAGGCAGCAAGGCTGCGATACAAGTTGGAAGACGTGTCATTTAGTTCATGTGGAGCTCAACTCACAGAGGACATCGTTTGGGCATGATGCAGTGATTTCTCTATTCCCAACTTACAGAGGAGGATACTGAGCTTTGGAGAGATTAGCTTCTCCTGAAGTTACACAACCCTAACCTAGATGCCTTAATTCCAGAACCCAAGCTTTCAACCTTTTGAGTTAAGCCGGTCATTCTTGTTCTCATGGCCCACAGGTTTCTGGGTGTTTTCCATGCACTTACCATCAAAAATGGAAGTCTGGCAGGTGAGTGTGAGCCCCCTGCAAGCCCCATAGCTAACTGACCTAGCTAAGCCATCAATAGTCCCTCTGTTGTTCCTCCTACTCTCACCAAATTCGCATGATGATCCATTCTTGACTCATCCCAGATCTAAATCGATACCTTTGTCACCCCACCCACCTGGAGCCCCTCTCCGGCATGTGACTCTCACAGAGCACACATAGTCATCCCTTCACCATCAGGTGACTTTCCTGTCGTTCAGGCCAGCAGTGGCACATCTCCCTTTCTCTAGAACCCCCCTAAAATAAGGTGTGATGGGTCACATTGCTCCCTCTACTGTCTCTGCCTCAGTGAATTGAGACTCACCCCATCAGGTTTTGTTTACCTGGGGAAGAAGGAAGAGCAAACCAGTGGCCAGAGCTACTGATAAAGTCACAGAGACCTGTAGAGAGCAGGAGCATAGGTGCTGAGGGATCTCTCTCTGTTCTCCCTCTCTCCCTGGGTAAACCATTGTATTCTTTGAGGTCTAGCTGAAAGATCACAACCTCCAGACACACCAAAGCAAAGGAAGTCACATTTTTCCTTTTCCTTTATTTTCTGTAACCATGATCATGTCTCCAGCTGTACCAGCAACCCTTTAAAGGAAGCAGGCAGGTCTATGGGTAGGAGGATGAATGGGTAGATGGTGGAGGGGAAAAGTTCAAATTTGGATAGATGGTAAGTGAGTGAATGGATGGGAGATTAAATACGAAGGTGGATGGCTGGGGGGTGGTAGTGTACACCTTTAGTCCAGGCACATGGGAGGCAAAGGCAGATGGATCTCTGTGAGTTCAAGGCCAGCCTGGTCTACAACTAATTCCAGGACAGCCAGGACTACAGAGAAAAACCCTGTCTCAAAAAAATTATTAAATATGAAGGTAGATGAATGGATGGATTAATGGCCATGAGAAAACAGAGAGATGAAGCTCTTATCAGGCCCAGATTAGGTCACCTGACAGAGATCCCTCCTTTCTTCAATGCTCCACCAGGATGACAGCATAAATAGCCCACTGCAGAGCCTGAGGTAAGAGCAAACTACTTGTAAGTCCTATTTTCTTACAAAAAGCATAGCTATAGCTGAAATCTGATGTATATCCTAAGCTAAAAATACGGACCCAACACTCAGACCAACCTGGACTTAAATCCTAGCTCCTGTAAATTCTATGTGACTGAGTTTATGCAAGTCATCTCTATTTTTCTAAACTTTTAACTCCTCATTTGTGAGATGAGGCAAAGCTCTCATGTTGTTCTGGGTAAATAGGCATCAAAAAAAGATGTGAAACATCCCAAATAGTTACTGGTTCATAATCACTACTCAGTAAATGGAGGCTGAGAAAAAAATAAGTCACTACCTGGTGACAGCATTCTTACTTATGAGTATTTTGGGAGGACTGACCTGGACTTATGGATACTCCAAACAAAAGGAAGAGGAATAAAGCTTAGGGCTAAGAACCTGAGAGTGGTGTGCAGGGGGATGGACCCAGAAGAGTGGAAGCTTTCTAAGGTCTTTCCTTGAAGGCTTTCTCATAAAAAGGTAGCAATAGCAACATCATAAAGCAGCCAGTTCTTGTTTTAACTCCTTGTTGATAAGGATGTACCAGGAGAAGGTACGACATCACACTGGGGAAATCCAGGACCTACGAGGTAGCATGAACCAGCTCATTGCCAAACTCCAGGAGATGGAAGCCATGTCCGATGAGGTGAGATTCTGCCATTAGGCCCTTTGCCACCCAATGTCTTTGTTCATGCCCTGTTTTTTACATAGTTATTTTCTTCCTTCATTTCACCCCTCATTTTGATAGAGCATATCCTCCCCCCAATAACTTCATGCAAAAGAGGGAAAAAACAGTTACATGGATATTTTTTAAATTTCTTTAGAACTTGCATGTTTTAAAATAGTCTTACCCTATCTTTGCACCTAATTGATAGCTTTGCTAGGTATAGAAATTTAGAAAGTTTCTCCTGAAAATACTGAAGGAAGCCAATCATATTCTGGTGTTACCATTGCCATTGCAAATTGCACCATTCTGAACTTTCATCCTTTAGGTCTAATCTGGTGTTAGTTTTGTCTCTATTTTTATCCCTAGAAACTATAATGTCCCCTTTGTGTCCAGTATAACCAGTCTTGGGATTGATATTATTGGATATATGCACTATTTTTCAATAACTTAACAGTCTTAACTTTTATCTCTTAAAATATTCCTTCTTATCCATAAACTCCTTTATCTCTTATGTTCTGATTATATCTACACTAGACCTATAGACTACATTCCAAGTGCTTCCTACCTAATATATTTCTTGTTGTTCTTCATTCTTTTTCTCTGTTACCTAAGTTTCGATAGTCTTGTCTCTATTTTCTTCAGACTCACTTGAAATATATTGTATTGTTTCACTTTAGAATTCACATTCAGTTTATTTTCTTCTTATAGATTTAATCCTGCCCCCAGTTCACCATTTGTTTTCTATCTTTCCCTTTATTTAAGATATTTATCATGAGCCGAGTAGTGGTGGTGCACACCTTATATCCCAGCACTCAGGAAGCAGAGGCAGGCAGATCTCTGAGAATTCAAGGCCAGCCTGGGCCACAGAGTGAGTGCCAGGATAGGCTTCAAAGCTGCAGAGAAATCCTCTCTCTCTCTCTCAAAAAAAAAAAAAAGATATTTATCATGGTTATTTTTAAAAGTTTGTCAGCTAACTCCAATTTATGGGTAATCTATAGTATTCTGTTTTTCTTTATCTAACTTGATATCAGCTTTTGACATTACCTATTAATATCTAGTAATTTTTAGTGTTTTCATGATATAAAATAACTCTATTTGCCTTACACAATTGCAAATATCACTGAGGAAATCCCCTTTGCTTCATAGGAAAGATGAAGTAAATGTGCATTTCTTTCTTGATGGGTATTAAGCTGGTTTTAACAGAGGTTGAAATTTTTATAAGACTTATTAGAGGTTTTTGGTTGATTTGGATTCCTGACCGTTCATCTTTAAAAATTTTCCAAATATCTTATAGGAAAGCCTAACCATATGTTTGAGGACTCTTAAGCCTTCTGATTTGTCTTCTAGCACCACACAAATATGAAAACCCTGACCCCAGTGGCACCAGCCTTACTGGAGGTGAATGTTCCATGTTCCTGGCCTCTGTGTCTTCCTATGCCCTCTACTGTTGCTCAAGCTTCAGTCTCACAACTTCACACATCACCCTGGGGATTCTGATCCCTTCATGCTTTACCTAGCCTCTCAGCTCTCCTTAAAATCAGGGTGGAAACATTTCTGACCTGCTCTTTGCTCCTGATTCTTGCTGTAACCCTAGTTGAAAAGCAGCCAGCAATAGCTACATCATCGCTTAAATACTATGCTATCTTAGAACTTCCTCCACATAGATTGACTAGCACATCAATTTAAACTAAGCCTTCCATAAAGTGGAAGTTCCATAAAGTGGAACATGGAAAAAAAGGTAGATACATTTTTTACCAGAATGCAACAAGAATTCTCCTGGTCCTCAGTACCATCTGAAACCTCATGAGCCTGGCCTGAACGGCCCAGATGCTTGTCTTCAATATGATTAAGTTCTGCAAGCCTTAGAGCATTCTAGGGCTTCTCTGGCCCATTTTGTCAAACTCTGCCAAATTCTTCCCACAAACCAATTTCAAAGGCTTAAGAACCACATGGTCAGATTTAGCCACAGCAACATCCTCGTTCTTCTGGTACCAATTTTTTGTTTATTGTATTGCCATTTTTTACTGAATACATAGTGTAACAACTTAAAAGGAGGAATTATTATTTTTGGCTCAGGGTTTCAGATGACTCGATCAGTGCTTGCTCGGCCCAGTGTGCTAGACAGAACATCATGGCAATTAGAGTGTCTGATAGAGGCTGTTTAATTTACCTCATTGCCAACAGGAAGTAGAGCAGAATAACAACAGGACGGGGCCAGAGCAAAATAAAATTCCACATGGACACATCTCCGTGACTTACTTATTCCAGTTAGACCCAACTCCTGAAGTTTCTAGAACCTCCAAAAACAGTGCCACCACTTTTGTACCATGTGTTCAACACATGAACCTGTGGGAGACACTTTGTATTCAAACCATAGTCACCATTAATCAACCCGTAGATGACCTGTCACATGTCTCGGCTTCCTCACAACATGTGACTTTGAGAGAGACCCCAGAGATACAAGCAACATTGTAAGCCCTTTGGACTCAGTCACAAAGCATCTTTCCTCCCCAGTTCACACTGATGGGCAGGAGACCTTGGACACACACCTACATGCGTGCGCACGCGCACACACACACACACACACACACACACACACACACCTCTTTGAGAAGATCAGCGTCAGAATGAAAATGTAGAGCTTGGAACAGGAGACCTTGTTGCAGCCATTGTTGGAGGTGTCTAAGAACAGCTGGCCATGGCTGAGCACTAACTGTGAACAGCGTTCTCCAGTCTTCCTCTGCCAGGTCAGTGGAGTGCTCAGGAGCCCAGACCTAAAATCTGCTGGCTCTATTTCTTACAGCTGTGTGAGCATCAAAGCTTTATTCCTGTGGGCTGAAGTATTCTTACCTCGAAGGTGGAGTGACAATTGCCCAAATATCCAAGGAAGGCCATAGGGGATGACAGAGAACATGATGGACTGAGAACATTTCTGCACATAGTGGGACTTCACACAGCTTCCTAATCCCTAACAGCTTCCACAGCTATGGTGGCAGACAGGATTTTTGTCCCATCTTACAGACTTTGCAAATCTAGATTTAGAGGCACCATATTGCCCAAGACCAACAGCAGTAAGGGCTGTCTCCTTCTAGAGTCCCTGCCTTTGACCTCACTAAAATACATCCTGTAAAATGAACTTGAAAGCTCAAAACAGACCCAGAGGATAGGGGTGACTTTGGATCTCGGGGCTTCATCCCAGTATAGTAACTGGGTCATCCTACTCAGGGCCATCCACAGCCTCTGAAAGTGGGAGAGGTGTCCTATGACCACCTGCCATCTGCCCAGGACACACAGATGGGGCTCATAATCTATAAGAATATACCAGGACAAAGCCTATGTTTTCTGCCTTCTCAGCAAAAAATGGCCCAGAAAATCATGAAGATGATACAAGGTGATTACATTGAAAAGCCAGACTTTGCCCTGAAGTCCATAGGTAAGTGACCTGCCTCCCCCATTGGCCTACCACTGACCTACCTCAGAAACCCTTCATGAAGGTTACATGCCGCTGCTACTGTGAAGTTCAGCCTCAGAGCCGACCTCTGCTCCCTCCTGGTTTCCGTCTGCAGTTTCCCCTCTCTGATGGGGTGGGCAACAGGAACCTAGGTCCCTCAATTCTACCCACGCCCCTCCACCACCCTTCACCCCTTACATTTCCCAAACCTGGGGCTTGGTGCACGGAGGAGACACTGTGGGCCCAATGACAGTCAGAAAGTGGCTTCAGGAGAAATAGAGCAGGTGTCTAGCAAAGCAAGCCCTCTCTGCTTGGGAGACACTTGGATTGAGACCTAATGAGGAAAGACATAGCCAGGAAGATCGATGAGATGAGGCCACAAGAGAGAGCTCAGGCTTCTTGAGGATGGGGATAGGACCCAATCAGGCAACACGGGCTGATCCCGACACCTCAGTCCTCAGTGAAATGTGGGATCAGATGCAAGAACTCCTCTCCAGAACCACCTCAGGCCTCCCTCCACTTTTCAAGCCAGGCCCCCTCTGCACCCTGCACACGCATGCAGCTGTTCCCAACACACTAGTAGTATAAGGGCAAGCCACTCTTATACTACTAACCACAGTGTTCACCCCATTGCCTAGAGGGGTACACTGAGCTCCAGAGAGGGCAGGGGTTCAGCCCATGCAGGAGTGTGCCCTCAGGAGGAGTCTCCCTCCAGCAGAGGCTGAGATAACCCCCTCCATACAGGGGCCAGCATCGACTTCGAGCACACGTCAGCCACATATAACCACGACAAGGCGCGCTCCTACTGGAACTGGATCCGGCTGTGGAACTACGCACAGCCCCCGGACGTGATCCTCGAGGCAGGGGGCAGGGCAGGGGATGGCAGGAAAGGGCCAGGAGAGGGCTAGTAACAGGAGCCGGCAGCAGAGGAGGGACAGGATTGAAAATAGCAGGAAGGACGGAGCAATAAGGCGAGGGGGGGCCAGGATGAGTGCTGTGGGGAAGGGAGGGGCCACGGGGAGGGCTCTGGCAGGAGGAGGACACAGTGACCCCCACCCAGACCTGACATTTTGGGGTCTAAGGACCCTCAAGCCACCTTGAGGTGTGAGGTCCCTTTGCAAAGGAGGATACCAGGCCAAAACACCAGATCACTTGGGCATGCAGTATGTGGCAAAGCCCGCCCTCAAATACTCGCCCCTCTGAAAACTCTGCCTTCCAGATGGAGGAACTGAAGCCCTGGGAGAGGAACAGGCCTATCTAAGCCCCAGAACAACACAAACCACTGAGATCTCATCAGCTTGGGCCAGTGCCCCAGCCTCAGGCCACCCTCAAGGAACTCCCAGAGTCCATCCAGGACAGTGGCTTGCAGGGGTGGGGAAGCCTCCTATTGGGGTGGATGGGGACAAGCAGCATCCAGTGTACAATGAGTTGGCAATGAGGGCCTGGGACAGGGGAAAGGAATCACAGAACATAGCAAGCATTGGCCAGGGAGACAGGCAATACGGGGGCCACACCTGGCTGCAAAACACTAGCTTCAGTCAGGTCTGGGGCAAAGGCTCTGCCACTCAGGCTTCTGCACCTCCAGACCTGGCCATCTAGCTCCAGCTTCCCATGCCACCAGCCTACCTGACTTCCCTTGGGCGGGCATGCCTATCCAGCTAACTGCTACTCTCCCTTGTCCCAGCTCCTATAGGAGTCCTCCCAAAATGCCCCCAACCCTTATCCGAGCATCACAGCTCCAGATCAGGATGGTGCGTCCTGTGTCTTCAAGAAGCCCAGCACCTACTGGATGAGTAGCTTCCCTGTGTGCTGTGAAGCCAACCCTCTTTCCATCCTGGGCTTCTGTTTCTCATTTCGTGGGTCAGATCATGACGGTTAATAGCCAGTCCCAGGGCCAAATTACCAAGTTACACTTACAGCTCTGCAATGCTGGGCCTTTCTCACTTCCCTGCTCTGAGCCTCGGTTTCCTCCTCTGCATCGGGAGAACACATTCAAGTCTAAGTGGCAGTGAAAGCATGCAAAGTATGGGGAGTGAAGGAATGAATGAATGAGGGAATGAACGCACAGGCGAACAGGAACTGAGAAGAATGAGGGCTAGAAGGCCCCACTCAGGCTCTGCTCTTCCTGAACTGCTAGAACCAAGCTCTGTGAACAGGGAGGAAGTCACTTTCAGGGGATCAAGGAAATGTGGGAATCAGGGAAATAGGGACCCCAGCCCCCCGAACACAGCCCCCTCATACCTGCGTCTTCCAGCCCAATGTGACACCTGGCAACTGCTGGGCCTTCGCCGGTGACCGTGGCCAGGTGACCATCCGTTTGGCCCAGAAAGTCTACCTGTCCAACCTTACACTGCAGCACATTCCCAAGACCATCTCACTGTCAGGCAGCCTGGATACCGCACCAAAGGACTTTGTCATCTATGTGAGTACAACCACCGGGAGCCAGGCTGGGCTGAAGGGACCAAACCTTGAGAGAGTCCATCCACATAGCTGAGGGGAATGTGGCTAGGCTAAGTGGGGAATGGCCAGAGTGGGGTACATCTCAGCCTTCCGGAACCAATATAGACAGCTGTCTAGTTCAACCAAGGCTTTTTGGAGATGAGACCATTGGGCTTCATTATGCTGAGGCAACCCATAGAGCTATCAGTAGAATGGGATTCAGAGAAGGACTTAGAAGCAGCCTGATCCTTACTGGTGGGGTTGGAAATAGATCTCAGCTTCCCAATTCCCATGAAGTGATCCTTCCTGTCCCAGACACTAGGCTGTGGCACTGCCCACATTGATGAGGAGCCCCTGCCCCATCCCAGGAGTTGTGCAAATCTTAGCCTGCTGCATTTCATACCTCTGTTGTCTGGTTCCACAGGGAATGGAGAGCCCCCCCAGGGAAGAAGTGTTCCTGGGGGCATTCCAGTTTCAGCCAGAAAACACGATCCAGATGTTCCCACTCCAGGTACCTGGGTAGACCACAAAGGAGCATCTGCGGAGTGTACCCCATGCACAGCTCTCCCCAGTCCCCTACAGCCCTGAGAGGTGCATAGTCACTCTAGCCTTTTTGGCAGATGAGGATGCTAAAGCAACATGGAGCTGCTGTCCTGGGCCCAGAGTTGCACCCAGGGAGAGCCTTCTGACCCCAGCTAGTCTTCCCTGTTTTCTGGTCCCTCCAGGAGTCCTCTTGCTGCGTCTCCTTCCTGGATAGCAAATGTTGGACACAAAGTGCCCATCAAGTAGGGCTCTCCTGGTTCCAAACTTATGGCATCTATGCTGGGAGGCCCTAGTTGCCACCTGATCTGGCCATAAGAGAGGGAACTGAGGCCTGGAGAAGGGGAAGTTGGACACAGACAGAAGCAGAACTGGATGAGCTGGCAACATGACTGTCTGAGTTTGGGATCTGGCTAATGCTGGTCCAAATCTCAGCCTCGCCAGATCTGGGCCCTGGGCTTCAAAGTCCCCTCTGTAATTCCCTGGGAGGCTAAAACATGCCCTTAGTTTTGGTTTGGGCTTTATTGCAGAGCAGAGGGGTGAACCTAGGATCTCATACTTGCTAGGCAAGTGTCTTCCACTCAACTATATTCCCAACCCTCTTTTGTAACTTTGAGACAGAATCTCACTATGTGGCTCAGGCTGGTCTCACTGGTAGCTGGGATTATGAGCCAGCAGTCCTGCTCTGCCTTTTCACACTGGGCAGTGGGCTTGATAATCACCATCTCCACCTACTCCGGTCATAGGGAATGAAAGGCATAAGTTTACAGAGAAGCCTTGATGTGCCAGGGGCTGATAAGCCAAGAGCATCTTTCATGTCCACAGTAGTCAGGGGAACATCTATTATCACTCCCATTTTACAGAGAGGAAACTGAGGCCCAGAGAGGCACAGTGGCTCAATGAGGGCCCCACAGCATCACACTGCCAAGGTCCCATGGCTGAGGCATCTTCCCTACAGCATCCTGGCCTTGGCACATCCCACCCTAGCCAACAAGCATTGAGTCCATTCCCCTCTCTGGGACTCCATCCCCACACCTGTGAAATAGGAAAGCTTCTTTCTTCCAAGGCCACGCTGCTGGGTGGAGCAGAGGTCTATGGGGGAGCTGCCACTATTTGGCTTTATTCCAGAACCAGCCACCCAGGGGCTTTGCTGCTGTCAAAGTGAAGATCTCCAGCAACTGGGGGAACCCTCGCTTCACCTGCCTGTACCGTGTGCGTGTGCATGGCTCTGTCACGCCTCCCAGAGACTTGCACCTAGAACCCCTGTCCTAGAGAGTAAAGTGTATTATTTGGTCCCAGCCAACTGTGAGTGTCTTTGGGCCATGATGTAGTGAGGTAGACTGGCTTGGGGACACTATAGGTCATTGCCTGTCAGGCACCTGGATATCTTCATAACAGTCCCAACTGTCCCCTTCCCACATAGGAGGACAGTGACAGCTCAGAGTAATCAGGGTGACTTATAGGAATTCATAGTCAGCAAATAGTAGTCCCCGGAACAAACCCCAAGAAATCTAGCTCCTGCACAGAAAAGAAGACATCTCTCTGGATTCAAACAGATCTCTGTCTCCCCCTATGGGTTACCTTCAGCAAGCTCTCACCCTCCTAGGAACCTCAGTCTCCACATCTGTACAATAGGGACAGGACAAAGGCTATTAGAGCATATGTAGGAAATGAGAGGTCCCAACACTGGCCACCCTGTTTCAGCATCTTTTAAACTGTTCGACGTGTGATGTTGGGTAAAACATATACCTATTCTGGATCTCATTTTCTCCAGGTACAGATACAACTGCTCCTCAAACTCCATATTTTGCCTGTGTATCCTTGCCATGGCTGTTTAATCTGACCCTGCACTAGCATTTACTTGTGAGCATGTACAATACTAGAAATAGTGCCTGACATTGCTGTTGACTGTAGCTCCAGCCACACAAGTCCCAGCCCATATCATAGCACAGCACAGCAGATGCTTGGTGGTCACTGGTAGTACTGTCGACTTCTGGCTGCAGACAGGCAATAAGAGGAGCAGGTGCTCTCAGAAGGACCCTGCCCTAGGACAGGGCCCCAGCAGGATGGGAGCAGTGGCAACTGGAGCCTTCAGGGAAAAAAAAGGAGGTAAAGTCTGGCAAGGGCCTAGCTGGGCATTGGAAGGGTGGAGAAATTGGAAATGGGCTTGGCTCCAGGGAAGGCACCCTGGGAAGCCCTGCCCTACTGTAGAATCTGCCCCTGGGCCGTGAGCCTGACCTTCAGGCAGACTGGTTTCTCTAGCACCAGCAATGGGACCCTTTAGGTCTCCACACTGGAAGGGACTTCTAGAGACAACACTCCCCTTGCCCTGCCCCAAAATTTGTGGAACATTCCTCTGGCTCTTCTGTGTTTTCCTGAGGCAAGCTCCCCCGTCTCCCAGGCTTGCCTTGTACTTGATAGCCAACCTTGGACTTCTGATGCCCCTAGCTGTCTCCTGAGTGCTGAGACTGCAGGGACTCCTGGCTTATGTGGTACTGGGGATGGAACCTGGGGCTTTGTGTGTGTGCTGGGCAAGCAATCTACTGAGCTATAGCCTCAGCCTGGGTAACTCTTGTTGTTTGACAAACACCCAACTCTGAGTTACTGCAACCTAGAAACGTGTCCCACCTGTGCTGTAGTGAGTAGCCTTATCCTTACAGTATCTCCTGGGCAGTCCTTCTGTGCCTTTTCCAAACAATACAGAATTGGTTTGCAGCACTGCTCACTGGATTTTCAACATCTTTTAATAAGGTTCATCTCTTGCTTTATATAAATTCTGCACTTTTCTTGGCAGGTTGAATCCTATCTATGCACTGTGTGTTCACACCCACTGATGCACTGTGTTCACACCCACTGATGCACTGTGTTCACACCCACTGATGCACTGTGTTCACACCCACTGATGCACTGTGTTCACACCCACTGATGCACTGTGTCCACACCCACTGATGCACTATGTGTTCACACCCACTGATGTACTGTGTCCACACCCACTGATGCACTGTGTGTCCACACCCATTAATGTACTATGTGTTCACACACACTGATACAGCACTTGCTGGGGTCAGCCATCGAGATGTGGTGCAGGTGTCAGTCAGCTGGAACCTGCCATGCTCTGAGGTGCTTGGGGACACCTCCATAGCCCCTTGAAGTTACAGAAGGTTCCAGAGAGTAGGGGAAGTGACTGTGGGGCTGTGCATGGGGAAGACAGTGGCTTTACCTGCTCCACCCTGGAGAGCAGTGCACTGACCCCCAAATGGGAGGACACAGACCATAGCTTGGCAGACCCTATGCAAATGTGATTCCCACTACACATGTGAGGAATGCCCTGTGCTGCCCTCAGCCCTTTCAGGTAGCCAGGCCTGCTGATTCTCCGCCCTTCTGGCTCATTCCCTATCATCTGCCCAGGCCAATGGTCCTAGGGAAGAAGACACATGTCCCAGTGTACCTGATGTGCCCAGCAAGGGCTTATTTTAGGGGAAGGCTCCATCAGAAAAACAAAGGTGGCCCCTAAGGCTCCTGCTGTCCACCTCATCCCAGATTCTCTCCACCCAACTCCATCAGCATGAATCAGACATGTGGGCCACAAGCCAAGGTAGTTATCAGGTGTCCCAAGCCACTGAGACAGACCCGGAGGTATAGGACGCCAAATCACCCCCAAGGCCACCAGAGTGGCGCCTCTGATAAACCCAGCTCGAGTCCCAGGATTTAACTAATCGCCTTAATCTCTGGAGCCAACGCAGAGTTTCAGTCCCTGATTCCACCCTTGCCCTGTCCTCCCTCACTGTGTCACCTTGAGGGAGTTACCCTCTGATCTTCAGTTGCCCTGTCTGAACCAGGAGGTGCTAGCTTTCTCCACTGGCCTTGTCCTGAGAGAGGCCCTGGATATGGTGTAAAATATGGTGTGAAAGGCCCCTGAGAGCTGAGATGGAGAATGAGCTGCTTAGCCAGCACACCTACAATCCCAGAACATGGGAGGTGGAGGGGGATTAGAGAGTTCAAGGTTATCCTCAGCAACATAGATCAAGGTCAGCCTGGATTACATGAGATGCTGTTCAAAATAAGAGTGTGTGATCTTGGAGCACAGTGAGGAAATACCATGTCATTATTCCTCCAAATGAAGTCTGTGTCTGAACCTGTATATAACAGCAACAGCAGGAAGTCCCATAGGCACCATTTCCAAAGTCTCTGTCCCCTCCCATGCCAGATCTGGACAGGAACCCTGAGACTACCTGTCTGTCCATCCTAAGATCAAAACCAGCAGTGGATGGTCCCCACTCACCCCTTTTCTCAACATGGGGCCCCAAGGCTCACAGGAAGCTCTTAAGCTCCAAACTCCTCCAGGGCCTGTGGTCGGTCACTTGGAACAGCTCCTGCTCCCAGCAGCCTGTGGGATCTGCTATGCTGTTTACTGCTACACCCTAACCCTGGGCAGCCTGGAACTGGGGCTGTTTCTGGGGAGGAAACAACTGTGATCAAGAGAGGCAATTAGACAAGCTTTCTGTCTCTGAGACCAAAGGAACCCCCAGCCTGAGGGCCTTCTAGCAGAGTCTGTGGATTCCCTTTCCTGGTTCTGAGGTAGCCACCTCTCCCTTTGGAAGGATTCTGGACCCAAGACTGGCTGAGAGTATCACCCATGGAGGGTGCCATTTCTTATTTTAATGATCTGACTCACTAGGAGGGGCTGCCTCATTTTCTAGATGAGACTAGTGTTACGACAAGCTGTTTTTCCCCCAGCCTGGTCCCATAGCCACACCAGCCCCAAATAACACACAGAGACACTGTATTAGATATAAAGCTGTTGGCCTGTTACTAGCGTTTCTTATTGGCTAGCTCTGTCTTAGATATTAATCTAAGTATTTCCACGGTCTTATCTTACCGGAGAGAGAGGGTCTGCAGTTGTTCTCTCTCAGTCCTACATTTTGAATCCCACTACCTATCCCTGAATCTTCCTTGTCTCCTAGTCCCTCCTATCTTGCTTTCCTATTGGCCAGCAGTGCTTTATTCATTAACCAATAAGAGAAACATAGTTACAGAATGACATCTCCCATCAGACTAGTTTTACTCAGCCAGTGTGGAGGGCCAGGAGTGTACCTGGTGAGTATAATGGCAGAGGTGAGGCAGCTTCAAGGACCTGCCTCATCTGGAAGGTCAGTCTTACTCTGGGTTCTACATGTATAGCATAAACTAGGTTCCTCTTTCTATGTGAGCCTCTGTTCTCTCCTATAGAACAAAGGAGAGTCAGACCACCCTCTGATGTCCACAACAATGTCCCCACTAGATACCACAGGCTAACAAATATAAAGCATAGAACCAGAAATGCATAACCTCTTTGGGAAGTGAGGTCCCATAGAGCCCTAACACTACAGGCTATTGCCAGTACTCTTGATTGCCCTCCAAAAGTTGACATAAGACACAGCATTCTTGAGTCATAGAACACAAAGAAATCAAGCTGGTATTCACCTGGAAGCTTCAGCCTTACTGACTAGCTTTCATGGTTCTGGAAGCTGCTGTACACACTACCAGAGGTGAAAACCAATCACCAGTCTCACCCATCTGTGTCAAGATTTTCCCACTGGTATAAAAGTGGCATGAATGTCATGAGAGTAACCAACCACTTTCTGATTGGATTTAATGTCCACTCTACAGGTTGAAACCCATATGGGGTCAAGAATCTGTGGCTAGACAAGTCATAAGCCCTAGGGGAGAACCTACTAATATTAGTGCTAATTGTGCCTAGTATTAAACTAATGACTTATCATACACATAGATTAGCAGATCTCTTAGCTCTCATTAGAGAAACAACTTTTTGCAGTAGATGGTGATTAACAGACCCACAACATTCAGAGAATAAGAAATTCCAGGGTGCTTAGTCCTAAACGGGATGTCTATATCACACACCTTCTCCAAAGCTCAGGGATACTTGCAAAATAAGGCAGGAAGACTAAGAGTCAGCAGCAGTGGATGACTACAAGGAAACAGTGTTTTCAGGACATGACACTACAAATACACACAGGTACTCACAATGGTTTAACAGTATGTGCAAAACTCATTCAAAGCCATAGAAAGGTCCAGAGCCTCCCAGTGTCCCCCAACAAAGGGTATCAAGACATGACCCTCTATCCCAACAAAGGCTGTGATTTTCTGTGTATGGAGGACCCTTATCCCAAGGGAGTGTCTTCCCACCCCCTCCAAACAAGTGGTGAATGTGAACTTCAGAGCTATTTTTAAAAGAAATGTGGCTGAGGAGACAGGGTACTCGACCAAGTGCTTGCTGTGCAAACATGGAAGAATTGAGTTTGATCCCCAGGTCCGGTCAGATGTTGTAGTGTGTGCTTGTTATTCTGACAGTTGGAAGTGGACATGGGTAGATCCTTAAGACAGTTTCCAAGCCAGTTTAGACTATTTGGTAAGTGCCAGGGCATTAAGAGATCCTGTCTCAAAAAAAAAAAAAAAAAAGTGAACATCTAAAGAACAACCTCAAATGTTTACCTCTGGCCTACATTCATGCACGCACATGTATGTGTCACCTGAACACACACACACACACACACACACACACACACACACACACACACACAGGAACATACACAGAAGATAACACACACAAAGAATTATCAGCACCAAAAAAGACTTTCTCTTTGGTTTTATCAGAAGAATTTTTAGAAAATTGAGCACTGATGAGTCTAGTTTTCATGATCAAAAAAGGTAGAATACACAATTTTCTAAAATCAAATTAAAAAGAAGCATCATTGCAGATCTTACCAACAACCCAAAAAGGAAAATTTGTGAACAGCTTTATGCCAATAAATTCAACATTTTAGTGAAAAGAACAAGTTTCTTTAAAAACACGAATGACACACCTAACTCTAGAAGAACGATCAGCTAAGCTAGACATGGTAGTGCACCCACAATCCCAGCAACTCAGGAGGCTGAAGCAGGAGAACGACAAGTTCAATGCTCAGTTAGATGAGTGTCTTAGTTATAGTTTCTATTGCTGTGAAGAGATGCCATGACCATGGCGATTCTTATGAAGAAAAACATTTAACTGAGGTGGCAGCTTACAGTTCAGAGCTTCAGTCCATTATCATCATGGAGTATGGTGGCATGCAGGCAGATGTGGTGCTGGCTAAATCTTGATCAGAAAGCAACAGGAAGTGCGCTGAGACACTGGGCAGTATATTGAGCATAGTAAACCTCAAAACTTGCCCCCACAATGACACACTTCCTCCAATAAGGCCATACCTACTTCAACAAAGCCACACCTCCTAATAGTGCCACTCCCTATGAGATTATGAGGGCCAATTACATTCAAACTACCAAAGTTACATAGGAAGAGTCTGCCGCATTAACAAATTCAAAAATGGCAAAATAGAGATCATATTATTAAAATAAATTGCAAGGCCAGATTTTTGTTCTAAGAGACGCTATGGAAGCTCCTTGAGTCTCTTTTTCCTGTAATTCTACTGCTCATGATAAAGTAACTGTGAAAGCTGGGTGTACCATGCTTCAGTACTAATGGGTTACTCCAAAGGGCAAGTTTGACCTCTCAGCATCCCCGGCTTCTGAACCCAGAGTGTGCTGTGGAGTGAATCACGGATGTCCTCTGAGCTTGTTTCCTAAATTGTAAAAATTTAACAGTTTGGAAGGAGCTCAGTGGCTGAGCCATCCCCTACCTTGGAATCCATGAGGGTGAAACATTTTCAAAGGGGGCCCAGAAGAGACCTGATCTGGACCCCAGAGAGAGGTCTTCTTCACCTCCCATGATGGTTAGTTCTGTCAATTTGCCACCATTTAGAATCACCTGATTAGGGAGCCTAAACGGAGAAAATTTCTACAGCCTGTGGAGAACTGCCTTGTCACACCTTAAATGTAGGTGACAAACACCTTCTTCATTTAGCAGCCCAGATAAAAAAGGGGTGGCAGAACATTTCCCCACACAGCAGAACGGCCACCAGGTGGCACTAAAGACCAGCACACTGGAGGCTGACCCACTCCTGTGAGCTACAATGAGGCTAAGGGAATAAGGGAACTCCAGGAACTCCCTACTCTCAGATCCGGTTGCAATGCCCCACTGTGTCCTGTGCCCAACACAATTCCCAGTCATCTTGGATTTGTTTCCCAGAAAGGAAAAAAAAAAAAAATGTAGTTGCCATCTTGCCTGACAGAGAGCATTCTAAGGTAGAAGAGGCCACAATGATTTGGCTGAGCAAAGAGGCACAGAGCCATCAGCAGACACCAGAGGCAGGCAGCCCTGACAGCTATGTGCCCCAGGTCAATTGTCCTTGTGGGCCCAGCTCTGGTCTGACTTACTATAATTCTTTCCAGAAAGGATATGGCTCCCTCTTCTGGCCGCATGGAATATCAATAAAACTCCTGGCACGCTGAGTACAGAGCTATGGTCAGCCTTGGCATCAAAGTTCTGCCCTAAAAGCAACTGTTCCCTGAAGTCATGTGCCCTTCCCTGCTGCTTACTATCTGTTGGGATGTCATCACAATATCCCACAACTGCTGGACATCTGTCCATCCATCCCCTCACCCCCTCCTCCACCCCAGAGAGTCACAACAAAGTCATAGACTTTGGGGGAGTTATGTGTTTGGTTTCATTTTACTTTGTTTTGAAAGGCTCAGAGGGCTCAAGAGATCATTCAGTGGTCTGCTCCTCCAGACGACTGGGGTTTGATTCCCAGCACCCACGTGGCAACTAACAACTGTCTGTATCTCCAGTTCCAGAGATCCAGTGCCCTCTTTTGGCCTCTGCAGGCACTACAGATACATGGTGTGCAGACATACCTATAGTCAAAACACCCACACACAAAAAAATTTTGAAGAATTTTTTTTCCAGGCAGGGTTTCTCTGTGGTGTAGCCCTGGCTGTCCTGGAACTCACTCTGTAGACCAGGCTGGCCTCAAACTCAGGCATCTGCCTACCTCTGCCTCCCAAGAACTAGGACTAACGAAAGTAATGCATGACCACACCTGAGAGTTTTTTGTTTTGTTTTGTTTTGTTTTTTAATAGGTTCTTCAGTCAGTCTCCTTCCTGAATTCAAATCCTAGGTTTACCTAGAACCAACTACCCTGGGACCAGAGACTCGACCTCTCTGTGCCTTGAACTCATTATCTGATAGTCTGGGATAATATTAGAACCTACACCTTAGAATTGTTTTACAGTAAGGACCATCATTGTCATTACAGGCTAAGGCTTCTTCCTAGCTACATGAGAGCTCAGTGTTCCCTAGGCTCTGTGACTCAGAGCCATACCCTGACTGGGGCCAGGAATAGCCCCCAATAGGAAGCCTACCAGAAGCACTTTCAGAATCCCCAGTCCAGCCCAGGCATTACTTGGGGGATGGGGAGCTCAAAGAGAACAAAAACAGAAGTTAGGCTCTCCACAGAGGAGCCAGGAAGGACCCAGATCCAGAGGCCTGAGTCAGAACCATCCACTCCTGAGTCTAATCATGCCTGCTTCTCAGAATCTCTGACAGGGCAGATGAAGGGTGCTAGGGGTCAAGGAACAGTAGCCATGGCCTCTGTGGCCCACAGAAGTGACCTGATCTGGACCCCAGAGGGAGGTCTTCTTCACCTCCCGTGATGGCTGGTTCTAAATGTCAATTTGCCAGCATTTAGAATCACCTGAGCCTCAACTGAGAAATTTTCTACAACCTGTGGGGAACTGTCTTGTCACACCTTAAATGTGGGTGGGTGGCACCTTCTCTTGGCAGCCCAGATTTTTAAAAAGGGAGGTGTCATAGTCACTGTTCTATTGGTGTGAAAAGACACCATGATCAAGGCAACTCTTATATAAGAAAGCATTTAATTTGGGGTTTGCTTACAGTTCAGAGGTGTAATCCATTATCATCATGGTGGGAAGCACAAAGATGTGGCTGGAGCAGTAACGAGAGCTTTACATCCTGATCTGCAGACAACAGGCAGAGGGCCTGGCCTGGGATTTTAAAACCTCAACACCAACCCGCTGTGACATGCCTTCTCCAACAAAGCCACACCTCCTAATTCTTCCCAAACAGTTCCACTAACTAGGGCCAAACATTTAAACAAGAGCGCCTATGGAGGCCATTCAAACCATCACAAGACAGAAAAGGAAGATGATTCCTTTGCTGATATTAGAAGCCGTTTTCCTAACCAGTCTCCAATAGGGACTGAGGACCAGAGGCTCTTCAGCAACACTCCAGACCTTTGGTAACAGAATGGGACAACTGAGACACTTAACCTCGTAGACTGACTGAGCAACCACTGGGCCCTTGGCCTTTCAGATGTGAGACAGCTGTTGTTGACTATTTTGACTATTACGCAAGCTGATTTAATCTTTAAATATATGTATAGATGTCTGCATCTATCTGTGTGTGTGTGTGTACACGTGCACACACACACACGCTCATGCGTGCACGCGTGTATGTGTGCATGCGTGCATATTGGTTTTGTTCTTCTAGAGAACTCTAATACAAACTGTGGAAGCAGAAGTGGGACGTAGTCCACCTCCTCCTGGTCCACAGTTTCTATCTCACCTTTAGGGCTTACTTAGTCTTAAGTCTGGCCATTGGTCTAGAAGCAATGATGGGTAGACCTTGAGGGGTGTACACATTGACTTACCTGATGTCTCCTTCAGGGAAAGTCATTGCTGGCTCTAAAGACACATAGGACTAATTCCCTCAGGCAAGGGCAATACTGCAGGAGGTAGGAATGGGGTGGGAATGGGAAAGCATCCTGTGCTAAGAGTAGGGGGAGTATTTTACTCAGCAGAATGAACATGTCAGACCACCTTCAACCTCCATAGGATCCTCCCACACATCCTATCCAGGCCATAGAATCCCATTTATCTCCAAGCATTTTAGCATCAAATATCCTTGATGCTAGTGATTCGTTGCATTGTAAGTCAGACAATCATATACCATATGATGAAGACTTGGGTTTGGTTTTCTGAAACGAGATCTATAGCTGCTGGAAAGATGCCTTTTCCAGGGTAAAACATTTAGATTACTTAAAACCATTTAGATTATTTGTGTTCACTTGGAGTTGGCCAATTTTAATCACTGAATTCATTTCCTTTTCCTTACTTTATCCAGAGTTATGAAAAGGAACTAGCCAGCGACCTGGCGGTGGGTGGACTACACTGGACCATTTCCACTGTGGAAAGGGCAGCATTTTGTCCTTACTGGAATAGACTCCTAGTCTGGTTATGGATTTGCCTTTTCTGTACATGATTCCACCAGGAGGAACAATAATCATCCCTTTGAATGGATGCTTCGGGCTCATAGCACCCTCAATCAACAGTGTTAAGAGGTGTGTGTGTGTGTGATTGATCAAGAAAAGTATGGCTTGGGTGTAAGAAATATGATTAAGATCAGTGAAAAACTACAACAACCAAATCCAAGGAGGATGATAGATGTCCTAGAGCAGTGGTTCTCAACCTTCCTGATGCTCTAGATTCTCATGTTGTGGTGATCCCTCCCCCACATACACAACCACTGTTTTTGTTATTACTTCATAACTATCGTTTTGCTACCGTTATAATCACAATCTAAATACCTGTGGTTTTCCCGTGGTCTTGGGCAACCCCCGTGAAAGGGTAATTCAACTCCCCTCCAAGGGGTCATGACCCACAGGTTGAGAGCCTCTGGCCTAGACCCCTGAGGAATGAAGATATGAGTAACCTTCCCAAGTGAAGAACTAACACCTATTGAGGTGCTTCCTGAATGTGGAGGAAATACAGAATCGGTAGCAGAAAATGAAGTCATAAATACCAGCTAAAGTCATATGACCAGCTACAGAAAAGATCACAATTGACATGAACGCTTTTTGTTGAGGTTATGCGTATGCATATATTAAGCAGATGGTTGCATTTTCTTCTGTTTCTTTATCATGTGGTGTTGAGATCTCAGTGGTTGTGCTGTAAAACTATATGATCATATTTAAGTTATGGGATGCTAGAAGATTGAGCATTAGTCAAGGGATTGAGAAGCCAGGATCTTTGGAGCCTAGAATATTATAGTCCAAGCTCCAGTTGCTGGTCATTGGAGTCACAAGATTTGACCTTTTCCCTGCTGGATTTTGCTTCTGCTTTGGTGTGTTTGTTTATTTACTATGACTTTCTTTTTTTCTCTTTCGGAATAAAGAATGTTTGCTTGGTAACATAATTGTAGTGATATTTTATTTGTACTCTAACAAATAAAGCTTGTCTGGAGATCAGAGGACAGAGCTAGCCACTAACTAACCATAGAGGTCTGGAGGTCTGTAAAGACAAACAGGAAGTGATATGGCTTGGCAAAGAGAGGGATATAAGGCAGGGGGAGATAGGAGCTCTCTTTTCTGCTGGGAAGTTGGTGAGGTAAGGTGAGACTGTGGCTTGCTCCTTTATGTCTCTGATCTTTCAGCATTTACCCTGATATCCGATTCCAGATTTTTATTATTAAGACCAATTAGAACTCATGCAACACATAATATATTGGAAAAATGTGATTTGGTTTTTATAGTCATAGGAGGTTATAAGTCAAGAGTTTTGGAACTTTTTAAAAGTTAAGTATTGGGATTTTAAAAAGATTTTAGGGACCTTTTAAAGTTAAACTATATATGGGGCTGGAGAGATAGATGTCTCTGCAGTTAGGAACACTGACTGTCTTCCAGAGGACCTAGGTTTGATTCCCAGCACCCACATGGTGGTTCACAACTCTCCGTAACTCCAGCCCTGGGGTATCTGTAACCGTCTTCTGACCTCTGTAGGTACAGCACACACATGGTGCACAGAACAATACATGCATGCAGAACACCCATCTACATAAAATTATTTCTAAAAGTTAGACTATATTTTATATTATAAAACAAACATGAGACTTTGGGACAAGGCATGGAAGGTTATGATTTTTAAAGTGATGTGTTTCTGTGTCAAGTTGACAAGGGATAGGCTGTGACCATTGGTTTATTAAATGTCAACTTGTCACATGTAGAAAATTACCTGAGCAGGGAGCCCCAATTGAGTAATTATCTACGTTAGGCTACCCCATGAGTACACTTGTGAGGAACTGTCTTGACTGCCTTAATTGATGTGGGGAGACCCACCCCAAAAATAAGAGGCACCTTTTGATAGTAGCCCAGGTCAAAAAGGAGGGGAAAGGAAAACAGCTCACTCTCCTCTTACACTCTTTTACCCTGTTTGCTGCTGCTGACTCCTTCGGTGCATTAGAAGCAGCTTTTCTAGGCTTCCAACCTGGATTGAGAGCCAGTGACTCTCCAGGGACCCTCCAGGCCTTTGAGGATAGATTGGGACTGAACAGCACCAGAGAGTGTAAGACAGCCATTGCAGGACTACTCTGACTGCTGGGGCACCCATCCTTAAGAACTAGGCAACCAAGAAAAACTGCCAGGTTCTCAGCCCCTCGTGTGTGAGAAAGCTGTTGTTGGGCTATTTCAACCATATTGAGTAAATCCTTTTTTGGTTCTATTAGTCTTTTGGTTTAATAGAGTAAATCCTTTATTGGTTCTATTAGTTCTGTCCCTCTAGAGAACTCTGAAATGCCTCCAGCTGATGAAGATTTTGTTTTTTCTAGATTAATAGGTACTTACAGATATGATTGCACACATGGAAGAAAGGGCTGCAAAGGTTAATTTGCTCAAAAGTTAATGACACTAAACGTCAGGCCTCTGTTGAGACATGAGCCACCAAGGTCCTGTGCCTCATTTAAGGGATCTCTTATTGTATACATGTCTTTGTAAGGATTGGTCTACAGTATAAACTTGAAGCTGGTGTGCCTTGGCAGGCTGCCACCCCCAGGTTGAATCTTATCTCAGAAGACCCCAGGACCTCCTGGTACACTAGCCAGAAGTGGGTTTCAAACTTCTGTCTTAGCATCCCACTCCAGCATCTGACCCAGGACTCAATACATTCCACACATAGACATACATAAGAGACCAGGAGATGGCTCAGTGGGTAAAGCACTTGCCATGCAAACAGGAGAGACAGAGTTCAGATCCCCAGGACCCATATATCAGTGAACTCTGGATTCACTAAGCAACCTTATTTCAATATAAGAGAGAGAGAACATCTTAAATTGGTCTACATATGCTCATGCACGCATATGTGCCTACACACAAGAGAATACACGCACATATATACCACATAAACACATGCCAAAAAATGAAGGGACCATAAAGCTCCTCTGTGAGGAGCTTGGGGACCTGGGTCTCCAGTCCTATGGCCTGTGGGAACTTTGACAGACCCAGCCCAAACCCCAAGGACTAGCAGTTTCTAGCTTTGTTAGCCCTTCCTCCCTGTGCCACTGCTGAGCATCGGGCCCACAGCCCCTTGCTGGCTCCAAAGAAGGCCTCAGCTCTGCTAGCCCTGATGCTTTGGGCTCTCGGGAGATAACCTGTTGCCACATCCATGGCCTGAGGACTCTGCTCTGCCCAGAGCCACAGACGTGCTCCTAAGAGCTCCCCCAACCCCATTCAAGCTGATGGGACCTCGTGCTTCATGGCCTCTAAATAGAAGTCCACATGTGCCCTGGAGTTGACCTGCTGAGAGGGACAAAGGCCAGGCAGAAGTTGGGACAAGTGCTTCTGGCCGAGAAGGATGCTCCAAGTCCAGAGAAGGGGCCATCTGCTACATACGCAAATATTCTTGACACAAGGCACAGAGCAGCTTCCAAATATTTTGACTGGGGCTGAAGTGCCTGGCCGCCACGGAGGACAAACAGCAGGGACAAGGGACAAGCAGACATTGTCAGCACAGAACGACTTCCGTGAAGCTGAATCAGACACCGAGTCACCCAGCAAACCTACCTTATTGATCTACCTACCATGTCACACAAAGCCCCGGTGGGGTGGGCCTGCTGTGCATGGTAGCCAAAGCACCCAGGAATCCTGGGATCCCTTTGTATCTGCCCAAGGCCTTGCCAGGCATAGGAGGGACCTAAGCACATGAGAAACATAACCCAGCCTCTTCACCTGTAGGACTCAAACACAGGAGAATGTTTATTTTCTTCTCCAGAATTGTGCAGAGCCAAAAGATAACTGGACTTATCCAGACAGAGGCAGTGTGGGGGCTTCTGGGGAAAGGGCTGCATCCCTTGGGTTCAGCATGGAGTGAGCCAGGGACATGCAGGGCCCTATGGGTCCCCTGCTACAGAACAGAGAGAAAAATGGACAACTCAAAACATGAGGTGGAGGCCCCACTTCACAGAGGACAGGAAGGCGGCTCTCCCAGGCTTCGGAGGCTGCACGAGGCAGGAAACACCTGGCATGGCGGCCTCTGGCCTCTGCGGGGCTGACTCAAGGTTTGGGGTGACGTAGAAGAGCTAGATTGTACTGGAGAGGCTGACCAAGGCCTCAGAAAGGAGACTGAGGAATGGGGTCTCAGGGTGGTAGACCAGTTTGAGTCCACAACCCTGGAGGCTGATGCCCCTAGGGAAAGCATGGAAAGGGAGGAAGGTGAGGCAGCAGGGGTGCTGTTGGCTGCCATGTCCATGAAGATCTGACCCCGGATAGACTCCAGCTCGCTCCGGATATCACTAGCCACCCAGCGGATGTGCCGGCCCTGCTGGTCCAGGACCTTATGCATCAGGAAGTCAGGCTGATTGATTGGTTTAAGATCGGTGAAACACAAGCTTTGGTAGATCTGAGGGGAGATCTGGGAACAGAACAGGAGGTGAGTACCTGCTGGAGCTGGTGGTACCAGGGACCAAGAACAAGCTTGCAGCAAGGGAGAGCCCTCGGGTCTTCTCATGCCATGTAAATCTCTAGCACTGTGGCTACTCCAGAAGATGACAGCTATGGAGCCCACAAGTCCTAAGCAGGCTCCACCTTCCCATTCTTTCCTCCCTACACTTGTCTGTGAGGTGAGCCTGGCACCAGAACTCTTCTGCTTTGAAGAGTTGGAGCTGAGTTGGAGCTCAAGTACAATCTGGTACAGAATGTTCCTGAATATACCTCAGGTCTCCCATTAGCACTCCCCAAGCTAGGCTCTGAGGAGCCTCCAGAACCCGCTCACACCAACCTCCCCAGTAGGGATATAGCCTCTGGCATTATGGGAGCTCCCATAATGCCCTAAGGCAGATAGGAAGGAGAGACTGGACAGGGTCTGCACGGGCAAGAGACAGGATGGAGTCTGACTGGCTTTTATAAGTCCCTCATTCCCCTTTCTACACCTAAGGAGAGTCACCCCTTCCGTGCATCTCCCCTTGTGTCCTGGGTACCCACTCACCTCACATCTACTCTTGATCACCTACACTCATGGGTCCAGGGGCAGTTAATCTGCTAATGAGTACTCAAAGACTATCATGGGGGCTACAGACAGGAAAGGGCAGAGGAGGGGAGGGCCACCCCTCCATAAGTCCAGGGTCTGTGTCTCCAGACACATAGCTTCTGCTGACAGAAAACATGCCAGCCTGACCAGTTTATGCCAGAAACAGAGGACACGGACCAGATGGGGTCTACTGGACTCAGACGGCCCCAGCATCTCAGATGCAACCTCACTCCCTCACCTGCTGCTTCATCCAGCCATACTGCACTCTGGCAGCCAGGAGATTGGGGTTCCGCACATGCTCCCTGGGCTTGTAAGCTGCTCCCACGATTTTGCTTACCTGGGAAGAGTCACAGGTGACAACAGTAGCAAGAAGCTGGGCCCCCTACCCTCCTCCAACTATCCCCACCTGCTTGTCCTTGAACCATTGGTTCCAGCTCTCCTCGATGTCTGCCGAGGAATGCACTTTGATCCATGGGGAGAGGATGGACATCTTGTGCAGCCTGGCTCGTGCCTCTGCTTCTTTCTCTGCTCTCCCATGCAGAAAGGCCATCAGCGCTGCCTGCTCACGCCGCTGGTACACCAGGGCTTCAGCCAGTTCCTTGCTGTGAGAGGTCTCCTTCACAACATGTGCCTACCAGCCCCCACCCCGGACTCATGCCAGAGGGTCTCCCCTTTCTGGGTCTGACCCTCTCCGACCCTTTCCTACTCCTGCCAGGGCCCAGCACGGAGTGAGCACTGCCTAACATGAGCACTGGCCCAAGATCTGCTGTGTTTTCTTTTATTCAAGCCTTAGCTAGACCTCCCTGGCAGATGTAAACATCCCCACCCCAGGGAAGGTCTGTCTTGCCTTGTTTTATAAATGCCCACAAGAAGACTGTCCCTCATTTAATCCAGTCAGGTGCTAACCTCTACACAAACTCTCTTCTGGCTGCCCCCAACAACTGTCAGATGAACCCCAGCCATGAGTCTACATGTCCCTCTCCCCATGTAGACCTGTGTGTGGTGGTGATGGATGGAACCCAAGGCCTTGTCAGTAGAGGCACTGAGCCATATCTCCAGCCATCAATAGAGAAAAAGGAAAAACAGATGTTTGACTTTGAGACAGGGTCTAAGTAGCCTTGGCTGTCCTGGAACTCACTGTGTAGATCAGGCTGGCCTTGAACTCATAGAGATTCACCTGTCTCTGCCTTCTGACTGCTGGTATTAAAGGTGTGGGCCACCATGCTCAGAAGAAAAAAAAAATTTTTTTTGAAGGAACTGAAATCATTTGAAATTTAAGGAAGGAGTAGGTGATGTGGGTGGCAAGGAACCCAGAGAAGAAGCCATAGCTGGAGGAAGAGCCCTCTCTCTCCCCATGCATCACACAGAGCCCGCTCAGGGCCACTACCTTGGGCATGCGTATGGGTAGCACCCTACCGGTGCCGCCCCGCAGATCTCAATCCAACTTAGGAGCAGGGCTCTTCCTGATTGCTGGCCCTTGCCTCTGAGGTGGTTAAATAGGGCCATCCTAAGCATCTCATCCCACCCCATGAGAGACTTCTGGGAGCCAGGGAGCCCCGGGGCCTATAGTAACGCACTGCAGCTCCAAGAAGGATTTCTTGAGGGTGGTGCCAGTGACGTCGGACTTCTCCTCTAAAATTGTTGCCTGCTCCTGATCATCGATCATCTTGGCCTCCTGCAGTCTCCTCCAAATATTCAGGCCAAACGTTCCTGTGAGTAGACCCTGCTCAGAACCAGGACTCCTGCCTGAATCCACTGTTTCTACCCCTCCGCTCCGAGAGGTGATGAGTGACCCTGTGCGCCACCCACCCACTCACCCAAACATGCAGTGCCTGCCATATGCCAGGCATTATACTGGCTACACAACCAAATATCTAGATTTGCCAGACTCCCATACTAGCAGGTGCTTGGAGCTTATGCCTAAAGCACCCTGCACCATGTGTAGATTGAAACGGGAAGAATGCTGTGATGAGGGCCCAGTGACCCCTATTCAGGCTCCCAGCAGCTCATGTGTGAAATGACAAGGGCATAAAATGACTGGGATCTATCTAGGTGAGCAGAAGACAGAGAAATCAGTGTCCTGCTCTGGTCCTGGCATGGATGACCTGAATTCAGCCCCAGAACATAGGTGGTACACAGAGAACCAATTTCTGCGAATTCTGGCTTCCATGTGTGTGCAGTGGTACAGGCATAACATGCCATTCATGAAACCACCACACACACACACACACACACACACACACACACACACAATAAATAAATAAATAATAGCCATTCTCCAGCTATGAAATTATGAAATTAAGAGAAAGAAAAGATACAGGTTGTAAAATCCCATTTTGGAGAAATCACCAAAGAGCTCCAGCAGCCAATAAGAGAGCAACTAAAGTGACAGACGGGAAAGACTTTGCAAGAAACCCTAGTCTGGGAGTCACTTGCTTCTCCGGGAGTTCCTGGTATGGGTCTAGGGTGTAAGAATCAAGCTTGGCCTAGGCAGAAGGATACAACTGTGGAGCCAGGGAGCTCCTTCGATCCCTGCAGAAGTCCTGTGAGGCATGTGCTGAGCACTAGGGGTTATAGGGTTGGGCTAGAATGAGATCAAGGGAGAGGGCCTCCCAAGAAGCCAGGGCATCTCTGCTTTGACATACCCAAAGATGAGGTAAATTGAGTCCACCTAAATCAGTCCCAGCTCAGACCCAGCCGAATGAGGTGAGAAAACACAAATTCAGGGAAAATAATACCAACTCAATCTTTATAAATCAATTACACAACATCCAGAAAAATCACATTGTGTTCTGCTTTTAAAATGTATATGGTAAACTGCCTTTTGTTTGATTGATTGATTGATTGATTGATTGATTGATTGATTGATTGATTGATTGATTTTCAAAACAGGGTTTCTCTGTATTGCTTTGGAGCCTGTCCTGGAACTAGCTCTGTAGACCAGGCTGGCCTTGAACTCACAGAGATCCTCCTGCCACTGAGTGCTGGGCAAACTGTCATTTTGAGCTCACCAAGAAGTTGGCTTCAGAAGCAGGGTGATTCACCCCAGCTGTGTAACACCCCCTCCCTAGTTGTAACTCAAGCATGTTTATCTCAAAGTCTCCTAAGACCCCTGTCCTGAGGCAGACTGGTCCCCTAACTCTGTGCAGGGAAAAGAGGAAAACAGCAAAAGAGTCTAAGGAACTTGTGTAGCTGACATTGCTCTGATACCAAAGTCAGACAACAATGCCACAGAAAGAAAACTGCTTGGTGAACAGAAATGAAAAACCCCTCCACCTATTCATGGAGACAGCTTCATCAATAAAGTCATTGTCCACTGTATCAGCATGAGGACCCAAGTTCAATCCCCAGAGTCAGTGCAGAACCCTACCAGCAATGGCAAGGCTGAGGTAGGCAGACCCCTGGGATTTGCCGGCCTGCCAGCCTTGTCCAGTCCAATAAAAGAGTCTATTTCAAAAGACATCTCAACATGCATGCACTCACATGTGCACGTCCATGAACGCATGCATCACACAAGAAGACATCTTAGCAAGCCAAGAAAACAACCAGGGAAAGTCTTTAACATTGGTCTTGGTAATGACTCCTTGGCCAGGACACCAAAAGCATAAACAACAAAAGCAAAAATAGACAAGCAGAGATCTAGAAAAGCCTATGGAAGGGGAAAGATACCTTACCATATATCTAACACGGGCCAAGCTAACCACTGAAACATATAACTCTTGCAGACTGATAGCAGAAAGACCTGATTTAAAATGGACAAAAGACTTGAATAGACATCTATCCAAATGAGATATGGCCAGCAGGCTGTAGGAAGATGCTCAGCACCTCTACACAGGGAACAGGAATACACCTCACACTCATTAGAGGGGCTGTTATCAGAAGGGTACATCTCTCTGCATCAGGGAACATGAAGAGCGATCAGAATCCTTGCAGAAATATAAACCTGGGTAACTACTCTAGGAAGCAGTATGGCATTCATTCCTCAAAGTTGAAATTGAGACTTCCATTCGACCCAGCCACCCACTTCTGGTTATTTTCCTAAAAGAATTGAAAGTATGTGGTTAACCCACATGGGTGGCAGAGACAGAAGAATAGTAAGACCCCCCTTTTTACTCTCTCTTTCTCTCTCTTTCTCTCTCTCTCTTTCTCTCTCTCTCTTTCTCTCTCTCTCTCTCTCTCTCTCTCTCTCTCTCTCTCTCACACACACACACACACACACAGACTGAAAATAGGATCATTTGCCACTACCTTCAGTCTTAATATTGCCAGTAGCCAAAACATGTAAACAGCCAAAGCATGGATTGACAGATGGATTCAGACAACATGCCTGTAATGGAATGCTCTTCAGCCTTAGAAAAGAAGGGAATTCGGTGACTATGAAAACAGATGAACCTTGAAAACACAAAGCCCAGTGACATGAGCCAGACAGAAGGCAAACTGCATAACCCCATGACTATATGGTGCCTAAAATAGTCAGGCTCATAGACAGAAAGTGGAGACCAGGACTGAGAAGAAGGGAGACACTGCAGGATAAGAGTTCAGGGATCTGAGTAAGTGTACCTGACTTAGCAAAGTGCTGGGACAAAGAGTTTTTATTCTTGGCTGGTGAAAGAACAAAAATTTGGAACCACTTCAAAAGACCACAGGGCAATATCAGCTGGAGCTGAGGAGAAAACATATATATCATTGATTAAGAATAACCTCTAGGTACATACAATATAGGTACCTACCATGTTTATTTTAAAAATGTTACAAGACTGTTTCTAGGAGGCTATAGGAGTATTATTCTCAATCATGTAAAATAGCTAGAAAAAGTAACATGGGTTAAGTAAGCATGGTATTTGCTGTGGATAAACTTCACAGCTGGACAGTTTAGAGAAAGAAAACAGAAACAAAGCAAATCTCATCACATGATCTCATATGTACAAAGCGAAGAAACAATCAGAGCTTAGAAACCAGGGCAGGGATAGTGGCCCCACCTGGGACCCAGCACTGGAGAAGACAAGAAAAGGGATTGAGAGTTCAAGGCCAGCCTGGGCTATCATAGTGAAAGGCTGTCATAAAAAAAAAAAATACAGGGTCCAGAGAGATGTCTCAGCTGGTAAAGTGTCTGTTACAGAAGCCTGAAGACTGAAAGCCAGGGCACTGTGCACACCTCCATGCTGAGGCATGGACCTCCATGCTGGGGCGTGGACCTCCATGCTGAGGCATATGGAGACAGATGAATCCCTCAAACTCACTGTTCAGCCAACCTAACCACATCAGTGAGCTCTGGGTCCAGTTAGAGACCCTGTATGTATCAAAAGAAATAAGGTGGAGAGTGATTGCAGAAGGCACAATGTTGACCTCTGGCCTATACAAGTGAGTGCACACATGCACATGTGAGTACCCACAAACACATACGCACACACCTGTACAGACCTGTATATACACCACACCTACACATACACAGAAGAAGAAGAAGATGCCAGGGCCTGACGAGCTGGCTCAGTGGGCGCAGGCAGTTGCCACCAAGCCTACCTATCTGAGTTCCACTCCAGAGACACAGTAGAAGGAGAGAGCCACCTCCCACAGTTGTATTCTGACTTCTGCATGCATTCCATGGCATGTGCCTCCCTCAGTAAAGAAATAATTGTAGCACACACACATAGCAGCCAAGGTAGAGGTAAGGGACACCCAGGGGTGTCTGCTTCCCAGTGTGGGCTGTACAGACCGATAGATATATACTCTGAAAATTCAAAGTGGAATGCTTTGAGCTTCTGAGCTTTTCTTTGTATGACATCAGGACAAAAAAGAAGAAGAAGAAAAAAAAAAGAACAGAGCTTACCAGGTATACAATTTTCTAAAACTCACCAAGACAAGCAAAGCTAGGTGGACAAGTGAATGCATGGAAGACAGTTGATGGATAGTGGACAACCAGACTGATTCACATCCTGCAAGGTTCTCTGAGCAGCTGCAAGAGCCTTCTCCCCTCAGGCTGGGCGTTAGGGTAGCACCAGGATGTGTTCCATCAGGGACAGGGACAGGAAAGGCCATGTTTCGGCAGTACGCATACCTATGGTATCACCAGAGAGTTTCCAAGCCTTGACGTCCCCATCCTCACTGGCACTGACAATCAGCTGGAAGGTGTCCACATACAGGATATCTGTCAAGCTCTCCAGGTGGCTATTCCAGGTAATCAGAAGTGGTGGGGGAACCAGAGAAATGGTCTGGCCTTCCACAACCTGTAGGGGGCAGTAGAGGGTGACTTACACCAAGCTATCACTCAGACTCCAGAGCAGCAGAGTTGGGGGGAGGGTACCTGGACATCAGCCAATGAACTAACTACCTGCTGCGGCTGACCTTTGGTAGGTCTCAGCACTTCTCTGGCCTTGTGGGCCCCTTCGTTAAAACCATCAGAATCATTTTCCATTTGCCTCTACACAGACCATCTCATTGGAGCCCCACAACCTCTTATGCCATAGAGCATGTTCACCACTTTACTGGGAAGACAGAACCAGAGATATTCAGAAATCAGCCTGAGGTCACAGAGCCGGAAAGTAATGGGACAAGAACATAAGCACGTATGTCTTCCAACCCAGCTGAGCACTGGAAGAACAGGCTGCAAGAGGTGGCTGGTGCCACATCACAGTAGGAAGAACATTACACTGTAAGAGAAAAGAACTCTATATAACTGGGAAGTGACCAGGACCGTGTGTGTGTGTGTGTGTGTGTGTGTGTGTGTGTGTGTGTGTGTGCCATGTGTACATGTATATGCATGTCTGCCTGTGTTCGGCCCACATGTATACATATGCACATGCATGTATATGATGCAGGTGGAGGCATGAAGTTGACCTCAGGTGTCCTCCTTGATCTCTCAGGATCTCTTGTTGAACCCAGTTTGCTAATCCCAGCTGGTCTAGCGAGCCAGTTTGTCCCAGCAATCCCCAGCCTCTGGCCCATGCCATGTCTGTCCAGCTGTTAAATAGGTCTAGGATTCAAACTCCAGTCCCCACATTTGGGCAACAAGTGCTGTATCCATTGAGCTGTCTCCACAGCCCCAACCTTTTTGAGCTCAAACAAGGCTGAGGAAGGAACAGTCAGGAATAGTAAAGTTAGACCTGCAAACTATAACCCAACAGTGAAAGACAGCAGAAAGCTCAGAAACCATCCAAAGCACAGATGAAAATAGTGTCAGGAAGTGTGGCTCAAACACAAACACAGTGGGCTGTCAAAAGAAAACCAGCCATTATCACATCTGAAACTAAAATAAACGCTAAGAGGTTTTGACTTTTTTGTTTTGTTTTGGTTTTGGTTTGGGGCATTGTTTGGTTTGGTTGGTTGGTTTTTTGGTTTTGGCTTTTAAGTTTTGGGGGACAAGGTCTCATGAGGCCTATTCTGGGATCAAAATTACTATCAAAGTAATCCTGGCCTCACAGAAAACTCTTAGAAGATTTTGTGCAGAGCTGTCATTTACATTTTCAATATTCGGTGGAATTCACCAGCAAAGGCATTTGTGCCTCAGCATTCCTCTGTGAGATGGTCCATTGCTAACTCATCCCTTTATGTGCTTTACTCAGATGGCCCATGTCCCCAGATGTTCTATCTCTTATTGAGTCAGTTTCATGTCTTCCTTAGATTTTGACCGCTTCTCTTTTTTACAGTAATAAATTAGAGCTGGGCAATGGTGGTGCACCTTTAGTCCCAGAACTCAGGACGTAGAGGCACTCTGTGAGTTCCAGGCCAGCCAGGTCTACAGAGCGAGTTCTAGGACAGCCAGGGCTACACAGAGAAACCCTGTCTTGAAAACCATATAGATAGGCAGACAGACAATAGATAGATAGATAGATAGATAGATAGATAGATAGATAGATAGATGATAGATAGATAGATGATAGATGAAAGAAAGAAAAGCTGTCATTTGTCATAAAAGTCAAATACCACATGACCTCGTGTATATACAGAATGATGGGGATTCTATGTATTGGAATCTTTAAAAATGTGCATGTATACTTACGCATATGCACATAAATGCATTAAATATGACATGAAAACAATAGAAGGAGGACTTTGGTGTAAAAGACCAGCAATTGGGGGAGAGAGGATGGATGAGATGGTTAATAGGCTGCAATATGAGCAAAGTATGGTAATAATCATGTGGGAAAATGTCATGAAACTTATTTTGTATGCCAACTAAAAATTAATTAAAGTATAATAGGAAAAGAGGGTACAAAGTTTCAGTTGGACAGAAGACATAAGTTTTAAAATTTACTGTATAAGTACAATAATGAAATGCCTCATGCTTAAAATAGCCAAGACTATACTCAATATACTCTTCAAAGTAACCAAGAATAAATTTCAAATGTCTTCCCATGAAAATAAGCAAGCAAGGTGATGAATATGCTAATTAACTGTCATTCTCCTTTGTAAACGCATGCTTCACTGTACCCTATAAATATGTATAATTTTGATTTTTCAGATAAAGCAATATTAATTTGATGATGATCCACTTGGGCAAAACACTATCGTAATCTCTTTTAAATGCCTCATCATAATGCACACAGGCGTGAGCAGGTTCTGAAGCTGACAGATTGGTTTTAATCTCAAACCCAGTGCCAGCAGCTCCATAGGCTTAGATGTGAGTGTTGGCACCTCCGCTCCACCCCCCCTCATCTGCAAAGTATCACTCCCCAGAGCCTCTGATGAGATCAAGGGCACACGACATGACACTACAGCACGCTCTAAGCAAACATCAGTCAGTACTGTCGTGGTTGTGTTAACATCGATATTCCTCATGTACTGAATCCATGAGGGACCAATTCCCAGCATACATAGGTGCAGTGCAATTTCTTCATGCTAAAGCATGACACATTTTCTCGGAGCATCAAAAGGCACATAAGCAGCCAGTATGCAGTGCAGCCCTGTAAACCCAGAACTAGGAGGCTGAAGCAAGAGGATGGTGACTTTGAGGCCAGCTTGAACTACATAGATGGACCTCCACTCAAAATGCTGATGGTTGTAAGATGAATAACAAAATCGCAAATATATGGAACCCTTTGGGACCCCACCTTTGGGAATGTATCCTTCAGACATGCTAACACACATGTGAAATAGCACTCGCTACTAAGATTCACTTTTAAGATTAAAACAAAGCAATTTTCCCCTTGAGAGGGACTGTATTAATAACATAGCCTATGGCTTGCTATACAGCTCTAGAAAGATTCCTAAAATACATTATGGAGTGAGAAAAGCAAGGAAGTGCTGCCACCACAGCTTCAGGTAAAAATAACTGTCCGCATGCACACTCAGGTAAGCAACACCAGAATAGCAAGAAGTCACTAACAGAGGCCTCTTCAGGGAAGAATTGTGCCTCACAAGGGACCGGGGCCTCTCTACATTGCCTGAGCACTTTTAAAACTTTCATTACGTATCATGAACACATAAAAAATCATATGTATAGTAAATGTATTTAAACATAAATACACAAACTAAACACAAATGTATAATCAGACACACATGATGAGGCATTTTACTGTCAGCCCTGACAACGCCTCAAGATTCCACTCCCCAACCCAGCAAGCATTATCGCTTCTGACAGGCAGGCTCGGTTTTTCTACTGTTATGATTCAGCACACAATGTACATGCTTGGGGTTTGACTTGGCTCAACATTCTGAAGAATCACTGATTTTGTGAGTAGATGTGATCCGTGTATGAAACCCACAGTGTGGGTCCAGCCCAGGCTGATGAGTGTGTGGGTGTTCCCTGTGTGCAGCCATTATCAATGGTAATTCTCTCAACCTTCTTCCCATGTTTTACATGAACTTCTGGGTGTAAGCTTAGAGTGGAACTGCTGGGTGGAAGGGTATACATGCTCAAGTTAGGTAGTTATTTCAAATAATGCCCCAAAGCAGCTGTACTAGTTGCCAATGCCTGCCCAAGGTGGCTGTTCCAGTTGGTCTGCATCCCTGAAGACTTCGGCTTGTGCCTTTTTGGTTTTGGTCATCCTAGTGAGGATATAGTGACATCACTCTGTCATTTCCTCCCCCCCCCCCTTGGCAACTAAAGAAAAGACACTTGATTTCATGAGACCCTGGGGCAACCACCAAGTACTTTGAACCATGTATAAGCATTGACTACTTGAAAGAGTACATAATATTTCAACTTTAAACTTGTGACTCTAGGGTGCTCACTGTAAAGGTCAACACGTGTGGGAAGGGGATGGTGAGCACACTGCTGTGTATACATGTGTGATGAATACCTGTGGGCTTACTTGGCCCTTGTCACCTGTAGTAATGAGGACATCTGACTAACACATTTTTCCATATAGGCCAGACACCATAAAGCATGAAGACTCATAATGACCATGGAAAACCTCAGTCCTTGCTCCTCAGTGGAACTTTCCCGAGCAACCCTCCTGCCGAATTCCTACCTCCTTCTCCTTCGCAGGGATGTAGTGCAGGGAGCAGGTCTGGAGCTGTTTAGGGATTAAGAACCGGAACTTATTCTCCCCTTCAGTAGAGTTCTTGATCCCACTGGGTTGGAGTGGTCTCTGGCCAACAAATAAGCAGTAATCCTTGATGTCCCAGATCTAGGTACAAAGTGTGAGTTAGTGGCCCTGGCCCCAACCCCAGAACATACTGTGGGTTCTCCCCACACTGTTCCTTTGAGCTTTGGGAGTGATTCATTCTTATACTTCTGAGGTAAAAAACTACTCACTACAGAGGGGCTATATAGAGATGATAAGATAAAAAGGTAGATTACTGAATCTAGTTTTAAAAAGCAACTACTAGTTTTAAATATTTTACATTTGATTGGACTTCTGTATATTGTATATAAATATTGTATATTGATACAAATTTAAGATTAATTTTGTTAAATCATACTGTACATATATTTTTAATTTAACAATGTAATGCAAATTTTTAGTCCTTGAAAGTTATTACCAGCTATATAAGATAATAAGGAAAATGTAGGTTAGTAATCAGTCACCTATTACAATCAGACTTATAGTCACATTAGGTATGTTTTCAAGGTCAACAGATATAGTTTAGAAAGACAGGTCATCTTCAAATACTTCAGAGATCTATAGAAAATGGCATTTAAGATGTTTTAATAACATAGGTTCTTTTTTTTTTTTGTGACAATGAGATGTCTGCTCCTGACACTACCAGTCTACTTCAGAGAAGATGATGGGCATCAAAGGAACTCCACATGGAGTTTACTTTCTTTGTGGCAAAGGTAAACCACTGGGCAAGAAAGTGCCCTTGCCTCAACTGCTGGCAGTGTGCTGTCCAAATTGGACAAACAGGACACAAAAAAGAGTGACTTAAAACCTTGCCAAGACAAGGCAGGACAGTCCTTCAGACTATCCTGCTTCACAGAAAAATCTGTCAGACATGCTAGGTCTATAGGCCAAAGATGGATGCCTCAATGTTGTAGAGAAACCTTGGGTGACTGTCCAGCCAGCCAGCTGTTTCCATCATTTCTCACATTTTTTTTTTTTTGGAAGTTGTTTGCTTGCACTTCCTGTTTACTCAGTTAATATTATTTCTGTCTTGGGTCTCTGAGGGAGTTATAATTTTCATTGTTTTCCAGACTCAGAAAAGAAACACACTAAAGATATGTAAAATGAAAAAGGTTGAGAGACACTGAAAGATGGTTTGATAATGCACATTAGAATAGAAAGCAAATTAGGTGCAAGACTTTGGACTCACAAAAATAGGATAAACAATTGAGTATTTTCTCTGAATTTGCCAAATGCAACTGGACTAGACATTGTTGACTTATTGCCTGTATATGTTGTATATATTTATTGTGTATAGTTTTTCTTATATTACTTATAGTTTTTCTTTTTGTATGAGACAAAAAAGGAGAATTGTGGTGATACATTGTTTATGATTATGCTTAATAAAGCAACTGGGGATCAAAATGCAAAGCTAGCTGCAAGCCATAGAGGCCAGGCAGTGGTGGTATCCCAGGACTCTGGAGACAAAGGCATTAAATGGATCTCTGTTAGTTCAAGGCCACACTGAGCTACACAAAATTGATCCAGTCTAAAGAGAAACAACTCACACAAAGGTGATCTCAGCACTTGGGATCACAGGCCTTTAATCCCAGCACTAGGGGAGGGAGACAGGAATGAGATAACTGAGTGGACAGAGGAATGTAAGAAAGAAGCAAAGTCAGTCTCAGAGACTTATTCTCCAGCCACGCTGAGGACAGGACAGCCCTTTCAGCCTGAGGTAGAGGTAAGAGCTACTGGTCTGCTGCTTTGCTTTTCTGATCTTCAGCTTGAAGCTTGAACACCAATATTTGTCTCTGGATCTTTTATTTTTCATGTTACAAGGCCATAGGGTCTTCTAAGCCAGACCCCTTGGTTAGCAGGCAGAGGGTTTTTGAGTGGCTTAGATGGACAAGGCACCCATGCCTCATGTCTCACCAAAGATCACAAAATCAACTATGAGACATCTGTTCAGAGATGAGACACCGGCTGGCAGGTGTGGGAGTTGTAGGGTGACAGTAATGGATAATGGGATCCACTGGGGGGAGGAGGGGAGCAGCTTGGAGAGACCATTTCAACAAGTCCTGGTTCATTTCACTGACCATGGCAGAGCAGAAGACTCCTAAGTAACTTACCTTTCCCCTACCACCTTCTCCAGTGAAACCAGGACCCAGTGGGAGCAGGAGGTAGATCAGGGCCACAGGCAGCACAGAAATGGACAAAAGCTAGACTGTTCCAGTCCCTTCTCACCTTGATATTTCCTCCACTGTCCCCTGTGATGAGGATCCAGTCATGTTCATCAGTGGTCATGGCACCCACAATATTCCCATTCTCTTCAAGGCCAACAGGGAACTTCCCCAACAGACCTCCATTCCCATGGATGGACCAGGCATAGATGAAGCCATTGATGCAGCTGCTCAGCATGGCAGCTGTGTGTGGCAGGCGAGGCCTTGTCTGTAGAAAAATGATCTGCACAAGAGGGGTGGGCCTAACTCAGCAGTGGCTTCCTCTGGCCACTGCTACACATTACTAAAGGACCTAGACAGCTGATGCCCCAGTCTCCCAAGATGCTCCTTGCTTCCTGGCAAGAATTGAAGGTCTGTGAGCTAAGTGAAGGCAGGGAATGGTGTCTTTTTGTTGCTGTTAATTACTGCCCTCAGTACATAGCTACAGTGGCTCCTGATACCATAGTGTATGGAAGAAGACACATGAGTTTGCCTCACTCATCTCAAGTTTTCCAAGTCCTATTTGTAAGGATTCAGGCATTACGCTGGCCTGCCCCTGTCACCTGGTAGAATGCACTCAGGCAGTACTCTGGTCAGCCCAGGGTTCCATGAGTCCTAGTCTGCAGGCAGGTGTAGAGGACCCCTTTAAAAGAAAAGACACTCTCCTTTTTGCTCTCTCTCTCTTCCTCTCTCTCTTTTGCTCTCTCTCTCTCTCTCCTGCTTTTGGTTGGCCACCAGCTACCCCCCCCTTCTTCTCTTCCCTCCACTCTCTCCCCCTCTCTCCTCTTCTGTTCCCGGTACCTCTATGTCTCTTCCCTTCCCTCGCTCCCCTTTCTAAATAAGTTCCTCATGTAAGCTCCTACCTGGGTCACCAGCACTGGCTATGCAACCTGGTATGCTCTCCCCCGTGGTCCCTTACCTTGGGACCTCACTGACCTGGACCCTCACCAGGGACCACCTCCCACCCCTTCTCCAGCTTTTATTCCTATAACTGTAACTAAAGAACAACACTGTTACTCTCTCAATGTGACATGGAGAACTAACTCATTCTCTCTTAAATGTATTTACAGCAAAATGGCCATGTGAATGTCAGAGGACAAGTGCATTTACCCACTGAGCCATCTCACCAGCCCACCTTGAACTCTTTTATCTTATCTCAGAAACTAGCAGTATCTTCTGACTATAGTAGAAACTTCATTAAGCCATCTAAGGAGAAACCTAATTAAGAATTAGTTTCCAGCTGGGCATGGTGACACACCCCTTTAATCCCAGCATTTGGGAGACAGAGGCAGAAAGATCTCTGTGAGTTTAAGGCCAGCCTCGTCTACATAGTAAGGTCCAGACAGTCAGAGCTACATAATGAGACCCTATCTCAAAAAAAAAAAAAAAAAAAAAAAAAAAAAAGAATTAGTTTCTATAAAGAAGGCAATTGCTATTCCAAGCTGGCCTTATTATTATTATTAAAATTTTTTATTTATTCTTTGGCAATTTCATACATGAATATAGTGTATTTTGGTCACATTCATACATACCCAAATTCCTCTCTCTTTTGCTCCTCCCACTCCTTCTGGAACCCTTCTACTTTCCAACATACCTCCCTCCTACTTTTACACTTTTTAAAGATAGCCCACTGACGCCAGGTATGATGACACACACACACACACTCTCAGGAGGTAGAGGCAGGCAGATCTCTATGAGTTTGAGGCCACCTTAGTCTACCTAGTTGCTTTTGGTCTACAAGAACCATCTCACCAGCAAAGACACACAGAGACTGAAAGGGAGAGGCTATATGGGAAAATGGCCCCCAAAGGGAGTAGCACTATTAAGAGGTATGGCCTTGTTGGAGGAAGTGTGTCACTGTGGGGGTGGGCTTTAAGGGTCTCCTTGCTCAAGCTTCCCTCAGTGTGACTGTTCAGTCAACTTCCTGTTGCCTGCCAGATGTAGGACTCTCAGCCCCAGCACCACATCTGCCTACATGCTTCCATGCTCCCCACCACAATGATAATGACTGAACCTCTGAAGCTGTAAGTGAGGCACCCCAATTAAATGTTTTCCTTATAAGAGCTGGTGCAGTCATGCTGTCCCTTCACAGCACTGAAAACCTTAACTAAGACAGGATAGAAATTAAGATGCCAAGCACATGGAAGCCCAAAACATGCAGGAATACTAGACTCCCATCTGACAAGGTAGATTTCAAAACAAAAGTAGTTAGAAAAGACAAAAGAGACTTTGTATTATTACTAAAGGGGATAGTCTACCAAGAAAATGCAATTGCAAATATACATGTAACAAACACTGGGATACCTATTCACCATAAAACAAACACTACTGGACATAAGAGACAGGTCTAGATACAAACATAACTCTCAACAGGTAGAGCAGACAAAAAAATCAACAAAGAAATTTCAGAGTTAATCTAAATCATAGATCGGATGAACACAACAGGCACCCACAAAATATTTCTCCCTACTGCTGTAGATCACATTTTAGGACCTAAAACAAGTCATAAGACCAAAAAACACTTATTTATTTTTCTTATCACATCATAGTGGAATAAACATACCAATCAACATCAAGAAAAAGGCTGGGCATGGTGGTACACGCCTTTAACCCCAGCACTCAGGAGACAGACACTGGTGGATGAGTTCAAGGCCAGACTGGTCTACATAGCAAGTTCCAGTCTGTTAGCTGTATTTATGCTCTACTGATGGCTTGACATACAGGAGCTTTTTAATTTTATGTAATCCCATTTGTCAATTCTTGGGGCTAATCTCTGTGCTGCTGGGGTTCTCTTCAGAAAGTTCTTGCCTATAATTACATATTTTTAAGCCTTTACTTATGTTTTGCTCTCCTGGTTTCAACAATCCACTACTGAGTTTTTAATGTTTAAAGTTTGTATCCTAAAACTTTAATCAAAGTATCAGATCTGTACATTTTGTGGGAAACAGAAAGATACCTGTAGACATTATGTGGAGAGTTTATGGCAGGGGGGGGTTAAGAAATAAAGGAAGGAAAGAGAGAAGAAAGAGAGACACAGAGACAGAAGATGCCTCCTCAGAGAAATGACAGGAGAGGGAAGTGGGTGGAGTTTTCCTCTTAAAGAGCCAGGGTGCAAAGGCCTGCAATGCACAGAGGGGGCACTGTGCCAGATTCCCAAAGGACAGGGCCAGGTTTTCCTGGATTACAACACCTGTGCCTCATGGTAAATGAGTGGATGTTTCCAGATGAAAGGAAAAGAAAAAATTTAAAGTTTATGCAAGTTCAGAGCTGGAGAGATGGCTCAGCACTGGCTGTTCTTTCAAAGGATCAATTCCCAGAACCCACATGGTACCTCACAATTCCCAAAGATCAATTCCCAGAACCCACATGGCACCTCACAATTATCTTCAATTCCAGTTCCAAGGGATCCGGAGTTATATGGTCACACAGACACAACAATGCACAGAAAAAAATTTTAAAAAGTAAGTCATTTTAAAAATTAAAATTAATGCAAGTTGTTAAGGTCTGAGGAAGTGATTTAAGATTTGTACAAATGAGATTTAGAGATATTGCATATGATGTTAAAACTTCAAAAGTTAGGCCAGGTGTTAGTGGTGCACGCATTTAATCCCAGCACTCAGGAGGCAGAGGCAGGCAGATCTCTGTGACTTTGAGGCCAGCCGGGTTACAGAGCGAGTTCCAGGACAGGCTCCAAAGCAATACAGAGAAATCCTGTCTAGAAAAAAAAAAAAAAGAAAAAAAAAGTTCAAAGTTTTAATACAGTTTAACACAGTAATCAATGAGTTTCAGATAAGCTGTTAATTGGTATAGCACTAGCTACTATTATCATAGTTTCAGGCTTGACATTTTCTTATTTCCCCAATATAAACTTAAAGTGTTTCTCGTGCTGAAAATACCTCTGTCCAATCTATACACATCCAGACATGCTACATCCTGTTGGTAACTTCTCAGGCTTTGTTTCGCCATGGCTCAAAGCATGAGTCTACTCCAGCTGTTTACAGATGCTTGTTATCTTCTATACAATGAGGGTATCAATGCAAACTACTGATGGTGGCCATGCTAATATATCTAAAACTTTTATCTCTTCTTGTAAACTTCAGGGAGTCAAGACTTGGATCCACCTGTCACAGGTCAGACTCTGGGATCCCTTGACTGATAAGTACTCCTGTCAGTCAACAGCTTAGACTTTCCTGCCTACTGCTTATCCCTGAGGATGTGCTCCTTCCTTTCCCTGGCCTTGGGGCTTATTCACAACCCTCCAACTACAACGACCAAAGGTCTGGGAGAGTCACGTGTACACCCAAGATAAATATTTTCCCCTAAGCTCCTTAACTTTACCTTCTGTCCCTAGTCTATATCTGTCCCAGCAAATTTCCACTCAGATGACAGATACCATCCAGCAATCAACTACAGCCTACAAACTGCTCCAAAATCCCCTTCACCAGATTATCCCCAAGTGGTCCTGCAGAACTGGAAAGTGCTGGACTGGCTGAAAACTGATGTGAAAGGGGACTGGTCTGTAAACTCTGGCCTCCAGGGGCTGACTCCAAGTCTATTCTTTGGTTTCCCTTGGGTCTCTAGCTCCTATCCAGTCCCAGACTTTGACCCACACTGCAGCCTTCCTGTACCACCACAATGACCTTCCCAGTTGAGAAGCTGTAACTGCTGTGTTGTACCTTATCATTAACAAGGCTGGAATGATGGTTCTCACAGGCAGTCCAAATATACAAGAATGAGCTCAAACTGAATTGTAGGAGGGTTTCTAGTGATCAGATAAAAGCCAGCATTCCTCAGGAACTTATGAAACCAGTTTCCATCTGCCAAAGGGAGTCATTCCCCTCACCTCTGGCAAAAGGGACATATGGCTACCAGTGGCATCTATCAGCATATCAAAGCCCACACTGGCCTCCAGCTCCCTTGGTATCACAATTACCCATTACACATTCCAAAGTCCATGCCAGCATCCTGGCCTTTATCACCACCTCCTCTACCCTAAAATCCCTGCAGCTCATAGGCTTCCCTCTCCCAGACACTCATCCTTCTCATAACCTGGCTATTCTCACTATTCTCCATCTATCTTACTCTCGCTTCCTCTCTCTTAATCTCTTACGCTTTCCCTATGCCCTAGTCTCTCTCTATCTCTTGCTGTCTTACTATATCCACTATTCTCTTCCACTCTCTTACTTCCCTAACCCTGGCCATGTCTAGTCTTTTTCCTCTCTCTGCTCTGGACTCTTCTGCTTGATCGTTCTCTCATATGTACAACATTAACCATATCCTGCAAGAGGCAAAGAAATTATGATAAGCCTGCACTGCCAAACCTGGTGTGTTACTTTTCTTAAGAATAAAAAAAAACAAATCAAAAAACCTAGATCAGTAAAATAAATGAAGTAGATAAAGATGTAAGATCTGACAGACAAGGTTAGTCAATGAATACTGATATAGAAAAAAAAAAATGTTGAACTACAACTTCAAATGCTTAGTTTTGAAGCCAAAGGAAAGAATTTCAGAGAAAGGAAGTCCAGCATGCTTGAACTATTTTTTATAGGATTTTTAAAAGATTTTGTGTGTGTGTATTTATATGTATATGACATGCACATGGATTTGGGTGCCCATGGAGGGCTCACCATCATCCACACCACTAAAGTGTCTCGCTTCTGAATTGGGGGAAACTGAGGCCTCCTTCCCAAACCTCACTGGTGGCAGAAGAGCCAGAGGAGAGAGTGTGCAGGCCTGTGGCAACATGCCAAGCATTGTGGGCCAAGCTAGGACACAAGACTAGATGTGAAACTGGCAGTGAGTCAGGAGGCTGGCTCTGGGAAGAGCCAAGCACGATGCATGTGATTCAGAGGCATGGATAACCAACACAATTCCTACTATACTCTGGCTCTGGTCCCTCAAGCCCCAAACATAGTCCCCTCTCATTGTAGAAGAAGCTGCTGGGTTGACATTGGGCTCCCAGGCTCCCTCAGTCCAGTGCTCCAACAAGTTTCCAACCACAAGAGGCTAAAGGTCTTCCTGTGGCTCTTTCAGAATAAGCCAGGATAGCTCAAAACCACTAGAACTCAGTCCTTAGGGGACTCAGAATCCTTGATTGGCCTCTGTGGGCACCTTTATTTATGTGAACATATAAACATGTGGACAAGAATGTACACAGTAATAAAAATTAAATTATATTAAAATTTTAAGAAGCTAATGATCTAAGGCTGGGAATGTAGTTCAGTTGGCATGTTCAAACATGCTCGAAACCCTAAGCACCATGTAAGCCAAGTGATGGCAAACACCTTTAGTCCTAGAACCTGAGAGAGAGAAGCAGAGGGTCTGAAGTTCAGGGTCATCCTCAGCTATGTGAATTCAATGCTAGCCTGGTATAAGGTATCTGAGTTAAGATCTCTGTTGCTTTGATAAAGCACCATGACCAAAAGCAACTTGGGAAGGAAAGGGTTTATTTCATCTTATAGCTCCATATCACAGCCAGGATGTAAGTCTTCAGAAACCAGAAGAGTATCATAGTGAGGGTTCCAGGCCAGAGAGGGGCCAGGGGGAAGAAATGAGCACAGATGAACCAACCCAACTTGCACCTCACTACTGTTGTGGAGTATTAAACTATGTAGACATGTGTTACACTTGATTATATTGTGGGATATTACTTTAACTGTGTAAAGGTGTGTTACATTTGTTTCTGCTGCCTTTGATAATGATGTAAAAATGTGTTACTTGTGGTGTTTATGCTGCACTTCTTTAATTATGTAGAGATGTGTTGCTGTTTCACCTTGCCTGCCTGATTAGTCTAATAAAGAGTTGAATGGCCAATAGCTAGACAGAGAAAGAAAAGGCAGGGCTTGTGGGCAGAGAGAATAAGTGGGAGGAGAAATCTAGACAAGAGAGGAGGAAGAGAGAATAAGGGAGAAAGAGAGGGCCACACCTAGAGCCAGAGCCAGGCAGCCACCAACCAGCCAGACTCTGGAATAAGCAAGAAAGTAAGGAGAGAGGCAGGTGGGGTGGGAGTGGGGGATTGTTTAAAAAAAAAACCCTGAGGCAAAAGGCAGATAAAGAAAAACAGGTTAATTTACGTTAAAGAGAGCTAAGAAATGAACCTAAGCTAGGCTGAACATTCCTAACTAATAAGAAGTCTCCATGTCATGATTTGGGAGCTAGTTGGTGGCCCAAAAAGGAAAGCCAGTTACACATACAAAACACCATCCAAGGCAAAGAGACTTCTAACAGTGGGTTCTAGGAAAGCTACTTCTCTCCCAGCCCTGTCCCTGCCCAGGCTTTAGCAAACTGCTCTGGAGTTCCAAATTCACCAGGCCCATGACACACACACCCCTGCCCAGCCCAGCTACACACTTCCCCACTGGGCACAACTCACCTTCTCCACTGACTCATTTGGCTGCAGCTGCACCTTCTTCCAGAATTCCCCCTTTCTCTTTTGAGCATCTTTGTGAAGTGATGTTTTGTAAAGCAATGATTCACTGAGGGGCATGTTAGACAATTCAGGTTTGTGAGCACTGGAAGAGTTCTAAAAATAAAAAATGGCCTCTTGGTAGCCACATGGCACCCCCCTCCTATACACTATGGAGATCAGAAGTAGGGGATAAAAGAGAAACCATCGGGACCCCATCCTGCAAAAAGGCCAGTGGCTATGTGGTTGGGCCTTAGGACACACTGAGACTGAGAGGTTTCTATTTTAAGTGATCAGCAATTTTGCTCTGTAGGGCAGAGACTTGAATCACCTCTAGGGTAGACCCTCCCTTTGTCCTAGAAGTCAGGCTACAGGGGTCTAACACCCATTGTTCTTAAGATATGAGTGCAGAGGCCTAAACCAGTCAAAGATGGCCCAGTATCAAACAGTAACTTATATTCATCCCACAGCACCCTCAGGTGCCTGAGTCTCAAAGTGTCACGGTGTGCCAACACTTCACAGTACAGTGCATCCTATAGGGCTGAGAGGTGTATAACTCCCACAACAGAAAGTCATCTCAGCAGACCATGCTGGAGCTGGCCTACATTGCCCCATGCCTGGGAATTGGGAAGCTGATGCCTCTCATTCAAGCCTCAGGTCTCAGAAATCAGAATTCAGCTTGCAGAAACAAGCTTTCTCCATCCCTCTGGCCCAGTACTCCAAGGATCTCCTGTACTCTGTGTTAGGATACTGTCATCATTCCTACAAGCCCAATGTCAGTTACCTTCCTTCAGACCTTTCTCTCTTCCCACATCCTAAAAACCAGAGCTGTCAAATCAATCCTGGGCCTTCAGGGCTTGGAGGTGAAGACCATCTTACTTCATCTTCACCTGCACTGTGGCTTAAGCTTTGGAGAAGTGGCACTTGGTGCCCTGAATAGCTCACTCCTGGACCAGAAGGCTACATCTTAAGAACTAACGCCACAGACCATGCTCTAACATCCAATTTAGACTTCTAGAACTCTGCTCTCTATAGGTCCTACTCATAAGCTTTCAACTCTCAGACCTGATCTGGAGATGCAAGAACCATCCCCAGGCTTGAGTAAGCAGAGTGCGTTAGCTAAAGTGCCATCAAAATAGAGATGCAATGGGTGGTGGGAGTGCACACCTTTAAACCCAGCACTTGGAAGCAGAGGCAGGCAGATCTCTGTGAGTTTAAGCTCAGCCTGGTCTACAGAGTAAGTTCTAGGACAGCCAGGACTGTTACACAGAGAAACCCTGACTCAAAAAAAAAAAAAAGAAGAAGAAGAAGGAGAACTCTGTCCCCCACTACATACACACACACACACACACACACACACACACACACACACACACCAGGCTCAGAGCATGTGAGCTGGATAGTTGGCACAGGAGGATGGCCTCACTCCCACCTGCTGAGACATGATTCTCTTTTGGTCCGTGTCTCTCCAATGTTTCATCACTGGGGGAGCTGACATCAACCTCCGACTCATAGTAAAGCCAGTGAACTTTGTGGAAGGCTTGTGTGCCCACTTTTGCTCTGTATCGCTTAGGGAGAGTTTGGTGCTGGCTATACATTCCTCTGCATCTTTCACCTATGCAGAGAGAGAGGGCAGATCCAGAAACTCCTCTAAAAGTGGGAAGCTCAGGCCCTCCTCAGCCCAGTGCTGAGGTCACCAGCCCTCCAGGAACCCAGCATCACTTCACAGAAATCCTATGCCTTGAGAGGCCTCAGACCAAAGCTTATAAACCCGCCCCTGGGCCTACTACTAATACCCTAGGCAGGATACAGCTCCCCAGAGGAACTCAGTCTCCCCATCTGAAAAAAAAAAATGGGCAGTGGTTGCCAAATATTCACTTTGTCACTTTTACTCTTGGGCAAGCCCACGGTACAGAAAAGATAAAACACTGAGCTCTTTTGAAGAATGCAGTACCTACTATACAGGAGCTTCCACCCATCAGCACACCTGCAAAGAGGTGACCTGTAGCACCATTCCAGCTTTAGGTTGCTACAATGTATCAATTTCAAGACTGCACATTTCCTACTTCCCTATCATGAGTCTGGGAAGCTTTGCCCAGAAGTCTGGACATTATTGCCCAAGTGGGGAATTTGTGGGCAGGACCACTACCCACTGCCAATCTGATGGGATTGGAAATATCTAGAAGAGCAAAGCCATATCTGGCTGTGTCAGTGAAGGTGTTCTCGAGGAAGAAACAATGGAGGAAAGACCCACACGCAGTGTGGGCCCCCCTGGAACAAAAGAGGAAGCACATTTCTCTGGTGCCTCTTTTTCTGCTTCCGAGTCACCCAAATGTGGGCTACTTTGGGTAGCCTGGCCCGCCTGCCATGGCAGACTTGAACTCTCTAAAATTGTGACCCCTGGTAAGTCTTCCCCTTTTAAGCTGTTTCTGTCGGGCATTTTATTACAGTGGTAAAAAGCTAACAGTGGGCCATCCTCAAGGAGGAAGTAGTCCACTCAAAAGGACAACCCAGCACCAAGCCCCTGCAGTCGCACTGTCACGGTGTAGATCTAACCCTTCTTGGTTGTGTGCCCTGAGAGAGGTGTCTGACCTCTTCAGGCCTCTGTTTTCTGTCACATGAAGATGCTCAAGGAGCTACCATCCACTCTCCTAGCTACCATACCTCACCACCCCAGTGTGAGTCTCCATCTCTCCCTCTGTCCCTTGTTGCTCTCTCTGCCCTCCCAGATTCTGGCCCAGACAAAAGTGAAAGCAGACGGTGACTGGAGTAGAAGGCACCTGGGAAATTAGCAAAGCGTGTGACACTGTACCTTCTTTGGCTGTAAAGGCAAGGGGCTCTTGGAGGCATTGAAATTCAAGATTGGCTTCATCATGCTGACATTCCAGAAAAGGATGTCCCCACTGTAGGAAGAAGTCCCCAGGAACTGGTTCTGATACTTGGCCATGCTCAGAATGTCCTCCGTGTGATAGGTCTGCCAGTGGTAGCAGGAGAGTACCATCTTGGTCTTGTGGAACCTGTGAACATGGCCAGAGGCACAAGGGTCACGAGCTCACAGGCTGCAATGTTCTTTGGGGGAAACCACAGCCTTTAGGGTTCGGAAGCCAACTCAGAGCAGCATTGTCTTGGGGGTTCAGGGTTATGTTATCTTTAAATAGATGGGGCTGGGAGGGTACACACTGATCTGGGAGGGTACACGCCCATACTGACCTCATATCCTAAACACTCACTATGAGTCAAAAATAAAGGCTCTGCTCTTGGGGTTCATAAATGAGGAGTCTTAGTTCATCCCAAGTAAAGAGTCATGTTTAAACAAGGGGGAGTTATAGCTATGACCAGGCCTCCTCTAACAAGAGGGACCTTGTACATGCTGGTCCTTCCTCCCAGAATGTGTGTTACATCCCTGATACCCCTCCAGCTCTGACCTCACCCTGGGCCTCTTTGGCTCAGCTCTGCTCCTCCACAGGAAGCCTACTCTTTCCCCACAGCAGTCAATATACTTTATAAATCAAATTATCCCATTATTTAATAGACACTAGGTGTTTGTATATACTCAAAACTTGTGTGTTAGAATCTAATCCTCAAGGAGGGAATGGTGCTTGGGGAGGAAATCTAATCAAGAAGACAGAAGCCTCATTAATGGTATGATAAAGAGACCAAAGAGATCTCCACCCTTCCCATCACAGAGACTACAGCAAGATGATGACCCTTTGTAAATAAGGAGAAGGCCCTTACAAGACTCCACAATGCTTTGGTCTAAGACCTTTCAGCCTTTTGTAAGTGCAAGAAATAAATCTCTATTGTTTATATGTCACCCACTCTGTGGTATTATGCTGTAGCAGACTAAGGTAGAAGCTATACAGAGAATGAGGTGCTCCTGGAACACAGAGAATGAGGTGCTCCTGGAACAGATAACTAAAACTATGCAAATGACTTTGGAGATGGCAGATGGGCAGAGTTTGGAAGAATTCTAGTGAAAGCCTACAGCACCAAGTCTGGCCATCAAGGATGGTTTCAGAGAGGGCACGGGAAAGGGGGGAGCTATAGGGAAAGCCATGCTGGGGATATAGCTCAGTTGAGACACATGCCTAGCATGTATGTGAAGTCCTGAGTTTGATCCCAAGTGCTGATAAACTAGGCATGGTGGTGACGGCTGTAATCCCACCCCTAGAGAGGCGAAGGCAAGAGGATCAGAACTCCAAAAGCATCTACATAGGCCTGGGATACAGGAGACGAGAGAGAGAGAGAGAGAGAGAGAGAGAGAGAGAGAGAGAGAGAGAGAGAGAGAGAGGAAACCCCAGATCAGTGTGTACCCTCCCAGCCCCATCTATTTAAAGATAACATAAGCAACCCTAAGTTGCAATATGGATGATAATAACCATTATGATATCTCAAGTAGAAGTGAGGAACACGCTACTAGACACTGGAGGCAAAGCCATCATGGGTTCAAAGTGACAGAGAACTTGGCTGGATTGTGTTCACATGCCAGTGCTCTGTGGCAAGTACAGCTTACAAGCCATGAGACTGGGTATTTATTAGGCTGAGAAAATTTCTAAGAAAGATATTTGAAGATGTAGACAGTTCTCTCCCGTTTAAAGTAAAATTCTAGAAGAGATGAATAATTTTAAAACAGAAATGTTGAGCAAAGGGGAAGAAAGCCTGGCGTTGCTGCTCAATGGCAGGGCATTAGCCTAGCACATATGAAGCCGTGGTTCAGCCACAGTACCAAAAAAGGATGGGCACTGAACTCAAGGTTTGAGACCTACTCTTCTCAGCCCTTATCTACTGAAAGGAAAGATGAGCCTGTCAAGCTGTGGTCCAGACTGCGAGAACACTGTGGGGTCGGCTGCTTGGCAGAAGCTGTGTGCTGTGCTCTAAATAATGGAAAAATGGCTCTAAGAGCAATTCAGGCATTTGAACTGTCCTTCCTGTTGCAAAAGGGTTTCAGAAAGAGACCATCAATACAAGTTAGACCTCAGCACCCCTTGCCCTCAACACCCCACTTTATAGTCTCTCATCTCACACTCTGGTATCATGTTCTTTAGCCATGCCAGGCATAGTTCCTGAGGGCAATAGTATAATACAAGCTATATCACTAGAGATAGGAAAGCCAGGCTACTTCCGCCATCTAGATTCCAGTGGACAGAGCCATGGGTTCAGGACAACAGCCCCAAACAGCTACTGGACCTATGCAAGGAACAGAACCATAACAGGGGCATGAACTGGACCCAGGGCCACCCTTAGGGCATAGGATTCCAAAGCCATGGGAGCAGATTACCTAGAGGTTTACATATTCAGCCTCTACAAAACAGGACCTCCATCTCAGAAGCCTTGGAGGCAGAGCAGCAAGAGAGAGGATTATTTTGGTGTCTTAAGATGACTCAATGGATAAAGGTGCTTGCTGCTAATTATGATGACCTGAGTTCAATCCCTGGAACACACATGGTAGAAGTAACAAACTGACTCACCCACATGTTGTCCTCTGACCTCTGCCTATATGCCATGATACACAAAGTAGATAGACAGACGACAGATGATTGAATGATAGAGGTGAAATTTGTTCCAAATTTGCCTCAGGTACATTGGGTCTCATATTTTGATGAGACTTTGGACTTAGACATTTCAGTTGATGCTAACCAAATGATAACCTCAGTTACCCTCCACTCCCACCGCTAATTGGTGGCCTTATTCCCCACCCCCCACCCCCCACCCCCAGTTCTGTTTCTTGGGAAAGGTCTCAGCTCTGAGATAATTGCATAGCTCAGCCATTCCGGGGACTAATGTGAGTATATTAGGAGGTGGTATATTTTGAAGGTGGTGAGGTCATGAGTGTGGAGCCCTCATTGGTGGGATTATAGCCCTCAACCCTTCTATCAGGTAAGTTCACAGGAAGGAACAAGCTTTCTAGGAACCGGGAAGCAGGCCTTCACCAGAAGCCAAACTTGCTGGTGCCTTGGGCTGAGACAACTCAACCTCTGGGACTATAGGGGGTAACTCCCTGTGCCTTGTACGCTACTAGTCAGTAGCATCCTGTTATAAGAGACTGAGTAATCCCTACATGGAATGAGAAGCTGCATGGGGACAAACACTGTCACTTTTGACATGGCCACCACCAGCAGAAGGAACCTCACTACACGCTACATGAATGGATGGGTGGATGCTCGAGTGGAGCAATGGCTGGTGGCAACCATGGGCACCCTGCTATGCTGAGAAAGCTCGGAATGAAGAAAGGCTCAAAATAAGGGAGACACCCAGCAGCCCAAGCCTCCCACTCACACCTGCTGCTCACGTGAAATTGGTGATTCTCTTATTCCACCCTGTCATGTAGTACACTTTGTTCATGTGGACAATTCCACTAATCTGTTGAAGATAAAGAAAACAGCACTAGACTCCTTCGGGCCCCTGATGCTTTCCTAAATGTAACCACCAGAAAGTCAAAACTCAATGATGGTGAGAATTCCCAGCATCAATGCTACCATCAAGCTTTCAGAGCGCCTGCTAACTACCTAACTGAAGGGAGCTACAGGCCATCCAACCTGACATATCTGAAAGACACAGATAATGTGGGTACCCATGTTCATTCTACAGAAGAGATAACTGGACAACATGTGACCCAGCCAAGATCCAATAACTACTGAGAGATCTAGGACCAGTACTCAACCCCTTGCTCTCCTCTCTATGTGAGGCCAGAAGTCAACTTCCGGTGTAGTTTCTCCTTTACCTTCTACTTTGTTTGAAGGGAAGGGCTTTCTCAATGGGAGCTTACCCATTAGGCTAGTCTAATGGGTGCAAACCTCCCCAGTGTTGGAATTAGAAGCCCATGACACCACCCCCAGCTTTCTATGTGGGTGCTTGGGTCAAACTCTTCCACAGCTGAAGTCTCTCTGGCACCCTCACCTCCAGCTTCTTGACCAAGTGCTCTTTCTGCCCAGGAAGGGGACTCAAGTCCCAGAGTGTCACTTACAGCTGACTCCCCTAGAGCGCTAGTTTCTGTCTCAGGCTGTCCAAATGTCCAGAAATGACCTGGGCTATAGGAGGGTTTCTGGCAGTTAGATAAAAGCCAGCACTCTTCAGGAACCTGCAAAACCATTTTATATCTTCCAAAAGGAGTCATTCCCCGCACCTCTGGCAGGAGGGACACAAGTGGCTACCTGAGGTGTCCATCAGCACATCAAAGCCCATGGTGCCTCCAGCTCCCTCAGCACCACAAGTACCTGTTACACATTCCAAAGTCTAAGCTCGCCCTTCCCACTTCCCCAGGCTTCCCTCCTCCGGGATACCCATTTGCTCTCTTTATAATAGCAAGCCCCCCCCACTATCCTCACTACATTCTCTTTCTCTTACTCCCTCTCTTTTATTCTCTCGCTATGCTCTGCGCTCTGTCTCTTGCTACCTCACTATCTCTGCTATTCTCTCCTGTTTCCCTAGCCCTGGCCAGGTCCAGTCTGCTGGCCATGTTCAGACTATTTCTCTCTCGCACTGCTCTGGACTCCTCCAGAAGCCTCTGTCTGTGCTCGCTGGCTCTCTTGTTCTCTCCCTCCCTCTCTCCATCTCCCTCTTCCTCCCCCCCCCTCACACACACACACACCTACAATAAAAACCATAACCATATTGTGGAACAGTCACATCAGCTGTTCCCTTTCTGTACCCCTTCACGTACACACTTTCAAATAGGAGTGAGCACAGGAGCCTCCAAATCAAACACCCCCAATGCTAAACACACCCCCAAAGCTCCAAGGTGCCAAATAACACAGCCTTGCACATTTGAAATGCAAGAGCAACTGATATCTATGGAACCCTCACGAGAGACACTGCCTAGCTTCATTTCATGTAGGAGGACCCAAGGGCTCAGGCAAGTTTGAAGGCAGGCAGCCTGGCTAGCTGTGCAGCCTCTTAGACACACAGAACACTATGTTCTAGGGTTCCCAGGAACCTGCTGGCTCGACCACACTGACCTCCACATGGTCCTGGTTGGGAAAAGTCAATAGGCACTCCCCAGTGTTGTAATTCCACATCTGCATGGTGCCATCACGCAGGCCTGTGAGCAGACACCGCTCTGACTCATCCAGAGACATGGCAGTCAGCTCACTTTGCTGAATGCCAGACACAGGGAACTCCATCCTCTTCTTGCCCGTGGTGATGTCCCACACACTCACTGTGCCCTGTAGGCAACCACTCACCACCTGTAAGTGGAGCACACAGGTGCCCCAATTCACTGCAGGGCAGGCCTATGTATGCCATGAGGCCCCTCCCATCCATGTCCACGCCCACGCCCCCGCCCCCGCCCCCAAGCTGGCAACCTGTGCAGCATAGGTAATGCCTGAAAACAAACCTGTCACAAAACTGTTGCTACTACTATTTTTAAATGAATCAATTTCATAAAGTTCTCATTAACTCAAAAATGGCTCTTGAGTTCCCAGAAGAGACAGGAAAGCCACACCTATATTAAAGATTGTGTAACACTGAACAGCTGGTTAGAACTCCATGACTATGGAGGGTTAGAATGCTGCAAATCTAGACCCAAATGATCCCGGGCTATCTTTAGTTCCCTTGACAGCCATTCACCTCTTAACCCACTTCTGTGTCTGACCTAGCACCCTTTCAACTCTCAGGAAACACCTTTGAACTGTGTTAGCTTAGCAGACCTAAGGCTTTCGCTGAGCCTAAGGCTGAGAACATGTCAGATGCATCTGACAGCAGGGGTTCCCCTGCTTTACTGTCCCTAACCTACCTGATGCTCTCACCAATGCATTTGGGAAACTATCTCAGTGTATTGCTTTCTTTCATCCCAGGACTCTAAAAGCTCATGTAACTGCTTCATCATCAGAACATGTGATTTGATAAGACAACAAAAGGAGATCAAAAGGATACAAACTGGAAAAGAAGTCAAACTGTCACTATTTGTTGGTGATAAACACCTTCAGTAATGTAGCAGGATATAAGATTGACTCAAAAAAAAAATCAGTAGCCCTCCTATGTACAGATGATAAATTGGCTGAGAAAGATATCAGAGAAGCATCACCCTTTACAATAGCCACAGACAACATAAAATACCTTGGGGTAATGCTTACCAAACAAATGAAAGACCTATATAGCAAGAACTTCAAGTCTTTAAAGAAAGAAATTAAAGAAGATACCAGAAAATGGAAAGACCTCCCATGCTCTTGGATAGGTAGGATCACTGTAGTAAAAATGGCAATCTTGCCAAAAGTAATCTACAGATTCAATGCAATTCCTATGAAAATCCCAGCACAATTCTTCACAGACCTGGAAAGAACACTATTCAACTTCATATGGAAAAACAAAAAAACCAGGATAGCCAAAACAATCCTGTATAATAAAGAATCATCTGGGGGTATCACCATCCCTGACTTCAAGCTCTACTATAGAGCTATAGTAATGAAAACAGCTTGGTATTGGCACAAAAACAGATAGGTAGACCAATGGAATTGAACCAAAAACCCTGATATCAACGCACACACTTATGAACACCTAATTTTTAACAAAGACGCTAAAAATATAAAATGGAAAAAAGAAAGCATATTCAACAAATGGCGCTGTCAACATGTAGGAGACTTGTAAATAGATCTTTATCTAATCCCATGCACAAAACTCAAGTCCAAATGAATCACAGACCTCAATATCCACCCACACTGAACCTCATAGAAGAGAAAGTGGGAAATACATTTGAACACATAGGCACAGGAGACCACTCCTAAATAGAACACCAGTAGCACAGACACTGAGAGCAACAATTAATAAATGGGACCTCCTGAAACTGAGACGCTTCTGTAAAACAAAGGACACAGTCAACAAAACAAAACAGCTCCCTATAGAATGGGAAAAGATCTTCACCAACCCCACATCTGACAGAGGGCTGATCTCCAAAATATACAAAGAACTCAAGAAAATAGATAACAAACTACCAAGTAATCCAATTTAAAAATGGGGTACAGATCTAAACAAAGAATTCTCAATAGAACAATCTCAAATGGTGGAAAGACACCTAAGGAAATGCTCAACATCCTTAGTCATCAGGGAAAAGCAAATCAAAACAACTCTGAAATTTCATCTTATACCAATCAGAATAGCTAAGATCAAAAACACCAATGACAGCTTATGATGGAGAGGATGTGGAGAAAGGGGAACACTCCTCCATTGCTGGTGGGAGAGCAAACATGTACAGCTACTGTGGAAATCAGTATAGCGATTTCTCAGAAAATTAGGAATCAACCTACCTCAAGACCCAACAATACCACTGTTGAACATATACCCAAAGGAGGCACATTCACACCACAAGGACATTTGCTCAACTATGTTCATAGCAATATTATTCATAATAGTCAGAACTTGGAAACAACCTAGATGCCCCTCAATCAAAGAATGGATAAAGAAAATGTGGTACATTTACACAATGGAGTACTACTGGGCAGTAAGAAACAGTGACATCCTAAACTCCGCAGGCAAATGGACAGAACTAGAAAAAACATCCTGAGTGAGGTAACCCAGACCCAGAAAGACAAATATAGTATGTACTCACTCATAAGTGGATACCAGGCATAAAGCTAAAGATACCCAGCCTACAATCCACAACCCCAGAGAAGCTAGAACCCTCTTCCAGAAACAGATGGAAACAGATGCAGAAATCCAAAACTAACCAATGGGCCAACCTCCTGGAGTACAACTGAAGTGAGGGAGGAGAGACAATATGAACAAATGAGTCAAGACCACAACGGTGAGACCCACAGAATCAGCTGACCCAAGCTAGTGACTCAGGTCTGACAAATGGGGAACCTGCATAAGACTGAACTAGACTCCCTTAATATAGGTGACAATGGTGTGACTGGGACAATATATGAGGCCACTGGCAGTGGGTCCAAGATCTAACTCTAATGCACAAACTGACTTAATGGAGCCTGCCTCCATATGGAGAGATACCTTGCTCAGCCTAGACACAGGGGTGTGGGGGTGGAGAGGTGCCTTGGTCCTGCCTCAGTGAGATGATGGGACAGACAGTAGACTTCCTAGGGGAGGCCTTACCCTCTCTGAGGAGCAAATGGGAGGTAGGGAAGTGGGGGGAGCAGGAAGAGAGGAGGGAGAGGGAACTGGGATTGGAATATAAAAAATAAATTAATTTTAAAAAGACTTAATAAAAAAATACAACCAGCCAAAAAAAAAAAAAAAGAACATGTAATTTGGGTAATTTGGGGGAACCTGAATCAATGTTCCCAGTCCACTATTATTCATAGTTAGTTCAAGACAAACTCTTCTTCCTGTGAGGTGAGAGTCATGGTTTGCATCAACTCATTCTCTCATCACTCTCTCCAGAGAAGAGAATCTGTGGTATAGAGAAAATGCTTGCCAAAGCACCCTTAGTCAGGACCCAAATGGTAGCAAAAAGGCCAAGCAGGGAACAGGCTCCTGGTCCCTCTACCAAGAAGCTAGGAGGATGCAACATGGCCGCCGTCCATCTTGTTCTAAGGCAGTAGCCTGTGAAGCTACTTTAGATGGGCATGGGCATTCTTTCCTAGAAGAGATGGGGGTGTTTACAAACAAAAACAAAAGCTGCTCTGCAGACCTGAGGCGCCCTAAGGCACCTGGAGACTAAGGCAGTGATGTTGAGAGCCAGAACTGTAGGAGCGCTCTGGCCAAAGGGCTCTCCTGCAGACGCCACCGTGTCCACAGCCAGGGCCAGATGAGAGGTGCCACTAGAGAGGTGTCACTAGAGCGGGCAGAAGCCTGCAGCCCTTTCTGTTCATGTTCCCCGTAAGCATTCTGCGTGCCCAGCTGTATACATAACGAGGCTTCTCTTCAGCCTGGTGCGGTGCCTTTCCCATAAGAAACAGAATGTGGTTTCCACGAAGTGGTATTCTGGGGTAGCATGTAGGGTGGGAACCTTGAGGGACACCCAGCATCTGTTTCCGTGCTAAGAGGACCATCTGCCCAGGGCTGACCTAAGTGGCATCCCAAGGCAGGGGTACTCAGAGGGGTCAACAACCCAGTGACCAGATGGGGGGCACAATCAGATCCCATGACAAACCAGTCTACATTTTGTCTGCATTTTGGTGACAGCAGGACTACAACCAGAGCACTAATGATTTCCAGAATGCAACATGAGCTGACGGCTGTTAGAATGCAGACTCGGGCACATGGAGAGGTCTGGGTCCTGGTGGTGGCCAGCCCTGCCCGCTCACCTGCTTGAAGATCTTGCTGTAGAGGACTGCACACAAGGCTGTGCTGTGAGTCGCCATCTTCCCAGTTTTCATGGGCCCCTGGGACTCCAAGTACCCTCTGAGGATCCCGATCTGTGAGCCGGGGAGGGGCAGACAGCTGAGCAGTCAGACGGGCTCTGCCCTCTGTGACTAAGGCCTTGAGGAGAAACCTCCAACATCAAGACATCCTGTACTCCCATGAGGCTCCTCCACCTCGTCTCTTACCCTAATCCAAGGCCCTATTTCTAGGATTCAGACTCCCAGTCCCTCATGTTCCAATAATCCCCATGAGGCCCAAGTCCATGGTCTTCTCACCTTCTGAGGAGCTAAAGCCTCACTCGGGTGTTTCCTTTGTAACCAGCCTGGCAGACATGAAGATATTCTAAAGAGATACTTGGGTCTTCCAATCTCACTAGGAGACTGTTGAAACAGTGAACCCCAGAGAAATGGGCATTTCCCCAGGATCTCATGCTGGGAGAAGGAAAGAGTGCCAGCCAAGGAGGAGGGTGGGGGTGAGATGGATGGACACAACGTATCTCCCAGAAAGACATTTCACACCGTTCTACATCAGACCATCTGACAGGAAGATACTGCAGCCACATGGTAATGGGTCAATGGCCAATCTGCCTGGGACTGTTTAGATACACATACGCTTGACTACCTATTTAAACTTGAATCTCACTTCAGGACCCCAAAGATAGACCTGAGGGATTTGCTGGCTCTCTTTGTCCCTCTTCCCAATGTGACCATACTAAATAAATCTCCTTTTTCTGATTTCCACTATCAATTCGGCTTTTTTGTTTGCTTGCTTTTGGTTTTGTTTTTGGGGACAAGGTTTCCTCTGTGTAGCCCTGGCTGTACTGAAACTAGCTCTGTAGACCAGGCTGGTTTTGAACTCACGGATATTCTCCCGTGAGTTCTATGTCCCTTGACAGGGTGGTACAGCCAACAGTGGGTACGTGGCTTCAGGGAAGCTCTCTAGACAGAAGCTCTACCACTTGTCTGCCATAGGGCTCCCACATGGTACCAGGCCTCACCGTGACTCTAGCCAGTCCTCCCCTCCAGCCATCCTCAAGGTCAGGGTAGACCCATGGCCACCACACAGGTCATAGCTCACAGGCGCTCTTCCTGGCAGTTTTCTCCAGGGCCTCCCTGCCTTCCTGGAGTTGATGATTACAACTATGGGGACAAAGCAGCATGGGGGGGAGGGGATGACAGCAGAGTCTGAAGGATGTGTGAGTAGGGATGGAGCAGGGATGGAGAAAAGGATAGGCTAGGTCCAGAACCTGCTCTCCCAGAAGCTCCAAAACCGGAGCCTCCCAGACTGCAGGGCCAGGCCAGCACAGGACAGGCTGTCAGCTGTGCCCGTTCTTAGGACAGCACTCACATTGTAGGTGCTGCAGATGAGGGTGCTGTCTCTGTGGAAGTAGGCGCTGGTTATGGGGCAGTTGCCCAGGGGGAAGAGCTTCCCACAGAAGGACTGGAGGCACACATAGTCCTGCAGGTCCCACACACGAATGTTCTGTAGGGAAAAGGCAAGAGGCAGGAGGGTCTGCAGAAGCAGCCGGCACCCTAGGCCCTGGGGATGCCCCTGGGAGCAAGGCCACCCATGAATAAAGTATCTGCTGCTGTCACAGCCCCTCCCAGGTAGCCCACGTTCTCCTCCTACCTCAGCTTTCTACTACGCACCTCACCTCTAAAGGCAAAGACCACAGGCAGCCTGCTTCCTACCTTGGACCTTCACTTGCTCCCCCACTCCAGGCCAGTTCTAACTGCTCAAAGCTGGGCTCCACCCCCACAAGAGGCTTGTGACCACCTGTACAATGACTCTTCTAGGGTAACTCCCTGTGGGCCTTTGGCACAGTGTGAGACCAGCAGCAGGAAGGTTACATCTGTGACCCAGACTCCTCCCAACACTGGCTGAGCTATGTTAGCACCCCAGGGTCAGTGTCTGTTCCTGGGGAGCAGAGCTGGAGGGATGGAGGACAAGGTATGCCCCACGAGGGTGATACCTTGTCCCTGGAGATGCTGATCAGGATGCTGGTATTCTTGCTGTTCACGAGAAGGTGAGTCACTGATGTCTGATGTCCCTTCATCAGCCACACAGGCCTTTTGGAGACCAGCGGGTTCCATAGGCGGATGTGGGGGTCATAGCCACCAGTTGCTGGAGTCAAGAAATGAGTATCAGCTACCAGGGCCTACACTGAGACTTTCTTCCAGGCCCAGGCCTCAGACTCCAGCCAGAGTTGGCAGATGGAGAAGGCCACTGTGACCTGTCACTGTCCCTCTTGCCGTTTCCATCTCTGATGGGCTGAGTCACAACCCGCCTCCCGCAATCTAGATCAGCAGAGGAAGAAGCCAGAGGCCAGGTGCTACAGAGCCCTGCCCTCAGCTCGGATCATCCTCAGGCGGCTGCAGCCCCCACCCCAACTCTGCTTCTGGGGAACACAAAGACTACTTACCCAGGAAGTTCCTGTCTGGACAGTAATCAAAGCAAAGAATCCCCTTTCTTAAGTTCAATGATGATAACCTAGAGCAGAAAATCAAGGGGGGCGGGGTAAGATGCAGGGCTGAGAGCAGCAGGCTGGGCTCCGGGAGGGGAGGAGCTGGGTGCTTGGTGGAGAGGGATCAGTGTCTCTCTACCCAGGAAGAAGAGAGGCCTCACAGACCCGCCCAGTGCTCAGCCAGCCCAGTGAAGCAGCAGATGCCCAAACATGAGCAAGCCTTTCTATTCATAAAGCATTTTAACTTAACATGATTTTACACCTTCCACCCTCAGGCAGGTATCCTCCAAGCCAACACAAAAATAAAACTAAATTTTAAAAAAGCAGCTCAGGGCCATTGGTGCTGCGCCCTCGTCCTGCACTGGACATCATCTCACAGGTCACCTGGGCCCCCCACATGCGGTCCTCGAGAGTGACATTGCCCGGTGCGATGAACACCAATGGGTGCGTTGTCAGGGACCTACAAGGGATGAGGACTCCACTCTGCCCTGGTGGCCACAACAGGAAATGCCTCAAAACATCCAGGGCAAGGCAGGGCACCAAGGTCAGAGAGAGCCCGACAGGACCCCGCCAGCTCTTCCTTCTCACCGTCACACCGCGTCTAGTCCAGGGCCCCTTAGCTGCCTTATCAGCCTCACAGCTGTTTCTTAACCTTCATCCTTGCTTCAGATTTTCAAGAACACATCAAAGCATGCATATCCCACCCACTCACAAGCTGGAGATGTGGGCCAGTGAGATGGCTTGGGTAGATAAAGGTGCTTTTGCCAAGCTTGATAATGGGGTTCAACTCCTGGGACCCACACCATGTCAGGAGAGAACCAACTCCCACAAGTTATCCTCTGAGTACCACATGAGTGCACCAGTGTATGTGACCATCCCTATAATAAGTATATGTTTAAAAAAAAAAACAGATGCCTCCATCTACACACGTATGTGCAGAGAAATGTTCTGGAACATGGTCTCTAAGAGGATAAAAGAAATTGCATCAGACTCACTCACTCACTCATCTATGCAACAGGCATCTGCGGGCTCCTGTTCCCTGCCTTACAAATTTTGTCCCCTGGAGCAAAGCCCAGGAGCAAGGAAATGGACAGAGACAGGAGGGACGGTGACCAACTATGAGGACAGAGAAGCAAGGGATGGCTGGGCAGGGGGAAACTCAGTGCTCTCTGAGAAAGGGTGATGGGAGGCAGAAACCTGCAGGGGAATTAGAAATGACCAAGGGGAGCTTGTGGGAGGTTGCGGTGGGAGGGAGACAAGGCTTCAGACCCAGCGATCAGCTAGTGCAAGATTATACAGCTGGTGGAAGTGGGCAGAGGCAAGGGAGTGGGAGGACTGGACTATGAAGGACTCAGGCGGGGCCCAGAGGGATGAGACAGCAGCAGCCAGAGGGGGCCTAGTGAGCAGTGGCAATGACTTCAGATAGGAGTTGATGGAAGAAATAAGAAAAAGGAGAGGAGGCAGGGTGGTCACTTACACATTCCAAACCAGTTCCTACAGCCCCAATCCCTGACTCAAACACCTGAAGAGATCAGGTAAGACCAACCACAATGAAGCTGGACCTTCGGGGCCCTTAGATGATGAGGGTGACTCCACAGGAGTCAGGTCTGGCAGTTCAGGTCTCTCCTACAGTGGTTACTCCCCAAGAGGTCATCAGGTACCAGAGATCCGCAGGCAGCCAATAGTGCCACCTCCTGGCCTGAGGTGGTACTGCATCAAGACTGAAAAAGGCTCTATTCCCAAATTAAATATCCCAACCCCTCCACCTCCACCCTTGGCCACCACCTCCAGGTCACTATCATGCATAGCCTGAACTATTGTGATAGCCTCCTCCCTGGTGGCCCCATCTCACCTGGCCCTTAGCCTTGAAGACATAAATTAGCATCCCCCCATCTCTCTACTCAAAACCATCTGCACTTTGCTTATACCTGATTCCAAAGAATTCCCAGATGCCACAGAAAGTTGGGCATTGCAGTACACATCTGTAATACTGTCTTTCTGCAGAAAGCTATGATGCCAACCCAGGAGTACCTTCAGGAACTCACAGGTCAGCCAGTCTGGTGGGCACAGTGGTCAACAACAAAGAGGCCCGTCTCAAATAGTGGGAGGTGAGGACCATCTGCAGCGAGTGTCCCCTAACCTCCACATATGCACTGAGGCATGCATTCCACCACACCCCCCAGACCACAGAGGGAGGGTTAAAATAGGCCTGTTACCCTTTTGTCACTGGTAGACATTCCAAAACGATGACTAAACAGAATCCAGAGGCCATGTGTTAGGTCCTACATCCACTGTCAGCCTATGGGACACAAGCTGCTTCCTGGGACCCAGCACAAGCCTCAGGACAGTGCCCTGCTGATGATGTGCCAACCCTGAAGTGTGTGCTCTCTCATCAGGGCTATCTGCATGCGGCAGAGGGAAGCCAGACCTATCCAGGGCACACTTGCTGTCATCTCCCTTCATCACAGATTCCTTACCTGGGTTTCTCGGGGTCTTTAGTTGGCAGGATTATCAACACCAGTGAGGACTTCTCAATGGCTGAACACGAGACCACCACATTTAGCTGGGGGATGAACTTGACCTGCTGACACCAGTTGGGGTGGAGATTCTGGGAGAGAAAATAGCTGTAGCAGGAGACCTCCCAGGGATAGTCTAGTTCCACATCCCACTCCTGGACCTTAGCCAGGGCAGTGCTGGATGGAACCGGAGATCACAAAATCAAAGGCCCTGGCCTTAGCAACCACAACTTGGACAAAGTGAAGAACCGCCTCCATCAGATTGACCAGTGGGTATGTTCATGGGTCATTTTCTTGAGTAATGATTGAGGCGAGAGGGTGCAGCCCATTGTAGGTGATGTTAGTCCTGGGGAGGTGGTCCTGGGCTATATAAGAAAGCAAGCTGAGCAAGCCATGGGGAGCAAGCCAGTGAGCAGCATCCTTCCACGGTCCCTGCCTCAGCTCCTGCTCGGGTTCCTACCCTGACTTCCCTCAATGACGATCTGTGACAGAGACATGTAAGCCAAAAAAAAAATCCCTTTCATCCCCAAGTTGCATTTTCTCAGTGTTTTATCACAGCAACAGAGAGAAAACCAACAAGTCTTCACTCTGGACCTGACTGGTACCTGTGCTTAGCTCCCAGTCTTGAGATTTCCCTCCCTGGGACAAGAAAAGTGCAGAGTGAAGAACACCGATGGGCACATAGATAGGATTATCAAACATTCATTCAGCGCCTTATATGTGCAAGCCCCTGGGTTGGGTCTTATGTCTCTGTTTCCTCCGATGTCTGTCACAATAATGGTATCTAAGCCAAGATACTAGATGAGGCCTGGGATGCTTAGCAACTTCAAAGGCAAGCTTCATCCTAATGAGATAACCACAGATGAAGAGAGGGGAAGGAGCCTAACATGGTGGTGCATGTGGCAATCCCAGCACTTGGGAGATGGATGGAGGAGGACCTTGAACCCAGTCTCAAAACGAGAAAAAGAAAAGATGGGAAGGGGGAGTAGTGTGGGTACTACTTCCTGTGAGGTCACGGGCCAGTTCCTAAAGTGTGTCCAACTCAGACCTGCCCTGAGAGCATCATTTGTGCTTTTGTTCCTCAAATGTACCAGGAGTCGCTGGGCCCTGGGTGCTGTTCTGGAAACTGGAGACAGAACAGAGAGCACAACCCACAAAGCCCCCACCCTTGAGGAGCTGTCACTGTCATGAGGATAATAGGATAAGAATAGATAGATAATTCAAAGTTGGGAGTGATAACCTCTTCTATGGGCAGGACTAACAGCAGGGCATTTGGACCTGAAGTATGGGGATGATAGATGAACCAAGCAGAAGTCCTCTGCAACATGAAGAAACAGCATGTGCCAAGGCCCTGTGCTAAGAAGAGGCTTGAGGAGTTCTAGGGTAAGCAAGGGAGCCTCTCTCAGCCACAAATGAGAAGAAACTAGAGAACAGCAGGAGATAGGGATATAGCTCAGTTGGTAGAATGTTTGTCTAGCATGCACAAAGCCCTGGGTTCAATCCCCAGCCCATATATGATGGCACAAACCTGTAATAACAGCACTTGGAAGGTGAAGGCAGGGAGATCGGAAACTCAAAGTCATCCTTGGCTACACAGAAACTTCAAGGCTAGCCTTGAACACACGAAACTCTGGTTGAGGGATTGAGGCGCTAACAATGGAGTAAGCTAGGGGATTGATCAGCTTGTGTTTGATGCTAAAGTCAAAGGCTAGATTGCTTCAAGTATGATGAGAAGCTGCTGGGGTGGCATGACTATATTCTAAAGCACATTTCCTCTGGTTGCTGGATTGAGCAGTTCATGGAGAGAGAGAATAGGGAAGCCAAACAGATAGCCAGTGACTATCCAGAATAAAGGTGATGTTTTCACTGCCTCGGGGAAGCCAAGAAGGCAGCGAGAGAGACAAGGTTAGCCCGGGGACACACCTGTGTCATAGAGAGGTGTGGATGGGTTACAACAGCTTCCTGCACTCTGTCCTTAGAGGCCAAGCCCCCAAGAGCTGAGGCTGAGCCGAGAGGGTAAATCCATTTAGAGCATTTATTTTTTAGTAGAGGCTATATGTGGGTAACTATAGGCTAAGGAAAGACACACTCACCTTCATTTGGAAGCTTCTATATAGAGGGGACTTCTCATGTAAGAGTTTCCGCAAGGAAACGTTGGTCCAGTGATCTGACAGGGAAACAACCAGAGTCCACATCAGCAATGGCTCCTCTGCCAGCCAAATGAGACTTTCACTGAGATGTGTCCATGTTTCCCACAACGCCAACCAGCCAGCTGTTTCCCTGCCGCCCAGCCCAGCATGGCCCTGCAAGCCCAGAGTGCAACAGTGACCAGCTTCCATCGGCTACGCACTCCCAGGTGCTGCCACCTAAACAAGCTGCCTCCCCCTTAGTATGTTCTGGAGAATGCATGGAGACTTCAGGCTCTATTCACTCTGAAGAGTGATGCATGCCTCAGCACACGTTGGCTTCCTCAGCCAGAAAGCAGAAGTCCTGAGAAGTACAGGATACATGTGTGCGCCATGAGCAAGCAACTCCTACATGCCAAGCACTCTCCCACACCAACTGCCCTGCCCTTGTAAAACCACCCAGGCAGCAGCTGATAAACCTCCAGGGAGAGCAAACTGGTACAGATGGGTGAGTCAGTGGTGCCAGGCCAGGCCTGTAGGGTCAGAAGCTGTTGGAGGAAGTAGGTCAGAAATGCTGGTCGGTATGGCTCTAGGTCTGAAAGCAACTCCCAGGGATCATGGAGGAAAAACACTGGAGGGGTGGGTGGTGGCCTGGGGTGTCTGTATAGGGGTAGGAGGAAGCTTCCAAAGGGGGGGGAGTCCCCAGGCTGAGGAGACAACTTGGTCTGTAAAGTGCTTGCTACACAGGAGGAGGATCCAACTTTAATCACCAGAACCTGTGAAAAGCACACTTGCTCCCAGAGCTGGAGGGGTGGGGACAGGAGGGTTCCGGGAGTTTGGTGAGCTCCAGGTCCTACTAAAACACAAGGCAGACAGTTCCTGAGCAATGATGCCTGTCGTTGGCCTCTGACCTCCACACACATGGGCACACACATGCATAAGCATCCAGAAGCACATGTATGTACATATACATAAACACACACATGTAAAAGAAGTCCCGAGCCAGATAGACTGTTGCTTGTGTCTGAGAACGAGGAAGCTGCAGCATAACAGTGTCTACTGTCCATCTTTCCCATTAGGCTCTGAGATCCTGGGAGGGCAGAGAGACACATCCTCTAAGCACTTCTATGCACCTAACACTCACTCGTTCCATGCAGCCTACAGCAGAGCCGAAAATTAAGCATGGTTGTCCCTGCCCCCGTTTGAATAGGCGATTGAGGCACAGAAAGGTTAAGCAGCTGGCTTCAGGACACCTAGAGCTAGGTGCATATTGCTTAGCTTTGTCCATCCCCTCTCGCATGTCACCATATCTTTACATTTGTTCCCAGTCTTCAGTTTATTGGGTGGCCCATAAGAACTCACGCCCATTAATCCCCTGCCTTGTTTTAGTCACCACTCATCACAGAGACCACCATGACACAAACATGACCAGGGCAAGGTAGCCACCAGGGACTGATGGGACAAGGACAAAATAGAGTGTAGCTCAGTGCTACAAAGCTTGTCTGACACATTCAAAGCTCTGGGTTCAATCCCCAGCCCACACACATGTACACAGACACAGACAGACATATACATAGGCATATATACACAGACACACACACATATACACAGGCATGTATACACACACATACACATGTGTACGTATGTAAATACACACACGTATTTGTTTATTCCCTTCCAGAACATCAACAAGCCAGCTTAGCAGGGGTCCTTGCCAAGGCTTGGGAAACCTTGGAGACCTCCTTAACTAGAAGTCCCAGCAAGGGCTGCCCTGGCATCCTGGATGGAAAGGTGACAGGGCCCCAGGGTCCAGGCTTCTAGGGTGACTAGAGGCCCAGCATCTCACTTAAGGATCCATCCTGAATCTGATCCAAACCCAGTGAGCCTGCCAGGAAGCCCCAGGCAGGTGGCCTCTGTTGACCTTGCACCCTTTGTCAAAGAAGCTCCAAATGACTTCCTGACTCAATTTAGGGCACATCCCTGCAGATGGTGAGAATTGGAGACTCTGGACATGCAGCTTGGCTTCAGATCTCAGTTGCCACTCCCCAGCCTCAGGGTGGGCATGAGTAGCTTCAGTTCACTAAACCTCTTAATGGGCAGGAACAAGTTACTCGGTCCTAGTGCGTGGAGATGACAGGGGGCGATGCATCATGAGCTCAGGGTACAGCTGACTACTGATGCCTGCTGTGTTTATTCACACTGCTGCCAAGTCGGGTAGTCCCCCAGGCTCCACCACAGCCCACCCTGTGGCCTTGCTAGTCTACTCTCACTCAAAGATAGCTCAAAGAAGCACTCACGTCAGACACGGTCACCGCCCTGAACCTCAGCGGGTAGGAGACGTGTCCCAGGGCCACAGCCAAGCACTTGCACTCCCTGAACTAAGGAAGATCTGCAACCTTCAATCCTCATCAGCAAAAGTCCCCACCTCAAAAGACTGTCTCTCAGCTCAGACCCTCCGGCCTGTCCTGACACCACTGCACTATTCCCTTGCCCCAGTAAAGCAGGGTGCTCACTCTCTGAACTCCAGAGACAAGGAAATAAGATGCCTCAGAGTCGGGCAACTCAGCATCCATGTCTACCCACTCCCCAGGCCTCTGCCCATTCCCATATCCTTTAGCTACCCCACTTGGAGGTCCGGGGAAGGATGTGTGGGTTGAACAGCCCACCAGCCACATTGTCAGACATGAAGATGACGACGTTGCCCTTGGTGTCCCCATAGCAGAACACACCTTTGTGATAGTCAGACCTGGGGGAAAGATGAAGATAGAACATGCTGTGTGTCGCATGGGGACTGACCGAGGTCACATAAAAATAAAGAGACTGATCTCTACAGAAGCTGGCTGCCTTCAATCAGAACAACAAAGAGCAGCCTTTCTGCCATGAGAGTGCCGGCTGTGACCCAGGGAATCGGGGATTTGGTTTTTTGGGTTTTTGTTTTGTTTTGTTTTAATAGGGCAGAAAAGGAAACTTTTGGGTAGGACATTTTTTGTCTAAAAACCTATTTTCTGCTTCCTTGCCAGGAGTTCTAATGACTTGCTGGGAGATCCTAATGACATATTGACCCCTTACCACTAACCTTCCTCCTTGTAACTGCCCACTGCTATCATTGATATTCAGTGTGTCAAATCTTCCCTGTGTAGAGTTTCTCAGGCTGCTTGAAGCTGTTAGGTTATGAACCCTTCCTGTGGAGCCTTCTGCCCTAGTGCCCCAAGGTCCTGTCCATCTTAGGGACAAGGACAGTTCCAACAGACTTCCAGCCTTGCTCTGGGCCTCTGGCCAGTGGCCAAGCACATCCCAGTCATCACAGAACCAAAATTCAGCCTCTGTTTCAACCACTTTTTACCTCCCAGAGACCTCAGTGCAACAGGACAAGCCTCTGCTGACACTTAGTGGTTGATGGGGTAAGAAAGAAAAGGAGGAGGGGGGTAAAGATGGCTCTGAGAGTAGAGGGACTGAACAAGTCCAGGGAGAGAAGCAATAAGGGGTAATACGATAATAGTCATCGTCTTTGGGTTGGTTTTAGTTATTTGGGATTGGGTGATGCTTACACTCGGGTTTATCTTTTAGACAGGAATAGGGAATGGTGGGTAAAGGTATGGTTTAGATGGGATATAAGTAGATTAGCCTATTTCCTTGAGAATTTGAGTATGAATGAGATAGTATTTTACAGCTTACATTGTTATGTATTCCTATGTGGTAAGCTATGTAAAATTAAGTTTATATTTTGTTATATTGTGTTAAATGTTTCCACTTATAATATTTATGCACATTATTTTTTACCATATTCTATGTATGTATACTTTTCTTGTGTTCAAGACATTTTGTATATTGATACAATTTGGGATATTTATCTTGCTGCCCTTTATAGTTCTACCTCTTGTCTTGACACTTATACTCTACCTCTATTTTAGGGATTTACATGTAGGTACATGTAAATAGTTATATTGTTTAAGTATTTGTTCCTGCTTTACTCAGGAAAGTTTTAATCAGTCTTTTTAGCTAAGTTCCCGAGTATTACAGATTATCTTCACTCACATTTCCTGTACCTATGAGATTAGTCAGATATAGATGCTTAATCTTCAATCCTTCATAGACATACAGAACATGGCATTTAAATGTTTTAATATTAGTACTCCATTGACATGAGACACTGTTGCTCCTGACAGCACCGTGCATTTTCCCGAAAATATGTTGGACACTGTTGTTGCTCCTGCTGGAGTTCAATCTCGCCTCAGCTAATGGCCTGTTGGGCATAGAATTGCCCCCACCTTGACCACTGATTTGGACATGCAGTCCTATGTGCTTGCAGGAGACAAATATAAAAGACTGCTTGACCTTGCCAAGTCAGGGTAAGACAGCCATTCTATTTCCCTGCTGTTGTTGTGGTCTGTCAAGTTCTCTTGGCCTTAGCCAAATCTGGGTGTACCAACGTCACTGTGAGACCTAGGGTGACTGTTCAGGTGGCTTGCTGTTTCTGTCCTTGCTGCACCGTTTTGGAAGTTGTCCATCCGCATTTCCTGTCTACTCTAGTATTGTTATTTTCCTTCTCAGGTCTTGATGAGGTTGAAGATTAAACTATCACAACTATTATTCTCTCTTCCTAGTTAGATATATTAGGTACTAGACTTACGTTTTCCAGCTTAGGACAACTCTATTGTAAACTCCATTATGCCCTCACCCTAGGACTAGATATGTAGGTCATTTTGTTCTCGATTTTCCTTTTCTTAAAACACACTTGTTATTCACTGTTTTGTATATAGTTTTGTATTAAGCCTAAATCTTTTCTTTAGACTAAAAGGGGAATTGTAGTGAGGTAGTCCTTCTGTAGCACTGACCACGCCCATTGGGGGGTGGAGCTATGGGCGGAGGTGACCTGAGGGAGGAGGTCGGAGGGGGCCAGGAAGGCGCTCTCTTTCTGGCGTGACTCGGACAGGAGAGGATCGGGTTGAATTTCCTGGTGTTCATCTGTCTAGGTTGTAAGTTATTTCTCCCTGAATAAACATCTATTCGGCTTATTTGTTTATCCTGATCCTTATTTACCGCATTAGGGTAAAGATGGCTCTGAGAGTAGAGGGACTGAACAAGTCCAGGGAGAGAAGCAATAAGGGGTAATACGACAATGAGCTCAGAGCCAACTCTTCCCGGTGCTCTCTGGGGTCCCAGCCCCCTTCCCAGTGACATGGTAGCTGCCAAGACCCTGTCCAACTCCTGTGAGACTTACCAGTAGTCCATGACCATGACACAGCTATCCAAATCAATAAAGGTGAAGGCCCGGACACATTTGTGGTTACTGATATCAAAGAACTCTGGGAAAGAGAAAAGAGAGGGACATACAGAGCCGAGAGCCATGGCTCAGGCTTGGGAGGTTCTGGCAGTGGCAGGCAGCCTCCCAGCACTCCCTGCCACCTCTCTGGCCCTGTAGCCCACCCCACCCCACCCCCACAGCAACCAAGAGCAGCAGAGCTGAGAGCAACCACTCGCCGAGCCAAGATCCAGCTGCAAACTATGCTTTGAGCCCACTGCAGCCAGAACAAAAGCCTAATGCAGACCACGGCCCGAAAAGTCCTTTAGGATCAGACCCTCCACAGCCCAGTGTACCTTCCGTATCCGAGAGAGCACCTCTGTGTCTCCCCCTACCTGACCTATGGCCCCATACAGCAGCAGGCTCTAAGCATGCCAGCCTTTTGCCTCTGTAGATATGTCTCCCTGTTGTCTGCCACACCCTACTTTTCCCACCTTGAATACCCCAGACCAGCTCAGAGGCCCCATCTTAGAAAGGCTTCCCCCTCTTCAGCTGGGCCTGGCTAGCTGCCTGTCAATCTCCCTCACCACCTTCATCTCTGCCTCAAGTTCATTTCCCTTTTATTTGACTGCAGGAGCTGCCTGGCCTGAGTGCTGTGTGAAGGCAGGGAGCATGTTTTACATGGCACCTGCGGGGTCCTCAGCATCTAACACAGCAGTCAGGGCTCCACTTTGCTGAGTAACTATGGCTGTGATGCACAAAGGAAGAGACAAGTTCCAAGCCCTGGGAAATGTGGGTAGCGGCCAACTTCTGGCCCCTGTGGCTTCTGCTAGTCCACCCATGTGTGAGTCCTTGCTGGTGTTTAGAGCAAACAGAAACAAATAGGTCTGCCCCCCATCACTCACCACCCCTCCTCAGGGCTAGAGCTGGGAACCCCAAGCAGATCAAAGACCAGGCTAGCTCACAGCATGCAGGTAAATATGAAGAACAGATTTTAGGGTGGCTTTATGCAGCCCCCGACCCCCATCCCTCACTGTCTGGAACCAGCCTGCCAGGCTGGTCTTTTGAAACATTATTTTCATCCTGCCCAATAAGCCTTCCATGGAGCCCTGATGCACAGCTGCTGCTGACTAAACCCTACTCCCTTCAGGCAGCCCAGTCAGTCTAATGAGGCTGAGGAGCAGCCTCCCACATTTGAATGACAGGCCCTCAAGTGTCTGCTCCATACAGGCCCAGCCATCCTAGAAGGGCTATGAGTCACAGAGCAGGGCTAGCTGAGCCGACCACATAGGTCAAGGTTCATGCTGGTGACCCTCTACCCTTGACCAAGTGCTCTGAGCAGACCACATCTGTTCAGTCAGCAGAGGTGAAGGCATGAGGAAATGGGGTTAGATTCTCAGGATTGAGGATGAAGGGAGAGAACACTAGGAATCATGGGTAGCAACCAGCTCCTAATTGCTCAAGCCCTTGCTTCTCTAGCTGTATCACAGTCTGTCCTTTTGGTAAGGACAGCATTGGCTAACATATACCAAGCATCTCATACATCCAATCACTAACACACACTCACCCTAGTGATATGGAGCATTGCCCCTGCTTTTCCTCTGGGTAGATCAAGGCCCTCAAAGGTAAAGTAGCTGCTCAAAATCACACACCTACTGAGTGGCAGGACTGGAGTTGAAACCTGGGCACTGGCCATTTCGGAACAGCCACTCTCCAGCCTTCTATTTAGCTCTGCACCATGGGCCATGGGGGACACACAGGAATGTCCTCTCCTTGATGATCTGACCAATTGAACCCTTTATCCATCCACCCACCTACCCAGTGCCACTAAGCCTCTAGATGTCACCAAGCACTGAGATGTGAGTGAAGCAGACACAGTTCTCACTGCCTGAGCTCCAGGACAGAGGAGAAGGCAGACACCAAAGACTCTCACTGACATAATATATGATCACATTCTGAGAGGCACCTGACTTGGACTAGTAGGTCATGGAAGGGCCTCTGCAAGAAGTAATGCTGTGATGAATCAAAGGAAAAGTAGAAGCTCTGGCTAGGATGGGGAGAGGTGTGGGAGGTAGGGTAAAGTATGCAAATTGACCCACAGTGCCCATCAGAGATGGCAAGAGAAGGTCACAGTATCCTCAGCACAACAGGAGGAGAGTCCAGTCCAAGGGAAACGATGGGCAGCCGGGGCCAGACTAAGGCCCCTCCCCTAGCCTGTGCTTCCTGAAGGTTTTCTTCAGGGAGACATTTCACAAGCCTATTGGTAGCTATAGAGGGACCTTCAGAGGAAGTGAGCTAAGCACGAGGAGGCTTCAGGACTATCCCAGTGACAGCTAAAGATAGCCTGGACTGAAGGCAGCAGGACACGAAGGTAAAATCAAGCTGGAGACTGGCAAGGGCTGTGGTTCACAATTTGAACTGCTCAAAGCTTGTAGACATTCAGCATTCACAGAGCACATCTGCCTACAAAGCAAGACCAACACCCAGTGCCCCTTAAAGCACACTGCACTCAGCGGCCCTCACTACCCAACAACATTCCCAGAGGACTCCCATTCACACTCAGCCAACAGATCTGTCTCAAGTGCAGCTCCACCACTCACTAGAAGCCGAGGGTAGGCCTGGAGAGCCCCAGGGACTCACCTATCTTCAGCTCAGTTGAGGCAACTGCAATGAGGTTCATGTTGTGTATACATACCATGTCGACAACCCACATCTGCTGGTGGCCCAACTGCTGGGTCTGGGTTAGCTGGCAGAAGAAGAACAGAGCCTCAGGCCATAGGTTATTAACAGAGTGCAGAGGTACAGGGACCTTTCGTGCCACACTAGGTCCCAGAGCAAGCATGGTCCTGGCATGCCAGCACTAAAAGCAAAGCCTTGACTAAACTCCTCCAGGCTATTCCCTCATCTGTAAAATGGGCCTAACAGTCACCACCTTCATGATCTCAGTCACTTAAGGCCAGACCCACTTCCAAAGCCTCCCGTCCTAAGAGGCCTACAATCTATCCCAAGCCAGCTCCTTCAGGAAGAACCTCCACAATTCTCAGGACTTCCCAAGGAGCCTTTCTCTGTCTCTTTGGGCTCCCAAGCTCTGTCCCCTGAGGGGCCATACAGGTGACCATACAGCACTCACTGCCAAGAGATCAGGCTGCCCACTTCCACACACAGGTGGAGAAAAGCAAGACAATGTATGCCAGAAACCACAGGCTCAATAATGCAGACGTGAAGACACACAGAGAAGCCCCCAATAGTCAGGGAACCTCTACATACCCTAGCCCCATCCAAGTCTCTTCCCCCACAAGGACTGATCCTGCTGCAATGTAAAGCATTGTGTGGCTACACAGTGTGAACCCCTTCACACTGCTGATAGTGTTCTCTGAAAGCCTTACTAGGGAGCCCTGGAAAGCAGGCCTTTCCTTGTTTGCTGCAGGATCCTCCACTAGCCTGGCAGCATCAAATACACAGCAGAGATTTGCCTGACTGTGTCATTCCTTACTATACTAGGCCATGAGCTGATAGCAGAAAGCCCATGATGATACTGGCTTATATTCATTTAATATAAGCCAGTGATAAATGCCTTGATCTGCTCAAGCAAAACCCATGATCCATACTATTAAGTTCCCCTTCAACTCTGAGAGGGGCTACTACTCTAGGTCTCTTTGGGCATACAAGGAATCAGAGACATCTCAGCCAGCATCTCACAACTGTTGTATGGTATAGCTGGGACTCTAACTCTGGTATTTAGGCCCCAGAGCCCATTATTTCCTGCCTGGACCAGACAGAGGTTTCAATTAGCAGGACTTAGGGACAGTGTGGATAAGACAGTGCAAGGACAGAAAGCTGGACACTGGCACAGAGGCTAGAGGGTAACACTCACTGAGATGGGGACTCCAGGGACACACTCCCTGAACAAACTGCTTTGGGGGTGCCTAGTAGATATCCAAGCTTAGTAGGTGACAAGTATGAGGCTCCAATAGTAAATTCAGAATATTGACCCAAGCCCTGTGATTTCAATGCCAGGTTGCTCAGATAATAAATGCCAACCAAGGATGAATCCACTCAGGGTGCCACAACAGAGGTTCTCCACCAATCCCATGAGTATCCTACTCACCCGATAGGAGCTCATCATTGAGAAGGTCTCAGACCAGAACTGCAGGACCCCGTCTTTGGTGACAGTCAGGAAACACCCCATCTTTTTGAACCGTTGGATTAAAAAGGCCACTTTCACAACCTCACTCCCATGGTGCCTACAAATGGCAAGAAGCAAGCATACAACTCAGAAAGAAAGTATCTGCATGAACCAAGAGCCACAGAAGAGGCAGAACAGAGGCTAGCGGGGATAACACACACACACACACACACACACACACACACACACACCAAAAAAACTGTAGGTGGCTCCAGGGGACATGGGACTCTGCCCTTTCTCCAAGTAGACTTTAACTGGATCAACAAAGACCACAAGAAAATGAACCCCAATAGAGGATAGGGTGTGGTTCAGTGGTAGACTGTCTACCTAGTGTGTGCGAGGCCCTGGGTTCCATCCAGAAAAATAACCCTGGGTTCCATCCAGAAAAATAACCGACTGCAATACAGCATGAGATAGACTCTAAAGTTGAGCTCTAGAAATAGCCAGCCAGGTCCCTCACTTCGTAGACACAGAGAGTGGAGATCTTCAGAGCTTCTTCCCAGGAGAAACAGCCCACAGATGGCAAGCAGGGTAAAGCTTGTGACAGATACCTGAGAAATGGTACTTTCTAGCCATTGCCTTCATGCTCTGGGGCAAAGAGGGGAGTAGAATAAGGCAAGAGTAGACCAAGGGGTAATGAGGCGCAGGGCTCTGTGCACTGAACTCCTTATGGCCAGAATACTGAACACAGCAAACAGTTCCTGGGCAGGCCTGGCCTTGCAGACTGTTACCCACAGCAAGCCTTCCAAGCAAGCCTCCATGCTACCTGCCAGTGGCTGCTTTCCTGCCCCAGTGCCAACAAAGCCAGCTCTCTGGCTATTAAAGCTCACACTCCCCCATCATCTGCCCATCTTGGATCATGGTAGCTTGGAACAGGTCACATCACTTACAGAGAGTTGCATCCCACCCCAATCCCAACAGAGCTAAAACTTAAAGCCTAGTGCTTTCATCCCTCCTCCAGAGCCTTCAGGTATGAGCTGACCTGAGGCTTAGGGGGAGTCTACGCACAGTTCCACAGAGGAACAGGGGCATGTGTGTCTAGCTATAGGTCTCCTTGTCCCCTGTCATCAGCTTACTTCACTGTACTGAATGTGTCCAATATTTCCAAATGTCTCTCTCTGTCACTTCAACCCTGCCCTTTTCAGCAGGACTGAAGACCGGGGGAATAGAGATGTGAGGCCTGACTCTAACAAAGCCCTGGGAATAGCATCTCGGGGAGGTCTGCTTCCTCAGTGCGCTGACTGTGCCCCTCCCTTTCTGGACAGTGAAAGGATCAAAGAGGATGGTGTGTTGGGTGTGTGCTCAACCTAGACTTGGTAAGGTGAGCCGGCTTTTAAAAGTCACCCTCTCATAAAATTAACTAAGCATTGCCTGGCTATTCTGGCTACTTTCTCTATCAGATCAGAGATCCCCCTGGGTTTGTAAGCTATAGAAATAAATGAAAGCAAATACAGAAAAGGCTTCCTAAGAATTCTGTGTCCTAGATTTTAAACATTCTTGAGATTGGAAGAAACAGAAAGACCAGTGAAGGAGAAGCTAAGTGTTCATGTCAAAATTACAGTTATAAAATCTCTCGTTATTCATATTTAATTGGCTACTCCTCAATTAACTCCCAACCATATTTCTTTTTACAAGCTACTCTTCTATGATCTCCATTAAACAGCCCTCTCCACTGAAGCTTCAGGCTGCCCAAGGCAGAGACAACCTCTAGATCTTGCTTTTCCACAGCCTGCACTGGGTGTGGCTCATTGAAGCAGGCCTGCCTACAGCCTGCTCTCATCAGACCACAAATGTGGTCACTAAACTGTGCACCACAGGAGCTGGCACCCTGGCCACACAGCTCAGGCTGCCAGTGCTCCGACCCAGGGTGGTTCCATTGAAGGAGAAAGGGCCCACAGGCAGCCCAGCTCAACAGCCCTGGAGGTAGAGGGCATTCGATAAGCCAGTGGTTCTCAACCTGTAGGTCATGATCTCTTCGGAGGTCATATGATTCTTTCACAGGAGTCACACATCAAATATCCTGCACATCAGATATTTACATTGCAATTCATAACAGTAGCAAAATTATAGTTATGAAGTAACAACAAAAATAATTTTATGGTTGGGGGTCACCACAGCATGAGGAATTGTGTTAAAGGGTCACAGCATTAGGAAGGTTGAGAACCACTGTAAGCCAACAAACTGCCCCTTGTCCTTAGGGTGTTAGAGGGAAGAGCATCACTGGGGGAGACAGAGCCACAGTATAGAAAGGAAAAGGTTAATAAGAGTTGAGACATGCCATTCCAAAGCATGGCACTTTGGACATTGAATATTTTCAGCTGAAGGTGTTTAAGAAGCAGTTGCCATCATAAGACCCCAGGTGGGAACAATGTCCTATATACTGGGCTGGTCTCCAACTCATCATGTAGCTGAAGGGAACCCTGAAATTATGATCCTCCTGCCTCTAGCACCTGAGTGCTCTGGGACTGCAGGTATGTACCATCACTCACAGCCACAACCTTGCTTCTGAAAAGCCAAGGATACAAAGAAGACTAGGGACGGGCAGCCTGGCTAAGTCTCCTCCAGTTATTACACCAACTCCTCCCTCCTTTGCCCTAATTTCCCCGAGGCACTGGGGATTTAGATCAGTTGAAGGAGTGCTTGGCTAGCATGCATGGCGCCCTGGATTTGATCCCCAGCATTGCATAGAACTAACTGCATACCTATAATCCAAGCCCTCAGGAAGCAGAAGTAGTAGGATCAAAAGGTCAAGTGAGTTGGAAGCCAGACTAGGATGCATGAGGTCAAGATCAAATCAGCAATCTCCCCGTAACTTTCCACTCTTGGTTCAAACCTAGCACAGAAACTCTTGGGACTTACAGCTTCTAGCACTTTCACTTCTCTAGGAAGGTTCTCATGAAAATGTAAAATGTACTAAATAAGTATACATGGTGGGCTGCTACAGAAGCCCTCCAAGGCCAAGTAGAAGCCATGCAGAAAGGGACCACAAGCCGAGTAGCAGGGCAGATGGAGCCAAGCTAGAGCCACTATGTTCTACCTTCTCCTGAGGGTCAGCAAGGCCTCACGCGGCCTCCACAGCTTGGCCAGCTTCCTCCCTGTCACTTCACAGGGGACCCCCAGCTGCACATATGTGAACCATCTGTGCCTCTGAGGATGACACTACCAGACTCAGCACTGGCCATACAGAGAAACGAGAGAAACTGGAGTGTGCAGAAAAGGTGGGGAGAGTACTTAGAACAGCATCACCACTTACTGCCTGTTAGCCTAAGCAAGCCCTCGGGCTGGCCTCTCTGAGCCTTGGCTGTGGAAAGGGGACAAGCCACCTACCTTTGTCATTGTGACCACCTACAGATTGTGAGGGGCCATCCGGCACCTTGGTTAAGCCAGCAGAGTGACTCATGGACTGAGGAGGGGGCTCCCTGCAGGCCTGGTGCCAGCACTTTTTCATCATACCTCAGCTTCAGGGAAGAGGCTCTTACAGGGGGATGATGGTCATGGGAAGGTGGAAGTGTAGGCGGTACTGACTCTTCCTCATCTCCTCCTTGCCCTGGAACTCACGCATCAAATAGTCCACATACTTTTGCTGTCTCAAAAAGACAAAGCAAAGGAAAGAAGGTATCGGCAGTGGTCTTGATGTTTGCCTGGCATACAGTGTCTTTCTTTGTTCCCCTACAGCCCCCTACACCAGGAGGGAATGGCTCTGAAGTACAGGCAAACTAGCTGTACCTCAGGTGTGAATGCTTGATGGGAAGGTCTCAGTGTGAGAGACAATGAGCAGACCTCACAGAAGTCTCGGGGGAGACTCCTCACAGACACCAAACTCCCCTCTGCCTAGCTATTGCCCCAACTGGTACCAGAATCCATTTTGACTTTCTGATTCTTGATGCCTCCCATCTTCAAGCCTCTGCTTGCTCCACTGAGAGGTCCAGACTGAACCTTCTAGCATTTCCCAACTTCCTGTGGCAGTGGGGCACCTTCCTTACCCAGGTGACAAAGCCATTGCAGTCTGAGTCCACCTTCAAGAACAGCACCTCCAGCATCTCCTCTGACATGCTGCTAAGCATCATCTTCATGACCTTAATGAAACCATCCTTGTCCAGGGCTTCAAGAGAGAACACCAGTGCTTGGTCACAAGTCACTCGGCCCTCACAGGCCACAGGCTGCAGGCACCCCACTCCAGACACTCTCTCTGTTACCTGCCTGTGATTGTCAGTTGGACCCCTCAAGGGAGGCAGGTGGGAGAACTCCAGCCAGAGGTGTGATGCCTTAGGAGGCAGCCCCTCCCCAAGCCCTCCCATCAGTCCCCAGCTTGGCCCCATTTGCCCTTCCCTCAAGGCCCCAGCATCCACCTTAGCACAGGCTAGCTGATTCCTGATGCTTCCACGATCACCCAATTGTCTTTCCCATCTCATCGGCACACGCAGTCATTTGTCATGAACACCTGCCACTGTGTTGACCCCACAGCAGGAGGCAGGGTGGACAGAGGTTCTCAAAAGACCAGGCCCCACTTCTGATCAACAACCCTCCACAGACCAGAGGCAGATGGTGAGCAGTGACCTCCGCATGGGGAGAGAGAGAGGTATAAGCAGCCACACAGGGGGAGAGACACAGCAGGTTCCACATTGTGGATCTGAACCTAGGGCCTCACACATGCTTGACCACTAAGCTGCTCCACGGTATGGTAAATACATCTTTTTAAAGCAATTTGTGAAAATAAAAACTTTCAGTCAGGTATGATGGTGTATGCCTGTAATTTCAGCATGTGGGGTGGCAGAGTCAGAAAGTTCAGAGTTCAAGGCCAGCCTGGGCTACATGAGATCCTGTTTCAGAAAAACGTAACAATATAATAACAGCACACTTTGCCTAGAAGGGGTGAGGGTGAAGAAAGGAAGAAGGCAAGGTAAGCATAAAAGGCTTCCCTCTGAGCTGGGTTCAAGTTTGAAAGGTGTCAGTTGGCCCTAATTATAATTATTGCCTTTAAAAATCACTTCTAAAACCCCTTCAAATACTGGAACCCTTACCACAGCCAGAAGGTCATGCAGTATCTTGGCCTTTTCAGGAAGAACCATCTTCCACCATGTCCTCCATACTCTGTCCCCCCCCCCTTGCCCACCTTGGGGCCTTCCACAGCTTAGCTGGCCCTCCCTGCAGTCCAGGTCATTCTTTCTACAAGGATGCCTTCCTTCCTAAGGACCATCTGAAGAGGCTGTTATCCCCACTGCCAGACAGTCTTAGTTGTCTGACACAGGCACTGTCTCTCACTCCGCCATGACCTCTAGAAGTACACAAAAGCCCTTCTGTCATCGGTTCTGGGCACTCCATGGACACTAGTCCCTGAGTGTTTCTGTGGGCATCAAGAAGTGCCAGTTCGGCATTCTATGAATGCTGACCACATACGGGGGACTCTAAGGAAACAGGCCACCTGCCCAAAGTCAACAGCCAGTAGGTTGGTAGTGACAGACAAACTTCAGCATCTGGCCCCAGATGCTCATGGTCTTCACACCACCCTGCCCACTGCTGTACAGCCATTGCCCCTGTCACACTAGACTGATGGTAAAACAAAAGCCTGAGTAACATGTACTTGCTTGAAAAAATGTCCATCTCAAGTATGTAAAGCTGGGGCCAAGAGATTTACATGTTGTAAGTAGTGCTCTATTTCCATGCCCATGGTGACAATGACAGTTTAAGAGCACTGCAGAGAGATAGGCAAAGCAAAACTGCCTCTGCACTTACAAATCCTCAGAAGAAGGGAAGGAGGTCTCTTCAGAGCCCCGGGCCTCCCACGATGCAAGAACTCCCTGGCTTGGAGGACACAGGGCGAACAGGAAGGAACCAACATGACCTTGCTCATCCAGCCACCAGTGCTGGTGTCCAGGGGCCTAGGAAACGTTAGGGCACCCATGTTCTCAATAGCCTTGTTGAAAGTGTCAAAAAAAGGAAAAGCAGCCTGATTTCCAAACCTTCCATCAATATGGAGGGAATTTTCCTCCCTCAAAGTAACATCATGGCCAGATGTTTAAAAATAAAAAGCTCAGGTTGACAAGTCAGTTTAGTGGTGAAGCATTTGCAAGTAGGGGGATAGAGTTCAATCCCAGGAACCTACATGTAAAGCCAGACATGGCAGCACATGCCTGTAATCCCAGTCCTAGGCAGGGCAAAGCCTGCTGGATCCTGGGGCCTTGCAGTCCACCAGCCTTGCCAAAACAACAAGCATTGGATCTGGTGAAGAAACCCTGTCTCAAATAAGATGAAGAGCAATATAAGAAGATACCCTGGTATCAACTTCCAGCCTGTTCCATATGGGCACACACACACTGTCTCTGTCTCTCTGTGCATCTCTCTCTCTCCCTTTCTCTCTCTCTCTCTCTCAAGAGTGTGTCTGTGAAACTCAAATGAACAGGAAAGTAGGTGGGCTGGGTACTAGCACCCATAGTACCATTGCAAAGGGCAGAAAAGAAGGAGAAAGGTCTGGTATGCTTAGGGTGTCCCCAGGACATTATTTACAGCCCACAGGATGTAAATAAGTGAACCAGAGGGATGGCTCCAATCACGGAAAAACTCTTGGACCCATTAGTAAGGCTTGCCTAGGAGGCTCCAGGGCGCCACACCAAGTCCTTCAGACATTAAAATGATAGGGAAAAGAAGCATCCTGCAATAATGTACACAACCCCAACTTAGGGCTTTTCACTTTACGGAGGTGTAAATGCAAACCCATTTAATTGCTGTTTCTTGCTTTCATGAGATATCTCACACTTTATTTCAAAATGTGCATTGTGTTAGCTGATTTTACCCAGCCTGGGTAAGTGTTCTGAATACATCTGGGTAAGGGAGGCTAAGCTAGTGTTTGGTCAGCCGGTGTGAAACCCTTCCTCAGCTCAGAATATTTTCAACTTCAAATTAGTATCTGAAGAGTAAGATTAGAGATATTTACAGAGGCCCCCCCAGGATGGGTGGGCCCTGATGTTCACATCCTCCTGTGATCCCCTCCTGCTTAGTGTGAGGCCTTTGACTTGCTTTCAGACAACAGGGTATCACATCATTGCTTACAGCCCCATGACCGTGAGATTGTGATACCTGCGACTGTTGCTCTACCTTTGGCTCAGCCTTGTCAGCTGCCATGTTGGTGAATCTCACATGGCCAGGCACTGTAGGGTAGCTTCTGGGAACTGAGGGCAACAGTCAGAAAAAAATGAAAGGCCTCCCTACTACAGTCGAAAGGATTTGAATTCTGGAACAATGTGTATGAGCTTAACATAAGTCCTTCCTGAGTCTAGCCCCTGATGACACCATGGTCCAGATGACTACAAAACTGCAGTATTTGGGGGTCCTGGGCAGGAAGGCAGCTCAGCCCTGTCCTCGCTCCATACCCATGGTAACTACGAGATCACAAGCCCAAGTTGGGTAAAGTCACAAGTTGGGGCAACTGTCATATAGCAGTTAATAACAAACCACAGACTGAAAATGCTTAGAGAGAAACACACCAAAATACAACAGGATAGACTTGGGTATCCAGGCTAGTGGGATTTTAGAAACACCTTAGTTCCCAAGTAGCTTTCAATATCCTTGTACCACTTACCCAGATATAAACAGGACACCAGACATAACAGTGTTGCCCAGGTGTGAGCCCTCCATACACCCCAGATACCAGGTCCTGAGCAGGAGTTTCAGAGACCATTCTACAGTATAGCTGTACCTCCATTCTTATCTGTCTCCTTCTCAAACACCTTCTGTAGGTCTGCCAGGTGCATCTCAGTAAACTGCTGAGTCCTTTGGTGGACAACACTGCTCTGGCTAACAGTGCTTGTCAGGGCCAGAGAATCAGAAGTCTCCTTGTCCTGGGATTCATGTGGAGGGGCCAGCTGGAACAAATATGACCACAAGAACTAGACACTAAGACAGTTAGTTCCCTGAGTCAAATGTTTGCTGGCATATCTCATTTACAAGGTAAACCTCTGTGAGTGTTGCTCATTGACGGAAGAAGTAAGGCTTCTTTACTCTTTCTTACATGTTTTAATCCTATGAAGATGCAGAAGGGTCTAGAGTCTTTCTTGTGATGGTGGAGGTAACCATTGTTCTCTTATGGATGCCATGTTTGGGTCAGCAAGGTCAGAGGACACAGGCTCCTTTTTCTGTTTTGTTTTAACTTTTTGTTTGTTTTGTTCATTGAGACAGGTTCTCAACATGTAGCCCAAGCTGGCATTGACATTCCCCTGCCTCAACCTCCCAAGTTGAGTCTGTCACCCCTCCTAGCTTAGAATGCTCTAAAGGACTTCAGTCCCACCAAAGGGGCAAGCATGCTTGGGCTCCTATGAAGGTCCACAAATTCCCTCATGATCTACACACGCTTACTGAGCACCAGACACTGTGGATCCAAACAACAAGGAACAGAGCAGAGAATCCCGCCTTCACAAGCCTGATGGAGTGGACACTCTTACCATCCACCCAAGGCCCGTTAGGAACACCGGAACTGTCTCAGCCCTTCCCTCTCCTTCCTGTGCCTTCTTAACGTTCCTCTTGTCCATTCTTCTTGATATCCATCTCCCAACCCCTGTCCTACCCCAAACACTGACTTATGGCAGGCACAAGCACAATGATCAGCGTCTGCCCTTCCTTTCCAGTCCATCTCTCAACATTGATACCAGTCATCTTCCTAGGAGGCAAATATGGTCATGACTTTTACACTCCATGGCTGCCCCCTCTACCTCCGATTCCTGAGCATAGCATTGTCTCAGTCTAGCTTTAACAGGCTTCCTCCTTTCAAGGCACACACCAGGTCCCAGACTGTACCCCACCACTCCAACACAGCACATGCTCTACTTCTTAGCTTGTACACTATGCACAGCACTGCCCGCCTACCCCACAGCTAAAAACCCCACTCTATCAGCGTTTTCTCCGAGGAGCTTTTTCTTTACCTTGGATTGAGAGCCGCCACTGCCACCCCTAACATTTCACCAAGCTCTCATCATTTCTACCACTCTAGGGCATCTCCAAATGTGGACAGCAGGCATGAGAGGAAGCATGGGGCTGCAGAGCTCTGAGTCACAATTACATCTGGCTCTCCCACTTACAAGCTATTTTATCTTGGGCATTTCGCATCACCTCTCTGAGCCACTGATTTCTTCACCTGAGGAGTAGAAATCCACAGCCTGCAGAGTTCTGAAGACCTAAACGGTACATGAAGCCCAGGAAAGTGGCTTTACAATAAATAATGATGATTCTTGTGCGTATCTCTGAGTGAGATTCAAGAAGATGAGGGTGTATTCCGTTCATATTTGCATTATCTCTGTATTTCCTGTCCCATGCACTTTACAGATAACGTGACATATATCTGGCTTAATGATAACTTATATAACCCACCTCACCATTATCACCACTTTATTGAGCAAAATTTAGTATAGGCTATATACAGTGAATTGATATCCTCATGTGTGTGGTATCTGGCCCATGCTGAGCCCTCAAAGAAGCCAAGCTAAATGTGTGTCTACGAAAGCACACATCTGCAATCCCAGCCAGCACCTGGGATGCTGAGGCAGGACTGCCACAAATATGAAGCTAGCCTGGGCTTCATAATGAAACCCTGTCTCAAAAATAATAATAAGTAACTAAATTTTTTTTAAATACAGCTGGGCGTGGTTGTGTGTGCCTTTAATCCCAGCACTCTGAAGGCAGAGGCAGGCAGATCTTTGTGAATTTGAGGCCAGCCTGGTCTTCATAATAAGTTCCAGGCCAGTCAGAGATACACAGTGAGACACTATCGCAAAAACAAAGCAAAATATTAGGGCTGGGGATATAAGACAGTGAGTGGTACACTTGCCTAACTTACTTGAGTTCTGGGCTCAGTCCTCAGTGTGGGGGATGGTGAGGAGAGGAAAAGAGGGAATAGGAGCCTGCTTGTTAGGCACATCTAAGTTACCACTTGGCCCTATAAATAATCTAAGTACGCAAGTCTGGTGCAAAAGCTAGTGGACTTGTATGGTGGCAAGTGACACTTTGTGTGGTTCCCAAATGTCCTCTTCCTTCTTTACTCTGTCGCTTTCTTACCTTTTGAGGCTGAGGGTTCTCTCCTAACTTCTCAGAAGACATTAGTCTTGACCTAGAATGGGTAATCACAGCTGCTTTAAAAACAAGTCTGCAGAACTGACCTAGCCCAGCCCAGTAGAAAAGGTCAAAGGAATAATGGCTGCCCCTTGTCCACAGCCACTCCTAGTAAGTATTCCATGAGCAGCGCCTTTTCTAGAGAGACCTTCCTTCCCTAAGTTTACAATGATGCCTTCCTGAATTGATGGAAAGGGGCTGACCCACTGAAGCCATGAAGTTTCTCAAATTGCTTTACTCCTAGAAAATTTGGAGGGGCTTAGCCAGTCATGTGCTGGTCCCAAGAACCATTCAACTGAGGAGAAGGACATCCATAGGTAGACACACATCTAAAGTTGAAGACATAACCTTCCACTACATACAGCCTCCAACATCCTCCAGGCAGGACCCTGGGACTTTCTCCAATGAGATCAGATGAGAACACATGGTGGGATCTCACTCTTCCATGTCAAGGGCATGTTTCTAATGAAAGATCAGTGCTATGCTAAGATTTTGGGGCATGAGACCAGCAGGGTCCCCAGCCCTGATGAGAGTTGAGGGGCATTCTCAGAGAGCAGAATAGCCAGCTAAGAAAAATAAGAGACTGCAGTACCCAGGGGACTGACCAAATAAGTCACACGGCTGGACCATAAGATCCCAGGAGGCATCAGGAAGAGAGGGAAAAGTGGAAAGAAAATAGCGAGGAGAAAACCAAGGAGAACGCAAGAACATAAGTATCTGGCTTAGGAGACTGAATTCCTGGGATGAAGGGCACTGGAGAAAGTTCTCAGCACAAGAGGGAAGACCATGGGGAGGAAAACTGAAAACTGGCAAGAAGGTCCTGTCCAGTGGTGTCTCAACAGCCCATGAAGAAAGACCAGGAGAAGACAAGAACCCAGGGGAAGGGCTAGAAGCCAAGCCCCATGGTAACTAAGGGAAATGGCAGAAGCTTCTCCAGAAAAAGGAGCAGGGAGGGAAGGGGGCATGAAGCAAGTCATGCTAACCACTCAGCTAGAAATAAACTCAAATGTCTGGAAATTGGGGGACTGGTAAGCTTAGAGCATAGACACATTTAGGGGACAGAAAAGAAAACACAAAAGACAACTAGGATGTGGTAGTGTGGGGGAAACCCTGGAAACGGCAGAAAAGGGAATCTACAAAAGTAAATTTATTTATAAGTACATTTCTATTAAATATATGAATGTGTATGTTGGCACATACATTTTTAAAAAATGCCTATTAGGGCTGGAGAGATGGCTTCATCAGTTAAAAGCATTGACTGTTCCTACAAAGGATCCAGGTTCAATTCCTAGCACCCAACACAACAACTCACAACTGTCTACAACTACAGTTCTAAAGACTCTAATGCCATCTTCTGACCTTCTTGGACACATGTGGTACACAGACATACATGCAGATAAAACAATCATACACATAAAAATACATTTTTAAAAAATAAAAAAGGCCTAAGAAGGCCTAAATTTAATGTCAGTTATCTGTGGCAGATTAGAGAGTGGGAGGGAGAGAGAAAATGACCTCCTCATAACAGAACAAAGGGAGAAGGTGGCCCCTACACACTGTTCATCCACATCCACCCTCCCTCCCACTGCATGGAGCCCTCCCCCCTTCCCCACAAAGTACCTTGGGGAGGCAAATGTTGACAGAACCAGATGGGTGAGGATGAATATTTAGTGCTGGCAGCAGTAGCAGTGGTTTGTGTCTAAGCAACACTGAAGAAACAACACAACTGTCCAGAAGAAGTTTGTGAGCAGCGGGGGGGGGGGGGGGGGGGGCAGGGCCAGCTCCTACCTAAGAGCTTCCCACTGGATGAAGGGAAATAGCTCAGCAGGAAGTGGGGATGGGAGAGTGCCCCAGCATGCCTTGGGCAGCTGTCACGGGGAAATAGGGCCTCACTTGGGTGATGGATAATGTCTGCCTGCATCTGCCACTGCACTAGGTTCCAGATCCCGAGTGAAGGCAATGTGGATAGGCCCCAATTCCTGTCCTACTTCCTCTACCCCACCGGACTTGCCCAACTTATTTGAAAGCACTAGGTAAGGTGGTGTGGAAGTGCCTGAGAGCTCCAGCTGGTGACAGTTTGGCCAGGGGACATCCTGGGGTCTAAACATTGTCTGCAGTAGCCATGTCTGCTGCTGTTGCCAGTTCAGACAAAAGGTTACCTTGTCAGCATGGAGAGGAGGTTTATTAGACCTCTTTTAGGGACAGGGGCGCACTCCCAGGCTGCACTGCGAAAAGGCTGAAGAGCAGAGCAGTACCGAAGGGGGACCCCAGATTAAGAGCCCAGAGAACAATGTCCCCAAAGGGCTCAGGAGGCACAGGCTTTGTGGGACTGAACGTTAACCTCGTCTGGGAAGGCGGGCAAATGTGCGCGTGGGTAGGAAAGGCGCTGGGATTGAGGTTGGATGAAAACTGCTTCCTCCCCCACGCGGCTGGAAGCAGAGCCCAGCAGCTGGTGGGTGGGAATAGGTAGGAGGGGCGGGGCTGTGGGAGGCGGGGCTGGGGGTAGGCAGCAGTCTTTCTTGCTCCTTAGCCCACGACTCTGAGATGGTTACTTCTAATTTTTCCGTTTGGAGAGTTTGCCCCTTGGTCTTCTCCCTGAAGCTGAGGTAGTTTTGCAGGTCTTGGCAGGGCCCTTATTTTTGATCCCCTTTGGTTGGTCAGAGATCTCTTCAGTGTTCGCACTTTGCTGGGCTCCATCACTCCCACCAGTAGATTGCCAGACTCACCCAAAGCTGCACTGGCCTGCCTTCTCAACCTTTTACAGCTCGGAGGCCAAGGGCTGACTGGGCTGCAATTTCTACTGCCACTGGCTCATCTTCCTTCTCTGTGAAGCCACACAATGCCAGCTGCGATGTGCACACTGGTGCCCACCTGAGGCAGACGGAGCTCAATGATGAGGACTGGCTGGAAGCAAGTGCAAATGCCTTCTAAGTGCCACACCAGTAACAGAAGTGAACCAATTAGATCTATGCTTTTTGTTAACTTGGTTTTAATTTTCTAAGACAAGTTCTCATGTAATCCAGGTGGCTTAGAACTCCCTTTATAGCCAAGGGTGGCCAGATATGACTTGATCCTCTTGCCTTCACCTCCAAGGTGTTGGAACTATGTATATCCACCACCACACACACCCTCTAATTTTTTTTTTAAAGATGGGGGGTCTGACAGCAATCCTTAGGATTTACATGGCATGGGCAGGGTGGTTGGTATTGAGTCCTAGTGCTCAGAGAATGAAATAGGGGGTAGCTCTGGGTGGCCATGACTCCTTGGCTTCTGGAATCCTCACCTAGTCAAGTAGGACACAGCCAGGGATGAGACAAAGTAGGATTCCACCAAAGCTCTGGGCCCAGGGCAGGCCTGATCTGCCTAAAATTTAACAGAACATTATACAAACTATGAGTATGGGGGGTGAGGAATGGAAGGTCTTCTCCCCAAACAACAGGACCTTGTCAGAATGGAGACAAACTTTGGATCCCTTTTAGGGACAGGGGCATTCTGCCAATTTGGATTCCCAGGAGTCAAAGACTAACAGGGAGTTCTATAAAAAGTCTGCATTCAAAAGCAAGTAGATCACTACACTTGCATGAAGCCAGCAAGCTTGTATATGCTTATAAACATTAAGCTTTGTGTTGTCCTGAAGCTTTAGCTAATCTCTAGGGAATAGAAATGAAACTTGGTACTTATCTAGCATATATGAAAGCAGTATGTTCAGTCCCCAGGCTTAGGGGTTTGAGTGAGAATGGCCCCCATAGGCTCATGTATTTCAATGTCTGGTTGGTAGACTGCTTAGGAAGGGTTAGGACGTGTGGCCTTGTTAGAAGAGATGTCACTGAGCGGTGGGCTTTAAGATTTCAAAACTACCACACCAAGCCCCAGTCTTTCTCTCTCTGCCTTCTGCAACTTATGGATAATATGTAGGCTCTCGGCTCCAGCAACAGGCTTCCTGCCACAAGGGAAATGGACTAACCCTCTAAAATTGTAAGCAAGCTCCCAATTAAATGTTTTCTCTTATAAGTTCCCTTGGTCATGGTGTCTCTTCACATTCAAGAGGTAAAAAGGCAAGAGGATAGTAAGCTCAAGGTTATCCTCAGCTGAAGGCCTGCCTGAGCTACATGAGACTATGTCTCAAAAAAATAAAGAGTACCAGTAATGATGGAGGTAAATGGCATCTCTCAGTGCATCTATAATGATAGCTATGTATAATCTAAATCAAAACATGAGAAAACGACAAGCTCAGACTGCAGGACACTTTATAACTGGGCCAGTGCACTCCAATGTCAGTGAACATGGCTGTACTCCAGCACTTGAGAGGCTGAAGCAGAAAGATATGTGATTTTTAAAGCCACCATGGGCAACATAGCCAGCTCCAGGATAGCCTGAGCTACACAGAAAACCTACAAAAAGCAAAAGGCAGAAAGGAAATCAAGTCTTGCTGTTCAAAATTGAGGACTTGAGCTCAGACCCTCATATAAAAGATTGGCATTGAAGGACACAAAGGTGACCCCAGAAACACAAGAGGGCCCCAGCGGCTTGCTAGCCAACCTGTGTAGCTGAAACAGAATGGTCTGGGTTCAGTGAGACCCTGTCTCAAAACCTAAGGTGGAGAGAGATAGACGACAACCAACATTGCTTGACCTTTGTCTCCAGAGGTGTTCACGAACATGTACAAGCATGCATGAACATTCATACACACATGTACAAGCACACATGTGCATGCACGTACTCTCTCTCTCTCACACACACACACAGGGTCTGCCATGTTAAAACAAAGCAGCTAAGAAACTACTGTAGTCTGAAGATGGTTCAAGGAACCTAACAACTAGAAGTAATAAATACTCTAGGGTCCAACAATGGGTGAAAACAGATAAAAGGGTTCTATGTAGCTATTGACTGTGTTTGTTTTCTAGTCTTTTAAGAATCACGTATTGCTTAGGAAACACACATAATTATGTACTTTCAAGGGTAAAGAGACATGAGGTCCATAACTTGTACCAAATGGCTCAACAAATACAAACAAAGCAGCAGATCAGGGCAATATTCACAATCTGAGCAAAGGGGAGTTCTCCATGCTATTCTTCCACTAGTGTGTGAGGACATGCTGGTGTGTGGCTATGTGCTTAGTATATGGCCAAGCACTGGTGTGAGCAGCTGTGCATGCATGCCTGAGGAGGCCAGGGGACAGCTTTGGGTGTCATTCCTCAAATGCCATAACCAGTGAGACAGGGTTTCTCACTGACCTGGACATCACCAAGTAGGCAGCAGACCCAAGCCTGTCTCCACTTCCCCAGCACTGAATTGTAAGTATATGTCATCATGCTTGGCTTTTTTTTTTTTTTTTTTTAATGTGGGTTCTAAGGATCAAACCGAGAGCTTGCACGCTGCATGCAAGGCAACATTTAGCATCTAAGCCATTCCCCAACTCCTCAAGACTAAGCTTTATAAGAGACATATGTCTAAGTGACAGCTCGTGGTAGCAAGGATGTGAAGCAAGGGAAACACGCCTCTGTTACTAGTGGGGTTGCAAACTTAAACAGCCACTATGAAAATCAGTATGACAGACCCTCAGAAAGATGGAAATTGATCTACTTCAAGATTCAGCTATATTGCTCTCGGGCATATACCCAAAAGATACTTCATCTTACCACAAGGACACTTGCTCAACCATATTCACTGCTGCTCTATTCATAATAGCCAGAAACTGGAAACCTAGATGTCCCTCAACAGAAGAATAGGCAAAGAAAATATGGTACATTTACACAATGGAGTATCATTCAGCTGTTTAAAAAAAAATGATATCATGAAATTTGCAGGCAAATGAATGGAACTAGAGAAAACTAATCCTGAATGAGGTAACCTAGACCCAAAAAGATAAACATGGCATGTATTCAATTATATCTAGATATTAGCTATTAAATAAAGTATAACCAAACTATAATTCATAGATCCAGAAAGGACAGGCATAGGGGAGGAGACTTGGGGAACACATGGATCTCCCTAGGAAGAGAAAATAGATATTATGGGAGGAATGGAAGGTGAGGCATGAGAATGGGATGATCAGGTGGGAAGGCAGAGGGGAAGATGGGCTTGAAGGAGGGAATGAGGGGAGAGACAGCTAGAAATGAAGGGCATTTGAGGGGTAGTATGGAATGACTCCTAAAGATATTCTGCTATACTCATAAATCAGTGCCTTATTTCAGCCATCATCAGAGAGGCTTCCTCCTGCAGCAGATGAATATGAATACCAAAACCAAAAGCCAGACATTATTCAGGGACACCTTGGAACACACAGCTCTAAATGAAATGTCTCCATCAAATCCTTCCCAGCAGAGTTCAGGGAATTCTGCAGAAGAGGGGGCAGGAGTAGGGGAGACAGAGGAAATAGAGGACACCAGAGAAAGGCACAGCTCTTATGAACTCATGCTGAAGCAGCAAGCACAGGGCCTACACTGTTCTGCACCAGGTCCCCTGAATATATACTATAGCTCTCTCTCAGTACTTTTAAAGGACTGACTCCTGGATGTATGAACAAATAGGTCTCTGGTTCTTGTGTCTGCTCTTGGAGCTTTTTCTATTGAATGATCTTGTCCAACTTTTTCTCCTCCTCCTCCTCTTCCTCCTCATCCTCCTCCTTTTGTTTTTCGAGACAGGGTTTCCTCTGTGGCTCTGGAGACTGTCCTGGAACTAGCTCTTGTAAATCAGGCTGGTCTCTAACTCACAGAGATCCACCTCCCAAGTGCTGAAATTAAAGGCATGTGCCACCACTGCATCTTGTCCAACTTTGCTATGTTTTTTATCTTATTATATTTCATTTTGTTAGAAAAAAAGAGACATATATATGTCTTTAACTAGGAGAGAGAGCATAAACCTGTGGTCATGAACCGAGGCAAAGCACCAAGTGGAATTAAAGACCTCTCAAACAACAGAGACCACTCAAAAGAAATGGACACAGGCTGGAGACACAGCTCAGTGGAGAGCACTTGCCTATCATGCATGGAGCTTTGCATTTCATCCTCAGAACCAAAGAGAAAAGAAGATCAAAGAAGAAATGAAGGTAGAATGGAGAGGAACTTGAAGTCCAGAGGGAAGGAGGGAACAGGCAATTCAATTTATATTTAAAATCAAAGAGCAAGTAAGATCCCAAGTCATAACCACTGCTTTTAACACACCGAGATCTGCTCAGAACAGACTGCAGAGGGGAAAGGAGGGTACAGATCCCGAGGTAGGGAGCATGATAGCAGCACAGAAGGGAGTAACTGACATGATACATTGTAATTGTTAGGTATGCAGTTGTAGGGCAGATGACCCAAGGCTAAGGACATTTGTCCCAGAAATGAAGAGATGCTTCTGGTTTCCATTCAGTCCCTGGAGCCAGGCAAATGACTCTTAAGGCCAATTTGCAGAGGACATTCAACCTGACCCAATTTGATCTCCACAGCTAAAATTGGTGGCTGGCAGATAGCAATCAGTTTGCAATGCTCACTTCCTTTGTAACCTCTTGGCAGCGATCCCTGAGTCCACAGCAGTCAAATTTATAGCCAGGGAATTAAGGAAATTCCATACAAACAACATGAAGGTAACATCAGAATCTAACCCATAAACCAGAAACACACAGCCATTTTCACCCAGTTTGAGACTTTTTATTGATGAAATTGACTCACAGGGGGCAATAACAGCACCAAGAGCCAGGACAAATGTGAATATAAAGCAATCCATAGGACACACACCGGCCCAGGGAGACTCTCAAGGGAACCATGGGACATGTCAGGGAGTCCTATGGTAATGCAGGTTCACCAAACCAAAAAGGCCAACTTGTTCCCCCAGTTCAGAGAATAAAACTATGTCACCTACTTCTGCATCAGCCCCAATTATTTAAGAAGCAGGCAACAAGAGCATTACATACAAGATGGGGGACAAGCTGGACTTGCTATCTTCATCATGGCATAAGTGCCAGAGCCAGCTGAAGGTAGGGCCATGGATTCCAGATCTTCAAATCTGACTATAAGGAAATGGACGTTACCAAACTGTCAAGACACCACCACCAGTCAAAACTACCTCCCTGGACCTAAACAGAGAACATCAACACACCAAAAGTAATACCACCCATTTCATTTCACCTTAACAGGACAAAGGTCACATTGCTGGATAGGAAAAGTCAAGTGAATGAATAAGCTATCAAAGGGGGAGGGCATGAAAATCCTTTCAAATAGTTTAGTTAGATGAATAATAAACTATACATTTTTATTTTTATTTATTAGAACTGGGAGGGTGTGAATCAGTGGTTAAGAGCACTAATTGCTTTTCCAGAGGACCCAGGTTTAATTCCTACCGCCTACATGGTGGCTCATGAACGTCTCTCAATTACAATCCCAGGGAATCCCATGCCCTATAACATCTCCTTGGATACTACATGAACATGGTGCACAGACATATATGCAAGCAAAACACCCATACCATAAAACAAAACTGTGTGGCCTTTGGGGGTTGGCATACAAGTGGAAGACAGAGGTTAACTTCCAGTAGTTGGTTTTCCTCTCCATCATGGGTTCCCAGGCTTGAGCTCAGGTTGTCAGGATTCTACAACACACATCTTTACCTGCTGAGCTATCTTACTGGCCTGAAGCTAGAGATTTTCATAGTAAAAAACACTAGGTTGATGTTTCTCATTGGTTTTTGGTTTTGTCCCTATAGAATGATGATTCTTGTGACAGTTTCTACTTTTTTTTCAATGACACACATTTACTAATTTAATAGTTCGTTTTTTATAGATCCTATTTTCAGTATTTTTAATAAAGCTAAAATATGCTGGGAGATAATTTTCCCCTTCTCTGGAAGAACAATGGGGTGCTGGAGACATGGACCAGGTTACAGTGAATTCATTTCTTTAAGGGAAAGTTCAAAAGAGTCAAAATATGATCAATAGCTCAGGTTTTTAAAAATGAGGGAAGGCATTTAGAAGGAAAATGTAGATAAGTCTCAGCACATTGATTCAGGAAGTTCAAGGCCTACTTGAGATGAATCCAAGCATTACAATCTAGAGAATATCCTCTACAATCTATTCAATGACATGCTGACAACTGAAAGGGATGCAATAGAGCCCTCAGGCAGGCATGAACCACAGCAGATCCGACCCTCAGGACAGCCAGTTCCTCACTCACAAGGCAACAACAATATGCTCCCTCACTGTGGATTCTAAAATGTCAAAACTCCATCTTTCAGCTCTATGTAATTTGCATTTTATAATATGCAAGCCAGGCATGGTGGTACACACGTGTAATCCCAGAATTTGGAGGACAGAGGCAAGTAGATCTCTGTAAGCTCAAGGCCAGACTAGTTTACATAGCAAGTTCCAGGTCAGCCAGGGTCAGCCACATATCAAAAATAAAATAAAATTATTGAGGTGTGAGGTAACACCAACTATAGATCCATACCTGCCTATAAAATGAACACATGAGTTACCATCCTCAAAAGTAGTTTAAAATTTCAAAGTGAAACAGCACTCATGGGGCTAAACATGTAGTTTAGCTGGTGGAATGTTTGCCTAGCATGCATGGGTTTGATGCTGCATGTGCTGGGAATGGTGGTGCATGTTTATTATCCCAGCATTCATGAGGTGGAGGATCTACAGTTCAAAGCCACCCTAAGCTACATAGTGGATTCAAGGACAGTCTGGAATACATGAAACCCTGCCTCAAAACAAAAAGATTAAAGGGTCTGGATTAAGGAGACTAGAAATGGGGCTGACTAGGCTAGACCCACTCACCTAGACAACAAAACTAATGAAGCTATCACACAACAGTGTCAACAGAAAGCCCCTTAACTACACAGAGGGAAAAGATGAACATTCACAAACTGCAATTAGGCAGCAACCTGGCTAAATCTATAGAGGTCACTGGTTCTAACTATGATCAGTTCAAAGAAAGCACAGAACCCCTCATCTTTGGGGAAATCCTGCACATCTAGTTATAACATGATCCAAACACTATGAAAGAGGCAGTAAAAGTAATGAAGACACATAAATATCATCTTGTTCAGTTTTGAAATTGTATAAACTATGAGAATTCAAAGGCATGATGTTACTCACAGCAAGTAACAGAACAGAAAATAACCAGTGATTCACAGACTGACCACAAGCAAACATTTAGCTTGGTTGGAAGCAGTTTCTTTCACTGTCCCTGCTGACTACAGTAAGATTTGGGTCACGCACACACTAGCAAGCTAATCTGGCCAGGCTGGTCAGGCTTAGAGCCCAGGGCCTGATTTGTGAACTAAGCAAACCATGCATTATGGGAAAATCGCCCAATGAGCACCTCACACTAACGCTCATGGCCATAACCTTTAAATGGAAGCTTTCCTGAGGAGTCCCATGCTTACAGCAAAAGAAAGCTGTTCTGCCTGTCCTTACCTTACATCCTAAGAAACAATGCTGGAATCATGGTCGTTTAAAACCAGTAAAACTGGGAGTCACTAATTCCTCATTTACATGAAACATGGAATGTGTTTAGTCCTTCATCCCAGCTGGGTAAAACAGGATGAAAACCAGCTTGAAAACAAAGAAACTCAACATCACCAGCACCAGCACCACCAAGCTGAGAGAGAACTGCTAGGAGAACTTGGCACCCAAAATACCCAAAGCCATGTCCTGAATTCTCAGGGCACAAAAACCCATTCTAAATTTTTCTCTAATCTATAAACAACTTCGGCCGTGAAATCAGGTCACTGGAGAGCTTTCCAACCTTGCAGCTCCTGCACTTGCCTGCTAGCTCCCTCAGATCCCAACAAACATGCAGCGTGGGAGGTCCTCCAGCCAACACTAGAGCCCTTCATTTGCAGACAAGACAAAAAGGTGGATTACAATCATCTTATCTGATGTTCTCACTGAAACATTGCTTGCCAGGCAGTGGTGGTGCTCGCCTTTCAGGCAGAGGCATGCGGATCTCTGTGAGTTCGACGCCAGCCTAGTCTACAGAGCAAGTTCCAGGACAGGCTCCAAGGCTATAGAGAGACCCTGTCTCGAAACAAAAAACAAAAAACAAACACTTGATGCTGCCTTTAGGCAAGGCCCACATCTAGGCTACCTGAGAGGCATATTAAAATACAGATTCTAGTCTCCCAACTCATAAAACCTCTGGGGATGAATTTCCAAATGTTCTACATCAATAAGCTCCCAAGAGATGCAAGCAATCAATTTAGCCTGAGAAACAAATCCTGAAGCCCAATCTATCTATAGTACCCATTTCCTCTCTGTGCCATAGACCTTGCCAAGCAGCACATTCAAACTCACACCATTGCCCTAACATGAGTTGGTCACACTGAGGCTTACATGGCTCAGCCAGGTCAATGGACAGTATCCACTTCTTATCTAATAACTTCTCAGCTGACAGCACCAACACATATCCCTGTAGGTGTCTTCTTAGAGATGAATACAGATGGTGCCAAATTCTTCCCAAAACTGGGACTGTTTCCTGGATGGAATCATGCCATAACTTCCAGGGAAAGCAGTGAGTATAAACTTGAGGAAAATCATCAAGTTCCGTTTCCGGAGCAACCATTACTGTAGGTACTCTCAAGATCAGATGAATTAACCTTTCATCCATTTAACATTATTTTCAAGATGAAGAAACGGGGGCAGGTTGACTTTTCAACTCACTTTAAAGGCACAGGACTTTATAAAACAGGAAAGGAGCAACAATTTTATTTTCTAGTTTGAAACTGCTGTTTTTGAAAATGCATTTCAGGAAAATGAAACAATTACCTTCAATCATCTGACAAACACTGTCCAGCTGCATTTCTCAAGAGAAAACAGCCTAAAGCTGCCAAGGCAAGCTTTACACTTCTCTAAGGAAAACCTGGTCAGGAGAACAGAAATTTAAAACAGCAGGAAACTGAGAAATGTAATGTGAATGAGAGACAGAGACACAGACTTCAAAATAAACATTTTAAGCCAGGCATGATGGCATACACACATAATCCATCATTCAGGAAGCCAAGGAAGGAGAACCACCATAAGTTTGAGGCCAGTCAGGACCATAACAGTAAAGCCCCATCTCAAAAAAAAAAAAAAAAAAGAGGGAGAGGAGAGCCAGACTGGTTTTAAAAAGTGAGGTATTTGGAAAGATTCGTTCTATTTAAATAAACAGGAATCACTTCTCAGCCTTCTGTCTAAATGCCTAAAATTAGCTGAAGACCCTGACCCTACCCCTGACTAACCCTGACCCTAATGGATGTATGATTACCTTATCCCTAGAATTAGAAGCTTAAACCCGAGGCAAGACACATTTCAGAAGACAGGACACTTGAAATACAGAATTTTATTTAGAAACTGTTTAAAGTAGAAAAAAACCCTGTCAAGAAAGACCAGGTGGAAAAATGGGTTCCCAATAAAATGGAATTTAGGGGCAACAGAAGTCTAAAAGGCCACAAAGAAGAATAGATAGCACCACTGTCATTTGAACAATGGCTAGTTACTTGCTTTTTTCTTTCTTTTTTTTTTTTTTTTTTTTTTTGGCATTGTTAATCACTAAATCTGGGTTTTCCTCTGAATTCCACACAGCATGCACTAAATAACAATCTGTCATAAAATACCTGTTCTCTACACACAGCATAAGACAAGCTACCACCAGAAACAAATCAATACAAACACATTAGGGGCTGAACAATCTCAGTAGTGGGTAACATACATTTTGCAGAATTCTGCCAAACAAAGGAACTGAATAGGCTGTGGGCAAAGCAAGAGGGAGAATTAAGGAATGAAGTATTTTAAATATTAATATTTCAGTCATGGTACTGTATATTCTTAAAAAAAAATTAACATTTAGTAACACACTAGAGAATTTTATCTCCAAAGAGATTAGTGCACTGGCAAAGTATTCGGGTGACAATGGAGAGCTGTGGGCAGCAGACACCCAACACCCCAGCCTCACAGAGCCCAAGGTGACAATGGCCTTCACTGATCACTCCTCTGCCAGAGGTCCAGAAAGAACTTGCAGCGCGATCACCAGCCTGCTGTATTTACAACGCTCAGCAGCAAACTTAAGGAGCCAGAGGAGTCCCCAGAGGTCAAGGGGAACAGAGAAGAGAACGTGTTAAATGTAAACTTAACAGACAGTACAACAGGACTCAATGCCTGTTCAAATCCCAGAGATGTGGGCAGATCCCAGAAACATAATACACAGGAACTGGGGGGGGGGGGAGACGGGACTGTGTGCCAAGTCCTCAGAGGAAAGCTCAGTGAAAGCTGAGCTCTGTCTATCTCAGGCACTGCAGGGCTGAGATACCCTCTATTCACCCAAGCTACCATGCTGCTTGCTTTTATAGCAGGGATTTGCAATGACACAAAATGGCTTTACAGAACAACGTTTCAAACTTTCCTTCTGGGCCAAAGACTACATCTGTGAGATTCAAGCAGCCTTAAAAGGCCTGTGACAGCAGGTTCCAAAGGGTCTAAAGTCTGGCCCTTCCTTCTCAGACACAACATCAGACACAAAAATCTCCTGTCATGTTATATTTTATATTTTGAAATATGGAAGCATATTTTAAATACTCTTAAGGCATTTATTAAAACGTTCTCTGCCAGAATTTCACATTAGCTTAAAATTCAATTCAGTCTTTACATTTCTCTGAGGTTGTCACCTCAGTGTATTACAAAACCCCCTTCTCCATCAGTCAGTGTGACCAGCATCCACGTGAAGAGCCCCATGGTTGGCCTCTCTGTTCCCCTGGTGAACCAACTAGATGTTAATACTGCTCTGCTACAAGGCAACAGCTCCTAACTCAAACTCATCGGAAAGAGACTTCTGCAAAGTGCACTTTGAAGAAGAGGTACTTTTTGCTTATGAAAAGAAACCAGTGAATCCTCTAAGAATAATAAAAGGGCGTATTTAACAGTTAAGCACATGATTTGGAGTGAAGAATTCGAATGTTGCTCTGCTGGTCCAGGCTGCTTAATACTCTTCTTGTTCCTCCTGTGGGCCCCCTTCATCAGGTATCACAAAGCCTTCCTGAAATGGAAATGAAAGTGGGGGAAAGCTATTACTCAACATTTCATGCCAGTCCCTCCCTCTACTCACTGACCTCACATGTAAGCTTCTCCATATAAGCAGTTCTTCCTGTCTCCTTAAGCACAAAGACCAGGTGACCACTATTGTATATTTTTAGACAACTGCATCATTTCTTTTGTTGGTTTTGATTTTTGATATAAGGTCTCCCTATATAGCCTTGCCTAGCCTGGACTTTGCTTAAACATAGACAAGGCTGGCTTAAAATTTAAACTGTCCTGCCTCTAATTCCTGAGTTCTGGGTTTAAATGTGTGTCCACCACACCCAACAATATCACCATTCTTAATGCAAAAATTACACACAAATTCATCTTCAAAGCATTAGAAGTAATGAATATTTATGTGTCTAAATGTACGTTTAAAATGTGCATTCCTTCAAAACTCCAAGTTCATGAGCAGTGGTTCACACCTGTAATACCAGCCCTCAGTAGGCTAAGGTAGGAGGATGGCCATGAGGCTGAGGCCAGTCTGTGGCTATAGATTGAGTTCCAGGGTATCCCAGGGTAGAATGAGAACCTGCCTCAAAAAATTACTGACAAAGCTCTACACAAGACAAAACTGGATTCAATCCCCAATTGCACAAAACAAAAACATTAAAAAAAAAAAAAAAAAAAAAAAAAAAAAAAGTCAATGACATTCAAACAGGCAGACAGTAGCATTCACATGTAATCCCAAAATTCAAGATGCACAAAAAGGAGTTCAAGGTCACCCTTGGCTACAGTGAGTTAAATTCCAACCTAGGTTATGAAACTCTTGATCAAAAACAAAAATAAACAAACAAAACGGAAGTTGACTATTGGGTATGGTGGCTCACAACAGGCTGAGGCAGGAGGATATTAAATTCAAGGTCAACCTGGGCTATCTGAAAAAAAAAAAAAAAAAAGCTTAGTATTCTGATGTTATTAGTGCTGCCTTCATGCATCATTGTTACACTGAACACCAGTGTTGAACCAAAATACCTGCAATAGCAGGATAGGACTGGCCCAGTGTCAATGACAGCTGGGAAGCAAAGAAGAGGGCAGACCCATGGCCCCTCCCCTGCTCCCTGTGGGGCATATAGCATGCCCGAACAGCATAGAATGGCCACACTGCTCTACCATAAACAACACATCTTGATTTTTCTTTTTAACTAAATCTCTACACCTTAAAGTAGTTAAAATGTACTTTCACTAAAACACCAAAGACTCACATATCTTCATCATTTTTTTCATTACCAAATATGATGCAAATTTTAAGGATTTACTACACAAATTAGCAGCTTTTCCGTCATCTGTCTTAATCCTCCAAAATTCCAACAATATGTTTAGAAAACTAATACTTTATATTTGTATAGTGCATGCCCAATTACAAATACGTTAAACAGTAAACATAGTCAGGTATCAGATCCTAAACCCAGGGGGAAGAAAAGCAATCTTTTCTAATGAACTAGTATGTATGACTAAAGGCTACGTAATAAAAATGGACCCAAAGAAAATCACAAAGGGAGCCAGGCAATCTCCTATAAGGGAAGAGAAAGGCATACCCTGGCATCTATGGCACAAACATCAAGGACCAAGGACATGCCTGGGGTCCCAATAATGGCAACACCACCTCTGGCTTGAGTGGTCAAGCTGCAAGGGTGGGAAGGCCTATAAAGTACAGAAGCTGGATAAGCTAGCCACTTCAATACTCTATTGCTTCCTTAAGCAAAGACACAGGGACTTCAAGGGCTAAAGCTAGCAAGATCTTCTCTGGCTGACTTGGAGGGAATCAAAGATAAAATTTCCTGGTGAACCCTAACACAAAGTGAGCTGAAACCAACAATATTAACTTTTTTCTTAGGGGGCAGAATGGAAAGAAAATATCTCCAGGTAAACACGTACATCTGTGGCATAAAGAATATCTACAATCCTTTGCAGTACAGGGTCATTTTCCCCTTCGTTCTCCTGGCAAATCAATTCAATGTTCCTTAGCTTTCCAAAGTAGAAGTCTCTCTCTTTCTCCAAGTCTTCAACAGTAAGTTTCAATACTTTGACCTGCATAAGATATAGAAAACAATGAGCAATGGTGTACCAATAAAATACCAAACCCAAAAATGATGTGGTCTTTGATCAAAATAAAACATAAGCAAAAACCCAGTTCAGTTTAATGTCAATTTTCTTCAGCCTCAGACAAAAAAATATATGAGTCCACAGCAACCTTGACTATGAGTTCCCAAAAAGGGAAAACTACACCTTAAAGTCAGGCATGGTAGCATATGCCTTGAATCCCAGCACTCAGGAGGAAGAGGCAGGCTGACCTCTGTGAATTTGAAACCAGCCTGGTCTACATAGTGAGTTCTAGGACAACCAGGGCTACACAGATAAATCCTGTCTCAAAAAAAAAAAAAAAAAAAAAAAAAAAAAAAAGGAAAGACCAGACCTTAAACTATGAGGGAGCTATTCACTAAGATGGGATCAAAAATGGAAAACTTAAGGCTGCCTGAGATAGGAGTAGAACCCACAACCCGGCTTAGCAAGATGACCAACAATTGTAACTAAGTCCTTACCAGGACGAGAATAGTCAGTCAAATCCAAGACTAGTTGCATGTAGAGCTCAATGGGTTCAGTGGTCCTAATCCCCCTTAAATCACACTAGAGAACTTTAATCCCCAGAGGACATTAAGAAATTAAATTTAAAAATAAATCTTGCTAGGCATGGTAGCACACACCTTTAATCCAAGCACTCAAGATGCAGAAAGGCAGTTGGATCCCTGAATTCAAGGCCAGTTTGGTATACATAGTGAGTTCCAGGCCAATCAGAGCTATATGCCCAGACTCTAACTCAAATAATAATGATTATAAAATAAATAAATCTTGTGACTAGAGAGATGGCTCATTGGCTAAGAGCATTTACTATTCTTGCAAAAACATCGGTTTAGTTCCCAGAAACAACATGGTGGCTCACAACAACCTGTAACTCCAATTCCAGGGAACAGCATATACCACTCTGGCCTCCAGGAGCTCCTGATGAACAGAAACTCACACAGAAACATAACTTTTTTTTTTTTTTTAAGAAAATACAAATCCATATGTATGACATACACACCAGTAATCCCAGAACTTAGGAGTCAGGAAAGTAGATGTCTAGTTCCAAGACAACTTAGGCCACACTCAAGACATTCTAAAGACTTTTTAAAAATATCTCCATGATGTCTTAATGTGGGATCCCTGCTTATCAACAAAGGATGAGTAAGTATTATAAAGTAATTGGCATAGAATACAGTGCTGTCCTCAGCCTAACCAACCTATCTGGCTCCATTTCTCCCATCTGTCAAGGGCTACAAGTTCAAATGCTTTCAGGGTATCACACAGAACATGTAACGGAACAGGGTTCAGACTTGGGGATCCTAAGGAGAGAATAAAGTTCTCCCTTCATATTAATTTGTTTTTAAAGCTTATTCAGGTCAAGAGCCAGGTGTATTGGTTCACACCTGTAAACCCAGCACTTTGAAGGTGAGGTCTGGGCAAGCCTGGACTCCATAAAACTCCAACAAAACCAAAATGGATTTTTTAAAAAAAAGACGTATCAGGCCAAATGTTTGTGGCAAGTACAGACCAGAAGAAAGTGGTTAGCAGAAAGTCAGCCTCCTGACCTCCCACATCCTCAACAGAGACCCACAACTACCTAGAGCTCTAAGTCTTCTCTTCAAACCCATAGCCTATCCAGTCACAACTATTGAAACCTATTTTGAAATTCTCTCCAATGTTTACCATCAGTTTTCCCAGAGCAATGATGATAAATATCTCCAATGCAGCGTGCCAGCAAAGAACCTCAGTGTACCTCCTCAGTTTCCCATTCATCACCAAACCTAGGCTATGCAGCTAGAAGTGAATCCTAACTACAGTGTGTTCATCTGTCAAACCTTACAAAAGTATGGCATAAGCAACTATAAAAACATTAGATGATTCTGTATTTCTGACCACTCTTTACACGCTTGTACTTTCCCCAGCAACTGCTTCCTCTAAAGCAGTGGGTTTTCAACCTTCCTAATGCTATGACCCTTTAATACAGTTCCTCTTGCTGTGGTGAACCCAACCATAAAATTATTTTCATTGCTACCTCATAACTACAATCTGGCTAATGTTAATGAATCACAATGTAAATATTTTTGGAGACAGAGGTTATAGAGAAGGGTCTCAACCCACAGCTTGAGAACCACTACTCTGAAGTTTTAAAGTCTCCTTTTTTATTCATTTCTTCTTTCTCATATAGCCAAAAAGTTCTAACCCATGTAAACTTTTAAAGAACACTACAGCACCTACTCCATTCCATCCAGACAATATGAATAATCAGAACTGTCTTTTGTCCACTGTCATTTATCCCAATGGAATCTGTACCATTCCAGATATTGGGATTACTGTGAACAAATGTTAGCTCCCTCCAGGCATAGTAGTACACATCTGTATTCTCAGCACTTGGAAAGCAGAGGTTGCAGAATGCACACAAGTTCAAGCCAGCCTAGTCTGCATAGTAAAACCCTATCTCAAAAAGGGAAAAAAAAAATGTGTAACAAAAAAAACACCCACAAAGTATCCTCACCCTCACACATAAATTATTCAGTCCAGAGAGGCTAACTGATAAGCACAAATGAAATAATGACAGAGCTTGTCTCAGTTCCTCCTTGTGCTCATCATGAAGAAAATTGTTCCTGCAGAATGCAGGATCAACTTGCCAGCCGTGTGGCCTCAGCTGACCATTCTTTACAATCATATATCCCTGTTCTACTCCACAGCTCACGGCTCACACATGTCAAGAGGACTGATCAGGCAAGCAGAGAAGGCCTGCCCTCATGAGTGAAACAAGGAATCCACAATGACAATGTCAACAACACAGGAGGGTATACCTGCTGCATCAATTCAGCTGCTTCGTCGTCCCCGTTGCCCATACCAGGGTTCTTCCGCACCATCCCTGGGCCAGCCTTAGGAGCTGCAGTAGTTCTCTGTGTTGCAATTGGTCTCTGCGGAGCTGAGAGAAGACTAACCATGTTAAGAAAAATTTCAAAAACAGTCAGAAATACAAAAATGGCAAGAGGTCTGAATCAACTGCGTTCCACAGACAAGTCAGTGAAAGGAACTGATACTAGAGAACCCAGATAAAACAGCACAATAACCCAACACAAAGTAGTTCTTATCCTAGCTGCAGACGTAAAGTAACAATTTTAGCAAGCTCCTTCATGCTGGGGATAGTCCTCCAATAAGATCTTCACTTTCCTGCAGTGAACTGTCAGCTGAAAGGTGTAATCACACTGGTACATACACCTTAACCCACAAGCAAGGCAGTTTCCTGGATCAAAGGCAAACCTTGTATCAAGAACAGATCACAATCCCAGCTAGTACTGAAGTACTGTGCTCCAACTGGAAAACTAGCTCCCTCTAACTCACTGGATTTGGTAAGAAGCTCACAAAGGCTATGAGTAGAGGCCCCCATCCCTTTCCACTGTAACTTCAGAGCTCACCTTCTAGATGTCCACAGAGTCAGGAGAGAAAAACAACCTCAGTAACTAAGATTTACAGATCTCTCAGTGTTTATAGACAAAAGGCAGATGAAACAGAAAAGGATCTGCAAGTTAATACAACTAAGAATGGACTACTTCAAGATAAATGTAACACTCCTGGCTTTAGTTATTCATCTAGCAATTATTCTGTAAAACACAGATATTATGCCAGGCTTAGAAACATCTCATCTTCCCAGCATCCCAAAATCTACAATTGCAGACCTTTTGTCCACAGTCACAGGCATTTCCTTTGGATGGTGCTCTCTGGTACTTGCTTATCCTGAACACTAAATATTTTCTACAAGTCTCTACTCAGTTGTAAGTAGCTTCTGAAGCTTACCTATGTAGTCACCATTCTCAATAGCAAAGGAATAAAAAGTCCATAATTCTGAGGGCAAGCAGAACCCTCCTACACCACTGATGATAAGACACTGCTGATGACAATATGTCAGTGGCCAGCTGCTTTGAAAAACAGGCAACTCTATAAACACTTTCATGTAGCCCAGGAATTCAGCTTCAAAATACACTTCTAGATATACACCCAAGAGAAATAAAAACGTATTCCATACAGAAACTACATGTGAACTTCACAGCAGCATTACTCATAACAGCCAAACACTAGCAACAACTCAAATGACCATCAACAGACAAATGAGGTATTCAAACAATGGAATATTATCCTGCAACAAAAACAGGCTGCTTGGGAGGATAAGGCAAGAATATCACAAGTTCAAGAACCACCTGACAACTTTGTAGAGGCTGTCACAAATTTTTTTTTTTTAAAGTATGGCTGTAGGGGGAGCTGATGTGTTTCAGTAATCTCACACAGTTTCCCTAGCATGCATGAGACAGGACACACACACAACAACAACAACAAAAAGTACCAGCTGGGTGTGGTGATACATAGCTTTAATCCAAGCTTTTGGGAGGCAGAGGCAGACGGTCTCTGAGTTTGAGGCCAGCCTGGTCTACACAGTGAGTTCTAGATGAGCCAGGACTGTTAAAAAGAGAAATCTTGTCTCAGAAAACCAAAACAAGCAAACAAAAAAAATTAACAAATACTACAGCACAGATGAACTTTGAAATTATTGTGCTAAGTAAAGGAAGCCAGATACAAGATGACACATATTCTACAGTTTCATTTATAGAAAAATGTCCAAAATAAGTGAAGCCATAGACAGAAAACAGTTAAGTGAAGGCCTAGAGCAGTTGGAGGAAATGAACAGTGACTGCTATTGAGCCCAAACAGGCTTCTTTTTGGGTGATCAAAATATCCTTAAATTGTCTGTGGTAATAATGGTTAAAATTCTTTGACTTAAAAAAATCTGCCTAAGGCAGCAGTGTACACCTTTAATCCCAGCACTTGGGAGGCAGAGACCAGCCTGGTCTACAAAGTAACAGCCAAACAAACAAATAAAAACACAAGCCAAAAAAAAAAAAAAAGAAAGAAAAGAAAGGTGAGGGGCTTTTCTATGCATTACTGGCTTTCAGTTAGTAAAAATGCTTGCCTCAAAAGTCTTACGACCCAAGTTGTATTCAGAACCTAACAGTGCATGCTTGAAATCCAGTAATTCAGAGACTGAGAAAGACAGATCCCCAGGACTCCCTGGCAAGCCAGCTTAGCCTATTAAACAAGTTCCAGGCCAATGAGATATCTCAAAAAGCAGGTGAATGGTACCCGAGGAATACCCAAGGTTGTCTTTGATCTCCAAATGTACCTGCATATACACAGACACACACACACACTGAGGAGCCAAAGAGATGGTTCCTAAGTTACTAGCACTTGCTGCTCTTTCAGAGGACCTAGTTCAATTCCCAATACCCCCATAGTGGTTCACAACCATCTATAATTCCAGTTCCAGGGAATACAACACCTCCTTCTGACCTCTGAGGACACCCAGCACATGTGTAATACAGACATACATGCAAACAAAACACCTAGACACATTAAATTTTTTTAATTTCTTTTTTTGGTTAAATATTTTAAGACAGTAAAATGTATGGTGTGTGAATTATTTCTCAATAAAGTTATACAAACAAAACTCCAAGAGATGGAGCAGGAGGAACAAAGTTCAAAGTCATCCTTGGCTACATACACAGTGAGTTCAAGGCCAACCTGGGTCAGAGACCCTGCCTCAAAAAAATACCAAAAACCTCCATCTTTAGCAGGGAATGGTAGCCCTGTACATGTTCTATGAATATACTACTAAAAAGACATCTTGGAAAGCCAGATGCCCAAACATTCTCAAGACACTCTCTACCATCCACGTCTCCTCCCTCCTAGACCCTGCTGTCAGCAAAGCTAGCCATAGCAGCTCTCCCATTTGATCTCCATGAAAGAAGTCACAATCCACTGACTGCAAGACCTAGAAAGCTCTTGAGGTCCTAAACTAAAGACTTGACTGTAACTTACCTTCTTGGGTATTTATAAAATGCCCTAACTTCCCATGTCACTAAAGTCTCTTACGTGAGCTAGCATAAGTAAATTCTATTACATACAACAGAAAGCCTTTAGGTAACACAGCACACAGTAACTCATCCAGGTCAGAGCAAGTGTTAACTTCCCACTTTACAAAGGAGGAAGACCTCAGGGCAAGAGTGAACAGGCTCCCACAGAGCTGCGGAGCACAGGCATGTATCTACCACATGAAGAATCCATATCCCTGCCAAAAGCACAGGGCAGATCTATGGTTACTCAAATCTCCTGATTTAGGGCTACAGCATAGTTCTATGTGGAGCAGCACCTGTCCCCAATGTTGAATGAGTGGAACTATTGGAACCGGGGTAATGGTTGTTTACCTGCACTGCCGGAGCTGAGAGGTTTCTTCGGTTTACTCAGAGCTGGAGCGACAAGAGAAGGAGCCACTGCAGTTTCTTGACCTTGTCTGGCAGCTACAGGGTCATACTCTTTTCCATCATAATTTGCATCAAAAAACTTCTTGAACCACTGAACGAACTCAAAATTGTCCTGAAATTTTCCTTTTACTAATTTATCCACAGGAATTATCTGCAGAGAAAAAATCAGGACTGTTTAGACCAAAGCAGAGGCTTTGGCAAGCATCAAACCTGCCCCATTCATCACAACAACACAAGTTCTGCCAAAATGAGGAAATGTTGGAGAGGTCTTACTGCTAAGATCAGTCTGCCTTCAATACAGTACCAATCCCTACCTAGTCAGTCCTCCAAACTCTTGAGAATGAATGTTGATCAAAAAAGGAACAAGAACCAGGATATGGTTCAGTGCCTGCCTGGCTACATAAGGCCTTGTGCTGCAACCTCTGCACCACTGTGGAACCAGTATCAGCAAAGTCACAGCCACACATCAAGACACAATGAAAGGCAGCAGAAGTTTCACGGTACCATAAAAGAGAAATCCCATGGCTGGATGAAAACTCTGGGAGCTGAAACAGGAGCATGTCAAACCCGAGGTCAGCCTAGGCTACAAAGTAAGACTCTATCTAGAAAGGGAGGGAAGAGAATGGGAGGGAGATGAAGGAGGGAGGGAGGCAGATGAGGGAGGGAGGGAGGGAGGGAGGAAGAGAGAGAGGGAGGAAGGGAAGGGAAAAAACAAATCATAATGCAGAATCAAGTACAATATATTTTATAGAAGTAAATCTAGAAATTAAGTTAGGCCTCAGACTAGTAGAGAATAAATAATACCTAAAAAACAAGACCAAAAAAACCACCAGCATGTGCTGCCGAATATTTTTGTACACTGTGAAGAATTGTCACTCGGATTAGTTTAATAAAAAGCTACACATCCATTGTTCTGACTCAGGCCCCCCTGAATATGGGTCTCAGCCAGAAGGACTGAGCAGTCTAAGGGACCTCAGACAGTGGAGCCAGGATGTATCCCTGGAGCACAAAAGGACCTTGTGAACACACCCCCCATGGAGGGATAACTGCCTTAACCTAGAGACAGGAGAGAAGCCCTAGTCCCTACTTCACATGACCTGTCAGACCTACATGACCCCAACTGGATGGCATTCCCCTACATATGGAATTGGGGTGGGGGGATGGGAGGGGAGGGAGGTTAGGGTGCATGTGAGAGGGCAGAGAGAGTAAAAGGGAGGGGAGGGAGAACTGGGATCGACAGGTTAAATAATAAATTAAATAAATAAAAAAAAAAAAAAGCTAAACATCCAATAGCTAGGCAGGATTTTCAGGGCAGAGTGAACACTGGGAAGGTGGAGTCACCAGCAGACACAGAGGGAACAGACATGTAGGAAAAGAGGTAAAAGCCACCAGTCATATGGCAACACATAGATAAATAGAAATAGGTTAATTTAAGTTGTAAAAACTAGGTAGAAACAAGCTAAGCTAAGGTCAAGCTTTCATAATTAATAAGAAGTCCCTGTGTCATTTATTTGGGAGCTGGCTGATGGGACAAAGAAAGACTCACAAGTATGACACAGGACCAGTGAGACGGTTTGGTGGGGTAAAGGCACTGTCACACATGCACACACATGCATGCACTCATGCACTCTTTCTCCTCTTTCTCTCAATAAACTAGAACACAAGAAAGTTTTAGGGGCTGGAGAGACCACTGAATGAGTAAAGGCGCTTGCTGCTCTTGCAGAGGACCTGAGTTTGGTTCCTAGCATCTGAATGGTGCCTCATAGCCACTTCCAATTCCAGGGGCTCTAGCCCCCTCTTCTGACCTCCACAGGCAGCCTGCACACATGGTACAATACATATATACATGCAAGCAAAAAACTCATACACACAGAATAAGTAAGTCTTTTAAATTTTATTTCAAAACAGTGGTTCAGATTTAAGGCTGATTGTTCCAAACCATTATTAAATTCAGATAATAAAGAAAGAAGACAGTGAAGGAAGTAGAAGAAGGAGGTGAAGGAAAACCTGGTTCCCTATACATCCTGTTAACTAGAAATAAGAGGTAACATAAATTGAAAAGAGAAAATGCCCAGTCCACAGAGTGCCTCACCCCTGTAATCCCATCGCTCAGGAAGCTGAAGTAGGAAGACCACCATGAATTCAAAGCCTGAGTTAAACAGACTTACAAAAATAATTTTAAAAGGGCCAGCAAAGCCGGGTGTGGTGGCACACGCCTTTAATCCCAGTACTTGAGAGGAAGAGGCAAACAGATCTCTGTGAAACTGAGACCAGCCTGGTCTACACAGTGAGTTCCAGTACAGCCAGGACTATATAGAAAGACCCTGTTCCAAAAAAAAAACAAACAAACAAACAAAAAAAAAAAACCAAAGGGGGTGGGTTGCATAGATATGGCTCAATGGGTAAAGACAATGCTGCCAAGCCTGATTGATTTCCCCCAGTTATCCTCTTGCACGTGCCATGTATAAGAACACACACATACACACAAATCTTTTTGTTAAAGATATCTAAAACTTAAAACAATTTAAAGATAAGAAAGTAACCTAAACAAAGGAATAAAGCTTACTTACTTTGTCAACACCCATCCTCTTGAATCCTGCTTGCAATATTTTGAAGTTCTGGATATATTCATGTTCTAGCTTAGCCTGGAATTTCACTTTCTTCAAAGCAATGGAGCCAGGGAAGAGCATGTCCATGAACTGACAGTATGCAGCCCCTGATCAACAATGACACAAAAACAAAAATTCAATGAACTGGGTCATGAATGCCACTTTTTCTCCACGGACAGACAGAATCTCACTACGTAGCCTTGGCTGGCCTGAAACTCTAAATGTAGACAGACTAGCCTTGGACTCAGAGATCCACCTGCCTCTGCCTCTGCCTCCTGAGTGCTAGGATAAAAGGTATGCACCATTATGGCCCACTCTAAATACTACTAGTAAAAAAGCATGGTCATCCACATCTATTTAACTCAAATACAATTTGTTAGCGACAACTCTCATGTAGCCTAGACTAGGCCCAAACTCAAATAAGTGAAGATAACCTAGAATTTATGATCCTTCTGCCTCCACTTCCTGAGTGCAAAGACTTTTAAGCATGAGACAACATATCCCATTATATGAGTGGAGCTCAGGATGAAACCCAGGGCTTACATGTACTAGTCAAGTACTCTACATTCACAGGCCCCAAATACAATTTAAATTTGTACAGTGGACCATAGACAACCAAAAAGATGGAGCTACAAAGACAGCTCAGTGGTTAAGAACATACACAGCTCCTGCAGTAGACCCCAGTGTAATTCCCAATAGCCATGTCAGGTGGCTTTTAATCACCTCTCACTTCAGCTCCAGGAAAATCTCATGACTCTGTGCGCAAGAGCACACATGTGCACAAACACACACACATAAGTAACAGACCAAATATTTTTTCTGGTGGAAGGGGGATTGTTATATGAATGCAAAAATCAATTTTTAAAAACCTATTAACAAAAGGCTGCTGATGTCTCAGCAGTTAAAGCGCACTGGGTGCTCCTGTGGAGGACCTGGGTTTGATCCCCAGCATCCACTCTCACAACTGTCTCTAACGCCATTTTCCTGGGGATCCAATGACCTCTTCTGGCACCAAGCCTACACATGTATGATGTACAGACATGCAGGTAACACACTCATTCACACAATTTTTTTTTACTCTATTAACAAAATGACAAGGGGTCATATGTTTGGTTCTGGAAATATGTAGCTCTGGCAGACCTGGAACTTACTATGGGGCCCAGGCTGGCCATAAGCTCATAGCAATCCCACTGCCCCAACCTCTGAAATGCTAACTCAAAGCTGGTTTGACAAATTCTTTAACAAAGTTTCAATTTCATAGAAATTCTCATAAATAACCACTAGAAAGAAAAATGAATTTCCAGAACAACAAAAAGGAAAAAAGAGGCAATACATCTTCTAAATCTTCACAAAGATACAGTCACTCTTCTCCACATGAGCACAGAGGATTTCACAGATCTCTCTTCTGAACTAGCAGAAAACTGGAGGAGATGGATGTAGTGGTACAAACCTATAACTCCAGCACCTAGAGAAGCTGAGGCAAGTGACTTGGTCCAGTGAAATGGCTCAGTACCTAAAGGTGCTGGCTATGCAAGTCTAGAGATTTGAGTTCTATCCCTGGAAGCCAGGTAAACATAGAAAGAGAACAAATACCACCGTGCCCTCATGGCACATGCATGCCCACACACATACACCATACACACACATAGTTTTTGTTTTATTTTGAGACAGAGTCTTACTATGTAGACCAGGCTGGCCTTAAACCCACAGAGATCTGCCTGCTTCTGCCTCTTAAGTATTAAAGCCATGCCAACACCACACCCAACACAATATTTTTTTCTTACAGCTAAATAGCAAACAAATATACTAACCAACCAACTACTTAGCAGAAGTCACCTGCCTCTTAGCAAGTTATCTGCTTAAAAAACAAAACAAAACAACAACAAAAAAAAACCCATTAGTTTTTTAGAACTCGAAAGAATCCAAGAATCCTTAGAAATATTATAACTTTTAAAAACTAAATATGAGAGTCCCTGGGTATGTATGTAGCTCGGTGACAGAGTACTTGCCAAGCACAAGGACTCTGAGTTCAAGCCCCAACACACACACAAAAAAAAAGAAATTTAAAAACAAGGACCAAAATAGGTGGCCCAATAAATATCACAGAGGCCAGAGACCAACCCTGGCATTACATCAAGATCCTGATTCCCAAGCATTATTCACACCATACTGTTGGGAAAAAGCATTTTTCTCTAGGAGGAGTATACCATTATTGGCTATACTCTCATTGATCAAAAGTGTTAATAGGGGGCTGGAGAGATGGCTCAGAGGTTAAGAGCACTGGCTGCTCTTCCAGAGGTCCTGAGTTCAATTCCCAGCAACCACATGGTGGCTCACAACCATCTATAATGAGATCTGGTGCCCTCTTCTGGCATGAGGGCATACATGCAGACAGAATATTGTGTATATGATAAATAAATAAATGAATAAATAAATAAATCTTTTAAAAAAAGTGTTAATAAACTGAAGGGGGAAAAAATTAAGGTCCCACAAAAAGAGATGGGAATAGAGCTTTCAGTTATATACAGAATCCAGGAGATTTTGTTTGTTTGTTTGGTTGGTTGGTTGGTTGGTTGGTTGGTTGGTTGACTGGTGTAGAGACGGGATCTTGCTATGTAGCCCAGGCTGGTCTGAAACTTTCAATAAATCCTCCTCCCCTGCAACTCTCAAATGCTGAGTTTGCAGATATGGACCACCATGTCCAATCCTCCTACCCTTTTCAAAAATGTTTCACCTAAGGGGGAAAAAAAAAATCAAGTTAAAAGGGAGGAGTCTTTTCTAGTCTCTGAATGACAAAGGCAGCTGAGACTAGGGCAAAAGCTGAAAACTCAAGCAGCGCTTCAAGATCACCCAACAATCTTCAGCAAGAACAGTCCACTCAGTACCTGGCTTGGTTCAGTTCAGGGCACTCTTGGAAAGTTTAATGAAAATCCTAGCCAATATTCACTTACTTACACTAGGCTTGATGATACACATCTGTAATCCCAGAACTCAGGAAGCTATAAAAAGGTGGATCAGGAGTTCAAGACCCAGAAAAGGTCAGATACAATGTATCTGTAATCCCAGCAATCCTACAGCAGACAGGAAGGGGTCACAGGGAATCAGATGGAAGCTGTGGACCCAGCAAGCCTGGAGTACACAGTGGCAGAAAAGAGAGAAAACCCTGCCTCAAGTAGATAGAAGAGAATCAACTCAAGACCTGTCCTCTGACCTCCACAGGTACACCATAGCACACCAGACCCCTCACACCCATACAGCACACACAAAGTAAGTCACTCCAGTGTTTTAATATTAACATACACAAAACACAAGACTACTAAAAGTCTTTAGACTTCAAAAAGCACATGCTACTTGATCATCTTAGATGATAAATAAAAGAGAGAGGGCTGGAGTCATTAATACAGATCATAAAATTCAAGCTTAAGTCTTACCCCATCTGAATGGAGATGGAGGAGATGGGTGGTAGAAGGGAGGTTGGGGAAAGGAATGGGGAGGAGAGGAGGGAGGAGAAACTGTGCTTGTTATGTAAAATAATTTTTTAAAATGATGAGAAAAAAAATTCAAGCTCAAAATATTTTAACAAAAGAAAATACTATTTTGATTTTTAAAGCAGTAAATAGAATTGTTTAAACAGCATTTGCTTTTGCTTATGTTACTCATTGTTAACAGTCTGAGGTACAAGAAACTAGAAACAAACTAAACATCCAATCCACCAACAGAAGACTGATACAAAGAAATTAATAGTATTGCCCACCAGACACAAGGAAGCAAAAAGCAACTCAGGGCTCCTTCTGAACAAAAGCAAGCTTGCTGTCAAAAATCACTGTGATGTCAAAATCATTCTGTATGAAGATGATTCCTTCTCTGATGGTATCTGCAATAGACTTAACTGGACAGCACTCCCAAGTTGATCCCCAACAGGACACAAGAAGCCTCTTGAATCAACCTGCCAGTGTCACAGAAATTCTTCTCATTCTTTCTCACTTCCAGAGCCATGCAAGGGCTCCTTACTCTGTGGCAGATGGGGAGCTAAAGGTACTGATGGCTCTCAATTTACAGCCAGCAGCACATTTACAGGAAAGGACCCCCAGCTTTGTACTTTCAGAGAAAAATCTATCTTTACCTCCTAAAGACTGTGCAGGTGGGAATTTCTGGTCTTTTTGACCAGCTGCTTATGAGAAGTTCAGTAAGGAAGAATCAGCCCTGGTGCTGAAGGTTTTAGACACACAGGATCTGAGAAGCACCCCCCCCCCAACTCTTCAGGAATAGTTGGCAGCTTCTCCTGTGTGGTTCTACAAGTGAGAGCTGCTTTCAAAACACCAATGTGAAATACAATGCAACCACCTACATATCCCAAGAGCCATCCCACACAGCTTTCAAGAGGACAACTAGCAATGAATACAATTTACTAACACATCAGCTAAATGTCTTGCACTCGACACTTTCTACTAAGGAAAACCCTCTTATCTGGGATAAGAATAGTGGCAGGAGCCAGAAAGCTGAAATACTTCAGAGTTTATGGTAAAACAGTATCATTATAACTAATTATATACAATTATATTTGTTCTATTCTGTTCCAAATACCTCTTTAAAAATGTAACACATGCCATGAAAATCAATCCCACATGTGTAATATCATATAGGCAATCCCAACCTGTGTGAAGCAGAGGCAGAGACCCTTGGCTACAGAATAAAACTTTGTCTCTAAAAATGGTAGGGTGGGGGCACTAGAGAGATGGCTCAATAATTAAGAGCACTGGCTGCTCTTTCAGAGAACTCACTTCCCTGCAGCTCACAAGCATCTGTAACTCTGGCTCCAAGTATCCAAATGTCCTCCTAGTTTTAATAGGCATCCATGCATAACACACACACACACACACACACACACACATACACACACACGTTCAAACTCAGGCTCTGCAATGTCTAAATTATGCCCCATAGGCAATCTCCTCATCTTTAAAATGAAAAAAATCTCTATTCATCCCCAGGGTCTGTCAGATAATCAACAATATTATAGGGGACCCTGACAGCAGCCAGGGTGGTAGGCCAGGAATACTACCCAGTTCACAGCTGATTAAACAGTTCTAGAAAATCATCAAAGAATTCACCCAAGGTCACATGGCTCAGAGCAGACTAAAGGCCTTTTCATGCGATGACATGCCCATGCCTCCCTGCCTAAATAAGAGAAGCCTGGGGCCAGATTGGGACATGCACAACTTATCTACACAGGAAGAGATGCATCTTCTAATTAAGTGAGAAATATTTTGGACTGTATAGACAGAAAGAAAGTTTAGGGGGAAACTGCTGGTGAACAAACACGGTCTCCAATGAAAATGGTGATGACCTCACCCCCACATTACTCACAGCATGGGGAAAACAAGTGCTTTAAAAAGCCTCCAACAAACTGTGGCACAGCAATAAAAAGCTGAGAAAATGAATAGGGAATAGAGGACAGCAGCACAAATCTGAGGCAAAAACTACTTTATAACAAAATAAGGTTAATAAAGGCCATTCATTCTTGGGACCACTAGTCCCATTCTTCCTGTACCACCTCCCTCTGGACAACTGTAAAACAGACTGGACCTCACAGGGCAAATGAGGCAAATGAAACCAAGACAAGAGGAGGAGCCCCTCCCCCCCCCAAAAAAAAAGGAAGTGCAAAAGCTGAGCACCAGAGGAAGCTGCTAAGGAATGGCAATCTCTTTAAATCAACCCAAATGGCACCAGTCAGTTAAGAAAAAATCCAATGCTAATAGAGTATAGGGACTAAAGAATACAGGTTCTTTGATTTGGAAAAAGGTTCAAATCCCCATTGTGCTCTTGGTTCTATATGCCTAGATTCATTATTCAAATTCTCTAAGCCATCTTTCCCATCTGAAATCAGAGGTACCTCCACCTTCCTCTTGGAAATACAGTGATTAAATGGAGATGTCTGAGAAGTGTTTACAGCTGAGCCTGGTTGTCCAGGCTGTCTGTAATCCCGGCATTTAGGAAGCTGAGATAGAAGGATCGTAAATTCTAGGCTCCTTGGTGAGTTAAAGCCAGACTGAGACATTTAGGAGGAATTGCCTCAAAATTAAAAAAAGGCTGGGGCTCAATGGCAGCGCACTTGCACAGCATGTGTTAAGTCCTATGCTTAATCACTAGTACCAAAAAAAGTTATTTACTAGAAGAAGCAAGTTTCTGATTCTGTGTCTTATTAATAAGACCCCACACACAAACCATGCTGGGGACCGAACCCAGACTTGGGCATCTTACCCAAGTGCTTTTCCTCTGCATTACATCCATATCAATTAAGATTTTCACTAGAGGAAAATATCCCTCCCCCACTCCTATATGTGGTAGGGGGTTGTTTTTGTTTTTGAGAAGTTTCACCTTGTAGTCTTAGCTGGCCTAGTCCTTGCTACATACGATATGTAGACCAAGCTGGCCTTGAACTCAGAGATCTGCCTGCCTCTGACTCCCAAATAATAGGATTGAAAATATATACCATCACACCCAGCTCTGGGGGGCGCGTGTGTGTGTGTGTGTGTGTGTGTGTGTGTGTGTGTGTGTGTGTGTGTGTGTGTGTGTGTTCATTCTTGAATTCATCTACTACCTGTGGAAGATCCTGTTTTACAGCACTGACATGCAAGTCTGAGGAGATGGCTCAGTGGGTAAGAGCACTTGCTCAAGAAGCACAATGGAGAATATCTAAGTTTAAATCCTTAACACCCATGTTAAGAGCCAGGGAGTGGTGTACATGCCTATAACCCTAGCATTGGGGGATAGATAGGCGAATCAAGACCTCACCAGTCAGCCTCTCCCGGACTGAAAGCCTAGCCAAAACAGCAAGCTTCTACCTCCAGATCTCCAGTTCAGTGACAGACCCTGTCTCAAAGCAATCAAGTGGAGAACAACAGACAAGACACTGATTATCTTGATCTCCACATGGAAGCACACAGATGGTCACACCCTCACACTCCTCGGCAATCAAACCCAATGCTCTGTGAATGCTAGGCAAGTACTCTATCAACTGAGCCACACCTCACAGCACTAAGTACGGATAAAGATGAAAGAAACTATAATCTCTCTTTGTGGCTCTATATAGAGGCCTGTGCAAACCCTAAGGCCAGACCCTATGTGCTTTTAAAAGGTGATCTAGTGAGCCAGGTGCAGTGGTGCACACTTTAATCCCAGAACTAACGAGGCAGAGGTGAGTGGATACTGGAGTTCAAAGCCAGTCTGGTCTAGAGTTCCAGGACAGCCAAAGCTACACAGGGAAATATTGTCTTTAAAGGGGAGATGGGAGGGTGTCTAGTAGATTCCTCTTACCTGAACACAACTGTTCTATCTTTGTCAGATTCAGCTGCAGAGATTCATTGATCCAAGCCAGCATGTCATGTCGACTTAGGTTATCACTGGTGACTGACGTCGAGTACACATTCACTGCCATCTTCTGCAACGAACAATCAAAGAGAGAAGGCTCCTGTTATGGGGAGCATTGAATAAGGGCAAGCAGTTCCTAGGGTCACCCACAACAAATCTGTACAAATTCTCAATTTCAAGCCCAGCCTTCTTCCCCGAGAGATGAAACCAGACACTAAGATTCCAGTCATAAGCCAGAGTCCCATGCATAACATAACCTGAAATGAACGCCCCCAAAATAGTCAGTCTAAAACCTAGGCCCCATGTTAGTAAGATTGATATACAAGTACAAGCCACAAAAGACACTAAGAGATCAGCACTTTATAAAGGGAGGCTATAGAATATTCCTTTACACTGTGTGAATATATGTCACTGTGATTGGTTTAATAAAGAACCTGACTGGCCAATAGCTGAACAGAATAAGGTTAGGTGGGAGCCAAACTGAGAATGCTGGGGGGAAGAAGGGCAGAATCTGAGGAGTATCAAGCGAACACAGAGAGAAACAAGATGGGCATGCCATACTGAGAAAAGGTACCAAGCCACACGGCAAGGCACAGATAAGAAATACAGGTTAATTTAAAAATGCAAGAGTTAGCTAGTACTAAGCTTGAGCTATTTGGCCAAGCATTTATAGTGATTATAAGCCTCAGTGTGTTTATTTGGGAGCTGCTGGTGGGACAGAAACTTCTACCTACATAAGGCTGATGCACAAACAACAAACATTCTGCTCAAAACCACTAGTCCAATGGCTGTGGGGGTAGCTCAAAGTAATAGAACATGTGTTCTGCATGCATGATGCCTTGCTCAATTATCAGCACCAATAAATAAATAACCCACCACCAGGTGGGCATGGTGGAAGCCTAACTGTATTCAAGAGGCTGAGGTAGGACAACCTCAAGTTCCAGGCCAGCACCAACTACAAAGTAAGACCTTGTCTCAAGTCATCATCAACAACAACACATACACCAAGGGCTATGGGCAATGCTCACCATGACAGTGCTTTGCACCAAGCCCTGGGCCAATCCCTAGCAATACCTATCTACTTTCCAATAACCTAGGTACTGCAACAGGCGAGGTCAAATGACAACCTCTCAAAGTCCTTGGCTCCTACTCTTTCTCTGGAGGAACTAGAGGGTACCTGAACACCAACAAAGTATGAAACCTCTCAAAGACACCTGTTATTGAACTGACAATCCTCTTCAAGGCCCACTTCACTCTCTTCATTTCAGTAGTGAAGAAAGGAGGCCCTTAGTATTTACAGCCAAGCCTGCCCAGCCTCGTTTTCCCATTTCTCAGAAAATGCTGCCCCCTCACCTTTCAGCCAGACTCCTGAAATAACCTTTTTATTTGGGGATGCAGATCTTGCCATGTTGCACAGTCAAGCCTCAAACTTGTAGACTTATGTTATCCTCTTGCCTCAGGCTTGGGAGCAGTTGGGACTACATGCACCAATCATTATATTCAACTATAAATCTCATTTAAGGCACTAATAAATGTGGGTGCTATACTCTATGAATTCCCATTCAACCATCCCTCATTTTTAATTTACTGTGTTTTTGTGTGCATATATACCCGTATGTATGGAGGGCTAAGGAAAACTTCCATAAACTGGTTATCTTACCATGTGGTTCCCAAGCTCAAATTCAACTGGTCAGGCATGGTGTGGCAAGAACCTTTACCTGCTGAGCCATTTCCCTAGCCCCAAACAGTAGGTTTTATAGTGCCCCTAACACTTAGAATTGTCCTAATTCCCTGAGACAGCAGCCTTGCCAATGGAATTGGGATAGAATTCACAGCAATTTACAACAACCATGAGACCCCAGCCCTTAGCTCTCCTAGGGCGCTTCACCCCTCCATCTAGTAACTAGTGTCTGAGGGGCTCTTCCTACTCTCATTCACTGTATGGTGCTGCTGCCTGCCTTGAGTCACACACACGCTCTAGACTGAGAACCAAAGATGGGGTTCCCTCTCCCACTGTTCTTATAAGCAGTGGTGACTAGGTCTGCAGACACGGATAACTTGGCAGTCTATGCCCGATCTCCCTGTCTTCTCCCCTACCCCCACAACCGCACATTTCACACAGTGCCTTGAACAGAGTGAGTGCTTGGTAAATGTTACTTGTTTCAGACCGTGGAGGAGGAAAGAGTGAAGAATACATAAATTCTTTTCAGAAAGCTACCTACCAACACTCACTACCTCCCTGAAAGCTGACAGAACTAGCAAGGAAGCAGAACAGTTTAGTTCCTCATTCCGGGTAAATCATTCCTTGTGCTTCATTCAAACCTCTGGGACTTCAATTATCACACGAAAATTGACATTAATCCTTCAATTTTGAGCTTCCCCAGCCAGATTTAGGCCAGGAGGCAACTGGAGGACCTGGGCTTAAATGTGACTTTGGGCAAGTTAGTGAACTCAGTAACTAAATTAATACAACCATCTGAAAAGGATCTCAGAGAGCTATATGAAACACGGAACATAACATAACTGGCATTATATCAAACACAAGCCATAGGAACAAGCAGGGTCCAGGTAGGGACCGCCCTCTTTCATGCTATCTTCGGTGCTGAGAACCGTGCCTGATATCTGCTGCCAACACCTCAAGACCCTCTGCAAGTCCTCAAATTAGTCTGTCTCAATCTGTTCCTACATGGCAGCCAGAAAGAATTTTCTGAATCACAAATCACATGAGGTATTTCTCTGTTTAAAAATCCCTGAACAAGTAAAATGCATACTGTGTGCAGAATGCTAATATCAAGTACCAATGAGAACCACCCAAACAAAATGACATGATCCCAGGCTGAATACTTACAATCTATCTTGGGCATACATGTATACATTGGGTATTGTGTGTCTCATGCTACCACAAAATGAAAGCAGCTGGTAAAGCCACATGTGTCTCCTGACCACACCCCAGCTCAGAAAAGGTTAATGGCCCTTCACCATCATGTCATTTCAAACTCTTTCATTAGCAGTACATTAATACTAGGTCCCATGTGCTCCACAAACTCTGTAGCCACTAAATACATGGGATTAGGCACCCTGTGGATGTGCAATAAGCATCCACTCACTCAGCCAATTAATTGGCTCTTCCAGGCAGTCAAAACAGAGACTGGTTCTCAGGGCTAAGCTGTCACCCTCACTCTTTCTGGTACGAATATCTGAGCCAGAAGTCAGGGCCCATGCCTATAAACCTAAACACTCACAAAGCTGAGGCAGAAAGATCACTCCACGTCCAGGACACCAGGGCCACACAGTGTACTCTAGGCCAGCCTGGGCTACAGAGTTCAGATCCTGCTCCAAAAAGTAACAAAGATGTCCACTAAGGCTTAGCCTTAATGCAAGCCCCTGGGTACAACACACCCTACCCTTTCAGGGCTCCTTGAGCTAGGTATAACCACAGTGAAAAATCCCCTTCCCACCTACTCAAGTGTCTCCCTCTCCCTTCAGTTACACTCCTGGGAGTCTCCCTAACTGATTCTATTCTGCTCTTTCATACAATAGCTCAACAACTAGCTCTGAAGCTAGATGACCTTGAATTCCTCATTCTCCTGCCTCCACCTCCCAAGATAAGAGTCAAGGAGCCACCACGCCTGGCTCCCCAACTCATTCCAATTCAGAGTAGGCTAAAGAACTAGGTATTCCTCCTCTCCAAGTACCATCCTGGGTCCTATGAAAAGTCTGGAGGGACTCAATGAAACACTTCTCCTCTCCTCAGAAATGGCTCACCTGTAAAACAGGCAAGACCCTACCTTCTGTACAAAGCTGTGGTAAGGACTGAGTAAGAATCCAAGTGAACACCCCTAACAGTAAAGAACCCTAGTGTCCATGTGTGGCACTTTGACACAAAAGGCACGCCAGTATAAAATACCCTTTCTAGAGGGGGGAGAAGGAGTAACACAAGGGTTATGAATGGAATTGAGTTACTTGCTGGACAACATAAGGCAAGTCATTCCACTACCTAGTCTCAGACTTGCCTCTGCAAAAATGTCGATGAGCAGAGGGTAGCTCAGTGACACAGTGTGTGTGTGTGCCCAATGTGGACGGTGAGGGAACTGGAGTCAACTCCCAGCACCACAAAAAAAGTAAAAAATAAATAAAACGAACAAAATACAATAGAAAGAAAATGAAGATAATATATCTTCAAGACAATGAATGTGACTATGAAATGACACAATGCTAAATCAAGCTTTAATGCCACTATCCACAGCAAGTGCCCGTTAAAGAGCTATCTCGATTAATGCTCTTCAAGACATCCATCCCATCTTGGACAGACATCAGGCCTAGCTTAACTTCCCTCAATGGACCTGCCTCCAGATCCTCATCTCCAGGGGGCAGAGGTCAGACTGCACCCTGCAGTACTGGTATCACCCTTTTACAGTAATTATAGAAATTATCTTGGCCGTGTATTCATTTTCTGGCTTCCTAGCTCTCTGCCCACAAATCAGACTCCTAGAAAGCATGTCTTTGCCTGTCCACTCCCTGATGGAACCGAGGCCTGGCATCTACTAGGCACTCAACAAACACCGGCTGACCGCCTTACTTTTGCCAGGCGCCGCGCTAAGACCTTTCTATGTCTCATCCTACTGCCCCCATTTTACAGATGAGGAAACTGAGGCACAGGAAGGCTGAAGCATCTGCCTAAGGTCGCACTCTGGGGTCCAACTCCGCAGACCAACTCCCCACCCATTATGCAACGACGCTTCCTACACCGAGGGTCCCCGCCTCACCCCTCGTGCACACCCTCCGGGCTCTGCAGTACAGCCGGGACCTCGCCGGTCGCCCCTGAGCAGCCCCCACTTCCGGCCCACGCCCCGCCCCCGGGACAACGGAGCGCGCGCCCCCGGCCCAGGCCGCGCGCCGGGTCACGGCCCCGCCCTTCCCCCCCACCGCCCGCGCGGCGCCGCGCCGCTCACGAGGGCCGCCTCCCGTGAGTTCCCGACCGCTGCCGCCGCCCGGGGCCGCCAGCCGCCTCACCGGCTCTCGGGGAACCCGCGTCCACTGACCGCGCGCCCGGCTCCGGTTCCGTCTTCGTCTCGTTCAAACCGTCGGACCCCGCCCGCCCGCGCGCAATTACCTCACACGCACCCTGCCGTGACGCGCCGACGCACGGGCTCGTCATCGCCCGCCCGGCCTTTTATAGAGACGGACTGGCCCGCGCGCCGGAGGCGGGGCCGAGCCCTTGATCGACAGCTGGAGCGCCCCGGGGGTGGGGAGCAAGCCTGTTGGGCACGTGATCGGTTGCGGCCAATGAAGTGTGAGTCCTCTTAGGAGGCGGGGTCCGGTTGCACATTTAGGTTCTCTATAGCCCAGAAGAAAATTGATTTGACCAAGGTGGATTATTGAATGGGCTCGGGATGGAGTTTGGTTGACGCTCGCTTAGCATGCATGAATCCCTGGATTCGGTCCCCAACACGGCAGGAACCGGCTGTGGAGGAGCACATTCCAGCAACTCGTTTGTCATCATCCCAGACCCACTGGGAGTTCAGCTTGGGATACTTGAGACCCGGTCTCAGAGAGAAAAAAGAAGAAACCGGGATGATGGGCGACTCCTGCACACCAGGACAGAAAAGACAATCGCTGCGAATTCAAGGCCAGCCTGGTTTACATAGAAACTGGCTATCCGGAGCTACACAGAGAGATCCGTTCTCAAAACTAAAAAAAAAAAAAGGGGGGGGGCATCGAAATGGTTCAGCAGGCACATGCCACCAAACCTGACATGAGTTCGATCCCCAAGACCCACAAAGAGCAAGTGAGAACCGAATCCTGCGAGTTGTCCTCTGACTTCCACATACGTGCGGTGGCTCTCAGATGCCTGCACACACACAGTGGGAGACAGGCAGACAGACACAAATATGCACACAAATAAATGTGAAAAAATAAAGATGGATTAGCCTGATGTGGCCAAAGCAATTTAGGGAGTAAAGTGTTTATTTAGCTTACACTTCCATTCACTGTTCATCATGGAAGGAAGTCAGGACAGGAACTAAAACAGGGCAGGAACCTAGAGTCAGGAATAGATGCACAGGTCATCAAGGGGTTCTGCTTACCGAGGCTTGCTCAGCCTGCTTTCTTATAAAACCCAGGACCACCAGCCCAGCAGTGACCCCACCCACAATGGGCTGGGCCGTCCTTGTACCCTCAAGCTTGCCTATAAGCAGATCTTGTGGAGATGTTTTCTCAGTTGAGGTTCCCTCCTCTCAGATGGCCTTAGCTTGCGTCAAGTGGACATAGAATTATACAGCACAGCACCTTAATCAAAAACCTGTGTCACCTCATGGGAGTGCCTGCGCTATCATGCCGTTTATTCTTAGCACTTCAATAGAAGTTTCCTTGCTTTCCCTGCCTTTACCTTCTGCCTTCCCACAGTGAAGCTTTCCTATTCTGGGTCCAGGCTGTGTCTCAGAGCTTGTATGAAGTGTCTTGATGAAAGGATGAACGAAACTACTCCACAGAAGAGGAAACAGGCTCGGAGAAGCCAGGTGACTTGCCCAGAATCAGAGTTGGATCTAGGTCTCAGAATGATTTCTTTGTCTCAATAGTACTTATTTATATACTTCACATTTTTTAAGAGTCTAATATAGCCCAGACTAGTCTCCAACTTCCTCTGTTACTGAGGATAACCTTGAACTCCTGACCCTCCTGTTGCTACTTTCCAAATGCTGGGATTACAGGCCTATACCACCAAGCCTGGCTACAAACATTTATTTTCTTTGACCAAACAGGCCCTAGGCATTTGATGGTGAGCTAAAACCAAACATAGCCTCTGACCTAAGTTTCTACTGTGGCAAAGGAGGCAGAGTGGACATGAGTGATTCGAATCTTCATCTAAAACAGATCAGATTGAGGGCTAAGCAAAGTGTATAACAAGGCTCCCAGAAAGTCTGGCCCTAGTCTCGATTACCGGATCCCACGGGATTTTTCTAAGAATGGCTAGAAATCTGACAAGGTAGCAGGGAATGCCTTACTGATGATGATCCTCCTGCCTCCACCTCCCGAGTGCTGGGATTACAGTTGTATACCACCACACCCATTTTATGTGATACTGGGGATCAAACACAGGCCTTTGGGCATACTAGGTGAGCACGCTATCAGCTGCATTCCCAGCCTGCTCACTGATCGTTTCCATGGTAGGTAGAACTCAAGCATATCCCAAGAGACCCAACTTCATTTTGCAGCATAGGAAGATGTCCCAAAGTTGACATTAGTCCCAAAAGATGAGCTATTACCATTATAAAAGGGTTAATATAGGGAAATACCAGCCAGAGGAAATAGCAGAGCATGGTGTGATACCAGAATTTAGGAAGATCAGGAACTCTAAGTACTGCCTAGGCTACATGTGACTCTCTTTAAAAGAAACACACATACACACACACACACACACACACACACACACACACCCCTGAGGCATTTTTGTTTCTGTTGCTGCTGCTGGAGTCAGAGTCCCACTGTGTAGCCCAGACAGGAATTCACTCTATATACCATGCTGTCTTCCATCTTGCATAAATATTCCTGCCTCTGCCTCCCAAGTGCCAAGATTGCAGGCTATCATGATGTACCACGTAGAGAGACTTCAAGACCCACACTCAATCAAAAGCAGGGACTGGAGACATGGCTGCATTAGTAAAGTGGTGCTTGATATGCAAGCATGAGGACCTGAGTTCAGATCCCCAGCATGCCTATAAAAGCTGGGCATGACAGGAAGTACCCATAATCCCAGCACTGGGGAGCCAGAGACAGGACCAACATCATAGAAGGAGAGAAATGACTCCCACAAGTTGTCTTCTGACCTCCACATGTAGGCTGTAGCACACACACACACACACACACACACACACATACACACACACACACACCTATACACACACACATACAAATTAATACATATAAAAATTTAATTCCAAGTTTTTGTTTTTTAATGCAATAAATTTTGACAGGAGAAGAAAAGGAGGAAACAAGATAGGCAGTGAGAAAGAAGGGCAGTGGGATTGGATAAGGAGTGGGAAGGCAGCATGAAGGCAACAAATTAGATTAGTGCCAAAGGCTGCAGAGAATTTTAATTCCCACCAAAGCAAAGCAAAACAAGATGCAGGCAGGACCGAGGAGCAAAGAGGACTGGCTTCAGGAATTGGGCTTTTGCTTGCTACCCTAAGCCTGACAGCTGTGTGACCCTGCGCAGGGCCTCTCCCAGCCCTCTTCCCCTATAGCTACAGGGAAACTTCAGGTTTCCCGGAAGTTGCTAGGAGGGTTCAACTGCAAGAAATAGCATTTCTCAGCCATGCTTCCCAAACACTCCATCATTTGAGCCACATGCCCACCCCGCGAGGCTAAGAGTTCGTATCTGGGGAGTGGAGGGACCCAAAGAACACCCATGCTCACACAGAGGAATGGGCCACCAATATGGGAAACTTAAATAATCTGTCTCCGGAGAGGAATAAAGGGCCAAGAACATCCCAGTGCAGACACTTAATCACTTAGCTAGAAAACAAGAAGGACAGAAGGAGAATGGGAGAGGCATGCACCTGGAGCTCACTCTACCACCACCACACAACCATGGGACTGACCCGGGCCAGCTCCTGAAACAAGATCATCACCTTGCTCCTCCCCTGACAAGGGACACTAAGACCTCAAACAGTGAAGGACAACGAGGGACACAACACCAGATGCTGCTATTGCCAGCATTGGCATCAGTGGGCAGCTGCTGCACATCTGGGCAATGCTACCCCATCCATTTTAAGGACTTTGTGATTCATAATCATTGCTTGTTGCTCTCATTACTGTCGTCTTCATTGCTGTTAACATTGAGATGACAGATGGCTTTCGTTTTCTTAATGCCGTCAATTACAAGTGTAAGGTTTTCTGTCTATAAGGCACGAAACAAAGCATTTTCTCTAGATCTCGCCCATGGAATTCACTAACCTATAAAGTATTTAAGATGTATCATTCTTGTCTTTTAAATGTGAAATTAGAAGCTCCAAATCTCAAGGCACATGCTTGAGGTAATACAGAGTGTGTCAGACCCCAGACACAATCCCATAAAAGCATGCCAAGAGATCTACATGGGATGCCAACTCCAACCTTTGTCCCAGTATGTGTCTCCCATAGACCCACAGCTTGGGTCACTGAAATTCAAGCCTAGCCTAGCCTGAGAAAAGTTGCAGATTACAACGGCCCCCCTCAAGGCCTCCACCAGCTGCCCCACAAGTAGGCTGGGGTACCCCAGAGCCCCTCACCTGGGGGGTCCGTCTGTTTCTTCTCTTGAGGTTCTGAGGAGGGAGCTGTTTATTCTGCTTCATCTTGTCCTGGCATTTGGTGCAGTGCTGTACACAAGATGGCTTAATTGGGCAGCAGCCATCCCTCGGGTCTCAAATCCTCAGAGAGTAGAGTACACAGGCCCAGCTTTTGCTAATTGCCAGTTGTGTCGCCATGGCAAATCTCACCAGGGCTGCTCTAACCACAGGCAACTTTCTAATAATCTACACAGTTTCCCATCCTTCCGCTTGCAAAGCTTCTCCCCTTCCTATCTGCTACTAGTTAACCCGGGGCCAGACCCTATAAGACCCTGACCTAAGAAGTTCCCATTACAAGCCATGTCACCCCATGAGGCAGAGAGGGGCCAGTGTGAGGCTGATAAAGGGCCACATGCACCCCATGCACATCCCATGTGCTAATAACTGAAGTATGCTCTCCTTGGCCCCTGCTTCTTAACAAAAGGCTGGAGCATGTCATGATGGGCTCTAGGTGTTGGATACCTTGGCTGCTAGCTGGTTCCAACTAAACTGAGGAGGAGCCACCAGTGGCAGGTGCAGTTTTGAGTATGAAGAAACAAGTACATCTTTACATGGTCAACAAATATGGTATCAGTCTGGGCATTCAACTCACTGTAAACCAATCCGGATAAAAGATTATGTTAAGTTCCCGTGAGATGGCTCAGTGGGCGAGGGTGCCTGCTGACTTGAGTCTGATGCCCAGGGCCTCTGTAAAGGTGGAAGGAGAACCCATTCCACAAAGCTGTTCTGAACTCCACACACATGCTGTGCTAAATACGCACACTAATGATGATGATGACGATAATGATAATAATACTTGAAATTAAAATCTTATTAGAATCACAAGAGCAATTCCCAGTCAGCCTGGTCACCCTGTTGACTGAACAAATGGGAAATGAGGTTCATCAGACTCCTCCAGAAGTTGTGAGGAACCGTAGAAGTCAGGACTCATGTTCTTCTGCTTGGGTGTCAGCTTCCTAAGATGACTAGAGATGGGTGTCACTATCAAACCCATGCCAAATGTCCTTGTTAGTTTGTATTGTCATCTTGACACAACCTAGAGTCACCTGGGAAAACAGAGTCTGGATTCAAGGACTGCCTAGATCAAATTGGCCTGAGGCGATGTCTGTGAGTGATTGTGTTGATTGATGATTGATATGGGAGGGCCAAGCCCACTGTGGGCAGCATCATTCATAGGCAAGTAGCCTGCGTTGTATAAAAGAGCTAGCTAAGTTATCCAGTGAGTGAGCCAGTAAGCCACATTTCTCCATGGTTTTGCTTCAGCTCCTGCTTGAGTTCTTGCCCTAACTTCTCTTGAGGGTCTGTGACCTGGAAATGTAAGACAAATAAGAAATGAGTTGCTTCAGGTCAGAATGTAGGGTTTTGTTTTGATTTCTGCTTTTGTTTTCTTTATGGGGTGGAGTGTTTTGTTTTAAAAAGTGTTTCACTGTGTAGCCTTTGCTGGCCTGGAACTTGATATGTAGTCTGGGCTATTCCTGAACTCCTGAAGATCCACCTGCCTCTGTTTCCCCTGTGCCGAGATTAAAGATGTACTGCTAGGCTCAGCAGGTCAGAGCAACAGAAAATAAACTGGAATATAAGGCTTAAATAGGCCTTTCTAGCCCACTGTCCTCCCTGGAGCAGTAGCAAATGAAGCAGAGGCTGTCAATGGTGCTAGCAGCATGGACTGTCAGAAGCCCCCAGGGGATGCTGATGCAACTGTCCGAATGAGGGCACTGCAGTAGATCTCAAGCTCCAAGAACCCCTGCAGACCCCAGGCATCCCTGTGCTTGATGTGTGGATAACCAGCAGCACACTTCCAGAAGGACAAAGTGCAGATGAGATTATTGCTGAGAAATATTGACTTTAATTAAACAAAAGGGTAAACCCTATGCATCTGTCATCTTTCAGCCTAAAATTCAGCAAAAAAAAAAAAAAAAAAAAAAAACAAAAAAAAAAAAAAAAAAAAAAACACTGACTCTGTTTTTTTAGTTTTGGTTTTGGTTTTTCAATTCAGGGGTTTCCTTGAAACTTGCTCTGTCAATCAGGCTGGTCTCAAACTCACAAAAATCTGTCTGTCTCTGGCTCCTGAGAGTTGGGATTAAAGGCATGTGCCACCACTGGCCAGCTTGGTTTTAAAGTTCTAAACTTGGAAAACATGAGAATTATGTTGGACCACTATAAGATGCCAGGAGGTTCCCCTGTAGAGCCAGGAGATTTTGCTACCACTGAGCAGAAGTGAGTTGAGTATATAGTGAGGCCCCAAACAGTTGAACTAAGGAAGGGCAGAGCTGAGGGCTTCAAGGATCAGTATGACTCCTAATGACTGGCATTAATCCCAAGCCCTCAGAGTTCCCCAGTCCTGGATAGAACTATTCACATGCAAAGTAGTCCTTCAGGGGGGCAAAGAGGTGTCTGATGACTGGCACACTCCAGGACTTTCCCAGCAGCTTCTGCCGGGCACCACGGCCCATGTTGGACACATCCGTGTAGTGTGCAGGAAAGCCGAAGATCCTAGAAGAGTACAGAGCAAAACGACACAAGGTTAGAAGGGCCCATGTCCCCAGCACACTCAGAACAGTTGTGTCCTGAAAGTCCAGGCCTGGGAAAGCCACCAGGCTGCCACTGTCTCTGCATGCAACTACTCTTCCCCATGCCTTCAGTCAGGACTCTTGGGCTCAAAGGAATCTTCTAGACTACAATTCCCCTGGTTCCTCAGATCATTTGCTGATAACTGATAGTTGAGTCAAGGGTATTGGTGCTGTCTTGTGTGCCCCCCCACACACACACTGAGACTGTGCTTCGGTCCTTATGTGCTGTGCAGGGACCATTCTTAAATGCTACTGTGAATTAATCCATGAATTGCCAGTCAGCCTGCACACGTGTATGATTCAAAACACAATGAGAGAAGTTTAGCAATCAATTTTGTGGGATGGAGAGATATAGGTGTGCATATGTCTGTGTCCATGGGGTCAGAGGTCATCCTCAGTCCTCATGTGTTATTCCTTAGGGGCTATGCATTCATCTTTTTTTTTTTTTTTTCTTGAGACAGGGTCCCTTGGAATTTTCAGATTAGGCTGGCTTGCTTGCCCACACGCACCAGGGATCCTCCTGCTCTGCCTGACATACTTGGCTCAAACTGAAATCCCCGCACTTGTCATTTTTAATGACCAAGCCATCTCCTTAGCCCTGCAGTTTCTTTAAGGAGGAACAAAGTCATCCCAAAAAAAGAAGAAATAAAACCAGAACTGAGATTTGGGATGAAACTACACACTACAAAAGTCTTCAGAAAAGAGCTATAACATAAAAGAGAAAGAAAAAAAAAATCTTTGAAATCCAAGAGACAGATCTTCACATGACAATGGACAACGTAGCCCCCCCCCAAAAAAAAAAAACTGTAAGAGGTTAAAGACAGACTGTGATCAAAGAGGAATCAGCTGCCATGAGGAATGTGGCTGCAAGAGCTGAGGGGTTTCCCATTTTCCTAAGAACCCAGAGTTGGGACAGGAAAATGTAAGGGCAGTGAGGTGACAGAGGCAGCGCTATCTGATATCCTCATGTCCGAGATTTCTCATCACCACGGCGCCACCATTTCTGTGGGAAAATAAGGGCTAGTTCTGAAACGCTGTTATTATGCAGACCCTACTACACGGCTCACTGGGACCTGGAGGAACTAAGGCAACCAAGGCCAAGGAACTAAGGCTGTGTGTGCTGCTGGCTCTGACTACATTCTCCTTCCAGCCTCTGTCCCCACAGATTACCTCTCCAAGTGCAGCCTCGTTCACTGTGGTGATTAGAATGATAAACAACCTATAGTCTAAGATTGTGTTTGGATACAGTCCCCAGCTGATAATGCTTTTTGGATAGGTTCAGAAGATGTAGCCTTGCTGTAGTAATGCCACTAGGGGAGACCTTTGTGAGTTTAAAGATCCACCATTTCTAGTTTCTCTCTCTCTCCCTCTCCCTCTCCCTCTCCCTCTCCCTCTCTCTCTCCCTCTCCCTCTTTCTCCTTTCATGCTTGCAGTTCAAGATATAAGTTCTCAGCTTACCACTGGAGCCACCATGCCTGCTGCCTACTTCCCTAGCATGATGGACTCTTAGTCCTCTGGAACCATAAGCACAAATAAACTCTTTGTTTTATAAATGTCCTTGGTCCTAGTATCCTATCACAGTGATAGAAAAGTAACTAATACACTTACTTTTCAAGCTCAGTACACCACAAATCATCGTCCTTGCCATTCATGACTACAGGGAAAAGCTGGTTTTTCCCCTGTCTGATGGAGTTCGACTTGGTAGTTATTGTCTGTACTTTCTTTAACTGGAAGGGGGAAAAAATACCAAGGGGTGAGCATAGAAGGCTTCCAAGTGGAGTCAGGATCAGCTGAGTTTGGAGAGGTGGCAGGGACAGGCATACACAGAGAGAGGACAAAGAGACTGGAAGAGATTCTTTATGCTTCCCACAAATGCCACATACATCTTAGCCAAAAGTGACCATGAAGGATCACATGGTGGTCAAGACACCAGTCACTGATCAAGGGGGTCATTAAGAGCAAAAACCACCCAGACTCAGAATGGCCAACCACAGCTTGAGCAACAGGCCTTTGCTTCTCGAAGACATGGAAGAGCAGGCACCAGACGCCTTACTGTGCATCTGTGACTGCACAGCACACAGCCCTTTGCAACAGCATCCACCTCTGTTGCCACTGCAAAGATTGCCTGCAGCACAGCCTCTATGCCTCCAGCATTAACCACTGCAGAGCACGGCCACATTTTCTCACCGGGATTATTTACCAGGAACATCTCCTACTCTGTACTTGAAGAAGAGACAGAACAGTTCTGTGGGGAAAGAGGCCCAGCACCAGGAATCTGTGAGGGAGTGAGCAGGAGCCATGTGGATAGAGCCAAGGTCACAGTTTTCCAGAAGGTTCAGAACAGAACACTCAGCACCTTACCTTTGCTGTCCTACTGAACTCCAAGCAGTCCTGCAGCTCGAGCTTATCATTCTTTGAAGCTATCACAGGCCTGGGAACAGCCAAAACCCGTTATTCTCCAGCATCTGCCCTGGAGGTCTAAGGTAGATACCTCGCAAGTCAGACAAGAGATCTGCTTTGCCCAAGTGTACTCTGGCAGTGAACATGTTCAGTCACAGGATGAAAACAGACAAGCTGTGTAGTAAGAACAGGAGTCCACTAGTCCCTGAAGAGTACAGCCTGGGCCCAGATGTAATGTTTCTCTGAATTTTAGGTTTTAGCATTGGGCAAAGTGAGGCTCCCACAGAGGGACTGGAGCATTACAGTAGTCCTGTGCAGACCAGGCAAATGTGATAGAGAAACTTGGTCTAGATCAGTGGTTCTCAACCTGTGGGGCTCAAACCCGTTAGGGGTGAACAACCCTTTCACAGACGTTTCCCAAGACCATCTGAAAACACACATATTTACACTATGCTTTATAACAACCACAAAATTACAGTAATGAAGTAGCAAAAATAATTTTACGGTTGAGGATCACCACAGCATGAGAAACTGTATTAAAGGGTCACAGTATTAGGAAGATGGAGAACCACTGGTCTAAATGTTGGTGAGTCACCTTCATATGAGTGTCCCACACTTTGGAAATGAAACTCAAGAGGCTCTGAAGTGGGTACCATCCTTGAAAGGAAGGACAGTCAAACCTTTCACTTTCTCTCTGGTAACCTGTTTTGCAAAGGCAGAGACAAACAAGCTGACAGGCAAAAGCTAGAAGCTCTTCACAACATCTGTATGCAGGAGTCATCAACGCTGTAGTGGCCCCAGTTAGGGACTTCAGAGTCAAAAAGAAAAAAAAAAAGAATGATGCCACAAAGGGGCTGAGGAATCACACCAAGAATTTCCCCTGACCACACCTTTCAGCTGTCCAACACCAGCCGTGATTCTTCTTTTCCGAATGTATTTATTACTAACGTGTTTATATGTGTTTGATGTATGTGGACATGCATGCCACAGTGCATGTCTGGAGGTCAGAGGACAACTCTGTAGAGTCAGTTCTCTCCCTCCACCTTTACAGGAGTTCTGGGGATCAAACTCACTTCTATAGGAAGCTCCTTTACCCATTGAGCCACCTCACTGGCTTTCTATCCCTTTTGTGTCCTCTGTGATCCTAAATGATGTGAGGGGCCAGGAGAAAGAGGACACAGAATGCTCAGTGTTATATAGATTCAAAGATTAAGATTTATACAAAACACCAAGCATGGTGGCACATCCTTTAATCCCAGCATTAAGGAGGCAGAGGCAAGAGATCTTTGTGAATTCAAGTCCAGCCTGGTCTACAGAAGGAGTCCCGGGCCATATATGAAAAGATCTGCATAAACTAGATAACTCAGGCTCAGCCCACCTAACATTTCATACACCCACTCTGTCACCCATCAGAGCTCACTTAGAGCAGCCCATCCTCTTAGCCTGGAAGCCACCAAATGCATAAACAAATGTCCAAGTATCCTACCAGCCTACAAACTCCAGAGGTCACTGCTACCAACTTCATTTGTTTTCTCACTGGATGGCACCTTCTGCGACACATCGTAATAACTGACCATCTCACTTCCTTCTGCATACACCAACTCACTAGTGTCCCCATCTCTGAGTTCTGTCTCTTTTCCTTCTACTAGACATGGTATACCTTAATTGCTTGAATTACTTTTTGTAATGTCCTACCCCCACTAAGTGGCACCCTGTATCAGGCCTGCAGTATCCAGCCAGAGATACCTGCATCTCTCTTTGCAAGCCACTCTTGACCTAAGAGCACTAATCTCCAAGCTGGTGTGGGGATGCCTGCCCACCATCTATCCTAGAGCACTCCCTTCTGCCTGGATTGGCTCCATTCCTTTAGTTCTATTGGATGAGGCCTCTCCTTCCCCACCATACTTCCCAATGCCACCTCCCCAGCCATGAACATACAATTACTTACTGTGTTCTCTACCCCTCCCACTAATACCACTACTCTGCAAGAGCCACTGACATCATTGTGTTCCCCAGTGAACTGGCAGCAATCCAGTGCTTAGCGGGGAGAGCTTGAATGTTGAATAAATCAGCCCATGTGATTCCAAACAAGCACATGGTAGCTTTTGATTAGATGGTTCACTGAATAAACATTAACTATGCAAGGGGTAAAAACGATATTAAAAATTTGAATTTAAAAAAATTACATCTAAGGGAAATCTCCAAGCTGTTCACACTGCCAGACTCCCAAAATGTATGCTTCTAACACATCTTTGGGAAAGAGTGCCACAGCTTAGCTCATTTGCATATATGGGATGGTCACTACAGTCACGTTTCACACCTTAGTTAGCAAGCTGTTCTTGAAATCACAAAGGATGATGTAAGGAGGCCTCCTCTGCAGAAACACTTGATTTGCATCTAGTCCTGAGGACTACTGAACACTGGGTATGACCACAGAAGTGTGAGATAAACAAGGACAACACCAATGAACATGCCAAAGTGGACAAAGAAAAGCCATGTGGCCTCAACCTTACACAAAGAACTACAGGCAACAGAGGAACGCTGGGAACAGGAAGGGTGGCCTTCAGGGAAGAGCACACCAAATGGTTGTCTAGTGCCAAACAGTCAGCCCTGGAAACACACATTCAAGTAACCTTATATGGACATAATGGCTCATATTTAGGAATATGTATATGTATACAGATATACATATGTATACACTAACAATGGATAAAAAGAAAGGCCATGAATTTCAGGAGCAGGAAGGAGTATAAGGAAGGATTTGGAGGGAGGAATGTTATAATTAAATTAAAATCTCAAAGAAAAAAATTTAAGGGTAGAAAATACTCCTGACTGAGAAAACTGGAGGAAGCCGGTGTCTGTGCTACTGTTTCATACCTCGGCTCTGCCCCCTGGTTGGTCACCAGTTGCCTATAATAGGGCCCACTTCATCCCAGGGGAAGAAGGGATGGTTTCTTTAACATTTAACATTTGCAATGAAAGACTTAACACAGCAGAAGAACAGGGAGACTTCACAGTTCTCAGTCATCATGGGGACCTTGAGAAACACCCACCCTGAAGCTAAAGCAAAACAGTTGCCCAAGAAGTCCTGTCCAGGGCTCCAATTATCCAGAGCATCCTAAAGCCAGGACTTTCTAGAAAATCAGAATGTCAGACAGACTTGTACATAACTTTGCTGTCAGTTACCTGTCTCTCTCAGGGCTCTTACCTGTTCATCCCAGGTAGGTTGCCCCAGAAGTATCGGGCCCTGTGAGCAGCAGAAACCTTGATGGCATCAATCATCACTGGGTTACACTGCAAGAAGAGAAGGTGAGTCACTGGAGATAACTCAAGACTGGGCTGTCAGTCAGCCCAGGTCTGACCTGTCAGGTGACAAGGCTTTCCTAGCTACACAAGAAGGAAGGAGACATACCAGTTTCCACCCAGAGGCTGGCTAGAGCAGAGTTGATGTGTGTTCACAGCAATAGAACAGTGACCAAGACAGAAGTTGGTACCAGCAGTTGGGTAGTGCTCTGAGAGACCTGACCATACTGTTTACTGGCAGAATGTGGACTTTGAGACTTTGGATAGAAAATCAGCTGAACAATAAAGCTTAAAAGTGGGACATACTAGTAGGAACCTGGACAGTAATGCTGAGAGCAAGGTGAGCCCAGCTCAAGAAGTTTCCAAGGGGAAGCATATTAGTAAGTGACCTAGACACCATTCTTGTGATACTTTGACAAATAATGTGGCTGCTTTCTGCTCTTGTCCTAAAAATCTGTGGCTAAAGTGAAGAGGTTTTGGATTAAGGGATTTGACAGAGAAGATTTCAGGATAACAGTAGAGTGTGGTTATCAGTAATCTTTCTTATGCAGATCCATAATGAAAAAGACTAAACTGGATAAAAATAAATAAAAAATGTACAGTTTGGGGAGAAAAGGAGCACCAGAAACTGTAATGGAGCTAAGTCCAGTGTTCAAGGAGACAAGATTTAAAAAAAAAAAAAAAAAAAAAAAAAAGCCTGATGCTAAATGAAATAAAGGGAGTGGTGACCTCAGCGCAAGACCCTACCCAACTTTTTTCCCAACTTGTAAAAAGGAATTAAAGAAAAGCACTGGGTGCTGGTGGCACACACCATTAATCCCAGCACCCAGGAGGCAGAGGCAGGCGGATCCCTGTAAGTTCAAGGCCAGCCTGGTCTACAGTTCCAGGACAGGCTCCAAAGCTACACAGAGAAACCCTTTCTCAAAGAACCAAAAAAAAAAGGAAAAGAAAGCTTAAGCAGTGAAGGGAACCATGAACAACAGAAAGCCGATGTAAAAGGAACCCAAATTCCAACCCCACCAAGCAACAGAACTTGGTTCACATGGCTCTGGTTTTCGAGTCAAAAGTACAAGAAAGGGGTTGTGGAAACGTCCTCTTTTTCTAAGGAAAGCAACTGAGGCCAGCATATGTCAGGAATGTCCCTGCATAGAGGCCGTTATGTGAAGCTGTGAAGGTGAAGCCTGGATTGTGTTGGAGATCCTAAGATGTGGGAGAAGCCAGAGCAGCGGGATCCCTGCCAAAGAGAGCTGCAGACCAAGTGTGAAACCAGCCCAAGAGAGAATTCAACAAAGCTGGAAGGAATTGGAGATCTGATGTGTGCTTTCACTTCAGATGTGGAGATGTAGAATTTGGAGTTTGCCCTGCTGGATTTCGGTTTCCTATGGTCCAGTAATTTCTCACTATGTTCCCTCTCTTCTCTTTTGGAATAGTAATGTATATTCTGTGCCATTGTGTGTTGGAAGTATGTGATCTACTTTTTTATTTTGATTTTTACAGGGGATTACTGTTAAGAGATTGCCAGAAGTCTTCTAAAAGGATTTTGAACTTTTGACTTTAAAACAGTATTGAGGCTGTGAAAGACTATGGGAACTTTCGAAGTTAGACTGAATTCATTTTGCATTATGATATGACTATAAGCCTGTGGGGGTAGGGCAAAGAGTAGAATGTGATAGTTTGGATGAGAATGGCTCTCTCAGGAGCATATATTTGAAGGCTTAGTCACCAGGAAGTGGAACTGTTTAAAAGGATTAGGAGATGTGGACTTATTGGAGGCTGTTCTGGGTAGATTTTGAGGTTTCAAAAGCCCAGTCTCTCTTCCTGCTGCCTGTGGATCAGGATGCAGAACTCTCATCTACTTCTCCAGCAGCATGCCTGCCTGTATGCCATCATGCTCCCCACTGTGATAGAAACAGACTACACCTCTGAAGCTGCGATCAAGCACCTAATTAGTTTATTTTGTTAGAGTTGCCTACGTCATGGTGTCTCCTCACAGCAATAGAACAATGACTAAGACAGCTGATCTCTGCCTGTGAATGATGGGTGACAAGTCAGATTCAGACCTGCCCACTCTGAGTCATGTCAATGGCAGAGGGTGCTCAAAGGTAGAGGTACTTCACATCAAAATCTGCTAAGTCAAATCCCATTTGCAGACAGACAGTGTGGGCAATGCATGGCTCAAGAAACCCAGCCACAAGTAACATATGGCATTTGGAAATAGCCAATTCTATCACCTCTGAGGCAAAAATTGTAAAATTCTAATGAAAACTAAGAAACAGTCCAGGTGCGATACACACCTGTAACCCTGGCACTTGAGATGTGGACACAAGACCAAGAGTTGAAAAGCCTTAGCTATGTGAGACTCCATCTTTAAAAAAAAAACCAACCAAACATGGAGGTGGAGAAATGACTCAGTGGTTAAGAGCATTGACTGCGTTCAAGAGGATCTGAGTTCAATTCCCAGCAACCATATGGTGGCCCACAACTGCCTATAATGGTACCCAATGCCCTCTCTGGCATGTAAATATACATGTTGACAGATTATTCATATAATCCTTTTTGAAGAAGGAGGAGGAGAAGGGCAGTGGTGGCATATGACTTTAATTAAGTCCAGCACTTGGGAGGCAGAGGAAGGCAGATCTCTGAGTTTGTAGCCAGCCTTGTCTACAGATCAAGTTAAAGGGCAGCCAGAGCTATACAGAAAAACACTGTCTCAAAAAAAGAAAGAAAGGAAGGGAGGAAGGAAGGAAGGAAGGAAGAATAGAAGGAAGGAAGGAAGGAAGGAAAGAAGGAAGGAAGGAAGGAAGGAAGGAAGTGAATCCAAAAACCTACTTACTACAGTGTTTGATGTAATTCAAGTGGTGGATAATTAACTTCTCTGTAACCCCTAAAGCTACCATTTTCAGAAGAAAGAGAAAACAAGAAACTGTCTAAAGTAAAAGTAGAAGTTGGTGTCATTATTGGTGCCTTGCACAGGCAGGGTTATATTAGGGATAAATGTCCTCCATGCACTCACAAGTGTGCTGTATCCTTCCTACCCAGATCTAGCCACAAACGGTGGAACATTCCCACCTGTCACACTCAGAAGCCTTCAATGCCAATGTGGTCTCCCTGGCCCAAGTAGTCCTGACACTCAGACAACTCACCTCCAGGAATTGTGAGATGTCCCTCTTGTCACCGACCTCCATGGCTACCACATTCTCAAACATCCAGAAGAATGGACGGTTGTCACACTCCTCAGGACGTGAGTAATTTAGCAATCGATAAAATTCAAAGAAGAGTCGGCCAGTCCCCTCTACATCCATAAAAGAATATCAGAGAACAGGGTTTGATCAAAAGCTTCAGTATAAGCCTCCACATTCCCTGAGACCACGAGAATCCCAACAAGCCCCATCAGTAAAACCCATGTCCTTACATCCCAACCCTTCTGGTCCCCTGAAATGACCAGACAAGGACATGGGGAGCAACAGAACACCATTCACTGACATCTTTATCTGAGGACTGAGGATTTGCAAAGGGGGCAGGCAGTGCTTAAGGACCAAGGCGCTAAACAGGAAAAAGCAGAAGCCAACAGCTTCATCTCCGCCACCCCACATGGACCAGCCAGAACAAATGGCTGCTCACCGAACAGCCCTTTCCTGACAGGATTCACACAGGAGAGGTCATTGCAAGGACTTCCGCCAATCACCAAGTCGAATGGGCCCCACTCGTCAATCTGAGGGAAAACACAAAAGGCAGGGATGAGCCTGAGGAAGCGGGGACTAGAAGCCTTGCTGCTAGGATAGGGAAGATGGCTTGGAGGATTCAGGTGCCTGGCAACCTGAGAATGATCTCCAAACCCATGGAAATGTGGAAGGAGGAGAGCAACTCCATGAAGTTGCCCTTCCATCTGCACACATGTGCCAAAGTACTGGCACCCTCATCCATGTGTGCACAATCCTGGGCCTCAGAGAAAGGGATAGCCTACTATGAGACCAAGGTCCACGGTATAGAGGAACAAGCAAAATGAACCCCAGGAAAAATGCCACCCTCACATTTCCCCTTGTGATGTTCCTGACGTCATTCACGTATTTGATTTGGCCTTCATGCTTAACAGTTCCCACAGCGATGGACTCTGTACACACTTCAGAAGCAACGTACTTCTCCACTTTGATACCCAGCTCCTTGAGCACCAAGTACCCTGTGAGGGATCAAATAGGAATGTGAGGACAAGAGGCCAAGTGCAGAGCCATCAGCCCCACCCACGGTGTCCTCCTGAAGCGCACTGAAGAACCCCTTACTCCATCACTGTCACTTCAGGGTGTCTGTGTAGACTCAGGGACCCCAGAGCATTGACAGTGTTGGCTATGGTCATTCCTTCTATGTATGGGACATCTCATAAAAAGGGAAGGAGACCGGATTGAGGAAGGTAGTTGTTACCTAATTGACCATATACATAAGGAAAAGTTTAAAAAATGACACACATGACATTCTAGCTACTTCTCTTCTCAGTTGTCGCAAGAGAGACACCTTTAGCCTGCCTAGAAGATTCTTTCATTGACCCAACAGAGCATCCTCAGGTAAGACTCACCTGTTGCAATTCCATCAAACAGGGACAGGACTCTAATGGGCCTCCTCCTGGCTGCAGGAATTGCTGGGTACAACTTGGGTGGCTCCTGCCAGATAAGCAAAGAGTGAGGCCTCAGAGTGTCCATCTATCCTCCTGTACTAAGAAGCATCCATGGGAACTGGTAAGAGTATTGGGCACAGGCTGACCATTCTGTCCTTAGATGGGAGGCACAGCTGCCTCCTACAGATGCACAGAGCCAGATAGATAAGGAACTTGGGTGCTAATGGCCAAGGCCTGAGAACAGAAAATGAACTCCTACATTGTGGGAGCAACTGCCCACACACTCAGACATTTCCATCCTGTTCCCTCCTCAGAAGATACTGGAAGGAAGAATTGTCTGCTAAAGGTGTAGACTAGCAAGGGCTCTCATCCTCTGACAGGTATAGGCTCTGTGAGGTACAAATGCAGAGATGAATCTTGCTGCACATTCCCAGCTGGCCTTGACCTCACTATTTAACCCAGGCTACCCTTAAACTCATCACAAAGCTCGTGGCTCAGCTGTCTGTGCTATGAGTCTAGCCTTTGTCACTATGCTTATTACTATTAACTTTGGGGGGCTGTTTGGACACAGGATCTCAGTAAATAAGTAGCCATGATTGGCTGGGAACTCTCTTGACTGACCAGGCTGTCTTGAACTCAGTGATAGGACTGCTGGTCTCCTACATTCTGAGATTAAAGGCCTAATCCGTGCTTTTACAGATGCACAGGATTCCAGATTCTCAGGGTCTGTAATTGCACGGGACTACTGTACAGAGCCTATGTCTTACGAATTCTTCGAGGTCAGGATCAGTAGTGAAGAAGTCTTGCAGGCGCACGTTCCAATCCTTCCTGCGCCTGAGGACCCCATGGCAGCGCTGTGGAAGGCACATGTAGCAGCTCCAGGGTTCCTGCAGCTTGGCATCCTCAGCTGTCCCTGTACCCACCAGCACCTCCAGACACTCCACACAGAAGCACCTGTGCCAGAGCATCCAGAGAGAACGGGATCAGGGTTAGCAGGCCCAGTTAGTTCCGCAGGACTTGACCCCCCTGCCTGATGCTCAGTGGGGTACAACTGAGGTGCTTGGCCATCTTGTCCAGTCTCCATGGAAGGACACTCACCTGCAGCAGCTCGTGTTGCTGCACAGAAGCAGCTCTCGGCCCTCGCAGCACACGGTGCAATAGGACTGATAGCCGTCCTCATCATACATGTAGAAGAGCTCCAGAAAACGATCCTGACCACCAGAGAGAAGCCCGTGAGACCTTAGACCTGACCTCAGCCAGGCCTGGCTAGCAAGCTGGCTGGGGCCCTAGCTGGTGGCCCGGGGTGCTCTTCAGCGACAGTACATGTGAGCTGATGCCTTATGGAGGGCCTTCTCTGCTGCAGCACTGTCCTGGGAAGCTGTTCAGTAGGGCCTGGAGCAGGAACTGTGCTGGGGGGCTGGCTGGGAATGGATATGGTGGGAGGAAGGGGCAGGAAGACTTACCCTGCAACTCTGACAGAGCCCACCCTCAAAGAGGGGGTGGAAGGATACAGGGTTTTTCCTACCACAGGACAAGCAGCGATCTGAGAGAAAGACACAGTGTCAGAGTTTATGGAGATCAAGTGCCTAACCTCAGCAGCTCAAGCCTTGAAGTTGACAGCACTGAGCATCTGCCCCTGCCAGCCATGTCCCGAGGACTCTGTAGCATGTCTAGTGCCTAACTCCTTCCAGCAGCTTTTCAGATGAGATATGGTGTTTTCAGGTGATTGGCCCTAGACTCAATGGTGTTTAAACTGCCATCCCCACTTCATAGTCTGCGAAGGATGACTTCCAACTAACAAAAAGAAGCACAGGGGAGGCCAAGGCCTGGCCAGGCGGAAGGACAAGAGGCTGAACATTGTTTGGTTTGGCATCTCCATTTTCATAAACATTAAACCTCAGACATTGAGGCACTGGTAGTGGTTCTGATTGGCTTGGTGGCAGATACAGAACCTGCCTGCAACCATGCCCAATCACAGATCACTACCAACCAGACCTTGGTTGTTTTTTTTTGGGGGGGGGCTTGTTTCATGAGGCAACACTGTCTTAGCTATAAACTGATTAACTATTCCTGAAGACAAAACCTTTAAATGTCCAGTACTGTCCCAATGGACAAATGCTAAATGACTCTTGGGATACGTGGAGGACAATGGCTCAAATTGTCCAGGTGGTGGTGGCGCACACCTTTAATTGCAGCACTCAGGAGGCAAAGGCAGGCAGATCTCTGTGAGTTTGAGGCCAGCCTGCTCTACAGAGTGAGTTCTAGGACAGCCAGGGCTATACAGAGAAACCCTGTCTCAAAAACCACACACACACACACACACACACACACACACACACACACACACACACGTTTCTAAATTGTTGCTACTGCTCTAAACTTCAGCTTTTTCAGGGTACCCTGGTTCCAGATCTGTTTCCTAACCCAATAATGAGTAACTACTTGATAAATATTTGATGATTCAGGCGCATTGGGCCAAGAATGCAAATGAAGAATCCAACGAATATTCAAACTCCATTAGGTCTGTTCCTGGAAGATTTCTGAATCCCAGAGCAGTACCCAGCTAGGGAAAGGATAGCAGAGTTAGCTCAAGGAGGAACCAGTGGCAAAATGCGTCTTATTTTAACCTACAAGTTAGCTGTGCTTATTGCAGGGAAAGTTCAAGTCTCCATTGATCTGGAGTTTTCAGGTGTTGGCCAAGTGCTACAGCTTCCATTGTTCCCCCACTCCAGTCACCCTGCTCAGTGGCCACATCAGATTCGGTTAAGAATGGGAGCAAATCACACAACTTGATCCAAAAAAATGTAGCAACAAATACATAAGGAGCAGAAATGGTCCCCATCTAGACCAGTCCCCAGGGCTCGGTATTGAACCCATGCAGAAAGCCTAAGACGGGCCTGGGGCACCCCAGAAGGAAGGGCTGGGGAACAACAGTACCTTCCAGATTGACCTTGTTGTTGGTGACATCAGAAGCCATTCGTTCTGTTGAGGCAAGAGGGACAAGGTGTGAGATGAGGTGGGGATGTCTCTCCTTCCCCAGGCAGCCATGCAGCACTGTATCCCACAGCACAGTGGTCCCGAGGACCCGCTGCTCCTGGTATGCACCATGCATGGCCAGGCCTTTCAGCACACGACCCCCAAATCACCTCGGCTCTCATCATCCTCCCCTCGGTCTTTCCCACCATAGCTGTTTGTCTTGAGGCGCTTGGGTGGGGGATAGGACTCAGAAGCAGCAGAGTCATTGGTTGTGCGTCTTCGACCTTTGTTCTCTGGAAGGTAAGGAGGCAGATTTGACTGAAGGTCTAAGAGACAAGGCGGCCTAGGACAAAACCATGCTTTGCCTGGGATCCAGCTGCATCTAGAGCAGGGGACCATGATGGGTGTAGAGAACCCAGAGGGGAGCCCAGAGCAGAAGCCAATTCAGAGCTTCTCTCACCCGGGAATCAGGCCATGGGGTTTACACATCTGAATGTGTAAGAGAATCCATCCTTCTAGAGTGAGCCCAGAGCAGTGCTGGGTCACAGCTGCAACTGAGGTTCCTACAGTGATGCACACCACAATGCCAGATGGGAGCAGGGAGCTACTGAGTATTTGAAATATCAGGAGAGATATTTCTGAGGATCAGGTCCAAATTGTCAAATGATGCTACTTGTTTGGTTCATTTGGACTGATTTGAACACTTGAATCTACTTAGCCAATTTATGAAATTGGTTAATATATATTCATTAATCAATTTCAGCTTAACTTTCACGTAACGGCATAAATTTTTAGGACAGTACTAAAAGAAAAGTGAAATATCCCAATGTTTTATATAAACTAAATGTTTAAAGTTTTTAAAGTATTAGGTCAAAATGTATGGTTAGCATTAATTTCACATGATTCTTTATAATATTTTACATGAGAAAAGAATTGAATTACATTCTGTGGCTCCCACTCATTAACATTTATTCATACTTTTATTGGATCTATTGAATCCCAGGGCACATGTTTGAATCTGACTCTTCCTCTTTCACACATACTAGGAAAGAAAATCAGATACTCATCAAAAATCATGAGGAGCCAGATGTGGTGACACATGCTTGTAATCCCAGCATGAGGCCAGACAAAGTGAGACTGTTGTCTCAGAAAACAGAAACACAAGGAGCCTTTGACAAAGTGGCATTTGCTAGTGCTTATATATGCCATTAATACTAAGAAATAAAAAGGGAGCCAGGAGTCCTAAAATTATAGGAGGTTGAATATGCATCCATGGTTAGCCTGAGGGTCATATGTGAGGATGAGTGACTCAGCTCAGCTTAGGAGACTCGATTCTTCTCCACTGAGCACTGTAGATGCTAAGAAATTGCAGGACAGAGCAAAGGAAACAGAACTCAAAGATGGTGAGGGAATACCGCGTCTCCAGGGTTCAAAGCTCCCACTGCCTGCACCATTTATTCCCACCTGGTTGCTTGTTATTCGGCTTGAGGCCCTCGATGCCAGTGGGCTTGAAGCCCCCGTGGGCCCACTCCAGCATGGGCTTCAGCTTGTCCTCCAGGGAGTCTCCAGGGCTGCTGGGGAAGGTCTTGCCAGCTCGCACCCTGGCTCTCTGCCAAGACACAAATAAAGGCAGTCTGTCCATGAATGGGAGCAGGCGAATGAGGTATGTGCCAGGGTGAGCTCAGGGATTCCTCCTGCTGGGGCCAGCATTCCCTAAACACTGGTGTCTTTCAGGGCTGCACAGCTGTCCTTGGCTTTGTTATGTGACAGGGGCCTGCTTTTGAGGGACTGGTTAGGAAACAATAGACTATTGGAGCAGGCACCACGCACAACCTCTTCCCTGTAGAATCAGAGAGTGGGCAGCTCTCTCCCAAGGGAGGGTTTCAACTCAGCTTTGTTACTTAAAATGCAGGAGCTTCAGACACCTTTGCCTTACCCTTACCCTCCTGTAGCTTGTCTCAGACAACAGACTTCTTGCTGTGTCTTTCCTGAGATATGAATGTCGTCAGGAATTCCTCATTTTAAGGACAATGCCAATTTACATGCCTAATTAGGCCCTTGGCCAAGTGGGCAGGCTGGTAGGGGCTGGAGGGGAGTAGTGGGGAGCATAATGACCCAGAGAATATAGCGTCTACAGACTAGGGGAGTAGGCAGCGGGCCTCAGCTGCCTCCTTTAGGCCTTGAAGGACCCCGCTTGAAGAAAGAAAGCTCAGTGGTCTCTGGGGCAGCCTATGCTGCAGTATCAATATTGCCCCTGTGACATATGTCACTCTGGTCCATTGTCACATGCTGCTTAAGCTCACTGAAGGCTGGTGCTGGAATCGAAAGGCCTGTCCCTGTCTCAGACTCAAGTATATTTATTTCAAGTGTCTTCCAAAACTCCCTGTCCTGGGAAAGCTGGGCCCATTAAGACTGTGACAGGGACAAAGGAGAACAGCAAACAGCGGAGGGTATTACAAACATCACACCCTTGAGAACAGCAAGAAGGTAGAACTGCTTCCAACAGGAGATACATGGGTTATCGCATGCGGTAAAGATGGCTGTAGGTGGGATGAAAGACAGAAGCTTGCCCATAAAGATGAGATCTTTCTCTTAATCAAGAAGTCTGGCTTCTTGATGCTGTCAGCAGGTCTCCCCACATCATTTCTTTGGAATTTGATGACATTACTTCTGCTTGCTCTCCCAGCTGGGCTACTCCAGCTGGCTAGATATTAAGAGCATCGGATATGCGCCGTTTTTCTGTCTACCTGCGGTGTCTATCTGAAGCTTGCTATTTGTTCTTTTACTTTTGCTTGATACTCACTTAATAACCTCACTCTTTTGAAACCAGCTATCCAGACATTCTCCACATGAAATACCCACCCACAAGGCAGTAATCGCCTTTCCCGGTCCAGCTGGCAGTACCAGAAACTCAAATTCCTTTGCCAAGCAGGCCCTCTATCTTTGGCATTCACCACCTCCATGGTATCCCTGTTTCCTCCAGGCCAACCTTGGCAACACAATGGTGTGAGCTACTGTTTAGTGGCTCTCTCTTCCTCCCAGCTCTTAAGATCAAGACCTCATTCCTACACCTGTGTTACCTTTAGAGTGTGGTATATGACCTTCCTATAAGAAACCATTTTATAACCAAGTGGTGGTGGCACACGCCTTTAATCAGCAGGCAGAGACTGTTGGATCTCTGTGAGTTCGAAGCCAGCCTGGTCTACAGAGCTATTTCCAGGGCAGCTAGGGCTAACCAGAGAAACCCTGTCTCGAACAAACTAACTAAATAAATAAATCTGAACCAGCTTATTGAAGGGGTCCAGTTTATAATGCGGGCTAACCAGTCAGCCAAGGGCCACCAGTTGGTCAGCAGAGACCTAGGAGAGAAAGACATCACCAATATCTACCTGTATACTTGTTCACCCAGGGCCTATTCCTGGAATGGTTCACAGATGCCAAAACCAAAGGGGGGGACAGTATATAACACATATCATGGATTCTGAAACAAGGACACGTGATACTCCAAGTATGAGAAAGAAAGACGCTCAGAATGGGAACAATAAGATACATCCTATTTGTGTTCACATGTGTGCACACATCTATGAACAGTCAGTGTCACTGGTATAGTCATGAGACTCAGTCCTGAAACTGACTTAAATGTATTTTGTGCAGACTCTTTGCCCTTCCCTAGTGTGAGGGCAGCTACTGAGTCTTCAGATTCGTTCAATTAGCGCCAATCATGCATAGGTCCAGAGAACGTGCTTGGCACGGCGAGAGCTCTTACTACTCGCAATGATCGTGAGTGTTGATCATGAATGAATGGCAAGTTGCATGTTACAAGTCTCCAGACAATGCAGAAATGTTGTGGGGTGGTGTTCCTAGTGACGGGGAGATAAAGCAGATATTCCAGGCTGCCTTTCACAATCGTAGGACGTATGGGATGTCCCAGGATACAATGCTTGCTTTCATACTCAGACCCATCGAGTGCTCAAGGCCTCAATTCTGTGGTGCAGCCACCATGGGTGACAAGCCAGTTCCTCTACTCAACATGAGCAGAACATAGCAGATAACTAGGTAGGCTCTGGGCAGGTCTTGACCTTTGGCCAGGACCATAGCACATTGTAATCCCATCCCACAATCCTCTCTCACCATACTGCATCTTATTGCCACTGACCCTGTTTAGAAATGAGTATGGCATGTCTCACTAAATGTAGCAAGCATCCCTTCCAGGCCACACAAGTCATTGAGCACACGTCCCGGGAGTGTGATCCTTCCACCCTGGCATAAGCCCAGGACACTTATCCTTTTCTGCCATCTGCTGGTCACACAGCACAACTGCATGAAGTTTCTCATAGCAATTTGATAGCAGTTTTTGTTGTTGTTGTTGTTTTCTTTTCCTCTTAGGAAATTTTATGTGTGGAAATGGCCCCAAGGGAATGTAACTCATGAGAAAACCGGGACCTCAAACTGAGGCTGAACCCTAGTAATGTTCTTTTTAAAAGGGCTTACAATTTCATGTGTATTTTTCCACGTGAGTGTGCCACATATGTGCTAGTGCATTCAAAACTCAGAAAAGGGTGTCGTCAGGTACCCTGGAACTAGAGTTGCAGGAGGTTGTGAGCTGCATGCAGGCAAAACATCCACATCCATAAAACAAACATTTTAATTCAATTAAATTCTGCCTGCAATAAAAATAAAGTAAGGTTGAGGGCTCATTGGATAAAGCACTTGCCATGCAAGTGTGAGCACCAGAGTTCAGAACCCATTTAAAACTACATGCAATAATGCATTTCTGTTATCTGACCTAGGACATGAAAGAGGTGGCTACAGAAGAAGCCTTTGAAGCCTGGGGGCTAATGCCTGTCTCACAAAGTGGCAAATGAAGGAGACCACATCTCAAAGCACATGGGAGCCAAGGACTGACACTTGAGACTGACCCCTGTCTTCTACACACACTATGGCATGTGCACAAACACACTAACGGGTGGAGAGGTGATTGAGGAAACATCTGATGTCAACCTCTGGCTTCTGTCTGCACAGGTATACACTGCACATATGCACATGCACACATGGAGAGAGAGAGAGAGAACACTGTCCGTGTTGGTGTCCAGGAGCAGAGTGGGGCAAAGGAAGGGCCATGTTGAATTTGGAAAATATTTAGAATTTAAAAATGACAATTGCTGTGCATGGTGTCATACACCTTTAATCCCAGCACTTGGGAGACAGAGGCAGGTAGGTGGATCTTGGTGAGTTCAAGGCCAGCTTGGTCTACAAAGAGAGTTCCAAGACAACCAGGACTGATACACAGAGAAATCCTGTCTCAACAAAACAAAACAAGGCAACAATCATAGTGGTTGATCACTCTATATAACTATATAAGCACCTATATCCAGGTGCTTAAGGCAGTGTGGTAGTTTGAATGTAATTGGCCCCCATAAGCTCATAGGGAGTGGCACTATTAGGAGGTGTGGCTTTGTTGGAGTAGGTATGTCCTTGTTGGAGGAAATGTGTCACTGTGGGGATGGGCTTTAGGGCTACTATGCTCAAGCTACATCCAGTGTCACAGTCCACTTCCTGTTGCCTGTGGATGTAGAACTCTCAGCTCCTTTTCCAGCACCGTGTCTGCCTGCATGCCATGTCCCACTGTGATGATAATGGACTAAACCTCTAGAACTGTACGCCACCCCTGTTAAATGGTTTCCTTTATAAGAGTTGTCGTGGTCGTGGTGCCTCTTCACAGCAATAGAAACACAAAACAGGCAGAATTCCTTTTCAGTGGTACCTGAAACTTGGTGTTGTCTCCACCTCTGCTTTCCACATCCACCTGTGTGGTATCCACGCCCTCCTGATGGCTGTCCTGGCTCAAGATAACCAGCGGGGTATTGATGCTCTGGGATATGGCTTCTTCATCTGTGAGGTCAATGGTGGGGTACGGGCTAGTAGGGGACAGCCACAGTGTACTTGCTGAAGTGGTTGCTTGCCAACTCGGGGACTGTAAACAGAAAGAAAAGGTCAATCCCAGCAAAGCAAAGCAGGTGGGAGTGTATAAGAACAGCCTCCCCTCATCAGATCCCATGCAAGCAAGAGTGAACCGGGACCCTTTTGTTTTATAAGAACAAGACCCCGAGGCAGAGCAGAAATAGAATAAGGGTGAGAGTGTAATGACAGGTAATGACCAGATGATAAGCTGAGCTCAGAGAGTGTGGGGTCTCTGGGAAACTGGCTCCTGTGCATCTGGAAACAGAAGTAGAATGTGCTGGACCTGCTGGGGTTGCCTCAAGACAGCGGGAAAAGCCACAAAGGCAAGGGTGATGGATGCCAGTGGCTTTCAGTTCAGCTCCAAGGTGGGCCAGAACTGGGCCAAGGGAATTCTTGCCTCCTCAGCATAGTTCCAACAAGGGCAGGCCAAGAGTGAAGCCATAGGCTTAGGACCTTACCTAACACTCAGGAAAGAGGCAGACCTTGTCCTGTAGCTGTATTTGTTTGTTGGTTGTTTTTAATAAAATACAACTGGAGCTAGTTAACAAAAAGATTTGGGGCTAGAGCGATGGCTCAGCAGTTGAAGTCTTTACTGCTTTTCCAGAGGACTTGAGTTCAGTTCCAGGCACCCTTCTCATGTGGGCTTACAGTGTCTGTAATTCCATTCCAGAGGATCCCATGCCATCTTCTGGCCTCTGAGTACAGGCGCAAGTATGACATTGCACACAGAGACATATGAATAAAAGTAAAACCACTTCTTAAAGATCTAATACAGCTTTTGTTCTTCCTTTTGGTTTTTCGAGACAGTGTTTCTATGTTTAGACCTGGCTGTCCTGGAACTCACTGTGTAGATCAGGCTGGCCTCAAACTCACAGGGGTCTGTCTGCATCTGCCTCCCAAGTGATGGAATTAAAGGTGCACGCAACCACTACCCCACTAATCTGACATAGATTTAAACACAGGCATGGGGCAAAGTCTATGTGCCTGAGCTCAGCAAAAGGGAACTTACTGCTGGGATTTTAGAGGGTGTCCTGGTCTCCCAGCAGAATTTGGGCATCGCTAGAGTGCCAGAGCCACTGCTGTCCTCCACCTCGCCATCTCTACCTTCATCTCCAGCTCCTGTCAGGTCCTGTGAAAAGGAAACAGCTTTCCAGTATCCCCAAGTAACACAAGCAAGACAGCTAAGGAAGGCGAATGGCGTTGAAGTGCATAATGATGTCACTCTAAGGGTCCCTAAAATACTTCCACCCATGTCATTTTGCTCTAATAAGACTCCGTAGGCCCTTCTTCCACCACGGGGAGCACAATGCACTGACTTTGAAGAGATGAAGGGCAGAGAGGGCACCAGAACTTCTCCACCCTAGAGTTAAGTCCATCATCTCAGAACAAGCCAGTCTTCCCAAAGAGATTCCAGCAAACTGCGGTGTGCCCAAACCTGTGGGAATCCTACCAGATGATAACAGGGAGTCATTTACCAAAAGCCACTGAATTTCTTTGGATAGCCCAGAAAGAGAACCTGCCCCTTTCCTTCGGTCACGCCTGTCCCTCCTGCGGCAGTCCTTGCTCCCAGAATTGAAACAAAGAGTAGGTCTACCCCTGTGATCTTTGATGAATCCCAGGAAAAAACTGGATAAAAAAAACAAATGAAGTTCATTTTTTATATAGAAATTGGGGCATCCAATCCATAGAATATTGATGATAGTATGAATGCTTCCATGGCAAATAGAGTAAGAGAAACTTCTCTTCCCAGGTCCTGTCAGTGAATTTTCAGGGCTAGAGAGATGGCTCAGTGGTCAAGAGCACTGGCTGCTCTCTGACTGCTCTTCCAGAGGACTCGGGTTTAATTCTTAATACCCACAAGACAGCTAACAACTGGCTATAGCTCCAGGTTCAGGGCATTTGACACTTCTCTGGCCTCTGAGGACATCAACCACAGTACAGGCAAAATACTTATCACATTAAAAATAAATAAGCCAGGTGGTGGTGGTGCACACCTTTAATCCCAGCACTGGGGAGGCAGAGGCAGGCAGATATCTGTGATTTTTGAGGCCAGCCTGGTTTACAGAGTGAGTTCCAGGACATCCAGGGTAATTACACAGAGAAACCCTGTCTCAAAAGATAGATAGGTAGGTAGATAGATAGATAGATAGATAGATAGATAGATAGATAGATATTTTTAGAAATTAAAAAATAAGTGAATGTTCAATTAAAAGAAGATTCAATTATTTTCTTCATTTGCATAGCAGATTAGTAAGGATGTAATTTACATATTATTTACACTATGCCACCAGCTCTAGAAAAGTTATTAATAGACATGATCAAGTTCAAAGTAGGTAAAGAAGATTCATCAGTTTCTGAATTTGTGGGAAATAGAGACCAGCTCAGACAACAGTGAAACATCCCCCTTTGCTAAGGGATTCAGATTTAAATCAGTTCTTGGGAATTCATCAGGGCAACATCAATGAGCACAGGGGCTCTAGGTTAAGTACTGTCAACAGGCTGTCAATAAAATGACATGCAAGCCTGGGGAACCAGATGCATGGCCTGGGTCTCTGGGGTCTTAAGTAGTATCTATTTGAGATTCAAACAGAAACTTCATTCCAGTGTGGAAACCTCAGTTGTTGAAAAGAACTTGGAGACTGCCTTTGCCAGTGCTGCCCTGGAGCATCAGCCTGCCTCCACGGGAGCTCCATCCCAGCTGCTGGACCATGCTTAGAGCATCAGCCTGCCTCCACTGAGCTCCATCCCAGCTTGTAAAGCTGAAAAAACAACACACCAGTCTCGGCCAGAACAATCTATGGCATGCATTTATGTTTTCAGAACCACTTGGTGACTACATACATCTTAGTGTTGCTGTTGAATGAAATGCTGACAGAAATGGGAAGACACTCAAATTATTTTGTTCAATAAACGCATGAAATTCAGGCAGAAACAATGGTTGCTAGCAAATCAGATAAAATATATCAAGCTAAAAAACAAAAGGCACATGAAAGACCAAACCATAATAAGCAGAGATCGATACTGAGGGGATCTGTAGAACAATTCAAAAGGAAGTGTCAAGATCTGAGCAAGAATGACTGAAACAGTTGAACAGTGCCGTCGCCCAGGGAGAAGGCAGCAGCCTATAAAGCACTGGGAGGCAAAGACCAGTGAGAATAGCCCTGCCTCTCCTAGCACACACCTTTAATCCCAGTGTTCAGGAAGCAGTTCAAGGCTAGCCTTGAACTCTACACCAGCCAGGGCTATGCATTACTGTCTAAAGGGAAAAAAAAAAAAAAAAGCAAAACAACTATTCCTGTTGAGATGTGAGATGTGTGATACTTCATTCATGGTAAAATAATTTAGAACTATCTAAATAAACCACTGTATGTTTTATGAGTTACATGGAATGGATATGTTTATTATTGTTGTTATTAGAAGCTACATGTCCTAATCCTATCTGAATTTAGGGGACTGTGGCATGACTTTCTACAATATTTTGCTGACTTAAACATGACTGTATGTTAAATACTTGCACTAAAAAGTGCACAGTGTGAGATGTAGAGAAGACTCAGCAGTTAAGGACACTGGCTGCTCTCCCAGAGGACCTGTATTCAATTCCCAGCATCCACCAGAGTTACAGGCTCACAAAGACCTGTAACTGCAGTTCCAGAGGATGATGCCCTCTTCTGGCTTCTTTGGGCACTGCATGCACATGGTGCACAAACATACATGCAGGCAAAACACCCATAAACATAAAACTTTTTTTTAAAAAGTAATTGAAAAATGAAGTAACAGAAAAAAGTAAAGTAACAGAGAAGCCTTGCTTCAAAAAACAAAAAAATTAAAAAATTAAATAAAAATAAAAAGTGCAATGTAGCCAGGCATAGTGAAGCAAGTCTTTAATCCCAGACTTTAGAGGCAGAGGCAGGTGGATCTCTGTCAATATGAGGCCAATGACAGCCAGAACTACATAGTAAGATTCTGTTTGGAAAATGCAGAGTGCAGGAGGGCATTGTGAGGCCAGGAAGTTTTACAGTCTTTTTTCTGTATATTATGTTCTGTACCAAGGCTATCTATCCTCGTTATTTTTTTAAGGGGAGAACCCAAACACACTACCACAAATTATGTAGTCGACTTTCCCATCTTTGAGGAAATCACAGGGGTCGGGCATCCAGTGTACAATGATTAAGCATCATCCTGGGAAGAAAACGCCTCCACATCACAGCATGCCCCTCCCAGGTAGCCCTTACCCTTCTTATGAAGTGACTTGCAAATGCACTGATTAATGTCCACTTATACATCCCTGTGCAGAAATTACGATTTTGTGATTCCAGTAATGAACCTATATTCCCTGTGAAGTTCTGGCAATAAATTACTTCAGTGCGCAGACATTAAAAAGATTTTATGACAGCTAACCACAGGGTCACAAATCCAAATTGTGATCAGCAAGTGGTAGAAACTGGACAAATACACAGTGCTGCCTAGCAGGGGGTCCTGGTGATTTTTGCCATTCACAACACGTGTGAGAAGTACACACAGGCCAACTGACCAAGTTGGACACCTGTTAATAAAATAACCAAGAAGCAATGTCATTAACTTTATCCTTGGTCTTACACTAAGCCCAGCATGCATGGAACACAGACATAGAACAGTGAAAAGTCTAGAGGCCTGGCCAAAGTATTAAGAACCTAACTTTCATTTGGTACTGTGTGGCCTTGCTAGTCTGTTCCTTAGATGGACAGCCCTTCCACCAGATCAGCGCGTAGACACATTTATCTCCGTGCCAGGCTCAGATTTAAGTGCTCTTACTGCTAACAAGCCACAGAAACACAACAGCAATCCCTGCAGGCCACCTCTGAGACAGCTCACAACAAAGTGCAGGCTACCCTCAGAGTGCTGGGGCAACAGGTGTGTGCCACCTGCCTTAGTTTCCCATTGTTCCTGAACATCACCTGGGTCCCCTCAAGGGGCTTCCCATCACCTCCAGGGGACCAAAAGCCGAGTGAAGACACGTTTACTGCTGTGATCTCTCTGTACTGTGCCGGATGCCTGATGATTGGGGGCAAAACCCAAGCTAACAAGAGAATGATAAAATAGAATACCTTTGTATTGAACTGTATTCTGTATGTTTTCCATTAGCTTTTCCATTAGCACAGGTTTAAAATTAAAGTCTTTGATTCACTTTGAATTGATATTTTTTTACAGGATAAGTATTATTAATCTCTAAATCGGGCGTTGGTGGCACACGCCTTTAATTCCAGCACTCACGAGGCAGAGGCAGGCATATCTCTGTGAGTTTGAGGCCAGCCTGGTCTACAGAGCAAGTTCTAGGACAGGCTCCAAAACAATAGAGAAACCCTGTCTCGAAAAACCAAACAAGGAAAGAAAGAAATACTAATCCAATTTTAGTCCTCTACAGGTGTGTCTTAGTTAGGCTTTTTATTACTATGGAAAAACATCATGACCAGAGCAACTTATAAAAGAAAGCATTTAATTGGGCTTATGGTTTCAGAGGTCTAAAAGTCTTTGACAGCAGGGACAGCTGAGAGCTCACATCTTGATCCACAAGTAGGAGCGAGAGAGAGCTCACTGGGGATGGCACAAGTTCCTGAAACCTCAAAACCCACTCCCAGCAGCACACCTCCTGCAACAACCCACACCCCCTAATCCTTCCCAGCACCAACCAGAGACCAAGTATTCAAACATATAAACCTATGGAAGTTATTCTTATTCAAATGGCTATAAGACGGATAACCAGCTTTGCTAGCACCATTTGTTTAATACGTTGTTTGGGAGCTGGTGGGACAAAGAGAGACTCTACAGGACTTTGATAAGGACTGCATCAAATCTGTAAATTACTTATGTTTGTAGTCATTTTTACATTATTTCTGTTAATCCAAGACCATGGAAGGCCTTTTTATCATTTAGTTTCATCTCTCATTTCTGTTCTCAATGTCTCAAAGTTTCCATTATAAAAGTCTTTCATTTTCTTGGTTAGGTTCATTCCAAAGTATTTTATGTTTGGGAGTTTCTTCGGTTTGGGGTTTTTGTTGTTTATGTTGTGTCTTGTTTTTTTGTGATAAGAATATAGGAAATTAAAAACCAAACTTTAAGGACTGGGATATAGCCCCATGTTAGACCATGAGTGAGGCTGCCGGCTTGATTCCCAGCAAGGAAACAAGGTGTGGTGATGTGTGACTATAATCCTAGTCTGCACAAAGGTTTCCAGGCCCAGCAGGGCTACTCAGACAGATCCTGTCTCAACATGAAACAAAATAAGACAAAACAACAAGTCCAAACAAGGTATGACCACATTAGAATAGGTGAAATTTGCTGTATTAATTAACTTATCAAAAATATTGATCACATAAATTAAGAACCAATTTCAGAAACAAGCAAGGACCTAATAACTCAGAACTTTCCAGACTGATAAAATAAATGAATGGAGACTTTAACGTTGAGCCTCAGGGTGCCTGATGAAAGCAAGAAGAAATGCCCAGAACCCTGGAAAGGAGATGGTACCTGAATGTAAGTGATTGTGTTGGAGACCCTCCTCTTGGACTGTCGTGAGCTTGCTCTGCAGCCTGTGGGAGACAGAGTCAGAGTACACGTTCAGAGGAAGGGCAACAGGCCTTCTCTAGTGTTCCCCCAACCCAGTCATCAGCAGAGACTTGCTGTGTCCCTGTGTCCTCTATGTACTCATAAAGCAACAGGGCACCGGCTCATGCCTTCCTCCCTGCAAGCTAAGTAGGAACACGTAGGGTTCTAGTATGGAGGGGAGGTGTCCATTTCCTTCAAGAAAGTCACTGCCTAATCCTGTGATGGCAATTCCATTTAAATGAACAATCTGGTTTCTGATAGTGACTGCATTTCCAATATTTGGATGTGGCCAAGTGGCTACTAGGGTAAACATGGCAACTGGCCACTTTTGCCCTTACAGAAAGTTCTGATTGGAGCCATAGGTCTCAAGGACAGGACTGGACAACGTAGGAGGCTTCAAATCATGGGGACTGAATTCCAGGTGTTCTGTATGAGGAAGGGACAGTAGGAAACACCTCTCATCCATGATGATGTCATGTCAGCACAAGATCCAGTCCATGCTGAGAACAGCCCTACGAGAAATGACAGAGTAGGGATCTGCCACCGTGGGTTCTCAGAGCTTTGGTGTCGCCTCTGCCCTGTGGGAGTAGACCAATCCCCTTTAAGGAAGCATGGGAGGGCTCTCAGAGTCACCGTAGGTTCTGAGCCAGGGAGAAGCTCTTGTCCCTCTGAGCTATGTGTGCAGCTGTACCTGTTGTGTGAGAATATAATCCCACCCCCAGCTCCTCCCTGCACACCTACCACTGGTCTCCACTGTGCAGAATGCCTCCAAGACTCGGGTCAAGGGGACATTCCTGGCATCTGAGGACTGCTCACTGCAGGTCCCATTGATGATGACACAGTCCTCACGTCCACTGACACCTCCTTCATCATTGAGGTGTCTGCTGTTTCCCTTCATTGTTGTCTGTGGGAGAAGGCCAGAACAGATGGGAAGGAAGGAGACAGGGGCATGAGAGGGCAGGTCACCCCAACTTTCCCACCATGGGCTTCGTGTCCTTGCTTCAAGAGAGACCCCCGTGACCTAATCTCTGGGTGATATTGGACTCCTGAACCCTATCCTGGGACCCTCATCAAACTCAGAGGCTCAGGGTTTGGTTCCAAGTATCAAGTAGCCTAGAAGGCTCAGATACCATCACTCAAGAGAGAGCTGGTGTCTGAGAGGAAACTGTTGTATGACAACTCTTCTAACAATGCCATTTAGGGCATGCTTGCCTGGACCTGCTTGAGACAGCCTAAGTTCCCTTCTGTCCCTGCCCAGCCTCTGCAGAGCCTCAAGAAGCCAGTGCACCCTTTTCCCTCACAGCCCCTTTGTTTGCTCTCTCTCCAGGTCTCCTTCCCTCTGCCCCTCCTCTCAGACAGGCTTCTCTCTTCTCCATAGCAGCACAAGACCCACCCCAGCCCATCCTCTGGGGCCCATTGGTCCGTTGGCCTGTCACTCATTCCCTCCCTCACCAGTTGGGGGTGAATCCCAAGTTCTAAATGGAAGGGAGGAAGGGAGGATGGAGGAGAAGCAGAGGCAAAGGGCTGTGGCAGTCACCAGGAGTGACAGCTCTGACCTGCTGTGGCCTCATGACACCTCCAGGACTTGGTCTTCCCATTGCTGTCTCTCTAGTAAGCCAGCTAAGACAGAGAGCCAGGTCCTCACTGATGGGTCCACGGGCTGTGTGACCTTTGTCCTGACTCACACAACATCGTAGACACCAATTACACACACACACACACACACACACACACACACGAAACTGCTGTAAGCCTAAACAGGAAAAATGATATACCAGGCAAGCTCTCAAGGATTCAACACCAAGTGCAACCGGGCCCTCATCTGCAACGGTAGGAATTGGGGTGCTGAGGCAGGGGGATTGAAAGTTGGCAGCCTGGGCTAACAAGGAGAAGTTGTCTCAAAGCCAAAAAGAAAAAAATAAAAAAAATTAAAACAAAACAAAAAGCAAAAACCCATGACATCCAAATGTTAGAATGATAGATGTAGCTAAATCTCATACATGTGCATAGCAAGACACTAGATTCAATTCTTTTTTTTTTTTTTTTTTTTCCAGACAGGGTTTCTCTGTGTAGCTTTCGCCTGTCCTGGAACTAGCACCATAGACCAGGCTGGCCTCGAACTCACAGAGATCCGCCTCCACCAACATTTGGCTACTAGATTCAATTCTTAGCACTTAAAAAAAATGTTGGAGTAAGCCACCACAACAAAACAAAACATACAGGTGACCCATAGATGTAAACTTTTGTTACTTTGGAGGTGGTGGCACCAGTTTCTGCATCTGAAGACAGCCTGGACCACACACACTCAAAAATAATCATCTGAAAAGTGGGCCCAGGATTGGGCATAGACAAAGCTAAAAGTCTGTTGTTTGAGGTGGGGCCTACGCTGGCAGTGTAGTAGGCTTTTCCGGGACTCACATCGAACACACTGCAAGCCTCCAAACTGGGTCTCCCAAAAGCCACAATTACGTTCGTGAGCCACCCTTCCTGTCTTTGCTTTTAAAATCTATGTTGAGTTTGCAAAAATTAAGCCGTGTCAAAACGGTATTATGATCTATAACGGTATTTCTCAACCTACGGTTCGAGACCCCATTGCGTGTCAGAGGACTCTTTCACGGCAGTCTTTGCCTAAGACAATTACAATTCATAACAGGAGCAAAATTACAGTTATGAAGGAGCAACAAAAATAAGTTTTATGGTTGGAGATCACCACAGCATGAGGAACTGTATTAAAGGGTCGCAGCATTAGGAAGGTTGAGAACCACAAATCTACAAGATCATACTCAAGAATTGTTCTATCAAGTTATCAATTATCATCATAAAAAGAGACTCAATGTTTTAAGTAAAGTTACAGTTTTGTGTTGGTCACACTCAGAGCTACCGGTCTCTGTGACCAATAGGTTACACAGGCCTAAGCAGGAAAAAGTTCGTTAAGTACCATCCCTCCACTTCATGGGGCCCAAGGTGGTCATTCTGATCTTTGCCTAGAGAAAGTTTGCCACTAAGTAGCTATCTGGCTCTAGTCTTCTCGACTCTGTCCCATCCAGACACTCACCAGAAAAAGGTTATCCTCAGAGAGAACCTTCTAGAAGCACCGCTTTAGTTGCCTGGGGATGTTATAGGTTTCACATCCACCAGGGGGCACTGTGTAACACAGCCCCGGATGGTACCCACTGATGTATTTGCAATTTATTCAAGCAAGCCCCAACTGCATCCTTTAAACTTGGCCATCACCCAAGCATGAGCCCTGTGCAAACAGGGCAAGGGATCCTCTCTTATCCTGCCAAAGGCCCTGACCTAATAAAGGCATTTTTTTAAAATTTATTCTATATAACCAAGTCGATTTAAATGAAAACAAACATTTATAGACAATATTTGGGAATTTGGGCGTCGTTCTTCCCAAACTACTTCCTGCTGGTAAGGGGTGCTGTCATGGGGGATTCTACGATGCAGAAATCCTGGCTGTAGTCTGTAAGGCTGCTTTGTCCTGCTGTTTTGAATGTAGAATCACCTAGTACTCTGTTTCAGGCGGTCTGGCTTGATCAAACCACATTAGTCTGGAAGGAATCCACAGCCTTTCATTTTCTGTGGAAACAAAAATAGAAATCCTTTTCCCCAGTAACTTGTCCTTGAACTTAAATTGGAGTCAAAGCATTTTTTTAATTTAATTTATTATTTTACATGTTGATCCCAGTTCCCTCTCCCTCCCTCCCTTTTACTCTCTCTGCCCTCTCACATGCACCCTGACCTCCCTCCCCTCCCATCCCCCCACCCTAATTCCATATGTAGGGGAATGCCATCCAGTTGGGGTCATGTAGATCTGACAGGTCATGTGAAGTAGGGACTAGGGCTTCTCTCCTGTCTCTAGGTTAAGGCAGTTATCCCTCCATGGGGGATGTGTTCGCAAGGTCCTTTTGTGCACCAGGGATACATCCTGGCTCCACTGTCTGAGGTCCCTTAGACTGCTCAGTCCTTCTGGCTGAGACCCATATTCAGGGGGGCCTGAGTCAGTCCCATGCTGGATTCCCAGCTATCAGTCTGGGGGCTTTTTTTTTTTTATATAAAGGCATTTTCTTAGAGTTACTTAGAACTTCAGAATCTGTGGCCAGCAGGATGGCTTAAGGATAAAGACACTGACTGCCAAGCCTGACAACTTAAGTCTGATCTCCAGAACCCACATAGTGCAAGGAGAGAACTGACTCCCTCAAGCTGTTCTCTTTACACACAGGTACATACAAACTAAACGACTACACAAATGTAAAATAAATAAATAAATAAATATAACAAAAAACCTTCCGATCTCAGGCACCATCCACAAATCTATTCTGCTCCATGAGGGTTTTAAACTTTACCAAGATCCCTGGTTGTGATGGCTAATTTTATGTCACAGGCGAGAGGCATCTAAGAGGAGGGAGCCTCAACTGAGAAAATGCCTCCATAAGATCATGAAACCATGCCCTTTAATCTCAGCACTCAGGAGGCAGAGGCAGAGGCAGGCAGACCTCTGTGAGTTTGAGGCCAGCCTCATCTGTGGAGTGAGTTCCAAGACAGCAAGAGCTGTTACACAGAGAAACCCTGTCTGGAAAAACCAACAGAACTTTTAAAAAAAAAAAAAAAAAAAAAAAAAAAAAAAAGTCATCCTGGGCAAGGAAACCCAGATCCAGAAAAACAAACATGATATATGTTCTCACTTATAAGTGGATATTAGCTGGAAAGTAAAGGATATTCATGCTTATAATCCACAGACCAGAGAAGCTAAGTAACAAGGAGGGCTGTAGGGGAACACAGGGATCTCCCTGGGAAGGGAAAATAGAATAGTTTGTGAGTGAACTGTGGGCAGGTGGGCTGTTCTTGGACTTTTTTCTCAACACAAAGACTATCACTGCCTAGGGGGTCAGCCTCCAGCACCGCAGGGCTCAAAGGGAATCCATGCAGTCAGTGCATATTATGAATTTTATATGAGGGTTAGGAAAAAGACACACACACTCTTGATGGCTTCCTCCTTTATTCTTCTGTGTTTTATATTCTCTTTTCTTATCTCTATCCAGAAATGTCCCTTCTGTCTCTCTTGATGTTTTCCTTCTCTTTCTCTTTTGATGTCCTCCTCCTAATTCTTGATGTTCTCCTTCCAACTCATTCTGACTCTATCTTTATTCTTTCCCTTACAGCTTATACACCCCAGCAAAATCTTTCAGGCAATATAAAAATTATAGTGTGGGGGCTGGAGGGATGGCTCAGAGATTAAGACTGACTATTCTTCCAGACAGAGGTCCTGAGTTCAATTCCAAGCAACCACGTGGTGGCTCACAGCCATCTATAATGAGACATGGCACCCTCTTCTGAAATGCAGGCAGAACACTGTATACATAATAAATAAGTCTTTTTTAAAGAGCATTAAAAAATTACAATATGATTACATTCTGTTTTTCAAATGAATGATTACAATGGATACAAATAAAAAAACAGCATGCTTTCCACAACCTTAACATTACTAAACACTTTAATAATACAGGTGAAAAACAAATTATTACAAGAACCCACCTACATTTGCAACTTGTTATAGATTAACTGTGCAGGCAGGCAAGATATTCTTCTCAGTCAGATCTTTCATCAGCAGGCTGAGTTTTGCAGTTACAAAGGGCCAATTACTTTATTACTTATCCTGAAAGGTAATCTTATAAGGAATCTTAAAGGAATCACAAAACTAAATTTTTGTATATGAAATAGAATCAGACAGCTCTGCTTTAAGTCTTTAGGGTGTATATCCACTCATCAATAGCTTTTTGTATCATGAGATTGAGGACAGAAATGGCTATAGGGAATTACCCTTTGGTCATCAACCAATCCTAGCAAGAAAAAGTGCATCAGCTAGTAATAACTGGGATGCCTTGTTCTTGTTCCCTGAGTTTAAAGAGTTCCTCACTCAACTATGTATCTCCCAAAAACGTTAGATTGTCTTCTAGGGTTTTTCCATCTCAAAGCTATTTAACAAAAACATCTTAGTATAACTTTAAGTTCTTTTCCAAACTTTGTTTCAGCTATGTTGTACCCTGAAACTTGTGAACACCATTTCCCAACATTAAGGTTAAAAACTTTAAGCTAGCTGGGCTACTGGGAATCAATTGTTTTTCTTAATAATTAACTAACCTAAGCCACAGTCTATATGGCTCCTCAATAGAAACTCATGTGTTCTAGCTGTGTGATACTTCCTTGTTTTATGTTTAATCATCAAAACTCTATTTAAACTAACATTATTATTGCCAAATTGACAGTACATCTTAGGAAGAAATCATCTTCATAATAATCCACAGGTAAAAATGCCCAGTAGAACAGGATATTTCCATGAGATAAACACACTACACTGATGGGAGATGTCATTCTGTAAATATGTTTCTCTTATTGGTTAATGAATAAAGCACTGTTGACCAATAGGAAAGCAAGATAGGCGGGACTAGGAGACTAGGTGGAGAGAGGAAGAAGTAGGGAGGTGTAGTGGGATATTCACTTTGTCTCCTTCTGTGGCACTGACCATGCCCATTGGGGGGGGTGGAGCCAGGGGCAGAAGTGACCTGTGGTACTAGGTCTGGGGGGTGGGGAACACTCGCTTGCAAGCAGCACGGGGACAGGAGGACTTCCGGAGGCGTCCTCGGGAGCAGGAACCTGCTGGTTTTCACCTGTCTATGTTGTGAGTTATTTCTCCCTGAATAAACATCTGTTCAGCCTAATTGTTTATCCTGATCCTTATTAAACCACAATATCTGGTGTCAGAAGTGGGATCCGGATTTTCACCGGACCTGGTTTTCACCCAGGCGGCAGACGCCGCTCCCTTTCCCCACCATTCCCGAACGGGCAGGGTCCCCTGCCTAACCAGGTGGACACACCACAGCTTTGGGACATTTGCCTCTGCCCTACAACTCCTTTGCCTCCACAGTGGCCCTGAGAAGGCACTCACTGCTTCTCAGTTTTTGCCCATTTCCCCACTTTGCATTCGCACAGAGCCGCATGGCGCCCGCCCTGTTTGTGTGTTTCTCGCGATTAGCCCTGCGGTCCCAGCAATTCCACAAGGCTCCTTTTACTCATTTGTTTAACAAAATTTTGTTTGCCATAGTTTGTTAAGAGCTATTCTACAGGGACCAAGATCAGAAGGATCATCTGCTGCTAGACGCTATTTGGTGGGACATCTCCAGGCATAACTACCACAGCTAAAAACCATCAAAGTTCCAGGACAGCAGAATTACACCTAAGGTAATCGCAACAATCTTTGCAATTTAAGTTGATATAATATCTGAGACCAACTATGGCAAATAATCTTACACTGCAGGACTTTAGGAATTCTTTTACTTCTTGTATAGAAGGAATTTAGAAAATCATGACTTAACCAATACATTTTTTTGGTAATAGCAATGGGTTTCATCATTATTATGATATTTTTAAAGAAATGGTTTGAGATTAGAGCAGACAATAAGGAACTTGTACAAACCATAAGAGAGTTAGTAATAAGGATTCAAAATATGGAAAATGACAATGGAGAGTTTAAAATTAGAATGTAAAACATAGAATGTTAAAAAAAAAGGTTCAGAATATTGAAAATGATAATGGAGAGCTGAAAATTAGAATGCAAAACATAGAATCCTTCCCACTTTTGACACCAGATATTGCAGTTTAATAAGGATCAGGATAAACAATTAGGCCGAACAGATGTTTATTCAGGGAGAAATAACTCACAACATAGACAGGTGAACACCATCAGGTTCCTGCTCCCGAGGATGCCTCCGGAAGTCCTCCTGTCCCCGTGTGGCTTGCAAGCGAGCATTCCCCCCTTCCTCCTCAGACCTAGTACCACAGGTCACTTCTGCCCCTGGCTCCACCCCCCCAATGGGTGTGGTCAGTGCCACAGAAGGAGACAAAGTGAATATCCTACTACAGGGAGGAGTCAACATGGAGAGACTTGAGAGAACAGAGGTCTGGGCCCTCTCTCTAGTAAGATGAGACCACGTGGAAATACTTAGATTAATAGAAATTGGTTAATGAATAAAGCACTGTTGGCCAATAGGAAAGCAAGATAGGTGGGACTAGGAGACCAGGTGGAGAGAGGAAGAAGTAGGGAGGAGATTCAACATGGAGGACAGAGAGAGCAGAACTTTGGACTCTCTCTCCAGTAAGATGAGATCATGTGGAAATACTTAGATTAATATAAATGGATTAATATTTAAGACAGAGCTAGCCGATAAGAAACTAGTAACTGACCAACAGCTTTATATCTGATACAGCGTCTCTGTGTGTTATTTGGGGCTGGTGTGGCGGTGGGACCAGACTAGCTGGCGAGAAAAACAGACTCATAACACTACACTCATTCACACCATGCCAGATACCAGAGAAACATAGCAGCAGCAAACTTGTAAAGGCACAGCTGAAGCAAAAGACATTCTGGGGTCTGGGATCCTGGAGGCCTTGCCTATCCCCGATTCACCAGGGAGTTGCCTCCTGGTGGGCTGACACCTTGAACTTCAGTTGCCACCTGTTGCTCCTCTGATCTCTGACACAGCCACCAACAAAGACTCTCTTGGCTCCCCCACAGACTGGGGAAGTGTCTGATCCAATCCCATCATCGAGGAACCATGACTCAGTACAACAAACTAGCTGATTGTGGACAGTTCCTGAGGCCAGGAAGGCAGACTTTCAGGACAGCTGCTGGAATGTGTTCAGAATAAGCATTTCCCCTCAGAGCATATCAGTGTCACTAAGTAATCTGAGTGGCCTGCCATGAGTGGGAGACTGAGCCCTAGTGGGTTTACTCCCTCAAGGTACAGTATGGGGGTAGGGGACAACTTTCAAAACAAGCTGGTGTGGAGAGGGAGGCCTAAGTTAAGGACATGTTGTCTCCCACAGCCTTGGACTTCAATCCCTCAGACAGGCCCTATCTGGGTCACCAGAAGCCAGACAGCAGTGTGCCTGCCCTCTTCCTACACATGTCCACGCAGACCTGCTGCCCAGAGCTGACAATGATTAACTACCTCGCACCTCCCCCAGGGCATTAGCAGTGCCTAGCAGGCCAGTGTCTGAAAGGTGGGCAGCACACCTTTCCTAAAGCACATCAGTATCCCACAAAACTGCTGCCTGGACCCACAGCCAGGCCTGGAAATGAGCTGTCATCATTGCCCATTTCCTGGGTGCCCAGGGATGAACTGTACAGAGGACTATGCTTCCTTCACAATGCACAATTTTATGTAATATCAGAAATTTCTTTGTTGTTTTGGCCCTTTGGGACAGGGTCTCATATGGTCAGGCTGGCTTTGAAAGCACAGCAATCTTCATGTTCCGCTTCCACAGTGGTGAGATTATATATGTGAGCCTGGTTCATTAAAAAAAAAAATTCTTAGCTGAGCATGGTGGGGCATGCCTTTGTTTCCAGCACTCCAGAAGCAGAAACAGGCAGATCACAGTGAGTTCAAGACCAGCATGATCTACATAGTAAGTTCTAGGTAAGCCAGGACTACATAGTGTGACTCTGTCTCAAAAATAAAACTGAAAATGAAAAAAAAAATTGAGGACTAGTTCCTGAGTTGGGGTACAGTGAACTCAGAGCCGGCCTTGGCTGCATAGTGACAGCCTGCTTCATGAAACCCTCTATATTATTAGCTACTGTCATTGCCTTGCAATCTCTAATATGCAGGTTCTGAGGCCATGACTAAAATATGCCTAAAATAGTGTCTCTCCTCTATCCATGTTCTACAACAGGCCCAACAAATCCAATTCCCATGACTCAGGATTAAAACTGACAGGGAACATTGTGGAAACATTGAAAGAGAAGGGAGCCCCTCATTCAAGGGTCCAGGTGAAGTCATTGGCCAGCTGAATGTCTAGAATTCCAACACACACAATTAACATTTGCTTAAGACCTTTCTCCCTCCCCAGTCAAAATCTGCTAGGAATCTCACCAGAAAACCCACTTACAGGGGAAAGACACATCCTAGTTGCTTGCACAATCCTTTTTTAAATAATTTATTTTGCCTACATGTATATTTGTATGAGGGTGCCAGATCCCCTGGAACCAGAATTACAGACAGTTGTGAGCTGCCATATGTGTGCTGGAAATTGAACCCAGATCCTCTGGAAGAGCAGCAAGTACTCTTAATCTCTGAGCCATCTCTCCAGCCCCTTGCTGAGCCATCCCTCCAGTTCCATGGCTTGTACAATATTAATGGTTCCTGGGTTTACCTTATCAGATTAGAATTCCAAGACCACTTCCTGTTGCCTGTGGGGTCAAGATGTAGTAAAAACTGAGTAGCTCCTTCTCCAGAACATGTCTGCTTGCCTGCCACCATGTCACAGCATGATGGTAATGGACTAAACCTCTGAAACTGTAAGCAGCCCCAATTAAATGTTTTTCCTTTAAAAAGAATTCCATCCCTATTGGGGCCCATAAAAACAACTTCACTTCATCTTGATTTAAGGTCAGAGAGTTCAAAACTATCCTTACTCTTCCAAGGTTATAAAGCTGTCTTTGCAGGGCTACAGTCGGAACCCAGGTGACTTGCCCACAGTTTGTGCCTGAGAGGGGGAATTGAGAAAGGCAGGACAGATCAGCAGCTAGGTTTTGAGGTGGCAGTGTATACCCAGGTTAGTGCAGCTGCCAAGAGGGCCTGGAACATGCTTCCATCTGCTGGAGCATAGCCAAAAGTAAGGCAGGGACCCTATGGATTATTTCAGAACATTGTCTTTAGACTAATGCAGACATCATCCAGCCTAATGGGAGATACAGAAGCTGGACTCTTGATTGTTAAACAGCTAGCCTTTGAGAATGCTATTGCAGAATGCCAAACTTCTCTAAGACATCATAGAAAGAAAAGTCACATAGAATAATTTATTCAAATTTGTTCAAATATTGGACACTCATATACTCAGGGGTCAACTATGGCTGCTGCATTACAAGAGATTTCAGTTAAGGGTATTTTATTCCAACAAAGGAATTAAGACTCAGGGAGAAAGAAGGCCACAAGACCTTCTCAGAGTCGCTTTGGATGTGGTTAAAAAGGGTACCAGGTCAGGCAGTGTCCTAACAAAGAAGTGAGAAAGGAACCTGGTTTGTGCCCGGGATGAAGGAGAGGAAAACATTGGGCTAATGAATGTAAATCTAAGAAGGATGCCCAGGGGAATCCACTGCAGTGAAACTACCAGGGTGGCCCACCTCAGGCCCCAAGACAAATCTAAGGGACCATCCAGCAGCGTTTCCCCCACAAGGAAATCCATTCAGGACCTCTACATAGCCATAGTAGGAAGTGCTAGATCTCTGCTCAACCACCTACTCAGTTTTTACTCCAGAAATGGGGATGTAAGCCCTTCCCATTGGTGTTCATGGCACTGTAGGATTGTTAATAGGAAGAAGTAGCACCACCATGCAGGGAATCTTTGTTGCTCCCAGAGTTATTGATGCTGATTTTGAGAGAAAAATCAAGGATATGACTCATTCACCAAATGGAATTTCAGTGGTAAAGTCAGGCCAGAGACTTGCACAATTTATTTTACTTCCCCAAATGCAAACAAAGAACCAGGTTAAGTGGGATAAGAGAGGAAAATCTGGGTTTGGTTCATCTGGTGCCTAGTGGCTACAAGCCATAGGTCCATAGCACCCAGAACTCACTTTGTTTATGAACGGCAAAAGCTTTTCTGGCCTCCTAAATAACTGGCGTAGATGTGCCTGTTATCACAACCAGTCAATGGTCTTCTATGTGGCCAAAGACAGAAAACATTACACAGCTGCAAGGCATTGGTTAGACTCAGAGTCCTGAGCAAAGTAGCAATGAACTTGTGTGGAAAGATGAAGAGGTCACAAAGGGACTTTTTGACCATATATTGTTCCTCATTTACCTGTAAAATTATGTGCTTGAGACATTATGACTTGAATGGGTGTATATTTATGTAGCCCCAATTCAGTTGTTGCTAATCAAATGTTCCAACAGAGATTGATCGTTGCCCAATCAAGGGCCAGGAAAGGAGAATGAGGGAAGACTTGATCCTAGCATGCCTAGCATGAGACTTCCTAGAGCATGATTAGGGTATTTTTAGGAAAGGTCACTGAGAAGCCTGTACTCCATGCCGACCTATACTTTGGAAAAGTGATGAGCCAGTATGGATTAAATCGCTGGCCTCTATCAGAAGAAAAAAATACAAGCTGCCCAGCAGTTAGTGCAGGAACAGCTGGACAATGGTCATATTAGGCCTTCTAATTCCCCCTGGAATGTTCCTATTTTCATGATTAAAAAGAAATCTGGAAAGTGGCAACTAATACAAGATTTGAGAAAAGTTAATGAGACCATGCAGCTAATGGGAGCTTCACAGCCATCCCAAAAGATAGTTATAAGATTATTTTAGATTTAAAAGATTATTTTTAATAGCATGCTTTGGCTCCCCAAGACTGTCATGGATTTATATTTAGTGTTCCATCAGTTAATTTCAAGGATCCCATGAAGAGGTATCAATGGAAGGTCTTGTCCCAGGGTATGGCCAATAGCACAACACCATGCCAGATGTTTGTGGCTCAAGCGATACAAATTATTAGAGATCAATTTCTGCATGTTTCTATTGTTCATTATATGGATGATATTTTTCTTACCCATAAAAGTGAAGATATTTTGCTTGCAACATATGGACAGCTGCAGCAGAACCTTGCCAAGGCAGGATTAGTAATTGCTCCTGAAAAAGTGCAAAGACAACTGTTTTCTTGGTATTTTGGGACATATGTTATATCCTAAAGAAATTAAGCCTCAAAAATTGGAAATTAGGAAAGATAGCTTGCAATCTTTGAATGATTTTCAGAAGTTATTGGGAAATATTCAATAGTTATGACCTTATTTATCAGTATCTACTGGAGATTTGGAACCTTAAAGTGATGTTCTAAAAGAGGACAATGATTCTAAATTCCTTAGACAGTTAACTGAAGAGGTACAGAGGTTCTCTCACAGGTTGAGAATGCTACCCAATATCAGCAAGTATGATATATTGACTGTGCAAAACCATAGGAAGCTTATATACTCCCTACAGGGCATAGTCTGCCTACTGTCTTATGGCAAGAGGGACAATTATCATGGTTTAGCCAACTTGTTTCCCCAGCCAAAGTATTTGTTAAACCCTTATTATGAAGCAATAGCTTCTATGGTGCAGAAATATTTTGGCAGAGAACCAAGTGTTTTCTATGTTCCTTATACCAAACAACAAATTGATTTATTATTTCAAAGTAATGGTTCTTGGGCAATTGCTTTTGTTCAGTTTTGGGGCCAAATTGATAATCAGTTTCCAGCTGATAGACTGCTGTAATTTGCACAAATGCATCCTTTTATATTGCCTAAAATTGTAAAGAGATATCCTATAATAAAAAAATGCTATGTTAGTTTTTGGGTTTTTTTTTTTTATAATCAGCAGAAAACTCCATCCCCACACTTATGTTTATTAAAAACTGACAAACAAACAAACCTGTACAAAAAATATCCCCCAATTCTTTATCACTTTGAAAGAGTAATCTTGAAAGACATTATCATGTAGGATCCCCTCTTCCTTTGCTACGACCACGTCCTCTTCCTCTACCTCAGCCTCAATCTCTTCCTGCAACAGCTTCCCTTTTCTTAGATTTCACCTTAGGTTCAACATCCACAAGTAATGTATCCAGAGGTAAGCTGTCTGGTAGAATAAAATATCGAATGTTATTTCCTCAAATACTCAATGTTTACAACTGCACAGGCTCTCTGTCCTTTAAGGTCATTTTCACAGCTTTAAGATGTGTGTTCATTCTGACATCTACACCTGTGACTGTTCCATGGACTTGTGTTCCATTCTTCAATTCAATGGTTATAGTTTCATGACTCAGTTTCATCAAAAATCTCATGAGCTTCATCCTAGCATCACAGCCTCCCTCTGGTCCTACTGGACATGGAATTAGGGCTCTGAAGACTATCAACTAAGTGTATGAATGGCCCGCCATGTTAGTTTTTACTGATGGATCTTCTAATGGAAAGGCAGCTTATATTATTGATGGTAAAAGATAAGTAGTACAAACAACTCCAGCTTCAGCTCAAATAGTTGAATTATGAGCTGTTGCAATAGTTTTTCAGCTTCTTGTGAATTATTCATTTAACTTGTAAACCGATAGTCATGAAGTTTTTAAAGCACTTAAAGTAATAAAGAGAGTTCCATACGTTGGAACTAGTAATGGTCAGGTTAAAATATGTTCCCGCAATTTCAAAATGCCATTCGTCAAAGAAAATCACCATGCTTTGTGAATCATATAAGGGCTCGTTCAAGTCTTCCTGGTAGACTGGCTAAAGGTAATTGATCAGCTGATAGATTAACAAAGATGGTTGATTTATCCCAGGTAGAAGTGGCTCAGCAGTCACATGTCTTTCATCCCCAAATTAGCAAAAGTCTAAGAAAACAATTTGTTTTAACAAGTAAAACTGCTTGTCAAATTGTCAGACAATGTATGTTCCCACCACATTTACCTGTGCCTAATATAGGAGTAAATTCTTGAGGCCTGCTTCCTAATCATTTATGGCAAGTTAATGTTACTTACATTGCAGAATCTGGCAAATTAAAATATGTTCATGTGGCAGTTGATATATATTCAGGTTTCTTAATGGTCACTGAAAAAAATGGAGAAGCCACTAAGCATGTGATAACTTATTGCTTAAAATTTTTTTCTTACATGGGAATTCCTAAAATTATAAAAATGCATAATAGATCCAGATATATTAGTAAAGCATTTCAGCAATTTTGCTCCCAATGGAAAATTGAACACAAAACAGGCATTCCTTACAATCCTCAAGGACAAGGAATTGTGTAGCGTGTCCATAGCTCCTTGAAAACACAACTTCAGAAAGTAAGTAAAGTAAAGGGAAGTTGTGCCCTCAGTCTCCATATAATGCATTATATACTCATACACTCTTCATTTTAAATTTTCTGAGTGTGGATCCCTGTGAGCAATCTGCCACTGATAGATTCTGGCACGATTACATTCATGCAACTTTTGCTCAAATCAAATGGAAAGGACTTGATCTGGATTATGGAAAGGACTTGATCCTGTTTTGATATGGGATCAAGAGCATATTTTTGTGTTTTCTTTCAGGAAGAAAACAAAGCTTGATGGCTGCCGGAACGTCTGGTGAGGTGTGTGGAGCAGAAGAATGCCAGACCTGATGATACCATGACTGCTGGAGATCTGCTGAAGCTGTGTTCCTGACCCTCTAATGTCTTCATTCTACAGTCTGAGAAAAGAGGGAGATTATAATGATGGCCAGTGATTTCCAGTTTCTCAACAAATCTGCTGCATCAGCTTCCCAGGCCTCTGTAAGTTTTAATTATCCTGGATCTGGCCAATGACTGAATGACTAGCAGTTTATCCACACTACATCATTGGACATAGAACTCAATTTTTTTCCAGTCAAAACTCATTTCTGCTATTGCCTCAGAGACTTCCCCTTTGGGGGAAAAAGACTCATTAGAACAATTGAACACTGTTATGGAGGTGATGTGTGGCTAAAGCCCCTCTTCAGTATATGAGGAGGAGTTGGACAAAAGTTTTGCTGCTGGTATTCAGTACTCAAGGACTGTGTTATCTCTAACTTAATGCATTGGAAGGAGAGTAGACAACCTTAGACAGACAGTCATCTGTCCTGTGGCAGAAGCACAGGTATTAATTACATTTCAAAGGGGGGAATTGCCAGGGTCCATAAAAATGGCTTTTTTTCGTCTTGAATTGTGGTCAGAGAGTTCAAAACTCTCCTTACTCCTCCAAAGTTAAAGTCATAGGACCTACAGGTCTAAGGCATAGCTACTGTAAGATGTTTGGTCTAAGGTATGGATGTCTTATCTAAGAAACTTGGTCTAAGGTGTGGTTACCCTTAACCCTCCATGTCAGTTAACGAGAGATTTAGTCTAGTGAATGTTTAGAAAATTAACGAAGTCTGGGCCATTTCGTGGACGCCAGGGAACGGAGAGCATCTGCTAAAGCAGATCCCGAAGTGCGTGGTTGGGCCTGACGGAGTGTTGGGGTTTGAACCTCGGTGTTTGAACCCAGGATCTCGAAATGCATCGTGATTCCTGTCCACTAGATTGTAAGGTGTATGTAGGTAATCTTGGAATCAATGGGAACAAGACTGAACTAGAGCGGGCTTTTGGCTATTATGGACCACTTCGAAGTATGTGGGTTGCTCGGAACCCTCCTGGCTTTGCTTTTGTTGAATTTGAGGATCCCCGAGATGCAGCTGATGCTGTCTGAGAGCTGGATGGAAGAACACTATGTGGCTGTCGTGTGAGAGTGGAACTGTCGAATGATGAAAAAAAAAGTCGCAATCGTGGTCCGCCGCCCTCTTGGGGCCGTCGCCCTCGAGATGATTATCGAAGGAGGAGTCCTCCACCTCGGCGAAGATCTCCAAGAAAGAGAAGCTTCTCTCGAAGCCGGAGCAGGTCACTTTCTAGAAATAGGAGAAGAGAAAGGTCTTTGTCTCGGGAGAGAAACCACAAGCCATCTCGGTCTTTCTCTAGGTCTCGTAGCCGATCTAGGTCAAATGAAAGGAAATAGAAGACCAGCTTGCTAAAGAAGTGGTGTACAGGAAATAACTTCATTTGACAGGAGTATGTACAGGAAATTCAAGTTTTGTTTGATACTTCATAATCTTGGTGCATTTTTAAGATGTTTTAGCTGTTCAAATTTGCTTTGAACTTTAGTTTTTCATAGACTGAAATAAACCTAGATCCTGCCCAGTTAAAGTGTGATGTGCTAATGATACAGAAACCACTGGTGGAAATGGAATAAAGCTCTAGTTTGTCTAGTAGCTGGGATATGGTGTGGAGCTGTGGGTAAAATGATAGACAGTCTTTAAAAGCTGTTAGTGAACACCAGCTAACAGGTAAAGGATGGGAACTGCACCCTGAAGGCTTTCAGAGGTTCCTTACTGATTGCTATATATGGACGCATAGCTGCAACATTCTTTATTTGGAAATGGAAGACTTTAAGTTACCAGTGTCCTATCAGTGTAAGGGTACATTGTAGAGCTGAACCTTTGAGTTACTGTGCAAGATTTCTTTTTCATGCTGTCACTTGTAATATGTTTGTGAGAATCCTTGGGATTAAAGTTTTGGTTACAAATTGTTTAAAAAAAAAGAAAGAAAATTAACGGTCTGTTTGATCCTTGTATCATGATAAAGAAGTCTCTTGCCAGTTCCCCCTTTTTGGTTTGGGTATATTAGAATGTTGAAGAATAAACTTGGGGTGTCCAGTATTCACTGGAATTCCCTCCCAACTATATTCAGTCAGCGGGATCCAACTTCAGCCCCCCAAAGATGGGATCTTACACACCCCAATTACTCTAGAGCCATCCCATTTGACAGAAAAAGGAAAAAATGGTTTCTTAGCAATCTTTTGAAATTAACTTGACAGCCATCAAACTGGTATATATAGCTGATGCTAAGACATGTGATGGCCACTCTTCCTTGAGAGGGCCACACCATTCCTGGGTGTCTTATCTTAGCCTGAGTCTCTTCCTCTAGATGTCTTGCTCAAATCTTTGTTTAAATGGTTTTTAATAAATAGCTTCTCTTTTTAAATTTTATATATATATATATATATATATATATATATATATATATATATATTGTGATGGTTTGAATAGGAATGGTCCCCATAGGGGAGTAGAACCGTTTTAAAGGATTAGAATGATTAGGTGTGGCTTTGTTGGAGAAAGTGTATTACTGGGGGTGCCTGTGAGGTTTCAAAAGGCCAGGCCAGGTCAGGTCCAGCCTCTCTTGGTCTCTGCCTGTTGCCTGCAGATCAGGATATAAAGCTTAGGTATTGCTCCTGCACCACCCCTTTCTGCTTCCCACCATGATAATCATGGACTAACCCTCTGAACTGTAAGCAAGCCTCCAATCAAATGCTTTCATTTATGAGTTGCCTTGATCATTGTATCTCTTCATAGCAAAAGAACAGTGACTAAGACATGGCTTTGTGCATGTGTGTGTGTACATGGACATGTGTATACATGTGTGCCAGTGTTCACGCAGAGGACAGGACATCTTGCAGAAAGCTGCTTTCTGCTTCCATCATGAGTCTCAGTATCAAGTCATCAGACCTGGAGCCAAGTACCTTTCCTCCTTTCCCATTTTTCCAGACCTGTGGATCTTTACTGAGAAATTGACATTTGAGGTTTCTGGCATGACTTTTCTTCCTGAGCATCTTTCTGCTGTACACTGCCAAAAGTTGTCACTCGAACTGGTTTAATAAAATGCTGTTTGGCCAGCAGAGGAAAAATATAGATGGCACAGTCAAACTAAGAATTCAGGTAGGAAGAAGGCCAGAATGTGGTGATATATTATTTATGACTTCCTAACACTTGACTGAAGAACAGAGGCAAAGCAGACGAGCCAGTAGATCTTAACTCTACCAAGCTGAAATGGCAGTCTGGTACCCATGAATCCTGAGAGGCAAAAGCTCGCAGTTCTTGTCTCCTCCTCTTTCTCAGCCCAACCATATCCTCCTGTCTCTGCCTCCTTAGTACAGGGATTAAAGGTGTGTGATCCCAAGTTATGAGATCAAAAGTGTAAGCTCTGTTACTTTTTGCTCTTGTGTAGGCCTTGAACTCAGAGAAATCCCTCTGTCTTCTGAGTCCTGGGATTAAAGGTGTGCATCACAGGCTGGGCTGGAGAGATGGCTCAGCCTTTAAAGGCTAGGCTCACAACCAAAAATATAAGAGATCAGTTCCCATCACCCACAGCTGTCTCTCCAGCTACCAAAGAAAGTGTACCACCACTGGCAGACATCTATAGCTTGTGGCTAGCTTTGCTTTCTGAATCCTCAGGCAAGCTTTATTAAATCATAAATACCACAATTATCACCACAGCAGAGTTCAAGCAACGTGGCAAATAGGTAAGAATTATATGTTAATGTAAATGTAAGAGTTAGGCAGTAACAAGCTTGAGCTATTACCGGCCATGCATTTAAGTTTCCTTGTAAGTTATTTGGAAAGTGTCTTCTTGTTATTTGGGAGCAGGAAGTTGGAAATGGAAAACTCTGCCTTAATTGTTCTATTTTTAATGAACACCTCACTCTTTTGTTTCGTGCTGGCCTGTCTTAGAATTCTTTTCTATGTTGAAGCTACAAATCTTGCCTAAGTCATGGTTCCAGTATGAGGTCACTGAGAAGTGTGGAGCTGTGTCTGTTCCAGTCACTGATATCCCCACTTGTGCTGTTTCTGACCCTGCAGCCTGGAAATCCTCATTGTTGAAACCACCACTGTAGCCACAGGCCTCCTTATTGCCCAGACTTCAAAGCCAGGACGGCTTTTCTCCTGGATCTCTTCCAGGATCTCCAAGAGTTTGGGCATGAGCTCAGTGCCTAGGTACAGGAAGGAGGCCTTGTGGTTCAGTTCTGAAACCAAACACCAATGTGATCCTCCACTTATGACAACAGAAATTTCCCCCCCCACCTGATAAGGTAGTTTTTTGAGGGCTTACAAAGTACCATCTGCTACTTGGTGCTTTACTTCATTAATGTTATAGTAATCCATCTCTAGTAATCCAGACAGTACTGTTTTGTTGGTTATTTTGTTCGGTTTTTTGTTTTTGTTTTTGTTTGTTTTTTTTTTTTTTTTGTCATTGAAACAGCATCTCATTATTTGTAGCTGGACTGGAACTCCTACACAGGCCAGGCTTACATGAAACTTCTGGCAAGGCTCCTGTCTGTCTCAGAGGGGAGAAGTGCACTACTAAGTATGGCCAGCCACCCCTCTCCCTTCTCTGTTCATCACTGCATCTAGCTCTTGGGAGACTAACCAACAAACATTATACAGCCTGGGGATGTAACTCAGTGGCAAAGAACATGGCTAAGCATGGACAAGGTCTTGGGCTACATAAAGCTCCACACCAATCCTAAAAGCCATAGCAAACACTTGTCAATATTTTTGCCATACAGTATTTCTGTGTGGCACCTGGCTGTTTTAAACTCATTCTGTAAACCAGGCTATCCTCAAACTCAGAGATGCTGGAATTAAAAGCATGTGCCACAACTCAGAACTGTATGTTTTTAGGAACAGTCAAGCTGAATTGTGGCACATGCCTGTGATCTGGACACCTGAGAGGTGGTGGAAGCAGGAGGATCAGGAGTTCAAAGTCAACCTTGGCTTCATACAATTGGAGTTGAGCCTGGACTACATGACATTCAACACACACACACACACACACACAAAACACACCAGACAGAAATAATCATCAGGTCTGTGGTCCCAGCTATTCAGGAGGCTGATGTCAAAGGATCCCAAGTTCATAGTACGCAGGGCTACTAAATGAGTCACCTGTTTAAGGCCATCCTAGGCTACAAAAGTGACTACCTAAAAAACAAACAAAAATGAACTAGTCACCATGGAGATTGGTATGTGATGTGAGAAAACTTTCCTGGTTTTTTGGCCTCAAGCAATTTAGGGTTGGCATTTCCTGAACACTGTGGACCCAATCACAAATGTTTTATCTGTTGTAATTTCCCAGTAGAGGGAAAAGAAAACAATTCCCTTAGGGGAGGTCGGTCCCATCACAAAGTTTTCTCTTTAATAGCTTTCATATTTGGATGTTTTGCCTGCATGCATCTGTATAGTACATGTGCATGGTCATTAGAGGAAAGAAGGCACTGGGATTCTTGGGGACCAGAGTTACCATTTTGAGTGACCATATGGGTACTAAGAACCTGGGTTCTATGCACTGTTAATTACTGAATCATTTCTCCAGTGTTTCAGGGAGGAGGATGTACCTGTGAGTGCAGGTACCCAAGCAAAGCAGAAGAGGCAGAAGAGGTTAGGCCCCTGGAGGTGGTTACTGGCAGTAGTAAGCTACCAGGTACGGATACTGAGAATTGAACCCATGTCGCCAGCTAGATCAGCACATGCTGTTGTCTGCTGACCCATCTCTCCAGCCCCTCACAAAGTTTCCTTTGCTTGGTATTTTACATTTATTTATATACAATGGGGGAGGAGCGTGGGACTGTGCCATGTATGTGTGTAGATCAAAGAAATTGATCTCAGGTAGTCAAGCTAAGCAAGTGTCCATACCCACTGAGCCATTTTGCTGGCCCACAAGGATTAAAAAACATATTTTGGTCTGGAGAGATGGCTCAGTGGTTAAGAACACTAGCTGGTCCTGAATTCATTTCCCAGCACCCACTTGGTGGCTCAAACATTTGAATTGGTGTTCTTTTCTGACCTGAAGGGATACATGCAGACAAAATACTATAGACATAATAGATCTTTAAAAAAATTATTTTGTATTATTGTTTTTTTTTGGGGGGGGGGCATTGTTTTTGCCTGCCTCTGGATGTTCTTCCAGAGAACCCAAGTTCAAATCCCAGCACCCATATGGCAGCTGATAGACACCCTCTTCTGTGTACCATGTGCCTGGCAAAAAACTCACACACCATAAAATACAACTAGTTTTTTTTAAGTCTTTCTGAATTCAAGCAGATCAGGTGCTAAGTACAACCTGGTTATCCTGGGTTTTCGTTTGGGCCATTATTATGGGCCTCGTCTGCATGTTTTTTTCCTTCCTCTCTTTTTTATTGTCCAGACTGGAAGGATGTGCTTTACTGCTAGCTGTCCTCTTGATCTTCCTTGACTCTTCCCACAGGTAGAGGATCTGAATTACAGAAGGGGCTCTGCTTTGGTCAATTATAGCAAATTAATGCCATATGTAACAATCAATGATTGAAGACCAGACAATTTTTACAGATAAACTTAAATTGGCCATTATACTAACTTTCATAATTATGATAATTAATAAAGAATGCTTCAAGTGTGAATATTTATTTTTGCCATGGTTTTCTTATTGTTAAGATCATGTGATTCATCATGTTAAGGTTTTACTCACAATGTAGCCCAGGCTCTCCTAGACCTCACATTGAGGCACCGGCTGTGGGATTAATGATTTGGGATAGTATAAAACCTGGCAATAGACCAAGCTCCATGATATATTTCTCCTTGCATGGTAGCACATATTAGCAGATGAAACACAGGAAATTATAGGGAAATACAATTTTAATCCAACAGAAAGGTAAACTCTAGGCATCTATTATATTTCTGCCTAAAACTTAACAGGAGACAACCTGTTGAAACAAGGCAGCTTCCCCACACTTGTGACACCATTCCAGTTACAAAAACAAAACAAACCTTTAATGAAATTATTAACCATGAAAATAGAAGTCTGAGTCATAAAAAGGTGTATAAAAATCCCCCAAATGTGTCAAGGCTGTCCTTTTTCCACAAAATAGCACCAGTAATTAGAGTAAAAGGTGTTTAAAAAAAAAATCCACTGTGACAGCATTTCTGAAATGCAGCTTCCCTCATCTTCAGTGATGCCCTAAAAAAGAATGCCCCTTAAAAAGACAATATGTCATAGGGTAAAAAGGGGTTAAAAATCTCCAGAAGATCCAAATTTCTCACTATGGTTTCCCCATCATCTCTTAGATAGGGGGAAATAATGTACTTCCAGCCCTAGCTTCTCATAAAGCATTAGAGGACCATACTTTTCTGGGGACCTGAGCTGATGGAGAAGGGGGGAGGGGTTCCATCATTTGGAAAGAGGGTGTGGCAAATAGATTAGCTAAACTCCCTCCTTCATGTCCCTCACACATGGAAAAGGGGCCAACCTCCCCCTTCCTGAGCTCAAAACATTCTATCTATTCCAGTCTTCTTGAGGATTAGCTACATGGGCCCTTGCCCAGGGAAATCTTGGGGGAAATATCCCTGAATGTGATGATGACATCATCCCTGCTGACATCATCATCGTGGGAAATGCTACAAGACCAACAGGACTCCAGCCCTTGTACCACACAAGGGAAAGGTGCCAGTAAGAATTACGTCATAAACTTCACCTTTTCATCTTCTACTATCCCTAGGGAAAAGTTAAAAAAAAAAAATTCTGGCCCCTTGACCTTGTTGATCTGAGCCCACATTTGCTAGCATCCTCTAGCAAATATGGAGACAGGTTACTTAAAAACAAAATCAAGTGATTTTGCAGCATTACCCTGAGTACTGGGAGAGCCCTCGTTTTGGTATGTTAGCCATCACTTCTGACTGATTAACCCAGGCGGGGAAAAAAGCCATCTTACTATCTACTTCAAGTTTTAAAGTTTCAGGATAAGAAAACATGAGCACCATTATTGGGCTACTCTAAGCAGCCAGTTCTGAGTTGTGCACATGATGGGAGCACCTTGGCTCCCCTGCAAGGGCCAGGAGGCTCTGCTCCCACTGAGCAGGAGAAAGCTGAGGTACACAGTGAGGTGAGGCCCCAAACAGGTGAGCTAAGAAAGGGGTGAGGTGAGATGCCTTCAGGGAGGGGTGGCTCTGGGGACCTGGCTCAGACCAAAAGTACCCCAGTCCTGGGTAGAACTATTCACATGCAAAGTAGTCCTTCAAGGGGGCAAAGAGGTGTCTGATGACTGGCACACTCCAGGACCTTCCCAGCAGCTTCTGGCGGGCACCACGGCCCATGTTGGACACATCCGTGTAGTGTGCAGGAAAGCCGAAGATCCTGAGTACAAAGCAAAATGACACGTGGTTAGAGAAGGGCCCATGCTCCCAGCACATGTAGATCAGCTGTGTTCTGGAAGTCCAGGCCTAGGAAAGCCATGAGGCTTCAGTCAGGACCATTGGGCTCAAAGGAACCTTCTAGACCACCAGTTCAGTTGTTAGCTCACTGGTTGTTATCCACACTGGGACTGTGCTCCTTATATACCACGCAAGGATGCTTCTTAAATTAACCCATAAATTAGCTCAGTCAGCCAGCAGACATGTATCTAGGACCACTCTTAAATGCATAGCGTGAAATGGTCTATGAATGATCTCCAGTCATAGATTTGGCTTGAAAACATGAGCAGTCAAGCATTTGTTTTCAGGGGGAAGAAACAAAAAAAAGATTTTAAATGACAAATACAGAGGCCTCACAAGATGCCAGCTCTTTGATAGCCAATTGAGCATATGTCCACACACAGCACTCTCTCAAAATGTGAGAGAAAAATAATTCCAGAGCTTGCCCAAGGTACTTAATCGGAATGCTGAAGAAGATAAAGACAGAAGCTCAGTATTAACAGGCTTTTGAAAGCTGTGGAGTTACCTGTAGGAATTCAACACTCCAAGGCCAGACCGTGCTACTCCAGGCATCTAACAAAGTACCAATCATACCTCAAAAACCACTTTAAACTTTCAAATTCCAGAACAGGCTGTACACCATGAACATAATAACAGTGTCCCCAACCTGTGGCCTAGAAACCTTTGCAGAAGAGGGTACTGACACTGTTAAGAGCCCAAAGAGGTTGATAATATCCTGACACTGTTACCACACAAAAAAAGGGGGCAGAGGCACACATGAACTCATAGTATTATGATGGCATGCAAGAGGCCAGTTCAAGATCCTACCATACAGTGGGGGAAGGTAGGAATTTAAGTATTAGGGAAGGGGTAAATATGCTCAAAATTGAAAAAGAACTTACTGGTAAAAACTATGGCCATGGTGACTCACATTTTTAGGCATGGGAGTGCCTAGATTATAGTGAGTCACTGATGAGCCAGGAGATTAGAAAAGAAACGAAATATGGAATTATTAACTTCGTGAAATAATAAAAAATATCTGGAAAAGGGGTCAGGTAATCCTAGCACTCAGGAAGCAGAGGCAGAAGGATGTTTGTGCATTTGAGGTCAGCCTTGTCTAGAGTTTGTTCCAGGACAGCCGGTTTCAAAGAGCCAAGATAAATAAATAAAAAATAAATAAATGGGAGGATGATCTGTCTGAGTTCATGGCCATCTACATAGCCAACACTGGGACAGGCATAACTGTCTCATCTTCTCCCCCCTCCCCAAAAAGGACAACAACCAAAAATGGCACAACTGAAATCAAAGACAGGGCTGCTCTATACACCAAGAAAGAGATGAGAGAGACCGGGGAGAGAAAAAAGCACTGGAGCTGAAATCTGGGTATAAAGTCGGAGTTTCCGTAGCTCCCTCATTTAAAGCAGATTCTGGGACAGGAAAAAGGCAGGGAATGCAGACAGGCACCCACTGCCCTGCCTCTCTCATCCCATTTTCCTTTTCCTGCATTTGTTCCCATGGCTTCCCTCTCCAAGTGCAGCTCACCTTTCGAGCTCAGTACACCATAAAATATCGTCCTTGCCATTCATGACTACGGGTAAAAGCTGGTTTTTCCCCTGTCTGATGGAGTTCGACTTGGTGGTTATTGTCTGTACTTTCTTTAACTGGAGAACAAAACAACAGCGCCAAGTGAGCACGGAAGGCTTCCAAGTGGAGTCAGGCTCAGGGACATCCAGAGGGCAGAGGACAACAGGCATGAGTTTGGAGAGGTGGCAGGGACAGGCATACACAGAGAGAGGACAAAGAGACTGGAAGAGATTCTTTATGCTTCCCACAAATGCCACATACATCTTAGCCAAAAGTGACCATGAAGGATCACATGGTGGTCAAGACACCAGTCACTGATCAAGGGGGTCATTAAGAGCAAAAACCACCCAGACTCAGAATGGCCAACCACAGCTTGAGCAACAGGCCTTTGCTTCTCGCAGACATGGAGGAGCAGGCACCAGACGCCTTACTGTGCATCTGTGACTGCACAGCACACAGCCCTTTGCAACAGCATCCACCTCTGTTGCCACTGCAAAGATTGCCTGCAGCACAGCCTCTATGCCTCCAGCATTAACCACTGCAGAGCACGGCCACATTTTCTCACCGGGATTATTTACCAGGAACATCTCCTACTCTGTACTTGAAGAAGAGACAGAACAGTTCTGTGGGGAAAGAGGCCCAGCACCAGGAATCTGTGAGAGAGTGAGCAGGAGCCATGTGGATAGAGCCAAGGTCACAGTTTTCCAGAAGGTTCAGAACAGAACACTCAGCGCCTTACCTTTGCTGTCCTACTGAACTCCAAGCAGTCCTGCAGCTCGAGCTTATCATTCTTTGAAGCTATCACAGGCCTGGGAACAGCCAAAACCCGTTATTCTCCAGCATCTGCCCTGGAGGTCTAAGGTAGACCTCACAAGTCAAATGAGGAGAGAACCTAGCTTTTCAATTTAATTTTTAAAAACTGTGTCCCCTGTATGTGTAAGAACACCACATGCAGACATGGTCCTCTTAAGTGAAGAGCTTATAAGCCTCTAGACCTGAGGTTATCCAATTCTGACCTGCCACTTAGGTATTGGGAGCAGAACCAAGAGCAACAAGCGCTCTGAACTGACAGTTCCTCAGCCCCAGGATCTGCTTCCTAATTGTACTTAGGTAATGATCAAGTCACAAACATTGGATGAAAACCATCCTGGTGAGAGCACAAGGCTATGCCAAAGTACCTAAAAGCCACCCATTACCCACAGGTAGTATAGTGTTGCTACCACTGAATGACATGCATTGAGAGGGAACCAAGTCCTCTTTCTCCACTGTTCCACATAGGCAGCACTGTCACTTTGGTCTAGACTACCATGGACATCCTTACAATGAGACATGCACCGCTAGAATGAGACCTCAGAAGGCTAGTCTAGTAATAGTAAATGCCACCCTCCCATGAAAGTGACTGCTCCCTCTAAATATGACCATCTGACCAGCAGAGACATGTACCTAGAAGCCATGAACTACGGCAGCCCCATTAGAGGCCCACATACCTGAGACATCACAAAGGAAGCAGTTTAAGGAAAGAAATTACACCCAGCCCTGACAGCCTTCCAGCCACCCAATGACAAATACCATTCTTTTCCTTTTAAACTCCTTTTGTGAGTGTAAACCTGAGAGCAAGAGAAAATGAACAGAGCAAAAATCTGTGCAGATTCAAGGATCCACACAAACCATGCACACAGGTAGAGGAGCATAGGCAAGTCTAACCCCAGGTACGCCATAGTGGAGTGTCCACCAACATGGAGTTTTCAGATGTTCACAGCCCTCACAGGCACACACAGGCACAACCTAGATTTAATTCTCAGATTGACTGATGGATGATAACCCATGAGATACCAGCTACTGAAATCTGTCTCCACCTAGACCTCAAATGCTCACTCTTCTTTTACCACAAGCTTGCTGGAAAATAGTCTCCAGTTGCTGACATGAGAGGATGATCCCCACCACTGCCATCGTTTATCTTTCTGCCTTCTTCCTCTTTTCCTCCCGCTAGACAAAGTATGCGGTACCGTGTTTAGACAAAATTACTTATGCCTAAACCTGCTGTTTAGTTTCGTTCCAAGGTGTTCCCGACTTAATACTGATCTTGAAACTTCTATACAGAAAGCCAATTCAGAATCCTTTGTTCCTCACAGGATGTTCATCTTCACACAGCTGTATTCCTTCTGGGAACCCTCGTTCCCATTCCCATTTGAAAAGCTACCTTCACAGCCCTGAATATACCACCTGTCTTCCTCGATAGCTTGTCCACTCCATTAAGAGCCATCAATAGTCTGCCATGGAACAGGCAACACATCATCAATGGAAGAGTGATGTCTAGGTAAATTAGCACGGGTATTTGCATTTTCATTAGCAAGGTCTTGAAAGCAAACATAAATGAGATAAGAAGGCCCCTAGAGTGATTGCTTGTGTATAAAGTGTTGGTTCATGATTAAAGGGTGGGAAATACTATCTGAGAAAACTAGAGGGTTAAGGTTCAAAAGCCACGCTCTTACTATTTATAAAATAAATTGATTATGCATATGAAAGTATTGTCTGCATTTATTACCTCTGTGTCACATGCATACCCTCGAAAGACAAGAAAAGGGCATCAGATTCTATGGAAACAGACACTACGACCAATAATTTATACATGGGATGCCATGAACTTATTAAAACTTCTTTGTGCAGAGAGGACATCATCTTTTGGCCAAATTACAGCCTATAGAATGGGAAAATATTGTAGCAATTATATATCTAATACAGGGTTAGTATCTAGAATATATAAAGATCTACAGAATGGGAGGTAGAAGTAGTGAACTGCAACCTCAAAATCTAAACTATAAACAGCTGAGACAGACTTAAAAAATATTCAGGATTCCTAGGCAACTGAAAGTATAAGTTATAGGTGAGCAGCAGTGGCATGAGCCTTTAATCCCAGCACTTGGTAGGCAGAGGCAGACAAATCTCTATGAATTTGAAAGTAACCTGGTCTACAGAGTGAGGTCCAGGACAGCCAAGGCTAAAAGGAACCCTGTCTCCAAAGGGGAATAAAAGGAAAGAAAACTGAAAAAGACCAAAAGATTAAGGAAGAAAAGTGCCAATTATAGCAGAGATTTCATCTTACGACAGAATGGACAAGATGAATACAATTGATAGCTCATGGCAGCAAGGATGTGGACAAAGGGAAAATGTTAATTATTGCTGCTAGGCGTGTAAATTGGTTCTGGAACCATGTGCAGTATGGCACTTATTCAAGAGGTTGAAAATGATCGGACACAAGACCCAGCTATACCACTTTTGATGATATACCCAAAGGTATGTCATCCTAAACTCTAACAGAGCGACTTGCTCGCTTTTAATTTTTAATGGCCAGAAGTTAGAAACACCATAAATGTCTATAAATCAATAGGAAGTGAAAGTAATTCATTTACACACCGAAATTTTTATCTGTTAAGAAAAACAAAATAGCTGGGTGGTTGTGGCAAATGCCTTTAATCCCAGCACTAGGAAGGCAGAGTTAAGTGAGTCTCTATGATTATGGAAGGAATAAGGAAAAGAAACATACTGAGTAAAATAATCCAAACACAAAGGTCCAATATTTCTATCCTGCTTTATATGTACATAGTAGCTTTTGGGGCTTTAATACGTGTGCTACAGCACAGCAGAATTTAGGTATACAATAAGATGGAAGAATCCAAAGAAGATATAGAATATAGTGATATAGATAAAAGGAAAACTATAATAGGTGGATTAAATAGGGAATATGAATAGGGAAAAAAGATTTTTTATGGTTTGTCTGCATGTGTTACTTGCATACCATATGTATTCCTGGAGCAAGCGGGTACCAGACCATGAGTTACACAGGGCTGTGAAATGACCCAGAAGATCGCAAGGGTAGCAGGTGAGCATAAGCGCTGAGCCACCACTTCCACAGGCACCACGCTACCAGAACGACTCAGCTATGCCCACCCACTGGTCACCAAGGGCCTAGTCCAGGACCCATTTCATCTTAGGGACAGGAGAAATGCCTCTGATGTTCAATGTTTGCAATAGCAGACTGAGCACAGAGGAACCTTGAAAAATATTCCCCTAGAACTAGAGCAAGACAGCTGCTCTGTGCTCCCGTTATTCAGAGCACACCAAAGCCATGACCTTCTAGACAATGATTCTCAACCTTCACAATGCTTTAATCCAATTCCTCAGGCTGGAGAGATGGCCCAGTTGGTTAAGAGTGCTTGCCACTCAAGCAAAGTTGATAGTTTCCATGGACTCTTAGACACATGTAGTACACATAAATTAATGTAAAAAGGCCCAATTAACATAATACAATACTTATGGTTGTAGTGACAAAGTATTTCATTGCTACTTCCTGACGGTAGTTTTTGCTAGTTATGTAAATATCAGATACACTGTGAAAGTGTCATTGGGTGTACCCAAAAAGGGATCACTGCCCACAGATTGAGAATCAGTTGTTTAGAAAGTTGGAATGTCAGTCAGACTTTGCTGTCTATTATCTGTCAGGGCTCTTACCTATTCATCCCAGGCAGGTTGCCCCAGAAATACCGGGCCCTGTGAGCAGCAGAAACCTTGATGGCGTCAATCATCACTGGGTTACACTGCAGGAAGAGAAGGGGAAATGCTAGAGAAACCTCAAGACTTAGCTGGAGCTGTCACTCAGCCCACATTTGACCTGTCGGGTGACAAGCCTTTCTTAGCTAAAGAGGCAAGGAGACAGACCAGTTCCCACCCAGAGGTTGCCTGGAGGGTTAGGGTAAAGATGACCGAACCTGCCCAAGTTGATTCATGTGAAAATTCTGTCTGCAGAAGTTTGTACAGGCAATGTATGCAGGCCTAACCAAGGGTTCAAGAGAACTCTATCATTTAAGGCTAGATAAATGATAGAGCCAGCTGTGGTGATGCACACCTGTAATCCCCGCTCTCTAGAAGCAGAGACAGGAAGAGTAAAGGTTCAAGGAAAGCCAGTGCTACGTGAGACCATCTTCAAAAAGAAGCAGAGGCAGCGGGGTGGTTCAGGAGGATTGGGTGCTTTTATGCTGATGCCCAGAGTTTGATATCCAGAAGCCACATTGGAGAGAATGGACTCCAAAGTAATCCTGTGACCTTCAAACATGCAGCATGGCAGGTGTGCCTGTGTGCACACATACAAAAGAAAGCTTAGAAATGAAGGGAAACACACCAAGAACTGGAAAGACAAAAGCCTAGTAGTAACTGCCCCACAGACTTAAAACAGCCATTATCAGTACAAACAGAAGGTAGAAGTGCCAACTAACATGGATGGGGTGATGATCAAAAAGGCTGCCCAACCGTTCATCCTTAGATCTGGCCACACCGTCCTCTAACCAGGCAATCATTTCCGCAGCAGTGTTAGCAGTGCCTTCCCTGCCTAGGCTCCCCTGACGGTCCACTTACCGCCAAGAATCGGGAGATGTCTTTCTTGTCGTTAACCTTCATGGCCACCACATTCTCAAACATCCAGAAGAACGGACGATTGTCGCCCTCCTTGGGGCGGGTATAATTCAGCAAATGGTAGAACTCAAAGAAGAGTCTGCCGGTGCCCTCTATATTGGTTAAGAGCATTGGAAAACACAGGCAATCAGGAGCATAATCACTTCATACCTCATCTTTCCCAAAAGCAGGCGTTTTCCAAGGACACAGCAGTAAAGCCTGTACCTGCTGTGCCCTCTGGAATTCCAAACAATATAATGGGGGGGGGGGGTACACAGAACCACTCATTCTCCTCACCATACAGGCCTTTCCTGGCTGGATTGACATTGGAGAGGTCATTGCATGGACTTCCGCCAATCACCAAGTCAAAAGGGCCCCACTCATCAATCTGAGGGGAAAAAAACAAGAGTTAGGATGCACTTAAGGAAGAACTGAATCCTTGGGTTCTGGGAGTGGGGGGCAGGGGAAATCCTCAATACTAAAATCACCCTTGTCACCACTAAATGAATGACCCCAGACATCTACATGCTCATCATGTTCTAATAGAACTAAGTAATCTTGAACCATACCTCAAACTGCCCTATTTGCACTTCTTTCTGAAGTGTCCACAGGTATTCCCACCTGCAACCCGGGACCTGAGGAATGGGGCCAATATGCCTTGAGACCAGGGAAGGATCAATGTATAGAGCAAGGATAAGCAAGATGACATGAACTCCAGGAAAAATGCCACCCTCACATTTTTCTTCGTGATTTTCCTGACGTCATTCACGTATTTGATTTGGCCTTCATGCTTAACAGTTCCCACAGCGATGGACTCTGTACACACTTCAGAGGCAACGTACTTCTCCACTTTGATACCCAGCTCCTTGAGCACCAGGTACCCTGTGAGGGATCAAATAGGAATGTAAGGACAAGAGGCCAAGTGCAGAGCCATCAGCCCCACCCACGGTGTCCTCCTGAAGCGCACTGAAGAACCCCTTACTCCATCACTGTCACTTCAGGGTGTCTGTGTAGACTCAGGGACCCCAGAGCATTGACAGTGTTGGCTATGGTCATTCCTTCTATGTATGGGACATCTCATAAAAAGGGAAGGAGACCGGATTGAGGAAGGTAGTTGTTACCTAATTGACCATATACATAAGGAAAAGTTTAAAAAATGACACACATGACATTCTAGCTACTTCTCTTCTCAATTGTCGCAAGAGAGACACCTTTAGCCTGCCTAGAAGATTCTTTCATTGCCCCAACAGAGCATCCTCAGGTAAGACTCACCTGTTGCAATTCCATCAAACAGGGACAGGACTCTAATGGGCCTCCTCCTGGCTGCAGGAATTGCTGGGTACAACTTGGGTGGCTCCTGCCAGATAAGCAAAGAGTGAGGCCTCAGAGTGTCCATCTATCCTCCTGTGCTAAGAAGCATCCATGGGAACTGGTAAGAGTATTGGGCACAGGCTGACCATTCTGTCCTTAGATGGGAGGCACAGCTGCCTCCTACAGATGCACAGAGCCAGATAGATAAGGAACTTGGGTGCTAATGGCCAAGGCCTGAGAACAGAAAATGAACTCCTACATTGTGGGAGCAACTGCCCACACACTCAGACATTTCCATCCTGTTCCCTCCTCAGAAGATACTGGAAGGAAGAATTGTCTGCTAAAGGTGTAGACGAGCAAGGGCTCTCAGCCTCTGACAGGTATAGGCTCTGTGAGGTACAAATGCAGAGATGAATCTTGCTGCACATTCCCAGCTGGCCTTGACCTCACTATTTAACCCAGGCTACCCTTAAACTCATCACAAAGCTCGTGGCTCAGTCTGTGCTATGAGTCTAGCCTTTGTCACTATGCTTATTACTATTAACTTTGGGGGGCTGTTTTGACACAGGATCCCAGTAAATAAGTAGCCATGATTGGCTGGGAACTCTCTTGACTGACCAGGCTGTCTTGAACTCAGTGATAGGACTGCTGGTCTCCTACATTCTGAGATTAAAGGCCTAATCCGTGCTTTTACAGATGCACAGGATTCCAGATTCTCAGGGTCTGTAATTGTACGGGACTGTACAGAGACAGAGCCTATGGCTTACGAATTCTTCGAGGTCAGGATCAGTAGTGAAGAAGTCTTGCAGGCGCACGTTCCAATCCTTCCTGCGCCTGAGGACCCCATGGCAGCGCTGTGGAAGGCACATGTAGCAGCTCCAGGGTTCCTGCAGCTTGGCATCCTCAGCTGTCCCTGTACCCACCAGCACCTCCAGACACTCCACACAGAAGCACCTGTGCCAGAGCATCCAGAGAGAACGGGATCAGGGTTAGCAGGCCCAGTTAGTTCCGCAGGGCTTGATCCCCCTGCCTGATGCTCAGTGGGGTACAACTGAGGCGCTTGGCCATCTTGTCCAGTCTCCATGGAAGGACACTCACCTGCAGCAGCTCGTGTTGCTGCACAGAAGCAGCTCTCGGCCCTCGCAGCACACGGTGCAATAGGACTGATAGCCGTCCTCATCATACATGTAGAAGAGCTCCAGAAAACGATCCTGACCAGAGAGAAGCCCGTGAGACCTTAGACCTGACCTCAGCCAGGCCTGGCTAGCAAGCTGGCTGGGGCCCTAGCTGGTGGCCCGGGGTGCTCTTCAGCGACAGTACATGTGAGCTGATGCCTTATGGAGGGCCTTCTCTGCTGCAGCACTGTCCTGGGAAGCTGTTCAGTAGGGCCTGGAGCAGGAACTGTGCTGGGGGCCTGGCTGGGAATGGATATGGTGGGAGGAAGGGGCAGGAAGACTTACCCTGCAACTCTGACAGAGGCCACCCTCAAAGAGGGGGTGGAAGGATACAGGGTTTTTCCTACCACAGGACAAGCAGCGATCTGAGAGAAAGACACAGTGTCAGAGTTTATGGAAATCAAGAGGATAACATCTCCTTAAACATGACAGTTCTGAACCCCTGTATCAAGGACTTAGCTCTTGTAAAATGATGTGTTTGATTTAAATGTTATTAACAGAAATCAAGAAAATTGAGGTACACATCAGCAATGGGTTTGCATAGAAACAAACACAACAAAGTCTTGCACCAATGGTAACTGCAATTTGCTTTGCAGATGACATGACAAGTGCCAGTGAGGTAGCATTAATGTGCCCTCAAACTCCCAGCTCAGTTCTACCTTAAAACAATCAGCTTATTTTTAACTACTTGGGTCTAATACCAGGTCTGAATCTATTTGTTACTCAATGTGACCTTTATACCCCTGAATCTGGAAGCAAAAGTATGGGATACTCCTGGTCAGTACGGTCTACATAGTCCCACGGGAGCCAGGGCTAAGTAGAGATTCTAAGGAGGGAAGGATGGATGGATGCATGGCAGAAAGATAAGATATAAGATTTTTTTTTAAAAAAAAAAATAATAATACAGAGACTGTCCTGTTAGGAGAGAGTGGGTGACTTCTACATGGGAGCCTGTTCTGTGCCACCAGCTTTACAGGAGGAAATAATTACAGTGCTGTGCCTCTTTCATTGATGATTTTACACTTTACTTGTGTTTGTGCACAGCTGCCCTCATTCAAACTATGAAACTTAAATTTTGGGTTTCTTCCACCATTATTTGGTTTAATACTCACTCAGGGTGTGTGTGTGTGTGTGTGTGTGTGTGTGTTTGTTCACACTATATTCTTGAAGAAAGAAATTCCCATGATAAGTCAAGAGAACACTAAGTGTGTTAAGACTTTCTCCTCAAAATCATTGGACAGAATGTGTATCACTTGTCCCTGGATATCTCTTGTCCATTGCTTCTCTTCTTATTTGTTTGTTTTGAGACAGTGTTTCTTTGTATAACTTTGTAGAACAGGCTGGCATTGAAGGAAGAGAGATCTGTCTGCCTCTGACCCCTAAGTGCTGTGATTAAAGAAAGTCATGTGTCATCCCTGTCTGGCAGATTCTTCTTTTCTTGCCCTGTCCTGTATTTCCTTGTAAAAACCCATGACTGTCAAAGGTGACTTGTATTTCTGGGAAAATAATCTGAGGCCTTTACCCTCCCATGGGAAGCACATAACCCTGTACCATATTCATGAATCCTTGACATCTTTCTCAACAGGGCAATCCTAATGTTACAAACCAAGCTTTTAAAAACTATTTGTACTCAGTCTTACATGTCAAGAGACAGGGCATCTTCTTGACCTGGGATTGTAGGCTGTCTTACGTACATCAAGCTTGGCTTTTTCCCATGGTTTTGGCAGGATGATTGCAGATAATATTTGAGCCACCAGCACTTTACTGACATATATTACCTCCATTCAAGGACAAAATTTCTCAACTACCTCTAAGAACTAAGGAGAACGAAGTTGGGAAGGCTAATAGGAAGTTTCTTACACATTCAAAACTCCAATACGTTGGTTTTGACCCAAAATGAATGCAAAGAAAAAATAGTTACTGAACAACAACAAAGTAGTTCATGGAACGCTCAAGGTACCAATGCTGGCCAAATTGCCCACCACTACCCCTCACTCAGCTCATCCTGTTCCCTACTGTGATCTCCCAGGTCAGTAACTCCAGGGGAAAAAATCTGATTCTGTTAAACATGGGTACAGGAATAGGTCAGGATGTAGGACAAGACCCCGGGGTCTGTATTAAACCCACACAGAAAGCCAAAATCAGGCTAAGACGGGCCTGGGGCACCCCAGAAGGAAGGGCTGGGGAACAACAGTACCTTCCAGATTGACCTTGTTGTTGGTGACATCAGAAGCCATTCGTTCTGTTGAGGCAAGAGGGACAAGGTGTGAGATGAGGTGGGGATGTCTCTCCTTCCCCAGGCAGCCATGCAGCACTGTATCCCACAGCACAGTGGTCCCGAGGACCCGCTGCTCCTGGTATGCACCATGCATGGCCAGGCCTTTCAGCACACGACCCCCAAATCACCTCGGCTCTCATCATCCTCCCCTCGGTCTTTCCCACCATAGCTGTTTGTCTTGAGGCGCTTGGGTGGGGGATAGGACTCAGAAGCAGCAGAGTCATTGGTTGTGCGTCTTCGACCTTTGTTCTCTGGAAGGTAAGGAGGCAGATTTGACTGAAGGTCTAAGAGACAAGGCGGCCTAGGACAAAACCATGCTTTGCCTGGGATCCAGCTGCATCTAGAGCAGGGGACCATGATGGGTGTAGAGAACCCAGAGGGGAGCCCAGAGCAGAAGCCAATTCAGAGCTCCTCTCACCCGGGAATCAGGCCATGGGGTTTACACATCTGAATGTGTAAGAGAGTCCATCCTTCTAGAGTGAGCCCAGAGCAGTGCTGGGTCACAGCTGCAACTGAGGTTCCTACAGTGATGCACACCACAATGCCAGATAAACAATCTTATAATATTAGTTCATATGAAATTAAATTAGGTGATGTTTATCACCAATACATAAGACATCACTTAATACTAAAATATTTTCATTTATAATAATTTAGAATGGAGATCAACCATGTAATATTTCAGTTGTTCTATTACTAGAAAATCATTAAGTTATAATTTTTTAATCCTGAGTGTGACAGTACATTCCTTTAGTGACAGCATTCAGAATGCACAGACAGGAAGTTCAAGGCCACCCAAATCTACATAGAAGGTTCTACAACAGTAAGGGCTATAATAAGACCCTGTTTAAAACAAGTATTTTATTTTGGCTCACATTCTCATGTTTTTATACTGACTCATAATAGAAATGATTAAATTTGACTCATCCAACTAAGGAAAGAATTTTTTTTTTTTTTTTTTTTGGTATTCCATGACAGGTCTTCTTGGTATAGCCCTGAATGTCCTTGAATCAGCTCTATAGATCAGGCTGGCCTCAGACTAAAGAGATCAGTCTGCCTGTGACTCCTGAGTGCTAGGATTAAAGGCATGTGCCATCATGGCATGGCAAGGAAATAAAATTATAAACCCATCAAATTCCCTAAGGAGGGTATGTATAATGACACACTCTGATACCCAAGTGCAGCCTGGGGTATATAGTGAGGCCCTGTCACAAGATCAAAAACATGGCCCTTGAGATAGCTCTGTGTGTCAATGTGTTTGCAGGGTAAGTCTAACAATCTGATACCAGTCACCCAAGCATTAATTAGAGACTAAACTCTGATCTCTGTCTCCACAGAAAAATAAACACCAAAACAAAGATAAATATTTAAAAGGTAACAAAATTCAGAGAACCTTTGATGACAATGACAAAGTGACAATTTCCAGTGCTTATACATGTCATTATAATGTTAAGAAACGAGAGAAGGCGATATTCCAAAGAGTGTAGAAGGTTGGATGTGCACCCGTGGTTAGCCTGAGGATCAGTGAGGGTGGGGAGTGAGGGTGAGGGATTCACATCAGCTTAGGAGACTTGATTCTTCTCCACTGAGCACTGTAGATGCCATGAAGTTGCAGGACAGAGCAAAGAAAATAAAACTCAAAGATCGTGAGGGAATACCGTGTTTCCTGGGTTCTAAGTTCCTACTGTCTGCACGATGCACCTTCGACTTATTAACCACTTTTGCGGGAAAACAAAACAAAAACATTCCATTAGATATAGGGGCTGGCTGTTCGCTTACACCCTTCACTTCATTATGTTGAATCATATGCATATTCAGGGAAATAAGATACCTGTCAAAATGGCAGAGAGCCAAATTCACTTTATTTTTTTATTTCAAAGAAAAACTGGCCACAAAGGTAAAAGATGAATTTGGATATGTGGAAAAGATTAATTCCACTGCACATACCCATGGCAGCCATATGGCCAAGGAAGCCTGACAAGGCAGGTGATGGCCCTCAAGTTCCCAAAGTTTTAATAACAGCCCTGAGGTCCATAGGATAGAAGTAGTCCTTCCTTGAATTGACACAATGAGTGCTGAGGGTACCAGTGTGCCTGAGGTCTACACCATCAGCAGAGGTATATAGATTCATTCCCACCTGGTTGCTTGTTATTCGGCTTGAGGCCCTCGATGCCAGTGGGCTTGAAGCCCCCGTGGGCCCACTCCAGCATGGGCTTCAGCTTGTCCTCCAGGGAGTCTCCAGGGCTGCTGGGGAAGGTCTTGCCAGCTCGCACCCTGGCTTTCTGCCAAGACACAAAGGTAATGTCTATCCATGAATGGGGAGCAGGCGAATGAGGTATGTGCCAGGGTGAACTCAGGGATTCCTCCTGCTAGGGCCAGCATTCCCTAAACACTGGTGTCTTTCAGGGCTACACAGCTGTCTTGGGCTGTTATGTGACAGGTGTCTGCTTTTGAGGGACAGGTAAGGAAGCAATAGGAAGGGTGGCAGATATCTTGTCCTATAGGCACCAGTTATGTTCAGATCCCTGAAAGAGACTGATTAAACTGAGATATTAAGATGATCACTGCCATGTCCAATAGCTTATCTGAGAAGGCTACCCTTGGCTATGTCTTCTGAAGGGATGTAACAAAGAGAATCTGTACATGGCACAAAGGTGGTTAGGATTAGAGGGAGCCAGGGGTAACTATGTTAAGTCAGAGAAAACTAGCCACTGCCTCCTCTATGGTTAGAAATCTTGTGCATAGGTAGGTAAAAGGCCATTTATAATGTGACTATGTGACCGCACAAGTCATGAATCATCCTGTCTTACCTAATACCCGTATTAGCAACTTAGTGATCCCCTTATAACCAGTGAAACCCAATCCAAGGTCAGACCCTGTTTTCTTGACATTCTAGCAGGACACCTTCTACTAGATTTCTCTCAATTGGTTTCTTCTGCCCTGCCTAATGAGTGACACCCTAGATAGCACCCACACCCATGTTACCTCCAGAGTGTGGTACATGGCCTTCCTATAGGAAACCAGCTTATTGAAGGTAGGCAGGTTAAAGTGCTGGCTGAACAGCCCAAGGGCCATGAGCTTGTCAGCAGAGACCTAGGAGAGAAAAACATAACTATGATTGACCCATATCTGACATAAATGTGCACTGTGTCATCCAGGACACAGTGAAGCAGCAACTTTCAGATGCCAGAACTGAAGAAAAGGGCAAAGGAGAAATGACACACAGCTAATTTGAGCACGAGAAACGTCAGATGTGGGTAAGGAGATTTCAAGCAAAACTATATCTTCAGTGTCACGCACATGTGTACATACATGTGTGTGAACAGAATGAACGTTCCTGGTTTCAGTCCTGAAATTGTCCATGCTGTCATCTTCCTACCTGAGTGTCACTCAACCAATCAGTGAGTTCCCACTGTGCTCAGGTTGGACATAGACGTGAGTCCTTAATAGTTGCAATAACTGTAGAACTTATGTCTTAATTCCTAAAGGCATTGTTCGTTTTGTCAATGCAGAAATAAATTATGGGTGCAAAGATAAAATTGGCATGACAAGGACATGCCAGCTGTTTGATTCAACATGAGCAGAACACAGGGGTTGCTAAATAGGCCCTGGTTGCCTTTTGCCATACCATGGCACATTGTAAGACCATCCCACAATCCTATCATCTCCATGCTACCTCTTATTGTCACCTGAGCCTGTCTAAAATGAGTACATTGTCTCACTGGATCAAATCAATAGCAAATATCCCTGTGGTTTGATGCATAGACCCAAGTCACAATTCCTCCTGCTCCCTCTGCTGTTGAGACAGGACAACTGCATGTAACCTCTCAGAACAATCTCCATGTTCCATTGTTGTTCCCCACGGAAATGTAGGATATACTTCAGGAAAAGCCACAGAAATCCGGAATGAAAACTTGAAGTGGAGTGGTCCCAAATGCCATGTCACTCTGACCCCTCCTGTCTGTGGCTGGGAATTGGCCTAACACTGATTAACATTTCTAAGGAAACCCCAGGAGATCCACTCTGCAGCCCTGCAAGCCAAACCAGAAACAATTCCAAGAGCATAGTGGTTGCTCCTCTAGAGGCTTGGGTTAGATTCCCAGCACCCAGATAGTAGCTCATTACTGTCACCAAGTCCAGAGTCAAGATCCATGGGATCTGAATATCTGAAATCCCTCTTCTGAACTCCAGTGATGTACAGAAATACATGCAGAGAAATAACCATACAGTTTTAAAAAAAAATCTCAGAACATGTGTTTAACAGGCGAGTCAAATGGGGACTAACAGGATGGGAGAACCTGCCTAGCAAATGTGAGGTACTTGGATCCACAGCACTTCAAAGACAAATCTATGCTGAGAATATCCTTATTATAAATATTAATTTTAAATGCTCATTCTTTTCAAATTTAGAAGCTCATACTGCCTTTTGTTTTTATTGAGATGGGGCTTCACTGTGTAGACAAGGTGTATCCAAGGTATTTTTCACAACACCAATTGTGTGTGTGTGTGTGTGTGTGTGTGTGTGTGTGTGTGTGTGTGTGTGCGCGCGTGCAGGGGGGATACACAGAGGCCATCACAGGACATCAGAACCCTGGCACTGGAGTGACAGACAGATGTGGGCAATTACCTCTGTAAATGCTACACCATTTCCTTGCTTTCCAGTAGACAAGTGACAGGTATGGCTGCGCACACTTTTGAGTCCCATACCTCAGGAGGCAGAGGCAGGCAGATATGAGTTCAAAGCCAGCCTATTGTACATACTGATATACTGAGTTACACTGAGACCCTATCTCTAAGAAAAAAAATAAGCAGCTTATCTCTGATCCTACAAGCAGGCATCTAAGACTTGATGACTTTTCTTACTCCAGTCCCTGCACCAAACTTACTGCATCCTCGTACCAAAAGCTGACCTCAGAGCCACCCCAAGAGGAGAAACAAGGCCTCAGGCATGAAGGGCCCACCTTGCCATGGACTCACCTCAGAAAACTTGCCGTCACCAAACCACTGTACCCATCGCATGCCAGGCATGGCCTGGCGCTTGGAGGTGGCTTTCCAGGACACCACCATGGCAGGCCACCAGGAGAAGCCCTTGATTTTTCCCCACACAAGATCACCGATTCCAAACTCTTTATCATCCTGGAAAAAGAACCAACAGAAAGAAAACAGTCATCAAGGCAGGTGACCCTAAGAAATTCCCCTGGCTTAGGACAAGAAAAAACTGTTGGCCATACAATGTGATGCATGAGTTTGAGAAATAGCTCAATGGCACATACAAAAAGGTGCCCAGGAAAAATAAGTAGTTTTTAGTTTTGTCTTTTTTTTACAACTCTTAGTGTCTGGAGGTGTGTCCATATTTGACTGTATGCAGACACACACGTGTGTATCATCATTTTAGACGTCTGTCCTCCCCGACATTGAACTCAGGTGAGGCTTGGTGCCAAGTGTCTTTTACCACTGAGCCAGCTTACCAGCCTGAAAAATAAGTTATGAAAGCATAAAGAAGCCCATGGTCACACCTGAGTACATGTTCCTTGGGATAACGGCTTCTTCCTAAAGGACTGAACTGTAACTTTGCTTCACAAAAAAAGAAGCATCACACAGGACTACCTCAGAAGTTATTCTGAAGCAACACAAAATTTGGCTTTGCCTAGGTGCATACATCCACATGTAGGAAATATCAGTCTCAATCCATTAAATACACTCCAGCTCCTCAATACACACAGTGTGAGAGCAAACTATTGCAAACCCACTTTACATGCCTGAACAGGATCAAAATTTCTGTCATAAATTAATGTCATAAATATAACTTGTTTGCTTGCTTGCTTGTCTCATTATATAGCACTAACATGGAACTTCTATGTAGATCATGATTGCCTCTGCCTCATGGGTTTTATGATTAAGTATGTATGCTATAAAACCATCTTTTTTAAACCACAGAAATAAAATACCAATTGGTTGTGGCACACACCATTAATCCCAGCACCTGACTGAGAAGCAGAGACAGGAGGATCTCTGAGTTTGAGGCCTGGCTGGTTCTAAGACAGCCAGGGCTGTTAAAAAGAGAAACCCTATCTCAGAAAAACAAAAGGAGACAAGGGGGCCTCCTTATGTTTTCTTTCCCCTGTATTTTGGGTCTTGTGCAATCTGGGACAAAAATCCCTTCTCAATGGTACCTGGTACTCGGGGCTGTCTCCATCTTTGCTCTCTCCATCTAGCTGTGTGGTATCCATGCTCTCCTGGCTCCAGTCAGTGGATGGGGTACTGCTCCTCTGAGGCGTCCCTTCTTCTTCTGTGAGGTCAATACTGCGGTAACTCGCAGGGGATGACCACGGTGTGCTTGCTGAAGATGAGGCTCGTCTTCTCCGAGACTAGATAGAAAGACAAGACTGAGACCTAATGAAGCAAAGCAGAAGGAGGTGCACAGATAGTATCTCTCAAATGGTCCCCAGAACCAAGAATGAAAGAGTAAACCAGCACCCCAGAAGACAGGGTTACAGTGACAGGCACTGGCAGCCTAGAAGAGACAATAGTGTGAGCAATGACAGGTAATGATCAGACTCTGAGCTGACCCAGAGAGGGTGGGGTCTCTGGGTAACTGGCTCCTGTGCATCTGGAAAAAGAAGTAGAATGTGTTGGGCCTGCTGGGATTGGCTCAAGACAGCAGGTAAAGGCAAAAGAAACATGCATGGTAGACACCAGTGGCTTTCAGCTCATCTCCAAGCTGGGCCAGAGACCGAAGCAATTGGGAACTCTTGACTCCTCAAAGTAGTGCTAAGCACAATGAGTCAGGAAAGAAAGATGCGAGATCCTGGAAAGCAGGTACACGTGGAGAAAGCACAGGTTATATGCACACATTGGCCAGTGTTGTGCAGATGAGGGAAGCAGATCTTTCAGAGACAGGACCAACCCTGGTAGCTGGGAACTCCACGGGGTACTCCTGCACACGGTGGCGGCCCTGGCGGCCTCGCGTGATTCTGGGGGAGGCTCTTTGCCTCTCCAGGCTGGAGGTACTGTTGTTATTTCGGGTTCGCACCTGAAAGTAAGAAAGAATAAACACCAGGCCTTAGGTGACTGGGCACAGGGTTCCAATGAAGGCTCCCAAAAGGATTGGGCCTTGAGGTAGCCTCAAGTCAACCTGAAGTGAAGAAGACAATTGGATATAAACTCAGGGATCCCTTTAACAAAGGTATATCTTTAAAGGGGACAATCACACTGGCCCAGGTCACAACAATGATTTGACCCCCTGAATTGGAAGCAGCAAATGGAGAATAAGCAATTGTTTACCTTAAAAGCTCAATTCACTCAGAATGGTGTGCACTTGCCTGTTGCTGCCACTTATTACAATTCTATTCAACTGATGGTTAATCACGTGTGGCATCACGTGCTTGTAATTCCATCATTTCAGAGACTGACTTCAGATACAAGTTCAGCTTAAAAGCAGAGTTGTTATAACTGGAATCTTCTATGTGTAAGATGAGGAGAATACAAATTCACAGAAGCTGATATTATTATAGTAGATGCCATGCTCTGAACTGACCCTATTGAGACTTTCCACTTCAGTAACTCTTCGCCTGTTTTTTTGTTGTGACTGATGTTTGTTTTGTTTTGTTACAGATACAGTATTATTGCTCCCCAGTCCCTGTATAAACTCACTATATATCAGCCTAGTCAATGTTTTCTTAGGCCAAGGCATACACTTATAGAAGAAAATGACTCACATAAGCCACAGGGAACTGAGTCAACCACCCAGGAAACTACAAATCAATCACAGTAGTCACAAACAAACTTGTTATCTCTCACGGGAAAGAAATGACACGCTGAATGAATAAGATACCAGCAATGACTAGGGTTAGCAGATGTTTTCTAAAGGTCAAATCATATGAGAGTTGTGAACCGCAGCCCCACACATAGCCAGGTAGGTGTGATAGTGCATGCCTACAATTTGTAACTACAAAGGCATGTCAGAGGACTACATTTAAGGTCATGATGCATGCTCTGAAGACTGGCCCTGCCAGTGACTTAAGAGACTTGCCAAAATCTTGCCAATCCTTTATTTTGGACCCCAGAGTCTACATGCTGAAAGATTACCAACTCTCATAAGCTGTCCAGTGACCTACACATATCCAACCCACATAAAATCAAATGTGTCCAAAAATTTTTTTTGAATAATTGTCTAAGCCTTATTTTCTATGCAGGTCTAAGTATGTTGGGAGGTGCCCGAGTCAGCAGGTAGGACTTACAGCTGGACTTTCAGAGGGTGACCTGGTCTCCTTGGTCTCACGTGTGAGTTTTGGCATTAGTAGAATGTCTGAGCCATCCCCATCTTCTGCCTCCCCATCTCCGGCCAAGTCCTATGGTAAGGAAAAAAAAAATATACAGAAACATTCTTACATTGACATTACCCTAGGAGTCCAAAATACAACCTATAATCAAGTTTTTCTCTAGTGAAATTTCAATCCTGCCAATCACATGTTCACAAGTTCAAAATGGCTTGAAAACATAAATCCCAGGCCATCAGCAAGTTATGGAAATGAGACTAATGCAGACCAGGCATCCTCAACGTATTCACAACACACATGAGAGGACATGAGACAAGGGGTTTGCTGAGGCTACCCTGGTTTACAGTGACATCCCAGCCATCCAGATACTTTCTCAAACAAGCCAAACGCCAAACACACCACGGCCAAGGTAAACTTTTGCTCTATTTGAATACTGATTACAGACAGGAAGAGTCAGACTTTCCGGTGGAGAATTCCATTTGTCTTGTTTCTCAAGCAATCAGCACTAAGGGAAAGGTATAAAACCAAATGAAGAGAAGAGATGATGGTACCTGAGTGTAACTCAGCAGGTTGGAAACCTCCCTTTTTGACAGCCGTGAGCTTGATCTGCGGCCTGTAAGGAAGATTTGGGAGTCCACATTTGGGAAACAGGACAATGGTCACCACCCTGGGAGTGGCCATGCTTTAAAATGCTTCCATCCTCAACATTCCATCATTTTAGGAAGCAAGTGTACCTCATCACTTCCATGAACTCACAGGGCAAAGTGACAGGGCCTGGCTCATGCCTTCCTCTCTACAAGCTAAGCATTAACATCTAAGGAGGAAAAGAAGCCCATTCCTTCATAGTCCATTCCATGAAACTGGTTGATACTGGCTACATTTCAATTGTTCCCATTGGCCAAATAGCTCTTGGGGTAAACAGGGAAATAAGCCACTTTTATCCATTTCCTGAAAGTCCTAATAGACATCGTAGATGTCAAGGACAAGAAGGGACAATAGGAAGTCCCCAAACAGTGGGGGAGGACTACCAGGTAGATTGGGAACTTCTAAGAGGAAGAGGCAGCATCTCCTGATCATTATGAAGCAAGCCCCTATCAACTGAAGAAAACCAACATGCTGGTGCCCACAGAGACCTGTCATGAAACTTGCTATGTCAGAGCTTTGACACCCACCTCTGCTCTCTGGGGTGCTGGCTGACTCTGTGCAGATTGCCTCCAAGACAGGGGGTGAAGGAGCATCCTTAGTATCTGAGGACTGGTCACTACAGTTCCCATTGACGATGACACATTCCTCACCACCGCTGGCACCCTCTTCTTCATTCAGATGTCTGCTGTCTCCCTTCATTGTTTCCTGTTGGGAAAAAATGGGATAAGTAGAAATGGGGGCATGAAAGAGCTGTATATTCCAAGGTTCATACCACAGGTTCTCTATTCCCAGCCTAAGAGATCCCACCTAATTAATCTGAGGCTGATAGTCTATATTCCCACTAGACTCCTCTCAATAGCCTATCCGCTCACCAAATTTGGAGGCTCAGGACTTGGTTCCACAGAGCTGACTAAGGGAGCTCACTGCCCCTGATACCAGGCCCAAGAGGGGGAAGATGGTGCTAAGGCTAGGGTCTAAGGCTAGGGCTGCTCTGCAATTGGCCAGCCCTTCAAACAATGCCATTTAGGGCATGCTTGCCTGGACCTGCTTGAGACAGCCTAAGTTCCCTTCTGTCCCTGCCCAGCCTCTGCAGAGCCTCAAGAAGCCAGTGCACCCTTTTCCCTCACGGCCCCTTTGTTTGCTCTCTCTCCAGGTCTCCTTCCCTCTGCCCCTCCTCTCAGACAGGCTTCTCTCTTCTCCATAGCAGCACAAGACCCACCCCAGCCCATCCTCTGGGGCCCATTGGTCCGTTGGCCTGTCACTCATTCCCTCCCTCACCAGTCGGGGGTGAATCCCAAGTTCTAAATGGAAGGGAGGAAGGGAGGATGGAGGAGAAGCAGAGCTGTGGCAGTCACCAGGAGTGACAGCTCTGACCTGCTGTGGCCTCATGACACCTCCAGGACTTGGTCTTCCCATTGCTGTCTCTCTAGTAAGCCAGCTAAGACAGAGAGCCAGGTCCTCACTGATGGGTCCACGGGCTGTGTGACCTTTGTCCTGACTCACACAACATCGTAGACACCAATTAGGCATTTGTACATGTAAGAACCGGTACTCGTCTGAACCCTTACCCTCTAGGCCACACAGTGCTACACTGTAAGATCCTGTCTCACAGACAACTGTGAGCCCATTCTGGAATAGGGAAGTAGTACACAACGAAATACAGCATGCCCCTACAGCAAAAGCTCTGGGGAGCCCGAGGTACCATCGAAGGCAACCTGAAGCACAGAGACATGCTGCCTCCAAAGGCAAAGCATCTGAGAACGTTTCAGTACTAGTTCAGTGGATGCCTAGCACTTCAGGAACCAGAGCTGGAAGGCCAGCGCTGCAAAACATCATGAATGATATGAGTAACCCTGACTCGAAACTGTAAAAATGAATAAAGTAGAAAAATCAGGAGCAAGAGACAGATGGCTCAGGTGGACCTAATTTCAATACCCAAAGCCACTTGGAGAAACTGCATTTTCCCCTGATAAATTTGAGCTCTTGTGCACACACACAAGTAGACAAAAAAAAAAAAAAAAAAAAAAAGCATAAATGTTGGGGGTTGGAGAGATGGCTCAGTGGCTGAGTACTGGCTGTTCTTCCAAGTCCTGAGTTCAATTTACAGCACCCACATGGTGGCTCACAACCACCTGAAATGCAACCTGGAACTCTCTTCTTGCTTGCAGCCATACACACACAATACTATATACATAGTAAGTAAATAAATTTAAAAAAAAAAAAGAAAAACCTAATTTTATACCACATGGGTGGAGGAAGGGCACACCTGTATTCTCAGCACTTGGGAGGCCGAGGCAGGTGATCTCTGTGAGTTTGAGACCAGCCTGGTTTGCAAAGTAACTTCCAGGACAGACAGAGCTGTTACAGAAACCCTGTTTCAAAAAAAAACCTAAGACAAAAATTAAATTTTAAAAATTAAATAGAAAAACAGATAGGAATATTGCTAGGTTAATAGAAGATTTACATAACCAAACCCTTAGGAAATTTATCACCATGAGAAAATTAGTTATCCATAGCTGCTCACATTTGTAATTCAAGCATTTGGTAAGCTAAGTAACAATAGTTTCAAGAGTTAAAGCCAAAACTGGGCATTGGTGCCATACGAGCCAGGTAGTAGTAGCGTACACTCTTCTTTAATCCCAACACTCAGGAGCCATAGGCAGATGGATCTGAGTTCAAGACCAGCGTGGTCTACAGAGCAAGTTCCAGGACAGCCAGGAATCCACAGAGAAAGCCTGTCTTTAAAAAAAAAAAAAAAAAAAAAAAAAAGGCCTGAGCAGCATAACAAATGAATCCTACTTGAAAACTACAGGCCCAGCACTGAGACGGCAGAAGCAGGCAAATCCCTGTGATCTACACAGCAAAATCCAGGATAGCCAGGACTACATCATAAGTCCCAGATAGATAAATAATTACAAGACTGAAGAGATGGCTCTCAGGACACAGATTAATTCCCAGCACCCACATCGTGGCTCACAATCCTCTGTAACTAGTTCCAAGGGATCTAACAACTTTCAGAGGTACTATGCACATACAAATATTTATGCATGCAAAACACCCTCCAACAAAAATAAATACATCTTTTTAAATAATACAATTATAATTAGTCTAGGACTAAATATAGACAAGCATGCTCTTATACCTAAGAAATGAAATTCAAGTTTGCTTTTTCATTGTGTGGGAGACAAGTTCTACTGTTATCAAAGGATTCCTAGACAGCCCAGGCTGGCTTTGAACACCTAGCAGTCACCAGCCTCAGAAGTGTTGAGATTGGAGGCATGGACTATGTGCTTTGTGAGTCATGCTCCTTCAACTGGTGTGTGTCTACCCTTGACAGTGAAATACACTGCTACAAATCTGAGGCCTGAGAACTGGATATCCTCTCTCACGCACACACACACAAAATCAGTTATTATTTGCTTTTTCAGTTTTTGTTCTTTCTTTTGCTTGTTTCTTTGATACAGGGTCACTTGTTGCCCTGACTGACTGTCCTGAAACTCACCAGATTGTTTCAGGACTCAGATCTGCCTGACTCTTTCTCCTGAGTGTTGGAGCCTGTCCTGGTACTCGCTCTGTAGACTAGGATGGTCTTGAACTCACAAAGATCCTCCTGCTTCTGCCTCCCAAGAGCTGGGATTAAAGTTGTGTCACCAATACCCGACTCCACCAGGGTTTTAATAGTTATCAAAATCCTTGGCTAATTAATCCGCACATTAAAGAATCACGTTGTTAGACAAACAGAAAATGAGACTCCTCTGCCTGACATGGCCCACTGTGTTTGGACTTTCTCAACACAAAGATTGGCTCCCCACAGACTGGGGAAGTGTAAGTTTCTGATTTTGAACTGATATTACAGCTATCCATGCATGGCCATCAAGTTGCACCAGACCTGGATTCTCAACCCCCTCTGTTCATGCTGTACAGCCCAAGGAAGTCACTTACCACATACACTTGTGTTCAGGAATTCTGCCTAAAAAGCAGTTGCCATCTAGTTTCCGGTCTCCTTGCTCCTGTTTCAAACACTCACCATGAAAGGCTATCTACCAGGGAACTTTCTAGAAGCAGCGCCTGGTGCTTCTAGATTACATGAAGGCCTCTTGTCCACCAGGGGGCAGCGCAGTGTAGCTCAGGATGAGCAGGCCCTGTGGCACCCACAGGTGTATTCTCAATTTATTCAAGGAAGCCCATACTTGCCCAAGCATGAACATTCCACAAACCCGACATGTAGACCTCTCATTCCATCCATAGGCCAGAGCCAGTACTTTGTATTAGATATGCAAGCATTAGCTACAGTCTGCTTCTCAGGCTAAAGCTAACTACACTACACCACCAGGGTTATTTTATTTTTTGGTTTTTGAGACAAGGTTTCTGTGTGTAGCTTTGGAGCCTGTCCTGGTACTCGATCTGTAGACTAGGATGGTCTTGAACTCACAAAGATCCTCCTGCTTCTGCCTCCCAAGAGCTGGGATTAAAGTTGTGTCACCAATACCCGACTCCACCAGGGTTTTAATAGTTATCAAAATCCGTGGCTGATTAATCCGCACATTAAAGAATCACGTTGTTAGACAAACGGAAAATGAGACTCCTCTGCCTGACATGGCCCACTGTGTTTGGACTTTCTCAACACAAAGATTGGCTCCCCACAGACTGTGAAAGTGTCTGATCCAATCCCATCGAGGAACCATGACTCAGTACAACAAACTAGCTGATTGTGGACAGTTCCTGAGGCCAGGAAGGCAGACTTTCAGGACAGCTGCTGGAATGTGTTCAGAATAAGCATTTCCCCTCAGAGCATATCAGTGTCACTAAGTAATCTGAGTGGCCTGCCATGAGTGGGAGACTGAGCCCTAGTGGGTTTACTCCCTCAAGGTACAGTATGGGGGTAGGGGACAACTTTCAAAACGAGCTGGTGTGGAGAGGGAGGCCTAAGTTAAGGACATGTTGTCTCCCACAGCCTTGGACTTCAATCCCTCAGACAGGCCCTATCTGGGTCACCAGAAGCCAGACAGCAGTGTGCCTGCCCTCTTCCTACACATGTCCACGCAGACCTGCTGCCCAGAGCTGACAATGATTAACTACCTCGCACCTCCCCCAGGGCATTAGCAGTGCCTAGCAGGCCAGTGTCTGAAAGGTGGGCAGCACACCTTTCCTAAAGCACATCAGTATCCCACAAAACTGCTGCCTGGACCCACAGCCAGGCCTGGAAATGAGCTGTCATCACTGCCCATTTCCTGGGTGCCCAGGGATGAACTGTACAGGGCAACTGTCCCCTTACACATTGGGGCTGGAGATGACTCAGTTGTCAAGAGCACCTCTCTGGCAAAGCCCTACAATGTGGCTTATAAATTCCCTAAATCCAGTTACATGGTATCTGACTCCCTCTTCTAGCCTGAAATACCAGACTAACTGCACACCTTCGAGCACATAGTGAGTTCCAGCCATCCTAGTCTGTCTCCAAGTCAGACCTTGTGTAGGGGGCAGGGGAGTAGTTTGTTACATTGGATATATAACTTGGGTAGAGAACTTACTTGCCTAGCATTCAGAGCCTGGTACCACCAAAAATTAGTTCACCCTCAGGTTTGGTATGCAATGCCAGATACAAATCTTTCCCAGGTAACTCATTTTGGCTTCTGGCAATTCAAAGCCAGCATTTCCTGACTAATATGGCCCCTATCACAGGCCAACTGCTTTATCTACTGTGATTTTCCAGTAGGGATGCTAAAACTGGCTTTCTCCCCAGGGGAGATTCTAACTTTAAAAGGACTTTCCAGTGTGCTTAACATGCTACCACGTTGTCTTGTCAAACTGAACACAGGTAGTGTTCTCTTGGGTCTCTGCTGTATGCAGCCTGAACAAAGCACATGCATCTCCCACTGCCAACCATGCAGGAATTAGGATGCCAAAGGTGACCCTGCCAATTCTAATCCCCAGGCAATCTAGGGCACACACCTTACTGCTGTTTCTGGAGACAAGCACACAGACCCCATCAATACTATTAAGGATGCATCAGCCACCCTGGGGTCTGGGGACACAAAGCATGATGTAGTGTTGTATGACTGCCTAACCTTGGGAGCAAAGGTAATCTCTGACCATTTCCCAGAGACTGGGGTCCAGCATGTGACTCAGGGGTCTACAGCAGTGCAGGAACCAGGTCAAAGGAGATCAAATTCAATGTGGCAGACAAGAGGGATAAATGACACCCCTAATTAGACTCAAAAGGGGGCCCAGGAAGTCCTTCCAAACCCAGCAATGCAGCTGAGAGTTGAAGTTATCCATTTCCTCCATGCTGGCCAACAAAATATCTATTCCATAGCTCTTGTAATGTTAATTGTATTCATCAAATCTCACTGGCAAGAATGAGTGTCAAGGGCACAAGGGGAAAAGTAAATGGAAGTCTATCTCACCTATAGACAAAAACAAAGGAAATCGGTAGAGGCTGAAAAGTTCTCGTTTGCCTCAGTTAAAAAGTTCCTATATAGGGCCATTGAGAATCCACAGCCTTCCTAGTATTCCTGCCCACCCCCCCCCAAAAAAAAAAAAAACAGCAGACATGCTACTTTTTACAGGAAGACACACTATCGCTCAGAGGAAACTGCCTCATCAGCCCATCAACTCCAAGATGCCAGAGACTTAGGCTACTACAGGAGTTCTTACAAAGCCTGGGAACATAGCAGAGGGGTGAGGAAAAGTTTCTGAGCTAGAGGGTTCAGAAGATAAATTAGCACTGGTTGCTCTTCCATTGGACACCCTCTTCTGGCCTCAGAGGATAATGCATGAGGGTAGAGACATATTCACGCAAAACACCAACATCAAAAATACATATTGACTAAAAAATAAATGCAGAGAGGGCCACCAGAGATGGTTCATCAAGAAAGAAAGCCACCAAGCCTGACAATGTGAGTCCAATCCTCAGGAACACAGAAAGGAAAGAAAGGAAACTCCAGTTGTCCTTACACACAACCGCTTTTGGTTTTGGGTTTTAGATTTTTTTAGCCTGGTAGTCCCTATGCAGACCAGGCTGACCTTGAACTCAAACCTATTTGTCTTAAAGGTATGTGCCATCATGTGGAATGCTATCACACAGAATAAGGGACACTCTTTACCCAAAACAGCCATGCTACTGTGCTGGTACAGAAGAAGCATAGGAACTTGTCTTAGAATGAATTTCTGCCAAGTTCTAAGAATCTCATCAGGATGTCTTCATATTCACCTTATACCAGCATGTCAGTTGTGATAGAGGTGGCCCCTGATGGACAAGTAGTTTGAGCAGATGTTTAAAAAAAAAAAAAAAAAAAAAAAAAAAAAAACCCTAGGGGCTGGAGAGATGGCTCAGCAGTTAGGAGCACTGGCTAGCCTTTCAGAGGCTCTGAGTTCAATTCCCAGCAACCACATGGTGGCTCACAACCATCTGCAATGAGATCTGGTGCCCTCTTCTGGCCTGCAGAAGGCATACATGCAGACAGAAGACTGTACATATCAAATAAATCTTTAAAAAAAATCTAGCCCAGGATATAACTTTCTGATCCTGCCACAGCCTACCTTATCTCTAGATGTCCCTGAAGCCAGGCATGGTAGTGTATTTGGCACAAGAGGACTGGGGGTCCTAAGCCACCTGAGCAGTACAGTCTGATCCTGTCTCCAAAATAAGGCAAGTGCCCTTCATCTTCTGTGATTCAAGACCACCAGTACCTCAGAGTGCCCGTAATGCCAACATTTAGGAGCCAGAAGTTCAAAACTACATAAGACTACATAAGAAGCTAGTAACCATCCCTTACCAGGTCCCTGATGCTTATGAGCCATCGCCCACTGTAGCAGCTAAAAATATCAATGCAACCCATTGGTGGAGCCCGAGTGCCAGGAAGCAGTGATAGCTGTTGGTAATGTTGCCCCAAATTAGTGTTATAGTCCCAGAACCAGCCCAAGCAAACATACAAGGAAGGTAACGTGGCTGCTTGTCATGGAAATGAGACTCAAGATTGGCCAGATTTCCCTCTCCCAGGTGCCCTTCCTCCCTCAATTTGTTGTTGATCTTCACACAGGCTCATCCCTGGATAAGTACACAAGAGACTAACATCCTTTCCATGGTCCCAGTAGACCAGAAAGCAGACATGGCCCTCAACATGCAAAGCACCTGCAAGTTCAGCCTCGGAAAATGCTCCATGAGCAACTGCATCATTGGCACCAAGGACCACACATCCATCCAGATGAATGTGGCCAAAGTTGACAGAGTCACAGGCCAGTTTAATGGCCAGTGTAAAACCTATGCTATCTGCGGGGCCATTCACAGGATGGGTGAGTCGGAAGATTCTATTCTCTGATTGGCTAATATTTGTCATAAATAACAGTGAAAAATTTAAAAAAAAAAAAAAAAGAAAGAGAGAGAGACAAGAGCTGAGGAGATGACTCAGGTTAAGAGCTCTTACAAAGGTCCGGAGTTCAATTCCCAGCAACCACATGGTAGTTTACAACCATCTATGAGATCTGATGCCCTCTTCTGGCCTGCAGGCACACATGCAGGCAGAACACTGTATACATTATAAACCTTTAAAAAAAAAAAAAAAAAAAGGCAAGAGACTAAACAGCTCAAGTCTGGGAGAGGGAAACTCACATCTTAAGCAGAACACTGGAAGAGCCCACTGCCCAGAAACAGAAACCTACTAGGAAACCCAAAATAGGTTCATTTTTTGCCCCACAACAGTTATTTTTTTCCCCTTTGAGGAGTATTGCCAGGTAGAGATCAAACATGGCCTCATGCATGCCTCATGTACCCTACAGCACAGCGCCTAGGTCCCATTAACCAGTACATCTCATAAACAACTGGCCCCACTCAAATAGAGGTATAAGATTAAACATCAAATGTTGAGCTGAGCCCAGCACTCAGGACTGTAGATCAGCCTGGTCTACAGAGTAATTTCCAGGACAAGCAGGGCTACAAAGAAACCCTGACTCAAAAAAAAAATCTAAAAAAGGTTTTGTGTGTGTATACAGCACAATACATGCTGGCTGGGGAAGTGTTCTACCATTAAACTACATCCTGAATGTTTGACTCAGAGTCCTTCCATTAACTTCAGCATCACCGGCAATTAGCCAGCAGGCAGCTCCTATAAAATGAACTCTGATAGATAAAACAAGGGAGGCTCAGGGCATGGCCCTATAATGTCAACCCTATAGACCCTGCTGCTGTTGCCTAAGCTTATCATCGCCCTACAATAGATTAATTAAACTTAGGGCTTTCCTCAATCAACTGAGAATACGTAATCAGCTCACTAATCTAAAAATATCTTGGCTCCTACTTGATCATTCTAGCCACTGATGGATAAAGGTGCACCACTTCTCTGCTGGGAGGGACCCTCAGAAAACTAACACAACACAGCAGTCAATGTGCATGTCTATAGCCATCTGCCCTGAGCTTCTATCCTTCTGCAGGGAAATGGTGACAAGTGTTAAAGTGTAAAGGTCCCTTATTAAAAGCTAGTTACATTCCAAGATAGGCTCCAAAGCTACAGAGAAACCCTGTCTTAAGAAAAGACAAAACCAAAACCTAATCACAATACGGGAAGTGACTAGATCTCCCAGAGCCTCAGCCCCACCATCTCTAAAGTAGCCCCATGACGTACACAGTTACACTTTGCCAAGGACATGAGGAACATTCAGACATTAAAAGTATTAAGGGAGGCGGTGAATGGAGATTACGGCTGAGGGAAGGAAAAGTCAGGCCAGGTAAGGCCAGACCATCCAACAGCATACACCTGAGGCCAGGCCTGGTAACACATGCAGCCACTTGGGGGCAAAAAAAGGAATGCTGTGTTTGAAACAACTTATGCAACATATAAGGCCCTATTTCTTAAGGAAAGAAAGAATAAATTCACCAAGTCTGAGAGTGACTTTGTACCGTAATATAGGACAAGAAACCAGATTTAGCAAGGGCTATCTCAGAACTGGTATCCAAAACTATATTAGGTGGAGCTGACATGGAATCCAGTCTGGGACATTTCCCTGGCTGGGCTGCTTGTCCAAATGTCCCCTGAAATTGGGTGCCTCGGGCTACAATAATGAGGGGTGACAAGCATCTCTGGGTCACAGGCACCACATGGCGGGAGGAAGGGCAGGCAGGGAAGCCGCCTCCCCAGCCCCACCTCCCCTCCTCCTCCCTCAGCCCCCTGCAGCTCCCAGATCCTCTTCTCCCCTCCCCCAACCTTTGTAGGGGTAAGGGTTTTGCCTATGGCTTTAAAGAGGATGTGGCTGGCCCCAGCAGCCTCACCAGCCCCTTTGTCTCCAGCTCTCTCCACCCCAACAGGAAAGGTAAAGGATTTTGCTTAGCTTCACAATTACACCTTCAGCTAGCCTCAAGTTGGAGGAAAAGGAGCAAAAGTGGCCCAAACCATAGTACATCCCTTTTTCAAAGGAAACAAAGGGGGCTGGTATTGTAGATGGCTCTGCAGGTAAAGGCATTTGCAGTCAAGGCTGACCTTGTTTGCTCTCCAGATCCACATGGTCCTGCCACAAGTTTTCCTGGCCTTCACAATGGTGCCATATTCATGTACACACATATAAAGTATAATTTTTTAAAGGAAACAAAGACAGCACTTCCTGCCAACTCCCGAGTCACAGACAATGATGGTTTAGAAATGCTTCCATGGCTGAGAATGAAAAAGAATACCTCAGGAAGGCAGGAAAAGGAGGGGCTGGCAAAGGTGACTCTCCACTCTGCTCTCAGCACAGGCTACCCCAACATCCCTGTGTTGGGGCCTACTCTAGGTACTGTGCCACTGAATGTTAGTCCCCACCTTAAAGATGGAGGGCTGAAGCTCAACCTGGCTTCATCCCTAATCTTCGTTAAGACTGTTCGTACCACACAGATGTTAACAACTAAGACATGGGGAATAGAACTGCAACTGCTTTGTAATACGATTTAAGCACAAATCCAAAACTATGCTTGCCTGAAAAGGGCAGCCTGTGCTAGGAGGTAATGAGACCAACTACAGTAAACACAAATGCTTGCTGTATTACCAACCTTACAAACGTTTACCTTGGAGCCAGGAAATGTAAGCCAGTGGCAGATGGCTTGCCTGAAGTAAGGTCCTGGTTTTGGTCCCAGATCGCTAGATAGAAGTATATACCTGAGGTTTCCAAGGGCAAGCACACAAGCCGCAGCCGGCCTGGTACAGAAAGGTCAGTCTACCAGTCCACCAAAACCCACAACATCCACAAGTCAGGAAGCACACCACTGAGCCCTTTAATTTCTTTTAATTCATACACTGCAGAGCGGGAGTCACAGCGACTCCATGCCGTGAGCCTCAGGGATGCAGGGGTGGCAGGCTGGAGCCAGAGGCATGGGGAGAGTACAGGACTGCAACCGCAGGTTAAGATTAGCAAGAAGCGCTGCGCCTGAGCAGTCCATCTTTGTGACCGAAGTTAAGTCTCGGCTTTCTAATTGCACCTTCTAGACTGAAAGGACTCCACAGCGTCCTTAAGCAATCCCTGAAGCACAGAAACTTGCATGCTAGGGAAGTGGAGGCAGGGTTTTTTTTTGTTTGTTTGTTTGTTTTTTTTTTTTTTTTGGTTTTGTTTTGGTTTCTTAATTAAGGCCTCTGCACGGATTGGAAAGTGGGGCCACCTCACCCCGGAAGAAAGCTAAGAAGGGAAAGTGAGCCCCTAGGGCAGCCAGCATGATGAGGCACCGCCCCCAGCCGGCTCCTCCCTGGCCAGGTGTGTTCAGCCAGCCCCTTCCAGCAGCCGGCTGCGCCTCAGCTTGGGTAGCTCTGCTCCGGAGGACCCCGGAGACAACTCCCATCTTGCATCCCCACTTGCTGGTACCCAGAGCACCATCCCAATCTGGGGGTGTCCGTCATGTGAAGTTCCAAGTCAGAAGGGATCCATATCCACCGCCACCTTGAGGAGATAGCTTCTTTCTCTACATCCGGATCATCCCTCCCTGAGGAGGCTCCCGGTGATACCGGGGCCAGGTAAGGACACTGGGTCTCAGGGACAGCTACCCCTCGGGCCCCATTATGGTCCCAAGTGTCCTCAACTCTAGATTCCAGAGAAGCTGCACGTCTCCTCCCCTCAACTCTGCAGAGTGTCGGGGAGCAGCGGAGGCGTCGCTTCCTCTGTCCCCATGCCCGGTCCCGTGTGCGTGTCCCACTAAGCACCACGCGCCCCGTTCCCTCCGGATCCCCGCAAACCTACAGGATTCTCTCTCTATGCGACTTATCGCCCCGGCACCCACCCAACTCCAGCTTCCAGATTGGGGTCCCCTAGGGCCACCCTCGGGGCGCGGGGCGCTCACCTGCCCCGAAGCTTGCTGTGGCGCGGCGCTGCGGTCGCGCCGCGGGTCGGGGCCAGCGGACGGCGCGGGGTGCCGGGCTCGCGAATCTCCGGCGCCGATCGCGGTGCTACGTTTACTTGGGCCGCTTAACCCCCGCGCTGCCGGCCGGGAGCGGCCGTGCGCTCGCCCGCGCGCCAGTGAGCCACCCGGGTCGGTCCGGGGTGCTCAGGCGGGAGCGTCCACGCGGGCTGTAGCTTCGAGGAGACGGGCGACGGCGAAGAGGCTGCCGGCCAGGCGCTCACGGGAGTGGGTGGGGAGGGGGCGGCGCCGCTGCCCTTGTAGCCCCGGCCCGGCCCTCGCCCCGCCCCCGCCCGGGGGCGCCCCCGCCGCAGCCACTCACGGGCCGGTCGGGCCAAGGGGACGGACGAGGGAGATTTGAAATCCCTCCCGAGCCACCTCGCCCCGCCTCCTCGGGCACCGCCCCTGGGCCCTCTACGTCTGGAGGGTCACCCTCCGCAAGGATCCGAGCCCACGGGGACTCCACCTGAGACTCCCCCGCCCCATCACGTTCCCTAACCCCGAGCGATGCACAAACGCACATGCAAGCACTCACAGGTCTGGATGCACTGCCCAGAGAGGGAAAAGTCCCAGCTGGAGTCACACAGCAACCCTGCATCCGCTTTTCCACCATCCCTCCACTGCAAGGCTGGCTAGAGCGCTGTGATGGCCTTGCAGGTCACCCGTTGGGGACCCCGCTACTGCTTCCTGCCTTCACCCAGCTTGCCCTTTGTCAGCCATTTTGAAGGGAAAGGAGGCCCTTGGAGGAAGAAGAAACATTCGAGTTCCCCTAACTACCTGGGTTCCCGTGCCGGCTGGGGAGAAGTCCTACTCTGCAGTTAGGGATGCCTCGGCCATAAGTCCCGCTCTGAACCCTTGGGAAAACACTAATATTTATGATAGGCACCTGGCGTTCGTATTCGTTTCCTTATTTGCTTGTTTGCCTGCTTGTTGTCTGTCAGATGAACATCAAAGTAGATACTAAATAGATAAGTTAAATGAATGAACAGAACGAATGATTGCAGTGACTAACTACAAGACCAAGCATGTGCAGGCTCCATTTGGCCTTCAGGAATCTCTGTTGGCTTACTCTGTGGCTCCTTGACTTCACTCCAACCTCTTCTCTGCCTTGCTGATCCTCTGATGCACCAAGCAGTTTCCTTAGGATAGAGGCTTTGGCCTCTCCTTTGCTCCTTTAGACTTGTTTCCTTAGATATATCACAGGAAAGAGCTTTCTCATTACTACACAGAACATGTTGTCTTTGCATCCTTGCTCTAGGCTCTAGGCTCCTTGTGTTCCCATAACACTTGAACCTCTTGGACAGAGATTGTTTTGTATATTCTTGTCTGCATTTCCCTTGGCGGGGAGGGCAGGATTCCTCACTCTAGGAAGATGGGAGCCACAGCTCTCAGTCGTTATAGCCCACAGGGGGCCTAGCATCAAAAGGAACAAACCCAACACAAGTTTGTTGAATGAATGAGTCTCCACAGGTTTCCTGCCTCTGGGGCTCCAACTTGAGTCAAACACAGCTTTCTTCCTGCACCTCTTCCTGGTTAGTGAGTTAATGAGCCAATGGGGACCACTTTGGGAACTTCAAGTTTCAACACTTCCTTGGCCTTTTTCCACTTAAAAAAAAAAAAAATAGAATAGAAAGGTCAAGAGACAGAAGGAGAAATAGCCCTTAAAACAGAGCCCAGCCTGGCCCTGGCCCTATGGGGAGGACCAGCAGGAACTTCCTTGGCACTCAGGGCAAACAGCTCTAAAGTGTGCCCAGCAAACTGGAGCATTCAGATTAGCAGGGGGTCTTGGTCTTGTTATTTGGAAAGGACCACAACTATCAGGAGAATAGCTGGGCAAGGTGGATCCTGCCTGGAATCCCAGCACTTGGGAGTTAGGCCACCATGGCCAACTTCAGAGACATAACAAGTTCCAAGCCAGACTGAACTGTATGAGACCCCGTCTAAATCCCCCTCTGCCCCACCCAGAAAAAAAAAATGTCAGGGGAGTAAGAAACTACCTACAAGGCTGAGCAGATGACTCAGTGGTTAAGAGCACTGATTGATCTTCCAGAGGATGGATGTTCCATTCCCAGCACCGCACCCACATGGAAACTCACAGCACATCTATAACTACAGTTCCAGGGGACCCAACACCCTCTTTTGCCTTCCACAAACATACATGAAAGCAAACACCATATGCATAAAATAATAAACTTATTTTAAAAGAAAAAAACACTACCTCTAGGGAAGTGTAGTGGTGCAAATCTTTAACCCCAGCACTTCAGAACTAGAGACAGGAAGATCTCTGTGAGTTTGAAGCTGACCAGCATGGTCTCCATTGCAAATTCCAGGTCACCGGGGTTATGCAGTAAGACCTTGCTGAAAGAAAGAAAATAGTCTCCAGAGAGCAAAAAACTTTACCATTTGAAAACCATTGTCAGCCAGGAAGTGATGGCACATACTTTTAATCCCAGCACTCAAGAGGTAAGGTCAGGTGAATCTCTGTGAGTTCAAGACCAGCCTGGTCTACGGAGCTAATTCCAGGACAGGCTCTGAAGCTACACAGAGAAAACCTGTCTCAAAAAAAAAAAAAAAAAAAAGAATGAAATCAAGTTCATTGACCATATTGGTCAACTCACTTGAGCCACAAGACTCCTAGAGAAAAGGAACAGCATGGAACATCAGCCTGAGTTTGGAGGAGTGAAGCGAAGCGTGGAAGAGGGAGGCATTTATATAACACAACCTTGACTGAACACCTGTATGTGGAGGTCTGCCAGCAATGTTTATTGTAAAGTCTAGCTGATCATAAGTATTACAATACAATCATGATGATAACTACTGTGCTTTAAAGAGATTATGGTTGGGTGAGTGACTCTGTGGTAGAGGGCTTGCCTACCCTATGTGTGCAAGGCCCAGAGGCTCCATACCTACCACAGAAACCTGTGATTAAAGCCCATTTGTTTTACATTCAAGACACAAAAAGAAACTGGGGTTGGCGACACAGACTTTCAATGCTAGCTCTTGGGAGGTGGAGCGGGCAGGATTGCTAGGAATCTGAGACACACTGGACTACATAAAGAGTTCAGGATAAGTCTGGATTATATAGTGAAATACCTCCCCCTTTCCTTCAACAAAGGAAGAAAAAAAACACATATACAAAAGGATGTCCTTACTGTTAACATACAGGATATTTCTAGGAGAATATAAATGCTACCTGTCTCTCATACCAAAAAAAAAAACAAAAAAACAAAAACAAAAACAAAAACAAAAAAGCATGCATGTATATGCAGGAGGCAGATTTGACAGCAAAGGAGGTGAAATATAAATAAATGGGTAATCTAATTTTAAAACTTTGTATATTCCTTGTACTTGTCTTATGATGTTAAAAAAAATGCGTGTTTCATTTATTTATCTGGGGTGGCAGTTGGAGGTCAGAGAACAGTTTTTCAGGGTTCCCTCCCGTGCCATTATGTGAGTTCTGGGGCTTGAATTCAGCTATTTAAGCTTGACAACAAGCACCTTTACCCACTGAACCATCTTACCAGCCCTCTTAAATTAAACTCTGCTATTCAAAAGCCAGGTGTGGTATTTGGAGGCAAAGACAAGTAAATCTCTATGGGTTCAATGCCAGCCTGGTGTACTTTGGGAGTTTCAGGTCAACTAAGGCTACATAATGAGATCCTGTTTCAAAGATCAAACAAACATAAATTGCCTTATTCATAAGGGATTACAGAAATAAAGTTATAATGTAAGACCTGGTAGATGGGCAATGGTGGCGCACACCTTTAATCCCAGCACTCCAGATGCAAAGACAGGCAGATCTCTGTGAGTTCTAGGCCAGCCTGATCTACAGAGCAAGTTCCAGGACAGGCTCCAAAGCTGTCTCAAAAAGCAAACAAACAAGAAAATCCCCACGCCTGGTCATATATAATTCCAGCATTTGGGAGGTATAAGTAGGAAGGATTAGGAATTCAAATTCCCCCACATAGTGAGGCCATGCTGGTCTATGAGAGACCCTGCCTCAATAAAGCAAACAAGGGCTGAAGAGATGGCTCAGCAGTTAAGAATACTGAATGTTCTTTCAGAGGATCCAGTTTAGATTCCAGCACTCAGAACCATTTGTAATTCCAGTTCCAGGGATCCAATACCTTTTTCTGACCTCAGATATCAAGTGCACGCATGGTATACAGACATACATGTCGGCAAAATACTCATGCATATAAAATAAAAATAAATCTTAAAATCCCACAAACCAACTAATCAAACAAAAATATGCTCATCAGGGAAAGGCACTCATAGCGATATATTATTTATGATTTATTAAAGCTTGATTGAGTATTCAGAAAAAGCAAAGCCAGGCTCAAGCTATAGAGATCAGGCAGTGGTGATATACACCTTTAATCTCAGCAGCCAGAAAGCTAGGAGGTAGTGTACACACCTTTACTCCCAGGACTCGGGATCTCTGTGAGTCCAAGGCCACCTAGACCTACACAAGATTGAATCAATCTAAAAGAGGAATATAGATCACACCTTTAACCCCAGCACTAGAAGGGTATAAAAGACAGGAGCAGGGTCTCCAGTAGTAGAGGTATTCAGTCTCCAGCCACAATGAGGAGAAGTTAACAGTCTGAGGTTTGGTGAGAGCTCATGGAGACAGGATCAGCCCATTCAGCCTGAGAAAGAGATAAGAAGCTAGTGGCCAGTTGCTTTGCTTTTCTGTCATTCAACTTGAATCTTGAACCCCAATATCTGTCTCTGGGTCTTTTATTTTACTATGTTATAGGCCCTTGGTACCAAGCCTGAGGATCTGGTTCCTGGGACCCACACACATGATGGAAGGCACAAACCAACTCCAGCAAATTGTCCCCTGACCTGCATACCTGTGCTCTGTCACACACACTTGAACACACAAAATAAAGAAATAAATAAATGTAGTTGGGGGGGTTCTTTTTTTTTTTTTTTAAAGTACATTAAATCTAAGTGTCACATACCTGTTATCCCAGCAATCAGAAGGTATGGATAATTAGGGTTTTTAAGCCAGACAAGGCAGAGCCTCGTCTCAAGCAACAGCAAAAAGAAAACTCAGGTGTGGTGGAACCCACCTGTCATCCCAGCACTTGGGAGACAGAGCAGCAGGATCTCCATGAGTTCCAAGCCAGGCCAACCACAGATAGAGCAAGACTCTGCCAAAAAAAAAAAAAAATGATGCTAAGCAATAACCACCCTTTCCTCCTTAGCCAGGTATAGTCGCCCAAGGTCCATAATCCTAGGTCTTGGGTGATGCAAGAGGACCAAGGATAGCCTAGACTACCTGAGACTGTCTAAAAAGAAAGCTACCTGTGCTTACACACATCCTACTCACCCTTCTGCTCATGAATGGAAACTGATGGACTTCCACTCACACCAAAAATCAGTATTCAGTCCTGCTGTCTTAGAGCAGCTGCAGGTACTTGTTTGTTGTTGTTGGTGGTGTGTGTGTGTGTGTGTGTGTGTGTGTGTGTGTGTGTGTTTGTGTGTGTGTGTGTGTGTGTGTTTCAAGACAGGGTTTCTCTGTGTAGTCCTGGCTATTCTGGAACTCACTCTGTACAATAGGCTGGCCTCCAATTCATAGAGATCCACCTGCCTCTGCCTCCCGAGTGCTGGGATTAAAGGCTTTTGCCACCACACCCAGTTTATTTATTAATTTATTAAGTTAGCAGTACCAGGAACTAATCTCAGAACCTTGCACATGATAGGCAAGCACTCTACCACTGAGTCACATCCCCAGCCAGACTGAAGTTTTTGACAGAGTGCCTGCCTAATGCATACTAGAACTCACTATGGGGTGGGTTTTTTAATGAGTACCCAACACTAGATTCCTCAATCATCTTTAAAGCAGAGATAAGAATTTTAGCTACTTCAAAGTTTATTGCAGAATTATGTGATTAAATAAATAGACAGCATCTCACAATGACCCTGGCCATTGGAAACTCATTAAAGTGTTATTATATAAAACCATAGTGGAATAAAACCAGACATAATGGCCCATGCCTGTCATTCCTGACAGAGACAAATGGATCAAAAAATTCAAGGTTGGTAATGGAACAGTGTTATATGCCTTGAATACCAGCACTCAGGAGGCAGAGGCAGATGGATTTCTGAATTCAAGGCCACCTGATCTACAGGAAATTGGCTTGGGGAGTGGGGTTTCACAGAGAAACTGTCTCAAAAACAAAAAATTAAGGTTGGTCCATTACCATGTCATCAGTTAAAAGCACTCCCAGGTCATCAGAGTGGACACTGGTTCAGTTCCCCAGCATGCATGTTAGGCAGCTCACAACTGCTTGTAACTCCAATTCCTGCACGGACAGGGTGCACATAATTCATGCAGTCACATACACATGTATAGGAGTAAAAAGTAAATTAATCAAAACAATCAAAGTCATCCTCAGCTTTGGAAAATGGAGGGCAGCAGGAGATACCTGAGACTTTGTTTCAAAATGGGTGGGGGGGGGTAGGCTCAGCAGGTAAAGATGCTTCCCACCAAACCTGATGACCAGAGTTCAATTCCTGGGAATCACATGGTAGAAAGAGTGACTCTAGAAAACTGTCCTCTGATCTCCACACAAGCTGTGGCAGGAGAACATGCATGCATGAGAACACGCCCATACAGGCCCATGTCCACACACAAATAAGTTAAAAATAAATGAGAACTCTAATGGAGACGTTCTGCTCCACTGAATATTCTCCTGGCTCTTTCTATCCCTGTGCCCTGGGCACCTGGCTTCCAAGGCTAACCCAGTTTCACACAAGATCTTCATTCATAAGGCCTCAAATATGAAGAACCCTGTAGTTGAGGCAACTAAGGCTCAACAAGGGGAGAAGTTTTGCCTGAGAGTCACAGCTGGGTTGGTGGCAGAGCTGGGACAATACAGCCAGCTTGATCCTCTACCTCCGTGTGATCCCCCCTCCCTCCTTGTGTACCAAGCAGAGGAGTTAGACCCCCATCCCAACTCTAATTGGAATAATAATGAGAGTGAGGCCCATTTCCCTGAGCGACAGCAGGGGCTCTCCCAGCCCTTGTAAGTAAAAGAACCCTATTGTAAAGTACTCAGGCTTGATTGCTGTGTCATTAGACACATTAGCTTGCTAAGCATGCTCCTCACTTTTCACTTGCTACAGGAACACGAATGCCTCTTGCTCTGGTCCTTTCATTTAAACCCCCTGCAGCCCCATGGGCCACTGGTGATTTTCTTAACTAGCACTGACTAGACTACAATTCATCAGTTTGTTGGTGGTGGTTGTGGTACTGGGGGCTGGAACCCTGGGCCTCACACTTACTAAGGCAACATTCTGGCCCCCTGAAGGGACTTTAAGTCGTCCACCCTTTTTTGCTTAGCAAGAGCAGGCACCGTCTCTATCTCAAATTCTGCACTCAGTACACACCTGCCCCTGAAATCTCTCCATCATCTTCTCCCCACATAAACTAATCAACTGTGCTCACACAAACCAGCAAGTAGTCCCAAAACTTCTCGGAAGCTCAGGCTTGACCCCCAAGGGGGAAGATAGCTTAGGACAAACAGCAGCAGCCAAGTTTATGCTCATCCACCTGGAAGCCAGCGAGAGACCTAGGAGGTCTTGTGGTTTTCTGGGTGCAAATGCCGTGGCAGGGACTGAGGCCCTGGACCTCACCACTGCCCTTGGCTACCTACCTGTGTTCATATCCAGTATCTACTCCCTACTCTGCCCTCTCTGCTCCATTATTGATTTATTTTATATTATTTTTATAGTGTTAGGGGGAAATCCCAAGGTTTTGGCCATGTTCAGCAATCACTCTACCATTGACCCCAGCCCTTGACCGCTGAGAATCCCCCTGTTCATTGGGCAAGGTGGTTAATGTTTTTAATCCCAGCAATCCCAGGCAGAAGCAGGAGGATATTTGTGAATTTGAAGCCAGCCTGGTCTACACAGAGAGTTTGAGGCTAGCCTATGCTACACAGAGAACCAATGTCGGGAGGTGGGGGGTGGGGGAGAATACCCCAGTTAAATCAGTCCTTCTCTCTTCTGTGGTAGGCCTTTCTCCTCCAAGCTCCCTGAAGTCCACATCCACAGCCTGCAGATAACCCTGCTTAGGCTGGGCCTAGAAAAATGACCGGGGTGGGGGGTGGGAGATGGGGGGGCTAAGTAGGAGAATGCAGGAATGAAAGGCCCTGCGTGCCAACACCCTTCCCACCCTCACCCCTGGCCAGGACCTGACAAGGGTTAAGGACTGCTTTATATTTGCTCATATTTCAGGCCTACCCACAGCTCTCCTCCCCTCCACCCTGTCTGCATGCCATAAAACCTGCTAACAGCCCCTCGCACGTCTTCTTTGCAATGGCTTTAGGTGGCTTTACAAACAATGTGTGCTAAACAATTGCCTAGCATGCAGGAGGCCCTGGGTTCAATCAATCCCCAAGTTTAAAATAAATAAATAAATCAAACAAACACACAGTGTACATCAGCCTCATTAGACACAAAGTCACCAAAGAGAGGACTAATTCCTCTTGTCTAGTCATAGTAGGTACTTATTAAATAGCCACTGCCTTCCTGACTGAGTGATTGAATGGGCCTCTGCCCTATCTCAGGAGCAGAGAGGATTTTAGAAGAAAGCTTCGCTCAGGTAACACTTTCCAGGTTAAGCCCCCAGCCAGGTTCACAACATCCAACAGAGACCAGCTTTGCAATTCTCCATGGGGCACACCAGGCATTCACTTTATAATTGTTCTGAAGAGAAAAACAAAGCACACAATGGAGAAGCTAGGCCTCATTTTCTCAGGCAAAGCAATTCCTCCCATGAATTTGAAATGAGGTGTGAGATTTCCAAAAGGTATAGGCTTTATCACCCTTGCCCTCCAACTCCGAGCTGGCAATAGGTCCTTTAAAAGGCAAATTTCCCAGGTGGACAACTTTAATGTCCCGTGGCGCTTGGGTGAAAGGCTCTTGTATTTATTTTATTCTTATTTTTTATTTTGAGACTGAGTATCTCTACAAAACCCTGGATGGCCTAGAACTCACTATGTTGACCATTCTAGCCTGAATTCACAGACATCCTCCTGCCTCTGCCTCTCCAGTGCTGGGATACAAAAGGATCTTGAAAAGGAAACACTGTTACCTAAGGAATTCAACTTTTAAAATAAATGCTGAGAGAGTCATCTGAGATTTGGAGGGTTTTTTTTAAACAAACAAGCAAGTTTAAACAAACAACCAAAACCTACATAGAACCCAGAGAAGTAGAGCTCTCCTTTTAGGAATAACAGCTGTGCATAGAGGCATACACCTTTAGTTCAAGCACTTGGAAGGCAGAATCAAGAGGATCTTTGTGAGTCCAAGGCAAGCCTGATCTACATAGTGAGTTTCAGGACAGCCAGGGCTACACAGTGAGACCCTGTCTTGAAAAGCAAACATAAAGGAATAAGAGTAGCCACGTAGGGCTTTTTCTATTTTACAGACAGGGTCTCCTGTGACTGAGACTGACCTCAAACTCACTATATAGCCAAGAATGGCTTTGAATTTCTGAGCCTCTGCCTCCTCAGTACCAGAATCTAGTGAATATGACCCCTCACCTGCTTTTTCAGTCATGCTGGGGACCAGGGTTTCATGCACCCCAGCCAAGCACTCTCCCAACTGTGCTTTATCCCTTGCAGAGCTGTATGAGTTTTCAAAAAACGTGTTTTCTTTCCTTCCTGGTGACCTCCTTTCTCAGCTCTAACTGGAAATTAAACCCCCAGGACCATATACATTGACTGTAAACATATTACATTTTGGTGAGGGAGAGTTCTGTAGATAGGACGGTCCAGGAACTTACTTTGGAACCTGGTCTTTTCTCAAACTTGTAGCAATCCTCCTGCCTCAGCCTCCCAATTGTTGCTAGAGGCATGAGCTACCTAAGAAACAGATTTCATCATAAACAGGAATGAACGTAGTTTGTCTTTACTATAAGATGTCTTTCCAGTATAAGTGGAGGCAGGGTGGCTTGTCACTAACCATGCCTAACGTTGGTTTCTCCTTGACCTTTAATAATTCTTTGTCCTTTCTTTATATCAAGGACTTGCACATCTTTGACTGAGATGTCAAGACTCCAAGCTAATGGAATTTTTGCATTTCTGAAGTGTTGTTAGGACAAAGATGCTAAACTGAATATTAAGCTGAGGATAACAACAGAGAGAAAAAGTCCATTGTGTATTGTTGTTCAATTTTCTGCTAGAAACAGGATCTGAAGCTAACTAGACCTTTTGTGAAATGGCCCTTAGGCCCAAAGTGAGGCCTGACTGGTATGAAATGTTTTGAAACTGGAGGAATCCTGCAGCCAGGCAAACTAGGTAAAGGTGACAAGGGATAGTATTTCTCTCACAGATATAAATTCACAATTGCAAATGTAAAAGCTTCATTTAAGATAATGCCTTTAGACCTGGGTTCACTTCCCAGCACCAACATGGCACACAGACATACACGCAGGCAAAACACCAATACACATAAAATGAAAAGAGAGAAAGAGGAAGGAAGGGAGAAAGGGAGAGGAAGGAAGGAGGAAAGAAAGAGGAAGGAAGGAAGAGGAAGGAAGGGAAATATTTAGGCAGCCTTTCCTAGCGAGAGCTGGCTCAGTCCTTCTGCTAGAGTAGGCACGGTCCCTGGTGAGCATCACAGTAGGAAACTCCACCTGAGCAGCCTTGCTTTACTAGGCTTTTCACTAGAGGGCTTCGAGAGGGGGGTGGGGGACATTTTAAAGTGAATGAGGGAACATGTCCCTCATTAAGTCTGAAGTGGGGGTGGGAGGTCTTCTGAAGGGAAGCCTCTGGGCCTGCATTTCCTGCTACAGTTACTGGCACCTTCTCCCTCCAGAACGAGGCATGGAGACCGAAAAAAAAAAAAGTGTGGTGCGTGGCACATCCCGGAGAGGTTGGTCCTAAGACCCTCTGCAAGCACAGGAAACCTACTGCCCCTCCCCCATCTCCGGGATATGTTTGTGAGGTTTTCTTTGCTTTGTTGTTGAGACTGTGTACCTCTGGCTGGCCAGGAATTTAATACATGCATCAGGCGGACAGATTGGCTTGGCTCTGCTTTCTAAGAACTGGGATTACATGTACTTCGCTTTCCCTAGTCTTTCTTCTTCATCAGTCCTCTACACTGCCAGATACTTTGTGGCAACAAACGTGAGATTCCCTATCAAAATAAATAGTCTGGTGGACCTGTGGGTTCCAGGCAAGTCTGACCTACAGAGTGAGTTCCAAGATAGGTAGGTAGGTAGGTAGGTCGATAGCTAGATAGATAGATAAGATAGATAAGATTAGATAGATAGATAGATAGATAGATAGATAGATAGATAGATAGATAGATAGATAGCTGTAGTGTGGCATCAGGTTCTTCAAAGGTTGATACAGCCTCTGCTGGGTTGTTTATATTTTTCCAATCTAAACTTATTCCTCCTTACAATTCCTCACTTGCAATAAAAGGCTTGATACCACACCTTTCAGGGTACTAATCCCTTGATGAAATAAATCTTCTATAGGGTTCAACACATTGCTGATATACTAACATTTTTTTTATATATATAACTACAAATTTAATGTCACATTTGGGGTAGGGATTGGGGTCTCATGTAGCTAGTCTGGAACTAATTATGTAGCCAGTATTGATCCTGAACTCCTGGTCTTCCAAACCTCAACCTGTAGTACTGAGATTATATGTGTGTGCCACCATGATTGTGTCCTCCCTCTCTCTCCCTCCCTCTATTTCCCAATCCCCTGAGTTCTCTTGCTTTCATTTCCCTAATGCTTTGAATTTACCACCATTGCCAGATGCAGTTTCATCTTACTAAGCACTGTGACTTCAACTTCTGTTGTATGAGATCAGGAATATCTATCTATCCCCCCACCCTGGTCCTGAAACAGGGTCTCACTCTGTAGTCCTGGCTGGCCTCAGATTCAGCAATTGTCATGCCTCTGCCTCCCAAGTATTGGGACTAAAGGCAGGGACATAGGAAGAGGGTTTCTTTTTTTTTCTTTTTTTTTTTTTTTTTTTTCTTTTTCTTTTCTTTTTTCTTTTTTTCCAAGACAGGGTTTTACCCTAGCTATCCTGGAACTCACTCTGTAGACCATGCTGGCCTCAAACTCAGAGAGGCTTTAATTTTTAAAGTTATGTGTGTGTTTGTGTATGTATGCCCAAATGTGTGCATGCCACATTTGCTAGTAGAGTCAGAGGACAACTTTTGGGAGTTGTTTCTTTCAGACGTATAGGTCTCAGGCATCAGACTTAGGTGCCAAGGGTTTGTGTGGCAAGTGTGCCTTAACAAGCTTCATTTGTTTTTGAGACAGGGTCTCACTGTGTAACCCTGGCTGGCCTGGAACTTGCTCTGTCGACCAAGCTTTGTTCCCTGTTTTTTGTTTTTTGTTTTTCTTTATTGAGGCAGGCTCACATATAGCTATTCTTGCCTTCTACTTGCTGATCTTGAGTTCCTGATCCTCCTGACTGTAGCTCTCAAGTGCGGGGGATATACCATACCAGTTGTCTGGTTAACCAGCTCAAATAATTTTCCCCTTACAGTTTCACAGAGAAGATATTTGATTCCACCATAGACATTAATGATAGTGCAAATGTGTTTATTGTTGTTTGAGACAGGTGTTGTTGTATACCTCTGTCTATACTCCATAACCTTGGCAGGCTTTAAATCCTAGTTACCTCTAACCTCAACCTGTACTAGGATTACAGGTAAGTGCCACCACATCTGGCCAATGTTGTTTGGTTTTCTTTCTTTCTTTCTCTCTTTGTTTTCTTTTTCTTTTTTTCTTGTTTTCTTTTTTTCTTTCTTTTCTTTTTTTTTTTTTTTTTTTTTTTTTTTTTGGTGTGTGTGTGTGTGAGGTGAGGTGTGTGTGTGGTTTTGTTGTTGTTTTGTTTCCAAGAAAGGGTCTGACTCTGTAGTTTTGGCTGTCCTGGAATTCATTCTGTAGACAAGATTAGCCTCAAACTCACAGAAATTTGTTTGCCTCTACCTCCTGAGTGCTGGGATTAAAGGCATGCATTATTATGCTCAGATTGTTTTCTTTCTTTATTATCAAGAACTTTCTTCTTTTATTTCAAGGAAGCTCTTTATAGCTTTTGTCTGGCGTAACCATATTGCCAGTGTCACCCTACTTTGGGGCCATTATAAAACTTGACTGTAGCCACAACAACACAGGGTAATCCTTCTATAAACAAGAAGGTTATGTTCAGGTGTGATCCAACACTCGTGTCATCCCAGCACTTGGGAAGCAAAGACAGGAGGATTGCTATTCATTCAAAGTTAGCCTGGTCTATGCAATGAGCTCCAAGTCATTCAGGGCCACAAACTGAGACTTAGCTCCAAAAGCATAGAGGGTAAAACTTGGGCTGAGGGATAAGTAGCATATACAACGTGAATACACGGAACAAAGGGTAAAATAGAGTGGTTTGGCTAAAGAAATTGTCGCTACTCAGAAAGATGTGCAGCTTAAACCTTATGAATTGGTATTTTTCTGAAAATTTCCACTTAATATTTTCAGATCAAAACCAACCACAAAAAGCTTAGAAGTAAAAAGAGAGGTTACTGTGATGCTTCTGTGAGTTATGAATTTCTTACTTTTTTTTTTAAGTTTTTCTTTTATTTTTTTTAAATTTTTATTTTCTGTGCACTGATGTTTTTGCCTGCATGTATGCCTGTGTGAGGGTATCAGATCTTGGAGTTACAGACAGTTGTGAGTTGCCAAGTGGGTGCTGGGAATTGAACTCAGATCCTCTGGAAGAGCAGCCAATGCCCTCAATTGTTGAGCCATCTCTCCAGTACCTGTCCCCTCCTTATTATTATTATTTATTTATTTATTTATTTTTCACAACAGGGTTTCTCTGTGTAGGCCTGGCTGTCCTGGAACTTGCTTTGTAGACCAGGCTGGCCTCGAATTTACAGAGATCCACTTACCTCTGCCTCCTGAGAGCTGTGTGTGAATGTGTGTGGTGTGTTTAATATATGAGTGTTCTGTCTGCATGTATGCCTGCACGCCAGAAGGGCACCATATCTCACTACAGATGGTTGTGGGCCACCATGTGGTTTCTGGGAATTGAACTCAGGTCCTCTTAATCTCTGAGCCATCTATCCAGCCCCCAGGAAGTTTCTTAACAAAGAAAGGAAAGTTAGATATGCTGGTATAAGCCAATACTATCAGCACTCTGGAGGCAAAGGCAGGAGTGGGGCCTCATATCTATAATGTCAACAGTCTGGAGGCAAAAGCAGGAGGATGGATGAGTCCTCTGTCAGACTTTTGAATACCATGCTAGTCAGGGCTAGGTTATGAGTACCTAATCATAAAATAAAATAAGGGCTGGAGAGACAGCTTAGCAGTTAAGAGCATTTGTTCTTACAAAGCTCCTGGGTTAGTTCCCAGCATCTACATGATGGATTTCAATCATCCATATTTCCCACCAATAACTCTAGTTTCAAGGAATCCAATGCCCTCTTCTGACTTCTGCAAGTACCAGATACACAAGCGATGCAATACATTCACACACAGATAACACTCATAAAATAAATCAAAAAGTAAAGAAAAAATTAAGTGTGGCTAGATTCATCTATAACCAGAGCACTCAGGAGATGAAGGCCAGAGAATCAGAAATTCAAAGCCAGCCTTAGCTGCACAGTAAGATCAAGGTCAGCCTGGGTTACATGAGACTCTGTCATTTACTGCATTTATTTATTTATTTACTTATTTCCAATACAGGGTTCCTCTGTAGCTTTGGAGCCTGTACTGGAACCCACTCTATAGACCAGGCTGGCCTTGAACTCACAAAGATCTGCCTGCCTCTGCCTCCCGAGTGCTGGGGTCAAAGGCATGTGCCACCAACACCCTGGTCCCAGTTCCATGTTTTAAATAGTTATAGTTTTGTGTTGGGACAATTCATAACTGTCCTTGGCCACATGTGCCCTGTGAGTTGACTGCTTCTGGATTTCCAAAGGGACTTTTCAGAGAAGTGTGGGAGCCAAAACCTGTGCCAGAACAGGTAATTCCACCCCCCCCCCCAGATCTATAGGTAGCTCCTGGGTACTCTCAGGCTAGGCTTGGTGCCAGATACAGCCCTTGCTTAGGTTGGGGGAGAGTTCCTAGGACCCAGGGAGTATGCCTCCATTTTCTCCTGTCTAATGAGGATGAGGTCAGCACTTACCCAGGATCTGGAGAGCTTCTGGGAATAAGAACACAGGCTTGGATCTTCCCACCCCGCCAAGGATTGAGTTCTGAATATGAACATGCTGGGAAAGTGCTGTTTGACACCACCCATCATAGCTGAAGTAAGTTTCACTGTCTCACCCTTCTGACCACCACACTGCCCAGGCTCTTTAACAGTCCTTAGCTGGATCAGATGCCCTCGAAGTGTGGCTCCTGGGAATGCATGAAAAATGTACATTATTCTGCTGCTCTCCAAGCTTGACTGGGGGTGGGACCCTGCAATTGGTAGTTATGCCGATTGCCCAGATGACACTAATGTCTGTCCAAGTTTCAGATCTACTACTTCATTCTGATATAAGCTCTCATAGGGTTACAGTGGCCTGGTTTATAGCCCTCTGTTACCAGTGCCTGGCCTCTGGTAGGCACACAAGTATATGCTGGGGTCTGTTGATGTAGCTCAGAGGCAGAGTCCTTGTCAAGCCCATGCAAGACCCAGGACCAATCCCCAGCACCAAATGTATAGAGGAGAGAGAAATGGTAGATACATTTAATAGGTAGATTTACCCAATGCTTAACAGCAATGGTGATTAAGGACAGCAACCAGCCACTGGCTGAGGAATAGCTGTGCACCAAGCTCTGAGCTCAAAGTTTTGGGAGGATGAAAAAAAAAAAAAAAACCAGTAGTCATCCTAGATAACAATGAAACTGAAGCTCAGAAGGGTCACGCGCTTTACCCAGGGTCACCCAGGCAGATCTGGAATCTCAGTAGGATGCTCTGAGCGGTTCCCAGAGACCAGCAGCCGCGCGTGCGCCGTCCAGAGAACGGCGACTGGGAGTGTGGCGAAAGTGCGGCTGCGGAAGCGCAGCGAGGCCGGGGAGGAGGAAGCGAGTGCCACTGCTGGGCGGCCAGGCTCCTGGCGCCATGGGTCGCCTGCACTGCACGCAGGACCCGGTTCCCGAAGCCGTGCGCGGCGACATGCAGCAGCTGAACCAGCTGGGCGCGCAGGTGGGCCTCGCCTGGGCGTGGGAGGGGCTCAGGAGTGGCCTGGCTCACAACTGTGGTGGGGACCCCCTGAGGAACAGATTTGTAGGCTCCTAGAGACGTGAGTGAGGGGATTCAGAGGGCCCCCGGGTTGGACAGATTAGGGAGGGCAGGTCGACTGCAAACCGAGTGTGGTGTCAGTGTGGCCGGGCCTGAGTGGTGCTCTGGGCCAGAGCCGGAAGAAGATCAGATGAGACCGGTGACCACACCCCTTTCCAGTCCCGGAAAGGCATGGTGTTTGCCTGCCCCTGTAGTAGAGCTCGGAATGCACCTCCTGTTCAGACTGCGGGTATTAGCCAAACAGGGCGTCTGGGGCCACCCTGTATTCCTACTAGAATAAATGGGTTACGGTGGCCCTTGTCAATACTAGCACTTAGGAGGTGGCTAGAAGTTCAGATCTAGCTGTTACTAAATATCTCGTTCAAGGCCAGTCTGAACTAAGACCTGTCAAATAATAATAATAATAGTAATAATAATAATCCTTCACCCCTCTAAATGTACTATGTGTTGTTTTCCTGACTGGGTCTTAGCTTCCCAGGTGCTGAGGCCCTCAACTCCCCACACACATAGAAGTCCTGCTTGAAGAATAAAAACCAAACTATGCAGAACAGAATAGTGTGCTCACCTTTAATCCCAGCATTCTGGAGGACAAAGCAAGTTCATCTCTGCAAATTCAAAAACAGTCTCTCCTACATAATGAGTTCCAGGCTAGCTAGAGCTATATAGTGAGACCCTGTCTCAAAATAAATAAATAAATAAATAACAAAAATAAGATCTATTGGTAATACATGCCTGTCGTGGCACCACTTTAAAGGCAGAGGCAGAAAAAATTCCAGTCTGAACCAGAACTTCAGAGCCAGGCGTCTGACTTCAAATGGCGTTCTCTCGAAGACTTCCATTTGTAGGGGAATGTAGAACAACCTTTAGAGGTTGGCTTTAGATGCTTTGATGATCTGTGGGTCCCAGGGATTGAACTCAGGTCATCAGGCTTGGCAGCAAGTGCCTTTGCTAGCTCAGCCATCTTGCAGCCCCAAGATTCTTTTTCTTTCTTCCTTTTTTTTTTTTTTCCTCTCACTTTGAGACAGGGTCTTTCTGTCCCCTGACTGTCCTCAAACTCAAGATCTTCCTGCCTTAGTTTCCCCAAGTGTTGTGATTACAGTGTGTGGCGGCACCATGCTCAAATACCTGTTAACACTTAGTTCTGTGTGGTGGTTTGATGTTGCATTTTTCTTTTAATTTTAGACAAGGTCTTTGCATGCCTGACTGGCCTGGAACTAAAAGCACTCTTATTTCCTCTGTCTTCCGGGGCTAGGATTCTAGGATGTACCACTATGTCTGGCCTTGTTTGTTTGAGTCTGATTCTCAGTAAATTGCCCAAGCTTGAATTTAGAATCCTCCTTCCTCTGCCTTCTGAGTAGCTGAGATTACTATCCCTGTGCCAAGAGGTCCAGCTCTTTAAAAATAAACAAACAATTCTTTTAAGGAAACTTTTTTTTGTGTTTTTGTTTGTTTTTGGAGACGGGGGTTTCTCTATCTAACAGTCCTGGCTGTCCTGGAACTGGATCTGTGGACCAGGCTGGCCTCAAATTCACAGAGATCCTCTTGCCTCAGCCTCCTGAGTGCTGGGACTAAAGGCATGTGCCACCTCTGCCTGGCTTCCCAGCTTTAAAATATTAACTTTTTAAAGGAAGTATCAGCCACACATCTGTACTGCAATTCCAGATATTCAATAGGCTGAGGCACGAAGATTTCAAGCTCAAGGCAAGCATAGGCTACAGAATAAATTCAAGGTCAGCTAAGCAATGTAATAAGGCCCTATCTCAAAAAATAAAATATAAAACAAAATCCCTGGAAACAACCCTAATGAAACTCATTGGGTCCCCAAAAGACACTGGAGAATGGGGGGAATATTGGGAGGGGGAGGGAGTAATGGAATGGGGTAGGAGTAGGGCAAAGGAGAGCAATGGTATATGTGTGCATGAATGTATATGTGTTTGGTTTTGTTTTTTAAAATTAAACCAATTGACTATGTAGCCTATACTAACCTCAAATTCATGATCCTCCTGCCTCAGCCTCCAGAGTGCTAGGGCTATGGAAGTTATGGCTGGTTTGTTTGTTTCTTGAGCAAGGTCCCACTCTGTAGACTAGCTTGCTAGTGATTCTCCTGCCTCTGCCTCCCCAAGTGCTGGGTGCCATTGCAGGAGTGCCCTACTTTGCCTAGCCAAGTTTCTGTTGTGTGTTCATGTAAACAGTACTTTCCGAGGAGAAAGCTCTATGTAAGCATGGATGGAACAGATATGAGCTACATACTCTTTACAGGGGAATTCATGATTCTAGGACTGTGGTTGTCATTAAAATTGGATGTATGGTATGACATCGTCCTCTAGGAAGGTTGTCCAGTAATCCCCAGAGCCATCAGTGTACAGCTTGAGTCCCCAGACTTTGCAGATTTGGTAAATGAAGGGGTATCACCTTTCACTGGCTAACATTTCCCTAACAGTTTCCCTAACATTTAACATCTCTTCTGATGTTTACTTTCGATAAGAGTTGAGATTTTGATAGGTAGAGATAGCTAATGAGCAATCCTGAGCAAGGCTGCAAAGGAAGAAGACTTACACAACAAATACTTCCTGTGCATTTTAACAAGAGTTAAGATGCTGTGAAGACAAAAGGCGATATCAAGAAATTCTAAGACAGTCTGTGTTTCTTATCAAGGTTGCAAAACAGGTGTGTGATCCCCCTCCCCCAAGGAATGTACAGTCTCTGCAGAAGAAACAAAAGAGACAGACCCTGCTTCAAAGGCGGTCGTTGTGACTCACAACTTTATTTATGTATTTATTTGAGTTGATTTTTAATTTGTTTGTTTCTTTGTGTATTCCTGGTTCTCTTGGAACTCACTCTGTAGACCAGGCTGGCCTGGAGCTCAGAGATTCACCTGCCTCTGCCTCCCAAGTGCTGGGTGAGTGTCACCAACACCCGGCTATATACCTTTATTTATTGTATTGCTATTTTTGTTTATTTTCAGACAGGGTCTCACTGTGGAGCCCTGGCCAGCCTGGAACTTACTATGTAGATCCAGGCTGGCCCTGGTGAACAAGCCAGTAGTACACAGTGACACCTTCTCTCAAAAAACAAGAAAACTCAGAAACAGACTACCAACAGTAACATTTCAGGTGAAGACATCAAAGAATTTCTCTTTTCATCTGTTTTGCCTGCCTATATTTTCTGGGTCCCTCCCACATACACTACTTTTAAACTTTAATCTTGACACTCAGGAGACAGAGGTAGGCATGTTTCTTAGTTCGAGGCCAGCTTGGTCTACGTATCCAGCTTTAGGCTGTCAGGAATACACAGTGAGACCCTGTCTCACAAATAAAAAATAGAGACCCTGCCTCAACAAATTAGAAAAAAAAAAGCCTACAGTTAGATGATGTGACACCCTAGTTGGAGTGGGGACACTGGATGCGGTGGGTACCCTGGGTGCTGGGCATCAGGGAGCAGAGACGGTGCTGATGCTCTGTGTTGTCCTTCCGCAGCAATTCTCAGCCCTGACAGAAGTGCTTTTCCGTTTCCTAACTGAGCCCAAAGAGGTGAGTAAGGTGTTTTGTGCTAAGGAGGTTTTGCCAAAGGCCTGAGAGCTTAGAGAAGAAGATCTGGGTACTGACTGCTCTTACAAAGTACCTGGGTTCAGTTCCCAGAACCCGTGGCAGCTCACAACCCTCTGTAATTCTTGTTTCATGGATCCCATGAAACTTACCTACAGGCCAATACTCACATACATAAATAAACATCTTTTTAAGAGGTAAGTAAAGGTATTTGTGCTGTCTTCTTTGCAGGTGGAGAGCTTTCTGGCTCAGCTCTCTGAATTTGCCACCACCAATCAGATCAGTCTTGGCCCCCTCAAAAGCATTATGAAAAGCCTCCTCCTGGTTCCGAACGGTGAGTTGACTCTTAGCAGCTCCACAGAGATGAGATGCTACTGCTACCTGAGCCTCCCTTTAGTTAGGGAGTCATCCAGGCAGCATCCCATAAATACCCGGGCATGGCAGGGCATGCAGTCTGAAGAGTGGAGTCTGATGGAGGAGGTAAGTGTTACAGCTCTTCATGTATTCATTGGTCTGTGTGGACTCAACCAACTGTCCCCAGATCAAAAACATTTTTAAAGTCATGAGAGACAGCATATGCCTTAAACATGTTTTTTTTTTTTTTAAATAATGTATTTAACTTTATTTTATGTGTATTGGTATAAAGGTATTAGATCCCCTGGAGATAGAATTATAAGCAGGTGTGAGCTGCCATGTGGCTGCTAGGAATTAAACACAGGTCCTCTGGAAGAACAGCCAGTGCACTTACCACTGAGCCATCTCTTCAGCCCACCTTAAACATTTTTAAAAATCATGCCTGTATGCAACATGGACAGACATGTTTTATGGTATTACTAGCATTTACATGTATTTATTATATGTTAAGGGGAATAAGGAACTGAATGGTAGTTAAAGTATGCAGTATGCATGGATTATATGCCAATACTGTATCATTTATCAGAGGGACTTGTAGTATTCTAAAAGGCCTGTAAGCCAGTACCCAGAGGATGCCCAGGTGCAGCTTGCTGACAGCAGAGAAACCATGCAGCTCAAAGCTGGGTCTGTATCTGGGTCCAGTCCTCCATTCCCTAAGTCCAGAAACTAAAGGGTTCGGTTCACCAGTGTTGCCTGAACCTCAATCTCTCTCTCTCTCCCCTCCCCCTCCCAGACAGGGTCTTACTATGTAGCCCTGACAGTTTTGAAACTTGCTGTGTAGAGAGGATGATCTCCAATGCACAGAAATCCTCCTGCCTCTGCCTCTGGGATCAAATGCATGCCCTACCACAGCTGGCTGTTTTCTTCTTGTGGTGTTATGCTGAAACCGGAATCCTGGAATCCAGGGCCTCCTCCCCGTACTAAGAGCTGTTCCTAAACCCCAGTCCATAATGATGGTTGTTTGCTTGCTTATTTTGAGACAGTGTCTCTATGTAGCCTTGTCTGTCCTGTAGTGCACTATATAAATTAGAACAGCCTTGAACTCACAGAGATCCATCAGCCTCTGCTTCCTTAGTTCTGGGACTAAAGTTGTGCACCTCCATGTATAGCAGTATAATCTGGAACTAACTAGCCTTAAACCAAGCTAGCCTTAAACCCCCAGAGATCCTCCTGGACTCTGCCTCCCAAGTGCTGGGATTAAAGTCGTGCGCCACCACTGCCTCGCTCAGTCTAAGATATTTTTATAGTAGATTAAAAATAAAAATATAAGGACTATCAGGATGCCTCATGCCTGTAATCCCAACACATCTTGACTGAGACGGGAAGATCACAAGTTTGAAGCTACCTAGCATTCATTACTCTCTATCTCAAAACAAAGGCAAAAACAAAACAAAAAACAAAAAAAAAAAAAACCAGACAACAGTCCACATCCTTCTGCCATTAAACTAGTTGTAATGTGGCCTGTTAGAGCTGAAAGGACCTCAGGAACTCACTGGGTCACTTCCTGCAGCCAGAAGGTCTTCCTGCCCATAGCGCCAGCCAGCCTTGGAACCATACACAAACCCCGCAGTAAAGAAGCCAGCTTAACCAGTATCTGTGAAATAGTTCCCCACTGAACCACGGTGGGCTAGAGAGCATGTCAAGGGAAAGCTTTGGAGAATGATTACTTGTTTTTCCATTGTTTGTTTTGTTTGTTTATGAGACAGGCCTCACTATGTAGCCCTGGCTGTTCTAGACCTCACTGTAGATCCACTGTAGATCCAAGAGATCCACCTGCCTCTGCCTTCTGAGTCCAATTTCTTGTTTTGAGACAAGGTTTCAATCTGCAATGCAGACTGTCATCTAACCCACAAGTCTTCTGCCTCAGCTATCTGAGTACTGGAATTACACCACATCAGCGTGTGAGTTTTTTGGGGGTTGGTTGGTTGGTTGGGTTTTGGGGGTTTTTTGAGATAGGGTGTCACTGTGTAGCCTTTGTCTAGCCTAGAACTTGCTATGTAGACCAGGCTAGTATGGAACTTAGAGACCTGACTGCCACAGCATCCATAATGCTTCAATTAAAGGCATGCACCATCATACCTTGCCTTTTATGTAGTTTTTTTTAATTATTTTTTCTTATTTTACATATCAATCCCAGTTCCCTCTCCCTCACACCCTTCCATGCCCCCCCATACCATTCCCCACCCACTCCCCAGGAAGGGTGAGGCCTTCCAGGAGGGATCATCAGAATCTGACAAGTCATTTGGGGTAGGGCCTACGCCCTCCCTCATGTCTCTAGGCTAAGGGAGTATCCCTCCGTGGGGAATGTGCTCCCGAAGTCCTTTTGTGCATCAGGGATACATCCTGGTTCCACTGTCAGAGGTCCGATATTCTAACTGAGAATATCCCACTGGAACAACTATCAGCCCTTCCCTGAGTTATTTCACTTGCCCCTCACTGTTGGATTTGTTTAAAGCAAGTAGCACACAAAGATTTCATTCCGGAATGTCTAGTTATCTATCTGTGAAAGATAAGGGCTGCTATCCTATCCGAAAGGAAATCTTGCAGCCACTGTTCAGGGTTCCTCATTGTCTGCTGCACTGTGTTCGATTACGGCCATTGTCCTCCCAGTCAGCAGGGTCCACATAGGGCCCTAGCCTGCATTTATTTGGTTTCTGGGGAGTGGGGCCTTCTGCACTCCTTGCTTGCTCACTATGGAGACCTCTGTCCTAGTTCTTCACCTCTGATAATCACCTTCAGGGATGAAATAGAGCTGAGGGGACCCCTGGAGTTCACTGTTGGAAGGATGGAGAGAAAGATGAGCTGATGATAAACAGAGCACCTGCCTGGAGTGCACAAGGCCCTGGTTTAGTCTCCAGCACCAGAGGAAACAAAACAAAGTGGGTGGGAAAGATAATAGTCTAAAGTGGAGTGGCAGCTGCCCTTCTGTGTTCTCATCTATATGGACTTGTCCAGGGACTTACTCAAATCGCTGCTTCTTCCTAGCAAGCTGTCTGGCCTTTGGGGGTAATGCAGTACTGACTTGTATTTTCTATTAAAAGGTAATTTCCCATTCATACTCCCCAGCATTGTTTTGTCTGTAGTCAGGTAAAATGAAAGAATGATTCCCACCATATAGTGCTCACCAATGGTCGGCCTCTCCCTCCCTCTCTCTCTCTCTCTCTCTCTCTCTCTCTCTCTGTGTGTGTGTGTGTGTGTGTGTGTGTGTGTGTGTGTGTGTGTGTGTGTGTGTGCGCGCGCGCACAGAGCCTCCCACATTTTGGAGTGTCTCCAAAAGACAAAAAAAAAAAAAAAATCTTTAATTTTTCCTGTTATTATTTAGTTCATTTGTTTTATGTGTATATTTCATTTATTTATTCATTTTGAGGACCTGGCAGAGCAAGCCCTCTACCACTGAGCTATACTGTCATATCTACTGTGCCTTTTGTTTTCTTTTAGTTATATCTATGCATGTGTGTCTGGCAGGTGGGGAGAGTAATATGCACATCAGTGCAGATGCCCTCACAGGCCAAAGGCATTGGATCCAACTGAAGCTAGAGTAACTGGGGCCCGTGGATCACCCCACACGGGTTCTGTCAGCTGAACTCAGTCAGGTCCTCTGAAAGAGCCCTCTCCAGCCCCCACAAGGGAATTTTTAAGTGGTGCTGTCATGGGTCCTTTCCAAAGGTTTGAGATTCATGGGGGTCTGAATGCAATAGGGGATGAGTCCTGTACAGATCGGAGAAGGCTGTTCCTGGCAGAGGGAACTGTGAAAGCCAATGCCCAGTGATAGAAACCTGCCTTAGATCAACATGGATGGATACAGCAACACTAGTGATGACTACCTCCTATAATCCCAACATTGGGGAAGCTGAGGCAGTAGGATTTTCAGCAGTTAAGTGTACTAGCTACTCTTCCAGAAAACCCAAGTTCATCATCCCAGCACCCACAGCTCCAGGGGCCAGCTGAGCTGCATCTCCTAACCCCACTCAGCTTTTGCTTTGTTTTGTTTGTTTGAGACGGTTTCTCTGTATAGCCTTGGATGTCCTGGGCCAGGGCAGTCCTGTAGAGCAGGCTGGCTGGCCTTGAACTCAGAAATCTGCCTGCTTCTGCCTGCCAAGTGCTGGGATCAAAGGCGTGCACCTCCATGCGTGGTTGCACTCCGGTTTTAACTATGCTTTTGTGCCAGGCTGCCGTGGGTCTCCAGGACTGTAGCCTTGCTCATTCTTCCCTCCTCTGGCCTGTCCCAGGTCCAGTCTTTTCTGTTGTCTCTAGCTCAGTCCAGCATCCCTGAGGGTGGCTGAGCCCCCTGTGCAGTGAACAGACTTTGTGCCTTGCCTGCCCCATGGTGGTTTCAGGGCTGCATTTTCTCCCCCAGCCACTGGAGACCTTCCTGAAGCATATTGCTTTTGTCTTAAACATCACGGGTATGTTGGGTCCAACAAATACTACTGACCCGTGCACTCATTTACGCCTTATGGTTTCTCCCCTGCCTGCAAGGTGCACTGAAGAAGGGCCTCACTGCAGAGCAGGTGCAGACTGATCTTCTGACTCTAGGTAGGTTGCCTGGGGTTGCCTGGGGAGTGGAAGGCCTCTGAGCTCTTTGTTATGTTAATTATCCTTCTGTTCTCTTACAGGTCTTAGTGAGGAGAAAGCCACTTACTTTTCTGAAAAGGTATAATTCTGTTAATCAAGGTTAAGATCCTGGCTTTTTATTTCCTGGAAAGGAAAGAAGGGAAAGGGGGCAAAGTTGCAGAGAGAGACAAAACCATCCCATCCCTCCTCCAGTCAGCTTCACAGGAATGACACACCTGCAGCTGTCCGCCAGCTCTGCTTAGGGCAGCCCTCAGATTTCTTCTTTGGCTTGACCAAATATTAATGTCATTGTGTCCCAAATGGGTTAAATCTTGGAATGAAAAATTTTAAACTGGGTATAGTGGTACATGCCTATAATCCTAGCACTAGGAGTGGGACTCAAGGCCAGCCTCTGCTACATAGCAAATTCACGGTCATCATGATGCCCTGTGGAAAGACTGTATTGCTGCCACGTCTTGGGTATGTGCATGCATGTAGAATCAGCCCATGGTCAGCTTTCTTCCCTCTCTGTTGAGCCCCCTGCTTGGAGCAGGGGGATAGGGACTGATTGTCCCCATTCTGATGACATTGGCCTTTTCTTTTCTTCCAGTGGAAGCAGAATGCCCCAGCCCTTGCACACTGGGCCATAGGTCAGACCCTGATGATTAACCAGCTAATTGATATGGAGTGGCGATTTGGAGGTAACTAGATGGATCCATTCCTGGGCACATGTTCGGCTGTGCTGGGCCTGGACTGTAGACACTTTTGGAGAGCCTGGGTGGGGGAAGACCTGATCTTGATCTTAGATACCATTGGGGGCCAGCCAGCTGACAGCCTTTAGCCACCTCCATTCTTGGTCCCATCTTGCTGGCTCATGTTCCCCCCCCAACATGGCTGCTCTAGATAGCCTGCTATATTGAGCTCTTTAGAAGCCCTCGGTCAGTCAGTTAGTGTTCTTTTTTTTGTGTGTGTGTTACAGTGTCATCTGGAAGCAGTGAATTAGAGAAAGTGGGAAGCATATTTTTACAGGTAAGTCTGTGATAAGTGGAAATGGGAAATGTCAACCTGGTTAAAAGTTATTAAAAGCTGAACATGGTGGCACAGACGTGTAATCCCCACTCTCAGAATTTTCAAACATCAAAAGTTCAAAGCCAGGGGACTTGAAAGATGGCTCACCAGTTAAGAGCACTGACTACTCATCCAGAGGACCCAGGTTCAATCTGCAACACCCACATGGCTGCTCACAACTGTAACTCCAGTTTCAGGGAGTCTGACACCCTCACATAGGCATACATGCAGGCAAAACACCAGTGCACATAAAATAAAAAATTATTTTCTTTAAAAAAGAAGAAAGTTCAAGGCCATCTGAGGCTTCATGAGGTCCTGTCTCAAATTTTTTTGTTTGTTTGTTTTGTTTTTTTCGAGACAGTGTTTCTCTGTGCAACAGTCCTGGCTGTCCTGGAATTTGCTTTGTAGACCTGGCTGGCTTTGAACTCACTGAGATCAGCCTGCTTCTGTCTTCCAAGTACTGGGATTAAAGGCCTGTGCCACCACTGCCCAATTTATTTATTTTCTCCACACCCCCTTTTTTCTTTCAGTTAAAGTTGGTGATTAAGAAAGGAAAACAAACTGAAAATGTGTATATAGGTGAGTCTATAACCCTGTTTTGAAGCTTTCCACTTCTTTCTTCAGTCACCTGGGCTGGTGAAGTCTGCCCATCTCTCTAAGACAAGGTTATCACCAAGCTCTAGAGCACCCATCCACTCCTTCCCTCTCACGAAGCTTAGTGCCAGGGTTGTTACTAAGCTGTTGAGAGGGAGATTGGAAACCCTGAGTAGAAGACAAACAAATGGGGTGGAGGTGTCTAGAATGGAAGCAGATTGGAGGCAAGAAACTCTTGTGGACATCCCTGAACATCCCAAAGAATGTGCACTGTGAAACCCTCCATGCTTCTGCATAGACACCATTTGTATAAACACTTGAGTTCTCTAGAGCTGAGGCCCTTGCATGGTCAAGCCTGCGTGTGCCTTATTGTGATGGTTTATGTATCGGGAACCGCTTAGCTGCACGTAGCTCAGTGGAGCCCTTGCCTAGCATGCTACAGACTGGGGTTTGAGTCCCAGCACCACAAAAAGAAAGAGAGCTGCTGAGATGTACTGAAGAAAATAGATGTCAGCCTGGGGGAGAGCACTGTGTACACAAGGCCCTGGCTCTGCTCCGTGTCACATCAGTACAGCAATTGCAAGTAGATATGGATTTTCCTGGATGATTCTGCAGCATTGGAAACACTCACCTCAAACTGAATTTTCTCTCCCCAGAACTAACCTTGCCTCAGTTCTACAGCTTCCTGCATGAGATGGAGCGAGTCAGAGCAAGCATGGAGTGCCTCAGCTGATCCTGTCCCTAATGGCAGCTCCAGGGACCCCACCACCTGGGGAGCCCAGGTGCAGAGTTTCTGGGGGGGAAAAGAAAAGAAAAGAAAAACAGGGCCCAATACTTGAGTCCTGTATGGTTGATTCCTCTAAGCTGCTCATGGGAGCCACCACCTCCAGTCTCCTGGGAACAGCTATTACATCTAGAGTTGTTTTTTTTCTTTTGGGGGACATTGTCACCTCCCATTAAACAGAGTAAACAAATGGTTCCTTCAGCCAGATGGTTGAGTGCTTGTTTGTAGCTGAGGAAGAAGCAGGTGGTATGAATGGCTTGTCTGGAGAGGTCCTATCTATTTCACACTTACTTGGGGGTGGCGGGCATGGCCAGCCAGTATTTGCTAAGTCATGTGTGAAAGTCTGTGCTTAGTCTTCTCTGGAAAGAACTGAGGGAACACCCCGTCACAACTTCTGGTTTTATCCGTTTGTGTTTTGTGTTATAAGGAGGTAGGCCTTTTGAGGCCATCTTAGATTGTTTTGGTTCCAGATGCCCAACCACCTTTTGGTTAAATGGTAAATTAAAAGGAAAACAGTTTCTAAAGAAAATATCCACATCTACTAAGTGTCTTTCTCCACAGGTTTAGGAGTCATCCAAGCTAATATAGTGGCAAATACCTGTAACCCTGGCACTGAGGAGGCAGAGACAAGATCACCAAAAGTTAGTTAGAGGTCAGCCAGGGCAACAACGTGAGCTTCTGTGTCAGTCGGAGCCAGCCATGGGGGTAGATTGATGGCCCTGTGGTTAAGAGTGTTTCCTGCTCTTTGAGAAGACCCAAGGTGTCCTGTTCTCAGCACCCATGGCTGGAGGCTTGTAACTCTAGCACCTCACACCTTCTTTTGACCCTCCAAGCACAGACACGTGTACACAAACACACATTCTCTCTCCATACTCACAAATGAATCCTTTTTTTTTTTTTTTTTAGAGGAGGGGGTATAGTATAGCTCAATTAGTAAATCATTAAAGTATTGCCTAACATGTATCAAGCCTGGATATATTCTCTAACACTTCATAAAACCTGGCATGGTAGTCAGCCTGGACTATATGATCCCTTGTCTTTAAAAAAAAAAAAAAAATAACAAAAAACTGGGCCAGTGAGATGGCTAAACAGACAAATGCACCTACCCCAATTCCTAACCTGAGTTCAGTCCCTAGGATCCACATGGTAGAATGAGAAATGGATTCCCACAGTTGTTGTCCAACCCATACATACCTTTACACACTCGTGTACCCATAATAAGTTATTGTTGTTTTGTTTTTTCAAGGCAGAGTTTCACTGGGTAGCCCTGGCTGTCCTAGAACTCGCTCTGTAGATTTTTAAAAATTAAATAAAGCAAGGACTAGAGAAATGCCTTAGCAGTTAAGAGCACTGTCTGCTTAAGCAGAGGACCTAGATTTGGTTCCCAGCACCCACATGGTGGCTAATAACCCTCTGTGACTCTAGCTCCAGGGAATATAATGACTCTGGGTTCCATGGGTACCTGCACTAGCACACAGACACACATAATTAAAGATAATAGAAGTAAGATTTTAACCTGATTTCTTGAATACCCCTTAAAAATTCTAACTTTGGATGGCATCTAATCTCACAATTAGGGCTTTCACCAAAAAGAGAATGCTAAGTTGTTGAGATAGGATATAATTAATGCATTTCTGGATGGCTTGGTATTCACTGTGCAGTCCAGGTTGGCCTCAAACTCATGGCAGTCCTCCTACCTTATCCTCCAAATGACTGCTGGGGTTATAGATGTGTACCCCAAGCCAAATCTTTATGAGGGATCAAACCCAGGGCTCCCTGAATGTTATGCAAGCACTTTACCAACACAGCTGTGTCCCCAACTCGTAAAGGTTTTGTTGTTACTGATGTTTTCACATTTACTTATTTGTTTGTTTATTTATTTATTTGTGGGGGGCTGGGCAAAGTCAGGTCTGGGTGCTTGTGAAGTCAGAAGATACCTTTAGGAATGGGCTCCCTTCTTCCACCAAGCAGGTCCTTGGGATGAAACTCAGGTGATCAGGTTGGTAACCAGGCCCTTTGCCTGCTGAGCTATCTCCCAGAAGAACAGGGTTGAGTAGATATGAGGACTCCTTCCAACCTCTTTCCCCAGCTACTCATTCTCACCAGAGGGATTAGTTAGTTTGTTCTGTGTTCTGAACTATTTTATGCATTTGAATCAGTGTGCATATCCTTTGGATCTCCTCACACAGACAGAAGCAATATGCACACCAACCTCAACTTTGTTTTTTTCCAGTTAACATGGAGATCTCTCCTTATCAAAAGCAAGAGCTGCCTCAGCCTCTGTTTCTAACCATTTTCCTACTGGTGATATTCAGTGCTGTGACTTTTCTATCCCCTCTTTATTGTGTGACACTAGGTCTTTCCCAGAGCCCATACTAAAAAGCCCAAGTGTGCTTGGGAGGCAGAAGCAAGTGGATCACTTGTGAATTGAAGGCCAGCCTATCTTTAAAAAGAGGTGAACAGCACCCCAAGGAATGATTGACACCTGAAGTTGGCCTCCAGCTGTCACACACACATGCACACAGGTGCATGCACACTCGCACATACATGTACAATCAAAACCCACTCATATTACATAAGGGAAAGCCTCACCTGTTTTCTGTGAGCTGACTTCTGGGCAGGTCTGATAGATCCAAATGCTCATGGCTCCACATGATGTCCAGGTTGAAGGCACCCTGGCATCCTCCTTGCCCACCTTCTGAACACTCCATCCCTATCAGCTCCTAGCAGGTGTCCATGCTAAAGAAGCCATAATCAGGAAGCACCTGTCCTCAGTGTTTCCCTATGCTGGTTTGCTTGTTTGTTTGTTTGTGGTGCATGTGTTGGTTTTTTTTTTTTTTTTTTTTTTCCTGTGTCTGTTTATACAGTCATGGCTGGCTTGGAATTAACACAGACCAGGCTGTTCTCACGCTTGTGCTGACCCTTCTGCCTCTGCCTCTCAAGTGCTTGAGTCGCCACTCCTATTGCTCCCAACAACTGACACCTTCATGGACCTTTGTCACTAACTGTCACAGGAACCAGGAGTTCAGGGTTTGGGTCAAGCAGCTTGATTTCCAGGACTGACCTTTCTGCTGCTGTGACCTCAGGTAACTGCTACAACCTGCTGGAGAGAACCTCGGTTTCCCCATTTGTGGGGAGCTTGTTGGCAGGGATTTGTTTTCTAGCTCGGGAAGCTCTGCTTGCTCTCCACATGTTCCAGCTCTCTTCTTTCCCACCCACATTGTCCTGAGTCTTACCTTCAATGAAGTGATACATTATTTTGTGTGTATGGGTATTTTATACAAATGTATGTATATGTACCGTGTGTGTGTGGTGTCCATGGAGGTCAGAAGAGAACATCAGATACCCTGACACTGGAATTACAGATGGTTCTGAGCAGTATGTGAGGGCTGAACCAAACCCAGACCCTGTGCAACAATAAGTGTTCTTAACTGCTGAGCCATCTCCCCAGCCCCTGATTTATTTTTAAAATGACTCTTATTGTATGCTTATGTGTGGATATATGCATGCCGCCCCCACATGTGTGGCAGTCAGAAGACAACCTGTAGAAGTTGGTTCTCTCCTACCATGTAGGCCCCAGGGACTGAACTTGGGTTGTGAGGTTTGGTGGTACCCTGTGAGCCATCTTGCCAGCCCTGTTGGTTCTTAAGACGTGAAACACTGGCTCAGTGGTTAAGAGCACTTGCTGCTCTTCCAAATCATCCATAACTCTAGAACCAGGGAATTTGGCACCCTCTTCTGGCCTCCATAAGCATCAGGCATACGTGAAGTACCCTTACATATCATTTGTTGGCTGTCTTAAGGTTGTTATTCTGTGACAAAACACCCTGACCAAAAACAACTTGGAGAAGAAAGGGTTTATTTGACTTATTCTTGTACATCACAGTTCATCATCAAAGGAAGTCAGGATGAGAACTCAAGCAGGGAAGGAATCTGGTAGCAAGAACTGATCCAGAGGCATGGAGGGATGCTGCTTCTTAGCTTGCTCAGCCTGCTTTTTCTCTCTCTCTTTTTTTTCTTTTTATAATTATTTTATGTATATTGGTGTGAAGGGGTCAGATTCGCCTGGAATCAGAGTTACAAACAGTTATAAGCTGCCACATGGAATTGAACCCAGATCCTCTGGAAAAGCAACCAGTGCTCTTAACCGCTGAGCCATCCCTCCAGCACCCCCCACTCCCCCCTGCTTTCTTACAGAACCCAGGATCACCAACTCAGGGATGGTACCACCCACAATGGGCTGGGCTCTCCCCTATCAATCACTATTTAAGAAAACACCCTGCCAGACAGTGGTGGCTCACATCTTTAATCCTAGAACTCAGGAGGCAGAGGCAGGCAGAAGACCTGAGTTTAAGGCCAGCCTGGCCTACAAAATAAGTATGAGAATAACCAGCAGTTTGCAGAGAAATCCAGCCTCAAAAAAAACAAAAAGAGCCGGGCAGTGGTGGTGCCCACCTTTAATCCCAGCACTAGGAAGGCAGAGGCAGGTGGAGGCTTGCCTACAATCCAGTTTTATGGAGGCATTTTCTCAATGGAGGTTTCCTCCTCTTAGATGAGTCTAGCATGTGTCAAGTTGACATAAAAAAATAAGCCAAGCACATGAGCAACACAGTCATACATATAAAAATAAATAAATCTTAAAAAAAAAAAAAGACACTGTCTTTTTATAGCCCAAACTGCCCTTTCATGCTGGGATCACAGGTACTGTGTCAAGCCTGACTAGTTAGGGCCCATCCTCCAAGAACAAATGAAAACCTTGTCCAATTCCATGGATGCCTGCTGTGGGAGAAGGCTCCTGCAGCCTTTATGGGTATAGGTGACAAACTGTCCAGTGAAAACCAAGAGTGCCCTTGCTGAGCAGAGTGGATGACCCTTCACCTCGCTCTTCTTGTGGTACTTCAGAGCCCTCTGGGAATTCCTCCAGTCCCTTTCCTGTGTTGGAATTTTGTCACAAATGTAATCTCTTCCATGTAGGACCTTGAGGGTTTTCAGACTGCTCAGAAGGGTTTCTGTTGGGTATTTGAGCCAACTTTCCTGCTATTTCGTCTGTGCATGAATTTACTCTTCTCTTACTTTCTCCTGTCTGTCTGTCTGCCTCTCTCTCTCTCTCTCTCACACACACACACACACACACACACACACACACACACATGCCTGCACACATTCTGATTCATTCTTTGTGTGTTCGTTTCTCTGTCTCTATCTCTCTTCTTCATTAAGAAGGTAACTATCAGGCCAAGAGAAGAGGAAGCATACCTGAAGGAAAGGGGCTGCCCAGATGGGGCTGGAAGGCGACGGGAGGGTTGCTGCTTGGTTCTGGCATTATTGTTTTATTTTGCTCTCCTGCTGTTAAAAATAAAAAGGACAGGTGTTAGTGAGGAGAACGTCTTTAAGCCTAGCGCTCAGGAGCCAGAGGTAGGTGGATCACTGTGAGTTCGAGGCCAGCATGGTCTACAGAGCTAGTTCCCGGACAGGCTCCAAAGCAATACAGAGAAACCCTGTTCCAGAAAGCAAACTAAATTAATTAATTAAAAATAAAAAAAGAGGCTGGTGAGATGGCTGTTGTAGAAGAGGACCCAGGCTTGGTTCCCAACACCCACATAACAGTTCACAACTATCTTTACACCAGGTCCTGGGGATCTGACACCCTCTTCTGACCTCACAGGCACCAGGCACTCACACACACACACACACACACACACACAATAATAAACAGTATCAAAACAAATTCAAACAAATTATTGAACTGAAGAAAAGAGAAAAGAACAGCCTACTGTCAGAGGCAACTGCTGAGCAGTCTGTGTTACAACCTCTTTACACTGATTGTCATCCTTAAAGTTTCTTTATTTTACTGGGGGGGGGGAATCCCTCAGCGTGCCCATGAAGGCTGGAGGACAATTTGTGCATGCTCTTTCCTTTCAGCTTGTGCATCCAGGGGATCAAACTCAGGTTGTCAGACTTGATAGCAAGCGCTTTTACTTGACAGCATTTCATCAGCCTCTGTACCTTTTATTTTGTGTGTTCATCAACTGTAGTAGCCTCTAATTGTATAACTAGGAGCTGAGGCAGCATGATTGCCAAGAGTTCTAGGCCAGGCCACGTAACAAGACCATCTTAAAGAGAAAACAAAATACAAAACCAAAGCTGGACTTGGAAGTGAAAGCACAATATGACTTACTAAGTAAAGACTTAGTTAAGATTCTGAGGGTGCTGGAGAGATTGCTCAGTGGTTAGAGCACTTGCTGCTCTTGCAAGAAGACCTGGGTTAGGGTCTCAGTACTTACATGGCTGGCCATAAATAACTAACTCCAGTTTCAAGGAATCCAATACCGTCTCCTGGCCTCTGAGAGCACATGCAGGCAAAGCACTCATGCACATAAAATAAAAGTAATTTTTAAAAAAGTGCTGCTTTTAGCTGGGCGGTGGTGGTGCACACCTTTAATCCCAGCACTCAGGAGGCAGAGGAAGGCAGATCTCTGTGAGTTGAGGCCAGCCTGGTCTACATAACAAGTTCCTGGACAGGCTCCAAAGGTTAAGGAAGGTTGAGAACCATTGCTTTAGGGAATCTGATGCCCTCCTTTGGCTTCCTCAGTCTGTACAAACTCTCAAACTTCTCACAGACAGACATATATACACATAGTGAAAAATATAAAGTATTTTTTAAATGAAAGAAAAAAAGACGCTGTCCCCAGCAGGATTACTTGTGCACCAGTTTGGGCACCAAGGTTAATATGAAGTTAGAGCTATCTTCTAAAACACCCTAGCCCCTCCCAAAGAGCCACTAGAACTCAGCTGCTTTTGTTTTTAGTGCTCTGTCTGTTCTCTGATAAGGGAATCCATCAGCATTTCTCATCTTGCTGTATGGAACAGGGAAGCTTTGCTACTGTGTATAGAGTGCTCTGGGCTGGGCAGCAGGGCTAAGGAGGAAGATACTGTGTATGGAGTGGGCTGGGCTGGCTGACAAAGCTAAGGAAGCAGACAGCCATTCTTCCCTTCACACCTGCCAGCCTCAATTCTGTCAGCCCTGTCTATGAGCAGCAACTCCAGATTCAAAGTACCTGCCACATTTTCCCTTTGGAGCTCAGCATTCTTCTTAGGTCATTCCTAATAGTTTTGGGGTATAGAACAATGGCTTCTACAATTTTGTATGAGGGGTGGTACCCAGGGGTGCTGGAGTGTAGTGACTTCAGAGACTCAGTTCTATCCTTGGAGAACTTGATATCAAGCTTGAGAAGCTAGAGCAATACACAGGGAATCACAAACCCTGGTATTCAAACTGCAAGTGATGACAGATGTCCAGGTCCAGGGAACAGAGGGCATGAATGATGGGGGGAGAGGCTTAAGGCAAGCCTGAGCCCTGTGAGCTGGTCAGAGCTGGGGCACAGAGCAGGGGTGGCAGGGGGAGACTTTTGAGTTTCACTTCCCTTCCTATGACCTGTGCTGGGAGGGAGATAGGGAGCTGCCTGGGGCCTCTGGGAGGCCCAGTACCTACTGGTGACTAAATAAGGGCTTACAGGGGCTTATGGAATAAGGCTGCTTTCACTTCAAAGAGCTGTTGCAAAGCAGCTTGGTGAAGAGAGGTAAGTGCAAATGAATCCTAAACAGATGGACTCCATTTCCTAGACAATGCCCTTGGGCTTCAGCAAGAATTGTGCAAGTGCTTATCCAGGAGACTGTGAGTTTTTGCTGATCCCAAAATATGCGCAACAATTTTGCATGGAACACAGCCAAGATGCTGGAAGTGTATCAGACTCCAGGTCCTTAGAAATCTCAGGCATTAGCTGCTTCCCTGCAGCTCTATTAAGCTCCCTTTAGTGGACTTGAAGGAAACCCCTCTCCAATCCTGGTTAAGTCCTGGATAGAGGTACCCCTTGTCCCTTTGAGCCCTCTTTCCTGGGTGGTTTCCTCAACTACAGAACTCAGGGATTATAGCACATGGGAAATGGGATAAAAGAGAAGGAATTCAAAGCTAACCTTGACTACATAGCAAGTTAAGGGCAGCCTGGACTACTTGACTGTTTCAAAAACTAAGCTAGCAAGCAGGAACTATTTCAGATGATCTCAACAACAGTGGGGTGGGGTGGGGGCTGAAAAGTAGGCTTGGTAGATTTCTAGTGTCTTCCTCTCTCCATATTTTCATTAATTAAGATCTTATTCATTCATTCATTCGTTTAATTTTATTTGTTTGAAACAGGGTCTCTCTATGTATCCATGGCTGTCATGAAACTATGTAGACCGGGCTGGCCTCAAACTCACAGATTCACATGTACCTGCCTCAGCCTCCTAAGTACTAGGTTTAAAGGCAAGCACCATCATATCCAACTATGTATTTTTTATTTTGTATGTATGTTTGCCTGCATATATGTTTGCACACTGCATGCATACCGGGTACTAGCAAGAGTCAGAAGAGGGCATTGAATCCCCTGAGACTGGAGTTACAGACTATAGTAAGCTACCATGTGGGTGCTGGGAACCCAACCAAGGTCCTCTGATAGAACAGCCAGTACTTTTAACCACTGAGCATCTGTCTGGTTCCCATAAAGATTTGTTTGTTTTAAGACAGGCTCTCACTGTGTATCCCTGACTGGACTAGAGCTCACCATATAGTTCAAACTGGCCCCAAACTTACAGAGATCCTCCTGCCTCTGACTCCCAAATGCTATCCAATGAAGTTTTTGTTTGTGTGTGGTATATGAGTTTGTGTGTGCATATGCGTTGGTGTGTGTGCACTTGTAGGGACCAGAAGTTGATATTGGGTATCTTTTTCAATCATTATCCACCTTACCCCCTTACCTTTTTTATGTGTATGTGATGTGTGTGCCCCCTCTCAGTCTCTCAGTCTCTCAGTCTCTCTGTCTCTCTGTCTGTCTTTCTCTCTCTGTGTAGGTGTGTTGGTATGTAGGATGGATTGAGGCTGTCATAAATCTTCATTGATTGTTCTCCACCTTATTTATTGAGGCAGGGTCTTGATTGAGCCCAGAATTCACTGATATAGCCAGTATGGCCAGCTGGTTTGCTCTGGGGAATCCTCTATCTGCATTTGCCCATTGTTGGAATTACTGGCAAGCCATTGCATCTGCCTGGCTTTCCGTGGGTCGTGGTTATCAGAACACTGCTCCTCAATCTTGCCACTTTTGAGGCAAGCACTCTAACTACACCTCCACATGTTTCTGCTTTTTCTTTTTCCCTCACTTTCTTTCCTGCCTTATTTCCTCCTTTGCTTTGAAACAACTCCTCTCACTGAACCTGGACCTCACTGATTCTACTGGATTGGCTAGCCACAAGTCATGGGTAGCCTCCCATCTCTGCTTTGCCAACACTGTGATTAAAAAAGTGTTCTGCTGAGCCAGGGGTTGGTGGCAGCATGCCTTTACTCCCAGCACTCGGGAGGCAAAAGCAGGCAGATCTCTGTGAGTTCGAGGCCAGCCTGATCTACAAAGCTAGTTCCAGGACAGGCTCCAAAACAATACAGAGAAACCCTGTTTCAAAAACCCAAAACAAACAAACAAACAGACAGACAAACAAATTAATGTCTGCTCCCTCCAGACAGCTTGTGTGACCCAGTGGGCACTGGTATGCTAAGTACAAATGATTGCCAGCATTTATTGGATTCTTTTCATTTTTGTTTTGCTTTGTTTTGTTCAGGCTTTATTAGCGAAATGTATTGGATGGTCCTTGATGCTGGGCCTATAATACTGAATGTTTTATATTTGGAAGCTTATGTTACTGCCTTCTTTCTGTTTCTCCTCTGAGTCAGGATTATAATCACCCACCCCCAATAAACAGATGGAAAAACTGAGGCTCCCAAAACTTAACTATGTTGCCCAGAAGCCCACAGCTGGTAGCATTTGGAACTTGGAAGGTTTTGTTTTGTTTTTATTTTTTTATTGCTGTGTGCATGTCTATGTGGATATATGCCATGTGTGACTACAGTGTCCTTGAGGGCCAGAAGAGAGTATCTGATAACTCCCAAGTTACAGGGTGTCAGCTGATGTGGGTGCTGGGAAGCAAACTCAGATCATCTAGAAGAGCAGCGAGTGCTTTTTAACTCCTGAGCCATCCCTTCAGCCCCAGCATTTTGGTTTTAGCCAAATTTATTCAGCATCTCTTTTTAGTTCTTGTCCACTCCTGGATTTCTGTGACAACCTTCTGGTCCTTGGGTCTCCTCTCAGTGTGTATTCCCCCCAACCCCTGCGTGCTTCTCCACTTCTCTGAGGTCTCAGTTCCCCAGGCAGCTTGTGTGCCGGTCTCTGGGTCAGGTGTTGGGCATTGCAGAGCCTTGCTTCCCAGGAGCTGGTCACCAACTTCAGGGCAGCAGAGTCTGTGCATGCACCAGAGGGTGTGTGCAGGGGCCTAGAGAGAGGTGCAATGCACCTGAGACACCAGGACAAGGGCAAGTGGGTGAGGCAGGAATGGCTGAAGGGAATGAGTTCTGCTTTCACAGGGAGGTGAGAAAAATGGCCTGGAGGCCTGGGGAACCAGGCTCTTCATTGGGCAAGAGGAGTGGAAGCCAGGAGATGGTCAGGGCCAGAACCTTCTAGGAGATCTTTAGGATAAGAAAATAGTGCAGTAGGAGAGGGACAGAAAGGTGGCCTGTCTTCAAGCTCTTCCTGCCTCCTGGTAGCCTCCCACGTCGCAAGCAGTAGAGAGGGGCAAGGGCCAGGAAGGTGTCAGGAGCAGCCGGTCTTAAGTGTTTAGTGTGATTCACTTACGATACTACTGACGGGCATTGGCTAGGGTTGACCTAAGTATCTTACCTTCTTGCAAGATATTTGGGTCTTTTTTGGGTTTTTTGTTTGTTTTTGTTTTTGTTTTGTTTTGTTTTGAGATGGTGTTTCTTTGTGTTGGAGAATGTCCTGGCACTTGCTCTGTAGACCAGGCTGACATCGAACTCTGCCTCCAGAGTTCTGGGATTAAAGGTGTGCGCTGCCACCACCGGTGATAACTTGGGTCTTTGACTTGAGTCTGCTAAAATAGACTCAAGCAAGCATTTGAGCCAGTGGTTCTTTTTTGTTTGTTTGTTTTTGTTTTTGAGACAGGGTTTCTCTGTGGCTTTGGAGGCTGTCCTGAAACTAGCTCTTGTAGACCAGGCTGGTCTCGAACTCACAGAGATCTGCCTCTGCCTCCCTCATGGATCACCACTGCCACCTCCAGGCTGAGCCAGTGGTTCTTAATCTGCATAACAGAATCACCCTGGGAGTATTTGAGAAGCAGCACTGATTCCCAGCCCAGGACCTTGTGGCAGGGGGACCCTAGGCCAGATGCTCTCAGTTGGTGGTGTGCTCAGCTCTCCCTGAAACAGGAGTGGGCTGGGATAGGGGCCTTTGTGTCTGTTTGCCTGCCTGCCTGTTGTCTGTCTTTCTGTTGGTCTGATTTTTGCAATGCGTAGGGATAGAGCCCAGGCTTCATACCCTAATGAAATAGAGATGTTCTGGTTATTGAAAGGGTTAACTTGAGGACACAGTCAAAAGACTCAGCCAAGCATAGTAGCACACACCTTCAATTCTACTGCTTAGGAGGCAGAGACAGGCAGATCTCTGTGCATTCCAGGCCAGCCTGGTCTATATAGTGAGACCCTGCCCACATACACAAAAGAAGATACAGGGACATGAGTGCCAGCTTAAGGGGTTTTGGTTGTGCCAGGCCTTTGGGGTATCTCAGTAGACAAAATCAACTTGGTGGGCTTACTCTACCCAGGAAAAAGGTGGACAGCATATAATAACTGTAACTGGCCTGTTTCTTAGTACTTTGGGCCTCATGAATGCTAAGCCAGCACTCTACCCCCAGCCCTTCATTTATTTTTATTCTCTCTCTCTCTCTCACTCTCTTTCTTTTTTTTTTTTTTTTTTTTTTTCTTGAGACAGGGTTTCTCTGTGTAACATTCTTGGCTGTCCTGGAACTAGCTCTGTAGACCAGGCTGGCCTTGAACTCACAGAGGTCTGTCTGCCTCTGCCTCCCTAGTGCTGGGATTAGAGCTGTGCACCACCACCACCCAGCTATTTTTACTCTTTGTTCTGTGTGTGAGTAGGCGTGTGTATGTGTGTAGTTGTCTTCATATGTGTGACTGAGTGTGAGAGGCAGCAGCATTTGCTGCTGGAGGTAAGAGAACAACCTTGGGGGTTAGCCATCATCTTCCACTTTGTTAGACACAGGGTTGCTGTTGCCACTGTATCCTATATGCCAGGCTCTCTGGTCTGTGAGCCTCTGGGGATTGCTCCCATCTCAACGTATGAGACTGGGATTACAGATGTATACTACCCACAGGTCTATGAGTTTACTGTGCAAGTACTCTACCCAATGAGACAGGGTTTTTACTTGGGTCACTTTGCTTGTGTGTGTTTGTTTATATGTGTAGTGTATATGCATGTTGTGGATGTTCACTTGTGTGTAGGCACATGTGTTTGAGTGTCTGGAGGCCAGTTGAGGATGTTCTGTTTTGTTCTGTCATCTCCATCTTGTTATTTTGAGACAAGGTCTCTTCCTGAACTTGGAGCTGAGCTTGTAGCCAGCAAGCCCTAGTGATCCTCCTGCCTGCGTCTCTCACTGTGATAGACTTATAGGTCTAAGTGCTGTCACACCCATCTTTTTCTATGGATGCTGGGGATTTGAACTCAGGTCCTCATGCTTGCAATGCAAGTGCTGTTACTCACTGAGCCATCTCCCCAGAAGCTTACTTTTTCTTTGGAGCTATTGTCTCACTGAGTTGCCTGGACTGATCTTAAACTCACTCTGTAGTCCAGCCAGCCTCCTGACTAGCTGGGATTACAGGATTGCACCACTAGGCACCAGCTCTAGGTAGGGGAATGGGAATAGCTTGGAGGGGGAGTTAAGTGTTCAGGGAAGGTCTGTTTGAGAGGCTGATAGAATCTAGTCTTGTAGGATGACAAGAAGCTTGATCTGTAATGAGGCACAGAGGAATGACACCTGCAAAGGCCCTGAGGTGCATACCTTGTATCATTGAGAAACAAAGGGCCAGTCTATGGAAAAGAAAACAAAGGTGAGCGGACGGAAGTCAGCAGAGACAGATACACAAGGCTAAGATTAAGAGCTCGTTTCTTCCTCTTGGAGTTAACTTCCAGATTCCGGTGGCATTATCTATCTCCGGAAGTCTCAGGTGACCTGGTGCTAGCCATTTCCTTCCATAGCTCTGCTTTCTTTTAAGGTGGATTGACCAAGTTACATGTGCCATGCTGGGCCCAGGTAGTATCCTAGGAGACTCTAGATGTCCACACACAAACTAAACAAATAAATAAATGCCCGTCACCATATAGCACTGGAAACCTTTGGAAGCTGTCAGTGATGTTTGCTCATGTGCTTATAATCAGGCAAAGTCATTCTTTATGCCATTCTTGTCCCCAGGGCAGGCGATCCACCAGCATTGATTTAGTGGGCTGAGCTGGCCTTATTTCACATGCTCTCATCTGTCTAGTTCCAAGAGGAGGAGGAAGATGTCTGGGGGGCTCTGGAGGCAGGGGCTCAGGTCCTGTGGCTGTGTGGCTAAGGACAGGGCCCTGAGAAGGTGTCAGTTTTTTATGAATGATTTCCTGACAGTACTGACTCAGCCTCAGCCAGAGGCTTTAAGAGCTGGGGAGCAGGCCTCTTTTCCGGAGCCTAATCTGCCCAGGGGCAGCTGGTTCCAGAGACGGAAAGGCCTGCAGCCCAAAGTGATGAGGTGGAGGACACCAGTGGTCTTTGGCGGTTTTACACCTCCCAGCTTTTCTTAGTTTGCCAGGGTGGCAGTGGGGGAGGAGCAGACCCACAGACTTGACTCCCTCTGTCCCTGGCTCCAGGCTCCCTCCTTCTTAGGAGGCCTGCTGTCAGCAGCTTTCAGCTCCACTGCCTGTCTGGAGCCTGCCCAGCTCCAGCAGAGGTGTCATGGGAGGAGTAACACTCTTGCTCTACAGAATCCCTCAGCTCCCATAAGCCTCTGCAGCCAGGCCTAGAAGCAGGATACAGGGCAAGATGAGGGCAGAGCTCCCTCCGGGGAAGCCAGAATGGGAGATCAGGAGGGATTTTGCCTTCTGTACCCAGGTACCAGCCTCTAGCTCCCTCCCCAGAATATTCTAGTACTGGAATATTCCCCAGGTGCAGAGAAATCATTCCTGAGAAAAGCCCTGTGCTTTGGCTGCTGTGGGAGGGTTTTCAGTCTCCTCTCAAATCCTGCGCAGAGCAGAGCATGGTGGCTCACACCTGTCATCCCAGCATGCACGAAGTTCAAGGCCAGCCTGAACTACATAGTGAGTTCTAGGCTACCCAGGGCTCTAGAAGCTATAGTATGAGACTTGCCTCAATCCCAGCGCTTGGGAGGCATAGGCAGGTAGATATCTGAGTTCAGAGTTAGCCTGTTCTACATAGAGTTTACAAGCCAGTCTGAGAAACACAGTAAAGCCCTCTCTCAAAAACAATAACAAGCCGAGCGAGCAGTGGTGGCACATGCCTTTAATCCCAGCACTAGGGATGCAGAGGCAGGTGGATCTCTGTGAGTTTGAGGCCAGCCTGGTCTACTGAGCAAGTTCTAGGACAGCCTCCAAAGCTACAGAGAAACCCAGTTTAGAAAAACAAAACAAAACAAAAAACCATGTAGAACAAAGAAAGAAAGAAAAGAAAAAAAAAAAAAAAACAGCCAAACAAAACAAAACAAAACTAAAAAGAAGGCAGCCATGGTGGCATGTACCTGTCATTCTACCACTTGGGAGGAGAGAAGGCAGGGTGCAGGAAAATTAGGGGCTCAAGGCTAGCCTCAGCTACAGTGTGTTTGAGGCCAGCCTGGCCTCAAGAGAGAGAGAGACAGGCAGGGCCAGGGCTCTGGAGGCCCCTGCTAGTGTAAAGCGATTGTCCATCCATCTGCATGACTTCACAGTCATGAAAAGATCAGCCTCCTGTTTGCCAGAAGAGTGGCCTGGCCTGCAGAGCACCTTCCTCCCTCTGCCCTTTTCTCACCCCCTCGCTTGGCTCCCACAGGGTTCTCAGATGGGCCCAGAAAGCCCCCCCCAGGCACAGTTTTGCCACTGTCCCTGCATAGGTCCCAGAGAAGAGACAAAGACCCCAGGGTCTCCTGAGGTGCTGATGCACACGGGCCTGGGGCTTGCCATGGCAGGGGACCAGTAGGCTCCACTGCCCTTTTGGGGTCAGCTGTGAGGATAAACTCTGGGAAGCTTTTTGCAGGCGATGTACAGAGTGGAGTGGAGAGGTGGCCGTAGCTGTGGCCTAGACCATCGAGTTCGGAGCCTCTGGTGCAGGCCTCCTTCCCCCACTGCCCTAGGCCAAGCCCTAGGACTTTGTGCCAAATCTCCAGAAAAAAGCTCTGTCCTGCCAGTCAAGGGACAGAAAACAAGATTAAAGATACCATGAGTGGCAGTGGTGGCTCATGACTGTAACCCTGGCCCTTGGGGTGGGGGATATAGAGAGAAGGATCATAAGTTCAAGGTCAGCTTTGCAAGTCTGGGGCCAGCTTGGGCAACACGCGATCCTGTCTCAATAAATAAATGATAGCTTTTTGTTTAAGCCTAAGATAAATGAATGCACAGGCTTGGAAGCTGCCCCCCAGCCTTACTTACCTTACTTGCCATCTGTGAGTCTGTGCCAACTCCTCCTGCCTCTCCTACTCACACTGTCCACTGGGAGCCAGGCAGGTGTGACAGTGTGGGTGAGGTCAATGCCTTACCCTGGAAGAATGAATTCGGGGAAGCACACAGGCCTGGTGGTATTCACAGTGAGCTGCCCTTCTGGACAGCCGGCATGGCTGGGCGTGGCTCCTGTTGTCATTTTACCTTGTTCGACACTTTCACATCACGATAGCTACCAACCTCCAGATAGAGGTCACTGTCTTTTGTTTCCCCCACAGGGCTCTGGTGGGGAATTCCATGCCTGTCTCCATAGGTAGACATTAAGTTTCCTGGAGTTCAGATATAGCAAACCCTGCAGCTTATGCCCACTACTTGTGAAAAGAAATTCTGGTTGTCACAGAGGAGGGAGAAGGGGAATTGAGGTCCCTCTCCCTACACTAATCTGTGCCCCCCGTTTTTATGATATTAGGGACTGAAGCCAAGATTACTCTCTGCTCCCCTCTGTTCCTCATTGGCAGGATCGGGGTACTGCGGTCACGTCTGAAGCCCTGGACACCAGAAGAGGTAAGGATGTCACCAGGGTATGGGGAAGAGTGGTGGCTACAGGCTGTACTTCCTCTTCTACTCACACCTGCCACATCCTGGCCATGTGGTTTCTGCCCTCTGTGATAAACCAAGCCTGGAGGCCCAGCACCGCCTCCCCTCCCCCATCCCCTACCTCCCCCCCTCCCACATCCCCCGACTCCAAGCCTCTCCTGGCTGGGCCTGATAGAAGGTCCCTTACCCCGGGCAGTATGTGTGGTTGCTGGATACAGGCGTATGGCAGGCAGGTAGACTGGCAAGCTGGCAAGTAACAGCCTCTGGGTTGCCAAGGACATTTGACACACTGCCCTACAAGCCTGCATCTTGGAACGCTGAGCTGAGCTGGCTGTATAGCAAGAGTGCTACAAATTGGCCCTCTCTTCTGTGCAGAGGTTGTGAGTTCCCTGGGCTCAGGGCTCTTTGGAGGCACGCGATGCTCTTCATCCTGCCTAGGCCTGTGTTTTCACCAGCGTGGCTCTCAGCATGGAGCAGTGAGGACCAGAAAAGGCACTGGATGTGAAGGAGTTGTAGGTGCCACTGGCTTTATCTCCTGTTTGGGGATTTGGGGCACTGTGCCCTGCAACTGAGAGACTCTGGGATCCAATTCGGGCTTCTTAGGCTATTCATCAGTGGTGCTCACTGGGCCTCCCAACTGTCCCAGCCCCTCCCTGCCCAGGACCTGTGCTGAGCCTAAGTGGCAGTTAGGAAAGCAGAGTCTAATACCGCAGGGTTATATCATAGCCTGGTTCCGTAGCTCAGTTTCTCTGTCAAATTGTCCTTCGAGGTCCAGCCCTGTTGCTTCTGGTTGCCCGGTGCCTGGGCCACTGCGGTTTCAGTATACAGCTGTGCTCTGACCTTCAGAGGCCCTCTGGGCAAACACCTCCTCCCCAGCAGGTCTGTTCCACTGTCCTTTTCTCTAAGAAGCCTTCCCTGGTCACTTGTCTGTCTCATCTCATGCCACACTATGTTTTAGGATTTTATGAGTTACCCTCTTTTAATGTACCAGGGCTTGGTGCTTTGTTTTGAGGTGAGCTCTCATGTAATCCAGTCTGGCCTTGAAACAGTAGCCAAGAATAACTTCGAACTTCTGATCCTCCCATATCTATCTCCCAAACACTGAGATTATAGGTATAGGTCACCATGTCATTTTAGGTTTGTTTGTTTTGTTGAGACACCATTTTTCCATTTAGCCCTTGCTTGAGTCTCCCCAGTACTGGGATGGCACCCTATGCCTGGCTTGAATAAATATTTGGTGAATGAATGAATGGGTAAATGTCATGAGGCTCTCTACTGTCCTTTAGCTGTGACTCAGTGCCCTACCCACTGTAGGTATAATTCATTCCTAAATCGATGAGAAGGGGTCTTGCCAGGTGATGGTGGTGCATATCTTTAATCCCAACACTTGGGAAGCAGAGGCCAGCAGCTCTCTGTGAGTTTGAGGCCAGTCTACAGAGCAAGTTCCAGGACAGACTCCAAAGCTACACAGATAAAGCGTGTCTTGAAAGCACCATCCCTTCCCTAAATTAGAAGAGGTCTTGCTATGTGGCCTCAGTTGGCCTGGAACTTGCTATGTAGAGCAGGCTGGCCTCATGCTCATAGAGCTCTGACTGCCTCTGCCTCCCGAGTGCTGGAAATAAATGTGTGTGCCACCATGTCCAGTTTTCCCCTGGACTTTGGAGGGATAGCAGACAGCAGGGAGCATACTGGTACCTTGGGCATCTAGCTCAAAACAAGAATGGGCCTTCCTGGAGCTACCAGTGTGGCCACCATCACTGTGCCCTTGCTGCCCTAGCTCCCTGCTGCCTCCTGGTGGCTGTGTGTATGTGGACTCATGCATATGTGGAGCCTGGTTGTATGCAGAAAGAAGAGAGGCCTGCAAGGAGGGCCCTGGGCCTGAGGCAGGCAGAAGGCACGGAGACAGGCCCTGGAAAAATGGCTAGTTTGACTTGAGAAGATGGGCCAGTAAACAAAGTGTTTGCCATACAAAATCAGTGGCCTGAGTTTGGATCCCTAATACCCACATTAAAGAAGAAGAAGAAAAGAAAAAAAGAAGGAAAAAGAAAGAAAGAAAGAAAGGAAGGAAGGAAGAGGAAGAAAGAAAGAAGGGAAGAAAGAAAACAACTGAATGACAAAGATGGTGCCTGTAATCCCAGCACTTGGGAGTCTGAGGTAGGGAGAGAGTTCAAGACCAGCCTGAGCTACCATAGCAAGGACCCTAACAAAGATGAAGATGAAGGGGAGGAGGAGACAGCAGCAGCATGGGACTGACTTGTTCTCTCTGCACATTGTTGTCTTTCTGCATCCATAGCCAAGAGGTCATTCTTCCAGAGTGGCCGGACCTGTTTTCAGCTGAGCTGGCAAATACTAGGGAAGCCAGTGCTGGGCAGAGCTGACCAGGCAAAGGGCTTGCTGGGGTCACTCAGCCAGTGCTTCTCACAGAACTTTTCTTTCCAAGCCTGTCTGATCCCTAAGCCCCTTTCTGCTTCTATGGCACACCCACTGCAGGCAGCCTCCTTCCCAGCCCTTCCTCATCCCCTCCCCCAGCAAGCGCAGCCCCAGGACTCCTTCAGTCATGTTGAAACATCACAGTAGGCAAACGCCAGTGTGTCTCTGGGCACCTGAAGAGTCTCACAAAGGTGTCATTGCAAATGGAGCCAAATGGCCAAGGTAGGACACGCAGATGAGAGCCGGCAGACTGCAGCAGTCCTTCAGGCAAGCCCAGGTCACCAGGCCTCGTGGACTGTGGTAGAGTGTGTCCCCCTCCCTCACCAGTCCTGGGAAACTGAATCTAAGGGTGCATACAACTGAGCTATGCTTTTTTGTTGTTGTTTTTGATTTTCGAGACCAGGTTTCTCTGTGGAGCTGTCCTGGAGCTCACTCTATAGACCAGGCTGTAGATCTCTGCCTGTCTCCGCTTCCCAAGTGCTGGGATTAAAGGCATGAACCATCACTGCCCAGCTAATGTTTAAGTTTTAATATCCTTTGTTAGCATGTATTAATTATACACATGTATTAATTATACACAATAATGGGTTGTGACATTTAGAAATGTCATAATGCTTTTCTTTTTGAGACAGGGTCTCACTGTGTAGAGCAGGCTGGCCTCAAACACACAGAGGTCTGACTGCCTCTGACTTCCAAGTGCTGGGACTAAAGACATGCTGGGACTAAAGACATGCATCACCATGCCAGAATTATATAACATGTTTTAATCATATTCATACACATGCATTCATGCACACACATACCATTGCTCTCCTTTGCCCCACCCCCACCCCCATCCATTACTCCCTCCCCCTCCCAATATCCCCCCCCCATTCTCCGGTGTCTTTTGGGGACCCAATGAGTTTCATTAGGGTTGTTTCCAGGAATTTTTGTTTTATTTATTTTATTTTTTGAGATAGGGCCTTATTAAGTTGCTTAGCTGACCATGAGTTTATTCTGTAGCTTATGCTGGCTTTAAACTTGAAATCTTTCTGCCCCAGCCTATTAAATATCTGGAATTGCAGTACAAATGTGTGTCTGATACTTCCTTTAAAAAGTTAATATTTTAAAGCTGGGCAGTGGTGGCACATGCCTTGGATCCCCGCACTCAGGAGGCAGAGGCAGGAGGATCTCTATGAGTTCGAGGCCAGCCTGGTTACACAGTTAGTTCCAGGACAGCCAGGGCTACACAGAGAAACCCTGTCTCTAAATAAATAAGTAAGTAAGTAAAATAACGTTTCATTTTATTTGTGTGTGTGTGAGGGGTTACATGTGCCAGGATACCTGTGTGGAGATCAAATGTCAACTTTTGGAAGTCTGGGTTTAAATGACATTTTCATACATGTGAATGTGTGCCTTCTATGTGCTCAAGCAATATGTAAAAATGGTTTTAAGGGGTCCTGAGTTCAATTCCGAGCAACCACATGTTGGCTCTCGACCTCTACAATGGGATCTGATGCCCTCTTCTGGCCTGCAGGCATGTATGCGTATAGACCACCATATACATAAAATAAATCTTTTAAAAACAATTACGCATATAGTCGGGCAGTGGTGGCACATGCCTTTAATCCCAGCATTTGGGAGGCAGAGGCAGGCTGATCTCAGTGAGTTCGAACAAATGGAGTTCCAGGATAGCCAGAACTGTTACACAGAGAAACTGTCTCAAAAAAACAAAAACGTATGTGTATGCCTGGGGTTGGGGGTGTGCACTTGTGTGGGGGCTTTAGATCCCCTGGAATTGGAGAGGTTGTGAGCACCTGACTTGGGTGCAAGGAATGAACCCAGGTCCTGGGGAGCAGCAGCTGCCTGCTTCATTGCTGAGCCTACCTCTGCAGCCCCAACTCAGGCACTTCTGTAGGTGTTAGCTCTGAGCTCTAATACTTCTCTCAACAGCTACAAGCCGTAGGGATTATTAATGTTCTGATACACACTTGAGAACACAGAAGCCCAGAAGGGTTTAGCGTCTCACCCAAAGTCAGGCAGCTACTTCCAAGGACTCACATTGAGATGGGCTGGCCCCAGTGCCCACCTAATCTACATGAGCTTACGCAGGTACAGGATTTCTCTTTTGTTGCTCAGCAACGTGGCCATTCTGTGAGAGACAGAACGTGGCCAGCGTTTCAATTCTGGGCCTTTGGCAAAATGTGTCTGGTTGGGTTCTTTGGGGCTTCATTAAATAGAAGTATGCTGGTCTCTTCCTGGGAGGGTGCAGCTGTAGGAAATGGTGTCTTTGGGTCAGAGGGGGGGGGGCAGCCTGTCTCCTGCCTGCCCACAGGCTTGTCAGTGTTCCCAGCAGCTCCTCAGAGGCTGGTCGGTTGTAGCTCCAGCCTCTATTCGTCCTCGCCAGACACCGCTGCCTGCAGTCGGGTTCACCTGCTCGGAGCCACGCCAAGCAGCAATTGGGCAGCAACAAAGGAAAACAATTGGACGGCATGGTGGTACTTTCCCATGGCTCCCTAAGCTCTTGGAATGAAATCCAAGGAGATCCCACTTCTCCCCTCTGCTTGCCACATACCAGATCCATGCTGTCCAAGCCGATGGCCACAGGGACCAGGTGGGGGCTGAGAATTCGAAATACAACCAGTCCAGATAGGGATGAGCCATTTATTTGAAATATACTATATCTCAAAGCTGCAATCCAGCAAGGCTGACTTGTTAGTAGGTATTATATCGGTTACACGTTGAAATGATATTTTGGAAACATTGCTATGGGGAACATATTAAGTTCATTTTACTGTTTCTTGTGTCTTTTCTCCTGTCCTTAGCTCCCTTCCTTTCCTCCCTCCCTCCCTCTGTGCCTGTCTTTCTTATTTCCTTCCTTTTTAGTTAACTTTATTTTTTTCACCATCTGTAAAGTCCTCTTTTGTTCTGTTGCTTCCCCCACTGAGGCCTCAAGCCTGGCAAGGGGGCCAGCCAGGCACAGGGCAGCATTTAAGAGCAGCTGACACCTCTTCCACACGTGAATCTTCCGGTACTCCCAGAACACACTGTCAGAGCTGGTCAGAACTGGTCAGCACAGTTTGTCACCGCCCAGCTGCATCTGGTGGCCAGCAGGGGGCAGGCTCTGTAGGCTGAGCTCCCGGGCAGTCGTCAGTGAGGCTCTGCAGGCCTGGTTTGCGGCTGGCAGCTGATGTAAGGCATTCCCAGGGTGGAGGTCTTCCACTACCATCATGCCCTGCACCTTCCCTCCTCCCTGGGCTTCCACTCAGCTAGCTTTACTACAGCTTCCGTTTTGTGCATCCGCCACTCAGGTTGAAGCTGTAGTTTCCTGCTTGTGCAAAATGGCCTTAGCCTCCGCACCCTCCCTGTAGGGACACCATACTCCTCTGGCCCATGCCCAGCCTCTGCATCAAGGAACTCAGTCCTGGCAAAGCTGTCAGTGTGGATGAAGTGCTGTTTAGTCCTTTCCTGGCTCCATCAGCTGAGGCCTGCAGGCCTGATGGCTCGAGGGTCTGACCTCGCGCAGAACAGCGTTGTCCTCACTTTCTCCATCATCACGGGAGGACTGCATAGTATAGCAGAAGAGCCTTTCAAAATGTAGCAAAGGCTAGCCCCAAACCCACTATATAGTTGAGGAACTCCGCTGCTCCTCCGGCCTCTACTTCCCAAGTACTGAGATTACAGGGGCGACACCAAGTCCAGCTCTTGCTCTTGTTATTATCCTGCAGTGTAGCTCATGCTAGCTTTGAATTCACTACTCTCTTAGCTCCGCCACTGGATAGCTGGGTTGCAGGTGTGTGCCCCATACCCACCTCAAATGTTTCCTTAGCCTGGACTAGCGCCCTGACTCTGCGCTTGAGAATGTACCCTGCTCTTCCAGAGACCTCTCGGCCAGCAGCAGGTCAGGAGGCTCACAACCACGTTTTCTCCAACTTCAGGGGATCTCACAGCTCGGGTCCTCTCAGGCACCTGTACTCACATGCCCACACCCACACACACGGGTATAATTAAAAATAGTACAGGTGGGCAGTGGTGGCACACGCTTTTAACCCCCGCACTCTGGAGGCAGACGCAGGCAGATATCTGAGTTTGAGGCCAGCCCCATCTACAGAGCAAGTTCCAGGACAGCCAATGTTACACAAAGAAACCCTGTCTGGAACCACCCCTCCCCCCAAAAAAGTACAAATTTTTTAAAAAGCTTCTTTGTAGCCAGGTGGTAGTGACATATGCCTTTAATCCCAGCACCCTGGAGGCAGAGGCAGGCCGATCTCTGTGAGTTAGAAGCCAGCCTGGCCTACCTACAGAGCTAGTTCCAGGATTACAGAGAAACCCTGTCTTTAAAAAAAAAAAGTTTCTTTAGAGAGATGGCTCTGAGGCTAAGAGCACTTACTGCTCTTCTAGAGGACGCTGGTTTGACTCCCAGCACCCATATCTGGTAGCTCATAACTGCCTGCAATTCCAGTGCCTGTATGCACATGATTTATATAAACATATCCATATATATGTATACACATATATATATGAAAATAAATGCAATTTTTTTGAGTCAGGGTCTCACTGTGTAACCCTGGCTGACTTGAAACTTGCTTTGTAGACCAGGCTAGGCCCAAACTCTAAGAGATCCAGCTCCCTCTGACTCCCAAATGCTGGAATTAAAGATGTGTGTCACCATACCCAGCCTTAATTTTTTAGAAATTAAAATTTTTCTTATATGGCTTGCTATCCTGTTTCCATTGCATAGCCATATATACACTGGCTTCCACTTAGTTCTTCCTAAGTCTCAGGTGGAGGAGCCTTGTGAGTCTCTTTTCTGAGTGTGTGTGTGTGTGTGTGTGTGTGTGAGAGAGAGAGAGAGAGAGAGAGAGAGAGAGAGAGAGAGAGAGAGAGAGAGAGTCACTCGTCACTCTGTATTGCAAGCCAGCCTGGAAGTGCCTCGCCCAGTCTCCCAGGCTTTGGATTGCTGGCATGTGCCACCACATGCTTCCCTCGGTACTCTTTACCATCCCTCTTCATCCTGTCCCTGTATTCAGTGGCGCTGTCACCCTTCTCTGTGTTTGTGGTCTTTCTTCCCCTGAGCCATGAGGAGGCTCTAAGCACAAGGAGAATCTTAAGAGGAGGCTCTCGCATCTGGCCCCAGAAGCCAAAGTGACTGGACATCCCTGTGACATCTAGAGGAAGGAAGGAGGGAGCAGCTGCCGTGTTCAGTGTGGAGTCAGGGGGCTGGCAAGGGCCAAATCTTCAGTCCCGGGCTATTGCTGGTGAGGGGTTAGCTGAAGCAAGGGGAGGGGCCTGATTAGAGACTTCTGGAACTTGCTCTGTGAGTTGTTATACAGTGTGATGCTTCTCCCAGGCTTTACCACAAAGACCTATTTGGCATCTGGGGTCAGGGACCAGGACCTCAGTGATGTGGGTGTGGCCAAGATGGACTTGGGCTTCACTGTGCAAACCCAGAATAGTACCTTGCTATAATGGTGCCGTGACCTTGTCAGGGCAGTGACCTTGGGAGGGTTCTCAGCCCCACTGTCTAGGATGATGAGGACCAGAGGGCAGGCTGTGTGGACAGTACCAATAGGATGCAGTCTGGGGACACACGGGCCTCTGAATTGTCATAGTGACCTGTGCCCTGCCACACCTGTAGGCCCACTGGTCATCAGGGTTACTTAAACAGGGCACGGCCTGGCAGAGAGCCTGTGAGTCATCACCCTATGTTCTCTTTTTACTTAGAAGACCCAACTTTGGCCAGGTCTGAAAGAGAAGGTGTCCCTTCTGTCCTTCTGAGGAGCAAGTAAGATAATTGTGGGTAACAGCACTTGGCAGGCAAGCCTGGTCACCTGAGGTCAAGCCCCAGAATTCACACATAGGAAGGAGGAGAATCAACTGCACAAAGCTGTCCTATGATTCCCCACACATGCTTACACACACACTCTCTCTCTCTCTCTCTCTCTCTCTCTCTCTCTCTCTCTCTCTCTCTCTCTCTCTCTCTCTCTCTCTCTCTCTCTCCCCCAGGGGAAGAAAAAAGGAAGTATGAAGTATCCAAGGCCTGAAAGGGTGGATATCTGTCTTGGGAAAGGGAACAAGGACTCAATTCTGAGGATGCTCCCTGCCAGCCAGAGCCCACGTTCTAGAAATCTGTGCTGTAGCCTAGCACCTCCTTACCATGAAGAAAAGCTCTCTGCTCTCTGGGGTGCCACCAGGCGTGGCTGAGGGGGACACAGGAAGATGACCCCCCCCACCGGCAAATGCAGTGTTCCTGACCTCATTCTTCTGAAGGCGCTCACATGGCTGTGGTTTGTTGCTCTGTTTGTGTGGTTCTGGGGAAGTGTTCTATCATTGATCAGCACCCTCAGCCCCAAGACAGCTTTTCTAAGCTGGGAACCACCTCCCATTTTAGAAGAATGTAGAGCATCTGGTTTGGAAGCTCCCAGAGATTAGGTAGGCCTGGCATCCATTTCCACAAGAAAAGCTGAGAGCAGGCTCAGGCTCCTGGAGAGGGTGTCTCCCAGGTGACAAGGCTTAGCTGTTCCCCAATCCTTACTGCTGCACTCAGCAATTCCCAAAGAAAAGCAAGAAACACAAAGGATAGCTGAGGAATATTCTAGTTCCCAACCCTTGAAAGGCTCATCCTGGCAGGAACGTTATGGCTTACAAGTGACCAACCCCAGAGGCCCTAGGGTCTCTGGATCCCTTGAGGGCAGCATCCCATTGCTGGTCCTCCATGGTAGACATAGCTGGTGAGGACTGGCCCTCTGTGCCCGCTGCCCTTGGTCTCCTGTAGTTTGGCCCTTGAGGACAGAGCCCAGGAACAGGCCTCTGAAGGTCATCTAACCTCATCCCAGCTCACATGTATAGCTATATATCTTTCTCTGTGTTGTTCTATGCTCAATCATAAAAGCAGTTTGCACTTATTAAAGAATCAGGAAAGTACAGAAAGGTAGAAAGGAGAAAATGAAAACCATGTGTCACCCCACTAGCCAGAAATGGCTGCCGTGGTGTCTGATAGATGTGGCTGGGGGCACCCTCCTGCAGGCCTTCTCTGGAGTGCCGTGTGCACGGCCGTAGAACCCCTGTGCTGTAGCTGTCTTTCCCACACTTGGCTGTGCTGGGAGCATTTTGTCTCAGCATTACAATTTTCTTTAAAGTTATTTAATGATTCTATAATAGTCTATTAATAATTTATTTAGCCATTCTCCTATTTCCTTTTCTTCATTCTATTTTAATTCTCCCCCAAAGGAATTTAGTAGTTTTAAAAATTATACTTAAAAATATAAGTCCAGGAGCCAGGCACACTGGCACACACATCCGTAATCCCAGCACTTCAGGGGCTAAGGTCAGAAGGTCTCAAGTTCAAGGTCAGCTTGGGATATTTATCAAGACCGACTCAAAAAACAATAAATAAGCAAAACACTCAAAAACCAAAAACAAGGGTTTGTCAAGATGGCTAAATGGTCAAGAGCACTTGTTCGTCTTCTGGAGGACCACCTAGTCAGGTACTCACAGCTGCCTGTAACTCCAGCTCCAGGGCATGCAATGCCTCATTCTGCCCTCCATGGACACACATTAAACAAAGAGGCAAACATAAATTAATTAATTTTTTGGAGGAGGTGGGTTTTGAGACAGGGTTTCTCTGTGCAGCTCTGGCTGTTCTGGAACTTTCTCAGTAGACCAGGCTGGCCTTTAACTCACTGAGATCTGCCTGCCTCTGCCTCCTGAGATTAAAGCTGTGCGCCACCACCACCTGGCAATAAATGAATTAATTAAAGAGGCTGGAGGGGTGGCTCAGTAGTTAAGAGCACTGGCTATTTTCCCAGAAGTCCTCAGTTCAATTCTCAGCACCCATAGCAATGGGATCTGATTCCCCCTTTTGGCCTGCAGATAGGTATACATGCAGGCTTATACGTAAAAAAACAAAAACCACTCATATATTAAAGAATTAATCATTTGAGAAAATTAGGGCTCAGGTGGTAGAGTATTTGACTAGCATACACAAAGCCCTCATCTCCACACTGCTCACCATTCCCCTCCCCAAAAAAAGACAAAAATGAGTGTGGTGGTCTATAATCTGAGCACTTAGGAAGAGGAGGCAGAAGGATTGCAGACACTTAGGGTATTACCCAGGCTCAAGTGCCCTGCCAGCACCAGAGGACCTAACTTCCTGCCTGTGGTACACAGACATACATGCAGGGAAAATACCAGGAATACATACACACATACATATGTGTGTGTGTGTGTATGTGTGTATGTGTGTATATATAATATATATATATATATATATATATTTTTTTTTTTTTTTTTTTTTTTTTTTGAGACCATGTTTCCCTGTGTAGCCCTGGCTGTCTTGGAACTCACTCTGTAGACCAGCAGCAGTCTGGTCTTGAACTCACAGAGATCCATGTGCCTTTCTGCCTCCCAAGTGCTAGGATTAAAAGCATGTGCCACCACCATCCGGCCAAATAGTTAAATACATTTTTTTCAAACGTTCCAGGCCAGCCACTAGTACACTAAGATATGAGGTGAGGTCCACTGTCCTTGGCTCCTCTTTTTACAAACTGTTTTATTGTATGTAGGTCAGGCAGCGGCCTTAATTCCTTCTTTTCCCTTCTTAGCTCAAACAGACTCCCAGGAACCTTGAAGCTTGCTTGTTAGATGTGTGATTTTACAGACTTTTCTTGCCGTCCATGAGTCTCTGTCATCTTACCTGGAAAATGGAACTGATGTGAAGTATTAGAATGGCCGTGGCATGTTTGTCCGGCGGCGAGCACTTGAGAAGAGGCAGCCGCCCCTCCGGTGGCAGTGGCCTGTCATCTGTCTATAGCTCCCTCAGCAGGAGTCAACTGGCTGGTCAAGTGGAGGCCATGGAGGATCTTGTGCAGGAGCTAGCTGGGGGGGGGTGGGGGGCACTAACTAGGGTTGCACATCCCCTTAGGTGCTGGCAACTATTCCTGGCACCTTGCCTTGGCCCTGTCACTCATGTCCTTCTGCTGGGAAGGGCACAGGCTGCACCTGGGGCCCAGCTGGGAGAGGAAGCCTGGCTGCTCTGCTGAGCTGCTCTGCCATACGCCCTCCTACTCAGCTCTGTCAGCTCTCTGCTGGGACAGAGGCTGTGTGTGTGGCGAATGTGCATGGAGGCCTTGTGCACCTCCAGCTTCCAGGCTTTATTTTACTCATTCATTTATTTGTCTGATTGACCTAGTTGTTTTAGGATGGGCTCTCATGCACCCCAGGCTGACCTTGGACTTCTAATCTGTCTTCTCCATCCTCTGTGTTGGGATTAACAGGTGTGTGGTACCTCACTTTGGCCTTGGGCTTCAAATAGAGGACAAATAAAGTCCCCTGAGAGGAGGGTATGAAATCTGCCTTGAGATGGCAGCTTGGCCACTGTCACTCGCACTCCCAAACTTACAACAAAATGACTCAATACTGCCTTGCAGACAGGAGAGGCGTCTGGCACAGAGCCGAGCTGGCTTTGTACCCGGGCCTGCTGCAGACTCTGGGATGTGTGTAAGTGGCTTTCTTATCCCAGTCATCTGGGAAGCTAAGGCAGCTACCTTCTGGGCTTCCTGGAAATGCACCTGAGGTCACCTGTGAGGGGTCTGGCTCGGTTCACAGAGGTTGTTCTAGGTGTAGCATGGTGAGTTCCTGACCACTTGTGAGGTGCCCTAGGCTTCAGATTACTTCCTTCACAGTGAAGATGGAGGGCTGTGCTACCGGTTGCTTCAGGTCATGAGGAAGATGAACAAAAACAGACTGTGTATGTAATTCACAGGGTGTGAGCTGGTACACAGGGACTGCTCTTATGGCCAGGGTTATGTGGAGTCTTTTTTGCTGGTAGGAGCAAAGCTATGATAAGGATCTGCCTCAGACTCAGGCTTCCTGCCCAGGGCTTCTCCTCCTGCTCAGGGCTTCTCCCCCTACCCAGGGCTTCTCCCCTTACCCAGGGCTTCTCCTCCTGCTCAGGGCTTCTCCTCCTACCCAGGGCTTCTCCTGCTCAGGGCTTCTCCCCCTACCCAGGGCTTCTCCTCCTGCTCAGGGCTTCTCCTCCTACCCAGGGCTTCTCCTCCTGCCCAGGGCTTCTCCTCCTGCCCAGGGCTTCTCCTCCTGCCCAGGGCTTCTCCTCCTGCTCAGGGCTTCTCCTCCTACCCAGGGCTTCTCCTGCTCAGGGCTTCTCCCCCTACCCAGGGCTTCTCCTCCTACCCAGGGCTTCTCCTCCTGCTCAGGGCTTCTCCTCCTGCTCAGGGCTTCTCCTCCTACCCAGGGCTTCTCCTTCTTGACTACACTACAACAGAAGGGGCAGAGTGACCTTCATCAAACTAGAATTGCAATTGCAGTGCCCTTGGCACAGTGTGTGGCGGGAGGTCTGCACAGCAGCTGCCACCAGTTCCCCTGAAGGCCCCCAGGAGCCTCAGTGGGGGTTGGGCCTTGGGATGGTGGCTAGGCACGAGGATCTCATCTGGCAGGCAATGACCATCGACCTTCTGCCCCATCACCCATGATGCTCCAGTGTCTCCTAGCCTTCTGCTCACACTGTCCCCACTCCAACAGAATGCCCACAAGATGCTTTATGACTTCTTTCCTGGCTGTAAAAGTAGTTCTTGTTTACTGCAGGGAGAAAATTTCAGTAAAATTAAAGAGCCAGACATAGCAGTCCAGTGCTTGGAGGAAGGAGAATTAGGGGTTCAAAATAATTTCTGGCGACATGACAAGTTGGAGGCTAGCCTGAGCTACATGAAACTGTCAAAAAACAAAACCAACCAACCAAACAACAACAACAAAACCAGTATTCTAGCTCCAAAACTTTCGGGTGGTTTATGCATATGTTAATAGAATTTTTGTTTGTTTTTGGCAACTACAGAATCCTATGATGTTTGCTTTTTAAAAACTGGCATGAGCTGGAGAGATAGCTTAGGAATGAAGAGCACATACTGCTCTTGAAGAAGCCTCAAATTCAGCATTCAGTTCCCAGTTAGAGGGGTTGGAAACACTTTTCTGAACACTCAAACAGGCACAGGCACAAACACAAGCACAGAGACATAATCTTGAAAAACCACTAGAAGCCAGGTAAAAATGCTGGACAATTCCTAAGCTACAGAGGCAGAGGCAGAAGGGTCTCTGGGACTCACTGGCCAGAAAGCCTCATCTAATTGATGGCCTCCAGGCCTTTCAAAGGAGGTAGATGCCAGGTGTGGTGGTACACACCTGTAACCCTAGGGCTAGTAAGGTAGAGGCAGGTGGATGTCTGCGAGTTCAAAGTCAGCCTGGCTTACATAGTGAGCTCCAAGTCAGTCAAGGCTACATAGAGAGACCGTCAGGGATGGTTACCCCAAAGTCCAGTCCTCAAAGGAGGTAATGGTATTTCTGAAGATGACATCTAAGGTTGTATACACACAAACACACACACACACACACACACACACACACACACACGCACATAATACTCTAACATACACTCATTCACACACATACATTCTCTCTATCTCTCTCTCTCACACACACACACACACACAGGCTCCTTTAAAAATTTGACATGAAAACTGGTTCTGGTGTCTCATACCTAGCATTGACAAGGCAGAGGCAAGATGGCCAGGATTTCAAGGTCATTCTCTACTACACAGGGAGTCAGTGCCAATGTGATCTATATGAATCCCAAGTGCCGGGATTCTTCCTTCCTTCCTTCCTTTCTTGTTTTGTTTTTTTTTGAGACAGGGTTTCTCTGTGGCTTTGCAACCTGTTCTGGAACTAGCTCTTGTAGACCAGGCTGGTCTGGAACTCACAGAGATCCCCCTGCCTCTGCCTCCCGAGTACTGGGATTAAAGTCGAGTGCCACCAACACCAGGCAGGCTCTTCCTTTCTTGACACAAAGGACAGGCTAAAAAAAAAGAAAAAAGAGAGAGGGGCTAGAAAGATGGCTTGGCACTTAACAGTGAGCATTGCTCTTGCAGAGGACCCAAGTTCAATTCCCAGCATCTACTATCTCTCCAACTTTCATTTGAGGAACTTTTTTTTTTTTACTTAAAAAATTTTAAATAATTTATTTATCCTTATTTTATGTGCATTGGTGTTTTGCCTGCATTTATGTCTGTGTGAAGGTGTCAGATTTTGAAGTTACAGACAGTTGTAAGCTGCCATGTGGGTGCTGGGAATTGAACCCAGGTCCTCTAGAAGAGCAGTCAATGATCTTAACAGCTGAGCCAATTTCTCTAACCCCTTACTTAAAATGTTTATTTTACGTGTATTATGTGTATGGATCTTCTGCCTGCATGTGCTTTTCTGGTGCCCTTGGCAGTCAGAAGAGAGTGTAGCTGGAGTTATGTTTGTTTGTGAGCTGCCATGTGGGTACTGAGTATAAAACTCAGGCCCTCTGGAAGAGCAAGTACTCTGTTTTTTTTTTTTTTTTTTAAAGAAGCAATCTTATTTTACATATCAATTTCCCCTTCCCTCTCCCTTCCATCCCCCCCACTGACTCCCCCAACTCACCCCCCTACCTACTCCCCAAGGGTAAGGGTAGTGAGGCCTTCCATGGGAAATCATCAAAGTCTGTCACATCATTTGGGGGAGGGTGTAGGCCCTCCTCCGTGTATCTGTGCTGAAATAGTATCCCTTCATAGGGGATGGGCTCCCAAAGTCTGTCTGTGCACTACGGGTAAATACTGGTGCCACTGTTAGAGGTCCCAGGAACAGCCCAGGCCTCCTGACTGGCATCCACAATCAGAGGGTTTGTTTCCGTCCAGTGCTGGTTCCCCAGCTTTACAACTGGGGTTGTGTGCTCTCACTAGGTCAGATCAACTGTTCCTGTAGGTTTCTATAGCACAGTCTTGACTGCTTTGCTCGTCTCCCCCACCCCACCCCCCCTTCTCAACAACTGGATTCCACGAGTATGGTTCAGTGCTTAGCTGTGGGTGTCTGTTTCTGCTCCCATCAGCTACTGAATGAAGGCTCTAGGATGGCAATTAAGGTAGTCATCAGTCTCATTATAGGGGAAGGGCATCAAAGGTGCCTCTCTGTTACTGCCTAGATTCTTAGTTGGGGTCATGTTTGTGGATCTCTGGACATTTCCCTAGTGCCAGATCTCTCTTTAGACCTGCACTGGATCTCTCTATTAAGGTGGCTCTTTTCTTGCTCTCCTATTCCTCCCTTGTCTCAGTCTTCCTGATATCTCTTCTTCTCCTCCACCCTCCTTTTCTCCCCTTTTCTTTTTCCTCCTTCCCTCCCTTCTCCCCCTGCTCCCAATTTGCTCAGGAGTTCTTGTCCCTTTTCCCTTCTTTGGGGGTCCATGTATTTCTCTCTTAGGGTCTTCTTCATTTCCTAGTTTCTTTGGAGGTGTGGATTGTAGGCTAGTAGTCCTTTGCTCGGTGTCTATTATTCATATATGAGTGAGTACACACCATGTTTGCCTTTCTGTGACTGGATTACCTCACTCAGGATAGTTTCTTCCAGTTCCATCCATTTGCCTGCGAATTTCAAGATTCCGTTGTTTTTTTTTCCGCTGAGTAATACTCCTCCGTTGTGTAAGTGTATCACCTTTTCTCCATCCATTCTTCAGATGAGAGGCATCTGGGTTGCCTCCAGGTTCTGGCTATTAAAAACAATGCTGCTATGAACATAGTTGAACATATATCCTTGTTGTATGAATGTGCATCCTTTGGTATATGCCCAGAAGTGGAATTACTGGATCTTGAGGTAGACTCCCATTTTCCTGAGAAATAGCTGTACTGATTTCCAGAGTGGCCACACATTTTCATTCCCACCAGCAATGGAGGAGTGTTCTGCTTTCTCCACATCCTTTCCAGCATAGACTGTCATTGGTGTTTTTTATTTTAGCCATCCTGACAGGAACAAGATGTCATCTCAGAGTTGTTTTGATTTGCATTTCCCTGATGGCTAAGGATGTTGAGCACTTCCTTAAGTGTCTTTCAGCCATTTTGGATTCCTCTATTGAGAATTCTCTATTTAATTCTGTAGTCTACTTTTTAATTGGACTGTTTGATGTTTTGGTGACCAGCTTCTTGAGTTCTTTGTATATTTTGGATATCAGTCCTCTGTCACATGTGGGATTAGTGAAGATCTTTTCCCATTCTGTGGGCTGCCATTTTGTCTTGTTGACTGTGTTCTTTGCCTCACAGAAGCTTCTCAGTTTCAAGAGGTCCCATTTATTAATTGTTGATCTCAGTGCTACTGGAGTTATGTTCATGAAGTGATCTTTTGTACCAATTCATTCAAGGAAACCTCCCACTTTCTCTTCTAAGAGGTTCAATGTGATTGGATTTATGTTGAGGTCTTTGATCCATGTGGACTTAAGTTTTGTGCATGGTGATAGATAAGGATCTATCTGCAGTCTTCTACATGCCAGCATCCATTAATGCCAGCACCATTTGTTGAAGATGCTTTTTTTTTCCCATTGTATAATTTTAGCTTCTTTGTCAAGAAATTAGGTTTTCCTGGGTGTGTGGGTTAATATCTGGATTTTTAAAAAAAGATTTATTTAGTTTTTAATGTATACAGTGTTCTTTCTGCTTGTGTGCCTGCAGGCCAGAAGAGCACACCAGATCTTATTATAAATGGTTGTGAACCAATCTGTGGTTGCTGGGAATTAAACTCAGGACCTCTGGAAGAGCAACCAGTCTTCTTAACCACTGAGCCACCTCACCAGCCGGCAAGTATCTCTTAACCCCTGAGCTGTCTTGCAGCATGAGGGACTTTTTAACGCTGCTGTGATAGCCATGTAAGTGTTTGTATGAATGTGGGTCTCATTTCTCCTCATCCTTTTTTCTTTCTTGAAGCAGGGTCGTGCCACGGTCAAACTCTTGATTTCCCTGCCTCAGCCTCCCAAATGATGGAATTACATGCACTGGCCCTCATCCTCAAGATGTTTTCTTCTAATAGCTCTATGGTTTGGTATTCACATTTAGGCGATCTGTCTTCAATTCATTTTTGTGCAGTGTGTGGTAGGGGTCCTATCCTTCTCCCATGTGACTAGCCCGTGCCAGCTGCCCCATTTGTTAAGAAGGATGTGTCCTTTCCCCACTGAAGCCGCCTCCATCCTTTGCTCAGCAGACCTCAGATGTGAAGGCCTAACCCTGGGCTCTCAGATGTGTTCTGCTTATCTCTCTGCTGTCTCATCTCAATTCCCAATTACCACGGCGCCCTTGAAATGGGGTGGGAAGCGTGTGCCTCCAAAATTGACTCTTTCTTTCACTTGTTTGTTTTTGTTTTGTTTTTGACAGTCTCACCATGCAGCCTTGGCTAGTCTGGGACTCACTATGTAAACCATTCTGGTCTCAAACTTACAGAGACCCACTTGGCTCTGTCACCCCAGTGATGGGACTAAAGGTCTGTGTCACAGTACCTCACCCAAAATTATTCTTTCAAAAATATTATTGGGTCCAGGGCTACACAGAGAAACTCTGTCTTGAAAAAGTAACAACAACAACAAAATATATTATTGGGCAAGGCATAATGACACATGCCTTTAATTCCAAAACTTGGGAGGCAGGAGAATCTCTATGAGTTCAGTCTAGCCTCATCTACATAGCAAGCTCGAGGCTAGCCAAGTCAACATAGTGAGACCTTGTCTCAAAAAAAGAAAGAAAGAAAGAAAGAAAGAAAGAAAGAAAGGAAGGAAGAAAGAAAACTTGTATTCTCCCATCATGCAGTGTCTCTACCCATCCCTTCTCCAGGTCCCTGACTCTTGGCTCTGGTGTGTGACTTGTTTCGTTTAACCAGGGCCATCTTTGTGAACAATAGACCCAAGCTGTTCATTGGAGCCTGGTATGTTCACTAATGGGTTCACAATATTGGAAGGCAATGACTCCCATCTCCCTAAACCTACAGTATCACCAGGTCAAGCACAGAGGCCTCATTGGCAAGCTCTTATGCAGAGCCAATGTGGGTACCCACAGCTGCTCTGGGTTTGTGATCGAAGCATCTATGTCTTGTTCAGCATTGCTCTTTTTAAAGATTATCATTTTAAGCCTCTTGAGTTTCTGTGTGAATTTCACAATTAACTTATTCGTGTCTATAAGGAACCAGGTTACAGGCTGGAGGCAAAGCTCAGTATCAGAAGCACTTGCCTAACATACACAGAGCCTGGGTATGGCCCTCAGCACCACAACACACACACACACACACACACACACACACACACCATGGGAGAAAAAACCCAACAAGCTGCAATGTTGGTGGGGATTGTGCTGAATCTGAAAACCAATGTGAGGAGTCTCATACATTACTAACAGTATTATATCTTCAGATTCAAGAATACAGATATTTCATGATGTTGGTTACCTAAACACTTTACACAGTGTTCTATAGTTTTCAGAGTATAAATGTTGAGCTTCAAAAGGTTTTTCAAGACAGGATTTCTCTTTGTAGCTTTGGAGCCTGTCCTGGAATTCACTCTGTAGACCAGGTTGGTCTTGAACTCACAGAGATCCACCTGTCTCTGCCTCCCAAGTGCTGGGATTAAAGGCATGTACCACCAGGCTAGCTTCTTCAGTTAACTTTATTTCTAAACATGTAAACCGCCCCCCCCCAATTCCTTCCCTTCCCCAGGCTGGCTTCTGGATGTGGCAGACAGAGACCTTGAAGTTCAGATCCTCTGCTTTCACCTCCCAGGGGTCAGGTGTGTACCAACCACGCCCAGTTTTATGCAGTACTAGGGACTGAACCCAGACACTTGTGCATGCTGGGCAAGCACTCTGGCTGTTGAGTAGCCTGTGTAGGATGTTTTGGAGACCCACCATGAAAAGCCACTTTGTACAGGGGGCACTCTGATTCCAGCTTTGAGTCAGCACTGACCCTGAGGCCACCTCTCTTCTCTGGGCCTGTTTTCTCTTCTGTGTCGAGGAAGGGTAGTTCATGCTTCCAATGATGACCAGCCCCACCCAACCTTAAGCAAACAGCTGTTACTGTGTTCGCTACTTCCCAGACCTGCCACCAGAGGGTGCTACAGACCATCATTTGGCTGAGCTCCGGGCCAGGGGCCCCAGAGGGAGTTGAGCTCACAGGAGGTTCCAGGAGCTCTTGTTGGCTTTGCTTGTACAGACTTCCTTGTAGCTCCACCTGCCCAGGACCTTTGTGCCTATCCCTTCCTGGACGTGAGCCCTGTGGGTCACACTCTGACGCCAGATTCCTGTCTAAAGCCCCAGGGTTTCTTAGGTTAAGACAGACAGCCTTGAGTTTCTCAGTTTCCAACGGGTTTCACATGTCTGGGTCTCATGATGGCTCCATATTCCTTCCTCCACAGAGTAACAGCAGCAAAAAGCTCTCATCCTAGTAGCATCCTTGACCACGAAGAGAAATAACACAGTCCTTCACAGACATGGAAGGATTTGTGTACTGCCCAGTCCTTTAAACCACAGCATCTGAAATTCCAGATGCCTGGGAAGTTCTCAAGGTGACAGAGAGGCTCAAGCCTTCCCTCTCAGGCCCTGGAATGAAGTTCCCCCTCCAATGAGACCAGAAAGTTGCTGTCACAATATGTTTTTCAACCGAGCTCTCAAACAAGCAGTGTTTCCCACTCAGGCTCCTGCACAGGAAGATGCCGGAACCCCCACCCAGAAGGGCAGGGTTTTGGGTTAGCCTTCTCATCAATGGGCCACTGTGGGGTTGAGGGTTGAGGCAGAGGCTCTGCAGCTCAGACTGCCCTCCAACTTACTGCACAGCTGAGGCTGGCCTTCAATTCCTGCCTCTCCTGCCTGAGCCTCCCAAATGCTGAGATTATATACATGTGTCTCTATGCCGGAGGTTTTTTTCTCTCTCTCTCTTTCTTTCCTTTTTATGTTTCCCTTTTAAATTCATTCACTTCTGTGATAGTGGAGATGAGCCTAGGGCCTTTACATGCTAAGCAAATGCTCCATCCCTGAGCCACATCCTCAGATTTGGGACTTTTTTTCTTTGACTCCAGACTGGGTCCCCTTGGAGGCAATATGAGTCTTAAATGCATCTTGGTCCCCTTTGTGGGGCCGGATCCTGAATTCTGCATATCACACAGCCTCTCTAATCATTCTCTTTTTATTTATTTTTTGTTTTTTTCCAGACAGGGCTTTCCTGTATAGCCTTGGCTATCCTGGCACTCACTCTGTAAATCAGGCTGGCCTTGAATTCTGGGATCCACCTGCCCTAGTTTCTGGAGTGCTGGGATTAAAGGTGTGCACCACCACCCCACCACCATCCTACAAATAACTTTTTAATTAAAAAATAATTTAATTTTCCAAAGCAATACAGAGAAACCCTGTCTCAAAAAAAAACAATAATTAAATTTTTATCCTTTGCAAATACTGTATTTTATGCATCTGGGTGTTTTTCCTGCATGTATAACTGTATACCACTCATGGTGTGTGGGTCATAACAGGACATTTGATCCCCCTGGAATTGGAGTTTCAGACAGTTGTGTGCTAAGAACTCAATGTGAGTCCTCTGGTAGAGCAGCTAGTGCTCCTAACCACTGAGCCAGCCGACCCTGCAGCTCCTCTAATCACCCTCTCCAGGGCATGGACTGCAACCCCTTGGAGTTGGAAGTGGGGGGAAGTCGGTGCCAGACGGACCTGGGGTCCCCTGTGCTCACCCCCAGTCAGAGCTGACTATGGCTGCTTCACCTGAATTGTCTCCTTGATGCCTCCTCAGTGGTCTTCCAGGCAGGATTGTCACCATCTCCAGCTTCGAGGACACCAGTGTCAAACACAGGACAATTAACATAATTAACAAATGAGTGGGACCTGGACTCTAACTCAAGTCCCTGAGCCACAAGAGATACCTCTGCTTGGAGCCAACTTGGGGCAGGACCCAGCAGTTTGAAGTCTTTTTTTCCAACTCTGTGGAAACCACCAAGGGTCAGAGGTCATTTGTTTGACCTCCCGACAAGACTGTACAGTGTGGGTTTTGGTGTTTTTTGTTTGTTTGGTTATTTATTTATTTATTTATTTATTTATTGGTGTTTCACACACACACACACACACACACACACACACACACACACACACACACACACAGGGTTTCTTTGTAGCTTTGGAGCCTGTCCTGGAACTCACTCTGTAGGCCAGGCCGGTCTCAAACTCACAGAGATGCCTTTGCCTCCCGAGTGGGCTGACTGTAGTGTTAAAACCAGAAAAGAGGAGTATTGAGAACTCTCCCTCTCCCTCTCCCTCGATTGCTTTCAATGTAGTAAAAATAAAACCCAGAACAAAATGAAAAAAACAACGAAGATTCTAGAAGTTGTCTTTGTGGCCTTGTCCCTAATAGTCAAACTGTCAAACTTCCTTAGACTTAGACTCATGTCCCCGCAGTGACATATTACTAGTTGGGGTTAAAAGGAGGCCCCGCCTAGGCTCAGCACAGTGGTCACAGAATCTACTACTGGGGTTCAGGCTAGGGGCCACAGGCCCTGCTTGCCTTTATCAGGGGAGGATTTGGGTTGGTGGGAGGCGGGGCGGGGGAAGTTGGAGGCCGGACTGGCCAAGGTGGGCAGCAGAGATAGGGAAGTGGGGAGGGGGCCGGCCCTATGGGGAGGGGTGGAGGAGGGAAGGACCTACACAGTGGGAGGCCTCGCAGGCCTGGCCCCTGTTGTGGTTCCAGAGCTTCTGGTGCCTTCCATCCTTCCAGGCAAGATGCAGCGCCTTTAATTAGCACCCTGCAACCGGAGCGGTTTAATTAGCCGCGGGAGGCGCCCCCACCCCCAGCTCTTGGCTGAGCAGCTGCCTCTCTCACAGAGGTGGCCACCACCTCTCAAGTGTCCCCTGTCACCCTCCCATACTCATTTCCCGCCCCAGAATGTGGGGTGGGCGCAGCCGCCTGGCTGAAACCTCAAAGAGATTGTGGGGCTGCGGGCCGCGTGGCCCAGGTGCTCAGCAGGGGCTTCCTTCTCCAGCCTCCTGGCAGACTCTGGCCAGGCCAGGGCAAACCTCCAGCTGGCTGGGGCTGAAGCCGAGCTGCCCCACCGTTAGAACCTGCTTTTCCCCTTGGGAGCTGCGGAGGCATCTCTGTCCAGCTTGCCCTGTACTGAGAAAAAGGCTTCAGCCCTGCAGTTTGCTTCTTCCCACACTTTTCCCTCTTCCTCTTCCCCAGGCTGAGGCTCAGAGAGCTGGCAGAGAAGCTGCACCTCAGGGGAGAGGACCGGTCCTGGGATTGCACCCCACCCCCACCACCGGCAGATTCTGGGGTTTTGCTGAGAGACCTAAGGAGGAAAAAAAAAAAAAAAAAAAAAAAAAAAAAGACAAGGGAGATGGGCCAACAGATAGGGGAGTGGTCTGCATGAGGCCTCTGGTCAGGCCAAGAGCAGCACTATGCAATCAAGCCATCTGTTGTGGGAGTACTGGAAGGAGCAGAATTCAGACGACCCCTACTCTCCCCTCCTCCCTGAGTGTTCCTCCCTGGAAATGGCTTCTGGGATGTTTCTTTTCATTTCCTTGTTCTTCAGTGTGGGTGTGGAATCCAGGGCCCACACCGGCTCGGCTTGCAGGTGCTCACTCACTGAGCCACGCCCCCAGCCCGGGGTCCCTTTCTCCAGCCTTCTTCTGTCTGGGCAGTTTCTTTTTCTTTTTTCTTTCTTTCTTTCTTTTTTCTTTTTCTTTCTTTCTTTCTTTCTTTTTTTTTTTTTTTTTTTTTTTTTTTTTTGTTCCGAATCAGGGCCCATTCTCTCCAATTTCACCATGGCTGACCCTACCTTTTCTGTAGCCTGAGCTGGTCTAGAACTTCTTATGCAGCTGAGAATGACCTTGAGCTTCTGCGACAGCCGCTTCCACCTCCTAAATGTTGGAATTGCAGTTCTTACTCAGTGTTGGGGCTCTCACCCAGGTATCTATATATGATGTCACATGCTCTTCCGATTGAGCTACTTGTCCAGGCCTGGCTTTGTTTTGGTTCATTTGTTTAGACAGGGTCTCACTACCATGGCCTCTAACTCACAGAAGCCCACCTCCCTCGTCCTCCTGAGTCCTGAGATTATACACCACCACGCTTCCCCTTTAAAGATGGGGCCCCACTATGTAGCCCTTTGCTGGCCTGGAACTTGCTATGATCCCCTGCCTCTGCCTCCTGAGCGCTAAGACTAAAGGTGTGCATCGCTTTGCCCAGCCCTGGTTTTTGCTTTTTATAATTCTTTATTGATCCTTTGAGAATTTCACATCATGCACTCACCTCACAATCCTTCCTTATCTACACCTTACCCATGCAGTGTCTCTCCCAAAAGAAACACCCCCTCCAAGTTAATTCAAAACAAAACAAAAAACCATCTTACTCTTCCATCTTTCTTGCCTCTCCAACACCTCTTCATTCATCCTAGTGACAGCCCTGGGTTTCTGTTTGTTTTTGTTTTAAATATTTGTTAGTTGTGTGGTTGTAGTACATCCCTTTAATCTCAGCACTCAGGAGGCTGAGGCAGGCGAATCTTGAGGCCAGCCTGGTCTACATAGTGGATTTCAGGACAGCCAGGGCTACACTGAGAAACCCTGTCTCAAAAAAAGCAAAACCGAAACAAACAAAAACATTTCTTTTTACCCCTTTTAATTATGTGTCTGTGTGTAGGTTTATAAGCATGAGCACAGGCGTCCACAAAGGCCAGGGGAATTGGACCTGAATGGAACTGGAGTTACAGATGGGTGTGAGTCACCTGATGTGGGTTACCGGAAACTGAACTCGGGTCCTCTGGAAGAGCAGTACCAGACTTAGCCTCTCCAGATCCTGTTTTGTTGTTGTTCTGTGACAGGATGTCTTAGCATGTCTTGCCATGTAGCTCAAGCTAACGTCAAACTTTCTATGTAGTTCACATTGGCTTTGAACTTGCAATCCTCCTGCCTTAGCCTTCCAAAAGGTTGGGCTTACAGGCCTGAACCACAGAATCTGGACAGCCCAATCATAACCAGAGTGACAGAAGACACTCAGTAGGACCCTTAGGCCCCAGACACCACTTGCCAGGAAGCCTCAGACAGGTGTCTTCCCCATCCTCTTGCCAATCCCTCACCAAACATTTCAAGAGTTCAGCTCTGTTTTAGAGAAAACGGAAGCAGGTTAGTTAAGCCACTCACTCAAGGCTATGCAGTTGATGCAGAATATGAACTCAGGGATCTCTAATAACAGGTAAATGAGGAAAATGAGGCACACAGAGGTTGAGCAACTAGCCTTAGGTCTCCCATCAACGAAGTTAACTAGTATGCTGAATTAGAGTCAGCCTGACCTTCGATACCACTACTGCCAAGCTACAGATAAGCATTCCCAACTTCTCATTGCAATAGAGCCCCCTGAGCAGTTGGTGCTCAGGATGTGGGCCTCCCATCTTGCTCCAGTGGATGTCCCTGGAGGTCAACAAGAGGGACATCATCAGAAAAGCAGGTGAGGCCCTGAGGTGAGGCCCAAAATCCCCTGGCCACTCTTGGGAACTGTGAGCCCGAGGTCTCATTACTAGCGACTACCCCACCATGAGTGTGGTAGGGCTCTCAAGAACAGCAGAAGGGGCTTCTAGCCATGCCGTGCCCTGTCCCCAGTGTGGAATCTATTTTGCCTGCTTCCTCCTAGAGCCGGGCAGTCCCATTTTTTGTTTGTTTGAGACAGGATCTTATGTAGTCCAGGCAGGCCCCAAATGCCCTCTATGGCAGAGCATGATCTTGAACTTGCCAGACTCTAAAATGCTGTTGAGTCCTGAGCAGAATGCAGGGGGAGTCTGTCAGCAGGCAGCCACGATGACTGAGAGCTTTGGGTTAGTTCAGGCTGGGTTTCCAGGACGGTTTCCCTCCAGCTGAGTGACCTTTGGACTGATGGACTATGCCTCAAAATGCTCAGAACACTGACTGTATCTGCCTGATCTCTGACCCCAGATTAAAGACCATGAGCCTCCAAAGCCAGATTCTCCAGAGTTTTGACCAATGCCAGGGTTTTTGTGTTTTTTTAAAACTGTTTTTCTTTTCATTCTTCCCATCCCCCGCTCCTTCATTTTGACACAGGCTCTCTTGTAACCCAGGCTGGCCTTGAACTATCTTAAATGTTTGGATCCTTTCCTTTCATCCCCTCAGTGCACCAGACTTTTTAGTCAGTGCTGGGGATGGAACCCACTGTTTCACACATGGCAGGTAAACACTACCACCCGAGCCAGACTGAGCTACATCCTCAGCACCCCCCACTTTTTTTCTCCTCTTGTAGCCTAAACTGGCTTCAAATTTACAAGGCTTTTGCTAGTGCTGGGGTTAGAGGTATGAACCCCCCCCCCCCACGAGGCAGCTAGTTTCTTTTTCTACAACGGAGCCAGACTGCGGTCAGAGCACATCAGCCTCTCGCGGATTCCCTTCCTGCATCCCAGGTGCTCAGAGTGTGGGTTCTCCAGGAGCCAGGGTCCAGGGGAACAAGGTGGGGCTGAGGCCTTAGATCATGTGTGGGAGTAGGAATATGGAGGCTAGAGAGGCAAAGCTAGCCTTGGAACCTGAAACCCAGTCCTAAATATTATCAGGATGCATTGAAGGCTCACCACCCATAGGGCTTTTTCTATTGTGTACAGTGGATAGTAGCTGCTCAATAAATGTCACTCTCCTCCATTGATTAGCTAATTAATGCATTTTGCAGCCCCCCCATCCTCCACCTCCCACCCTTTACCCCACCCCCACCCCTGCCTAAAGAGGCCATCTGGGAGATGCATCTGGTTGCTGAATGCTAGAATTGCCCAGATATGGACTAGGAGAGTTAGAGGCCTCTTGGAAGTGGTGCTGTTTCTTCACACTGACTCTTGGTCCAGGCTCCTCTGCAGGTGCGGGGGCTCTCAATCCTTCAACACATCTTCCTTGCCCAAGGCTGGTTTGGCTCAGCCCACAAAGCTTCTTTCTGGCAACTCCTTTCTCTAGAGTGCTCTTGCAGATGCGGCCATCTGTCCCGACAGCATTGTGGTGCGGCAGTCTGGTGTTCTGTCTGGTCTGTGGGAGCTGGAGGCAGCTGTTGGGGGTGGAAAGGAAGCTGGGCCAGGCCTGGTTGGGCAGCTGTGGATGCCTCAGTCATTTCCTGATTGGGGCGCAGACTTTTGGGTTCTACTTCTTCCCCTTTGCTCGATTAATCCCAGAGAGAGAGCTGGATATTGCCTGCCTATCTGTCCATCTGTCCACTCTCACTGAGCCCCTATTGCAGGTCCAGCCCAACCTGGCCCAGCAAGGCTTGTTTTCTAGACATTGTGAGTCCTCACCTCTGAGAGGAGGGGTAGGAGTCCAGATGTCTGAAGATGTCCTGGGAACCAGGGTGGTGGCACACACTTATAGTCCCAGCACCCAGGAGGCTGAGGCTGAGGCCAGAGAAAACAGTGAGACCACACACCAAGAAAAAGATACATTATCCTGAAATTTTCCCCAGCAGTCCTGGAAAATGAACCTAGGGAACTGTACATGCTAGGCAATTGTTATCCCCTGGTTCAATTTTTACTTATTTATTTTTGTTTATTTGAGACAGGGTCTCACTATATAGGTTTGCCCGGCTTGGAATTCACTATGTAGACTGGGCTAGGCTGGTTTTGAACTTACAAAGAGATTCGCCTGCCTTTACCCCTTCTGGGATTAAAAGTGTGTACCACCATACCACACTTGGCTATAAATGGCTACTTAAGAACTACTCATTCTTATTAGCTCTCAGAGAAATATAAATCACAACCACATGATACCACTCAGTGCCGGGTGGTGGTATCACATGCCTCTAATCCCAGCACTCAGGAAGCAAAGGCAGGTGAATCTCTGTGAGTTCAAGGCCAGCCTGGTCTACAGAGTAAGTTCCAGGACAGCCAGGGCTGTTATACAGAGAAACCTTGTCTTGAAAACTTTATATAGAGAAACCTTGTCTTGAAAACTACAACAACAAAAATGATACCACTTCACACTCACAAAGATGGATAAATAAAAAAAGCCAAGACAGATGATGGTGGTACATATCTTTAATCCCAACACTCGGGAAGCAGAGACAGGTGAATTCCTGTGAGTTAGAAGCCAGCCTGGTCTACAGAGCAAGTTCCAGGGCAGGTTCCAAAGCTACACAGAGAAACCCTATCTGGGGGAGAAAAAAAAAATTAAAAAAGAGCCAGACCTGATTATATAATCCCATGATTATAATTTTAAGTTCAGGTCAACCCAGACAATATAGTAAGACCTTGTCTTAAAAAGAAGTTGGGAGAAAGATAACCAGGGTAGGCAAAGATGTAGAGAACTGTAGCCATCTTACATGTCTATGAGAGCAGATGATGTAGGTGCTCAGAGAGACAGTCAGGCAGTCCCTCAAAAAGTTAGGATAGAGACCTGGATATGGCACAGCAATTGCACTCAGAGATGTACACAGCATCATTAAAATCCCACACCCAAGGGATGGTGAGATCATTCAGCAGTTGAAAGCTCTTGCAGCTTCCACCAGGACCTAGGTTTAGTTCCCAGCACCCACATGGCTGCCAACAACCACCTGGAACTCCAGTTCCAGGAGAGCTAAGACCTTCTTCTGGCCCCTGAAGGCACCAAGTACACATGTGGTACACATCAACACAGGCAACATATCCATATCCATAAAAAGTAAAATAAGGTCTGCATAGATGGGTCAGTGATCTGAGCAGTCACTGCTGTTGTGCAAGATCTAGGACCAGTTCCCAGCACCCACATGGTTACTCACAACTGCCTGTAACTCCAGTCCCAGGGGATCTGATGCCCTCTTCCGGCCTCTGTGGGCACCAGACATGCATGGGTACAGCACAGACAATGTAGACAAACACTGTATACATGTATACAGCATTCTGTCTGCATGTGTGCCCGAAGGCCAGAAGAGGGCACCAGATCTCATTACAGATGGTTGTGAGCCACCATGTGGTTGCTGGGAATTAAACTCAGGACTTCTGGAAGAGTAGCCAGTGCTCTTAACCTCTGAGCCATCTCTCCAGCCCCATAAAATAAATCTTAAAACAATCTGAAAAGCTGAGGCTGGAAAAGATGGCTCAGGAGTTAAGAACACTGACTGCTCTTCCAGAGGACCCAGGTTCGGTTCCCAGCACCCATATGGCAGCTCACAACTGTCTGTAACTCCAGTTCTGGGGGTTCTGACACCCTCGTACATGCTGGCAAAACACCAGTGCACAGAAAATAAAAATAAAATATTTTTTTAAAAAAAAATCTGAAAAACAACCATAAAGGTCTCCATGCAAAAACCCTGCAGTCACTGACAGCCCCCTTCCCCATGTGCTAATTGTACAAGATGAGCTTTGCTGTGATGTTTTCATGCACATACATAGGTGCTGTGATCACACTCATTTCCCATTACCTACTAGTCTTCTATCCCTCTTCCTCTGACTAAACCTTCCCCCTTTCCTTCTTTTTCTATGTTTTTAACCTAGTTTCTTTTTAAAAAAGATTTACTTATTTATTATGTATACAACAGTGTACAGCCTGCATGTGTGCTTGCACACTCCTGATCTCATTATAGATGGTTGTGGGCCACCGTGTGGTTGCTGGGAATTGAACTCAAGACCTCTGGGAAAGCAGCCAGTGCTCTTAACCTCTGCGCCATCTTTCCAGCCCATTTTAACCTAGTTTCTACACACAAGAGAAAACATGTCAAATGTGTCTTTCTGAGTCTAGATACTTCACTCAACAGAAGGAAATGTTTGTTTTTTTGAGCAGGGTTTCACAGGACTACCCAGGTTGGCCTGGAATTAGAGAGCTTCCTGCCTCAGCCTCCCAGGTGCTAGTATTACAGGCCTGTGCCTATGTGCTCATCAAAGGCCTTGGGTTGGACTCCTTAGCACCACAGCCTTCCTCCTCCTTGCAGAAAAAGAAACTTTATTTATTATGTATACAGTGTACTGCCTGCATGTCAGAAGAGGGCACCAGGTCACATTATAGATGGTTGTGAGCCACCACACGGTTGCTGGGGATTGAACTCAGGACATCTGGAAGAACAGCCAGTCTCCAGCCCATGTATAATTTTAAAACTATACATTACTGTGTGTGTGCACATGCTCCAGTGCCCTTGTGGGTGTCAGAGGATAACTGTATGGAGCCTGCTCTTTCTTTCGCTTTTGGGATGGAACACAACTAATCAGGCTTACACACAACATCTTTACTGAGCTCTCCTGTCAGCACTGGCCCAGGCCTTGAATTCTGTTTCCTGTGAACCTCAAGTTAGCATTTGCATTAACTAAATAGGGTCAGCAGGCTCAGTTAGCACCTAGTTGACAGAAAGTCCTAGAGTGTCAGAGGGCATCTGGAAGGGGCAGACACAACAGCAGTAGTAGGGTGATGGAAGATGTCATTCTGTATGTGTTTCTCATACTGGCTAATGAATAAAGCACTGTTGGCCAATAGGAAAGCAAGATAGGCGGGACTAGGAGACAAGGAGGACTGGAGGACGTAGTAAAGTCAGCATGGAGAGACTAGGGAGACCAGATGCCTGCCCCACTCCCCAGTAGGTGAAACCACGTGGAAATACATAGAAATGGGTTAATACTTAAGACAGAGCTAGCCGATAAGAAGCAAGTAACTGGCCAACAGAATTATATCAAATACAGAGTCTCTGTGGGTTATTTGTGGCTGGCGAGGCAGCAGGACAAGACCAGACAGCAAGAGGAAAAACCTTACTCCTTACAGTAGGGAGGGTTTGAACGGCATGACTTTTTGTTTGTTTCGGTGGAGTGGAAAGATGGGCTTTTGAGGAGATGCCAGGAAAGAGACATGAGTTCGTCCTTGCTCATCCTCTCTGAGCTAGCAGGTTTTCACCCTAGCCTTAGAATCTCCAGTCTTGTTTGTAAATAGAATGACACAGATTTAGTTAAAGCTACCCTTATGGGCATCAACAGGTTTAGTGCCTGCAGGAACAGAATTCCCACCAGGCAAAGGGAAGCCCAACAGGTTGGAGAGTTACTACTCTATTATTTCAAATAAGAATGTTTTTCCACTTATGCTTGATAGCAGCCAAGCCCTCCTTGGGATACTTGTGGTTTTTAGTTTTGTTTTTGTGGGTGTGTTGGGGCTCAAATGCAAGCTTTGGGAGGGCAGCATTCTACTACTAAAAAACAGTACTGGCCCTTGTAGAGCATCTCACTTTCTCTTTTAAAAGTTTGTTATTACTATTTTTTTAAGGATAGGATCTCTCTATGTAGTCCTGGCAGGCTTTGAACTCACTCTGTAGACCAGGCTGGCCTGCAATGCACAGAGATCCTCCTGTCTCTGTCTCCCAAGTGCTCAGAATAAAGTGTCCTACTGACTTAGTTTTAAAGATTTATTTTTATTCATGAGTATGTGCCTCTATGTCTTTCTCCCTTCCCTCCGTGTGTGTGTGTGTGTGTGTGTGTGTGTGTGTGTGTTGTGTAGGTACCACACAGATGCAGGTATCTGCAGAGGCCAGATAAGGCATTGGATCCCCTGGAACTGAAGTCTCAGGCAGTGAGCATCCTGTCACTGGTGCTTGGAACTGAACCCGGGTCCTCTGGAGCAGCCAGTGCTCTTCACCGCTGAACCATCTCCCAAGCCCCTGTGCATTTTAGTGAAAACCAGTTCCCCTGTTAGGGACTTGAGGAACATCACTATCTCTACTCCACTTGCCTCCCTGTTCTGGGTGGGTGTGTGAATTAAATAAATTAGGCCTTTTCCTTTTCTGGGTTGGGGCTCCTCAAACCTCACCCTAGAACTCCTGTGAAGAGGGCATGCTGGTACCGCCAGCACAGAGGCCAGCAGAGCCTAATATAGGAACAATTAATTGTTCTTTGGGGACACGACTATGAGCCTCAGGTTCACATACACAGGGAGCCATGGAGAGGTGGCCCATTATAGGCACTGGCCATCCAACCCCACATGTTTCTCTCCAAGCCTAGGAGGTAGCTCCCCAAGTGCTGGGGAGAGCATTGCAGAGAGGAAGCCTGGGCCTCTGTGTCTAGTGACACCATTCCCTCAGGCCTGGCCCCCTGTGTCCCTTTGGAGGCAGCTGCCCTGTGTCTTGCAAGCACAGTTGCCACCTGACTTGCAACCTGTCCTTTCCTGCCCTCTGACCTCCTCCTTTTCATCATATCCAGCCTCTCCTCCAGGATGGCTACCTAGCAGTGGGACCTCAGCCTCCCCTGGAGTCCTGTGAGCCCTGGCATGAACCCCAGTCTATCCTCCTGGCCAGCACTGTGACCTTGAGCACTTTGACCTTGGGCAGGTGACAGTACAGTATGTCTCTGAACCTCATTCATCCTCCTCAAACTGAGTTTCCTCTCTAGTCAAGGCATCTTCTCAGCCTCTCTAGTCTAGACACAAGGAAACCACACTAGCACATCAGAGATTTAGGAACTAACCGAGGAGATGCGGGAGAAATGCTCAGCGCGATGTCAAGGAAAGGTGAGTGCTGGATTTGTTATCTGCCATGGGGCCACGATCCTGGCCTTTGGGACTGTTGTGAAAATAGGGTTCTGTGACCTCTCCCCCACCCACTCACTCACTCACCCACCCAGCAGGTGCTTTTAGGTACTGAGGAGTTTCAGTAAGAAAACAAAGGTCCTGACCCTCTGAAGCTCATATTCTAGAACAGTGGTTCTCAACCTGTGGGTCACAACCCCTTTGGGGGGTTAAAATGACCCTTTCACAGGGGCCACATATCAGACATCCTACATGCTTCTAATCAGAGCACTTGGAGGCAGAGGCAAGCAGATGTCTGTGAGTTTGAGACTATCCTGGTCTATATCGTGAGTTCAAAATCTCCCAGGGCTACATATTAAGACTCTGTCTCGAAACAAAGATAAAAATAAATGAAAGGAAAGAAAAGGAGTGGGGGGACACCCAGTGCCCTCTGGAGACTCCGCCCTGCCAAGTGTCAGGGATGCCTACACCACGTCAGCAACAGAGCTGAAGCAGCAAGTCTCGAACCCTGGTGTTTGCTGGATCTTCTGGACATTTTCAAAATGAAATGTTGGAAGAGGGGGGGGGTGAATAAACTCTATTGTGGGGCCCTATGAGATCTACAGGGAGGACAGAGGGAAGGCCTCTCCCTCCCCCCAGCAGCTCATAGTCCAGAGGGGCCTGGAAGTGTGAGCTCATCGCTGGTGCTCAGGCATGCAGAAGGTTCTCAGAGAAGAACCCTGAGGCAGCCTGGGGCCTGGGGGAGCAAGATGGGGAAAGACAGAGGAACAGTGGAAGTCAGGCTCTGGCAGGTGGGGTGGCAGGTGGTTTTGTGAGGCTCCATGGAGGGTCTGATGGGCTGGGAGGTGTGGTGCTCCCTCCTCAGCACCACTTGCTTACACAATGTGCCTGCCCCAAGGTTACAGAGAAGATGGGTGATTATTCCTTATTTATTTTTAGTGGTGGGATTGAATCCAGGGCTATACAAGCACCCTGACACTGAGCTACATTGCCAGCTCTGGAAAATTATTTCTAAGAAATACAGAGCGGGGATGTAGCTCAGAGGGTGGAAACCTAGGTTCATCTCCAGTACAACAATAAAAGGGAGGCTTAGTGGGGGTCAGAGAGCTGGGTCAGTGGTTAAGAGCACTGCCTGGTTTTACAGAGGACCTGGGTTCAGTTCCCAGCACCTTCATGACAGCTCACAACCATGTAACTCTAGTTGGGATTCAACACCTCTTCTGGCCTCCATAGGTACCATACACACCTACATACATGCAGGCATAACACCCACACAAAAGAAAAATAATAGATCTTATAAAAATGTGTCAAGGAGTTGTTTTTGTTTTGTTTTGTTTTGTTTTAAGGAAGGTCTGGGGTATAGGGCACTTGTCTAGCTTGCATAAGGCTCTGAGTTCAAATCCCAGCACTAAAAGGAAAAAATAATTTTGCTTTCTGTTTGCCAACTGTGCTGGTTATCATTAATTATCAATGTGATAGGATCTAAAATCACCTGGGAGATGGGTCTTGGGTATGTCTCTACAGGGTTATCTTGAGGACATTAACTAACGTAGGAAGACCCCACATTCATCAGGCATTAATTGTGGGCATGACCATTCCGAGGACTGTATAAAATGTGAAGAAAGCACTCAGCACCAGCTTGCAGTTGTTCCACACCGTTTTTTGTTGTAGTCCGGGATTCAATCCCCAGCGTAGCAGAAACCTGGTGCGGTATCCCATACATGTAATTCCAGTGTTCAAGTTCAAGGTCATCATCCTCTGCAAGTTAGAGGCCAGCCTGGGCTGCATGAGACTGTCAGGGAGAACCTCCTGAAGATCTGCAGTCAGTTCATGGCCGCTAGGGGACAGAGACTTTATTCAGTGGTGTAGCCACTGGAAAGCTGCCCATGTTCTTGTAAATAACCTCTCTTATCCATGCTCCTGTATGTAATGTAACTCTAGTGAACTCCCAGGGCTACAAAAGAAAGGAGAAAGAAAGACACAAGAGTAGAAAGGAAACAAGTCGGAAGAAGGGTCAGTGGAAGGGAGGAGGAGACAAGAGAAGGTAATGGGGGAATGAATAGCATTAGAATACATTATAGGAGCCAGGTGTGGCGACACACACCTTTAATCCCAGCACTCAAGGCAGAGGCAGGTGGATCTCTGTGTGCTCCAATCCAGCCTGGTTTACAAAGTGAGTTCCAGGCCATCCAGGAATACACATTGAGACCATATCCCAAAAAGCAAAATCCATAATACAGGGATTACTTCCATGGCTTAAGGATCCAAAGCACTTTCTTCTCTTGCAGAAAACCCAGGTTGGATTTCCAGCACCCACATGGCTGCCTGTAACTCCTGTTACAGGGGATTCAATATCCTCTGAAGGCCCCAGGCATGCATATGCTACACAGACATACATTTAGGCAAAATATTCATATGTATATAAAATAAAGTAATATATATATACACACACACATATATATATACAGTTGTGAAAATGTCCTATGAAAGTCTATTAGCACGTATAATTAATATATGCTAATTAAAACATTAAAAAACAGAGGAAACACAACCTGGAGGTCAGCCCACTAGAGATAACCATTCTGAAGGGCTCACATCACTTCTTCCTCATACATGCAAATAATCAGAGTAAGAGGAGAGCTGGCAGACTTGGCTTTCAATATGGGCTGGGAGTGCAGCTTAGAGGTAGGACACTCACCTGTGCAAGCCCCTGGGTTCAGTCTCTGATGCTACAAAATGAGAAACAACCCTACTTATTTATTTATTTATTTACCTATCTATCTTATCTATCTAAAAAGGTTTATTTGTTTACAGGTATTATGTATATGAGTGCTTTATCTACATATATGTTTGCACACCAGAAGAAGCCATCACATCCCATTATAGATGGTTGTAAACCAGCATGGAGGTGCAGGAATTGAACTCAGGACCTCTGGAAGAGCAGCCAGTGCTCTTAACTGCTGAGCCATCTCTCCAGCCCTTTATTTATTTATTGCAGCTAGCAAATTAACTTATTTCTTTTGTGTGCCTGGGGATATGTGTGGAGGTGAGAAAATAAGTTATGGATATCAGTTCTCTCCCTTCTACCATGTGGGTCCTGGGATGGAATTTAGGTCATCAGACTTGGTGGCAGGCACCTTTCCCTGCTGAGTCACCCCTTTGGCTCCATTGTTTTATTTTATTTGTTCTGAATTTTAAAAGCATGTAACTTATGCATGGGGAGTGCATGTGTCATGGTCCCTGTGCATGTGATGGTCAGAGGACAATTTGTAGCAGTTACTTCTCTCCTTCTACCTGCGGGTCCTCAGGTCAAATCCAGATCATCAGGCTTGATAATAAGTACCTTTACCTGTGGAGCCTTCTTGCTGGTCTTATTTATTTATTGTTTATTTCTTTGTTTTATTGAGACCTGTCTCATGTAGCTCAGGCTAGCCTCAAACTCAATCATGTAGCTTATACTGTCCTTGAACCCTTGATTCTCCTGCTTCCCTCTCCAAGAGGTGGGATTAGAGTCCTGCAATGGCACACCTGGTTTACACAAACAAAACAGTACAAACAAACCCCAGAAACTGAGCTCCTTCAGTGGCTGCATCCAGAAGCAGTAAGTAGCTTTTCTTGTGGTGGGGCCGGGCTGTGCCCATTTGTCTTATAATAGTAACATTGTAGCACACAGCCTCCCTCATATGTAACTGTATGACCACTTTGCTAATTATTTTGTGTTTTTGTTCTTCTTGTTGGTTTGTTTACTGATCAATTTCAAGACCAGAGGCTCCAAGTAGCCCTGCTATGCCTCGATCCCTCAAGGTAGCCAAAGGAGAAGGGTTGGGTTCCCAGGAGCCATGAGTCCCTGGACTCAGGGATTGTCTGGGCCTAGCTATAAGGGACAGCCAGGACTTCTTTAAAGCCTCAAGCTGCCCCTGAGGTGCATCTTTGTCCATGTCAGAGTCACCAGTACCTTCCATGGAAGTCTCCCAGATCCCCTCCATCCAAGTGCAATCTCTCTGTCTGTACCTGTATCTGTGTCTGTATCTGTATCCATATATTCCCCTCTCCCCTCTGTTTTTGTTTTGTTTTTGGCTTTTTTTTGGGGGGGTTGTTTTGTTTTTGTTTGTTTGTTTTTCAAGACAGGGTTTTTCTGTGTTGCTTTGGAGCCTGTTGTCCTGAAACTAGCTCTGTAGACCAGATTGGCCTCAAACTCACAGAGATCTGTCTGCCTCTGCCTCCTGAGTGCTGGGATTAAAAGTGGGTGCCACCAACATCCAGCCTGTCTTATGTTTTTTTAACAACAACAACAAAAAAAAAAAAGGATATGGTTGAACATGTGTGAATGAAAAAAAGAAATAAAAAGGAAGGACATGACTGCTCCTAGATATGGTGGAGGAGAAAGTTTATTGTAGATAAAAGGGTGGTGCAGGGAGCCAGACTAAGAGACCAGGCCAGTAAAGGGTAGACATAAAACCAAAAAAGACCAGGTAACCAAAATGGTTGGATCATATGGAAAGGACATCTGGGGGAAGAGTGGCCTAGCCCTTGGACAGGAGAAGTTTAGGGTAGGGTGTAGGTATGCCTACCATACCCTGCAACAGATAGGGACTGAGGGATGCTGAGAATCTGGCCTCCAGGTCCACTTTGATATGTTAAATAGGCATCTTGGACTCTAGTTCTATCTCCAGCACAAATACCACATCATACCACCACACCACCACCATCAAACACACACACCACTCACACACACACACACACACACACACACTCCACAGCACTGGTGTCAGGAGAAAGTTTGGGAAGCCCCTGCCTTTTGCATGGTTCCTATTATACTAACCCTTTGTTTTTATTGTCTGGTAGAACGCCACCCCCCCTCTCCAACATCTATAGAGTGGGTAACAAAACCCACTCTATACATTGTGGTTAGGGATGTAGCTTGCTTAGCATGCACAAAGACTTGAGTTTGGGTTTGATCCCCAGTGTGGCTGGAGAATGAATGTCTGACACTGATTACTGAAGACCCTGCTTCTGTCTTTTATACCCCTCTAGTGATTAAAGGCTTGTGATCACAGGTGCTGAGATCATCTTTGTGTGAGCTGTTTCTCTTTAGGATTGGATCAATCTTGGGTAGCTCTGGGTGGCCTTGGACTCACAGAGGTCCATCTACCTCTTAATCCTGAGTTGTAGGATTAAAGGTGTGTACCACCACTTCCTAGCTTCTGGCTGCTGGGCTTAAAGGTGTGTATCACCACTGCCTGATCTCTATAGCTTGAGGCTGGCTTTGCTTTTTGAATCCTCAGACAAGCTCTAATAAATCATAAATAACATCACCACACAAAGGATGTGGCTACTCAAGGGCAAGTGCAAGCCGGGAAGAGGGCTATAGCTGCTTTCTTCACACAGCCTCCTGCTGGAAGCCCTGGGCGAACAGAGGCACCAGCTCACTCCTCAGCCTACAAGTCCAAGGTCATCTCAGGTCACAGAGGCCTGCCCTGCCTGGGGGAATGGAGGTGGGCCCACCTTTTAGGGCAGTATGCTGCTGCTGCCACCACAGCTGATTTAAGAAGATCCTGGTTGAGTCTGAGACACCCAAGTCTTCCTGGTTTATAAAGATGCTGATGTCCTCGTGTCCTATTGAACTTCATCCTGTCTCAAGCTCCCAGTCGTGTGGCCAGGCTCTTCATTTTTGAAGTTTTCTTTTGTTTTTGCAAGATAGGTTTCTCTGTGTAGCCCTGGCTATCCTGGAATTTGCTCTGTAGACCAGGCTGGCCTTGAACTTAGAGATCCTCCGGCTTCTGCCTCCCTAGTGCTGGGATTAAAGGTATGCGCTGCTGCAGCCTCTGACTCTGCTTTTGAAGTATTTAGCATTATATATACTTGAGGAAAATATTCCCATTGTAAAAAATCTCAAACATTAATAAAATACAGTCAATAAAGACCAGTTACCTTTCCCTGGACTCCGTACCCTCAAACTGTTGTTAGTTGATGAAAAACGTAAACATTTTCCTGTGGCGGGCACACAGCATTCTTCCTACACTTGTGCTATCCATGCCCACCCAGGTCCAGGTCCTGGTATTATGTGTACATGTCTGTTTAGGCATGCTTCTCATGGACATGCTAGCATCCATGTTAGGTGTTAGATGTGGTACCTTATTTTTCACTGGGCATCTCATGGCAATTTTGTGTGTGTGTCATTACATGTACAACCATTTCCGTTTTAGTAGCTGGGGAGTCCTCTTCCTCCTCTCCCTCCTCACCCTCCTGCCTTTCTTCTCCTTTGAGGCAGGATGGGTGCCTCCTGTGCTGCTCAGGATGGTCTCAAATTCCTAGGCTCAAGTAGTCCTCCTGCCTCAGCCTCCCAAATAGCTGGGACTTCAAGTGTCTGCCACTGTACAGAGCCTGTGCACAATTCCTTCACATGAGCTGATCCCTTGTTCCTTGGTCCATACACTGACTTTATTTATTTTTCCTTGCAATGCTGGGGATGGAACTCAGGCTCTGTGCATCCTGGACAAGGGCTCTACACTGTGCTGCACTCCCAAGCCTGTCCAGTCTGTGGTCAGTAAACATTTAACTCATCTCCACTGTTCAGCCTCTGCAAGCTGAAGGACTTTCTCAAGGACAGGTGCTCGCTATTCCCCGGGCTTCTCTAAATGCACAGGTACTCAAAGCAAATTGCCCTCCAGAAGTCTGGCGGCCACCCTACGCCGTCCACTCCTGGAATCAAGTGGTTCTCCTGCCTCAGCTTTCCTAGTAGATTGGACTGTAAGGCATGGACCAGCACGCCTGGTATGCTGAGTTGATGTCAAACATTTTAAAATGGTATGTATTTATTGTTATGTGTGTACATCTGCAAGTGTTGTCATATAGATGGGTCAGAGGACAGCTTGCAGGAGTTGGTTCTCCCCTGCCATGTGAATCTTGAGGCGTGAGCTCAGGTCACCAGGCTTGGGTGCAAGCAACTTTACCTGCTGAGCCACGTCATAGTCCTGGGTTGACTTTTCTTGGTGCTTGTTTGCTTGTTTGTGGTAGGGCCTCACTTTGTGGCTCTGGCTGGCTTGGAATTCACTATACAGCCCAAGCTGACCTGAAACTCAGTGATCTGCTTGCCTCTGTGCCTCTGTCTCTGGAGTTCTGGGATCAAATGTATAACCATCTCTCCTGGGTCTGGGTTAACTTTTAAAATTTTTTTTTCTTATTTTATTTCATATGTGCATGAATGTTTTGCTTGCATGCATATATGCACATCACAGGGCTCACGGCCATAAGCACTCTGATATGCGCTAGGAACATCTACTCAGGTCTGGAATGCCCCATAAGAAGGGTTGGTGGGAGCATGACCCCCAATAGGGCAGGATCTGTGGGGGAGTATCTCCCAGATAGTAGGAACAGATTGAAGAAAAGCTATGCTGGTAGCAGTCCCCGCCTGATGGTGAAGCCTGGTCCATATCTCTGTGTGATGGTGCAGCTGGATGACCAGAGGCCAGGCCTGTACCACGGTATGAATGCAACACAGGTAGCTCAAAGCAGAGCCCATCATTATTTTCATTTGTGGTCAGTGATAGCTTAGTGCTAACTCAGCTGTCATCACTCACTTTCAAACTCCTAAAGACATGGACAGCATGACCTCCAGCCAGCCGGTGACAAAGGTAGTAGGCTGGGGCTCTATGGCACAAGGCCAAGGCTAGTGACTTCCTGTGAGTGCTTGGAGTAGCAATAGATGTGCCCTACAGGAAAAACAAGAAGCTGGGGGTGGGAAGAGACAGGGTTGCTGGGGGAGCAGATGAATGAAGGAATAGAGGGATGGAGGGAAGGGATTGATGGATGGAGAGAGCTGAATAGAGGGTTAGATGGATTAATGTACAGAAGGACAAATGATTGGGACAAAGAAGCATGAAGGTGTTCTCACCACTGGACAGAGAGGACAGGCTACTGACAGCCGTGCTTCGAGGCACTTGACTTGAGGTTTCCAGGCAGGAGGTAGGACCAGAGTACCCCAATGTGCTCCTAGTTGGTGAGTAATGGGCAGAAATGGCAGAGGCTGTAGGAGCTAAGCCTCAGGCAGTGGGAAAAAAAAAAAAAAAAAAACAACGCTAGAGAGGCTTCATAAAACACAGCCAGGCTGGCCTTGGACCCTAGCCTGGGAGGAGAAGAGGAGGATCACTGGGGGGCTTTGGGGGTGATGGTGACAGGCTATGGGTGCTGGAAAGCAGACAAGAAGGCAGTCACAGGATGTGGCTTCCACCTCCGCCACTTACTGAGTGTGATGGTTTGTTGTTGGTCTGTTTTATTTTTATTTTTTTCTCGTTTGCTTCTGTTCTGAGACATCTTCACTGAGATCCACCTGTCTCTGCCTCTGGAGTCCTGGGATTAAATGTGCAGCCTGCCACGGCTCACTGATGGTTAATTCTCATCGTCAACACAAGCAAGAGTCACCTGGGAACAGAGTCTCCATAAGGGATGTCTAGCTCAGGCTAGCCAGTGGGTGTGTCCACTTGAGAAGGGCCTCATCTTGATTAGTTGATGTGGGAAGGCACAGCTTGAGTTTGGGTTCTGAACTGGGTAAGAATGGAGAAAGTGAACTGAGCACAGGCATGCGCTCTTCCCTCTTGGCGCTGGACCATGGTGTGGTGGCATTAGCTGTTAGTTCTGACTCCCTTCTGTGATGGACTGTACCTACAACCATGAGCTACACTAAACCCTCTCTCCCATAAACTGCTTCCGGTCAGGATGTTTTGTCACAGTAACAGAAAAGAAGCCAAGATACTGAGCCTCAGTTTCCCAGTCTCTATGTAGAGACAATAGAACATTCCTCATAGTCACTCTGGGCATGAAGAGGGACAGCCATAACGGAATTTAGGGCTGGGTGTGGCTCAGTGATACAGCGGGTATTTTAGCATGCATGACACTCTGCCCCCAGCTTTGGGGCGGGAGCATCCTGGCTACTGCGTCTATAGGCCTTAGTGCATTTTGAGAACTTTTTTCTTTTTAAATTTCATTTATATTTATTTTATGTGTATGTCTTACCTATGGGCATGGCCTGCAATGCCTGTGGAGGCCAGAAGAGGGCGTCAGATACACTGGAACTAGAGTTACCTCCAGTTGGTAGGTGCTATGCGGGTGCTCGACAACAGAATCCAGTTCCTCCGCAAGATCAGCAAATGTTCGTAATTGCTGAGCCTTGGCTTCAGCCCCCAGGCACTCTTTTTTTAAATGAGTAAACTAATGCAGATATTTATTTAATGTGTTTGTGAATATGTGTCTGAGTATGTGTGTGAAGCACATCCATGCAGGTGCCCAGATCCCTTGGAACTGGAGTTACAGATGGTTGTGAGCTATCTATCTGACATGCATGGGTGCTTTGAAACTGAACCTGGCTCCTCTGAACAGCAAGTACACTCTCAACCAATGAACCATCTCTCCAGCTGCACCCACCGCCATCCCACATAGCATCAGGGTTTTTTTTTTTGGGGGGGGAGGGGTGTCAAGGTTTCTCTGTGTAGTCCTAGCTGACCCAGAACTTGCTGTGTAGACCAGATTGTCCTCAAGCCACCATGCCTGGTGTCAGGCACTCTTGGCCGCCCATCCTCCCCCACCTCTTTTATTGTGCTGCCTGACACATAACCTCGTTGCCACCTGGATGAATGGGAACCCTACAAGTGCCCGGTGCTGACGGTGTGGCATGCCCTGCCACACACCTCCTGATTCAAATGGCTTACGGTTCCCTATAGCGGCACCCAGCTCAGAACTCTCTCAGCTCTTCTTGTATGGCTAGCTGACCCGAGCCGGAGCCACAGCAGGCCTCGGCCATGCAGATTCTGCTATCCAGGAGCTGGGAAGCAGCAGTCTGCTTTGGGATGGGGGGGTGGCCACACCCTCAGTTTCTGCTCTGTAAAATAGAATTGCTGACAACCTGACTTGATAATTCCCAAGGGCTTTGTCTCCAGCCCCCATCCTTACCCTCTGGCTTGTATTGCCAGTGCATACTGCACTGGTGTGGGGCCCTGTCCTGATCAGAGGGACTGGTAAGAAGTTCATGTTTTCCTCTATACTCCCCACTATAGCCCCCAGAGATGGGTGCTTGACACCCATCCTACTCTTTCCCCAGATCAACCACTTCACTTCAACAAGCCTCAGTTTCCCAGTCTGGGAGTGATTGCTCCCTCCTTCTGTCCTAGCGTCCAGGCTGCTGGAAGCTAGCCTGAGCTGAGCAATAGGAGAGGGTTTTACTTGTTGGGAAGACTCACTGTTGTGACTGCAAGCATGACACCTAAAGAATATCAAAATTGAGACTTCCCTGCCCTAAGGGCTGGAGCCCTGGTTGTTTTATGCTGAGTGAAAGCTTCCCCAGGGCCTTAGGATCCATCACGCACCAGGCTGGGCTCTCCTATAGTGGGTATCCCCCAAGGGGCCCTGCACTATCTTAGTTAGGGTTTCTATTGCTGTAACAAAACACATGACCAAAAGCAACTTGGGCAGGAAAATGTTTCTGTCACCTCATAGATTATATTGCATCACTGAAGGAAGTCAGCACAGGAAGTTAGGGTGGAACCTGGAGGCAGGAACTGGAGCAGAAGCCATGGAGGGCTGCTGCTTACTGGCTTACTCCTCGTGGCTTGCTCAACCTGCTTTCTTTTTAACACCCAGAACCACCAGCCCAAGGGTGGCACTGCTCACAGTGAGGTAGGCCCTCCGTATCAATCACTATAAAGAAAATGGCACACAAGGCAATTTGGTGGGGGAATTTTCTCAACTGAGGTTCCCTCTTCCCAAATGACTAGCCTGTGTCAAGTTGACACAAAACTAGGCAGCATTGTGACCGTGGAGGGGGAGGGGAGACTACGCAGCCTCTCACCCGCACATCCTGTCCATTCTCCTTCCTCTTCCTCTATGACCCACTACCCTCTCCTGCCACCTTCCCTACTTCCCCTGGGCCTGCTCCGTGTGCACACTCTGCCTAAGGAACCCCTAGATACCAGGATCCCAGCACATCTCCTCTGCCAAGTACCCTCCAAGGTCGGCCTGTGCAGAACACCGTGAGGCCGAGGGGAGGGAGAAAAGAGTCCTTGTACTCTGCAGTCTTCTGACCCAGCCACCGTTCCAGAGTACATGTGCTGTTGTGGTATACCCCACACGCTTATCACAGGAAACCATCCCAGGGTCTCTTCCCTTAGGCCATTCTGACCTTCCCTCTCCTCTGACCTGTCCTTCTGCCTCTGTCAAGCCTTCCTCAGGCCCCTCTTTCCTGCTGTTCCCTGCTGAGTGGGCGAGGAGACCCCTTTCTCTTTGAGAGTGATCTTAAGTCACATCTGCGCAGGTCTGGAGGGGGCTATGAGCCTGGGTTTCCCAGGTGCACTGAGCCTGGCTGGGTGCCTGGCATCTTCTGCCACTCCTTAGATGCGTGCTGGACAGCTGAATGAATAGACACCCCTTGTCACTCTCCGAATGGCCACCGGGGCAGTTAGGAGTCTGTGTGACTTCAAGCACAGCCAGACTGAGCTATATTTAGACACCAGGGCCAGGACGAGCTTCTGGGGCGGAGGAGGTGGCAGAGCCCTGCAGCGGGGGCCCCAGGGGACTCCTCGTGCAGTGGGACAGTCGCTGTGTGAGAGGCCAGAGTCATTACACTCCCACAGGCTCCCCTACCCGGGAAAGGCAGGGACAGCTTCCCTTCGCCCCTGGAGGCTCTCGGGCTGGCTTCATGTGCAGCTAGGAAAAAAAAAAAAAAAAAAAGAGCGGGTCTGGTTGGCCAATTCTGAGGTGGGCCAGACTGAGGGCAGGAGTTTGGGGGCTCCTTTGGTCTGTTCCTGTTCTGTCTCTTGTCCTCTCTCCCTTCCTCCTCAGTGGGCACGTAGCCAGGCTAGCTGGGTGTGGCCAGTGGGGAACCCAGGAGAGGCTGTCCTAGTCCTGGCCACCAGCTAGCTACCCAGCTCTGGGGCGGGCAGGAGGCAGGAGGCAGGATGGATGTTCGCAATAATTACCCAGCTGCAGCTTCCTCAGAGCGGCAGCCATAGCAACGGGGCTGGCGCCCCAGCAGCGGCCAAGGGGCAGGGGGAGACATGGGCGCCTGGGAAGGTCGGGGAGGGTGGCCCTAGGCACAGCCCCCAGCTCTCTCTCTTGGCACTCTCACTGGCCCACCCATCTCCAGGGGCGGGGGAGGAGGCTTTGTCAGCACTGGGAGGTTGGCACAGCCCAGGGGAGTTTCAGGAGAAGCACCATTCTCTTTGCCAGGGCCTGTGGGGCAGGGAGAGCAGATATCAGGGTTGAGGGGCAGGTGAGCCCAGAGACCCAGTATCTAGGCCTCAGCTGGGCCCATGTATGTACCCCTCTTCAGCTGCTGGCCATGAACCCAGGACAGCTAATCTAACCAGCCACTGTGCCATCCCTCTCCAGGAGTGCAACACCCCTGTGGCTGCTGGGACTCCCTTGGGAAGGGTGTTTATGGCTCACTCACCTAGGTCCTCTTATAGCGGGCACAGAGCTGCTTTTGGCAGGACTAGCTCTGCTTGGGGGGTTTGCCTGTGAGGGAGGGCCTTGGGACCATCAAATCACCTCCCCCACTCTATTGTAGGAGGCCCCGCCTCCTTCCCTCCTGTGGAAGTTAGATTAGATGGAGTGATTGTGTTTACACTCATTTTATAGGCAGGGAAACTGAGGCCAGAGAGATGTGTGTCCTGGGTGACCTGTCTAGGGTCACACAGCTAAAAAGAGACGTGTGGGGTCTTGATCCAGTCTAGTTGCCATTGCCTTACTCTGCTGTGGAGCTGGTTTGCCCCTCCAAGCTATCTGGTTGTGCTGTACAATGGGTAGCTAGAAGAGCAGACTCTGACCTCAGCTGGCTGAATCGACGTCTCCGATCTCTGATTTTCTTATCTGCAAGATGGGGGATGTAGCAGGATTGTCCCTGTAGACTGTGCCGGAATTGAAGAAAGCAGATCGGAGAGTGTGGCACCTGGCTCGTGGGAAGTGTGAGCTACTGTTACAGCTAGAATAGGTGTCTTTTAGTATTGTTGTTACAACAGGGAAAGGCAGCAGACCTTGATGTTTACCAAGGCCCCTTTGGCTCTTTGGGCCCCCCAAGGTTTTTCTGGGCTCTTGCCAGCTGGGCTGGGCAGGCTCTGGGACATGGGAATTCACAGCCCCTTGAGGAGGTGGGTGCTAATAGGCTAATCCCATGAGTCCCAGGTCCCAGGAGTCCAACCAGTCTGAGATGTATAGACTGGAGAGAGTAGAAAGAGGGGAGGATAGGCCTGAGATGGAGTCCTGGGAGCCTGAGGCAGGGCCCTGACAGTTACAGGGGTTACCTCTGCCTTGCCCCCACCTTCTTGGCCTGGAAAAGTCAAAAGGACATTCTAGAATAGAGTATCACTGGAGGAATTGAGGTGGCAGCAGAGTCTGGGGACACAGGAGACTGAACTTGGGCTGGATTCCTGGGTCTTTAAGAACCTGAGTTCTTGGGTATGATTCTCAAACAGTTCTGACCGGTTGGTGTTTGTTTGTTTATTGGTTGGTGTGTGTTTTTGTTTTGTTTTGTTTTGTTTGACACAGCTTGACACAGCTAGAATTATCTGGGAAGAGGAAGTTCAATTGAGAAAATGCCTCCACCAGACTGGCCATCAGGCAATCATCCAGGGGATTTTCTGAATTAGTGATTGGTCCCTGGGCCAGTGGTCCTGAGGTGTATAAGGAAGCAGGCCAAGAAAGGCCCAGGGAGCAAACCAGTAAGCAGGAATCCTCCATGGCTCTGCTCAGCTCCTGCCTCCAGGTCCCTGCGGTTAGCTGTTCCCGACTTCCCTTCATGATGAACTGTGATCTGGACATAACCTGAAATAAATCCTTCCTTCCCTAGTTGCTTTTGGTCATGGTGTTTTGTCACAGCAACAGTCACCCTTACTAAGACAGGGCTGATATAACCTCTTTTAGTGAATGAGTGAATGAATGAGTGACTTAATGATGGCGAGCCATCTTCTGCCCTGGCCCAGCACTCATCCCCTCTGCCTTTCTCTTCTCCCTCCCTCATACCCTTTCCCAGCCACCCAACCCTCCCTGACTGGCTTAGTCTATCCAGTACATTTATCAGCCATCACCCCTGGGAGCCCATAGTGTGAGGTGAAGGATCAAGAAGTAAATGGAAAAATCCAGGCTCAGCAAGCTGGCCAGTGTCCGAGGAAGGAAGGCACACACCAGGCCAGTACTGCTTGAGTGGGGTTTCGAAGAATCAATAGGAGGACACAGCATCTGTGTAGGCAGAGAAATAGCAAACAGCCCAGCAGGATATTTTGTAGAATAAGGTGACAAATAAAGTAGCAAATTTATTAAACACTGACCACATGTCTGTCCAACGCTCCAGGGTAACCCTTTGCATCAAAGGCCTGTGTCTTCTAACCCACCCCCCTCCAACTCTCCAGTGTAGCCCTGGTTAGACACAAACTCATGATCCTTCTGCTTCTGCCTCCCAAGTGCTGGGATTACAAGTCTGTGCCACCAGATTCCATCATCATTCACTTTTATTGATGGGGGATTGAGGCTCAGGTGTTAAATGGTTTGTCTAAGGCCACACCATGCAAACATCATCATCATCCATGCTCTCGGTTATCCAGGCGTTAGTCCAGACTGAGCTGGACATGAAGGGCTAGGAATCATACCTGATCCTAGGGTCACCAGGCCGCCATGATAGGTTTTGGTGTGGGGCCCAGGCAAGCTCGGAGGCTGCTTTAATGGTTTATGTGAGGGGTAGTGAGGATGACCTCAGCGGGACATAATTAGGGAAGACAAGAGTGCTTTCCTTTGGCTGAAGTGGTTCCTGGGTGGATTTGTGGAGTTCAACTAGAGTGGAAGCCCTCAGAGTTCTTGCAGGAAGTTGATACTCTTTTCTCCTTACCAGTTGGTTGTGTCAACAGCTTTACAATTTCTCTCTGTGAGATTATGTGCATATTAGAGCAAGGAAGGAAGACAGAAAAGGAAAGAAAGAGAAAGGGCAGGTGGGACAGGGTAATTCTTAACCCAGATGTAGTTGCCTCAGGCTCCATCTCAGGCCGGGGAGTGCCACCAAGGATTTCTCGAAGCCCAAGGGCAGAAGGTATCACTGTGGGTGGCAGTGACCCTTGAGCGTGCATGTGGCAGCTGGCAGCTATGAAGGACTAGGCAGGGGGCTGCCTTGGGTTCCTTCCAGATGCTGCTGGAGCTGCAGACATTGGAGAAGTTTCTAGAAGCCTGACAATAGCATTCCTTCTCTGTCTGGCTTCCCAAGGCTGGTCCAGTAAAAGGAGCCTAACCCCGCCCCACCTTCACTCACCCCTACCCGAGCCCAGATGTCCACTGCTCTGGGAGTGTTCAGCAACAAGACAGACAGGTGGAAGCTGGGGCTGGGGCTGTAGGTGCTGTGCACATCACCCAAGTCAGGATATTACTATCCCTACAGGGAGGGGAGCCCTTACAGGGAGAGGGGGCCCCTGCAGGAAGGGGGAGCTGCATTACCATGAATGTCTTCCAGTTAGCCCACTAGCCTCCTCTGGCTCCGAACCTGGACTAGGGTGTTGTTCTGTTGACCCCTGACCTGCCACACAACCCCTGTAGGCTGGCAGCATCTGAAGCTGGGCTGGGATTTGGTAGATGTGAATCCTAGCCTCTGTTAGTTGATACTCAGATACCCTTATCCACATCTTGCCTGCCCCTGACATGGCAGCACTTAAAAGCTGCAGGTTCCTGCTCAGAGATGCTGAAAAGAACACGATTCATCCCCCCATTCCCTTCTCTGTCAGTGAACATGGGTAGAGAAGTGTCCCAAACTGATCCCAATGGAACCACTAGAAGCCAGTGAGTCTGAACAGCCGCTGTGAAAGGCCTAATGTACTATCAGCCCGGCGTCCAGATGGGCACCCAGAGCGGAGCCCGCCTAGCCAGATGGCTGAGGCCCAGGGGGCCAGAGTCAGGACTGTGGGGCATGGGCAGCCCAGGAAACCCTGCTCTCTTGGCCTCTAGGCCCTGCCTTTTCTTGTAGCCTCAGCTGCCCTGGCCTGTCTCCAGCAGGAGTAGTGGGGCTGATCTTGACACCATATTCTGCCAGCTTTGGGAGCCCTGTCCTCCCGTGACCTTGTCCTAAGGAGGCAGACAATCCATGCTCGCTTGGGAAGTGGCCCAGCCAGGACATGAAGCCCAGCTTCTGGCTACATGACCTACATCCTTGTCCAGAATACCCCAGGATTCTTGGATGGGGCCATCCCTCCAATCCCTCCAGGGCTGGCTGTTGTTCCCATAGGAACCCCGGATCTGCCTTTCCTGTCCAGCCACTTCTCTTGTTCCAACAAGGTCTTATGTAGCCCAGGCTGTACTGGAACTCCTGATTCTCTGCCTGCAGTTGCTGAGTGACAGGCTGCAGCCCATGCATAATCCACCTCGAATGTCTGCCCTTCTGTTCCTCCTTCTGCCCCCCGCCTCCCCTACTCCCATCGGGCAGCTCCCTGCTCTTCAGTCTCAGCTCCCAGGTTGCCTGTTCCTAAGGGTCCTCCTGGATGAGGAGGCACCCAAATGCCCTCCGGTGTGTGGTCCTCCCCTTCCTTGATAAGAATCACTTGCTTCCAAAAAAGTAGCTGGCTTTTGTATAGGTAACAGATTTGCATAGCTCAAAATTTAAAAGGCGCAAGACAAAATACAGAGAGAAGAAAGTCTGTAAGGAGTGTGGATGTGGGAGCGAGTGTGAGTGCGTGTGAGAGTGGGTGGGCGTGTGTGAGCCCGTGTGTGTGTGTGTGTTCCTCGTGGCAGGCACTGTTCCCTACCATTTTCATTCATCAGAGCCAGTTTTACCCACACCTGAGTTATTGCACATTGTGCCTCCTTTCTCCTTTCCTTGCTTGCTTGCTTGCATCCCTCCCTCCCCCCTCCCTCACTTTCTTCCTCGTTCCCTTCCTCCCTCCCTCCCTCCCTCTCCTCCTTCCTTCCTCCCTTCCTTCCTTTTGTAAACAGACAGTAAGGCGTGCTGTGGTGACATGCACCTGTAAAGCTAGGCCATGAGAGGCTGAAACAGGAGGCTCTCCAGTTTGCAGTGAGCCTGGGCTGCATAAGAAGAAGGAGAGGAGGGGAGGGGAGGAGAGGAGAGGGGGGAGAGGACAATAGCAGAGGGGAGGGACAGGAGAGGGGCAATGACAATCCACACTGTACGTGTGGTGTGTGGTTTTACCCTGACATGGATCATTATTGCTTCCCTTGTTTCTTATTTTACTTTCCTGTTTAAACCTAGAGAATTTTTCCCCCCTCTGGGTCAGGGTTTCTCTGTGTAGCCCTAGCTGGCCTGGATCTAGCTCTATAGACCAGGTTGGCTTCAAACTCACAGAGATCCACCTGCCTCTGCCTCTCGAGTGCTGGAATTAAAGGTATGTGCCACCACCGCCAGGCTTATTTTTGGTTTTATATTGTTCAGGATGGCCTTGAACCCACCATGTAGCCTGTGACTCAAACTTGAAACTCACAGGACTGAGAGTGAAGCTCAACTGATACAGGGTTTGCTTAGCATTCCTGAAACCCTCTGCTCAATTCCCAGCATCACTTATTCTGAGGGTGGCGGTACACCACTGTACTACCAGCCCTGGGAAAGTAAGGACAGCAGTCATCCTTGGCCACGTGCCAGGTTTAAGGTCGGACTAGGCTACAGGAGACTCTGTATTAAAAACAAAAAAGAAGCCAAGCAGTGGTGGTATATGCCTTTAATCCCAGCACTCGAGGGGCAGAGCAGGTGGATCTCTGTGAGTTGGAGGCCAGCCTGGTCTACAGAATGAGTTCCAGGACAGAGAAATACTACAAGGCTACAGAGAAATACTGTCTCGACACACACCTGCCCCTCCACAGAAATAAAGAAAGAAAGGAAGGAAGAAAGAAAGAAAGAAAGAAAGAAAGAAAGAAAGAAAGAAAGAAAGAAAGAAACTCACTGCTTCAGCCTCTCAAGTGCTAGGGTTATAGGCATGTACCATTGAACCAGTTTTAAAGGCTCTTTTTGTGTTATTATATTTTAATATGAGACAGGCTTCCATGTAGCCCAGGCTGGCTTCTAACTCCCTACGTAGCCAAGTATAACTTTGAATTTCTGACCCTCCTGTCTCTAAGATTCCAGGTGTATGCCACCACACCCGCCCATGGATGCGGTGCTGAGAACTGAACCCAGGGCTCCAGGCATGTAGGCAAGCACCCTAGCAACTGAGCTACACCATTAGCCTAAAAGGATCTAAAAAAAAAAAAAAAAAAATTGAGCACTCAGGAAAAAGAGACCGGCAGATCTCTGTGAGTTTGAGGCCAGCCTGGTCTGTATAGTGAGTTCCAAGACAGTCAGGGTTATGTAGAGAAACCCTGTCTCAAAAGAACAAAAACAAAACACCCCCCAAAAAAAAAAAAAAAAAAAACAAACAAACCATAGAACATAGCCTTGCACCCCACCCACCCCACCCCACCCCACCCCACCCCACCCCACCCCCTGTGTAATTCCTATCTCTTGGTGAGTCTGCCCTCACCTCCCACCACTTCACTCTAGCCAGCCACCCCACCCCCTGCTGGCCTCTGGCTGCACTGCAGGACAGGCCCACCCCAGGGCCTTTGCACTTCTCTACCCTGGCCACTACCTCTCTCCCTTTCAGGTCTCCATTCAGCTGTCACCTGCCCAGACAAGCTCCTGTGATTACCTTGGCTCAAATACCCACCCTCCCACCTGTCTCTTTATTGTCCCTTATTTTTCTGTTAATGCTGATTACCATTTGTGATGGCTTGTATTTGTTAGGGATCCATACAATAAGCATTCAGACTGTCTTGGTAATGTTCCACCCAGCACCTGTGCATGTGATATGTGTGTGTGTGTGTGTGTGTGTGTGTGTGTATACATGCATGCGTGCACATGTAAAAGTGTGGAGAGATGCTGGCTATCAAACTGGACACCTCCCACTGGCTAGATAAACGTCCTACCACTAAACCATACCCCAGCCACACAACTTCAGGATATTAAGTAAAAACTCCCTAAATATTTATTCTCTGAACAAATAAACAATGCTACAGACGAGGAAATTCATGTGTGTAGGGGAGGGGTATGCCTTGCCCAAAGTCAGTGTACACTTATTGGCATCTAAGCACCTAGGCCGAGACCTAATTTGATGCCTAGTTCCTTGCTGTGTGTAGCCGGGGGCTAGATTCCTGCCCTCTTTGGGCTCTGAGGTCCTCTCTTCCCTTCATGGGAACCATGATAAAAAACACAGTGGATGGCATCCATGGCATTTTTTCTGGAGAGGTAGGCTTTACCTGAATACCACAGCAAGCTATGGGTTGTGGGTCCCTGGCCTCTGCCTCCACCCTAAGCCTCACCCAGGCTGGCCCATTAATGGCTATCCTGCACTTTGAGACAGTTCCTGGCCATTAACAGTATTTGGAACAGCAATCCCAAGGAAATGTTTTTAAAACCCTGAATTGTCCTGGTGCACACACTGAATTATTAACCATCTAGCAGCCCCCCATTGTGTCTTGACAGTTTATTCCAACATGTACACTCTCATGAAAACCATGTACTCTGGGTTGGTAATGTGTGTTCCTGCCAAGCATTCCACCCCAACTGAGGTGTTTGACTGGGGAAATTCAGGAAACTTGAATCTTTAAGGAGCATCTGGGAAATTTACTGTGTTCTGAGGGACATATCCCAGGGGCACAATGCAGCCATGATTTCCAAAACTGCCCAGCTTGGGGCTTCTTAGGGATTTATTAGAAACTTGTCAGATAGGAGAGATTTGGTAGCTGCAGATTCCCTTTCCAGTTCCAGGGCAATCCACTCCTTCTCAGAGCTGCCTCCTAACAAGACTGCCCGTCAGTTTCCTGCCCCAGGCCTCAGTCTGTTGGGGACGTGGACAGAGTCCAGTGAACGCAAATTTAGACTCAGAAACAATAGCTTCCAGTTTGGGCAGTACTATATATACAGGTGTGTACAGACAGATGTAGGTAAGTGTCCCTTGGTCAGCCACGGTCCCCTCTGATCCATGCTTCCTCCTCTATAAAGGAAAAGCATCCAATTGTGGGGAGATTTTGGCATCAGAGTATATGGGTGGGACAAACAGACCTAACCCAGAGCCCACCCATGCAAACCTCAATCTCTATCAGACTCTGATGAGCTCAACAGACAAGGCCTGGATGCTGGAGAGGCTGTGCAAAAAAAGAAGACTGAAAGATTGGGAGGTGGTAGTGTTGAGATAGCATCTCCAATGGGGATTCAGGGATAGAAGGTTTTATTCCCCTCTTCTAGAAACCAAGAAGATGCTGTCCCCCTGGAGACTGTGGGAGTTAGTGTATACAGGTCAAGGACACTAGTCTGTCCCCCATTATGCAGATGGTCTATCTGACAGGGAATCATCTGACCAAGGGCTCCTGGTGTTGAGAAGAGATAGCCTTGATGGAACTGGGACCTTTCCATGAGGGCTCTGAGTCCTCTTGAAGCCACAGGAAGGTTCTAAGTAGAAGAAGTAGCTTTCGAGGCTGCTGTGGCTGCTAGAGGGAGCTGGCAGGCCAGGCACAATGTTGATAGTCCAGTGTGGCAGGCACATCAGGACCAAAACAGCCAGGGACTGTTCTAGAAGAAAACCTGTCTGAGCCACTGCTTTGCCCAGAGCCCTGAGAAAGTTTGCGCATCTCCCTTGGGACAAGCTTCAAGAGCCACAGGCTGAGACCAACTGTCTTACCTCCCCAGCCTCTGGCTCTAGGCTTCTCGGGACTCCCTCCTATGTCCTTGAATATGGCAGGTGTGTGCTAGCCTGGGTAGACCATTGCCCAAGTCCTCTGCCTGGACACCCAAAGGTTTCTCTTCCCTGCCTCCAGATTCCTTCCAGGCTCTACTTCCTCCCAGAGACAATATATTTCACCCTAGCCTCCACCTTCTGGCTCCTGCTTCTGATTCCATCTGCCCATCCTCCCATCTATTGTTTGGTTCACTCAGTCAACAAGCACTCACCGTGCCTAACTGTGGGTCTACCCTTATACTAGCTTCCAGGGATCTAGTGAGGAACGAGACAGACAGAGCCCAGGCTTGCACAGGTCCACACAGCAAGGGGACAGATGGTGTCAGCCACCCACACATGCCTGTGCCATTTCAGGAATGCTGTAAAGGTGTGGGTGGCATAAGGGTGTACATGGTGGGGGTCTGGTCCAGGCTGGGGTCCTGAGGATTTCCTTGAGGAATGGGCTCCTGAGCTGAAGTTGGAGTGAACATTTCAGGAAGGTGTGGTTATGAAGCTTGACTGGGTGGAGGAATAGCATGCCAAGCCTCTAGATGTGTGGCATGGCCTGGCTGATTAGTGGCAGAGCCAGAAGAGATGGGGATGGTGGAAGATGAGGCTCATGGACTCTATTTTGAGAGACTGGATGAAAGGAAAGAGTTTCATAGGAAACTGAGGCAAGTGGGGGGGAGTGAGGGCAAATTTTAAAAACGTACTTGCTTTTGTTTTATGTGTATGGGTGTTGTGCCTGCATGTATTTCTGTGTAGAATACCCACGGGGGCCAGAAGAGGGCATTGGATCCCCTGGTACTGGAGTTATATGCAGTTGTGAGCTGTCAAGCGGGTGCTGGGAACTGAACCTGTGTCCTCTGCAAGAGCAGTCAGTGCTCTTAACAGCTAAGCCATCTTTCTAGCCCCATAATTTATATCCCAAGTCTTTATCAGAGAGTGACCTGGGTGGGTATCAGGGGCTCATTAGGGTTGGCACTTTCAGCTCAATGAGGCTGGACCATTGTCCCAAGAGACCCAGGGCAGCTCAAGGCTCAGCAGCAGAAGGATCATATTGGTACCAGAGAGCCTTGTGCCTCCTACTTCAGGCCTTTTGGCAAGAATCTTAAAAGCTATGCTCAGTCCTTGCAGATCCCCAAGGAGGCCCTGCATCTGGGAGGGGACTAGTGTCTGGTTTTACAAGTCTTTCCTTGAAGATATTCCATCAGGTCCCTACTTACCCATCCCACAGCTACAGGAGAGACTGGCTGGGGACATGCATCTGTGATGTTCCAAGGGCCCGGGATGCTGAATCATGCTCACAGTACCTCCTTTAGTGTGAAGCTGGGCTGTGGCTGAAGCTTGTCCCTTTAAAGAGGACTTGAGCCTTCTTGCCTAGCCCACAGTCCCTGAGGAATAGAACTGGGCATGCCTGGTGTATTCCCTGACTTAGACAGAATGGCTTCAACTTACTAGGCCAGTCTGGGAGCCCCACCATGCTGAGTAGAGCTCAGAACAGGAGAGAGGGTGCCAAGATCCCACACTAAGCAATATGACCTGACTGTGCAATCCCTGAGCTGGGGTGACCAGTATTCTGTTTGCTAGACCCTGAGGAGTACTAACTGTGACCATCCATCACAGCCAAAGCCATCCCAAACCAGGCAGGCAGCCTTCTGTGTGAGGTACAGCAGTCTCAGGCACCAGGGCCTTCTCCTCATGGGACATAGCTGTGTGACCTTGAGTGTCCCCTAATCTCTGAGTGTTCTTTCTTCAACTGTGCCTAGAGGGCGTGGCCCCTGCCCTGCCCATCTCAGGCCAGTGGGAAGTTCAGGGAGGTGCTGGCACTAGAAGGGACTAGAGTCTATATTGTCTGGTTCAGGCCATGTGCACTAGCAGTAGCAGATGTCCCTGGGCCTCTGGATGGGCAGACTCAGGGCCGGGCTCCCCTGATTCACTCCACCCAGGGCCTGGCAGAGCATGTGGCGTGGATGCGTCAACACATCTGTGCAGAGCCGAGGAGTCAGGATTTCTCTTGGCTTTCAAAGAGGCCATCTTTTAGGGCAAGGACTCAGAAAAGGAGTTCGAGTCCAGACTGGATTTCTCACCAACAGAGAAAGATAGGAAGATGGCTTCCTTGCCCCAGGTCTCTAGAATCTCTGTGCCAAAGTAGTGAGAAAGAGTGCAGACAGCCTCTTCCTTGCAGTTAAAGGGAAAGGATCAACAAAAGATTGCCAGGGTTGCGCCTGCCTGGATTGCTCTGAGAGGGAGGCAGGTGGGAGGAGAGGAAAGAAGTTGCTGGGAGGAGGGGGCAGTGCCATGGGGAAGAATCAGGAAGCTTAGGGGTGACCTTGGGGACTGTACTGGTTTTTGTCTCACATCTGGGCCTGCTGGGACAGCAGAGACTTCAGAAGCTCAGTGCCTGCCTATGAGTTCATCTGTGGGTGTGAAGCTCGGGCTCACAAACCCCTCTGCCAGCTCCCAGTACAAATCATATGATGCAGACCAATGCCCAGCAGCTTGGGGTGTGCAAGCTATCCAAGGGGCCAGATTGGAGGCACACATCCTATGTCCCACACAGAACTGGGTCCTCTATGCATAGAGCCTGACGGGTCTGCACGTCATCCAGTAAGCAAACCGAGCAAACCAGGATGGCAGTGGGCAGTGCCTGATAGCCTCAGGCTCCAGGGAACTTCTGGGACCAGGAACTGAATGCAGGACTTCTCCCCAGAGGGAGGACACACAGATGCACAGGAGAGTTATCAGAGCCCTCCTCCCCCATGGCAGCAGGCTCACTGCCCACACTCTGGTGCCCAAGGCCACAGTGTCTGTCCTGCTCACAGTGTCTTCAGGGTCCTGTGGCCAGGCCTGCTCATTGTGCAAAGACCAAGGAGGTTCTATCCGACTCCTCCAAGGCCCAGAGTACGGACCTGATGCCTGCTGCTGCACCGGGTGGGCAAGGGTCCGAGCCAATTCCGGGCATCAGCTCCCTCACTCGGCGGCATTGCCATAATTATCCAGCCATCCCCTTCAAGTGTACGGCAACCATAGCAACAGACAGATGTTCTGTCCCAGCCATGGTCCACAGCAAGGCAGGAGCCAAGCACAAAACTTAACCCCTTCCAGCTCAGACCAGCAAAGGCAAGACAGAATGTGGGGTGGGGATTTGGAGGCCCAGAGACCCCAGACTCCGTGCCCAACTTTGCTGGTCTGTCAGATGGGAACAGGGAAGTCCCGAGGAGTCATTCATTTCTCACACATTCTCTCCTGTTTGTTTCCTCCTCCTTTCTTACTCTCGTCTTCCTTCTCTCTAGAACTGAGCTTGGGGGTAGAGGTCATATTGAGCATGGGTCTGCCTGTGCCCTGAGAATAAAACAGTTAAAGAGCACTGGATTCTGTCAGGTGAGCTGAGCTGGGCCCTGACTGACATTCTCATTTGCTGTGAGACCTGAAGTCAGTGACTTATCCTCTCTGAACGTCAATTGCTGCCTCTATATCCGGAGGGTTCGATTCTCGGGTTCCACAAATGTTTACTGCTTATCTGTTGTATGCCAGGTCCTATACAAGGCCCTGGGGGAGATTCTTGGGAACAAGATTGTGCAGGCACTTATATCCCAAAGGGGTCAGAGCACCTTAAACAGGGAGCCAACAACCATGAGGGGGATCATTTTTTGTTAAGGGCCTTGTGATGGAGAGCAAGGCCTCGAGACAGGCATGTGTGATAGGTAGGGAGGGAAAGGCTTTGAGGAAGTGACCTTTGAGCCGCTGGCTGCCCAAACCTGAAGACAATGGACAAGAGTCTCTGACACAGGGATTAATCAGGGTAAAGGTCCCTTGGAGAGAAGGGGTAGCCATGGCTGGCTGTAAGTAGAGGGGACCTGAGGGGCTACAGGGAAGCTGGAGAGGGAAGGATTCTGGGTTTCTAGTGAGCCAACCCTGGGAAGGTTCTAAGTGGTGTAACTGGCCAAGACCTCACCGTGTGTCTCTGTGTCCTTGACTGGTGACATCCCAGCCAGTCTGTGTGACTATAAAATTGGACATCCTCCGATGGCAATGGCCCTGCTCAAAGGACAAGGGAAGGAAGCCATCCCCTACTTGTTACTGGGCTTTGCCCCAAAGGCTCAGGGCTCAGCCCACACATAGCCCAGCAGGGCCCCACCCTGGTTAGCTATTAATGAGGAAAGTCATGGGGCCCCTGGGGCGAGAAGTCTTGAGTCTCTGGCCCCACATCCCAGCAGCCCCAGGTTTGGTTTGACCTGGGACACTTCCTTGTTTTGTGGCGCTTAGCTTCCTGTAGCCTCAGTTTACTCTGCAGGGAAAAGGCTCAAGCTATTTCCCACCCTGGCTCTGCCCACTCTGGCCTCCTTAGAACAGCTCAACTGCCACCATTCCTGCTGCTTTCTGAATAGTCCAGGCCAAGCCAGACATCAGGGCCTTTGCACTGACTGCCTCCTGTACCAGAACATTCCTCGCTTGAACAAGCCGCTGGGCCTCTGCCACGCCACCTCCTTGGAGAGGCTCTGTGATCGCTCTGCTAACACTGCCCTGCCTGCTGTGGGTCTCCTCTGCTCTGCAAGCAAGGATTCCATTCTTCTCTAAAACCAAGATTTCCTCGGCCTGGCACTGTCCTCGGTGCTGGGGACAGAACAGAGGACAGAATGAACAGCCCCTGCCTGCTCTTCTTGCAGGGTACGTGCTAGTGGAGGAGACAGACAAGACAGAGAGGGGTGGGGCTGGTAGCCAAGGGCAGTGAGGCAGAACTGTAGCAGGGCAGAAAGAAGCCTGGGAGGAATTCCTGCCCTCCCTCCAGTGTGCCTGGGAAGACGGTCACAGGTTTCTTTCTTTGCTTGATTCTTGGCACCCTGAACGTAGCGAGAGTCTGGGGTTGCTGTTGCTGTGAATTGGGGTCATCACAGGATCTCATGCTGGCCCAGGAACTCCTCATAGAGGTGGTGAAACAGCTGGAAGGAAGGGCTCCCCTACCACTGAGGGACTGGGCACCTGGCGTCCTGAGGACTCCGGAACCATGGATCACAGAGGGCAGGAGACTGGGTGAAGTTTCAGAGAGCCAGGAGCTGGCCCATGGGTGATGTGAGGGATGATGGCGACACCCTGAGACCTGCCCCTCTGCTGAACGGCCTTGGCCCTAGGCACTAGCTAATGGGCCCCAAGTCCCATAATGGGCCAGAACACACAGAGGCTCCTGTGCTCCCGGGAAGGACTAACCACCAACATTATGTGTAAAATAAAGTGTTTGGATGTCTGAGGGCTACTGCAAGTATCCAGGAAGACTCAGCAGGTGAAGGGAGTATGGCAAAGCTGAAGAGGCACCGAGAAGGAATGGGCCTTGGAGCTTGAGGGAGCTCGGGATGTCAGTAGCAACACAGGAAACTCGAGCTGCCAGGGGGAAGGCACACAGAAAGGAAGAGAGGAGCATTACAAACTCAAGGCCCAGGTAGCCAGCTAGCCACAGTCCTCACTTCATAGACCCAAACCCGCAGCCCAGAGATGTCGCTTCTTCTGCCCAGGGTCACACAGCCAAGCAATAAGGGTGAGTCCCCTCAGATCTCCTACATCTGCTTGTCACAGGTGGACCTGCAGGGATGGCTAGATTAGTCAGTTCACAGATCAGGCTAGTGCCAAGTTGTTAAGCTGTCAGGGATGAGGCAGTGGGAGATGACAGGCCTCTTGTTTCCTCCCATGGCTGGGAGCCTATAGAGGAGCTGCCTTTAGATACTGAGTCCCGCCTGTCAGGTGAAAGGCTCTCCCCATCTGTGAGGACAGACTGACCACAGCAAACTTCCAAGTGAGTGCATGATAACCCTTCCCACCTCCAGAGTGTCCACAGGGCACTGGAACCTACAAGAGGGGAAGGCGGGCCTGGAGCTCTCAGAGCTATGTGGGCCCTCAGCTCTGAGTTGGTTCCCTGCCTTGAAGTCTCCTACAGATAAGGACAGGGACCACAGGGAAGGAGTGTCCTGAGACCCTTTCCTGCCCATCGGCATCAGAAGCTGCCCTCTGTTGTTAGTGTAGGGATTGCTCTGAAGACACACCCTAACCTCAGCTCCCTCAGAGCAGATGGCATGTCTGTTCCCTGGTTTAGGAAGTCAAGAAGGCTGGGCACCCTCCCTGCGTGGACTTAATGTGTTGTGGGCAAGTGGCCTAACCTTTTGGAAGCCTGGATGATATCTGGACCCCTGCAGATAGTTGGCATAAACCTTCCTCAGAGCTTTCTGACTTTGGTAGGTAAGGAGTCCCCAGCTACACCGGAGAAGCTTTCTGCTTCTAAAGCTAGGCTCCTACCAGAGCAGGGGCTGGAGAAAGCAGCCCCACTCAGGCACCCTCTGGGGAGCCTGGGGTGATGTTTTGTGTGATGCTTATCTCATTGACCTGGAACAGAGAAGCTGTACATCTCACTTCCAAGTGCTTCCATTTTGAAAAGGAATAACCTTGGGCCAGGGAAACATGACCCCTACCCTTGGTACCCTCCTCTTACCACAAATCCAGGCTGACCCCTAGGGGCAGGGACTGGCTGCTTTGAGGACATCTGTCACTGTCTGCCCTCATGTTGCCTATTGGGGCCCAGTGTGGGACACTTCCTGTATGTCAGGTCCCTAAGCTGTGCCTTAAAGACACCGTGAAGACCCAAAAGGGATCTCAGCTCTGCTTGTGGAAGACACATGAAGAGAAAGGGAGAGAGGTTTGGAGGATCTGGGAATCCTGGGAGGGAGAGTCTCTTTCTGCCTAGAGACTAGGGGGCTCCCTGGAGGAGGATATGGGAGCTTCAACTTCCGAGTCTGCTCTCTGCATCTTCCTGGGCCCCAGTGAGGCAGCAATCACATTAGGAACTTCACAGATAAGGGAACAAAGGCTCAGTAAGCTGAAGCGATATGGCCAGGGCAGAGCCTCTCCCCATCCCAAGCACTACAATCCCCAGGCCCAGGAGGCAATGCTGTCCACATCCCCTGGCCTCTCTAGGAGGCCCACGTGGTCCTCTGGCTGGGCCTCCCCAGCACCCACTTTCACTTCCCAAAATGCAGACTTATTTTCAATCCTGCTGACTTCCTTTGTCACTGAGGGCTGGACGACAGCAGAATGGAGTTGGACTTTCCCAATGCCTGTCTCTCACCACCCAGAAGTGCGGGTCTGCCCCCTCCACTGCCCCCTCCTCATCTGTGTTCCTGCCGCTAGCCTTCTCTTAGCCCTGACCACATGCTGCTCTGAGTTGCTCCCTGCCCATCCCGACCCACTCAGCCAGGAAGGATTGTGGGAGGCTGGGCCTGGGGTCCAGGGCCTGCCTCGCTGTATCCTGGACTTGTGACTTCATGTCAATTCCCCTGAACCTCCAGTTCCTTTAGAGAGGAGACTCAACAGCCCTCCTCCAGCTGCTAGGAGAACCCTCAGGGTTTCAGTGGAGACGAGCAGCATGGAGTAACCAACAGTACCCACCACAGCAGGCACTGATCTGAGCCTGAGTGTTTCAATGACTTTTGTTCTCAAGAAGCTAAAATCCTTTGGGGTGTGTGAGTCGAGAAAACCAGAATGAATATGTCAACTAAATAAGATTTTAGAAAGCAACGAGGAATTTTCCAGAGAGATTTGTATGATGCATGGGGTGGGGAAGTGGGGGGGGGATGGGGGAGTGGAGGAGTGGAGGGGGATGGAACCCAGAGCTTAGTGCGTTCTAGGCAGGTGCTGTTCTGTCGAGCCACACCTCCACCCCAGGCTTGCCATCTTAAGTGAGGAAGTAAGGGAAGCCCCTGAGAAGATGATAGTGGCTGGCTGGCACGCAGGTATGACAGAACACTGACCTTGCAGCCGCCTACGGAAGCGCATGCCAAGCAGAGGATGCCATGTGCAAATGCCTAGAGGCAGGAGGGCCATAGAGCTGTGCTGTGATGTAGGCCATGAGGATGAGAGGCTGGGGACAAAGACCACGCAGGGCAGGAGACCAGAGCATGAAAGCCCCAAGGACTGAAAGGGGAGGGGGGTCTTTATTTGAAGAAGGTGGGGAGACACAGAGGACTTTGGAGCAGGGAGCTGGTGGCGGGATTCATTTTGGTGGTCTCCTTCAGGATAGAGTGAGTCACTGTGGGGCCAGTCGTGGGTCAGAAGAGACAAGAGAAGCAGACGCTACTGTCCTGGGGCTTCAAACAGAGGTAGCCCTGGAATGGGGAGACAGAGTCAAAAGCATTGTGGGTGGATCTGCTGCTGTCAAGGCAGGGTCAAGCATGACTGAGGCTTCAGTCAAGGGGCAGACGGCCTTAGCTGTGCCCAGTGATATGGAAGGCCTGGGCCAAACAGGCTCTAGGTAGGATACATCTTACCAAGATGCCCAATATTCTCTGGGTCAACAGGGGGCAAGTGAGTGTGGAAGTGAGGAGAAACGACCATGCCTTTGCCAAGGCTCTGAACTTCCTTCCATCTTCCCGAGCAGCACCCTTCTGTGTGTGTGTGTGTGTGTGTGTGTGTGTGTGTGGTCCTGACCAATCTCAAGCTTCCATACTGTCTCTGTTTCTTGTGCTGAGTTTACAGGCATGCACCGGCACTGGGTTAGCCAGACTGTGTCCAGACCTTTCCAAACCAATGGTTTCAAATGACTCTGGCCCAGAGTGTAACCCACTAACCTAGCCTGGTCTCAGCCTCCCTTCTCTCTGGCCTTCTTTTCTTTGTGCCAACCACAGGCCCTTTGCACTTACCAGGCTGGACTTTGATGTGTCTGCTCCCAATTCAGTGGTCCCAAATGTAACACACTCTTTTACTTTGGCTGTCTGCCCATCTGCAAGAAGGGCTTAGTCCCCTTGATTCCAAAATCCCCCCAGCTTCGGGCTCGGGGATTCCTAGATACCTTATCTTCTTTGCTTCTTTCTTACCTGGTGGGATCTGGGGTAAAGTGCCTGATATTTCCTCTCTGCGGTCCCACCTGCCTTCAGGGGTCTCCCACAGTCCTGCTGGATATGCAGAATGTAGGTCCTCGTACTGGCACCTGGAGAGTAAGGATTCCAGTAGACCAGGGTGACCTGTGGTGAGCCCCTGCCCTGCTCTGATCTTGCTTCCATAACTCATGTTTGTTGGGTGGTCTGGCCCCCTTAGAGCCTGGCGAGCATCTGTCTCTAAAAGGCACATGGTGTGACTGACAAGCAGGACCAGCTGGGGCCAGCCAGGAAGAGGAGATCCACTTGCACTTCTCCAGCTCCCCGGGCTCATTTGCCTCAATGGCAGGCGGCCACCCCTCTCTGGGCCAACACCTCTGTGCTCCTTAGCGCCTGGACCGTTCAGAGCCAGGTGACCATAGGAGCCACTCTGAGTGCCACATCTTTTGACGGTCACAGCATATGGATCACAGGCTTCTACACTAGGGAGCTGGCTTAGTCAAATGGCCTGGCTCACACATGGAGGGTTCAAAAACCATACTTCAGCCCAGGATGACCTTGAACTTGGGATCCCCTTTCCTCAGCCTCTGGAGTGCTGGGACTCTGGGTATGTGCCACCTCATCCAAGGAACACTGGATTCTTTAAAGTGCCCTTCACACTCCTGTCTAGTAGGCCCAGGGACATGAGGTCAAGAGCTGGCAGTCCTTGGCCTTGGTGCAGGATGAAGAGCCTGTTGCTCCTGTTTCTGGCTGGGTGGGCAGGATAGTGCCTGCGTGTGGATTCTGGCTACTCCCTGCTCTCAGTGCTGTGTTCTGATGACTTGCTGGCCCGGATTTCTTCTGTCTCACCGATGAGGAAACAGAGGCCAAGGGTGAAAGAGACAAAGCAGGACATACATACAGTGAGTGGCAGGGCTGGGGCTCAAACCTAGGCCCTGTCTCCATCTGCTACCCAGACCTTTAGGGCATTTCCCGCTAGGGCCTCAGTGGGATGTAATTGGAAGCCAGAGGCCCTTGGGTCAAAGGCAAGGACCTTCTTTAGCCCCTAGGAGTCAAGAATTACACCTGGCTGCCAGTGTTCATCTGTGTCTCACTTTCCACCCTGGTCAACCGACCTTCCCCTCCTGGAGCCCTGCACGACCCTGCTGTAGCCAGTTGTATGGCTTCCCTCCCACCAGCGCACCCAAAAACAGAACTGATGTGTGTGTCCTGCAGTTCTGGGACTCTGTCAAGCCCCAAGACATGCCAGGAAGCTCCGAGGCAGTGGAGGGGCGGGAGACTTCATACAAAACAACCTGCCCATCATGGCTCCACCTTCTGAAGGAACCCATCTCTCTTTTCTCCCTGAACTATGTGGACACAGAGGATTCTCAGCAGCCTCTCCTCTGCCCCAAGGCCGGGTCCCCTCTGCTCTCTGCACAGGTACTGAAAGGGAGTGCTTAGTGAGCAGAGCGACCCTGCATGGCCTCCAAAGGTCAGGAGGTCATCCACCCGTGGGCTCTCCAGCTGCTTGCTGGTCATCTGCCCAGTTGCTGATAGTGGGGACATGGCTGGAACCAGGCAGAGTCAGCCCTTGCTCTCAAATGCACAGGAAGAGATCATAAACCCAGACGTCATGTGAAGGCTTCGGTGGCTGGGGCCAGGGGCTCTGTGGGAGTGACCCTAGGGAGTCCGGGGGCTTCTGCAGGGAGTGATGATGGAACTGAGAGCTGCAAGGATGGGTGGGAGGCAATTAGATGGACTTGAGGTATGAGAAAGGGACAGCTTGTGCAAAGGCCCGAAGGTAGGAGGAAGCTGAGAAATTCCAGCAAAGGAGGCTCAGCAGATCTGAAATCTTAGGAGACAGCAGAGGTGAGTGGTCAGTAAAGGGTTTTCCAGACCAAGAGAGAAGCAGCCTTGGCAACCTTCCAAATGTCTCATGACACAGATAGAGAAACTGAGACGATTGGGCTAGGGATATGGCCAGGTTGAGAATAAGTCAGGAAGAGACCCAGGATTAGCCCCAAAGCTTCTTGATTGTCCAGGCCTTTTTGCCCCACGAGTGGCCTGAGAAGAGGGACAGTTGGCCTTAGCAAAATACCTGCCTGAGCCAGGGTCCTGGGTAAACACATGTCACTGATGGGTCCCTGGGCCCAAAACCAAGGCAAACCTAGGGAGGCTGTTTGGCTGCCGTCTCCAGCCTTACCAGACCATCTCATCCCAAGCTTCTGTGGCGAAGTAGAAACAGTCCATCCGTGGACATACAAAGGCAAGAAGGGATGACGGATGTAGTCACAGCCTCCTGATTCCCACTGTGGGGCTCTACTTAGAACACACATGACCCAGGTCATAGCCATCTGGCAAGGTTGTGAGTGGTCCTTCCTGCTAACTGAACTCTGCCAAACCGATACACTTCCATTTTCCTGGCTGGGGATGTGGGGAAGCACTGTGATGTACTTCATAGTGACCGACTCTCCATCTGGAAGGTGAATTGTGAGGTACAAGGCTCAGAGACACCTCCCAATGGCAGCCTGGAGTGAGGCTGTGGGTGTGTGAGGCGGTGGGGTGGTGAAGGCAGCTCTCCAGAGACGTTGTCCTTCTAGGCAGCCAAGGACAAACCCTTCCTGAGAGGCAACTGTCCAGGGGCCCGGCAGCAGCAAGCTCCAGCAGAGAGCCCAAGGCCTCAGATCCCCTGTGGTCTCCTTTCTATGTTTCAGCTCAAAACAAAACAAAACAAACAAATAAAACAAAACTGTGTTCAGAGAGCTGGGGTGAGATACAGGGAGAGGCCCCTAAGCTAAACAACAGAGAGAGCCTCTTCGGATCAGGGAGGAGGCCATCTGCTGCCTCGGATTGAGCAGACTCAGGGAGGAAACCCACCTGAATTAGACTGCTTATTTTAAATCATGCTAGGATTGGAATTCAGGGCCTTGCTGCATCTAAGGCTGGCAGTTTTGTCTCGAGGGACCATCACTCTTCTATGGGACCAAGAACCTGTGTGCTTAGTATTGCCTGAGAAGGCCAGGGTCACAGTGAGGCTGGCATACATTTGTTGAAGGCCTACTGTGTGTCAGACAATCTACCAAGTGCTTTCCCCTCTACCACTCTAAGAGTCAGTTAAGGTCATGCAGTTGGTCTGAGGTAGTACAGGGCTTGAGTGCAGAAGGCTGGCTATAGAGCCCTCACTCTTAATATCTGAAGGGTAGGCTTTGAGGGGTTTCAAGAGAAAACCCTGGTTGAGAGGGAGGGTGGTTGGATCTAGGACCTAGATTTTCTGTCAGTTGTCTGCCTTTTCTGGGCCTCAATTTCCCTTCTTCTGAGATGGAGACGTTGGGAAAGATGACCTCAAGCTGGGCTGGGGGCGAGGCCAGCTTTGACTTTCTCCTCTTCCAGATCTGAAGTGGAAGCAGACCTTGGCTAACTAGGGAATTGACCAGCTAACCTATCTAACCTTGAGGGGTATGACCTCAGTTTGAGCATCTCATCTGTCAGGCACTCCATGGAGACCTGTGTATGTATGTATGTATGTATGTATGTATGTATGTATGTATGTATGTATTTGGTTTTTCTAAACATGGCTTCTCTGTGGAACGTTGGAGCCTGTCCTGGAACTAGCTCTGTAGACCAGGCTGGCCTTGAACTTACAGAGATCCTCCTGCCTCTGCATCGCGAGTACTGGGATTAAAGGCCTGTGCTACCAACGCCCAGCTTGGAGACCTATTTATTAGCAGGAAGGAAACTCACAAGAAATGATGCTGTGCTGAGGAAGGCAGGAAGCTGAGCATAAGCCACTAGCCACACTGTGTGCTTCTTGCTGTGAAGGAGATTGGTTGGGGTGCTTGGTGCCTGGAGGCCTTCGGAAGTGCTTCATCCTTCCTGGGGGATCGTGGAAGCATAACAGATTCAGTGACAGGTAAACAGGGTCCTGAAGGATGCACAGGAGTTCTCTCCTAATGAGGGAAGCAGTCTCTATAAACCATAGTCAGGAGAATAGCTCACTGTGTAGGCAACACGGAGTGGGGATAATGAAAGGCCTTGAATGTCAAGGAGTTTGGACTTGGTCCTGGTGTTCTGGAATACAACAGAGGTCATATTTGGCAAAGAGACTCTGGGGGTTGGAATGAAGGGAAAACTGTTTAGTCATATAGGACAGGCCCCTGGGCTTTGTGGCTCTGAGACACGGCTTTCAAGTGGCAAGAGACCCAGCCCCCAAGAGATGGAGGGATATAAGAAGGGCTTCAGGCACGGCTGAACCCAGGGTGCTGTCAGCAGTCACTTGGGACTGGGAGTTTCAATGGCCAAGCTCAGGTCCACCTTGCCTCATCTGCACCTGTGGAAAGATGGAGAAAGAAGGACATGGGATGCAGGGTAGGGCAGGAGGGTGACACAGGTCACCGAGCACAGAAGTGCTGACATGTGACTGGACGATAGTCCTCGTCCAGCTCCCCTTGAATCCACAACTGAAGTGGGTTCCTTGAGGAATCAGGCCCGGAAGCAAGGCCTAAGCCAAGGGCACAAAACCAGGGAGATGGTGTGAGTTCAGTGATAAGGGGACCTTGGAGAATATGGAGACATCCTGCTTAGAGTGAGCCCAGCAGACCCATGGACTGATTATGGAGAGTAGACAGAGGTGAAGCTGGAGCTGCACACTGGACCACATTGGAGGCCACATCCCAACAACCTACTAGATATCCCCTTCAAGTCTCCAAGTTTGAGGGGAAAAAAATGGCTCATTGCTCAACCATCTCCATGGCTCCGCATACCCCAGAGGTTCTCAACCTGTGGGCTGCAACTCCTTTGAGGTCAAAGGACCCCTTCACAGAGGTCACATATCAGATATGCTGCATAACAGATATTTACACTACAATTCATAACAGTTGCAAAATTACAGTTATGAAGTAGCAATAAAATAACTTTATGGTTAGGGGGTCACCACAACATGAGGAATTGCATTAAAGGGTTGCAGTCTTAGGAAGGTTGAGAACCACTGCCATAGCCCATTCAAGAACCATGACCTCCACTTGAGAATGACTCCATTCCAAGTCATAACCTGGCTCAATGGCACCATTGCTCTGTCTACTTCCCTGTCAGAAACACCCTGCTCCCTCCACTCACCCTCAAGGGACCAAGAGGCCATCCGTGGAATGGGCAGACTCTACTTTGAACACACAGGTTTTCTCTCCCCCCAATACCCCCTTTCCCTGCCCCTTCCTTTTCCTCCTCCTTCCTCTCCACCCCACCCCAGGATGGCCTCAAACTAATGACGCTCCTCTTGAAAGCCAGGATCATCGGATGAGCCAGCAGGCTGTCATGGAGCTCTTTCTTTGGGGGGTCATATGTTCCACAGCCTTTAGCCAGCTATGCCAAATAAACTTGGGCTTTGGAGCCAGGCAGTTCTGGGTTTGAATTCTCCTGCAGCCTACTTGGCTGTGTGATGTTCTGCACAGCATTTAGTGTCCAAGGTGGTACTTTGTGACCTATTATAAGCAGAGCCACATATGACACAAAGTTCCGGGCATGCCCTGGGTGGCTCTCAGTAGTTGTTCAATTGCACTCATCCTACCTGATGTGACTTAGGCAAGCAGGGACTTAGGCAAGAGGGTGTGGAGGAAGGGGCTCACCAGGCAGTTTTTCTGTGCCAAGCTCCCCTCCTCAGACTTTTGTGGGTGAGACAGGGGGAACCCTAGGGCACTACCCCATCCTGTGAAGCTGACCTGGCATGCCACTAGGTGCCGGAGTCCAGCATCAATAAATTACTGGTGAGTTCAGGTGACGGGACAGATCCAGTGTCAGCTTCCTTTGTGTCCTATAGGAAGCCTCCAGGCCCCCTTCCTTAGCCTCCCCCATTGAGGGCTCCATCTGTTACCTTGATGGCACACTCATCTGCCCCATGTTGGGATGACATCTCACAAAAGCTTCTGCCAAGCCGGCACTGGCTCCATCCTACAGATGAGGAAACTGAGGCTCCATGAAAGGGGAGTGATTTTCTGGCTTTGCCTCTCCGTTGCATCAGAAGTCTCAATTACAAGACAGGTGCACTGTGTGTGCATACACATTTACTGTTTCCTTACTGCTTCATTCCTTCTTGGGAGCTTGAGACAAAATGCTCACAGTGTAGCTCAGGCTAGCCTCAAACTCAAGGTTGTCCTTCTTAGGCTCCCAAGGGCTGGGATTACAGGTGCTTGGTGCCCTACTGGCTGTCTCCATTCACTCCTTCACTGTTTGTGAACATTAGAGATTACAGTAGACAGGAGCACACATCCCAGTGGGTGAGGTGCCTATGAGTGAAGTAACAGGCTTCACAGTGGAAGGCAGCCCAAGCCAGGCAGGGGATGGAGTGGCTGGGGTGGGGGGGACTTTTCAAAGGGGCAGAGCAGGTTCCTCCAGGGAAGTGATATTTAAACGAAACTCCTGAACTAGTTAGTTTTGGTACTGTTGTAAGTTTTTACTTCTAGAAAGGTAGCTGTTGGTCTGTGACAGTGGTTGGAGCTCGTCCCACCTGACTGTGCATCCATAGAGGATGCAGCCCAGGTCTCTACAGACGTGGAGCCCTAACCGTTTTTTCTCCTGTTCCTTACCCTGAGGACTTCCATCTTAGTGACTCGGGTTTCCCAGGCATTTTCATCCCAGATCTCCTGCCCCACTGATGGTCTTGGAGTATGAAATCTCGATCTACTAGGCTCAGCCTGGGAATGTAGTTTAGTAAGTAGAGTGTTAGCATGCAGATTGCTCTGGGTTTGAACCCTGGCATCCCATAAACTAGATGTGGTTGCACATACCTATCATTCTAGCACTTGGAAAGTGGAGTCAGGAAGAGGTTCAAGTTCACCTCCAGATACACAGTGAGTTCGAGGCCAGCTTGAGACCTTGTGTCCAAAACAAAAAACAAAACAAAACAAAACAAAAAAATGCAGCTTAGTGTCAAGAAGGCTCACTTAGTACTGATTTCCCACATCCAGGAGCGGTTTGACACACAGAGAATGCTAGAACAAATCTCCAAATGAAGGGTTGGTGGACACAATAAGAGCAGGAGTTAGTATTTATCAATTGTTCATTTGCATGCAGCAATGTGAGCTGGGGACTATCATTCAATATACCCATTTTACCGGCATTCAAAACTGAGCCTACAGATAAGGGACTGATTTTACCAAGAGCAGTGTTAGGAGAATGACAACTGTTGATGGTATGACGAGAACAGTGTGGTAGTAAATACTGTAGATTTCAGTCTGACTTCATTCATTCATGCATGCATTGCATCCAATAATTATTTGTTAAGCCACAACCCTTATCCTGGGTACTAGTAGATAGAGAGTGTTACACTTGCAATTGTGGGCTCAGAGTCAACACTCTGGAAAGGCCAGTGGTCTATCGGTGACCAGAAACACTTGAGTCAACTGAGGAGTGAGAAACTCGGGTGGCTGGGCAAACTGGCAGGGAGATACTAAGGTGAAAGTAGCAAGGTAGAGTGGTGCCGGCCTGGTGCTAGCTCCCCCAGCCCTCTGAGGAGTGGGCCTCTGTAAGGGCCTGCCTCACTTGGCTCATACCCCAAGCCTGGAGCTTCCCAGGACAGTGTTATGGGCCACATGACCATTGACTGTATATATTCCTGAGGTCCTGGACCCAGCAGAGCTCAATGGCAGGCAGGAGATCCAGGTTAGACAAAGCCAGGTGTTCTGTGGAGTAGCTTGTGTCCTTTTTTGAGGTTCCATTTACCTGTCATCTGAGCTCAGTGACCTCATTCATTGCTGGCGCTACTGGAAGGGGCTGTAAGCCTGGGGTTTGGACACCTGGATCAATGATTAAAACAAACAAACCAGGGGCAGGGGTGAAAGAGATGACTCAGCATTTAAGAGCATTTGCTACTCTTTCAGAGAATGTGGGTTCAGTTCTCAGCACACACTGGGGCTTTCAACCTTCTGTAACTCCAGTTCCAGGGGATCTAGTACCCTCTTCTGGCCTTTTACAGGCATTACATGGACCTGGTACAAATACATACATACAGACAAACCTCTCATACATACAATAAAAATAAATGCACCTTAAAAAGCAACAACAGGGCATTTCATTAGTCTTTGACTCATGGGCTTCCTTGGTCTTGACAGGTGTCTGGAAGGGATGAAAGAAGGGAGGGGTTGCCCCAGGGCAATGGTGTGGGGAGGGGTCCCAACCCTTCATTGTCTGGGACAGGATGCCACTGATAGGAACAGGGATCTTTTCCCACCACAGTTGGATGGGCATGGGTGACAGAAGGCCATCCTCATCCCAGGACTCAGCCATCTCCCATCTCTTCTCAGCACATCTTAGGACAAGAGGCTGGATGTGCTTGGTGTTGGAGAGCTGCTCCTGTGGAGAAGCCCAGTATTCTGACCACAACTGTAGTCTTGAAGCTACCTTCCTCCCCTCACTTTCTGTGTACCCCAGTCTCCAACTAGCTCCTATGAATCTAGGATACAACCCAAAGTCTTCCCCCCTCCCTGGACCTCAATACTCCTGCCTTCTGGGCATAGGGGCACATCCATTTAATCCCAGCACTCAGGAGGTAGAGGGAGAAGCAGAGGTGTGTAGATCCCTGTGAGTTTAAGACCAGCCTGATCTAATAGGAAGTTCCAGACCAGCCAGGACTATACAGTTAGACCACCTTAAGAAATAGAAGACAAACAAGACTCCTGCTTTCCACCCCTCTGTATTCATCAATTCCAGCTTCTAAAAGAGAGTAAGTACATCTTTCTTGCCAAGAGCTTTATGAAAATGTTGTGGGTTTTGGTTGATTGTTTTTGAGACAGGGTCTCTCTATGTAGCCATGGCTGTTCTGGAACTCTGTTTCCTGTTGATATTGTTATTTTAATTTTAAAGACAGGGTCTTTCTAGATAGCGCTGGCTGTCCTGGAACTCATTTTGTAGACTAGGCTGTTCTAGAACTCACAGAGATCCTTCTGTCTCTGCCTCCCGAGTGCTGGGATTAAGGGCGTAGGCACCAACGCCCGGTTTACATTGATATTTCTGTTCCAGGCAGGGCAGTGAAACGTGCCATATGGAGGTCAGAGAACAACTTGGAAGAGTTGGTTCTCTCTGTTGACCATGTGGGAGCTGGGGATTGAACTCAGGTCTTCCAGATAGTGGCGAGTACCTTTACCAGCTGGCTGAGCCATCTTGCTGGTTCCACCTCACTATAGGGCTTTTACCTTTGCTGTTCCCTCTTCCTGGAAGGCTCTTTGCTCAGCTCTTAGTATGGCTGGCTCCAGGGCACCTGCCATTTAAGGCACCTCTCCAAACCTACCTCCTCAGAGGGGCCTGCCTAACCCCTAGGAATAGCAGTCACTTCCTGCATTATATACTTCCATAGTGCACTGTTTCCATCATGGCCCCTTTCCTGCAATTGCAATGACTGACAGCTAGTTTGCTTGAAGGCCGTTCACCCCACCCATTGAGGATTTTCAGGAGAGTGGGGCCTTGAAAAGCCCATGATCATGTTCCCACCAATGTTTGCTGAATGAATGAAACACCAAAAAATGTATCAGTGAAACTCATTCCCACCACTTTAATACTTGAAGAAGAAGGCATTTATTGGGCACCTCACATAGCAGATACCCTCCCATCTAGTATCATCTTGAGTGTTTCTATACATGCCACATTGCATATCCCACAGATAATAAAGTTGGGGTCACCCAGCAAAGGTGGAAGCTGTTGGGCAGAACCTGGGAGTATGGAGCATGCTACTGCAGTCCCAAGTGCATTTAATTCCTAGTCTGTCTGTCTGCACAAGGCTCACCAGACATACTAGACCTCAGTCTAGGACTGACAATTGGGAATTTGGGGTCTGAAAATCAGACCCTAAACTGCTGGAGAGGGGGTCTGACTTACTGGTTATCAAGTGGGTTCAGATAAGGACCCCACCACCTTCAGCACCCCCCCCAACTCAGTGTTCATGAGCACTGCCAGGCAGAACACTTTGGCTCTCAGAAAGGGAGCCAGCTGGAGGAACGCCTGCACGCTGGGAAAATCAGGCAGAAGCTCCCAGACCTCAGGGATGGTCATCTTTTGCTAGAACATCTCTTCCACAGAGTCCCAGTGGAGTCCAAGCTATCTTGAAGCTCACTATACTATGGAAACTGATCTAGAACTCAATCTTTCTGTCTCCTTTACCACCACACCCAGCTTCCAGTGGCCACCTCTTTAAAGTGGGTATGATGGCACAGATCCAAAAAAGAAGATCCTGGGAAGAGGAAAAGTGAGTGTGGCGTTGTTACTGTATATAAAGTAACATGGAAATGTAAATTATCTAAAAATAATCGATGTGACATGCAGAGAGGTTGGAACTTGGAAGACCCCTTAGCTTCTTCCAGCATCTATTGGCACCTACTGTGTGCCAGCTGCTGTGCCAGGGCTGGGAAATTCAGGCATGAGTCAGATAGGGCCCTGAGCATCCGAGTGCTCTGATTGGAGGGGTGGGAGGAGTGAGCTCCCACCTGAGAGAGGAAGGCCTGTCTGTGTGTGAAATTGTAACGGGTGCCAGCCAGAACTAAGCAGAAACCCATTCCTCCTTCCTCATGACCTTGAGCAGATCAGGTCCAACTCTCCAAACCCCAGAACCTTCTTGAAGATGGGGGTGCCTTTACAGCTGCCAGGGCCTGGCACCCAATGGTCACAACCACTCTGGTATGGGTATCTAGTAGTTCTTGGGCAAAAAATTATCCTGTTCTGGGATTCAACTCCTGAGATGATATATGCCTGTAAGAGTGGCCTGGGAACATGGGGGTGTCCCCCAGGGGGCAGCAGAAAGGACAGTGCGGTAATTTTTTATGCCCTGAGAAGAAAGGAAGATAGAAATCCTGGAGAATTGGCTTGAACCTTTATTTATGCTTGTAATTTCATGGGGGAGGGAAGAAATTCTATACTGGTCAGATCTGCTCAGGTGTGTGTGTGTGTGGGGGGGGATGTGAAGTCACTTAAGTTTATTCACCAAGGGATTCTAGGCCAAGGTGCACCCGGGAAGGTCAGGCTTCCCAGCATGGGTTTGTGGGTGTGTCAAGGTCTTCAGAGGCACAGTGAGGTTGGCACCAGTGAGGCCACAGGACAAGGTGACTTCTGTAGGGCCCCGGGCTGCCCACCCCCACCCCCACCCCCCATTAAGGCAGGGGCGGCCAATCTTTGTGTAATTCAGATGAGGCGGAAAGAAAGGAAGTTTGGGGGCCTGAAGGGTGGCGGCTTGGGGTTCTCCAGAGGGAACACTCCGGTGCTGGCACCCGGCTGACACTGACACCGGAGAGGTCAGGCCAATTCCGGAAGGGAGAGAGGGAGGGAGAAGAGCCTGCCTCATACCTCCCGGATTGGTCTACCTCGGCTAGGACGACTCGACCCAGGAGGCCCGGGACGCGGGTCGCTGGGCTAGGGTCTGTGCCCTACTCCCCGCGGGACAGCCAGCCCGTCCCGGCAGAGCGCGGCCTTCTAGGCTGTGGGCCGGGGCAGCCAGATGGAACCTAGTCCTTAGCTGGGTACTGCGCGCCTGCGGCTGCTGCCCTCCCGGCCGCTGCGGGTGCGGCGGCCCCCGCGCCCCCAGGGGCCGGGCCGGGCGGGGCTGGGCTGGGCGCGCGGGCGCGGGAGGGAGGGGGGCGGGCGGCGGCGCAGGCTGCGCCGCTCTAACAGGTGGGATCCCGCGGCGTGGTGGAGGCGGGCGCGGGAGGAGGAGGAAGAGCAGCGGCAGCGGGAGCCCGAGCCCGAGCAGGAGCAGGAGCAGGATGAGCCGCGCAAGCTGACAGCCACCGCTGCCGCCCGCGCCCAGGCTCGGTCTCGCTCCCCGCGCCCGGGGCCGCTCCCCGCCTCCCGCCTCCCTGGCCGCCCGCGGGGCGGCCCGCCCCCTCTGCACCTCCGGGCCCGGAGCTGCCTCCATCGCTCCTGCATCCCGGCCGGGGGGGAGGAGGAGGCGGAGCAGGAGGCGAGCCGGAGCCGCCGCCGCCGCCGCCAACGCCGCCGCCGCCCGAGCAGGACAGAGCGCGCCGCAGCCCCGCGCGTCCGGCCGCCGCCCGCGCCCATCCAGCAGCCGCGCCGAAGCCACACCGCGGGACAGCCCCGGCTGCGGCGCGCCCCTGCCCAGCCCGGCCCGGCCCAGCCCAGTCCCAGCACCGGGCGGCCCGGTGGCCGGCCCGCCCCCGAGGGCGCCGGGCGCGGCGAGAGGATGCCGAAGCCGACGCTGCTGCTGCGCGGGGGCTGGGAGCGCGAGCGCAGCCCCGGGGACTCGGAGCTGGGCCGCCAGTTCCGGGACTGGTGCCTGCGCACCTACGGCGACTCGGCCAAAACCAAGACAGTGACACGCAGCAAATACCAGCGGATCGCCGAGGTCCTGCAGGGCGGCGGCGGGACCGGCGCGGGCAGCGGCCCGGCGGCGGGCGAGAAAGGCAAGTTCCAGTTCTGGGTGCGCTCCAAGGGCTTCCGCCTGGGCAGCGGCCGGGAACCCAAGATGGGCCAAGTGGTGTATGTGCCGGTCAAGACGGGCTCGGTGAGTGCGCGCGCGGCGGCCGCGGGCCAGTCCCGCGGCAGGGCTCAGGGCGGGCGGGGGCGGGGTGGGGGTGTGGATGTGTGTCCGAATGGTGTGTTTTTGGGGTTGTCGGTGTGTTTAGCCCACCCGGGGCGCGCGCGTCCCTGATCACCAGCCCTTCCTGGCCCGCCTGGGCAGCGCTCCGGGTTTGGGGTGTCCCTGCCCCCCTCTGCGCTGCTGCCCGGGCCGTGGCCGTGACGGGCGGGCTGTCCCGGGCTGCTCACCCCAGCGTGTTCTGTCCTCTCGTCCCCTCCCCCCACCCCCCCACCCTCCAGCAGGCGGCTGCTCCAGAGCTCCAGCTTCCCCCCTCCAGCCCCGGGGCCGCCTGTCCCGGGCGCCTCGCGCTCCCGCCCCCGGGCCGGCTGGGCGGTGTGTGTGTGTGGTGTGTGTGTGGTGTGTGTGGTGTGTGTGTGTGTGTGTGTAAGGTGGTGCTGCGGGGGTGGCGAGGCAGGGGCAGCGGCGGGACGGATAGTCCGCTGGGCCTCCACGCACCAGGGGAGGGGGCCAGCTCTGGCACTGTCGCCCCGACCCCACCCGGCGCTAGCCCGGGGAGGGGCAGCCGGAGCCGCAGCCTGGCGCAGGAGCAGCCTCCCAAGGGTGGGTGGGGCGTCCCTGCCGCCCCCCGGGCCCCGCGCTCCCCCCACCACGGGACAGGGGCGGCATGACCTATCCATCCCCTCCCCTCCCCCGTCCCCCGGGCCGCCCCGGGTGGCGCTGGGGAGGGGGCGGGTAATCGCAACCCTGGGGAAGAAGGAGGCCAGTGGCCGGGCGGGGGCGTCCCCTTCGGCCCGGGGCGCCCGGGAGAGGGCGTGCGGTTTGGGCCCCGCGGCTCCCCCCGCCGGGACCTCATTGTTCTGCAGAGGGTGGGGGCTGGGGGGGGCGGCTGCTCTCGGGGCGCTGCTGAGCTTTGAACTTTCCGTCGCCCAGACCTTCGGGTAGTCTGTTCTGTCCCTGGCCCGGGCCGGCCGGGCCAGCCTAGCTTTCCTCCCCGCCGCCCCTCCCTGGCCTCGCCCGGCCGGAGCGCTAGAGCCCGGCCGCCCCGCGCCGGCCTCCCTCCTCCCTGCTCCCCCGCTCCCCCCTCCGCGCTCCTCCCCCGTCCGGCGCGCCCGCCCCGCGCTCAGCCCTGTCCCCGGCCGGAGCGGGCTCTTCACACACAATTGATTCGGTCGTTACGAAAAGTGCACTTGTCCCCTCCCCCTCCCCCTCCGGCGGCCGCCCGGGCCGGGCCCGCGGGGTGAGGGGACCGCCAGGGAGGGAGGCGGGAGGCAGGGAGCGGAGCCCGAGGCGCCTCCCCCTCGCGCCCAGGGGACGGGGCTGCAGGCCGCGGGGAGTGGGAGCCGCGAGCGCGGAGGGCGGGCGGCCCATCTGCGAGGAGCGCTGATAACCGCGCCGCTGCCGCTGAGGCCGCCAGCAGCCCATCTGCGCCGCTGCCGCCTCCGGCCGGACGGGGAACAGGGGGCAGGGCCGACGGGCGCGCCCACCGGCTTCCCGGAGCGGGAGGCTGAGCCGTGTCCCTGCGGCGCGGGTCACAGAGCCCCCAGCGTAAATAGGCACTCGCCCCCAAACCCAGGGAGTCTGGGTCATTGTCCCCTGCTCCGATGGGCCAAGGATCCTCCCTCAACCAAATTACTGTCCATTTGCCCTTACGGGGCAGGTGAGCTGTCACCTCCCACAAGCACGCTAGGTCAGCCCATCCCACCCTGCCAGTTTGGGACTTCCTCTTGGTTCTCCCCATCCTGAACAAGCCCTCCCTCCCCCAGGGCAGCCATCCACTAGACTGTTAGTTAGACCCTTGCCTTCAGCCTTCAGGGCTTCCCAGGTCAGTCCCCACCTCATCTTTCTCCTGGCTACCCTTCCCAGAAGCCTAGAGTCTTGCCCCGACTCTAGGTAAGATCACCAGTCCACCCACTGCCGGAGTTCAGGGGCAATGCTCCCACACCTGGCAGCTGGTTTGCTGGCTCTCTGTGGGTCACCCACTCCCCTAGGGAGTGGGGACCATGAGGCAGTTTGTCCATCCCTTTATTCCACACAGCTGTCACGGCAGGGCACCCATTCCCATCCACTACCAGAAGCTGGTGCTAGGCTTGGGCTCATGTCCCACCTGAGCTAGCTAGCTAGCTAGCTGCTTCAGCTCTTTCCTGAAGCCCACTCTGCCTCTCTTGCCTGCCTTTTACAGCAGGGACCTGACAAGCCTCCACCTTGGCTCTAAACCAATAATAAACCTTCCCCCAGGGGACCACCTGCCTGGGAGGCAGAGAAACAGGACCCAGACCTCCCTGCCCAGGCTGCCAGGAGGATGACAAACACAACAGGCATGCCCTCCTGTGACAGCCTGCCCCTCCAGTTCCCCCATGCCTGCTTGCCTAGCTTACTTGTCCCCAGAGAACCTGTTAGTTACCTGCCACATGCCTAGCCAACCAGAGCCAGCCACCAGAGATGTCCAGAGTGAGCCACCCCATCTCCAAGTATCTTCTTCCTGGGGTGCCATTACCATTTTTCCATTTCCATTTTCCTTTTCGATGACCTAAGGAGCAGACCCTGCTGGGAATTCTGAGGCAGCCTTGGCCTCTTCCTAAGAGGGACTGAATGGGAGCTTTTTTGAAAAATGTAAAGGTCATCCCACTGCCTTTACTGATCCACACATATACATGTGTGCAGCACATACACACAGACATGTGCACACATGAACAGGGAAAGTAAAGTTGCCATTGCTTCTGTTGTCAGTGGGGAAGATTCTTTAGTTTGTCTTGGGTGGGTTCTTGTGAAGGTCATTGGGCCGTAAACCTTTGTCTATGATATTTATTTGGTGTCTCCAGGCCTTGGGGGTAGGCCCTGGGCCATTGAGATGAGCACTCATCTCAATGAGTGGGTGAGTGGGTGAGTGACTTTTCCTGGGACATCCGGCTAGCAAGGAAGACAGGTGTGGCTGACAAAGTGATCAAGTCTGCAGAGACTGGGGGTGGTGGTGGTGTAGGCTATGTCAGAGATGTGAGGAGCCAGAGAAGCCCATGGGTGGCTTCAGTGGTTCAAGAGTGACCATCATATGCGTCCTCTCTATTCTCACCTACCTCGGGTCTCCTTTCCCGGCCCCCCTACAGTTCTATGAATTGCTGTGGTCAAGGCCCTTTCCCAGTTTCCAGGCCAGCCTTAGGTCGATGATCTGACACTTGTCCTGTCCCATCTGGCCTTGAGCTTTTCTGGGTGTGTGTGACAAAGGCTTAATCTGTCCGGACGGGCCAGGGCAGAGAGGAGGGCTCCGGGAATTACACTCAGCAGGGCCTCCTGCAGCTGGGGCCCATGTGGGGGTGGGGCTTGGCGGGGGAGGGAAACCTAGCTTCAGGGAGGCAGGCTGGTCTGTGTGCAGGTTGTCACAGGAAGTCGAAGGTGCAAGCAGAAGACAGAGAGGGCGGAGTCCCTCACTGGAGCTCAGGGGATAAGATCTTTTATGATAAGAGGCAGCCAGGGCCTCTGGCTGGGCAGAGCCTAACTAGGCTTTTTATTTCTTGTGTTTGGCCTGCTTTGACCACATTGGGTATATCTAAGCAAGGGAAGTGAACCCCTTGGAGGGAAGGCCCTCCAATTCTGTTCCAGCCACATAGTGAGCCCATTCCTCTCCTTTTCTCCTGGCCTCTGAATGGGGCTGTCTTTGGGGCCTGGGATCCCGAGACAGTTGCTAGGTCAAGAGAACCAACCCCAAGGCTCTTTGGAGAGAAATGGTCTCAGACCTACAGCACCATCTTCCAGTACACAAGCTGGGGCCCCATTGATGGAGACAGCTCCATTGGTGGAGAGCTAGGACTGGGGCATAGTTCTCTGAACGCCTCCATGGTCTCTCCTGGTCCTAGCACATGGCTTTGGATCCCACCATGATAGCCATATTCCTCCAGGGTCCTCTGTGTGATTGCCCAACACCACTGTCAACACGAGCCGGACCCCAGGTGTTGCGCTGGCCAAATTGACTAATGGTGGTCTTTTCCCAGTTTGCAGATGCCGTTCATTTAGTGGAAAGCGGTTTCACAGTCTGAAGTTTTCCTCCCCAGAGCTTTTGTGTAAACCTTTGGCACCTGCGGCCACTGGTCTGGGCGGGAAAGGGCCTGTGGTGCTGCAGTCTAACACTGTAACAGGCTTTGGCTGAGTAACAGGCTTCAGCTTCAACGGGGCACCAACCTCAGTATTCACTTTTGTTTTCCTCAGACTGTCACAACACCTGTTTTTCTCTCTGTCTCTCTCTCCTTTTTTCTTCCTCCTCCTTTTTTATTTTTATTATTATTTTTTTTAATTTTAGATAGGGTCTCATTGAGTAGTCAGTCCCTGGCTAGTCTGTGTAGACCACGCTGGTCTTAAAACTTAGAGCCCTGTCTGCCTGCTTCTGCCTCCCAAGTGCTGGGATTCAAGGCGAGCACTCATGGCCCAGGTTCCTCAGTATGCTGCTGTGTATCTGTCCCTGGGCTGAGGTGCCCCGTGTGGGAATCTCACAGCAATGTAGAGGCCAACACTGCTATTATCATCACATTTCAGATAGGTAAACTGAGGCTTAGAGAATGTAAAAATTTTTCTCTAGACTACACTACAGAGTGGGCAGGCCTAGAGCTTGGGTAGGGCCTCATTCGAGTTTCTGCTCTGACTCTGGGGTATACTACAACCTAATCCAATTTGAATGTCTAAGCCCTTTGTGATAGGCTTTCAGTCCCTTACATTTCCGTCTGAATTTGTTTAGAAGAACCCCCTGGTCAAGATGTCTGGAATTGTAGATTGGTGCCATGTAAGATGTCTGGGGCTTTCCTAGTGCACAACGGGGTAGGTAGGCGTGGGTGAGGAAGGCCTCTGTTGTCCTGGATCCCAAGGGACTCTGGGGAGAGAGTTGACGGTGGTGTCTGGTACAGGCCCCATTTAGATTTCTCAGGAGTGGCAGAAGGAAGGAAGCCTTTTCATTAATTAGGTCTCCATAATTTGGGTAACAGGGTCCTGGAGCCTTGGGGAGGCATCTTAGAGCTGAGTGTCATTTGGGTACTAAGTGTCAGGCCATGACTTTCTGAGGCTGCCTCTCCTCTCTGGCTCTGGGTCATTCCTCTGGGGTGGGGACAATATGTACTCTCCTTCCTTCACTAAGTAGCCTACCCTCTCCTTTGTGACCCAGATGGGCTACCTTCCTGTCTGGAAGGCCAGACTCTGGAAATGCTACTGGGAACACTGGTGGGTGGGTGAGAAGGAGTTGGAGCTGGGAAGCCTGTGGCTAGGACTCTCTAGGGACAAAACTTGATGGCTTCAGACAAGCCTTGGCTTCTCTAAGCCAGTTCTTACTTAGTCTACTGATGATGGAGTCTACGTGAGTGTGAGACCATGGGGTGAAACATATGTGCACACATGTGCATAGTGTATGTGCATAGAGTACATGCACAAGTCAGCCACGTAGGTATGGCTATTAGCACATTGGCTGGGAATGGCGGTGGGAATGTGTGCCTGGGCACCGGTGTGTGCAGCATGCTTCTGATGCAAGTGGTTGTTAGCGTCTGTGTCGGCAGATGTGGGAGCACCTGGGTGCTATGCTGGCAGGCCATGGTGTGACTGTGTGTCAGGCTCTGGGAGAAAGCCCTGGCTGGCTAGCTGGCTGGTGTGTCACTCATGGGGCGTTTTTTCATCACAGCTAGGCTAGCCCAAGTGGCCACTCTGACTCCGGTGTCCCTCTTGGCCAGCTGAAGTCAAGTTAGAGAAAGTAGATGGAAGATGGGGCCCGTACCCACGCTGGAAATTAAAACATTTCCTTGACAGTCAAGTCCCTAGGGCAGGATGGATCCTTCTGGGAGAGAAGGTTCTGAACTTGAAGTGAGGTCAGGCCCCACAGACAGGACCTCACCTCGGTGTTGGTGGCAGGTAGCCTGCCCGGCATCTTCAAGTCTGTTTCCTTGCCTGGAAAACAGTCAAGGGATGCCGAACCTGGACAACCTGGAGAAGGCACTGTTGTCCTTGAGGATAATGGTTAAGGAGTGTGTTGAAGGTCACACTGCTGGTGTAAAAACCAGGTCTGGCCCTTGAGTGCCAGAGCAGGCAAAGGGGTGGGAGGAAGCTGGGTGGCTGCCTGCTGTGGCTGCTGGCTTGTTAAAGACTGCTCTTAGATATGGGGTGGGACCTGGGGCAAGGGCTTTCCAGCCACAGGGCCATGGGTTTACCTCCCTGTTCCAACCTCTCTCACGGGAGTGCTGTGATGTTCACGTCCCGAAGCACACAGGGCCCAGACAGCAAGTGTTAGGAAAAGTTAGCTGCTGTGTGAGCTTGCTGAGTTATACTCTTCGCATCCCACAGAGATGGCATGGACATTGAATGGGACCCAGTCCAGTCCCTAGGACTCAGTGGGCAGCTGCAAGGATTTGGTCCCTTGAGATTGTGCCTGAGGCATCTCTGCTGCTGTGTCATCAGGGGCTGGGGCACTTGGTGGGAGTACCCTGTACTCCTCTTTGCTGCTAGGAAGGCTGGGGGGAGGGGTTTTATCACAGCCTGGTGGGCCCTGTTGAGTGCCCTACCCACCACCTGCTAATCCATTAGGCCTGAGCAGGGTCTGAGCAGGTCTCCCAGTTACCCAGGCCCCTACCCTGTGCCGATAAATTAATGTTCCCCCCAGAATGTGGGACTAGAGAGGTCAGAAGCCCTTTCTGGGTCCCCAGTAAGCTGGACTCAGGCGCCAGAGCTCTGTCTGGCCTTCTCTGCACTCTGGGAGGGGTGGCCGCAGAGTGTCCTCAGCCTCCGCCCACCCCAGGCTCACAGAGCCCTTGCCTGAGGGCCATTCTGAGGCTTCCCAGACCTCCATCAGCCCTTCCACCTGCTGGCCCAGCCGGGGGAGGCAGATGCCTCCCTCCCTCCCTCCCCCCTCACCCCTCCTCCTGGTCCTGATCAGCTGCAGCTGCAGGCCTGGCCTGGGCAACTCCAGGGGGTGGGGAGACTGGAGGGAAGGAAGCTGCTTGACTCTGGAAGACAAGGTCGCCAGCTCCTCAGTCTTCATTCTTCTTGGCCACCCTGGGACATGTAACTCCTCTGATGCGACAGGAAAGGTGGAGCAGCTGTGAGGGAATTCACTGGAGGTCCCACAGAGTCCCAGAGTTGAGCAAACCCTTCTTGTTGTCCAGCCCCTCTTCCCCATCTCGTCCCTCCAGCCTGCCTTTCTGGGCCACATCCAAGGAGGTGTTTTACCTCTTTCTCTTATCTCTGTCTCCTTCCCCAGCCAGCTCATTTGAAAATCCTGATTTTGTCTTTAACATCTCACCACATGTATGCCTCCATCCACCGTCCCCAGCCCTGGACAGCCTGGAGGGGCATCAGCCTCCTAATGGCTCCTAAATCCACTCTAGCCAGAGAATCCCTTCTTCACCCAGACATCCAGAGCAGACTTTTCAAAATGCAAGCCAGGTTCTGTTCTTCTGCCCAGAGCCCTCCAGGACTTTACCTGATTGCCAATAGAGTGGCACACACCTGTGATGTGACCCTCGGCGCTCAGGTAGAGGACAGCTTTAACACAGCTGGGTCGTTACAGTGAGACTCAGCTCAGATACAACACACCATCCCACCTTACTCAAAGCGAGGTTGGGAAGTCACAAAGCCCAGTGAGCTCCAGCCAGCTGCGGCTGCCCCTGTGCCTGCTGCAGGCTGTCTTTACAGCCTGCTACTCCTCCTCTGTCTGGCCACACCCTACTGGCTTCTGCTATTTTGCAAGTGCAGTAGGCCCCAGGGCCCTTGCACTGGTTTACCCCACCATCTCCCTTCACCCCAGTTTTCTGTGTGGCTGTCTGGCTCTGTCTCCTTGAAATCTTTGCTAAATATCACCTCTTGAGAGAGGGAGTCTACCTGAGGTCTCTTGGATGCTGTCCCATCTCTCTCTTTCTTGTCATCCTTATGTGACTTGACAGACAGCACTGCTTTAGTGTTCTCCCTCTAGGTGGCAGCTTCAGCAGGGCTCTGCCTGTTTGGTTTACTTTACAACCCAGAGGCCTGGAGTAGCCCCTGCCTCTCCAGGTTCACTGCAGGGAGGATTACACAGGTGCATCCCTCTGAACTGAAAGGGACCCTGGGAACTCTCTGTCCAGCCCTGCACCCCAGGGTCCCAGTGCCTCAAGCACAGACACAGCCTTCAACCCATGGGTGCCTGGAAAGTCCTCAGAGACCTGACCTTTGACCCGAACCGTAAAGTGCCCAGAGCATCTTTTAGTGTGTGTAGAAAAGAAAAAAAAGGACCTGACTGAAGCAAGGTGGGTGCAGTTGATGAGGCCTTTGCAGGGTGGCATCTGGCTGGCTTTCCAGAACAGAATGGCTTCAGAGTCCTGAGGACTGTACTAGGGAATCTGGAGAAGGGTCTGGGAAAGTGCTGTGCCTGCAGGGTTGATGTTCGGTTGATTTAGAAGGAACCTTGGGGTTATGGTGTTATGGGCTCTAGAGAAGGAGAAAGAGGGGTCTGTCAGAGAAACAGCCATGGGAGGTTGCAGGCTCCTTATAGGAGATGGGGCAGCAGCTGGGATGAGATGGAAAGAGAGGCAGGCATCTGGGAAGCCAGGAGATCTGTGGAGACACTGGTGGATCCGGATGAGGCTGTAGGTATATGGCAAGGGTGGGGGGTGGCAGGGATGTGTGGGGGTGGCAAGGGTATGGGGGTGACTGGGGTGTGTGTGGGGTGTCTTAAGCAGAGTCTGGTAAGCAGAATCTAGGAAATGTCCACAAGCCCTAGGGTGGCTGAGGGAAGCCAACAGGGAATCCTAGTGACCAGCTCGGGAGCTGCCATGTACCCAGGAACCCTGGGCTGCCTGAACTTTCCTGCTGAGTTGGGACTGTCATCTCCAGCTCCTGGAAGGCTTCTGCTTGGGTGGATGACTCGGCATTTCTCAGCATCAGAGGACTGAGCAAATGTCCTAGCAGACTTGAAGCCTTCCCTCATCAGGCCAGGCCTGATAGAGGGTCAGTGGTGGACAAGAACACATTAGGTCCAGGGTTTCATCTTGGCTCTGTCCATGGCCTGGCTCCTAGTTTCCCCAGTCTCGCACACAACCCTCAGCCTCCTAGAGAGGTTGCTATGATCCCATTCTCCAGGTTAGCAAACCAAGGTACAGACTGTGCTGAGCACCCAGGTAGGTAGCCACTAGCAACTTCTGTTTCTTTATCTGAAAAATGGGTCTGATGCAGTTCTTCAGGGTTGACGGGAAAATTAAGGAAGGAATTGAGTTAAATGCATTACATAGTGGATTGACAGTCCCATGGGGTTGTGAAGAGGCCCACACAGACACTTGGTACTCATGACTAGGCTAGAGCACAGGGAAGACCAGATGGCAACAGGACCATTGGCAGACCTGGTGCCTTTAGAGCTCCAACAGTGGCTATGTGACACTGAGTAAAAGGCTTACCTGTTCTGATCCTGGCCCTTTGTGATAAAATCTGTACCCTGTGGGCTGGTGGGAGGATGGGATGGAGGCATGAAACTCAGTGGTTAGAGTAGGGACCATTGCTCCATCTCAGGCACCTGGGGGAGGGGGTGCTTCTTCAAAGATCCCAAAGTCAGGCCACTATCAGCCTCTGGTGAGATCCTCTTTGGGGTAGCAGGAAGGCTGGGTGGGGAAGTAGCTCTCAGTCAGTACTCTAGGGACCTGGAGCTTCTCAAAAGCTCTGGGTTGAGAATCCTGGGGGGAGTAGGGGGATTGTAGGTGATTTTGTTTTGGTGATGGTATTAGAACTTGGGGCATTGTGTGTGTTGTACCCTAATCCCTTTAGGTTGACACAGAGACTTCCTGCAAATGTGGAGTAGTGGGGAGTTGGAGGCAGGGGGCTGGTCTGAGGCAGGGAGTTCTGCCATTTACTACCTTGCAATCTTGAACACATCCCCTTTCATTTATCACATGGAATGATGGGACTGGTGGTGTAGCTCAGTAGTTATGATCTTACTTAGTATGAACAAGTTCCTAGGTTCTATCCCCAGTGTCGTAACATATTTATTCATTTGTATGTATGTATGTGTGCCTGCCTGAGTTTATATGCACCCTATGCGTGCAGGTGCCCATGGGGACCAGAGAGTGTTGAATACTTCCAGGTTGGAGTTATAGGTGTTTGTGAGTCACATCATGTGGGTGTGACTGAACTGAGAACTGAACCCAGGTCATCTGCAAAACCGGTAAGTATTCTCCAACACCGAGTCATCTCTTCAGCCCTAACCACATAGTGAGTTTAAGGACTATAAACAACGGAGTAGAAATAGCTCTGGATTCCATTCATTCCCTTGTAGGCTCTAGGCCACTCTATAGGGCTTTTACGCCAGGGTGATGGTCCTGTCCTCAGCACCAGGGGGAGTGCTGCTGCTCCTGTGGCCTGCAGACCTCTGGCCTGGCCTTCTGACTGAGTTCTCAGTTCACACCCACTCAGTGACCTTGAGAAAGTCCCTGCCTCCCTCAAGCCAGTTTTCTGTTCTGTGAACCCAGTGGTTTTGCCTGTGTTGAAGCCGTGGGAAGTAGGGAGACTCCCAGCAAAGTGCTCCACCCAGAAATCAAGAGATGTTTGCTGCTGTACCTGGCCGGTCATCAGTCGCAGCTGCAAGGGACTCTGGGATCGAGGGTCAAAGAAGCGGTGGGCCAAAGTGGGAGAGAGTGAGGGGCGAGTGGGTTTAGGGACACAGGCATGGCAGGGAGGAGGCTTCCAGGAAGAGGACAGCAGCCTCCAGGATTGACTGCGACCTGATCTTCAGTCACTGAGGTGGCTTTTAGGAGGCAGGAGGAAGAACTCAGTCAGCTTTTTGGAGTCCAGGCCACCCATTAAGAGCTGTGTGTATCCCAGGTATGCAGGCACACAAATTTAATCCCAGCACTTGAGAGGCAGAGGCAGGCAGATCTCTTAGTGCAAAGCCAGCCTGAGTCCCAGGATAGCCAGGGCTAGAAACATCCACCCCCCAACCCACGAAAAAAGGGAGCTGGGTGTGTGTTCCCTGGGGTCTTGGGTTCTGAATTAAAATTCTTGTTCTCTTAATGACTATGAAACCTGAGCGATAACTTCAGGTCTCCATTTCTACATCTGTAAAATGGAAGAGTGATGATAAGGCTCTCTTGGGGTTGTGGGGATGATTGGGGATACACTGGGTCAATGCCCCCTGCATGCCTCCAGAGCGAAACAGTGATTGTGACGGCATCGCCTGTGTTTGTTGTGTACCCGGGAAGTACCAGGTCTGTGCCAGAGACCTTAGGTGTGCTGGGCCTTGTGTGACTCTTTCCTATCATCACAGTGCTGATAGTCAGGCTCGGAGAGCTTAACTCCATGTGTCAAGGCCCCACAGTTGTAAGCGGCAGAGCGGGGGAATCATATGATGAAGTCTGGCTTGGCTCCCCACACCACCCATCCTTTTGACAGCTGGACTGAAACCCAAGGGGCCCTAGGGGCCTGGTGTAGGCTTGGGTAGTGGCTCTTGCAAGGATGGGCAGAGTGGTGTGAATCCATATGGCAAAATGCAGACACATTGTTGTTCCACATCAGCCCAGTGGGAGAACCTGGTGCCAGCTTGGAGGGATGAGGCCCTGTCCTCTATGGTGTCAGAAGGAGATGCAGCTTCAGTTCGGCCACAGCGCTGCTGCAGCTGCATGAGGACACCAGTAGGGTCCAGATGGCACCGGGGCTGAGAGTGGGGAGAGGGTGCCACGGGGTCAGGGAGGGATGGGGGAAGCTGCTGTGAGCTAATGATTCTGAAACTGGGGAAGGAGGGGCCGGAGCTAGGACCCTGTGGACAAAGGTGCTTGGACAGGCTTGCTTATAGGGAATGTGTGTGCATGGTTTAAAAAGGCAACAGTAACTCAGCAGCAACCCCCAGTGGCCAGCTCCTGCCCCTGCCCCAAGCTCTCCAGTCACTGAGTGAACAGCCTTTGGCTAGACTCTGGGGCCAGGCTGCCAAGTTTGGATCCTGAGCTCACCATCTACTTGCTGTGTGACGTGGGCAACTTGCTTAACTTCTCTGTTTCGGTGGTTTCTACATCTGAACAGTATGGGATAAATTACAGGACGTGCTTCAGTGAGAGTAGAGGGCTTCAAATTGGGCACGTGATTGAGGATTCATTGCTGCTGCTGTTGCCACCGCTGCCACGGATGGTGTTACTGTTGTGCCTGCGTAGCTGTTCACACTTCATGTGCAAGTTTAAATGTTCACTTAGATCCCCTCTCTGGTCCCAGGACTCAGTTTTCATGGCCCCAGACTGGGAAAGAGGCAGGGGGAGACATCAGCCTGAGGTCAGCCGTAGCTCCAGATCTTGCGGCAGGCCTCTGTGTAGAGGGGTTTCCTAGTTGCTGGTGGGCCCCAGGACCCCACTGCTTCATCCAAAACAGATCCTCTGCCCCTAGGCATGGTAGTTTGGGTGATGATGGCTATGGGAGGGGACAAAGCCAAAGAAAGATCTGTGGCCAGGCTCCAGTGATGGGGTGCATGGCTTTCACAACCCATCCTCAACTTTATGCTTTTTGGAAAACCTATAAAGCTCCAGCCCTGGGCTCCCATGAGGGGCGGTGGCACCAGGTTGCTGTGGGGAGCTCAGGCATGATTGAGGCCTGGGATTGCTCACTGAGGACCTGGCTGCCAGGCCCCTGCCCTCAGAAGGAATGATGCTGCCTTTTGTGGCCCCAGCACAGTGGAGAACGCCTCCACAGTGCTGTTGAGTGGCTGGGAAATAATGAACCGGTCAGGTCCTCTGTTTCCCTCTCTGTCTAGCAAACCCAGTGACAGACATTTATGTGCACAGATGCCTGGTGCAGGCAAGGGCTTCTGGCCCAGGACATGCCTCATGGCTCTGCACTCAGCAGCAGATGCAGTTATTTCAAAGAATGAAGACTAACATGGAAGCCACTGATGAGGAGTACAGGGCTGCTGGGCATGGTGGCCCCGCCCACGAATCCCATACTTGGGAGGTGAGTACAAGGCAGTCTGAGTACATTTCATGGTGCTGCCTTAAAACACACTCTCGAAACATCCAGTACAGACCTCAGGAGGACCAGGCCACTCATTATGTGGCAGGCGGCAGGCAGCAGGCCCTGCTCATTCGTTCCACCAGAGCAGGTGAGTGAGGAGTGGGCACAGCACAGGCTTGACCTCCTGCTCCAAGAACATAGAGGCTGGAGGCTGGGGTGCTAGGCAGCCACCCCTATCCAGATGACACCAGCTCTGTTGAATTCTGTCACCCCTTCTGTCAACAATCTCCAGTGCCCACTGGCTGCTCCATTTGGCTTCTTGAGCCCTCCCTTTTCTGGGAGGTACAACTTTGGAGGTGCAAGGAATGAAGGGTCTTTTCTAGCACCTTATCCTGATTCTTGTCACTCCCCTGCCGCAGCGTTCACTATCCTTTGTCTTCTTCACCGGCACTCATCCTGTATTCATTTAGCTACTCACAGGGGCCTCCTGGGATGCAGCATTGAGCCCCACAGGTATAGCGTCTGCCCTGACAGAGTTCAGGATACACTGTAGTAAATAGACGCAACATATTTGCAATGGCTGTGTTAATGGCAATTGGTGCTGGCGATGACGGCACAGTGATGATGATGGGGATGCTGGCGGTGATGACAGTGGGGGAAGGTAGTGAGGTGGGAGTTAGGGTTGCTGGTGATACTAATGGTGGCTGTGATGATGCTGGTGAGGATGATGATGACAGTGGTTGTGGTGATAGTGATGGTGATGATGCTGGTGAGGATGATGACAGTGGTTATGGTAGTTGTGATGGTGATGATGCTGGTGAGGATGATGATGACAGTGGTTGTGGTAGTGGTGATAGTGATGGTGATGATGCTGGTGAGGATGATAATGAACGTGGTTGTGGTGGTGGTGATGACAGGATGATAACAGCGTGTCAGCTCATAATTCAATGGACACTCGTAGGTAGCCTGTCCTAAGTGCTTCCTATGTATTTGCACATTGGCTTCTGCACCAATATTGCCTGACATGGACATTTTATACGAGTTGCCAAGGCCCCCCATGAACCGGATGTGAGCTCAGGCAGGCTACTTAACCAGCAGCCACTTCAGCTATGGCTGCTTGCCAATTGAAGCACACAGCCACCTCCTCTGTCTCCTCCAGTCCCTTGCTTGCTTCCTGGGACCAGCGCAGGGGAAAGTGCCTGAGTCTGACTTGCCCTAGTAGGGTTTGTGCTGGTTTGCCTTCTCTACAACACCTTGTCTAAGAGGGTGGAGCCGTCCTCTGAGGGGCCACTTGAAAGTTAAGGAGTTTCCCTTTCCACAGGCAGTGGTTACTCAGGAGGGGATCTTGTATCATAACTCAGGAGGTAGGGAAGAGAAGATTCTGTTTTTCATCCACTTCTGACCTCTGGGGTAGGCATGGCTGGTCGAGGCTAGGGCTCTGGAAGGATGCACTCTACCCACCTTGCTGATTACACGGGGCCCTCTGCAGGGGATATTGTCCTCAGGAGGGAGGGAGGAACCCAGGCCCTCTGCTTTCTGTCCTTACAAATCCAAGCTGATCCCATGAAGGTGAAAGGAAGGGACAGATCTAGAGGCAGAAGGCCAGGACACAAAGGTGGCTTCAATGCTTCCTGGGTGCCCCAAGTCACATCCCATTCCCACTCTGAGCCTCAGTTATGCTCACCTGGCCAAGCATTTGCAGTGCACCTGCTCTGTACCCAGGCACAATGTAGTGGAAATGCAGAGGACCATCACTAGGGGCTGACAAGATGGCTCAGCAGGTAAAGATGCTTGCTGCCCAACTCCAACAACCTGAGCCTGATCTCTGGGACTCCTGTGGTGTGTGGAGAGAACTGACTCCTGAAAATTGTCCTTTGACCTCCACATGTGCACTGTGGTATGCGCCCCCCCCCATATAAATTATTGTAATAAAAATGAAAAGAAAAAGAAAATCTGTGCCGTCAGAGAACTGTCACATGGTAGGGCTGACACTCCACAGTAAACAAGGATACTACCTGGCTTGTCAGGGCCTGGCAAAAGCCAGAGAGGGTAGAGCAAAGGAATTTTAAAGAGTGTTGGGAAAGTTACTCACGATGACAGTTGAGCAAGGCCCTGAAGGATGCTCAAAAAAAGTGAGCTATGGTGGTATAAGGTCAGGGACCCTGAGGCAGAGGTGAGTCTGTGAGTTTGAGGACCAGTGAAGAAGCCATGATCCTTAACTTCTGCTACCTTTGCATTTAGAAATCAAAAAGACCAGCTATTTATTTATTTACTTGTTTTTGAGATAGTGTCTCAAAATATAGCCCTGGCTGCCCTGGACCTCACTCTGTTAGACCAGGCTGGCCCTGAACTTACAGAGATCCACCTGCCTCTGCCTCCCAAGTCCTGGGACTAAAGGCGTGCGCTTTAATCCTCCATCTGACCAACATTGACTGAGCATACCCTGCTGCTAGGGCCGAGGCTGGGCTCATACATGCTTCCTGGAGGATTCTCTGCAAATCCTACGGCCACTCTGATTTATAGGCATCCTGTTCTCATTGAGGTCACTGATGCTCAGAGAAGAATTTGCCTAAGGTCACACTGAAAAACCCAAAAACCTAGAGGTTGATCTTTTGCATGATTCGTTCAAATCATTCTCTTATTTTGCAAACTTGTCTTGCTACATGGGTCTCTAAGCGTCCCACGAGGAAGAGGGAGCAAGAAATAATAGCCCACCTTAGGAGAGAGAAACTGAGGCCTGGATTGCACAAGTGAGTTGCCTACGGTCATAGTGAACAGCAGGACAAATGGATACAAAGACCTCCTGGCTCCAGGAGTTTCATGGAGCGTGGGACCTATTGGGTACTCATCTGTGGCCATGGATGTGCAGGTCCACTTGGCACACAGAAGCCAGTTGCACATGACATCCTCCACCCCCCGCCACACACAGATCTGTGGTCCAGAGCAGGTTTTGCAAGGCATGGTCAGAAGGGCTGTGGTGATGCTGGTGAAAGGCCAAAACTGGGAGAAAGACAGGCCACAGGGCAGCGGGCATGGGGCCAGGTCTGGGAGAAGAGGAAGGAGTGAGCCACGTGATTGTCTGCTGGGCCTGTCTGTCCATCCAGAGAAAGGAGGGCTGGGCCTCCAGACTGCCACCATAGTGCCCCCAAAGATCGCTATCCCATCAACCTCTCTGAATGGCAGGGCAGCCCCACAAGGGGATATCACAGCAGAGGAAGCTAAAGTTCAGAGAGGGACATGCCTGTCTAGGGCACAGAAGCGGGGACCTGGACGGGCCTTCTGAGCCCAAGCCCCTGGTGCTGGCAGGTGGGCCTGCTCCCTTGACCAGCCTTTCTGACTTCCCAGCCCGATTCAAGATCCAGCCCAGGAGTCCCAACTCCTTGGTTACTGTAGCCTCAGCCCTCCAGTTATTTGGCTTCCGGCCACTGGATCTAGCCCAGCTATGCACTAGCCTTGTAGAGGACAGCAGACTGTCTGGCTCCTGTGAAGGAAAGGCTAGGGAGCCCACTTTGGTTCACACCATGAAGGGCACAGACAGCTTTTCCCTGGCACATCAGTAGCTCCATTTTCTGAACCCACTTTATAGATGAAGAAACTGAGGCCCATAGAGTGAGGATTATGTCTTGAAATGTAAGAGGCAGAGCTGGGAATCCTAGGTCCATGCCAACATCCAACCTGTCATCCTCTTCCTCAGTCTCCCGAGGGCTGGGGTTGCTGGTGCGAGTCAACTCGGCTTTATTTTATTTTATTTTATTTTATTTTTCCTGTACTGTGAGTGACTGCACTGTAGGAAGCATGAGCCGGGCACTCTTAGAGCACACTGAACACCGTAGAGTGAACTGGCTGAATTCTAATCTGGTTTCTTGGAGTCCTGGCTGGGGCTTTGACCCACCCCATCAACTCCCCCTACTACAGTTTCTCACTTGTCATGGGCTGAAACCAACAGCTACTCAGTCAGCTTCGGTGAGGCCCAACAGAAGGCACCAAGAGAGGACTAGTGGGACATGGTGGGAGGTGGCAGTTTCCATTGTTCATTTCCCCTCCCTAAGGGGGGTTTCTTCTTCCTGAGGTGTGGTCAGGTGGCCCAGACCTAACTGAGCTGTATGCAGATACTGCAGAGGACAGGGGCCGGGGCCGGGCCTGGCTGGGGACAGGTCCTTGTGGATGAGAAGCTAGCTGCACCAAGGGCGCCTTTGTCCCCTTTGTCTCCTCTCGTGCAAATTAGCAATTACCTTTCTTGCTCCTAGCTCAGCCTTTCCTGGGAGAATTGCTGTGCAGAAGCCACCTGGCTAATTAGTGGGCGGCCACCCGAGACAAGGTTGGGGCCTAGCGGTCAGAATTGGGGCTACCAACGCCTGGGAGTCGGCATTAGCTTGGCGGAGACCAGGCAACCTGGGCGCCAGGGTGGTACAGCTTTTCCATCCTGGGCCCTCAGTCTCCACACTCTAGCTTTTCAGCTGTGTGACCTTAGATAAGTCAGTTTGCCTCTCTGGATTATGTGAGGTTGGGAGGCTGGTACCTAAACAATGGCAAGTGTCATTATTGCTGTTTCATTGTTGCCGCTGCCTCAGGCTTGTTTTAACTCAGGTGAGGGAACGCAAGGAATGCAAGCCCAGAGACTGCCCTTGGCCCTGCCATATCATGTTGGTGGCCCGGGCAGAAAGAGAAGCCCAGCTAAGCCTCAGTCCCTGGGGCAACAGCAGGGCTTAGTTTCTGCAAGCCCAGGCCTTCCTTTACTCCTCTTGAGATGTGGTGGCTGTGCACCAGGAATAGGATCTGGCAGGTGTTGAGTGAGGGCAGGACCAGAATTCTTTCAGGAAGAGTGGGTGGCAAGGCCCCTCTAGGGCACTGGGGATTCAGGAAAAGGCCTAGGAGCGGATTTGATCTGTACCTATTGGGACAGACAGGAGACCTTCAGCCTTATGGGGGAATATGGGGAGCCTCAAGAGTAGAGGGCAGGCTACAGGCTGTGTGCAGGGCCAGGTGAGGCTGGACACATAGGGCAGAGGGTACCAGCCTGGAAGATGTAGAGGATGAGCGAGGCCAAGACCAGGAGATGGTATCTGCCTTCAGCTGAGGCCAGGCCAGACTGGCTCTCCCTGCTGCTCCTGAAGCTTTAGGGAGCTCTTGGATATCGAGGGTCACAAGACATAGTTGAAGGAGTCCCCAGCTTGACCTGGAAAGACTTTCTGGAAGGGTAAGCCTCAGGCCTGAAGCTCATCAAGAAGCTAAGCAGAGGGTGGCTGTCCCCAGCAGCAGTGACAGGCTGTTCAGAGACCTTAAACATCACTCACAGTCAGGACTCTGCTGCTAGGAATGGAACCCGGGTCCCTCTGCATGTGAGGCAAATCTTCAGCCATTGAACCACATCTCCAGGCATTAGTCTGTATTTTATCTTGGCACTGGGGAGGCACACATGACTTAGCACCTACTGTCAGGGTGGGTCCATGGTCCTGCTAGCAGAGGCACACACACCCTGCTCCTCCCTAGTGTCTGACCTGGGTAAAGCGAGCCCAAGGTTGCCTCAGTTTCTGTTTTTATCCAATGAGTAGGTGTGGGCTTCCAGTCTCCCTGAGTGTTTGGGGGCTAAAATAGCATCCTTATGACATGCCTGTGGCCAGAAACCCTGTGGCATTCACTGAAGAGGAAACTGAGGCACAAAGACTTGCTCAGGAGACAGCTGCAGTTTGAACCCAGGCTATTCTGACCCCAAGATCCTTGCTGCTCACCCTTCAGTAGTCTGGTCCTCAAGCTAGGCTGGGGTGTGGCCCAGTCCCTGGGCTGTTCCCCAGGGCCCAGTTAATCCCCTTTCAGGGCCCACCAGCCCAAGAGCCAATTAGTGCCTTCATGCTAGGGCAATGCACCTGTCCCCTAGCTCCAGGAGGCCTGGCCCTGGGTAAATCCTTGGGCCCCACCCTCTAGGCAGATGCTTCCAGTATTGCCATTAAGAGAAAGGACTAGACTCAGGCTTCTTCAGGGCAGCCTGGAGGTGATGGAGGGCACGATAAAGCCAGGGAGAGAAGTGTCCCAGCAGGATTTTCCATAGCCAGGCTGGGCCTCCCACAAAGCATCCCCCCCCCCCATCTTGCCCACAACCTCCTCTCTCTCTTTCCCTTCTGGGGCCATGGGTTCCCAAGGTCCCCAGTGACAGGGACTGCTGGTGGCATTGGCTGCAGTTTCTCACCTGCACGCAGGGTCTGGCTCCAGTGAGAAAGGAGGAGTGGGAAAAAAAAAAAGGTCCTTGAGATGGTGACAAAGGTCTGAGTGTGGGCCGCGAGAGCAGTCTGTTTCCAGGCAACTGCTCTACCCTGGGCTCCCCGCGGCGGCGGGCACATCCGTCATGCGGTAGCTCTGCTGGCAAGGGAGCTCGGGCTGCCCGCCCCGCAGCCCAGGCACACATCCCATGGCCCCCAAGCACTGCCCTGCCGAGCATGGGAGGCCCTCTGTCAGGGTTGTATTAGGAAGCACAATGTGGCTTGGCCACTGCTAGCCGAGCATGTTGGATACCTAGCCTGGGGCCTGGAGCACACAGGGCAGAGCTCCCAGTCAGTTTGCCAGCCTATAGGATAAGATAGTCGCTAACATGCTGGCTCCAGGCCACGTTTTAGCTCCTTGTTCTTTGGTGTGTTCCCGCATCCTGCTGGGCCCCAGTTTCTTCATCTGTGAAGTGGACACGATAGTTCTTCCCTTGTATGTTGTTGTAGGAATTAGATGACTTAACAGGCAATGCCCTAGGCTCAGTGCTCAACCCAGAGTGCCAGTAAATGCGAGTGTTTCTTCTTTATTAATTGCTTATAGAGAGGTGACGGTGTGGTGGCACACACCTGTAATCCCAGTGGTTGGGAGAGAAGGCGGGAGGATCATGAGGTCACAAGTTCCAGATCAGTCTGGGCTACACTGTACAGTGAGACCCTGTTTCAGAAAAAGGAAGGGAGGGAGGGAGGGAAGGAGAAAGGGAGGGAGGGAAGGAGGAAGGAATGAAGAGAGGGGAGGGAGAGAGGGAGGGAAAAGCAGCAGGGAAACGAAGCATCTATCACCGTCCAAGAGACAATGTGTGCCCTGCTTTTAAGTGTAGGACCTTAGGCAAGTCACTTGGAGCCAGGATTTTCTCCTGACTCAGTTGGGGAGATGATCTGTAGGTGCCTTGGTGCCCCGTCCTCAGTGTGGATTTGAAGCCCATGTAGAACTGTGGGGATTAGACTGCACAGCTGGGCCCCAGCCTGGCAGCACTCTGGGTCCAAGTGGCCCTTATTCAGCAGACCTCGGCTGCTGCACACTAGGTGCCGCCTGGGACCTGCCAGGCTGCCCTTGCCAGTCCTCCCAACTACCTTGTGCCTGGGTCAGTCCATTCTGCAGGCCTGCACGGCTCCCTGCCCCCCACCCCACTAACCTGCAGCCATCCTACCTGCTCCATTCTCTGCACTTCTGCCCAGCCCCAGCTCTCACCCTTCGCCCCGCCTCCTTCGTGGAAATAACCTCTGCCAGTGCCCTGCAGAGAAAAGAGGAGGAGGAGGCAGCCCAGGGATCAGGGGGCCTGGCACACCACTGGCCTTTGTCTAGACCCTGCAGTCATGAGAGGCTGGGTCCCCTAGGGCGGGTCATGCTGCCAGCATGCTGGCAGCTCAGGGAGGCCATGTGGGCAGCAAGGCCTGGGCTGGCAGTGGCCCCTTGGGACAGCCTGGCCCACTCTGGTAAAAGGGAGGCTAAAATTACCTTGGGGGGTGACCTTGTCCTTCTGGGACCAGTTAGAGACGTGTGTTGGTACCTACTCTGTTCCAAGAGTGGGGGCAGCCCCCTAGAACTGGGCCACACAATCTGTATTCTAAAGTCTGACAGCCTGCATGCTCACATATGCTCTCTCTCTCTCTCTCTCTCTCTCTCTCTCTCTCTCTCTCCTCTCCTCTTTCTCCACCCTCTATTTACCCCCCCCCACTCTTCCCCTTCTCCCTTTCCTGTCTTCCACACCCCCCCCTCTCTCTTGTCTGGAGTTATAGACAGTTGTGAGCTGCCATGTGGGTGCTGGGAATTGAACCTGGGTCCTCTGGGAAGAACAGTCAGTGCTATCCGTTTTTGAGACAGGGTCTTGCTATGTAGCCTAGGCTGGTCTTGAACTCCCAATCTTCTTGTCTCAGCTGCCTGAGATAGCAAGCCGGGGCTGCCATGCCTGGCTTAGTGCTCTCCTGCTTGACAGCTGTGGGGCTGGTACTGCTGCCTTTCTAGACTCCTCCTGTGTGTCTACAGTGTAAATGTGAGCTGTTAGAGTGTAGGAGAGGAAGCCCCTGATGCCACTGCTGTCACTGTGCCTGACTACCCTTGATGGGGCTGAGTTCCTACTGTGTATCAACCCAGGAAACTTCTACAAACTACTCTGTGCTACCTTTCCAGATGGGCACTGAGAAACCCAGAAGGAAGTCCTAGGACAGGGAGTGTTTGACAAAAAGAAAGGGAAGAGGCTGGTGTGGTGCGTGGCTCATACCTGTAATCCCAGCACTCAGAAGGCAGAACTCACAGGTTCCCGAGTTCAAAGCCAGCCTGGCCTATACAGTAAATTCTAGGTCGACTTGAGCTATAGTGAGACTCTGCCTCAAAGGAAGAAAAAAGAAGGAAAAAATTAAAGAAAGAAAGAGGGAAGGAGGTAACATAGGAGGTCCTACTGTGTGCCAGGCTCTTTGCTTTACACTGGAATCTAGAGCCAAGTGGGCTTACCCATCATGTAGATGAGGAAATCTGGGTTCTAATTCTTACCCAGATAACCAACCTGATGGAGAAGCATAAGGGCTGGGGACCTGGCCTGGAAGCCCAGGAAGACTTCCCTGAGGAGGCCGACTTTAGTTACTCAAGTTCCCTGAAGTGCTTCTGAGACATTGTCTGTCTTGCTTTCCACATGTTTGGAGGTGGGGGACTCATTGCCCAAGGAGGAACACAGTTTCTCTTTATAGTCAGCTGACCCGCCCTCTGGCCAGTTCTTAGCACATTGGCTCTAAATGGGTCCCAGCCCTGAGTCCCAGCAGTCAAGCCTTCTACATCAGTCACTGTGCCAGCAGCCAGAGCGGTCTTCTGGAACATAAATCAGACCACATCAGTGCCTAGCCTAAAACCCTTCAGGGACTCTCCAGGGGCTCCTAGGACAAGGCCCAGACTCCAGCCTTGGAGGCCTGGTCAGGCCTAATCTTGCTGACCCTCCAGCATCAGCGGCTGAAGAAGGGGTCATGACCCATTGGAGCCACCACCTGCCCATGTGGCTTCTTGAGGGTTCATGGAGGCTTGAGTGCAAATGGATGACACCACCTGGGCTGCGGGGAGGGGGAGGGATGGGCAGTACAGTATGGTGGGCTGGGGTGTCTTGGAGCTGGCTCTGTGTGACCCTCCTGGCTTTTGGTCCCTTTAGCTCCATACTTCATATTCTTTGTCAGTAAAATAAGAGACGTGCCTCGGTGATGTCACCAAGAGTCATATCCAACGTGCTAGGGCACCTGGGGCTTTTATGCACTCACCAGAGTCAGTCAGAACAGCAGGGCAGTTGGCAGGAGTCCCGTCTGTGGTAAAGGAACGACCCCGATCCCTTCTGTGTAGTAGACAGCTTGTTTCATTTAACACTTGTCCCATCTCTACCAGGTAGACACTGCTAAGCCCATGTTACAGCCACAGGAATGGTCCAGAGAGGTGCCGCCGTCCCTTCCCCAGGAACATGGGTTACCCAGTCCTATGACCTCTCGCCTTACTCTGCAGTGGGGGCAGGGTGGAGTGAGGGGCACTGGGCTCTGTGTCTCCCATTTCCGGCCTCACTGTAGACCTGCTGCATGGCTTTGGTGGGTCATTGCTCCCTGTGCCCTGGGACCTCTGCTGACCTGAGTGAGGTGAATTCCCGAGGATTACTCCTCAGTTCAGCTCAGACCTGTGGAGTAGGCTGATGGAAGGGGAATAGCCATTTCCCCTGAGGCTCAGAGTATTTCTGTTGGCAGATGCTGTGGCCGAGGCCCGAGGCATGGGAGTAGGCCAGAACTGAGATTCACAGATGCACCCATTTCTGGCTGTGTGGCTTTGTGCCACTCACTTTCCCTCTCTGAGCCCCTGCTTGGTCTCTAGGCTCTCTGGAGGGGAACTTTGGGTGGAAACAGGTGCTGGAGCAGAGCCTTGTTAGAACGAGGGAGCATGGTGTTGGTCCTTTTGGCAAACTTTAAAGGTGGGGGGCTTCTCTGCAAGCCCCCTATGTCTTCAGAGTTACCTAGCCCCATCCAACTTATCCTCTAGTCAAGGGCCTGTGACTCACAAGCCACTGATTTTTTTTTTTTTTCCTTCTCAAAGTGTAACGTGTACTAGAATTTAATTATCTCACAAACCCAATTCATCAGATACAGTGACAAACAAGGCTGTCTCCTGGTCCTGCTTCTACTCTTCCTCAGGGCTACCAGGGCCTTCCTGGTCCCTCTAGCCATGATTCATGAATCTATACATATACAAGTATATTTCTAAGGTTGGCTTCCTTTTTTTTTTCAATTAAAAGGAGCTACATTTGTTTATTTAGTGCGTGCGTGTGTGTGTGTGTGTGTGTGTGTGTGTGTGTGTGTGTTTGTGTGTGCGCGCGCGCGCGTGTATGGACATGTGTGCCATGGTATGCGTGTGGAGGTCAGAGGACAGCTTGAGAGAGCCAGTTCTCTCTGTACCTTGTGAGTCCTTGGGCTAAAATTCAGTTCTTCGGACTTGGTAGTAAATACCTGTACCCACTGTCTTGCCACTCCTGGTTAATTTTACACCAAGGGTGTTGTCTACAGTTTTTAAAGTTGCATGCATATATAGGTCCCAAACTGCACAATTCACCCATATCAAATGCACAGAAGTAAATTTGACTACATTCTGAACCATCACCACAATCAATTTTTAGCACGTTCTCTTTACCTCAGAAAGACTCCCCATACTCCTAACCCCACATTCCTTGCTGTTCTTTGCCTCTCTCTGAGGCTGTGGGCCACTGATCTGTCTCTGTTCCTGTAGACTCGCTCTGTCGTGGCATAGGCGTTCTTGTGTGACAGACTTCTTTCAATTGTGTTTTTAGAGTTCTCATGTTGCAGCACATATCAGTTCTTCATTCCTTTCTACTCCCAAGTAATATTCCACTTTACAGACATACCATATATGACAGCAGTTGACGGGCACTTGAGTTATTCCCATATGTTGCTTATCATAAGTAATATGGCTGTGAACAGCCTTGTGCAAAGTTTAGTGTGCACATGCTTTTCAGTTTTCTTATACTTAGGAATGGACTTGCTAAGGTCACATGGCTACTCCATGTTCAAGCGTCTAAGGAACTGCCCCTTTCCAAAGACTTGACATTGTCCTTCCTGTTAGCATCACAGCCTCCACGGTTGCAATTCTCTGCATCCTTGACAACACTTGTTATTCTCTGCTATTTGGGGTAGACGTCATCCTAGCAGGAGTGAGGTATCTTTCTGTGGTTTTGATGTGGCATGTCTCAGTAGCTGATGATGCTGACCATCTTTTCACAAGCATATTGGTCATTTGTACGCTTGATTTGGGGAAAGGTCTGCTCACATCTTCTGCTCATTAAAAAAATTAATGTCATTTTACTATTGAATTGTGAGAGCACCTACACATGGTAGCTATATCCCCTCCCAGATGTACTGTTTATGACTATTTTCCTCCTGTTTGTGAGTTGTCCTGTCCTTCCTTTTCATCTTCCTTCCTCATCCTCCTTTGTTCTCCCTTCCCTTCTCTCATTTTCAATGCTGTGGATTAAACTGGGGTCTCTGCATGTTAGGCAAGTATTCTACAACTGAGACACAGAGGTTCATCCCCAGCTGGGTTTTTACTTTTTTTTTTAAAGGCAGGATCTCACTAAGTTTCTCAGACAGGTTTTTTTTTTTTTTTTTTTTTAAAGATTTATTTATTGTGTTTACATACAATGCTCTGCTTACATGTCTGCTTCAACACCAGAAGAGGGCACCAGACCCGATTACAGATGGCTGTGAGCTACCATGTGGTTGCTGGGAATTGAACTCAGGACCTTTGGAAGAGTAACCAGTGCTCTTAACCTCTGAGCCATCTCTCCAGCCCCCTCAGACAGGTTTTTAAAAAATGTTTTGTTTTAACATTTATTTTGTGTGGGTGTGGATGGGAACATGGGGACAACTTGTGGGAGGTGGTTCTCATGTGGGTTCTGAGGATCCAATTCAAGCCATTAGTCTGGCGAGCAGGTGCCTTTACCACCTGAGTCATCCTGCTAACCCCACCAGGTAGGTGTTGACTTATGATCCTCTTGCCCCCAACTCCTGAGTAGCTAGGATTACAGCTCGGCACTCCAAGGACAGGACACGTCAGTCAGTCCTCTCTCTCTCTCTCTCTCTGTCTCTCTGTTGTGGTGTGTGCCTGCGTGTATGTGTGTGTGTGTGTGTGTGTGTGTGTGTGTTTCTGTATTTCTCTCAGGAGAGTCTGTTGTTGTTGTTTTGAGCCAGGGTTTCTCTGTGTGTAGCCCAGGCTGTCCTGGAACTCACTCTGTAGACCAGGATGGCCTTGAGCTCAGAGATCAACCTGTCTCTGCCTCCTTAGTGCCACCATTATGGTTCAGCAGTCTTAAACATCACTCAGGCTAGTCTTGAACTTGTGAGCTCCTGCCTCATCCTCCTGAGTCGTGCGTTTTATTTTCTTGACAGTGTCCATTGAAGCACAGAAGTTTCACATTTATAAGTCCAGGTTGTCTGATGTTTCCTATTGATACTTTCAGTGTCAAATCCAAGAACCATTGCCTAATCCAAGGTCATAGATTCATTTCTGTTTTCTTCTAAGAGTTTCAGTCCCTACATTCTTCAGGTTGTTTTTCTCCTAAGCAGTAAATCTGTGCACTGTTGGCACAAGAGCAAGCAAGAGCGTAAAAGGACATTCTCATTCTTTTTTATAGCTGTATAATACTCAATTTTATGGACATACTATAATTTATTTACCCCATTTTCCATTGATAGACATTCAGAATGCTTGCAGTACTTTGCCTTCTCAAGACTTCAGTGAACATCTGTGAATATAGATGTCCACCCCATACTAGTGAGTATAGTGGGAAGTAGAATTGCTGGGTCCACTGACGTGGGACATGAGCCGTCACTGCCAGCAACTGTGTCTAAAACGTGGGCCGTTCACTGATCACTCTGGGTGCCATGTATCAAACGTTCAAACATGTACTTAGTCCCTAAACAGTGATCGTGACAGTCAGAGTGAAAATCCATCCCCTACAAGGATCTAAGGTCACATGGTCTGTGTGGCTCTTTGACTTTGCACACGCCACTGCCCCCATTCAGACCCTGTATCTTCAGATGGCCTTGGCCACTTCTGGACTAGCAGGAGGAGGAGATTGACAGGTGTGCCTGGAGAGTTGGAGATCACACTTATGTGGGCACAGAAAGTGTGCTCTTCCACTGAGGCATAGCCCAGCTTAGAAGTCTAACTTCAAGTCAGGCAAGACTGGGTTCAGTCCTGGCTCAGGCAGTGTCTTTGAGCAAGTCATTTCCCTTCTGGTGTCTCAGCCTCCTCATGTGAGCGTGGCCCTCTGTCTTACAAAGAGCACTAACTACAATCATTTTTCCTATTGGAAAAGCACTGTGAGAAATAAAAGGGGAAAAATATTGTGGCAGTGGCAGTGTGTGTGTGTGTGTGTGTGTGTGTGTGTGTGTGTGTGTGTGTGTGAGAGAGAGAGAGAGAGAGAGAGCGAGAGAGAGAGAGAGAGAGAGAGAGACAGACTGACCTTCCAGGGAAGAGGACATTTGAATGCAACCTGCAGAGGTGGCTTTGAGTGGGTATTCTGGGCAGGAGGATGAAAACATTTCCTGGGGAGACCCAACACCCATGTCCACTCTACTCACTCCAGATAGAGAAGCTTCAACAAACCAAAAGTACAGACACCACTCAAGTCCAATTTGGTGAACTAATGAGTTTTATTGGGGGTCACTTACAAGAGCAGGAATGACTTAAAGGCAATGGCATCACTAAGGCCCACCCAGGCGGGAACCTGGGGCACACTGCACAGCCTGCAGGCAGCTCCAGAGTGTCCTTTCCAGGTGCCTAGTTGGTTTAAAACTCTCCCTGGCAGCTTGGCTCGTTTCTGTTTCTTCTAGGCAACTGGTTTGGCCTGAGAGTCTTCTCTGCAGCTCAGCTTGCTTCTGTCTGAGAGGGAATCTCAGCTTTTACTGCTTACTCTGGCAGGGTGAGGCCTAGTGGATCTGGTCCCTTTCAGGGACTTCCTGAAGCTGTTCTGAGTTGTCTGCCCTCCTCCATTGCAGTGATCCCTGAGCCTCGGAGGGGGGTGACTGTAGGTGTCCACCTGTGGGTAAGAAATAGGCCACATGTCATAGTAACAGTTCTCAGGAGCTTCCCCAGTGGTCATGACTGAGGCTGATAATAACAGTGATATACAGGCATAGACACTCATGTTTAGAAGGCAGTTTCACAGGCACATCAAATCTATGTAGGAAAAAAAAAAAACCCAAAAAAACATAAAAAGTTGCTTTCCTATTGGGACCCATGACTTCCCCAGCCACAGGATTTTGTCTGGCTTACAGTACCAGGCTTGAACTCTCTCTTGTGGAATGGGCCTTAAATCCAATCAGAAGGCTGTTGGTCTTACCCAGTAGTAGAGCCACTATTGCACAACCAGGCACATCCTGCCTGGAATGTTGGTGTTTCCGCATGCAGGGTCTATAGTCAAGCAGGGTGGTGGTGGTAGGAGTAGCAGATTTGCATGGATCTGTGGGAGCCACCAGAGTAGCTTGAAAGCCTGGAGACCTGGAGGACATCAGATACATAGTTAGAAGCTAGGGAAAGGCCATGGTGCTGTGGGATATTTGTACACTATATATATATCTGTGATTGGTTTAATAAAGAGCTGAATGGCCAATGGCTAGGCAGGGGGTATAGGTGAGACTTCTAGGCAGAGAGAGGAAGTAGTAGATAATTGAGGCACAGGGAGACACAAGCTAGACATGGGGGGGAGTCAAACATACAGAGTGAAAGAAAGGTAAAAAGCCTCATGGTAAAATGAAGATTAATAAAAGCAGTTTAAGTTATAAGAGCTAGTGGGACAAGCCTAAGCTTTCATAATTAATAAGTCTCTGTGTTATTATTTGTGAGCTGGCAGCAGAAAAGAGAGCCTGACCACACCACGGAGCCGGTAGTCTTGCTCAGCATGTTCCCATCAGCAACCTGCACAGTCTTCCCTCACTGACCCTTATGTCTTCTTGAGGAGCAGTCTGAATAATGCTGAGGAATGAGGGGCCAGGGGTCAGGCAGCCTGGGTTGGTCTCCAGCTCTGCCACTTATGAGCTGTGTGACCTTGGCCATTTTTTGTCACTTAGCCTCTCCTGGCTGTAGTTTACTCAGCCATAAAAAGTAGTTGCTGCTGCTTCCTGGGGTCACAGTGACGAGCATAAGGCTCTCTCTCGGGTCCATGTTTGGCATACCGTGCATGCTCCATGTGGTGGTGGCTGCAAGGAAGGCTGTGGCAGTAGGGCATGCATCCTATTTCTGCCTGGGAATGCCAAGGCCTTCTGAGTGAATGGACACTCTGCTCTCTGGGGAATCTGGAGGACTCATTGCTCATCACCAGTCCTGTCAGCAAATGAGTTGCTGGGAGTACTTGCTTTATGCCAGGCCCTAGAAGATGTGGGACCATCTCACAGAACTGACCTGACCCAGGGTGCTGAAAGCCAGACTCATCATTTAAGATACTCGGGCTTTCTTCCTGTGTTCCCCTTGTCCTGGACCAGATATCATACTTGCTAGCCAACTGCCTTTGTCCTTGAGCCATACCTTCAACTTAGGAATTCAAAAACATTTTTTTTTTTTGAGACAGGGTCTCATTACATATCTCTAGCTGACTTATAACTCAGTATGTAGACCAGGCTGGCCTTGATCTCACAGAGATCTGCCTGACTTTGCCCGCAAGAGCTGGGATTGGCATGCACCATCACATGCAGCCAGGAATTAGAATTTTAAGTTAGTATCTTATCACTTAGGCTTTTGCTGCGCTCCAAAGTCTGGATGGAAGGATAATGGGATGGAATGGCCTGCTCTGTCCTGCCCTTTTCATAGAACAGACTTGGAGAGTGAGTGTAGAGGCTGGCCCTGAACTGCTAGCTCATGTTTCTGCCCAGCTCCTATGGTGCTCAGGGTTGGCAGATGGTAGGATACTCTTGCATACTGGATAGAGCTCAAAGATGAGAACAGGCAGGGAGTGGGTGTGTAAGAGAAGAGAGTCAAGGATTCCTCCAGGAGCCTACCCTGAGCAGGAGATGCTGGAGAAGGCCCTTGGTGCAGCAGGCTGAGTGGCGAGCACTTGGGGCTGTGGACCAAATGCTTGCTGGACAAGTGCGTGTTTTCCCCTGGTCTCCTAGAGAGTCCCTGGATTAATACTTTCAGAGCTATCCAGTTGACTGTCTGGAGGCAGAGAAGAGGCCCAAACTGTTGTTGTGAACCTGGTGTCACTCTGAGATGACCAGGAGATAGACAAGACAAGGTCCCTGAGGATGCTATCATATACAGATCTTGTCTTAATTTCAGGCTTTCTCCTTCCGTGGAATCTTCAACTTTTTAATGTCATAATAACTTTAAAATTGTAATACACACTCATGGCTCTCTAAAACATATCCATAGCCTGCACTGGGCCTGTGGCTTCCTGGTTAGGGTCTCTGGTGTGTATGGGTGAGTTAGACTACCTGGATCCAGTCCTAGCTGTGGGTCCCTGAGTGAGTGACATCCCTGAAGAGCTTCCAGTTTCTCATCTGGAAAATGGGAACGATAACAGTGCCACCTCCTGGTGACAGAGTAGTTTCTGGACTGACAGTTAAACACTATTCATGATGGCTTTTGTCAGTGACTTGAGTGTTTGAGCTGACCTGGGAGTGAGATCGTCTGCCACTGACTTGCTATGTGAACTTGGCCTGGTCTTAGTCCTCTCTGAGATGGAGTTAGAAGATGCCTGGGTGCTTCAGAGGCGTCTGAGTGCCCCTCTAGCTACCATCCCTCTCCGCCTCTCTCCTTCCAGCCTCGCCCACCTGTCACTTCCCACCCTCTACCCTGTCACCAAACTGATCTTTGAAAAACCACAAATCTCAGCATGATCTTTTCCTGCCTGGGGAAAGTTGATGTTGATGCCCCCACTGCCTTCAGGAATAAGCCCTGGTCTGGCGTGGACAGGAGGGGCTGTCTTCATCATCCCTTCCCACTACCCCTGCTTGTATTCTAGCCGCATACAGCCTCTGCTCCTACCTTGATGGCCACATGTCCCTTGGTGCTGGCACCCCCACCCCCTACCACAGCCCACATTCCTGCCTTCTCATCTTCCCCACGGTTCCTCAGATCTAACACTTCCTTTGCCCAGTGATCCACCCACACCCCACGGCCCTAAACCCTTCTGTTTCTCTTTATTATCCCTTTCTCCATAGCCCATTCTCTATGAGTAGACAGGAGTCTGTTGACTCATACTTGCCATTCAAGAGGCTGAGGCAGGAAGATTGCTACAAGTTCCAGACCAGCCTGGACTACATAGTGAGTTCTAGGGCACTCTGACCTAAAGCATGATACCCTCAAATAAATAATAAGAATTTGGATATGTCACTACCTGCTTAAAACCTCTCAGTCACCGCCTATGGCACTGGGAGTAAAGACAGGGCTTCCAGACACAGGTTTCATGCTGTCTCACTTAGGATGGCAGCTGCCTTCCTGCCTGCCAGCCTTTTGCCCAGCCTGCTTGCCTTCTAGAGTGACTTGAACACTGTCACTCCAGCAGTTTTTGTGGTCACCACACCTCACTGACAGGTGAGACTTGCTCCTTCTAGTGACCAGGCTGCAGAACCTTCCGGGTGATACTGTAGGCACCCTTCCTCTTGGCAAAATGGTCCAGCCAAAGTCACTTCCTCTGTGAAGCCTTCTTTCACACAGCTCCCTGGAGATCATTCCTTCCCACCCCATCTCCAGGCAGCAGGGACAGCCCCACGGTGGCTCCTGTTAGATTGGTCCTCTTGCTGTGGATCCCCACACTCAGTACAGTTCTCACAGAAGCTGCTGGAGGCAGGAGGGTGTGCTAAGTGCTTGAACACACCCTCTCCTCAGCCTTCAGGACCCCATGGGGTCAGCTCCCCTAAAAGCCCCATTTTAAAGAGAAGCCAACAGAAGTTTGAAGAGATACAGTCACGTGTCCTGCCCGAGGTCACCAGCCAGTCTGCCTGAGCAGGAGCAGTTAGTAAGTACGGCAATGACTATAGACAGCACCTTTCACATGCCAGGTACTGGGCTGAGCCCTGCACACATTCCAACCTCTCCGGGACATCTATAGCACCCCGCCTCAGGTCTGGGAAACTTAGGTACAGGCACTCAGGAAGCTAGATACAACAGGGTCAGGCTTTGGCTTGTGCTGTCTGGGGCCTGGTCATGCCTGCCACACTGTGATATACTCAGGCATGGTAAACTCCCTCTGACCTACCTGGGAGGCTATTAGCACCCCAGCACCTGGGCTAGCCCCTAGCACTGGGAGGTACTGCCCAGTGGGTGTGTAATGAATGAGGGAACAGGTAGTTGGGAACATGGGTCCTGCCCCAGCCATTCTGCAGCTGTTTCCTGAAACCTAAAGGTGCAGCCACCCCTCTTCTAGCCACGGTGACCCCCAGCACCCTGTTGTCCAGACAGCCCTAGGGAGGGAACAGATCCATAAACATGAGGCTCCCCAAGGGCTCAGGAGGGGCACTGGGCGCTGTACAAGTCCTCAATATTATTGCTTTATTGTCATTTAAATGGAGCCTGCCTCAAACAGGCCACCCAGTTCTAGCCACCAGCGCTGGACAAAACCTCCATTGAAAAGCCAATTACAATCACTCCATCTAAATTGTCATGGATTTGTATAGAAAATTACATCTCCATTTAGTCCTGAAGCAACGTCCTGGGCATGGACAGAGGGGAGGCTGGCCCATTTACCTCGCCAGCACAGCGCGGGTGCCGCAGGCAGAGAGAAAGCCCAAGCTGCCGGCCTTGGCTAGCCCAGGAACAAAGGCCAGTTTGTGGGGGCCCAAAGAGAAGCTGGGCCTCTGAGGGCGTCTCAGATTCCAGGCCTGGGCCGATGGACCCTGCACTGCCAGCTGGTCTCCCCTGCTGGAAGCTCTGGCCAGACAAGCTTCTGACAGCCGGCTTTAGGCGGCCATCAGCCCTGCCACTATCCAAGGGGCCTGGAGCTTGGCTCATGTCCACACTGCCAGGAAATGAAGGAGGTTAGCCTGGAGACCACTTGCCTAGTATCTTGAGAGTGTGGGTCATCCGTCCATCCATCCATCCATCCCTGTTGCTAAAGGATCTTTGGGCAGTATGAAAAGAATAGTTATGTAGAAATCAGCTCCAGCCTCAGGTGTCCTGGGTTCCAATCCAGACTCTGCCCTTAGTAGTATTTTCAGTCCTGAAGCAGTTGCTGAGCACCTATTCTATGCCACAGACTAGAACATGGCTGAACTAAGGACAAATTGCTGAACTCGTGGCAAAATGCTGCCTCTCCTTGTCCCTTAAAGCCAAAGGGAGATGTGCTCTTTTGTGAATGACCCAGACTCTGAGCACATGAACAGGGGCTGCCTGGGTTTTGTGGAAGAGGCATGTGAGTTCTAAAGGAATAAGGCAGAAGGGCCCTCCAGGCTGAGGAAACAGTGCGTGTTGGGCTGGCTGGAGCGGCAGAGTGGGCCACTGGTGCCTCTGTGGGCTGCTTCTCCAAGAATTGGTTCACTCATCTGTACTGTGTGTGTGCTGCTGCTGTTCTTACTAGGGTTAGTCCGGGGCCCTGCCCAGGCAGACCTCAAAGAGTATTTGTGGACACACTCATACTCACCTTGGGTGCATGTGTGTGGAGCCAGGGGTTCTTTCTGTGAGTGTGACTGCATTCAGTTGTGTGTGAGACTGTCCCATGACTCCATGTGGTTGTGTGACTGTGAGGTCATGTGTTCATGTATGTAACTGTGACTGTTATCATCTGACAGTCACTAACATTTCCAGTGGCCTTGTCCCCACACAGTGCTCTCAGACCGGCTGTGCGTGGCTGGGTCAGACTGTGTGCCGTGGCCTAACCCTTGTCTGTCTGGGCCCAGCTGGGACAGCTGGCAAGCACAGAAGCGATGCTAGGGCATGACAGGTGGGTGCAGTAGGTAAGGAGGGCAGAGTTCCCATCCTCCCCCACCCAGCCCTACCAGGTAGACTGGCCAATGCAAAAACCACCCCATCAGGAACTGCTCTGTGTACAGAAAACACGTTCTTCTGGTATCAGCTCAAGTTTGGCAGGAAGTGGCTTTCTGGGTGGCAGGAAGTTGGATTCAGCTCATATCAGCACCAACCGAGGGAGCAGGAGAGAAGTTATCTAGGGTTAAACAGAGTTACCAAGAAGAGGGGCCCCCAATTCCCCATACTCGATAGTGTTGAGGGCCAGCCTACCCCTCCTGGTCTTTTGGGATGGGGATGGTAGAGGGTTGGAAAGAAGAGTTGCCCCAGTCAAGTACCTACTGGGTCTAAGACCCAGACAGCCCATTATCCCTTTTTGGTCTATTTGTAAACGCAGACTTGACCAAGGTCACCAAAGCAAGGGGCTCACAGTTACCTAAAGATATGAAAACCCAAGCAGAGGAACAGAGAAGATGCAGCTGGGACAGAGCTGGTGGGACCCAGGCACGCAGAGCAATGAAAAGTGTCAGCAGAGACCTGTAGTGTGCCCACAGTGTGCAAGGCCAACCCATGCATGCCACAACTGATCGTGAGGTTCCCAACCCATTTTCCAGATGTGAAGCCAGTAAGACCAGAGTGCCTCACATGATGAGCCAAGCCTGGAGTCTAGGGTTGCTTCTTGAAGCACAGTTTGTTTTCTGGTCACTTCCTGTGCCTAGCTTCTAGGGAAGCACAGTGGCTATCTGCAAAGTGATGCCTGCTGAGGAGTTGACCCTGTTGTCCAGTGGCAAGCCAGGGTCAGACTTGAATAGGGTGGCTCCTTTTACCATGCAGCAGGGAATGTTCAGCCCTGGCAGTGTAGAGAGAAAGTCAAGGCCCTGCCCTTAGGCTGGTACTCAGCCACTGGAATGGGTTCTGTGACTGGCCAGGAACGGAGTTCTCCTAAGGCCCAGCCCTAGACCAGCTGTGTCCCTGACCCCTACTTGAGCCCCTGGCAAGGAGGCTGCTGGCCTTGTTCTCATCCCAAAGCAGCACCAAGCTGTTCTCTGGCTGAGATGCTGATTTGAAACTCAGTTTGCATGTCGTTTGCACATTACTCAGTGTGTGTCAGAAGGTACGAACATCTCCCTTTCCGGGAGAGGGCTGCCTGCTGGAGGCCCCCCTGCCCTCCTCCAGACAGCAAAAATGCCAGCCGGCTAGACGGGAGCTACGCCCTGGCCTCTGACAGCACCCGCCTGCTGCCACCTCCCCCATTCCCTCCTCGAGCCAAATTTAGGCTGCTCTGCTACTGAGAGACGGGGAGAGAGGAGGCAGGAAACCCTGAGATGGAGGCTGCTAAGCCAAGGCCCATATAGGGTGGGGCTGCCCCAAGGGTACCTCTGTCCCTAAATCCCTGGGCCTAGCCTCTCCCCTCTTTTCCCCACTGGAATGAAGCCCAATTGGGGAACACTGGGTTCTCTGACACAGCTCAGGATGCTGTCTGCATTGTCCATCATGGATGAGAGAGAGAGAGAGAGAGAGAGAGAGAGAGAGAGAGAGAGAGAGAGAGAGAGAGAGAGAGAGGTCATGGCCAGGGCAGTAGGGAAGAGATCAAATAGCATCCTCCTACCCCAGACACTTGCCGCCACAGCCACTGACATTGGGTCCCAAGAGCTGGCTTTGCTTATCTGCACTTCCTGCCTTTCCTTGCCCAGCTCTGAGCCCAGCTGAGTTTGAGGGGACTGACCTCTTTCCCAAAGGTTCCATCACACCATGGACCAGCTTCTTGTCTTGGTTTGTCTTAGTTTTTCTATTTGGGAGACCGGGAGAAGAATGACTTCCAAGTGGCTGTCTGTGCTGAGACCTAGGGTTTCTGAAAGACTAGACATAAATTAGGAGCAGTGGCTTCAGGCCTAGAAGCTTGCTGGATTTTTCAGTGACTAAGAGAGGTGGCTTGTAACAATGCTGGGGACAGGGCTCGAGTAAGCTGAGCCAGGAGAAATGGGAAAGACGTGAGCTGGATTGCAGCCACCTCAAATCCAGAGGTGGAGCAATAGGTTCCAGTAGCTGAGGCCTGGGTGCTAGAATAGGGCTGCCTGGGTTTGAAGCCATCGTCAGTTTTCTGCATCTCTTTCCTCACCTGTAGCATGGGAGTAATAAATGAGGCAGTGAATGTCTGGCACATAGTAGGTGCATCACGATGCCAGCCACCAGAGCACTTGGGAGGTTCCAGGGCTGTAACAGATATGGATATGAAGGGAAGGCATTGTGGCTCCGTGGCCAAATGGAAGCCATCAGGATGGGTGTTCAAGTCTGCGTGACCCTGGGCAAGTGGCCACACCCCGCTGAACCTTAGGAGAGGAGCAGCGAGGCGCTTACCTTGGAGGGTCTGGGAGGACTGCTCGAGCTCAGGCTTGGCACAGCGCCTGGCACATAGCGGGCAGTCCCCGAAGGATCCAGTGGTACCGCCCCGCACAAAGGACAGGTGGGCAGCGTTGGGATGGAGGGCGGAGCAGGGCAGGTGTGCTGAGAGCCAGAAGGCGGGGCAGGAGCCGGGAGGGAGAAGGTGTACGGGCGCGCGCGCAGCAGGTGCGCGTGGGATGGGCGGGGCCCTCGAACGGGCGGGGTCTCCAGGTGCTCGGGCACGCGCTAGGAGGCGGGTGCCCTGGGCGCACGGCCGCAAAGCGTCCCTGTGTCTTTAACGCCCCCCTCCCCGCGTCCCCCCACCCCTTTGTGCACCCCCCTAGCCGGGCTGCAGCCGCGGAGCCGTCCCCCCTGCACTGACAGCTGGTATCTAATTACTGTGTGAGAATGGAAAGTCAGGCTGTCCCAGCTCCGGGGAGAGGGGATTAACGTCTCCTGCAGAATACACTTCCTCTGGTGGGTTGCCATGGTTACTCTCATTACCTGCCTGCCCGGGAGGAGCCGTGCGAGCCGCTCCAGCAGGCCCTCCGAACCCGGGCCGGTACACGCACGCGCGCGCGCGCGCGCCTGTCTCCCCGCCCCTTCTCTCCGGGGGCGCACGCGCGTGCGCCGTGGGGGAGAGCGAGCGGTCTCACCCCTGCCCCTCATCCCGCCCTAGCAGCTGTCAGCGGCGCGCGCGGCCCGCCGGCTCCTGCGCGCGCTGTCAACAGTCATTAGCGCGCGGGCCGCGCCCCTCCCCCTCGGCCCCCCAGCCCGGGGTGGGGCCCGCACCTGGGGCCCCCTGCTCGTTAGCGCACCCGGGCCTCCCGCTTAGGTCCGGAGGGACCTGTCGGGCTCAGAGACGCCTCCTTCTTCCTTGAACCCATTCAGCGGTCCGGTCCCCAGTCCCAGCCCTCGGCTGAGACTCCCGAGGGAGGCGGGACCCCAGAGTCTGAGGGCGCCCCTCCTGCAGTGGTGACGACAGCGGTCATTTATGAATGTCTCGAGAGGGCAGGCATGTTTGTGCTTCACTTGTGGTTACCGCAGCCCTCCTGTGAGGTGGTGAAAGCCATGGTGCCTATGGTGTCATTTCACACTTGAGGAAACTGAGGCGCAGCCCCTCCTCATCCGAGGGCAGGGCTGGATTGTCTTCAGGCTCTGACTCACCTCTAGGAGCACTCCTATTGCTCAGATCAGCCAGACCCCTGCAGCCAGTCCCTGACCCTGCAGTACCTCCCAAGGGAGGCTCCTTCTCTGCTTGTCACTTATTCCCCAGCACGTCTCTCTCCCAAAAGGGTTGCTTTGGCCCGCTGCACTCCCTCCCCTCCCCTTACCCTGTCAGGAACCCCAGAGTTAAAGCCAAAAGAAAGAAAGAAGAGCAGAAAAGGAAAAGGCTACTGGGAGCAGCTTGAAGGATGTGGCACCTCGCTGTGGTTTCGGGGTCCATCCCAGGCTCTTTCTCTGTGGCCCCGGGTGTGCATGTCGGTCCTCGGCGTGATTTGAAAGAAGATAGAGGTTCAGCGAAGCAGAAAGGAGGTCTTGGAATATGTGAGGCTGTTCCAGATGGCAGGTGCGACTCGATGGCAGTGCTCCGCACTAACAGTTGGAGATTGAGCACTGGGTGGAGAGGAGGCAGGTGCTACATTGAGCCCTTAGTGCCTTGCTTATGCATTTATTTATGGGTGTGGGGGGCTCCTCCCATTGCCCCATCCAGGTCTGCAGAGCTCAGTGGCACTGGAGGGCAGAGAATTCCAGTGTGAGCCTTGCTTTGAAGGGATTTCTTGTTTTCAGTTAGGTTAATATTTACAGTCAGGAGAAGTAAAAATACTGTCACTTGTATTTGAGCAGGGCCCTCCTTGGCCATCTGATTGCCCCTTACAAATCATCAGCAGTTTTTCTTGGGGCTCTGAGAGAGACCTTTGGAGGTTTGGGTGATGCTTCTTCATTCTACTTTTCCAAGTCTCTCAGTTTTCTGTGCTTTTACGATCTCTCCACCTCCTTACCCCTCTGTGCGTGGCTCCTCTGCTGGGGTGAGAGTGGGGATGACTCCTCACCTTGGTTCTTTTAGCTCCACCCAGGACTGGAATAAGACCTTATCCTGAAGCTTCCCAAACTCAAGTCTTGGACAAACTGATTAAAGCTAGGAGCAGGCCTGAGAGGAACATGCCCAGTGTCTTTTGCTGTGTTCTCAGCCTCATTATGGGCTGGCCTAGATGGGATGGAGCAGCATCATTGAGTTTGCCTGTGCAATCAACCCCCTGAAGTCCCAAACTCCCACACAAGTGGAAGCCAAAGGTTTTTCCCCTGGGGTGTGTTCTGCTGACTGATGCTGGCCTCTAGTAGCAATCCCGTTGATGTTCATGCCTCGTTAAGAGTTGGATCTGGAATGCACCAAGAGTGCATATTTTAAGGACTTTCTCCATGGTTCCTTCCTCTCCCTTAGGAGGAACCCACTTGAGAAATGCCCCTGCTGTTTAGCAACCTCCTCTCAACCATGGCCTCCTTGTGGCTGGAAAGCATAGTCCATTGTAGTGATGAAGCTATACTAAAAGGTGCCCAGTGGCTTGAAACAATGTTCCCATCTTGATAAGTATGTAACCTATTGCCAGCCAGCAACTTCAAAGTTGTTGAGATGATGCCATTCATTAGCATTTGTACTGTACTTGCTATCAAGGCCAGGGGTCCATTTAATTGTCTTCTGTAGGAAAGGGACAAGATTCCATCAGAGGCCTTGACCTAAGGGATACCATGAGATCACCTGGCAGGAGCCTAATGGCCTGCTAAGACCCACTGTTTCCTCTCATTGGTCTTCAGCCCTGTATAAAAGAATTCCCTTTTGTTAAAGAATCCAAGGAATCCAGAAGACACCCGCCAAGATCCTCCTAAAGGAACTTTGCCAAGAAGCCAAAGTTCAGGGTCAGGCTTGTGGGGGTGGGGGGTGGGGGGTGTCCTTGAATCTATAGTAACATTGCCCAGTAAGAGTCTTCTTTTCCACACCCTGTTAGGAAAGGTAGCCTTCGCTAGAGATGAAAATATTAACACACATGGCCTGGAAGCCCAGAATGTGGTGGCTGTATTTAATGATCCAATGTCAGTTTCATTACTGCCTGCCTTCATATCTTAATCATGGAGATGTTATAATCAGCATTTCTCAAAATCTCCTTGCATTATACTCATTTTGGGATGGACTTTTTAAAACCTCACAACAAAGACTTGGTAGGCTGAGGTAGACCATGAAAATATGTGGGGTTTGTGTTTGTTTGTTTTTGGAGATAGAGTCTCATGTAGCCTAGGCTGTCCTTGAGTTCCCAATACAGTAAAAATGTAGCTTGGACTTCTGATGCTCCTGTCTGTGCTCTGTAAGTACTGGTATCATGGGTGTACGTCACCATGTACAGTTTAAGTGATGCCAGGGATTGAACCCAGGGCTCTCTGATCATGCTAGACAAGCACTCTACCTACATCCTCAGCCCCCAAACACATTTTTAACAACTGCTTGTATGATTCTTTTTATATAATTGATGTTATTTTATGTGAATTAGTGTCTTTCTGGCATGTGTCTGTGTGAGGGTGTTGGATCCCCTGGAATTGGAGTTACAGACAGTTAGTGAGCTGCCGTGTGGATGCTGGGAACTGAACTCGGGTTATCTGGAAGGACAGCCTGTGCTGCTGAGCTATCTCTCCAGCCCCCCATTTTTAATTATTGTTTGTTTGTCTGTTTTTGTTTTTCAAGACAGGGTTTTTTTTTCTTTGTGTAGCCTTGGCTGTCCTGGAACTAGCTTATGTAGGACCCACACTTGGAGGACCAGAATTCTAAATATTTTGTAATATCAGTTACATGTAAAGTAGACATTTTGTGATAGCTTCAGTTGTTTGCAATCCAGATTTTGGATCAGAATTCAAATGGGCTGGCTTTAAGGGAGTTGGCAACATCTAAGAAAGTTGGTAGTTCTACAATTTTGAAATGAATGCTATGTCCACTTAGGTTTGCTTGGTTCTAGTTGGTTGTTCTGGAGTTGGATGGTTCCGGAGTATGTTACCATGGCAATGTTCTTCCATACAGAGAAAAAATTCTCAGTGACCTGGTATTTTTTCATGTCCTTTCCCATGAAATGCTATAGAGTTCCTTTCCATCATTTCTGCCTGGTATTTCTGGGATAGTCAAGGGAATCCAGGTCCCTTCTGACCCAGTCCTATAAGTAAAATGAAGTCAATACAGTGAGTAGTTTGTTTAGAGCAGTGGATTAAAGGATGCTGACTTGGGTATTAGGCAGAAGTGAGCTAGCAGGGGCATCCCAATGCTAAGGAGGGGACTGGAGATCCTCCTTAGGGGCAGAGCACTTGCCTGGTGTGTACAAGGCTCTGGGCTCAAAATCATCAGTACAGGGCATGGGTAGGGATTGGACAAGGCTATCGGGAAAGACACTTTGTGTTCCCTTAATTAGCAGCTCTCTCATATTCCTGTCTGCATTCTGAGCAAGGGAAGGCATGCCCCTCCTGCAGCATTTACCATAAAGGTCATTACCTTCATGGACGCAGAGCCTGTGACTGCTGCCAGATCGCCTTGTTACCATCTTCCTGGGGTTCTCCTTGAAGGCCAGATAGACATTCTGGGGTTCTTCCTTTAGGGTGTTAATGCACACAAGGTCCAGGTGCAAACCATGTGTGAACTGAGATCTGTTTGTTACAGGCTCTCCCCAACCAGAGATAGAACCCAAGGTTGAAAATAAGCAGTGTTTTGTTTTGTTTTAATAAGGTCTTCCTCTATGGCTCCCTGTGTGGTCTGGATCTCACTATATAGCCCAGGCTGAACTTGGCCTTGAACTCCTTCAGCCTCCGCAAGTGCTGGGATTACAGGTGTGTACCACCATGCCCAGGGGAGCAATCAGTTTTTAAAGAGGGAGTTACTGATAAATGCTCCCTTGAAGTTTCCCTGGGATAATTTAATGATCACACTGGACCAGGCACAAAGCCACTGCTAACCCAAGTGTACCTAAGAATAGAGGTAGGCGGCTAGGCCAGGGACATTCATTTTGGGATTTTTTTTTTTTTTTTTTTTTTCTGTTTGTTTGAGACAAGGTCTCATTTTTGTAGTTCTAGCTGGCCTGGAACTTAATATGTGTAGGCTGGACTGGCCTCAAATCCCCAAACGCTCCGGGGCTAGAGAGATGGCTCAGAGGTTAAGAACACTGGCTGTTCTTCCTGAGGGCCTTTAATTCAATCCCCAGCAACCACATGGTGCTCACAACCATCTGTAATGAGATCTGGTGCCCTCTTCTGGCCCACAGGTACATATACAGGCAGAACACTGTATACATAATAAATAAATAAATAAATAATTTTTAAAAAGTCACAGAGATTCACGTGCCTCTTCCTCCTCAGTGCTGGGATTAGTGGTATTCACCACCACACCTGAGACCATTGGCTGGAAAAACTTAACTGTCCAAGTTGGAGGAATTAAGTAACTATTTAGGAATTATTTAGGAATTAAGTAACTATGCATCTCTACTGGATGTGGGTATTACCTCATGTGACCCAGTTCGTTCGTAGTGACCAGATGAGTGATAAAAGCAGATTCCTAAACACAGGGAGTCTGGGCTCAGTGAGTCCAGAGGGAGGAGGTGAACATTTACCAAGTGTCATGTGCCAGGTGCCTCTCACAAACTCTTACTCACATTTTCTTTTTCATGTATGTATGCCCTGTACATGTGTGTGTTTATGTGTGTGTGTGTGTGTGTGTGTAGAAGACTGAGCCTGATATTGAAATTATTTTTGTTGTTGAAATTCTTGCTTGTTTTTGTTTTGAGACTTGGTATCACTGTGCAGCCCTGGCTGGTCTGGGACTCATTATGTAGTCCAGGCTTGCCTCAGACTCAGAGCTCTACCTACCTCACCCAGCAATGTCTTTCTAAATAAATTCACTATAACTGAGCTTGGGCAAACAAAAGTAACCCCAGAACTTTAGAAGTGAAAACAGGGGAGCTAGAGAGATAGTGATTAAGAGTACCAGCTATCCTTCCAGGGGATGTGGGTTCAATTCCCAGCAAATGTGGCAGCTCACAACTGTATTTAACTCCAGTTCCAGGTTATCTGACACCTTCTTCACATATGCGGTACATGTATATATCCATGCAGACAAGACCAAAAAAACAAAAAAACCAAAACTAAATAAATCTTAAAAAAAAAAAAAAAAGTCTCTGGGCTGGGTGATGGTGGTCCACACCTTTAGTCCCAGCACTTGGAAGGCAGAGGCAGAGGGAGCTCTGTGAGTTTGAGGCCAGCCTGGTCTACAGAGTGAGTTCCAGGACAGCCATAGTTATTATACAGAAACCCTGCCTCAAAACTAACAAACAAACAAAAAAATGAAGACAAGAGGATCAGAAATTCAAGGCCTGTGTTAGCTACACAAGGAGGCCAGCTTGGGCTACATGAGACTTTGTCTCAAAAAACTATCAGTGTATTATAACTGACTGTCACAATATTTGACCTGTTTTAACTCTATCAGGATAGTTTTTGAAGATCCTCCAAATGCTGGTAGTTACCAGTCAGCTAATGAACAAACTCTGGCTATTGTTGAGCCTTTAAAGACAGTTTAGGACTTAAGAGGACTGGGATCCCCTGAGAAGGAGGTAAACGTGAGTTCTGGCAAGTGTGAACCTGAAAAAATGCGTAATGTCATAGCTCATCTCATAAGTGACCATCAGGGAAGCTGGAAGTTTGCCCACAGTTGCAGAGATGTGATGATGGGCCAGCAAGCAGCTTTCCTGCACCCATGCACTGTACACAAACATATGTGCTTACCCAGATGCCTGCTGTTTGAGAAGTCCCTACTGAAATAGGTCCTGGCTGGCAAGAGAGCTGTATCAGGCAGGTGAGATCATAGCCCAGAGTCATCGTGGAGAGATGTTGCCCAAGAGTTTCAGGGTTCAGCAGCCCACACCACAGATGCTCCACGCAGGCCCGTGGCACAAAAACTTTCCCAGTTCTGCCATCACTGCATGTCTGTCTGGAAAACCAAGGGATAAAACGAAAGCCTGTCTGTTGCATGTTGCTGAGGTCTGTATTCTCCTTCAGCTGGAAAGTCTGAGGGCCTAAGCGTCCTGCTCCCAGGCAGTTGGCAACCATCACAACCACTCAGGGTTATAGTGTTCAGCTCTATCATATACTCAGAAACTTTGCCAGCCACAAATGCCCTTTTTTTTTTTTTTTTTTTTTTTTTTTTTTTTAAATACAGGGTCTCTTTTCTTTAAGTAGCCCTGGATGTCTAATTTGCTATGTAGACTCACAGACATGCATCACCACACTCACACCAAAGCATCTCTTAATAACTGTGCTTATGGAAATAGCTCTGCCTGTCAGGCTTGGTACAAAGTTCTGTGCCATATCTCATTTTGTCCTCACAGAAGTTTGTAGGCAGCCAGGCAGTATTGTTGCACGCCTTTAATCTCAGCACTCAGGAGACAGAGGCAAGCAGACCTCTGCAAGTTCAAGGCCAGCCTGGTCTACAAAACAATGGAGTGCTTTCTTCCCCTCTTATAGATGAAGGGTATGAGGCTCAAAGATGCAAGAAAGATAGCTGACTACTTGGGGCCATGCATCACCTACATGGTGGGGTAGCATTTGTCCAAACCACACTGCTCTGCTGCTGCCAGCCAACTGCCTGCTTAGCAGCAGGTGTTTATCAATCACCTACCATGTGCCAGGCATTTTCCTTGGTGTGAGCCAACAATCCCACACCTCCACAGGGCTGCTGTCCTCAAGCCTGCATCCTCTGGGGAAGGACTGTCTTGGAGCTTTATCTTTTGGGGGCATCATCCAACCCCTTTCACACTATTTGTTCTTGATCTCTGAAGCCCCCAGGGCCTTCCCAAGCTTCCCAGAGGGAGATGATGGCTGAGAGCAGGTGTCCCCAGATCCATGGGTCTGGTATTCTGTGGACCATGAAACACCTTCATGGCACACTGACCTCGCCTAGAACTTGTGCTCTGGAGTCTCCCTGTGGCCTCCCTCCTCAGGGGTGCAGTAGCTGTTAGGGGTGGGGCACTGGTGCCTCCCACGTCTCTTTGCTGTTAAGCATTCAGTCTCCATCTTGGCATACCTTGTTGGGCCAGCTGACAGCACTCAGGCTAGCCTGATAAGAGGCTTGGGGCCCATAGTCATCAGGCTCCCGGCCTTGCCGTGTCCACATGGCCTCCAGCCTGTTTTTCTGGGCATCTCCCCACACAAAGAGCCTGGGTGCTGTGGCTGGCGTTCAGCTGCTGGAGTGGGGAGGGAGGAAAGCAGGGGAAAGAAAGCTTTTCAGAAAGGACTGGCTGAAGGCAGGAGCCACCCAGGTGATGGGAGCTGGTCCCCTGGGACCCTAACCCAGGACCACAGTGAAAGGTTACTGCTAATTGGCAAGCTCCTGATGGGGCCGCATCTATTTAGCACTCCCCCTCCCCAGAGACTTCTAGGATGGTCTTGGCACAGCGTGTGATTTGAGAGCTCTCTGGGAGTCTGGCACAATCTGTCTGAATTGTGAACATTGAGCCTCTTGGTTTCCTAATTTGTACTTGTGTTGTCGTGTTTCTCTCCCATTGTTGCTGGTAAATTTAGTAGCCCCCTCAGCCACCCTGACTCTGGTACCCTCTCCCCAGATCCAGTGGACTCCCTCTTCTCCCCAGCCCCTAAGCTAGACTGTCTGAGGCCATGCCGGGCCAGGGAGCAGCAAAGTCCCTGCCCCCTTCCCCTGACCTGTGGCCTGGCCTCAGGGCCTAGCTCTCACCCGCCATCAGCCCTGACACTAACACGGCTTGTCCACCCTGTCACAGGGGGCAGATGGCCTGTCGGAGCCCGAGGGCATCTCTCTGAAGCGGGTTGCTGTGGTGGAAGATTTCTTTGACATCATCTACTCGATGCACGTGGAGAGCTCCGCAGAGCCAGGCAAAGCCCCCAAGCACGCTGGGCAGAAGAAAACCTACCGAGCGGTGAGATTTCTGTCTCTGCCTCTGCTGGCAGCCCCAGGCCTTGGCAGGAGGCCATGGGCTCCGCACATGTTGGGCGGGAGGCGGGGCAGGGAGCTGAGGCGTGATGAAGCGGCCTTTGGGGATCCAGGGGGGCACGGGGCAAGGGCATGGCAGCCAGAGATGGCTCATAGGGTGAGGGGCGGGCTCTGCGGTCAGAGCACAAAGGAGAAGCAGGTTGAAGGGAGGGTGAGGGAGAGAAGGAGAGGGGTTGGGCAGGGCAGAGAGGAAGCCCTCCTTCCCCAGTTTCAGCCTCTTGTAGCCTGCTGGGGGAAGCACAGATAATAAGAATCATCGCAGGGACCAGTGTTTCCACAGCATGGCCTGGACTGCTTGCCAGCCTGCCCTAGATGCGTCCTGTGTGTGAGCTTAGCCAGATTATCATGCACTGTAAGCCAGCCCTGTGAGTTCCCCAGAGGCTCTGGGTCTGAGGACCTGCTTCCAACTTTCAGGAGGTCACAGTTTTGGTCCAGAAAGGCCGAAGGCCAAGAGATAAACACAAAAGGAGAAATGCCTCCAAGACCAGCTTTGAGAGAGCAAGAACCCCATAGCTGGGAGCTTCAGCAAGATACTGCTAGCCCTGGACATTTAGTGCTAAGCTTGAGGGGCTTCATGGAGAAGGCAACATGTATACTGGCTACCTTTAGAAGGGCAGAAAGGAATGGAATGGGTCTCTAGAGAAATATTACACACCAGGGAGGTGGAAAACAGGGCTGGGAACAGAGCAGTGACCCCAAGCTTCTGGGGGGGCCCTGCTAGGCAAAGGCCTCCCTCACCTATTGGCCCCACACCTGAAACTGTACCATGGTTCGTGCCCAGGTCTGAGCCCACAAGCCAGACATTTCATTCTCAGTTGAGTCCTCATGGCCATCCTGTGACTGTGGTCCATTTCCTAGTTACAGGAACAGGCCCAGAACCTTGAGTCAGCTGTCCAAGGTCACATAGAACCTGAGCAACAGTCAGCTGGTATCTTCCAGGCTCTGCTTGTTGGTTTTTTTTTCTTTAGAGTCCTATAGATCTATCTTTCTAGGGCCAGGCTTGCCCACCTACACCAGGCATGAATGTCCCAAGCACAATGTGTAGGTAGCCATGGGCTGTAGTAGAGGCAGCCTGTGAAAAAGGTATGATTTCCCCACATGGCCTGATTCACAGAATCCGAAATTCTGGATATTCTTGTCCTCAGATGGTGGCCTTTGTCTGAAAGGGTGTTTAGCTCCTTGCTTTTTTACTATGTCTGTGCACCATGTGAAACCCGTGCCCTTGGAGACCAGAAAACAGCATTAGAGACTAGAGTTACAGACAGTTGTAAGTTGCTGTAAGAGTGCTGGGAATCAAACCCATGTCTTCTGGAAGAGCAGCCAGTGCTTAGTCACTGAGCCATCTCTCTTGAGGATGAGTCCTCTGCTGGGGGTCTCAAATTATGAAGGAACCAAGCCGAGGGCCACAGCTGTCTTCCCATCCACAAGAAGGAAGTCAGACTGAGGGTGTTTTCAAGTGAGTGCCTAGAAGGGAGGACCATCGGTCTGGAGCCAGCAGGGTCCCCTTGGGATTAAGACAGTTCTTGTTGATGATTGAGCCTGCCGTAGTGCTGGACCTCCATGTTGCCAGCCTCCATCCTCAGCCCTTTCCAGTTTCACCTCCTAAGCCAGATCCATGTAAATAAAGGCTACAGGTATGAAGCAGGGACTCCCATGAGCCCCGTTTTAAGGTGAGAGCCACAGCCTGCTTCAGGTTACCCAGCTGGTGCAGAGCCTGGCAACTGACCAGTATCCATCCTTCCTTGCCACAGGTCTCCTGAGGCAAACTGTCAAGCCAGCCACTGGCAGTTGTCAGACAAGTGAGCTTGGCTATCTGGATCTGGTGACTTCCTTGGCCCCTCAGTGCCCAGCAACAAGCCTTGTCCTCGGTGGGGTCTATGGCCTCTGGGACTTGCAGAGGCCGAGGGTGAGTTGGGCAGGTCTTGCTAGCCCTTGTGCTCCTGGGCTAAGTGGACAGCTAGCCGTTCGTACTTTCTGGCTTCTGGTCCATATGCCGCCATGTGCCCCATTTCCCTGCCCAGCCTGGAGCTGGCAAATGCCTGCATGGAGCTGGCTGGGCTGCACACACAGCTGGAACTTCAGTACTGGGCCAAGGCTGAGCCCAGCAGGCCAGGGCCCTCCTGCAGAAGTTCAAGGCCAAGGAGCTAGTGCTCCCCCTTCCCCTCTGTGTCTCCTCCCCCTCCCGCTCTTTCCTGTTTGCCCCCTTTCTTGTGCCACCCTCTTCCTGCTTCTGCAGCAGAGGTGGAACCTGGATGTCTTGTCCTTTCATCTGCTTCCATTTCCCTTGACCCCAGCCTAGCTCCTGAGCCTTGCTCTGCAGGTAGGTGCCCCTCACCCCGCCCATCCACTTTAGAAAGAGCCCCAAGCAAACCAGTGCTGATGGCTGTAGAGGGGCACAGCCTGGCTCTGCAGGGTTTCATCAAGCCCTCGGATGAGCGGGTTTTGGATCTGTCGCTGTGCATTTTGCCAAAACTGAAGCCTGGGCCTGATTTTCCATCTGTACGGCACAAGGACTTTAAAATTCTTACAGTCTTAAGTGCCTAAGGGGTTGGGAGAGAGTAGGGGACTGAGTAGCCTTGTTTAGGGCACTAAAGGAGCCCAGTTCTTCAGTAGAAGAACTTCAGTAGAAGTCTTTCTAGCAACTGAATTAGAGAGGAAGGGTTGAGAGCTTGAGAGGCCTGGAGTTTTTGGAGTCAGGACAGAAGGCATTCCCATTAGATGATACAGGAGGACCCTGCTTTGGAGCAGGGAGCCCCACCATAGCCTTAACAATCAGGGTGACCTGAAGATTCAAGGATCCTAGGAGTGTCGTGGTGCTAAACCCAGGGAAAGTCCCAGGTTGCTTTAGGTTCCCTGAGCCCCTTTTCCAAATGCTTCCCTGATCTCACTCAGTCAGGGTTGGAGGAGCACTTTCCCTTCCTCTTCCCTCCAGGGATGCTGGAGGCCAGATCAGCTTCCAGAGCCCAGATCTGGCTACCCAGGCCACTTTGGAGTTGAGACCAGATGTGGTCAACAGCTGTTCCAGGCCCACCATGTGCTAATCCACCACAGGGCAGAAGGAGGATCTTGTAAAGTAGTGCAAATCCCCTCCCCACCTCACCCCACCTCACCCCACCCACCTCTCCAGGCTCTATTGGTCTCTGAGTTGAGGAGTTGGCCTTGCAAGTCAGTGACTTTGCAAATAGCTTCTGGTCTCCCTGCCTGCGAAATCTTAGTTTTTAACACTGGAAAAAAACAGAAAAGGGAAATCCATGCATGGTTTCTGGGTCCCAGCAGGAGACTCTGAGAACTCAGGGACACTACTGGGGACAGAGACCCTGGAGCAGCTCCTTTGAAACACACAGACAGCTCTCTGGTTCCGTTTTGTACATGTGTGTCTATTTCTAGAACAGGGACTGAAGCCCTTTGAAAGCCACCATCATCCTAACAAGATATTTTGTGAGGATTGCCTTTCTGGTCTCATTTGTGTATGCGTGTGTGTGTGTGTGTGTGTGTGTGTGTGTGTGTGCGCGCGCGCGATGTGTATGTGTGTGCGTGCGTGCGTGCGTGCGTGCGTGCGTGCGTGTAGTCCCATGGGCCTGTAGCATCAAACAGAAGCAGAGATTCCATTTCTGGTCCTGGACCAACCAAAAGGTGAACCAAAAGATGCTGTGGAAGGTGAGAGCATAGGGACTATGTGTTGTCCATATGGGTCCCTCTGGCAGTACAGAACTGATTCTCCAGGCTTCCTTCTACACTCTGCTCCACATTCTGACAGTTCCAAGGACTTGTCACCTCTCCCATTCCCCTGTGGGATCCAGGGCCATAAGATATATCCCCATGGCACAGCCAAGACCAGGAGATCTTGTTGGTCACCACCCCACCCTGGAGTCAGATTCCCGTGCACAGTGCAGTCCAGGCCACAAGAATAGCCATTCTCATCCTGTGTGCAGCCCCAGGGGGAACAGCCAGGCCAAGGGGCTGTTTTTGAGTCCTTGAAAAGTGTCTGTCCAGTGCAGGTGAGCAGGCAAGCTTGATTAGTCTCTGGCATGACCCTCCTCTGCCTTCCAGCTTACTGTAGCTCTCTCCCCCATATCCACTCAGCTCTTCTTTGGGAGCATTATCTCAGGGGAGTCTAGAGCCTCGTCTTTTGGCCAGTCAGCCCCAGCCCCGGCTCTGTCTGGAACTCACGCCTCCCTCTTGCTCTTCTACTGCCCAGCTCACTGTTCCCGACTCAGCATGCTCTGAAAGGGACTTCAGAGCTCCTGGCTAGGATGAAGATGCCTACTTGCCTAGCAGAAAGCCCCCCACCTTCCAGTCCTCATTCCCCAAGTGGGTCAACCTTGTTCTTCTCCTCCACTGTGGCTCTCCCATTTGTGGCTGCAGCCAGATGCTGGGGTTGGCCCTTGTCCTTGACCTCCAGAGCAAGGCAATCATACAGGGGATTTAGAAGGGAGATAGCTCATCAAAGAGACTGCCTGCTCTGCAGAGCATCAAATCAGCTGAGAAGTAACAACTGTGTCACCAAAATTAACTCCAGTTTACAGCTGGCAGGAGTAGCCATGGAACTAGCAGGCCAGCGGCTGGGCTGAGAGCCTTAAAGGCTGGTCCTTAGGGGGCTGCTGCAGTCCGATGTACCCTAGCCTTCTACATAACCCCAGTTCTCCTCCCCTCTAGCAGCAGAGACTCAGAATGTCCACAAGTCCTTGTCCCTAGACCCTATAGAAGCAGAATATGTGCTGGCCATGGGCAGAGAAGGACCCTAACCCAGAGCAGTTCAGAGTGGCCCCAAAAGCCCTTACCCAACTTTCTTGCTGGGCTGTGGTAAGGATGGGAATGCTTGGTGATGTTGCCCCCTAGTGGAGAGGAGCGGGAGAACCGGGCTCTAGGCAGCAAGTCAGGGGATCAGCAGCCAGAGGAAAGGTGGCATCACAGGAACAGCCAAAGCAGAACCAGAGAGTTTCCCAAAACCTAGAGCAAAGTTGACCCCTTACTCTGGGACCACAGCCACCCCTCCCTGCTTCCTACCAGTCGTCTCATTTTCTCTGTTCCATGTCCACCTTCCCTCCCTCCTACGCGCCCTCTTCCCTTAGTATGGGATGGTATGACCTGCAACACTGCCTCGCAAGAGCTGTGTGACCTCAACTGAATCCTTACGACGGGGAGGATGAAGGTCCCCAAGTGGTACAGTGTGGAAAACTGGATACCCCCAAACTGCCCTCCCATAGCTCTGCCTAAAAGGGCTCCTGGTCTGTGAGCTAGCCCAGGACATCAGTAGTAGAGCCTTGGGCTCTGTTCGTAAGCCAGTGAATTTACAAGCGGGTCGTAGTTTATTCATCTCTCAGAGGGGAGGTCGTTATGTTCTAGAGTAATGTCCATAAGCTCACCCTTTAGTGGCAACATGGAATGTTTTAGGGAGACTGTTGCTCAGTAGAGGTTTAAATGCTTTCCGTTTGCAATTTTTAATCTCCTTTATTCGAGTTTTAAGAACCAAGTGGCTCATTTTGCAGCAAGGAATGGAGGCCCTTGGCCTTGTTGTCGCTGGTGACCAAGTTGCCTCCAAGGTGGCACATGATGCGCAAACTGTTTTCTGGCAGATCGCGGAGACCTACGCCTTCCTCCCCAGAGAGGCTGTGACTCGATTCCTCATGAGCTGCACGGAATGTCAGAAGAGGATGCACTTTAACTCCAGCGGCCCGGAGCCCAAAGGTGGGGGCCACTGTCCCACAGCCCCAAGAGCCCTGTTTGCGTTTGTCTAACCTTTTAATTAATTACTTGTTCACTTGCTTGTTTTTGAGACAGTCTCACTGCATAGCCCTGGCTGGCTCTGAACTCTCGCCCTCCGGCCTCAGCGCCTCACGTGCTGAGGTTATGTGTCAGCCACCACACAGCTTATTTATTGTTTGGTTTTGTTTTGTTTTTTTAATGTTAAGTTTCACCTAAGTCAATACCTCATCCATCCTGCCCTTCAAGGCTTAGGCTAGCCTCTTTCCTCCCACCTAGTTTCTGATTAGAAATGGGCAGCCTTCCTGTTCTCTGGGTGCTGCTATCCTAGCTACTTGGCCTTGCCCCTGGGGCTGTTTGTGCACTCAGGTACACATGGACCTGGGTCTCTGAAGAGAGACACACTCTCCATGAGGCATGCTCCTCTTACCTTTGGCCCTTGACACCTGCTAGTGCTGTGCCCTCCCTGAGGTCTGCTCCCTCCCTGTATACACCCATGTGACCTCCAGTCAGTAGAACAGTGAGGACTGATTAGAAGTTATGATTAGCAGAAGTTGCCCCTTGCTCTGTTTGGCCCAGTGAGACCGTCAAGGGTCCCTGTCCAGTATCTTCCTATCTGGTCAACCGTAAGAGCCCATCAGAGCTTGTCTACCTGCAGCTGCTCTTTGACTGTAACACAGGCCAGCACATTTTACATGGTTATCATGGCTGCAGTGTGTCATGGGTTGAGGGACACTGATCAGAGTTCTAGGCCTTCCCTATAACATGCTGTGCCTCTCCTGGCTTCAAATGATGAACCATGGTCAACAGGGAAAAGGAGGTGGGGGGCAGTTGCCCGGCCGTGAGAACGAAGTAGGAATGGAGAATAAGCCACTAGCCAGGTAGAGGTCTAACGGCATCCACCCACCCAGGGAGGAAAAGGCAACCATGTGATGATAGCCAGGTCGCAGGAGCACAGGTGACAGGCAGGGTGTTCCTCTGAGTGCCCCTGAGGCACCTCAGCAACTTTTGACACCAGCTGACTCACCAGGTCTAGAGGCTCTGTTGCCTGGGATCCAGTAGTCTGTGGATGCTTGTCAAGCACATTAAACAGCTTCCAAGGTGTGGGGTCCAGAACCCATGAATGCCTTCTGTTGCTGCGAGCGGGCACCTAGGCCAGGCTGTGTGGGTGTGGGTCTCAGTCTGTGCTTGGGATTACAAAGGGTCCCTACTCGGAGGACTGATAAGACTTGAGAGGTTGTCTGTGAGCCTGGCACAGGGCTCTAGTATGGGAGAGTGACCCTAAGGGATGCTTGTCACACATGGCCTGGCCCCAGGGCCAAGAGAATCCTTAGCCCTGCAAAAGGGCCGGGGGGGGGGGGGGGCTTTACCCTGCTCACTCCCTACACTGCAAGTCTGGGCCCTGGTGCTAGCTGCCTGTATCCTCCTGCCCACCCAAGTATGCTGGTCCTCTCCTGTTCCTGCCCTAATTGTTTCCATAGCAACTGGAGGAGTCAGGCACAAAACTACTGCCGGAAAGAACAGAGGCAAGGCTGCCCTGGGGACTGTGGCCTCCCAGATCTCCTACTCTGCTTCGAGCTGTGAAGAGGGTGCTCCTCCCACAGGCTTCAAGGCCCTCAGGCACTGGGATTTTGTGAAGAGCCCAGCAGCAACTTGCTTCCTCTCTCCACTGGCTGTCTCAGCTTAGGAGGGTCCTTCCTACCCCCAAGACCTGTCTCCACCTTAGGAGACAGCCCCAAGCTCCAGGAAAGAGGAGGAGAAAGGGGGATAGAGATTGCCCACAGCCAGGAACTGTGTAGAATATAAACCAGCTTGAGGAGTGCGTGCTGAGCTTCTCTCCTGGGGCTTATCTTGACAGGAAAGAGGACAGGTGCCTGGCCGTTCTCAGGCCCAGGTAGCTGACCTTCCCGCTACAGAGAGAGGACCACAGGAAATCAGACAGAGCTCATCCCATTGGAAGGAGTGGGCTCCAGGCCAGGGGGACCTGATGTGCAGTCCTGTTCCCTGCGGTGTGTCCCACAGCAGGTTAGGGAACCTCTCTGAGAATCTTCTGCTCATAATAGCCATGAGTTGTCAGTCCTGGAATATAGCCAAGGAAATGAAGACCCAAAGAGGTGCTGGGTGAAATCCCTCATCCTGGCTTCCCTCACCCACCTTGCCAGAGAGGAAAGCAGTAAAACTGGAAGGCAGCAGTGGCGCAGATACACGGGAGGAACCCACTCTGCAGAGCCTGGGGCTCGGGTACCTGGGGAACATGGGCCCATTGTTAGGTTGTGGTGCCCTGGCCCAGGTGGCTTCCCCTTTCCCCTCCACTCTCAGCCAGTGGCCACGAGGGTAAGGTCAGCCCCCAGCCTGAGCAAAATAGCTGGGTCCACCCATATGCTAGACTTCAGAGGGAAGGTTTGGTTTCTGGCCTGCTAGTAGGAAACTGGAGTCTGGAAGGCTACCTCTCTGCACCATGGCTTGAGGCATCAGCCCCTAAATCCTGGCTGCCAGCTTCCTCCCTGGCAGGAGAGATCTCTACCGTCTGTGTTCTCTCCCTGTTGCATCCCTGCCTGCTAGCCCTCCCTTCCCCCAGGGGCAGGGGGACAGGGGACAGGAGACAGGATGGAGTCTCCTCTGGGGCTGCTGGGAGACTGCCCAGCTTCCTGGCCTCATGCTGGAAAGAAAAGGAGGAAGCAGAGTGGCCCCAGTGAGTGGCCTGTCCCCAGCAGAGTGTGGGGCCCAACAGCCCCCAGCTCCACACTCCACAAACAAAGCAAGCTGTAGAGGGTCTGGAAGTCCTCAGATTCCAGGGCCTCCATACCACAACCCCTCCCACCAATCCCAGTGGGAACTCATCCTCAGATTAGCATGACTTCCTGGGCAGAGGAACCTCTGAGGGCGCATTCCTGGTTTCTCCATGTGACAACATACTGTGACACGGTTGCAAACTCTGAGCTGGCGGTGAACAAAGTGGGCTGTGAGACTTCTCTGCAGTTCCCAGGACCGAGCTGGCCCTTCTAGATCCCTCCTTCCTGTGCTTTCCAGTGCTATTCCTGCCCATTGCTCTTCTGTCTTGCCTCCTTGGCTGGCCTTTTCTCTCCCCATTCTCACACTGTCTGTGTGACAATGGGAAACTGTATAGCCTTTCTGTGTGGTATTGTTCTAGCTGCAAAGAAGGGGCATTGCTACTAGCACCATCTCCTGGGGTTTGGGGTCCGTGTGGAGACCATAGGGTGTGCTCCATTCTTGGCTGAGGAATCCACTTTGTATTCTTCGAAAAGCTTTCTTGAGCTACTCCAGGGCCCTCTTGGCTCTAATGGACTCCATATACCCTCCCCTCGCCTGTCCACCCCTCCTTATTCCTCTGCCTCTTTTTTCCTCTTCATGCAGTGAGCAGTAAACATGAGTGATAGATGACGCAGATGCGTAAAGAGGCCCACTCTGCAGGCTCTGGAGTCGCCCATCCACTGACCTTCCTTCTGCCTAGGCTTGGGATCCCTGTTTTGTTTCCAAGTCGTAGCTCCACAAGGCTGGCTGGGCTTGTGGTTTCTCTGTTCCTCTTGCACATGTCCTTCAATGCCCAGCAGAGCTCTTAAACCCCCTGGCAAGCATCTGGAAATGTCTGTCGTCTCTGGACTAAGGAGTTCTTTAGGTAAACAGTTGTATGAATGGGTACCTGGAGAATGTGAAGGCTGGTCATTCCCTTTTGGAATTTGTGTTGTTTGACAGGTGCCATTTGTATCCACTGTGGAGCTGAGCATGGCTTGGCCTGTCCTGTCCTGTCCTGTCCTGTCCTGTCCTGTCCTGGGCAGAACCTAAGTTGTTGATCCTTTCCAAAGCCCCAGAGAATCAGGCTGAGCACTTGGGCTGGTTTCCATTTTCCTTGGCAAGGAGGTGCTGAAACGTTGCTTGGAGGCACTTCCTTGGCCTCTCTTCCCAGCAGCCTGCCGGATCACTTAGCCTCTGTAGGTGATGCCTCTTAACTCTCCTCTCACCATAGTAACAGCGTCCAATGCAGTGCCATCAAGCTGTCTGCAGCGGCCTGGGCATAGAGGACCACCCTGTCCAGAGAGCCAAGGGAATCCCCTTCTTCCTGTTTACACTCTGCCTTGACTTGCCTGGCACGGCGTCCTTCCCACCTGTGAGCATCACTCTGGGCCACCATCGGCTTTGCACCTGTCATTTCTCCTCTCACCATATCCAGAGCTCATGGGGCTCCCCCCGGCCCCTTGCCCTTCTCCTTCTCCTTGCTGTGGTGAGCCAGCTCCATGGCTCCCTTCCTCACTGGAAATGTCCCCTGCCCTGGCACGAAGTGCTTCATGGCCTACCAGCACAGGTGTTCCCTGATAGCTCTTTTTGTCTGCTTCCCTGTCACAAGGATCTTGCCCATCTCTTTCAGGCAGTCCTAGCTCCTTCTGGGTCCCAGAAGCAGCTTCTGCTCTGTGGAGATTCTGAGGAGCACAGACCAGGGAAAACTCTTTCTGCCTACGGGTCACCCACCAGCCTGGACACTCTTCTCGTTTTTCCCCCTAAGCTAAATTGCCATCTGCTTTATTAATGCTTTTTGATAAGTAGCCCTGGCATCCAGGTACAGTGTAAGCTACATCAGGGCGTCTTACCTATGTAGATGGCCAAATGCAGAGAGCCCCTAGATGACCAGGGCCATTGGAGGCTGGCTGGTCCTTCCCAGCCTCCATGTTCAGCAGCTTCATACCAGACAACTTCACCTCCGAGGAAATTAAAGTGGAGCTGTACTTCTCAGGCAGAAACGCCATGATTTGGAGGCAGCAACATGGATGGCTCTTGTCTGTGACCCTATTTAAGTGTCCCTGGAATCATTTACCTAATATGTTGCCTCCAACCTAATCTGTCTTGATTGAGCAGGGCCTAAAAGCTCACTGGGGTTAATTAAGGACTGTAGGTTGATGGTGGTCTATTGAGGAAAAGACCAGCTCCATTCCTCCATTCTCCTACACGTCAGGCCCATGCACACAAGATTCCCTGCCCCACCCAGAAAGGGTGGGGCATAAAGACCAGCCCTCCCCACCATATCTGCACGGTGGTCACGCACATTCATTGCAGTGTCAGGCATCTGAACTCAGTCTGGAAGTGAAACTTGGGGAGTAGAAAGGCAGGCCAGGAGCACCACAGGCCTATCATTGGCACCAATAATGCTACATTCTTTTTTTTTTTTTTTTTTTTTTTTTTTGTGGGCTGGCATGAATTTGATAACTACCATTTTGAATCAGAGTCATCAGTGTGGAATTATATTCCAGACTCCTAAGTGGCCAGCAGACATTTTTGGATATAATTCTTTGTATGCAAGTAAGACTTGAGAGATTTAGAGAAGTAGTGAACTTCTTTCTCTGACCCGTTTTTTAGTGTTTCTGGTGCCTTTGAAATGCACGTTTCTGTCAGTCATCCAAGTGCGTTTAAAACACATTTATCACTACAAAGAAGGGTATACAGAAGTCTTGGGCCCGGTCTGGTCTGGGGCTCTTCTCTTCCAAGGTTCTTCTTACCCCTGGCCATACAGGAGGGCTCTCTTCAGGGGTGACTCTGCCCCTGTGTTTCAGGGGCTCTTTCTTCTTTTCTCACTGTAGTCAAATACTTAGATAATGAACTGTTTTAGTAATATTTCCCTGAGCCATCGCAGACTCACTGTGCTCACACTTCCTAGACATTTCCCACAAGCTTCTTCGCATGAGCGCTGAGTGCAGAGGTCTCTCTGGTTGACCCTGCGATTGCCTCTGCACCTTGGCCCTGTCATCTGCCTTCGCTGTAGCTTGTCTCCTGACTGTGGTGCTGACTGAGGAGGGCAGCCTTTGCTTGGTGGGGAAGTTGTCCTCACTTCACTTAACTCAGATCCTACCATTTGATGAAACGTAAATCTTTGGATGGAAATCAGGCTGGCCTGAGGCCTGTGTGCACAGGGGAGGCCCAGGGAAGAGGCAGTCAGGCTGATGTCATGGCCACCTTGAGCAGAGATTCAAGAGTCCTCTTTACTTTGCGACCCATAAATTCCATCTGAGAGTAGTTCTATGGTGGAAAAGATCAGAATGCAGACCATTATCTATTCACAGAGATGTTCCCCACAGTGTTGGTCACACAATGGCAAAATACTCAGGGCAAAGTGTGTAGGGGAAAAAATTACCTCTAGTGCTCAGGAGGCTGAAGCAGGAAGATCTTACAAGTTCACAGCCAGCCTAGGCTACATACAAAGGAAGATCCTGTCTCAAAATAAATAACTTAATTAAAATAAACACCTTTTTTTGAGGGGGAAATCAGACTAAAATTGTCTGCATGCTTTATGATATCAAGTATGAAAAAAAAAGTCATAGGGAAAAATAAACAGAAGCATATGCCAGGCTGCTTGGTGCAATTACGCTTTTAAATCTTCTTCTTCACATCATTCTGCACGTTGCAGATTGTCTACAAGAAGAGCACACGTAGCTTTGATCCCCGGGACAGCAGAGCAATAAGCAGGAGGAAAAATCCTCCTCTGCATGAGATTATAGAGGCACCAGGATTTGGGAGGGTAGACCAGGGCCTGGCTCGCTCAGACCTGTGAGCCATCTGGTCCCGGAGGGTGCTGGGGGGCGGGGGCACTGTAGGGCTGAGGCTGGAGAGGAACAGGCAGAGGCAGGTGTTTACCAGGAGGAGCCGCCTTTGGCCAGAGTTGGAAACTTAATGCCTTCAGGGTCCTGGCAGGTGGCCTGAGTGAGGGAGAAGCTGTGCCCTGTGGTAAGTGGGACTGTGGCAAAGCACAGATGTCCTGCCTGTAAGGAGCTGCTGCAGGACCGCGTGGTTGGCACAGGAACCCCATGTAGACCAGGCCTTCCATCTTTTTTGAAACAGACAAGTCTCACATTTCTTTAAACTGGCGCCTAACTGGCAAGTGTTTTCAGCGCTCTGTGCTGTGCACCGCACAGGTGGACAGGTGACCAGTGGACGGTCACGGCCCTGCCCTTCATGGAGGCACCCCCCACCCCCACCCCCACCCCCACCCCATCCCTCCCTCTGCCCTGGCACAGACTGAAAGGAGTTTCCTTTTGTTTGTTATCGCTGCAGAGAATGAGCCTCCGTCCCCTCTGGTGTCTGGCATTATTGACTACAACATGCCCCTCACCTCTACCTACTTGAAGCAGATGAAGCTGCGAGTGATGAACTCTCAGGAGCAGGTAAGGTCCCTGCTGGCTCCCCCAGAGACCAGGAGGCATGGCTGTGGTCAAGTCTTTCCAGAACTGGGGGCCCACGGCAGCCTGTGTAAACTGTGGCAAATCAAAGAGACCCTTATCTGGTCACCTGGTCCCTAGCCAGCAGAGAGGGTGGGAGTGTACCTTCCCTGGAGGTATTTCTGAACCCTGGAAACTCGGCCTTGCTGGGCTTTCCCCAAGGACCTTCAAGGGAGGGTTGCTTCAGAACCGCAGACCTCACAGACCTTGGCTCTCAGGCCCGCCCCTCTGTCTGTTGCACGGCTGGCTGCGGCTGGCTGCTTGCCTGTGGCCTCTGTCGTTCTTGGGTCCTAGACAGGCCAGGAAGATGGGCCTTGGACAGTGGCCCAGGCTCGATAGGGCCTTGGGGCTCCCTGATTGTTCAAGACTCCCAGATGCCGTTTGCCAAGGGACGTCAGGCACCATGAACACAAGCTCTGAAATACTCCCCCGTCGCTCGTGTCTCCCCTTACAAAGCGAATAGCCTGTCTTTCAAAGAATATCTGGGTGAGCGCTGTCCTCTCCCTCTGCTGCCACCAAAATCAGGGCACCCTCCCTCACCTCGTCTTGAGTGTCCCACCTCTGCTGATATCAAGTCCCCAAGGCTTAACTAAAGGAAGGGAGCTTGTTCTCACATGGAATCCAGGTCAGGACTCTGGGTCCATGCTGTCTTGCACTGTAAGCTTCCTTGACAGTGTGAATGCGTGTATGTGCAGGGTGGGTAAAAGGCGGGGAGCCTCGTGGCTGGGCCTGGATGTGGCAATCTACGCAGCAGCTGGGCCTGTGCTGCCAGCTTTGAGCATTCAGGCCGTTTGACTTGATCTGCAGAGCCCCCCCTCCCCATTCTCCCACAACCCCAGTTTCTAGAGGCCACAGGAAGGAAGCCAGCTTTGCTCTGGAAGGCCGGCCTCTTGTGTCTGTGTTTCCTTCTCACCCAGCAGTACCTGTCCTAGATGGTTGCAGTCAAAGGTGGTGTGGGGGTGGCGGCAGGGCAGAGCCTGCGTGGGTTATGCTGTGGGGTGGCAGTATCAGGGTGTTATTGTTGTGTTAACACTTAGAAGATCTCAGTCCTACTGCACCGATCCCTGGTGACAATTGAGGAGGAATCATGGCCTTTGTTTTCCTATAACCATCCACAGTGCCACTTCTCACATGCGAACAGCCAGGCACAAAACACAGGGAGCTGAGAGCAGGGCCACGTGGCCTTTTCTCTCCTGGGGCAGGCAGCCAGATGTGGGTCGCCGCTGGGGCCAGTGTGGTCAGTGGGCTGTGCCAATGTGACCTCTCTCCCGTGCTCCTGTCAGGGTTTATTTGGTTTTAAAAATCTTACTGTAGTTTCCCTTGCAGTGGTCTTGGGGTGGGGGTGGGGCACTAACGAAGATGGGGGCCTCCCTGTGAGCCAGGCTCTAGGGCTTAGCAAATGGGGCACAGCAGTGCTGTCATGAAGCTTGTCACTCGGTGTCCAGCGGAGGGTGTGCGGCCGAATCAGGAAGGCTTGCCATAGCAAAGGGTGCCTCAGAAGGTGTTACACATGAAAGAAAGAAAGAAAAGCTCCAGACGTAGGGAGAACCTCTGCAAAGGCGCCGTGGCCATGGGAAGACAGAGCCTGTGTGAGACAGACTGAGTGTGAGAAGTCCCACTGCTAATGGGAAGGGGCCAGTCACAGCCGCGAGCACTGGGCAAGTATCTAGTGAACCAAAACTCATGGACTGATTGTCCTGGCCAGGCTTAAGCTACTCCCACAGTAAGACTGCCACAGTCATTGTCCCCAAGTATTTCTGGGAATCTGGCTGCAGCTGGGGCTGAGAAGACTCAGCATAGCCGGTGCCCCCTGTCTGTGGGGGAGGGGGGTCAGAGGGCAAACCCTCCTTGCTTACCGGCAGGTGAGGCAATAACAATATCCCACATTTCCTTGTGCCTGGCACCTGTCAATCGCCAGAGCTCTCCACTCCAGCCCTCCACCTCTCCCCCCCCCCCCAGCAAGGAGCTTCGAGGCCTCAGTCTCTCAGGCAGCAGGCAGCAGGCAGCACTATTGTCCCTGCTTTATGGCTGGCACAAGGGAAAACAAGAAATCACACTGCTCACCCAGTTGTTTATCTACAGCAGCAAGGAAGGGGCCAAGGACCAGAAGTCTCTGATGCCCCTGATTGAGTTGAAACTGAAAATACATATCCTTGCATCAGTAGCCTCTTCCTCCCACCGTGAAAGCAGAGCGGGGTCCTCCTTAGGGCAAGGGATGTCCTCTCATCCAAAGCCTACGTTGGCCTAACTTCTGCCTTGTCACTTCCCACATCTAAGACAGTTTCACTGGACCACTCTGATCACACAGTAGCAGATACCTGTAGTGTTGGCAAGCTGCTAATGTGAGCTATGTGGAAAGCAAAAGCAGCCCCCAGTAACTGGGGTCCCGATAGGAAATGTCAGTGTGATCACATACTTGGGAGGAGTCCAATCTTTCTTTTTGGGGATTCCAACATGGCACGTCCAGGAGACACCCGGGAGGCAGGGTGGTGCATGTGCGTGCACCTCACCTTGTTCTGAGCAGACGGGGAAGTGGGGTGGGGTGTTCCTGCAGCTGCCCACTCATGTTGTTTGATTCAGTTTAGTATGCTGGGAACTTAGTCCTTCTCCGTGTCAGATATTAGAAATACAGAAACCTAGCCGGGTGTTGGTGGCACATGCCTTAACCCAGCACTGGGGAGGCAGAGGCAGGTAGATTTCAGAGCTAGTTCCAGGGCAGGTTCCAGAGGAACCCTATCCCCCCCACCAAAAGGGAAAGAAAGAAAGAAAGAAAGAAAGAGAAAGAGAAGGAAGGAAGGAAGAAAGGAAGGAAGGAAGAAAGAAAGGAAGGAAGAAAGGAAGGAAGGAAGGAAGGAAGGGAGAGAAGGAAGGGAGGAAGGAAGGAAGGGAGGAAGGAGGGAACCTATTACCAGGGGCTGACATCTGGCAACCCCCGCCACACACATACATACAAAAGGAAACTCCAATGATAATATTCATAAAAGGGAAATCGATCCTCCTTGAGGTCTGATTCAGTGTAGTAAATATTTTTAGTTTCCTCAATATGCAAGATGATATGAACTTAAATGGTACTCTCTCTACAGAGACCTCCCCAAAGACCATGCCTGGGGGAACTGTCATCAGAGTGGCCACAATGAGCTGAAAATATGGGGGCATAGTGTCCTACAAGAGGCTTTATTTCCTGCCAGGTATGGTGGCCCATACCTGTAATCTTGGCCCTTGGAAGGCAGAGGCAGAAAGATCCCAAGTTCAAGGACAGCCTGGGTTAAAAAACTCCAAACAAGTGGATTTTGCTTACCAGTGTCTCTCTCTTCTAGAGATACAAAACTGAAGCCACACTCGGTTGCGAAGATGATAAATTTATCTCCTTAGAGGAGGCAGGCTAGGGAAATGTGGTGAGCTGTGAATTCTCAGGGAACAGCTGAGAACTTTCCAGGAGAAGGTCAGGTCTCAGGAAGGGATGCAGGCTGCTCTGGGGGCCTGAGTCAATCAGTAGGAACCACCTGACCTGTCACTTTCCAAGTCCCCTTCCAGAGGGTCCTCTGGGGACTGAGAACCCACCATATGGCTTTGTCACAGAATCGCCTATTTACTGCCATTCACCTTTTCTCATTTTTTCATCCTTTTGTAATAACACACAGAGTCTGTCGAAAAACCAGTAACAACAATAAGACACAACAAAACACCCCCAAATAAGAGCAAGAGGACAGTAAGAAAGATCCCATCATCCCTACCTAGCTCCACCAACCTCTATCCATCTTCAGGAGCACCGTGCTAGCTTTGCCTGGAGACCAGGGGCTGCCTTAAGAAGGGAAACCAGAGCCAGCCACGCACGCCTTTAGACCCAGTGCTCAGAAGGCAGAAGCAGGAGGATCCCTGTGAGTTCGAGGCCAGCCTGGCATACAGAATGAGTTCAAAGACAGCCTGAGCTACACAGAGAAACCCTGTCTCAAAGAAACAAAAAGAAAACAAAACAAAAAAAAAGGGAAATTATGAAGTAGAGAGGATGGGGTGCACTAGTGGACATCACGTCTAGCTCGTGTCCACGAGAGTTCCATGTTCCTTCAGTGTCCCTGTTGTCCTGATTGCTACTGAGAAGCAGTGCTTGAAGGGAGACCTTGTTGTGGAAGTCACAGTTGGAAGCAGGGCCACCTTGCTCTGCCCAATGTGAACATCACTGCACAGGAGCAGAAGCCCACACCCAGATGCTCTGTCCAGAGGGAGACTGTGCACCTGTCTCTCCTCCCAGCTCCTAATGGCTTTACTGTCCTCATAGCTGTGTGAAGTGGTGTGAGCTCCATTGTTCAAGCCAACCATCTTGCCTTCATTAACCTCTGCCCCCTCTCTTTCTTTCCCCCTAGTGCAGAGTATTATCTGAGTCTTGGGGGCAGATGGTCAGGACAGACCTACCGGACTAAGGGTATACACCTGGAACCTACAGGTTCGCTTGGGGTCTCCAAATGATTTTCCCTCCTTCCCTAAAGAGCAGACAGCTGGCACTGTTCCCAGCCAGGGTTCCAGACCACCACCCCCCACTTCACCCTGGGTGGCTTTGACTAAGGCATTTCCCTTCTTTCGCCTCCATTGTTCCAAAGTCATTTGACTCCAAAGTCAAAAGAATACATTTTCCTCATAGGATTTTTGTTTGCTTGTTTGCTTGGTTTGGTTTGGTTATTTTGTTTTGGTCTTGTTTTTTTTTTTTTTTTTTTTTTTCTGAGACAGGGTTTCTCTGTGTATCTCTTGCTGTCCTGACTCACTCTGCAGACCAGGCTGGCCTCAAACTCAGAGATCCACCTGTCTCTGCCTCCCAAATGGTGGGATTAAAGGCATGCACCACCACCTGGCTCCAAAAGATATTATTTTTAATTGTGGTCATGTGAGCATGTGTGCTGGAACCTGGGAAGCCCCTGGAACTGGAGTTATAAGTGGTTGTGAACTACCAGTGAATCAAACTTGGATCTTTTGCAAGAGCTGTTGTTGACTACTGAGCTTTCTCTAGCCGATATGTATGTATGTATGTATGTATGTATGTATGTATGTATGTATGTATACACAACACACACATACACACCACAAACATACCACATGTAAATATATGGAGGGGGCATTGTGTGCCACAGCATGAGTGTGGAGGTCATAGGACACTTTGAGGACATGTTTCTCCCCTTCCACTCTGTGGGTCCTTGGACTGAACTCTGGATGTCAGTCAGGCTTGGCAGCAGCTGCCTTCACCCCCCAATCATCTTAGCACCCCCCTTGAAAGGGAGCCACCTGATGTGAGGCACAGCAATCACCGGGCTGGGCACTTCAGAAGCCTTTCAAAAGCTATCTATTTCCTATTTGCAGTGCTGAGAACAGAACCCAGGGACTCACACATGCTAAGCAAGATCTCTATCACTGAGCCACCCACCCCAGCAACACATTCACTTAAAAACAAAAAACTAATATAAGGGCTGGGATGCAGCTCAGATAACACTCTAATAGAGTGTTTACCCAGCATGCATGAGCCCTGGGCTCAACCTCAGCATGCAGTAACCAGGCATAGTGGCCTATGCTTGCCCTGCCACTAGAAGAGGATCTGAATTCCAAGGTCATCCCCAGCTACAAAGTAAATTTGAAGCCAGCTGACCCCTTGCTCAAAAGAACCCAAGAAAATGGGAAAACAAAACTAACAAAGTAGGGGGAGCAGAGGCTGTGGCGAATACATACAACATTTAAACTATTTTTTGAGCATGTGATTAAGTGGCTTCAATATACTCATAGCACGTTGAGTAACAACTGTCACCAACTGTCTATATTCATAGGTGTGTGTGTGTGTGTGTGTGTGTGAGAGAGAGAGAGAGAGGGGGGGGGGGGCAGGGAGCAGAGACTAACCTCAGGTGTCACTCTTCCATCTTCTTTTAGATAGGGTCTCTTTCACTGGTCTGGAGCTGGTGAGCGGGAGGCTGGCCGACCAGAGTGCCTGTCTGTCTGTCTGTCTGTAGCCACTGCGGTTGTAACCATGCACCACCACATCCAACTTTTCCACATGGGCTGTGGTGAGCACTTTACTGACTGAGCCATCTCCCCAGACCTATTTCAGGGTTTCCCCCTCACTTCTAGCAAAATCTTGTGCCCATAAAGGAGCCTTACAGTATCTGTCTCTCCAGCTCTGTGAAACCTCGATGTACTCTCTGTCTATGATTTTGGCCGCTGCAGGTCCCTCACAGGGGTGGCCTCAGGCAGCACTGTCCTGCCTCACCTGGATGCTTTGACGTAGTGCCATGTCTTCGGGGTTCTTCAAGTCAAGGGCTGTGTCGGAACTTCATCCTTACAGCTGAGAAAAAACCTCTTTGTATGGGACTGTTATTTCCTTCATCTGTTCGTCCATCAACAGACATTTGAGCAGCTAGTACTGTCAGCACATCGCTCATTGTTTAAACTTTATTTTTTATTTATTAGTATTGTGTGTGTGCGTGCATGTGTGTGTGCGCACACACGCACCTGTACCTACATGCTTGTTATGTGCACCCTGAATGTCCATTGCCCGCAGTGGCCAGAAGAGGGCATCAGATCCCCTGGAACTAGAGGAACTAAAGTTAGTCACTATACTGGTGCAGGGAGCAGGAAGTACTTTCAACTCCAGCCCCATGACCATACCACTTTTTAATTATCTTGAGGGAGGAAAGCATTAAAGCAGGACACTGTTCCTTTCCCTCGAGCCCTTCCTCCTCTTTTCTATCTCACGAACCTTTTCAGCCTACTCCTTGATCAGAATAACCCAAGAAAATGGCAGATCCAAAGGGGAATCACAGTCCCTGGGACATAGTGAGTCAAACTGTACCTGACACGTAGGTGTTGTCCTGGAAAGAAAGGGTTAGGAGCCCACAGACCATGGTGCCCTCCTCCTTTTCATCTATAGGTCAGGCCATATCAGAGTTTGGAGGAATAGCAGAATGGGAAAGTGTCCACATTTGCTACAGCTCAGTGTGTAAGAACTTGGTGGCCTTCTTATTAAGATTTTTATTTACTTGTTTGTTTTGTTTTATGTGCACAAGTGTCAGCCTGCATATATGTCTGTGTACCGTGTGTGTGGTACTAATGGTTACCAGAAGAGGGTGTCAGGTCTCCTGGGACTGGTTAAGGATGGTTGTGAGCTCCTATGTGGGTGCTGGGCAGGTGCTGGGCCCTAGGTAGGAGCAAGTGCTCTTAAGAACTGAGCTATCTCTCAGAGGTGTGTCTCCCTTTTTAAAAAAAAAAAAAAAAAAAAGTATTTAACTGTATTTTATATGTATTGGTAGGAAGGTGTCAGATCCCCTGGAAATGGAGTTACAGACAGTTGTGAGCTGCCATGTGGATGCTGGAAATTGAACCCAGGTCTCTGGATAACAGCCAATGCTTTTAACCTCTGAGCCATCTCTCCAGCTTATGTCTCCTTAAAGAGCAATCTCTAGAGAGCAGAATTGGAACTTTTAAGGCTGTGGAGAAAATAAGAGAAAGCAAAGTTGCTCAGCCCACACCAGTGTGGGTCGATGGGGGAGCAAGAAGAGCTGCCACAACTAGAAAGCATGAAGACCAGGGCTGCATCAGGAGCTGTGGAGAGAGCTTGCCTGATAGCTGCAAGACCCTGGCCCAGTCTTTAGGAACACCATAAAGCACCACTGACTCTAAGAGGAACAAGATCAAATACCAGTAAATCACAATGCATGTGAATGGGTTAAATTCTACTACAGGGACATGCAGGCTTGGATTGGGCCTTTTTAAAAAATAGCAAAATCTGCCAGGTGGTGGTAGCACATGCCTTTAATCCCAGCACTTAGTGGGTGGGGGTGTAGAGGCAGGCAGATCCCTGAGTTCAAGGCCAGCCTGGTCTTCAGAGCAGGACAGCCAAGGATACACAGAGAAACCTTGTCTTTAAAAAAAAAAAAAAATCCAACCAGTATTTTCCTGATGTATTTATTAATGGTACAGAAAGGAAAATGAGGACTAGAGCGAGAGGGGGTATTGCTATTATGCTGAGCAAACAGACATTAATTGTTAGAGAGTGCCATGTGCCCATGCTGAAAGGCAATCTCCCTGGGGATGGTCAGCCTTCCTTCTTGGCTAGCCCTTGGGTGGAGAGGTAAGATGCTGTAAGGCATCGTCTTTGTGCTGTGGCATTCAGTCGGCTTTGCCTTCCTCAGTTTTCATTAGCCAGGGTCTAAATAATGCCAGTGTGTGTGCCTCTGAGCAGTTCAGGTGGACCTGGAGGCATCTATGACCCTGAGGCACTTTGGCCAGGCCACTCTTGCCCTCCTCCCTGGGCTCATCTGTGCTGGGCTGGGGGACATGCCTCTCACTCCCAGACCTTGCTGTTCTTGCTGGCCTTCTCTCTCACTTCATCTCTGGTCTCCTGGAAAAAAAGACCTCTGTGGCCTCTGGGATTGCCCCCTTTGTCCCTTGACCTGTGTAAGGGGCTTGGCTTGCTGCCTTGGGAGGCCCAGAACACCAGTGATCGTGTTTCCAAGATTATGGAATCTCTTGCCTCAATAAATCTCTGACTCTGAAGGAGGGTTTGAGGGTTTGAGTTGCAGCAAGAAAAACAAAAGCAACTGAAATGCTGGCCTTGGCCAAGGCAGCTGCCTGGGTTTCTCCAGGCAAGTGTGGTCCTTGGAGCATTTCCACTTGTGGGATGGGGGGAGGGGGGTGGTATGCTGACAGGGTCTTCCTGTGACCCTAGGGCAGCTTGCCCTCAGAAGTGCCCTCTCTATCTCTGGAGGCCTTTTATCTCTTCTGTGTTTTTGTTTATTTGTCTTCATTTTACTTTTACCGGGAGAATACATTTCTTTAAAATCCTGTCGAAGCTGCCCCAAGCTGCCCACTTCAGTCTCTGTTCTCAACACGGATGGCCCCTTTTCTTTTCTTACTCTACATTTTCCTTCTGTTTCTAAGTAACAAGTCTGTACTGCCAGCAGTTGTTGTATTTTTATTTTTTTAATTTGGACTTTCCTCGTCATTGTTGTTTAATACTTTCTTGGTATGGGAGATGACATTTGAAAGTCTTACACTCTCCTGTAAGCACACTGATCAGTTCTCCATCCACCATTGTACCTGTGTCTCTCAGTTAGATAAATCACTATTCATTATTTACATTACTACTGTGCAAGTAGTACTTGTAGCTGACCCAATTAGCATGCCATGATTGCATTTGCTTTCCTTGGATTTCCCAGGGTTGGCCACTGCCCCTTTTCCTCAGCCTTGGCCCTGTATCTTTTGAACTTTCTTATGCTGAGAATGCATGTCTGTTTTCTTTTTATGGGCTCAGATTCACTCTCCCTTTCTTCTGCCTCCTTCTCTCTGTAATTCCTCCTACATGTGAGTCTCAAAAAAAGCCAACCATACCAGCCCTGTGTTTCCTTTTAGTAATGTTTTCATGCTTGTGCTAGATTATCTTTGAGAAGAGCTTTAGATTACAGAAAAATTGAGAGGAGGGGGTTCCCGTTTCCCTCCATACTATAGCAGTTTCAACTCTTAGTAACAAGTAACAGCGATCAAACCGCAGCCAACATTGATACACTGTTAACTGAAGTCAAAGTTTATTTACACTCCCCGAGTCTTCACCAGTCCTTTCTGCCCAGGATACATTATTACACTGAGCTGTCCTGTGCTTTAAGACTCCCCTGGGCTGTGGCATTTTTCTGAGATTTCCTTGGGTTGTGATAACCTTGGCAGTTGTCAGGAGTGCTGGTCATGTGCTTTGTGGGATTTTGGAATTTCTCTGATGTCTTTCTCAGTATAAACGGTAATGTTTATGGTCATTCCAAGGAAGAACACAGGCATAGAGTTGTGCTTTTGTCCTGTTTCGGCTTCCGACTGTCAACATGATTTATCTGATGTTGGCGTTGATGGCACCTGGATCTCTTCCCTAGGACTGCCTGCTCTGTTCTTGAGGAGGACAGGGAAGGACCTACAAGAGCCATGGCTTCCCGTGCAGTGTGCTTTTCTGTCCTTTCCTCATCCCCCTCCATATGGCCACCTGGCTGCTTCCTTCACACTCTATTTACAGTGCCCCTCCATTTTGTTGGTCAGGTTTATTCCAGTTCGGGCGGGTCCCGGTTCTGCTAGCCCCTGCGTCCTTCCCACAGGTGTCCCACTGGGTCTGCTCTCTTTGGGTCTTTTGGTTTGGGCTCTGGTTAGATTTCTTGGTTTGTCGTGCCTCCCTGGCACTGCAACAGTCCAGTTCATCTCATCTTTCCTGTCCCCAGCTCCAGAACCAGCCTCCCCCCCCCCCCAGCTTGCTTCCTCTTCTTGGAGAATCATACTAAAAATAAAATTGGAGTATTAAATGTGCTTGCTGTTGGAGTGTCCTCTCTTTTTAGACAGAGACAAACATGTTTTCATTGTCATTTATTTTATTTCATTTTGTTGTTGTTGTTTGATCTTTTGAGGCAGGGTTTCTCTGGGTAGCTTTGTAGACCAGGCTGGCCTCGAACTCACAGAGATCCTCTTGCCTCTGTCTCCTGAATGCTGGGACTAAAGGCATGTACCACCATCGCCTGGCTTCATTTAAATTTTTTATTGCATTATTTGTTCATTTATTTTATGTGTACATATGTGTATAGATGTACATGTGCAACAACATGTATGAAGATCAGAGGACAACATTTGGGGTCAGTCAGTTCTCTGTTTGCACTGTAGGTTCCCAGGATTGAACTCAGGTCACCAGACTTGGTAGCAGGTACCTCCACCTTTTCATTTTTTAATATTTGAGCTTTGTCTCTGTGAGTTTGAGACAAGCCTAGTGTAAAGCAAGTCACTACAACAGGGACTATTTTTTTTTTTTTTTTTTGGAGACAGGGTTTCTCTGTGTAACATTTCTGGCTGTCCTGCAACTCATTTTGTAGACCAGGCTGGCCTCAAACTCATTGAGATCCACCTGCCTTTGCCTCCCAAATGCTGGGATTAAAGGCATGCGCCACCTCCACCCAGCTCAACTGGGACTATCACACAAAGAAATGTTGTCTCAGAAAAAAAAAAATTGTTCATTTAGAGCTTACTCGTGTGTGTGTGTGTGTGTGTGTGTGTGTGTGTGTGTGTGTGTGTGTGTTTAACCCTTTTGTCTGAATATCTTGTATTAAGTTACCTGCTTAGGGGCTGAGGGTATATTTCAGTGGCAGAACACTTACTTAGTGCACACATGAGGGGCCCTGAGTTTCATCCCTAGTACCACAAAGTAGTGGTGAGGAGGAGGAAGTGGAGCCTATTTTCCCCACAGCCTTGAAACTACCTTTATACCTTACCAGGTTTTTGTTCAGTCTGAATGCATTTGTGTTCAGTCCACTGGCTTTTGCCTGTTCCTGCACCATGCTGTGTTAAACACTAAGGCTTTATAATCACAGGAATGGATGCTCTCTTGCTGACTTTCTTTTTCAGAGTTTTACTGACTTGAGAAGAGGTTATTTGGGGGAGGGAATGCTTCTTTGATGGAACCTCTCCTTGCTGGTGTGACTTGACTATGTGAGAACTAAGTGATACACTTGGCCCCAAATGTCTTGTCCACTCAACACAACAACCTGCTGGAGTCTGGAGACTGTAAACAGGTCAGCTACTGTGCCGAAGATGGGTTCGGCACAACTGGCATTTCTCTTTTGTTTTTTAAAAGATTTATTTGTTTTTATTTTATGTGTATGAGTATTTGCCTGCAAGTATATGTATACGCACCCTGTGTGTGCAGTGTCCTTGGCCAGAAGAGGGCATTGAATCCCCCAGAGCTGGAATTATAGATGGTTGTGAGTGGTCATGTGCTGGGAACTGAATCCACGTCCTCTGTAAGAGAAGCAAGTGCTCTTAACCACTGAACCATACTCTCCAGCCCCACTATTGGCACTTTTGACCCCGAGGGACCTTTCAGAGCAAGACAGAAGTGTGGGAAGCTTGCTGTCAAATGTATCTGATTGAGAGACATCATTTTCCTGATTAACATACTATGGAATACCCTCAAGTATTTTCTAGAAATTTGCTATGACTTCCAAATATCCCAAGAGAATGAATGTGATTTTACTCGGACAGCCTGGGTTTCACAGAGGCCTGGCAGTCTTCTCCTGCCACATCCCTGAAGCTGCCACATCCCCTTTTTCTCATGGGCTGGATAGCCTGGGCCCAGAAGGGCTGCTGTCTCTGGCAGCCCTTTAAGTCCCTGTCCTTGTCCCTGTCCAGGCTGTGAGGGTTCCAAGGCAGCCTTTCAACTTCATTAACCAGGAAAAAATGTTTACGGTACCCCTGATTTCTTAGCACAGGCACCATGGCTGTGTGGACCATGGACAGATATCCTACGTGCAGGCCTAGCTCATACATGCCTCACCTGTGTATGCAGGGAAACTGGATGGAGGCCTGGAGCCACTAGCTGGGCCCCAGAGATGGAGGGAGAAACTGTCTCCTCCCAGAGTTCCACTGTAAGATAGCTCAGCCCAGCTCTGTCCCTAAGGACAAGAGTGTTCCAGCAGGAAAGGAGGTGTCTTTCCTGGGCTGGGCCAGGAAGGAGCCGCTCAAATGGTCCAGATGGTCACTGAACTGAAAGCCGACCTTGTGACCCGTCGTTGAGACCCAATGGGAATTTGTGACCTTGTCCCCAGGCCTGGATTTTAATGAATACTGGTTTTTGTGCCCTTGTCCTGGTGGAAGAAAACTTCTCGCCCCCGTGTTTGGGTCTCTCTTCCTTCCATGGCTAGTGGGATATTTGGAGCATTGGGCTTTTTCAGGCCCTAACTGGTTTTGGTCAGCTTTTCTCGAGGGCAAGATCTTCCTGTTAAGTCACCTAAATGCAGCCACTGAACACAGTAGCTGTGGCTCACACACTCCTGTGGGGCCCAGGCAGACCTGTCACCCCAGCAAGCAGGGACTCACGAGCCTGACTCCATGCCTAGGGCTTTGTAACCAGACCTGAAGGATACAGGAGGGTTTCAGCCGCCTCAGCAGCTGATGTCTGGAGATCAATTAGAGATAATGGCTCTGTGTGGACTGGAGAAGCCGAGGCCAAGCTTTTTCCTGGTTGTAACTGTGTTTACATCATTAACAGGCTCACTCTCTTTAGAGGTTGGATTTGTGCTGGCTGCTTTGTTTAATGCAGAGGGACCAGCATAGACCCTTGGCAGGCTGGTAGCTCTGCCACCCCCATTCAGATGGAGAGAATGGCCCCCCAGGCCCCTCCCCCCATGACACTGCCACTGTTGTGTGTGCATCTGAGGAAATCGCTTCCTTAATTCACTCTGAAGTCGTTTGTTCCTAATAAGTGCTGGGAGCCACTGAACACCAGGAATCAGGTAGTGAAGTGCACAGAACCTATCCACCCTCTGCACTCATAGACTGGAGATGATAAACAAGTCAGGAAGAGAAAGCAGGAAAGGGCAAGATGTTTGGGGCAGAGAGTTCAAATGGAGTAACATGATACGCTTTGGAGGAAGAGCTCTCTGAAGAGGTGTGAGCCCAGCCCTGACTGATGAGAACCAGTCAGCCATCCAAACAGCAGCTACAAAGGCCCTGGGGTAGGATGGAGGGAAGGATGAGGGGAGGGGCAACCTGCAAAGACAGCTCTCTAAGGGCTTGTCAGCTGGTACCAAGTTTGCTGTGTGCTAACATGCTGCTACCAGAGCGGAGCAGGACTTGACCGGGAGTGAGAGCAAGTGGAGGCATCTAGCGGTTCTGGTGTTGAACATCACTGCCCTTACTTTCCCTTCTGAGGGCTGCAGCTTCTGTGTTCTAAAAGGAGCAGCAGGTCTGGGCTGGGTCCCAGCATGTAGCAGAGCCTGGTTTTCACTGTGGAACACCTTTTCCAACGGAAATGGGGTGGTAGAGTCCGGGGCATTGCCAGCTGGCATCAGACAGGCATGTCACTGGCAAATCCAGGCAAGGCCCAGAGCCCACCCACCCGCCCCTCATCTCCACCAATTCTCCCACCCCACTGCTCTTCCCTACTAACAGGACCCAAAGAGTCTTAAGTTGGGGGGCAGAAAACAGTTGGGGAGAAGGATACAGTCACCACCGACTCTCCAAGAGCGCAAGCAACACTGTGCCTGGCTAGACCCATGCTGAGGAAGCTTGCTGTTTTCCTTCCTAGTGTATCTGAAAGTTTAGGGACTGTACACTTGTCTCTCCGACCTCACAACACAGGGCAAGCAAGATGTGGCTGGCTCTGAATACTGTGTCCTAATAGTCCTTCTCTGGAGAGAAGGCACATGTGGTTGGCTTCTTGGCCCGTCTGCTCCACCCCCCCAGACTGAAGCCCTGTGGCTCAGTCAGGAATACTAGCAGCCTGTATAGCGAAGTATGAGATTCTTTCATTACCAAAGCAAGAGGGATGGAGGCCTGCTGCAAGGTCCGCAGTGTCCAATTGGTGTCTGGACAGTGCTGTTCAACTTTTCCTTCTGCTTTGACATTTTATCCCATCCGAGGTGAGAGGAGGGTGGTGCAAGGCTAGTTCAGCAAAACAGAAGCCTTCCCAGAAGGCGCAGAGTCATGTTGCTGCCTCTCTAGGCCAAACGTAGACATGTTGGTGCCTCTACAGGCAGAAGGGAGGCTGCAAAAGAGAGAACTCTTATTTTTTTACTCTGTGTTACCTGGGAAAGACTGTGCAGGTCCCAGGTAAGCTAGATTTTGCCACAGGACCTGCCATGGCCTGGTTACCTTTATCTGAACTTGGCATTGCCTGTGGTTGGTTCTGGCTGGGGCAGGAGAGAAGAGGGAAAGAAAATGGGGGTGGGGGATCGGGATCTGAGGAGAGAGCAGGGACACCAGAGGTCAGTTGCAGAAGGCGCGGCTCCACTTCTCTTCAGAACACCTGAGTAGCCTGCATGAAGTCTGGTCAGTGAAAGCACATCCCCTGCATCCTAACGAGGAGGGGGAGGAGCGGAGAAAGGAAAACAGTTGTTAGGGTAGAGTCAGGCTGAGGCCCTCAGAGCTCCAGCACCCTCAGCTTCACCAGGCAGGCCCATGTCTGCCAATCTACCACGGTCCCAGAACCTACTGTGACCACATCACAGGGTCTTGGTTTTTGCTGGACTGTGACTGTCATCAGTGAACTAGCATCTCATGTTACTAGCCCTCGCTCAGTTGGTGAGGCTGAGCGTCCCACAGACTTTTTGTCTCAGGAGTCCTATCTTAACAGAGCTTGCCATGCATCCTAGAGACCCAAACCTTGGTCCAAACCCCAGCATGCCCCTTGCTTCCAGCTCTCTGAATATTTTTACCCCATGGCTCTGCCTACCAGCTACCAGCTTCCTCACTGCTGGGTGACTTAGGCACCTAGTTTCTCAGAGTCTCCAGCCTTCCTGTGCATGTGGCATTGTTATCACCCTTATTGTTTGCTGACTGTACAACTGGCCTGGGTAGGAGGCTGTGGGGTGGCAGGAATTGGCTCCAAAGTGCTCTAGATGACAAGGACAGGGTAGCTGGCTTGGCTTGTTGCCTTTCTCAAGCTTTCAATGGATGTACGAAGTCTGCACCAACCCAAGTGCTGACAAGTATAGAGGAGACAATTCAGACTTTCATACACTGCCCACTTCCTATAACCAATATCTAGAGCAAGATACAACATTGTATATACCCCCAAAGACCCTTGTGTCTCCCCTAGTCACTGCACCAGGCAAAGGTGACCACTAGACTGACTTTTAATAGCTTAGATTGGGTTTTGCCTGTTGCAGGCATCTGCCGCATGTGCCCCCACAGGCAGGCTTGTGAACATCACCATACACACCATCAGTTTTTTCCTTTCATTACCGAGCAACAATAGGCTACTATCATTCTCCTACCTGGACATGGTGTCTGAAGTCTCGTAGCGTTCTGATGGGGACTGCTGGGTATAGCACTGCTAGGAGCACTCTCGGGTGGCATTGGTTCTGTTTTGTTTTAGAGGCCGTCTGTCTCACTATGCATCCTGAGCACTGGGATTGAAGTCCCACCACCACGCCTGGCTAAGATATGTTCTTCAGGGACCATCTGTCTGTACAACCACAGGAGTGGAAGCTCTAGGCTGGGTAGGGCCTCTCCCAAGGGGCCAGGAGGAAGGGAGAAGAGGCCTGGGCACTCTACTCACTCCATCAGAGGCCCAGCATCTGGCCTGCATTCAGCACCAAGCCAAGCTCCACTGGTGTGAGGGCCATGGTATCTGAGCAAGATCCTGGTAGGCCCTGTCCTGTGAGCATTCTGTTGTTGAAGGGCCTGCCCCAGTCCCTGAGTTTGCAGTCTGAAAGAGGAGAACCGTCAGCTCTACATTATATGACAAAATTGACAGGTATCTGCCTCCAGACAGGTTGTTGCCTAAGAGCCAGTCTGTCACCTTAGCACTCTTGAGTTCAGCAGGGTCCAGGCTTGGTGACAGTGGACGGGGCTTTGTTGACAGTCTGTACATCTTCCTACCTAGCAACGCCTCTCCACCCCATGCATCTGTCAACACAGCTTACATGTCACCTTAGCAGAGGCCTCTTGGACACGCCACTTCCTTCCTCGTGTCCCCGTAACTGTCAAGCTCAGATAGGATACACCTCCTACGAACAGCACCAGATCAAGAAGCCACATGGTCATCTGCTTAATGTCCTCCTCCCTGCTGGCCTGCAGGTACCCAAAGATAGACCTCCATCTCCATCATCCCCTACTGTGTTATCTGTATTGGTCATGACTCCTGACAGGTTTGTAGAAGGAGCAAATACTTGAAAACATGCATGATCAGAGACACAGAGGGTCGCTCATGGATGAAGAAGGACAGAAGATGATGGCTGTCACAGCAGAGTTCTCAGAAAAGACTAGAAGATTAGGCCAGTAGGGCTGCACAAGCTTAGACACCAGAACAGGAACTGGGGGCTATAGAAGGCTTTGTAGTAGGAGAGTAACAAGACCAGAGGGCATGTGAGAGCGTTTTTTAAAGCATGGCACTAAGGGCTTGGAGAAAAGGCCCAGTGGTTCTTCCAGAGGTCCTATGTTCAATTCTCAGCTCTCAGTTCAATTTGGTGACTCAAAATCATGGGTAACTCCAGTTCTAAGAGATTTGCCCTCTTCTGACCTGATCCAGACACAGACAGTACACATACATACATACCAGCAAGACATTCGTATACATAAAAATAAATAAATAAACCTTAAAAAAAAAAAAAAAAAGGCGCTTTGAAAAGGAGAATAATGGATGTGTAAGTTGCCTGTGGCCATGGCTGTTGGAGGCACATTTCCCCCAGTCAGATTCCCTTGGTGTGTTCACAGGGGAAGCCAACAGGCACACTGGACTGCTGCCCCTAGACTTCAGCAAAGGGCCTGAGCTGGCTGGGAGGTTGCAGCCAGCCAAACTGGCTACTGGATGGAGCAAATAGATTAACTGAGCTACTCCTCCACCCCAATTGTAACCCAAAGTTGTATAAAATGGAGGCACCTCCTGCATCTCACCATCTTTGGTTCAGAGAAGAGACCCTTTTCAGGAACCTTCTCCCACCCTTCAGAAGCCTCTTCCTCTTTCTCCATGATGGCGCTGTACCCAGGGTGTCTTCATACTGGTTTATTCCCCGCTATGATGCAGGCAGAGTTTATGGGGGTTGAGGTGCATGCTGACCTTATGAGATTTTTTAACAAGTTTTTTTATTTCTTAACTATTTTTATTTTACGTTCACTGGTGTTTTACCTCCATTTATGTCTGTGTGAGGGTGTCAGATTTATTGGAACTGGAGTTACAGACAGTAGTGAGTTGCTGTGTGGGTGCAGGGAATTGAACCCAGGAAGAGCAGTCAGTGCTCTTAACTGCTGAGCTATCTCTCCAGCCCTCTCATCAGGCATTAACAGATCCATTTTTAAAAGATTTATTCTTCTTTATGTGTATGTGTAAGTGCTTGTCTGAAGGTTTACACCGTGTGTGTGTGCTGTCTGCGGAGGCAAGAAGAAGGATTGGAATTGGATTTATAGGTGACCGTGAGCCATCATGTGGGTGCTGGGAACCATACCTGGAGCCTCTATAAGAACAGGACCATTGGACCATCTTTCCAGTCCCTTAACAGATAGGTACCGTAGAGCAGTGAGGCAGGAAAAACAGCTGAATACAACAGAACAGATATAATTAAAAAATAATGGGATGCCAGGCAGTGATGGCACACACATTTAATTCCAGCACTGGGGAGGCAGACACAGGCAGATATCTGTGAGTTCAAGGCTATCCTGGTCTACTGAGCAAGTTCCAGGACAGCCTCCAAAAAAGCTGCAAAGAAACTCTTGTTTCAAAAAACCAAAAACCAATACCAAAAACCAATACCAAAAACCAAAACAAAACCAATGGGACATGGTCCTGGCCATGTTTATTAGCCATGCCGTTGCGACACAGGCCTTTCTTTAATCCCAGGAGGCAGAGGCAGGTGAATCTCTGTGAGTTCCAGGCCAGCCTGGTCTACAGAGTGAGTTCTAGGACAGCCAAAGCTACACAGAGAAACCCTGTCTTGAGAAACCAAAATACAATGGAAAAAAAAAAAAAAAAAAACCCAAACAAACAAAAGAACAAAAAACATGGGACATTAGTTTCTTTTAAAGATGTCATTTCCAACCAGTGCATAACGGTAAGATACTCATTATTTGTTCATTTAGTGGTGTAGAGGACCAAATCAAGGGCCTCATGCATACTAGAGCAGCACTCTACCCCGAGTGTTAGCAAAGATAGTATTAGTTCAGTATGGTAATTCAGACTTGTAATTCTAGCTTGGAGGAATAAGCTGTAAATTTCAGGCCAATCTGGGCTACATAGTATAGACCTGGTCAAAAAATAAAAAATAAGAAAAAAAAAATTAAAGGATTGGGGTTACAGCTCAGTAGCACAACACTTCCTGTGACTTTCAGGATGTGCTGGCTGGAGAGGGAGGGAGGGAGAGGGAGAAGGAGGGAGGGAGAGAGAGGAGGGAAGGGGAAGGGGAGGAAGACCAGACATAAGGGCCTTAGTAACCCAGCACTTAGCAGGCTGAGGCAGGCCATCCTGGTTACACAGTGAGACTCCCGGGGAGGTGAAGTGGGGTGGGGCAAGGGGATTAATATGAATGAGACCATTTAGAAAACAAAAGCAAATTTGGCCTGGGCTTGTAGCTCAGTTGGTGGAGTGCTTGGCTAGCTCACACAAAGCTCCTGGTTCAGTCCTTAGCATTGCATAAAAACAGGCAGGCGTGGTAATACTATAACCCCAGCACCCGGGGGTAAAGGCAGGAGGATCTAAAGTTTAGGATTATCCTTCCAGCTACATACTGAGTTCAGGCCTATCTCAAAAACAAAAAGAGCAAACTGAACCTCTATTTCAGAAATTGTGTGGAAATAAATTTAAAATAGAGACTTAATGTTCAAAAAGAGAATTCAGATGAATTATAATAAAATCACTGGAAACTTGGGAATAAAAACATGCACCTCTAAAATCATGAAGAGATAAACCCAGCTAACCCTGATTATAAGATTGTAAAATTTCCTTATGTCAGAACAAAAACAAACACACAATCACCAAAAATGAAAAGGCAGCAGAAGGGAAGGCACAACCCTACTCCCTCCCCAACACACACACACACACACACACACACACACACACACACCATGCATGCATGAACACTTGAATACAGGTGTGTTCATGAAGGTGACCTCTGTTGCTCACTGCCACATTCCCTTGGGTTTTGGACAGGCTGGTGTCTCCAGTTCCTACCTCCCAGTTCTAGGGTCCAGCCATGTCTGGCTTTTTAGGTGGGTGCTGAAGAGCCAAACTCAAGTCCTCAAGCTTAAAGAAATAAGTCCTTGTCTTAGGGTTACTACTGCTGTAAGGAAACATCATGACCAAAAATACTTTGGGGAAGAAAGGGTTTATTCTGTTTATACTTTCCAGGTAAGGAACCATCCATCATTGAAGGAAGTCAGGGCAGGAACTCAAACAGGGCAGGAACCTGGAGGTAGGAGCTGATGCAAAGGCCTTGGAGGGTGGGAGGGTTCTGCTTATAGTCTTACACCACTTGGCTTGCTCAGCCTGCTTACCTTTTGCTCAGCCTGCTTACCTTGCTTGCTTTTTTTTTTTTTTTTTGAGACCGGGTTTCTCTGTGAACCCTTGGCTGTCCTGGAACTCAATCTCACAGAGAGGTCCACCTGCCTCTGCCTCTTGGGTGCTGGGATTAAAGGCTTGTGCCACCACTGCCTTGTACTGACTAAGGCTGCTTTCTATAGAACCCAGGACCACCAGCCCAGAGATGGCTCCACCCACAATGAGCTGGGCTCTCCCCATGGATAACTAAGAAAAGTGTCCCAAGCCTAAGGCTTGATCTTCTCAATTGAAGATACCTCCTTTCAGATGACTCACTAGCTTGTGTTAAATTGACATAAAATTAGCCAGCACAGTGCTTTTATCCACTGAACCGTCTCCATTGATCTTCATTTTTATTTTATTTTTTTTTAAACAACGACTAAACCATGTTTATTTAGGGGGTTTGCATACCACAGTGTGGAGATTGAGGGCAATGTGTGACTCCTCTCTTTTCACCATGGCGACTCAGGGGATCCCCTTGTTCATCAAGCTTGAAAACAAACACTCTTACCCACTGAGTCACCCTGCTAGCGCCCCCCCCCACACACACACACACAATACACACTTGATGGTCACTAGTCCAGTCTGGCCTTGAACTTGCCCTGTGGGCAGCGATGACCTTACACTCTTGATCTTCCTGCTTCTACCTTCTGAGTGCTGAATTTATACAGTGCTAGAGATTGAACTCAAGACCTTACGCATGCTAGACAAGTACTCTACCAGCTGAGATATATTCCAGCACTTGGGTTTCTAATGTCAGACCACAAGACTTTTTTTGTTTGTTTGTTTTTATGCTTTTGCTTTTCGAGACAGGGTTTCTCTGTATTGTTTTGTAGCCTGTCCTGGAACTCGCTCTGTAGATCAGGCTGACCTTGAACTCCCAAGAGATCCGCCTGCCTCTGCCTCCCGAGTGCTGGGATTAAAGGTGTGTACCGCCAACGCCCAGCCAAACCACAATACTTTTAAGTACTGGGCCGGACATACTGTCTTATGATTCACTTTGCAGTTGGGGAAATGAGGCCTAGAAGCTGAAGCTCGATGCCAACATTTATGTTGTGTTAGAGCTTGAATTGGTTCCAGTGGGCTAAATCCTTTCTTCTGGTTTATTTTGAGGTGCCTGGGATGAGAACCCAGTCTCGTACTTGCTAGGCCAGTGCCTCCCAAAGATGTGGGCTCCAGCCCTGGCTGGACATCTTGTATTCTGTTGCCCTCCCGCTGCCCCTTTTGTGTCCTCTAAAGCCCACCTCCCCTGATCTGGAAACTTAAGTGAGCTTGCATCACTGCAGCAGGCCCAATGAAATCCCATCCATGCCTCTCAGCTGTGTGCAGGCTCAGCACACTTGGTCCTACTATGACCCCTCCCTCCATGCTCATCTCCCGCCCTCCCTTAATCCCCCTTGCTGAAGTAGCATCACCACTGCTCCTGGGTGGGACCTTTATGCCAGTTGCTGAATCTGCCTGGAAGGCCATGCCTCCAGGTCTTTACCCAAGTGCCAGCCTTTGTTTTTTTTTGGGGGGGGGTTGGGGGGTGCTGTTTTGTAGCACCTGCAGAAGGTGCACAGAGTAGTGTCAGGCCCGCCCTCTGTGGGCAGCTGACTTGATGGCTTGGTAAGGTGAATGCTTGCCTCATCACCCTAGCGGGCAGGTAGTCTCCCTCTGAAGTAATTGGTGGTAATCAGTGACTTCTCAGTGCTTTCAGATGCTTGAACGGTGTCCACTCTGGCTGAGCTAAATTTCTGTCCTTCACGTCCCGTGGCTAGGCGTCTGCTTTGGGAGTGCGGTCATAAAGGGCTTTTTGTAAGAGTTTCACAGAGCATATGCCTCTAACATGTTTCCAGGAGTGCCTACTGCTGAGCCTGGGGGTGGCATGAAGGCAGTAAGGAATAAGGACCCAGTTTTTTGTTGTTGTTTTTCCTGCTATGGAATCCTTCCCACACTGGGAGCTGGGAGAATTCTTGGTCAATAAGCTGGGTCACCTAATTCCTTGTGGAGACCCACACTGTGGCCACTTCAAGGCCAGAGGGGGTTGGCCAGAGGGTCAAGGACACTGACAACCACCAAGCAGCTCAGGGTTCCTCGAGGAGGGGAAGCCCCTGGAGGGAGGGCAAGGCTTGGGAGGCTCCTGGCATTCTGAAGTGCCTGGCAGGCTCCTCTGAGTAGGAGGCCCTGGGACTTGGGGTGTTTTATTGCGAGCTTGGTAAATGAGTGTACACTTGGTACCTTCAGGAGACAGTCCTGCCCTCCTGAGCTACAGGGTTCGCTTTTATCAGTCGGAGGAGAGGTGGGTTATCTGGGTTCAGTTCCACCTTTGAACTTCCGCTTCAGCTGCCTTTGCCTTTATATTTCAAGACCAGATGTCCACCACTACTATAGTGACTCAGGCCAGGCGAGGTCAAAGGTTTCAAGAAATGTGTTGGAAAGAGGCAGGAAATCCTGAGCCCGAATTATCTCATTCAGAGCACCGAAGGACAGCTTCTGTGTTGGGAACACCCACATTGCCCTAGATGGGCTGAACAAAGTTGTGACCCTAGACTCCCGCACCCCAGTGGATGAGAAGTAAAGGGCTAACAGGGAGAGTGGGAGAAGTGAATTGCTGAATTGATTTGAAAACACATTTAATTTCAGGAGTAAAAGGCGCTAATGAGTAGCACGCCTAAATCCTTTTTTTCTAAGCGTGAGTTTCATATTGACAGTAAAATCTTTAGCATGTGCAGAATGAAGTCTGTGTGCTGTTAATTTGAAGTGTTGTCATCTTTTCTAATCCGTCAACAGGGAGCTCCGAACCTGTGGCTGTAATTACAAATCAAACCTGTAGAGGGAGACTTGTCTATCATAGATTGTTCACAATGCAAAGCTTTCAGAGGAAGAAAGAAAAGGGCTTTTTAAAGAAAAGTTGGAGGGTTAAAGGCAGTCTGTTTCAAAATTGCAAACAATCGCGGTGGCTGTCTCGTTTGCTATCCTCTGCTGAATCCACTGTGAATGAGTTGTATCGTAAAGGAATCTGTAGAAATTGCCCTTCCTCCTCAGAGGAACCTGGAGGTGGGCTCGTTATTGGGTTTCTTTTGGGGGGCGGGGCATCTCCCCACAGTATTACACGAACGTTTCTATCCTTGTTAAAGCACAAGCTTTATTCGAGGCCCATATGTTCTAACCCGCTCTTTGGACTTGGTGATGGGGAGTTCGAGGGGGCATTTGCCCCTAACCCATTTTCCTCTGTCGATGTTTTAATTCTGCTGTAAGGAGACTAGCTTGTTAGGTCTCAGGAGAGCCCGAGGTTGCCCGGAAATTCAGGGTACCCCTCTGCCACATCGCGCCACCCTATTCTGTCTTCTCCTGAAGCGAGGAGAAAGGTCTGTTTGCACCGTGGAGGACCTCACCTTGGGTCGTGCGGCTTCCTTTCCCTGCAGAGTCCCTGCGTACTGTGCGCGCCCAGGTCTGGGCAGCATTATTGATATTATGCTATGACTTTACAACTGTAGCCAGAGCGCCGTAAGGAGCCGGCACCGTGTGGTCGGCTGGAGCACAATGACCCGCGGAGTGGGGCGGGGACCTTCAGAGGGAGCCGGGAGCGAGCGGGCGGCGGGCGCTCGGGGTCGCCGGAATGTTTGGGTCGAACAGGTGAGCGCAGCCTGGACACTGGAGCTGACGGCAGAGCGGAAAGGAGGGTGCAGGGGCGGGTGCAAACTAAGTGGTGGGAAAGAGACAAAGGAAGAGTGAGAGGCGAGATGGTGCGGAATAGAGGGGAGGCGAGGGGAGGGGAGGGGAGGAGGCGGCCCGTGGGTAGGGTGCCGAGGAGCTCAAGCTTGAACTTGATCGAGAAAGGGGGCCCTGGGGTGTGGGCGGGGGCCCGACCAAGAGTCGGCCACGTGCCTGGCTTTTCCTTGTCAGGGTCCCACTAAGACAAACTAGAGCTGAACCCTCGGGTCCCTCAACCCTGCCGGATGAGCACCCGCGTCGCCCAGGATTGAGAGACGCATAAGATCGAAAGCTGTATGGAGGCCCCATGGCACCAAGAGTTCCCTACGATGCACGCCTTAGTCACTTTCTTTGGGCCAAGTCTCCCTCTCCTAGCCTGAACGCAGACAGCTCGCAGGGTACGCCCCCCACCCCGCCCCAAGACTTGAAGTCCGCAGCCTCTGGGAGCCAGGGGCAAGCCCAGCTCCCATCGCCTCCTTTCCTGGGCTGCACGCCCCCAGGGATCTTCCTCCAAGCTCTTCTCCCTTAAGAGAGCTCTACCCAGCAGCGCACGGCAGCGCGTCCAGCGCGCCTGGTCCTCATACCTGGCCCAGCAAGCCTCCTTCCTCCTCCCCCCCTCCCCACGCTCCTTTCTCCTCTCCCCTCTCCCTGGGTGCCTCCTTTTCCTCTCTTCCCCCTCCCCCCCCATGTCCACCCCTCCCTCTCGCCCGCCCCTCACCTCCTCCTGCTGCTCCTCCTACTCCCCCTGAGTGCGTCCTCCGGAGCTCCCCTCCCCCCGGCCCCCGCCCCGTGCCCGGTCCCGCCCCCTCCCCCGCCTCCCCGTGCCCGGTGTCCCCCTCCCCCTTCCTCCCGGGCCGCGGCGCCGCCGCCGCCGCCGCCGCTCGCCTGGGCCCTCCCCCTGGTCACCCCCGCCCCCGGGCCGGGCAGTGACGCGCCGCAGCGGTGCCAGCCCCTCTCCCCGGGCGGCCGCGGCGGCAGCAGCAGTAGCGGCAGCAGCAGCAGCTGGAGCGGTGGGGCTGTCACCGCCTCCCGCCTGGTTCACTCCCAGAGCCAGACCGCGGGTCTGCGCCTCGCCGCCGGCCCAGGTACGGAGTCCTGGGGGACCCCGCGACCGGACTGGTCCTGGGCCCTCGGCCGCCGCCCCCTCCTCCTGCCCTGCCGCTGGCCGTTGAGCTGCGGTTAGGGGAGCTGGGGGGTTCCGAGGAGGGGGACTCACGGGGAGCTTCCTGCGCCGGGCGAGCTGCTGGCCCTGGGTGGAGTGGGCTGGGGCTGGGGGCGGGCGAGTGTGCCCGAGAGCGGGGAGGGGCGGAGGCTGCGCTCCGGGGCCTGCGGGGTGCCCGAGAGGTGCGCCTAGCCTCAAGTGCCGGGAGCTGCCGGGCGCACCCCACTCCTGGCGCTGCGCGCCGCCGGTCCTGGGGGGCGGTGATTGTGTGCGCCGCGCCGCGGTATTGTGCCGCGGCCACGCCGTTTGCAGCGGGCTCCGCACCGCGTCCCCGGGAGGAAGACGTTCGCGGGCGGCGGGGGCGGGGGCCGGGGCCGGGCTCGAGCTCGAGTGGCCGCTGCCTCCGGGAGAAAGGAAGTGGACTGTGTTTGGGGATGTGGGGACGGGAAGCGTACAGGCAGGGAGGGGCTCCTTGCCACGGCGCGGGGAGTTGAGACGCGGTTTGCTCAGTTGAGCCCACTTTGGCAGGCTTCTGTCGCTCTACCAGGGGACCGGCAGCCCCTCTCGTGTGCACCCTCTGAGCAGAAGCAAGGGTTGCGGGGACCGCTGTGAAGGGACACACAGCTCCAGGGCCTGCGGAGAGCGCGCGCAAGGGTTAAGGTGGATTTACACCTCCGCCCTCCTGCTGCTCGCTGCCCTTCACCTAGGGCTCCCAGGCAGGATACACTGGCTGAGGGGGGGCGGCGATAGGGTGGGGGGGAGAATGCAGTTTGCCTTCCCATTCCGGCCTCTTGGGTTCAGAAGTGACCCTACGCTCAGTCTGAGCTGCGTTTGCGGGGAGTCCGGCCGCCTCTGCCAGGCCGAGCTTCCTGGGGGAAGTTCTCATTAAGCCTCACTAATTAGCATTATTCCCGGAGAAAGGTTAAGGTTAGATCGTCCTTTTCCTTACCGAGAGCCCCCTCCCTGCAATTCCCTTCTCCCTCCCCTCTCCCTCAGAGCACAAAAGCACAAAAAGAAAGTGTGAAGAGGCGCAGATCAATGGAGAAGCCACAAACCCATTAATTCAAATGGAACCCTTTCCCCCTCTAAAACATTGATTTTCCTTTCTGTCTGCTCTGAGGGGAGATGAATAACCTCCTGATTTCACCTGAAATGGTGTTTGGACTCTGTGATTTCCCCCTCTTCCTGAGGATTGTGACCTGAAATAGATTCTCCCTTGAGATAAAGCCCTACTTATCCCAGAATCAGCTGGAAGCCCCCTTCCCCCACTGCACACCAGTATTGGGGCCCGGGGAGAGTGACGGTGCTCTCCTCACCCCCGTGGGCAGAGAGTGATGGTGAGCCAGGTTTTTTGACCCCTGAAACATGCCTGCTTCTGAGCTGTGGGTTGGTGTGTGTGTGTGGGGGGGGGGAAGGGTCCATTGATGGCCCAGGCACCAGTGAGTAGCTTAACCCCAGGTTGTAAATTACCCTTCCATTGGAAAGCCATTTGAACCCAGATGTGTCTTTGAATGCAATCCAGGCTCCTCTGCTGGCCTGTCCTCTTGAGTAGTTTCAAGGCAGCACCTCCTTCTGCTCTCTCTGCCCCATTCAGCACCTTCCTACCAACCAGTGGCAAAGTGCACCCCAGCCTACCTCCCTGCTGAGAAGGTTAACTTTGAGGAACTTCTTCCCCAGGACCTCAGCCATCCTGGGGCAATAGGGAGCTGGTCCATCCCTGAGTTGCTCAAGAACTTTTTAGTCTGACCTGAGTCCTTTTCTTGGAAAAGGTAGACCCGGAGAGGGTTAGCTCAGAGTGCTTCCTCTCTGGCCATCCTTTTGGCTGGAAGAACTCTCATTGCCCAAGAAACTCAGATCCTCATTGATGGCAGGAGCTGGGGTATCAGTGAGGTCTCATGGTGAGGAATGCTGGGTAAACAGTTAGTTGCCTTTGCCTTTGCTTAGGAACAAAAGCCCATACACTAATGGGAAGGTGTGGAAAATGCTCACTCCAGCATCCAGGCATCCACTATGGGAAGGACAGTGGAGCATGCACATGGGTACATACATGAATATGGCGCTGACAGGCACAGTGTGAGAGTCTGTGAATGAGTGTGGGTGGGGGAGAGTGCTCCCCAAGTGTGGTGGGTGACTGGCTGGATGGAACACTCCTCCCCCCCCCCCCAAGAGTGTTAGCAAGAAGTAGAATTGTGTGTGCTGTCTCTCAGAAGACTCACCAGCGTTTCTGGTGGGCATTGATGGGGTACAGCTGAATTCAGCAACAGTGTTGGAAGCCTCAAGTGCCCAGGAGCCGACTCAGATCTATCTCCCTCCTGTTTTTTTCTTTTTTGTTTTGTTTTGTTTTGTTTTTTTTCTTTTCTTTTCTTCTGAGACAGGGTTTCTCTGTAGCTTTGGAGGCTGTTGTCCTGGAAGTAGCTCTTTTAGACCAGGCTGGTCTCGAACTCACAAGAGATCTGCCACTACCGCCCAGCCTCCCTCCTGTTTTTTTTTTTTTTTTTTTTTTTTTCATGCAACACCATCACAACAGGGGCATGAACCTTTGCTTGCTTTGGAGCCTGAGAGTTTTTTCAGTTTCCATTAGTGAGTGCCTGATGAGCTGAAGTAGTTAAGCTGGGGTCAAATGTGGTTCAGCACTTTCTTGGCATATTCCGAGTGATGTGTGTAATGCTCACCCCAAACAGCTCAGGGGCTGAGCATTCCCTGACCTGGCTGGGCTCACTCACAGGTGACCCAGAAGCTGATGTCCAACACTAGACTGAGAAGCCACCAACCACATCCTAGTATTAGTATATATGCTAATTTGAGAGCTGGGGCTGGAGGGAGGGGCACACTGGTGTTCTTTCCAGTTGTCCAAAAGCCTGGGGGCAGTGGGGTTGGGGGGGGTAGCCAGCCGGGAGTGTCTGTTTCCTGCCTGACCTAGGAGCATCCTTGAACATCCCCACCCCCACCATGGTCTGAAACCCACACCCAGGGCTGCAGATCAGGCAGGCCTTATGGCCTCGCTAGTACTGAATTCTCGGTAAATCCTCCTCCCTTTCTTTCTCAAGTGAGTGGTTGAGATAGAGTTACAGCTCTGAGGAAAGGCCTGGAAAATACTGTAGCAGGCACGCCCCAGAATTCCGAGTCCTGGAAGATGCAAATGGCTCGGCTTCAGAGGCACCAGGAACCTAGTTCCAGAGAAGTTGACCCCAGTTGTAAAATAATCAGGTTACTGATAGCACCTGCCCATAGTTATAGCCATGGATACAGGCCTGCTTCCACTTTCCTCCATATGTCTCCTGAATTCCCCTCCTCTGGGCTGCACAGTGGGTTGGTGCTGTAGAGGTCTGCAGAGGAGGAAGGGCCTGGGCTAGCTGGGTGGGGATAGATGGAACTAGGTCCTGAATTTTGGACTGAAGATAAGAGACTCAGGGGTTTGGTCAGCTCCTCTCTGTACCCAGAGTGAGAACTCTCAGGTTGGGGGTGTGTCCTAAAGACTGGCTGCTACTTACTCTGCCAGGCCAACACAAGAGTACCCCCTTTGAGAAGGTCAGTTGGCCCTGCTGCCCTGTGGCCCATGATGGCACAAGCTCCGTGGTGTATGATCTGATGAACTTTTATTGCCAGGTGGGCAAGGCCGCAGCTCCCAGGTCAGTCACACAGAATCTCAGGAAAGGGATTTTAGAAGCATGGCATGCATACTTTTAATTTCAAATAAGCGTCCCAGTGAAGTTACTTAACAGAGGGAGAAATTAGTAGCCCATGTTGTGAGATTTAAGAAGGGAGCCAGAAGTAGTGACCTGTTTGTGGCCTCATGAGGGAGCAGGGGGTGGGGTGCCTGGGGTCTTCTGGCTTCAGGCATGGTTGCCATTCCCGACCTGGGTTGGTTGCCTCCCTTTCTTCCTCCCTCCCCCACAGGTCCCTCTGGACTCAGGGTGATGGGTCTGAACTGTGTGCTCTGGTAATTGCCCATGTAATTAGCCTGCCTTGCCAGCCTCAGCTCAGGGGTGAATAGGTGAGTAGAGAGTTTGAGTCTGCTCCTCTGTAATGTGGGCCTTGTCCGGTTGACAGCCCAGCTCTGCTACAGGTAGGGCTTACAGAAGGCTGTCTGCAGGTCAGCCCTGCAAGTGTAGGTGTTGGAGGTGGTCGTGGGTGTCAGTCTGGCCACATCCACAGCTACAGCTTACTCGGTTTTGTTTGTTTTCTGAAAAATTTAGGTTTAATAGTCTTGATTTATCACTTAAAAAAAAAAAAAAAAGCCATAGCAGTCAGTGTTTGGGTTTTCAAAATTCCCAGAGCCATCTTTCACAGTTAGGATGGCAGAGACCTGGGTGCTATGGAAAAGTCCCTGGGGAGAGGGCCATGGTGTTCAGTAACTGCAGTGCCCCAGAGCCCTTCTCCACACTTGTAAGTGGGCCAGAAGTTTTAGCTGATTCCTCTCCCCAGATACAGTCTGAGGGTAGGGATCCCTCCTTAGCCATATAGATCCCTAGGTCAACTCAGCACAAAGTAGATGTTCAATAATGTGCATGAAACTCGGCGTGTGTGTGTGTGTCTGTGTGTGTGTGTGTGTGTGTGTGTGTGTGTGTGTGTAGTGCTCCCCCCCCCCCTTTATCTTGAGGCACTTTTGTTCAAAGGATGGAAAGTGCCATTTCATGGCTCTGGGTGCAGACTGTCTAGATTCCGATCCCAGCTCTGCCCCTAGTTCTGTTGCCCTGGACAGTTGGGGCAAGCCTTTGAGATGGAGTATGACTAGACCTGGAGAGAGGCCTGCCCTGCTGGGCCTTGTGGGGCCATTGTGAGGAAATCTTAGGAAGCCCTTGTCCCAGAGCCGGAGAGCCTCGAGCATGCAGGTATTGGATGCTTTTTCTTTCCAGGTAATTTCTGTGTCAGTCTGAAATGCAGTCCCATCTATTGGGCAGGGTGTGGTAGAGCCCTTTTTCCTGAACAGTTCAGCTATCTAAGCCAGAGCAGCCCTAGGCCTTTTGTGGGATGGCTAGCAGACGTAACTAAGGGATGCATGCAGCCTCTGGCCCACTTTTCATGTGGCCCCTGTTTAAGAACTGTGCAGTGGGACCACAGCCCCTAATTGTCAGATTAATGCAGCATCCTCATTAAAACACCACATCCTGCCAGGCAGTTTAGTCAGTTCAACAAGTCTTGCTACCTCATGAGAAACTGAGAGAACAGGCAGTCTGGTCCCTACTACTGGAAGGCCCAAGAGCCTTCTGGGGTGACAGGACAGAGCCCCACGGCAGTTTTGTGTTGTGACTGGGCTGGTGGTGCAGACAGGCAGGCTGTTTACAAGAGGAGCTGTGGAGCACGGGCAGCAACTGATGTGAATGAAGCCACTTCATGCTCCGTGGATGGGGAGTAGCAGGAAGGCCAGGAACTGTAGTCCCAGCACTTAGCAAGACCCTGGGTCCACAGCTGGTGTCCAGGAAACCCGGGAGTGAACAAGTGGGCGTGAATAGGTGGCTGTCCAACTCTGGAGGCTGAGACAGGAGGATGGCAAACTGGAGGCCAGTCTAGGCCACATAGGTAGCGCCTCTTTCTTCTCTTTGTTTTGTTTTGAGACAGGTTTAGTCTGTGTAGCCCCTAGTGTCAGAGAACTCAACTCTATAGACTAAGCTAGCCTCAAACTTAGAGACTCCTTGCCTCTGTGCTGCCACCCAGCTGCCTCCTGTTTCAAAAGGTATTAAAAAAAAAAAAAAATACAGCTAGGAAACAGTCGCTTAATTGGTGCATTCTCCACAGTGCTTCTGAGTTCTCCTGCCTATGAGAGGCCCAGGGAAGAGACCCTGCTTCTGCCTCCCAGAGCCCATCCTTGGAGTCAGCAGGGGAACAGGAAAGTCCTCGCTCTGCTCTGTCCTGCTCTGTGTCCTTGCTCTATACCTTCAAGAGATCTTTCCCTGTTGTATCTTTTGTGCAAAGAGCCTGTAGAGTATGCATAGCATGCCGTCCCTGTTGGCTGCGACACACGTGCTGTCATGAAGGCAGGCTGTGGGAAGCTTGTGTGTATAGTAAGGTAGCACAGAGGATGAGTGTATGTAACTAGCACTTGTATGGGAGAACACACTGGGCTCTGTCCCCAGGGTTCCTGGTGTGTACATTTTGGACCTGCAGTGTTGTAGCTCAGCTTCTGTCCTCTGGACTCGGCACAGAGGGTCCATGCTGCTGCATAGAAGCTGTGAATTCCAGGAAACTGCTGCCAGCAGGCATGGTTGGGGGAGGGAGGGAGACTCAACCTCCGGTTCCCTAGCACTTGGAGCAGATGTGTCTGCCTCAGGGACAGCAGTTGAAGAAAGTTCAAACCAGAGTGTGTTTGCTCACCATAAAAGAGATGTCTGTGAGAGGGCCCTGTAGGGTGGCTCCAAGGGTGCTCTGCCATGGGCCCACGGAGGCTGTTATATCTTGCTAGGGGTTGGGGCACAAGGTCAGGGCTCCACAAGCGCCACTGCTGGGCCATCTTCTCTGTGTAATACAGCCAGAGCCCCAACCCAGTTGCTTGCTGCTCTTGAAAGGGGCTGGATCAGAAGGAGGTGGGGTTCCTTCCTGCTGGAAGGCTGGACTAAAGGGGCCCCATCCCGGGGCTTCCCAGATGACTCGCCAAGGGCACACCGAAGCCAGCAGTCAGGGGAAAGGAGCCAGTGCTGTCCTCTCCAGCAGCCTATCTGCTGTTTGGAAGGCCTTGGCACACTCTCCCCCTGTCTCTTCTTGGTGTGATCAGAACCCTGGCCTGCCCCACCCCCTTCCTTCTCCACACTTCTGGGTTTGGCCTGCTCAACTCTGGAAGCCGCCCAAGAGCATATCTTTGAAGCACAGCAAAGGTTAGGAAGGAGGAAGACAGAAATGTCCTCTGGGCTGGGGGAGAGGGAGAAAGGAATTCCATGTATGCTCCACAGGAGTTGGCGGCAAGCCTGGTGGGGGCTGCCACCTTGCCTCCTCGGTGCCCAGCATGTCTTGCTACCCAGTGCAGGCACTGTTCAGAGTGAGCCCTCTTCCTCGGGCTCTGGGTGGGGGAATGCTGGCTCTTGTTTACAGCACTCATTTCAACCTTGGCTCATAAGGGGAAGAGCCAGGCCCTGCTATCCGCTCCACAGGATGAGACCTCTTAATTGTCTTCAATTACAGACAGTACGGGCCCTCAGCCCTGGCTTCCACTAGGAACCAGAGCCCAAGCCACTTCAGAAGGTCAGGGGGAATGCCATCCAGCTCTCACTGCAAGCTCTCAGGGGCTCCCTGGGCCCTCTGGGACCCTTTCTAGTCTGCCCCAAAGACCACCCGGACTCAGTGTGCGCCTGCTCTTGTTGAACACCTTCTTTGCCTCTGTTCAGGATGAAACGTCTGTGAGCAGTGAAGATTTTGATATGAATGACTCCACATGGATGTCAGCTGACCCCCACCTGGCCTCCAGCCTGAGCCCCAGCCAGGAAGAGAGGATGCGGAGCCCGCAGAACCTCCATAGCCAAGAGGATGGTGAGTGACCCTTGGCAGCTGGCAGGGAGGCCGCAAATTGTCCTGTGAGTGGCCTGCAGTGCTCTGGGTGGTGGGACCCAGGTGACACTGGGGCGTCCCTGTTGTGCTTGAAAGCTGGTATTGTCTGCATCTGTGCAAGCCCAGCTGCCCCAAAGAGAAAAGGTTGCTCTCATGTGCAGGGCACCTGACTGGCCATGGGGGTGGCCTATTGTCTGTTTGCTCCTGTCCTTGCTCGTGGGCTCGCCAGATGAGGGCTTCAGAATCACCATGATTCAGGTCTAGGAAGGTCAGGGATGTGTGTGACCTGGAGCTGTGTTCTTGTGACCCAGGGAAGACTGGCTTTGGGACAGAGCTACCTGGTCAGTGGCCAGGCAGTTGGTAGCTGACCAGGGTGGACTGGGCTACTATTTGTCTGGATTTTCTTGGGGTTGGAGAGTCAGGGTCAGAAGTCAGATGTTCATTCCATGGTTCCATATAAAGCCTGGGAATTGGCTCTGGGCCCTATGTCAACTGGACCTGGCCAGGTTGGGATGTGGTATAGGCAGCCCTTGTAGGCCGAGGCCCCTGTAGGGCTCGTTTCCAGGACTAGATCACTAGGAGTAAGGGATGAACCCATAGCTAGGCCTCAGAGAACTGGGGTATAGGGGCTGGTAATTAGGAAAGGTCAAAGGTCAGGGCTTGGAATGTGGGAGGGAGGCACACGGTTGAAAAGGGGCGTAATGTTAACTCTGCAAAAAAAAAAAAAAAAGGGTGAGCCTTAAAGAGTAAATAAGGGGTAGGAGCCTTGCTGTTTGGGTCAAAGTTCATCTCCATGGCAGAACCCACACACTGATCCTCCCTCCCAGCCTGAGTCCAGCTTTATCTGGGAGGAGTGTAGCACACAGGCAACTGGAAGTATCTGGGCCTGGAGCTAGGGAACCTGGGGGTGGCTGTGTGAGGAGTGGGGTGCCAGGCTGCTGGGAAAGAAAAGGCTTCTGTGCCTTGATGCCTCGTGAGGTCAGCAAGACCTCCTCGTGCTGTGAGCCCCCAGACTACTGTTGCCTTATAGCATTCCCACGGGGTGGGGCCCGATGGGGGCTCTGGGGTAGGGACAGCCCAGCAGCTGACTCCAGCCTCATCTGAGCGGACTGAGAGCCACACCCAACAGCGTACCAAGAGCCATGTTAGCAGCGCTCAGCAAGCACCCTTGGTTATGCCTTCTTCCCGAGAAAGATCTAATTTTTTTTTTCTTCTTCTTCTTCCTCCTCCTCCTCCTCGTCATCCTCCTCCTCGTCTGGAGTAGTAAGGCTGTCTCAATCCCCAAAGGTCTGGTTGTGCCGTTGCTCCTTACTGTACCCTTTTGGAACCATGGTCACTGTTCAAGAACACTGCCTTGGAGTCTCAGTGGATTGAGGTTGTCAGGATTGTCAGCAAGCCAACTGGGGGTTTCTGCTGGGGCTGTAATGTCCGATCTAGGACTTGGTGATGGTGCAGTGCAGGTGAAGAGGCAGAGGCGGTTAGCTGTCCTGGCTGTGGGCAGGGGACATGTCATAGGCAGGCTGGCCTGCTAGTGGGCTAGCGTTTATGAGGGCAAACAGCAGAGCTAGGAACAGGGAGGATGGTGTTGGTCACAGGCCACCGATTTAATTATTGAATCAGTGGCTGATCCTGGAGACTGGAGGCTGATGTGTTTGCCAGAGGCCAGCCTAGAACCAGTGCAGAGGGTGTATATATATGCCTTAAGGAAACCCAGACATCTGTTCTGGTCTCTGTTACCTCTCATGTCTTTGGGGCCTGCTGGTGACCAAAGTGTCTGCTCAAAGGATTTCTCACAGGGTTTTGGTTGGTCATGAACACAGCCTGAAGTACTGGTCTAGCCCTCCAGCTGTGCCCCACAATGTGTGCTCAGTATAGATTTTGTGAGCTGACATCTGGCCCCCATGAGTGAGCCAATGTCTCTTACTATTCTTAAAGGACTAGGGGTGGGAACAAATTCAGCAGGTGGCTTTGGTAATGTATCCCACACCCAACCCTAACTCTGCTTGTGTGTCTATCCCTGGAAACGCTTGCCCCCCCAACCCCACCTAGCTCTTAATCCTTTGGAGCCCATTGGATGGATAGGCATCTGGATATCTCCTCCCTAGTTCTATAAGGTGCACTGTGCTCTGTATTAGTGCTGGCCATCGCTCTGCCCTGTGCTTCTCCAGCTGCATGCCTGGCCCATTACAGGGGTCTGTTGAATGTTTGTGGCCCAAATGAAAAGGCGAACTGACATTAATAGAGACTGCCCTTGAGTGTGGCAGACAGGGAAATAGAGGCCCCCTTCCTTGTTAGGGACAAGTTGGCTTCTTTGTTCCTGAGACCATACCCCAGCATGCCAGAAGTGCAGGGCTGCTGGGCACTTCCACCCCGACTACCTGTGATACAAGCCAGAGTGATGGCTAGAAGCCAGGCAGTTCGTACAGGCTATACCTCTAGGGATTATTAGTCAGTTAGGGCTACCCTTTAAGTTACTTTTGTGTTTGATTTTGAGACAGGGTCTTTCTATATGGCCCAGACTGACCTTAACTAGTATGAGTCCCCTCCCCTCAGCCCTGAGTGTTGGGGCCACAGACCTATGCCACCACTTCCGCCTTCTCTCTTTAAATTTTAACAAAAGCAGAAGAAGGCTGGGCCTTGGTAGGGCGGGTCCCATGGTCGGGACCATTGAACCCAGAGAATGGAAAGCATGCCAGCTTTTGCCACTAAATTGTCTCCTATTCTCCTGTCCCTGTCTCAGTCCTATCTTCCAGCCCTCCCCCCCCCAGGCCCTCCCATGGTAGTTTCCCCCTCCTTTGCTGAGGACCTGTTCTTGGGTGGCAGGCAGCAAGCCTCATTTCACAATGCTCTCTCAGTTGGGACCATGTTTGAGGCCTGTTTCTGGGCATCAGTCTTGTCCCATCTCACAGAGGAGGAAATTAAGGGTGGAGGCAGTCTGGCCGGCACCGAGAGGCTCCCTCCTCGCTCTACTCTGGCAGGCATTCCTATGAGGTGCAAGGGTCTTCACACATTGAGTGACACAGCTTCCTTCTTCCTCCTACCCATGCACAGCCCAAGGCCAGCTCTTGGCTTTGAGATTTTCTCTTGTGTCTGTCAGGGCTTCTGACCTAGGAGTTGACAAAGACAGAGAACCATTGAGATGTTGTACAGAGCTCTTAAAGTCTGGCATTGCCTTGGAGCTGAAAACCCATCATCCTATCATGACCCATCTGTGGGATTCTCTGTTTAGTGCTGTGTCTGTCTCCTCCCTATCCTGTTAGCACCCCAGGGGCCATAAGACAGGTCCCAGCACAAGGCAGTGTTGGGAAAACATGGGTGAGTGACTGAGTGACACCCAGGAGGTAAGCTAGCAGGTCTCCTGAAGGGCAGTCAAGCAGGACCAGGGTCCTAACCCTGTTTGCAGCTCCTCCTCCTGTTCCCCTGCCACGACTCTACAAGGCCCCTCACTGTGCCCCTTCCTGAATGGAAAACTTGAGGCCTGGCCTCCAGAAGGGATGCATGGGGGCAGGGAACGGACATTACTCATCCCCACCTCCACCGGCAGACAGGAAGCTCGCGCCAGGGGACAGTGGAGGGTCCTGCTTCCGCCCTTCTACAGCATAGGCTGGGGGGTTGACTGGCAGGAATTCTGCAGAGCACTGAAGCCTTTCAGGGCTAACGTGTGCCCTTCTCAGATGAGGCACTCCGGTGATCTGTCCTTGGAGACCTGCTGGATGTGGGTGCTTCCCACAGTTAGGTTGGGACTCCTACTTCCTACAGGCCAGTGCTGTGTCCTGGTGCCCAGCACTAAGCTGGGTGGAGTCAGGGAGGGGTTTTCAGCAGTCTGACCAAGTGACACACGAGGTTGTCAGCCTCTCCCATGTCTCCTTGGCTTTGGCAGGAGAGCATCAGGCACAGAGAAGTGGGTACCCTGCTGGGCTGTCACCTTCCTGAGGGCAGCCACTATGGTGATACAAATGGGTCTTGATGCTCCCCTCGCTTCCCTAGTTTGTGCATTGCAGATAATTCAGGACAGGAGCTCAAGAAGAGAAGAAAGAAGCAAAATGCTCCAGTATTGGGGCTCTCCTCCAGCTTCCCTGATGCTTGTGTGTCATCCATTCTCTTTGGTGGGAGGATCACACTGTGCTACATTTCTCCTCACATAATGGCTTCCCCTCTTTGCTGTCATTGGTCCTGTTGCTGTAAAAGTTGTCCAGTCTTTGCTGTGACCCCAGCCCCAGCACTATGCACTGAGTTCCTTAGGGCTCTGATATGGAAATGGCTTGTCCAGACCACAGGAAGCAGCCAGCCATTTGTCCTAGGCTTTGTCCCAGTCCCTGCCATGTGTAGATGCTCAATGATGACTATTGTGTGGCCATGGACTGCTGGGAGCCAGGCAAGGGCTCCTAGGAGGAGGCACTGGGCCGCAGCCTATCAGAGGAAGCAGGAGTGGGATTGGAGTCTCAGGGTCCCAAATGCCCCGCGGCCAAGAAAGGAAGTCAGGGCAGCCACAGACAGACTGCAGCATAGGCTACTTGCTACAGGGCCACTTCTGTGGGCCGAGGACTCACCTGGACCTGGCTTCCTGTAGGCCTGTCCTGTCCTCTGCGAGGGGTCTCTCTTCCCCACCGGCTGTTCTAAGCAAGTTGCTCACTCTGTGTCAGCCTCAGCACCTGTCTGGTGTGGCTGGATGGCTGTGACCACTAATCTTGGTGTGCCCTTAGAAGCTGTCAGAAGACCAAAGCTTTGGACCTTCCGGCTCCTGTGCCTTCTGAGTGGGGTCTTCTTCCACCCAGAAATGCCAACTGGGTATCTGAGCATCCCCTTGTGAGCAGCTGGGGTCTAGTCATGCTGGCTCAAAATTTTAGCGGTGCAGCCTCTCCTCTCCCAGCCAGACCCATGTGTCGGGGTGCATCCCTCCCAGGTTTTCCTCTGCTCTGGGCCCAGGGGAGGTGGGGGAAGACTTAGGCGCTAGCTCTCCCATCTGATACAGGTCCAGAGCCTGCCTCGGCTCCTTGCTGGTGTGGTGAGGAACAAGTCATTTTCCCTCTTTAATGGTTGGATAATAACCTTGTGCCCACTTTACTGGGCTGTTGAGGGCTCGATGGTGTGTGGTCATTGGGAAGGGTCATAGGCCAGGCTGGAAGTGAGGCTCTTGGCCCACTGGCACCTTCAGACCTAAAAGGCTGTGGGTGGGTTTTGGGGGTGGTCAGTGATCACTGTGAACCAAAAGGGCCTTCTACCTCTCCCAGATTCTTTGAGCCCTCCACCAAACCCACTTGGCCCAGTCCTGTTCTGTTCCCTTGGCTTCCTCAGGTCCCACGGGCCTCTGCTCACAGCTTTCTTCCTAAATGTAGATTGCTGTCCTTAACCCTTAGGATCTTGGGATTTCAGAAAGGGAGCCAGAGCCAGCCATGGTGGTTCACTCCTGTAACCCCAGTGCTGAGGCTGAGGCAGGAGGATGGTGAATTGGCCATGAGCCTAGGCTACATAGCAGGTTTGAGGCCAACTTAAATTACATAGCAAAGATTCCATGTTAAAAGCCAACTGAACAGCTGCGCCAGGGAGGCCACAATGCCAGCTGATGTCTGAGCTATCATAGCTTTCCTTAGCATCATGGGTTCCTGCCCTTTCCCACCACAGGTCCATGAGGATCCTGCCTGTTGACTCACGGCTGCTGTGTCTTTGCATGGCTCTGGGTCTTGGACTTGAATGGGGGAAGCAAGGGAATGAAGAAAAGACAGATGGACAACAGACAGAAAGCTGGAATTGGGTGGCCTGAGCTCTGGGATAGGAACTGTGGCACCCTGGAAGCTGGCATGTTTATAGAATAGAGTTGAATTTACGAGAACAGCTGAACGAGGAGGCAGAGTTGGCTGTCTGCAGCTTGATCAAGGAGGCAGGGTTGGCTAATCTTGGTAGGAGCAGTCTCTTGGTTCGGGGGTGAGGGTCACTCTTCGGGCTGTAAGCATCCAGGGGGAGAAAGCTGTGGTGAACATTTTCTGCACACACGGTCAGCATTCACACTCAGACCCGGAGGAAGGCTATGCCACTTCCCTGAACCCAGCCCGGAGAAGGCTTTGCTGTTTTCTTGTGGGTCTGAGACTTTGGAGTCCTTGACATGACTGTGCCCATGTCAACAGAGTACATTCATTCTCTCAGGGCTTCATTCACTCAGGGTTTCCTCTGCTCCCTATACGCAGCCTCCGCCCATCACCCACTCCCATGCTCGCAGGTGGCTGAGGAGACAGCTGAGGGTAATGTTGCCTGTCTGGGGAGACGCAGCCAGGTGCCCCCGTGTACTGCCGCCCACAGCGCTCCTAGAGTGAGAACTTGGGCCAGTGGTTGCATGACTGGTAGAGAAAGGGATGGGTGAGAGTTGGGGCCAGGCCACGGCACCTCTAGTCCCTCTGCCATGCCCACCCTTCAGTAGCTTCACTACCTGTACGGAACAACAAACAGGTTCTGTATCATGTGGGTTTGGAGCTCCTGGCCCCTACAGCTGAGTCACTGTGAACTCAGTCCTCCTGGGTTAGACACTGCCCCGGTTACTGTCACATGGAGGAAGGAGTGGTACCTATTGTAGCCTCCTGGGATGGCCTTCAAGGGTCTTTGTTTGATATAGGGGTCTCACTATGCTGTTAGTTCCTTCAGTCTGTCTCATGGCCTCCTGAGTGTGGGATTACAGGCCCGCTCTACCATGCCCAACTCCACACTGGTCTCTTACCATTGCTTTCTTTCTTTTAAATTACTTTCTATTATTTTATGTGTATGTGTATTTTGCTTGTATATATATCTGTGTGCCACATGTGAACCTGGTGCCCATGGAATTCAGAAGAAGGTGTCGGATCCCTTGGAATTAAGGTACAGATGGCCGTGAGCCATACTATGTGGGTGCTGGGAATTGAACCCAGGTCCTCTGAAGAGCAGTCAGATCTCTCTGAGCCATCTCTCCAGCCCCATCTTTATTTAATAACTAACTAACCAACCAAATAAATAAATAAACAAACAAACAAATAAATAAATAAAGAGCTGGGTGTTGGTGGCACACGCCTTAAGTTCCAGCACTCTGGAGGCAGAGGTAGGCGAATCTCTGTGAGTTTGAGGCCAGTCTGGTTTACAGAACTAGTTCCAGGACAGGCTCCAAAGCAATACAGAGAAACCCTGTTTCGAAAAACAAAAACAAAAAAAAAAAATTTTTTTTTAAATCAAAAAATAAATAAAAAACCAGCAGCATTGGAGATGGAACCTTGTGCATGCTAGAGACCATTTTACACCAGGCTATCTCCCTAGCTGCACAAGTGGACTTTTGTTTTGTTTGTTTTTGTTTTTCGAGACAGAGTTTCTCTGTAGCTTTGGAGCCTGTCCTAGAACTTGCTCTGTAGACCAGAGATTCAGCTGCCTCTGCCTCTTGAGTGCTGGGATTAAAGGCATTTAAACAGAGCTTCTCTGCCTCACGCTTGTGGGTCTTAGTCTTGTTCATCCCCTTGATCTTGTCTGTCTTAGGTCATGTCTTGTGAGGGTGGAAGCCAGGCCTGGGCCCTCTTCTCCCCTTGTAAAGCAAGAGCTGTTTGCTCTGATTTGAGGCCCCGAGCATCTGACCACAGTAACAGAGACTCTCTCTTACCCTACCTCAAGGTTCCAGCTCTTCTAGGGATTGGTCATGGGCCATACAGCAATCCTGGGTTATAGAAAGTGTCCATCAAGCCATTCAGCAGACAGCAGTGTTAGGCTGGGCCAGACCTGGCCTGCAAAGGCAAGAGGAGCCAGGTGACAGCCTTGAGGGATTCCTTTATCATAGAATCAGGCAGGGCTTGGTCTTGCCCTGACCTTATCTAGGTTACTGGGGCCCCAGGATTCCTGGTAAGGATACTAGGGCAGAGCAGGTTCTGGGGCCCAACAGGATGAGGGTTACTTACTAAGTGAAGGGGAGGGAGACCCTGCCCTCTCTCTTCCCCCCTGACCTGGAGATTAGCCCTGGCTTTGGGGCCATCTGGCAGATTCTAGCCTTGCTCCAGCAGACTCCCCTTACCAGCAGTACTCAGAGCCCCTCCTCTGCTAGGGTGGCCCTGCTGTGCTGAAGAAGGGCTGGGTAGGACCATACAGACAGGTACCACCTTGTCCTGAGCTGTCTGGGGGTGACTCTCCCAGGAACCAGGAAGTGGCTGGGCCACATTGTCGTCATCACACTGACCTAAGGACTGGGATGCACCAACCCTAGACCAGCTTCCGGGAGGACAGGAAGGGTTGCCAGGGGCCTGCCAACTCCACACACACAAGCTCCCAGGCAGGGCCCTGCCCCATGAATCACTCACACATGGTAGCATGGAGTGGCGCTGCCTGCGCTCAGGACATATGATTTGTGGGGGTTGGTGGGTAGCAGGTCATAGGGAGTCTAGCTTAGAGCTTTGCACTTGGAATTGGTATTTATTTCTCATTGCATGTGCTTGGTCTGCAGCAAGCATAGAAAGTGGTGGGCCTGGGAGGACAGACCAAGGGTTCCATACTGGGAGCATTTCCTCTGCATGTAGTTTACCAGTGTGTATTGGGGGAATCCAGGGTGGGGGGTGGACTGAGGCATTCTTTGTGAAGCCATCTGGGCCCTGCTGTTTACTCTGGGAGACTGGTGACTGACTACCCTGGGGAGCCCCTGAGCCTTCACTGAGCTGTCTGCTCTGAAGGGGTGTTTGTATTCCCAGAGCCTGACACTCAGATCTGGTATATACTTGGTGTCCATGCCCACCAGCACAAGTGGGTTCTGTGCCTAGGTCATCTGTTCTAATACCGTGTTATCTGCAGCTTGGAATGTCTCCTGGGGTCCCTGCAGACCTGTGGATCTGCCCTGTGTGAGACTTCTTTCACTAGTAGCTGCTTAAGTATTCAGAAAGGGTTGGTGCAGAGGTGTGTGGTCCTCATGAAAAGACACCAGGCTTGGTAGTCTTAGCATAAAAACAGAAATGTGTTATCAATTACTTATTAAAATGATATGTTAGACGTATTAGGTAAAAGAAATTCAGGTTTCCTTTTTGGAAACAGGATCTGGCTCTGTAATCCTGGTTGGACTTGAACTTCCTCTGTGTAGTCAAGGCTGATTCTACTGCCTGAGCCTCATATAATAGTGGGATAACAGGATTGTCTATTTGCAATACATTGTTAAAATTAATGTTTTTGTCTAACATACATGAGGCCCTGGTTTCCATTCCTAGCGTTGTACAAAAAGCCACCACTGCCGGGCTGTGGTGGCCCACTCCTTTAATCCCAGCACTTGGGAGGCAGAGGCAGGCAGATCTATGTGAGTTCAAGGCCAGCCTGGTCTATATAGGCCCAAGAGCCAGGACAGGATCCAAAGCCACAGGGAGCTCAAAGCTACCACCAAACCCAAACAGACCCCCGCCTTAGTTTCAATTGTTTCACTTTTTAAAAAATATGGTCACTTGCACAATTAGAACCACGCTTTGGCTCACACAGTATGAACAATGCTGTTCCTGAGAGCCTAGGAGCAAGACAGAGACGTAAGAGTGCCAGCGCACTGTGGATCCGGGTGTCAGCATTATAGACTGTGTGTTGGGAAACATGAGTGGATCAGCGAGGTGGCTCAGTTGGTAAGTGCTTGGCTACTAGCATTCATAGAACCCTGGGTTCCTTCTCCAGCATGCATCAACTGGGCCTGGTGGTGCACATCTATCAATCACTTGGGAGGTGGAGGCAAAGAGGATGGGAAATTCAAGGTCATCCTCAGCTACAGAGCTAGTTTAAGGAGAGCCTGGGATTTGTGAGACCCTGTCTAAAAAAAGAAAAATGGAGCCCAGCCAGGAAGGGGGGGGGGTTTGGTTTCTGTGACCCTAAACTATTGATGTTAATAAGGATCAAGAGAAACAAATAGGCCGAATAGATGTTAATTCAGGGAGAAATATCTTACAACATAGACAGATGGACACCAGCAGGTTCCTGGTCCCAAGGATGCCTCCGGATGTACCCCTGTCCCCGTGCTGCGCACAAGAGAGCTCTCAGAGCCCCTCCTCAGCCTTAGTTCCCCCAGGTAATGTCTGCCCCTGTCTCCACCCCCAATGGGCGTGGTCTGTGTCACAGGTGAGGACAAAGTGAATATGTCACTACACTAAGCCTTTGCCTACTAGGCTGCTCAACCACAGGGAGAGAGTCAGGGAGCCCAAGTGAAGCCGGTGGCAGCAGAGCCTGAAGACCAAGTGGATTATATGGGCCTCATGTGGTTGGTCATATGCCCAGTGTGGCCTTATCGCCTAGAACAGTTGGATCCCTTGGCCCCCATTTGACCCCGTCCCTCTGCCTGCCTTCAGAGAGCACAGATGGGCACCAGGAGCTTGGCGCTCCTTGGAACTATGCATTATGTAAACACTACCCAGGCCACTGGCCTTTGTCAAAGCAGGCAGGGGTGAGGGATGAGGTAGAGAGCCCTAGTGAGGTGTATGTCCCAAATTCAGAGGAGTCAGTGTGCCAGCCTGTAGACCTTCAGTGACTCCTGCCTGGCATATACAGCTGGGGGGGGGTGCTGTTGCAGACTCTAGCTAGCGCTTCACCTTCCCCCCTCCTTCCTGGCTCCCAGCTTTTATATGTGAATTATTGATGCCCCTCCTCTCCCTGCCTGGCTGCTGCTTTGACCAGAGTCTTACCAAGGGGCCCATGCTGCCTTCAGCCCTGCACCTCTGCTACAGCGGGCAGCTTGCTTGTGCACCAAACTTGTAGGTTCTTGTGGCCTCGCCACCTCTCCAGCCTGGCTTGGGGGCTGGTGTGGGTTGCCCACCGGGGAAGGGTACCGCTGGCCGTGGCCCCAGAGCCCAGAGTGGTGATTGGCGGCTTGCACAGAGCTGGGCCTGTGCAGGCTGCAGGGCGCTGGCGCCCACATAAGGGCATTGTTTGCTGAGGTAAAAGGAGTTTTTGTCTCCTTCTGGAGACGGGACAGAAGGAGGAACAATTTCCCCCATTCATCAGTAATTCTCCCATTTGAATAGCAGCACATCACCCCGTTACAGTAGACGGGCATGGCAGGCCTCCCCTGCCCTAGGGCTCTCCAGGCACAGGTGGTGGGCTCTGGGTCCTCCCTTTGCTAAGCTGTGGAGGACCATTTTTGTGGGAATGGACAGAAGGGATACATTCCTGCTGCTTTCCCAAAGCCTCCGGGCACCTCTCAAGACTGTTCGCAGTCTCAGGTGGGGCCAGCTGTGCCCTGCCAGTGTTCTTGGCACAACCTCAGGATGAGGACCAGGTGGGGATGAGAGGGGTCACCTGAACCCCTTGTGTTTCCACCTCTAGTCCCAGGTCAGAGTGGGTCCTAAAGACTACCTCACAGGAGAGGCCTCGAGTCACAAGGGCCAGGGCACTGGGCCCTTAGTGCTGTGGGGCCAGCTGGTTATTTCATGGAGTCATAAAACACTGGAGCCCAAGAGGGCGTCAGCCGCAACTCCCTGGGTTGCAGATAAGAGGAGCCCAGGAGGTGGCTGTGCCCAAGGTCAGGCTGAAAGTGAGGCCAGCCGAAACCACTGGCCCAACCCACCATATGCCAAACATTAAGTCATGTTTCTTGGAGAGCAAGGAAGAATTTGCCATGGATCAGACCCCGGCTACTGGATCTCTGACCCCTTTCCCTGAACCCTATAGTCTGGGAGGCGAGGTTGTAGCAGCCCTGGTTCAGTGTCAGCAGCCTCAGGATAGATGGGAAGCAGCAAGTCCAGCCCTAACCCCCATGTTACTCAGAGACCAAAGCAGACCATGTGATGCAAAGCGGCCTCCAGCTAGCTTTGACAACAAGGAAGTTGTTACTCTCATAAGCAAATAATCCAGGCTTGCCTTTGGTTTAAGGCATAGGCGGATTTTGGAAAGGTTGTGTTACTCTGTCTCTGAACTTCCCCAGGTAGAAAAAACTCAGGTCTGACTTTGGTAGGTCCAGCTCAGTCATAGGACTTTTTACCAGTGGTTGTGATGGGTCATGTTGCCTGGCTAGGCCTGGGGTACGTTCATGCTAACCCTGAGGAACCTTAGAAGAAGACCCAGGTGTCCTGCAGAAGAAGGGGTGTGGCTTGCATGGAAGCAGGAGTGATCCAGGCCCACTCAATGAAGTTCTGCCAAGGCCCAGGGGCAACTTACTGCAGGCTGCAGACACAGCAAGTGAAGAGTATGGCAAGGAGGAGATTAAGTGTGGTGGAAAAATAGGTAAAGGGGTTAGCATGTCAGTGTGGGGGCTGGGTAGGTGAAGGTTCCCTGACATAGAGACCTTTAAGCAAAGCCCTGGAAGTGAAGAACAGCAAGGGAAGAACAAACTCTGGAGAGCCAGGGACAGTGTGGCAGTGTGGGAACAGAAGTACAAAGGCCTACACCACAGCCAGGTGGCAAGTGGAGGGCATGGCGGGAGGCCCTGTGGCCCACTAGGAGAAAGTGGAGGGGCTGATGGACAGTGTGGCTGTAGGGCCACCTTCCTTGGAATGGATTCTGCGCAAGAGCAGTCAGAGCTTGTTTGGGGATGAGATGGATGGCTCTGAGGCTCCCCGAGGTGGTGATGCTCAAGGCAGCTCAGAAGGAAGGGCAGTGTAGGGTGTGGACCAGAGACCCTGTCCTGGCTCTTGATTCCCAGCCCCTAAGTTTGGTGCTCACCTCATAGACCCTTTACCCTCCTCTGATATGGCACTGTTTGGGGCCACACATGCACGTGCTGCAGTCTGGGTATAGGGACGTAGGGAAGCAGGTGAGAATGAATTAAGGTTTTGGGTAAAAGGCAGCCTGTTCCATGCGAGGGAGAGTTGATAACATCATAAATGCCATTTTACTGATTCAAGAGCCATTTGGAGAGACATTGAGGTACAAGGAGAGGCAGCCTCTTTGAGGTCCATCACATAGGTGTTATCCATCCTCTTCTCAGCTCCTTTGTATTATGCTAACACTCACCAGCCACCCCAGTTGGAAAACAATGTGCCTCCAGTTAGGTAGTGCTGAACCAGGCTGTGTTTTTTTTTAAAAAAAAAAGCTAGCCCACTAGGCAGGACCTCTACATTGGGCAACACTTGTGGGAATTTGCAATTGTTTCCCTCTCAGATGTGTCCTGTCCAGGTGTAGCATGGGTAAGGGACATTGTAGCTTTGGCTTGCTCAAAGTTTTTTTTTTTTTTTTTTTTTTTTTTTTTTTGCTGTTATATTGGTTTTTTTTTTGTGTGTGTGTGTTTCTGGTGGTAAAATAAATGTGAAATCTCTGGGCTTCTATACTTCAGTACTTCAAAACACAGTCGGCATTATTATTTCCCAAACTTTTCATCATGCCAGGCAGAAGCTCTGCATTCGCTAAGCATTAGCTCTTTCTCCTCCTCAGGCTTGGGGGAGCCTCACTTCACTTTCTGCCTCAGCGGACGCCTGCATTGTAGCCTGCACAGTTAAGTGGAATCATTCACCATTTACCCTTCCGTGTCTGTCTTATTTCACACAGAACAATGACCTTACGGGTCCTCCATGTTGCAGCATATATCTCGATTGTGTTCCTTTTTGGGGCTGAGTCTTCGATTGTATGGCTAGGTCACACTTTGCCTGTTCACTTCTAGTGGCTTTTCAAGGTGCTAATAGTGTATACGAGTCAATCTGGATATTTACATAATAGTATGAGTTTCCAGTTTGTTTCTTCTGTAGGTTTGCAGGTGCGGCTCATCTATCCAATCACTTTCCTTGCCATCTGGGGATGGCCTTTGAAAACAGAGACGGGTGCCCTCATTGGGGCCAGCGCCTACTCTCTTTAGAAAGTCAGGCAGCTTGAGCCTAGGCCTGCAGCCCAGGTGACAAGTGGTGGCAGCTTCTCATCACAGTCAATTTTGATCCAGGGTCCGAGTCCTAGGATTGCCCTGTGTGTCCTGGGACAGGTCCAGAGCCACAGACATACTGCTTGCTCAAAGCATGCAGACAAGGAGTCCACCTCTGTCCCCATGAGGGTGTGGCAATATAGCTGGCCCCAAGCCCGGTGCCTGTGGTGAATACAGTGACTGTTGGCATGAGCAGCTTATCCCTCCAGAGGAGGGAATCTAGTGCCCTTCTAGGTTGAGCAAGTGGCCTGTGGTAGGTAGTGTTATAACTTGGAAGTGGTTAAGAATAGAGAGATGTTGTTCCCCAGACCTCAGATACCTGAGCCTCTCAGGTGTCAGGTTCTACGATGGTTGTATTGGTGGCACTTAGGACTGTAGCGAGTACCTCCTTCCCAGGTGCCCAGAGGTAGCAGATAGAGCAGAGAGTCAGGCCGCGAAAGCCTGCTGACATGGGCCCAACTGGAAGGAGCAGGACGTACAAAGCCCGAACCCAGGCCTGGAGCGCTGGGTGCTAAAGGTTAGGGCAGAAGCTGGCAGGGTAGGCTGCAAGGTCATGAGGCTGGAGCATGGGCAGTGACCTCCAGGAAGGGGCTGACAATGACAGAGGGAAGAAGCCCTGAGCTGTGAAAGGTGCTTCGGATGGCAGATATGGCGCAGGGGTGGGTTTTGGCAGGAGCTGAGTAGGTGGCATCCACCACATCTCAATTTTCCAGTTCCTGGTAAACTTCAAGATGCCATCGCCCTGGTAGTAGTAGTCATCACTGCTCCTGCATTTGGGATAGGGCCAGCACACAATAGGTGCTTAGTTACTGCTGCCAGGTAATTTGTTTTCCTCTGCATCCTTCTACACTAGTTGCTGCAAATACTGCCAGAGAGAAGACACAGAATCTCTCAGCCCATTTGTGAGGACAGAGGGCTTAGGCAGTGAGGTCCCAGAGATAGGCCCAGGGGCTTGGGATCAAGCTCACAGGATAAAAGGAGGATGGGGCAGTGCTTCCTAAAGGTTGCCTGGGCAGTGTCGCCTGGCCCAGATGACCTGCTGCAGCTGAGGGGGAGGAATATCATTGCACCACACTCAGCCCATCCCCCGCTACTCAGGGTCCTGACTGCTTGATGGGCAGACTGGCCACGCCCTCAGGCAGCTGAGAGGCTAGTGATTGGCTGGGGCACTAGAGCTGCTCAGTCGCCATGGGGACACTCAGGCTGCGCTTGTGCCCAGTGCTCAACACTAAGGACTAAATCTTCATAATCTGTTGGCGGTGGGGGTGGGGGTAGGGTCCATCTCGACCCTGGCCTGGGGTTATGGTCAGGGCTCCCTTTGCCACCCCTCCCCTTTTGGGTTTAGCTGCCAAGCCTCCAGTGTACTTAAGCACCATTGGCACCCACATGGGTGCTCACCTGTCAGTGACTCCAGGAGGTTGAGAGTAGCTGCTGTGAAGCAGGAGGCTGGGGCCTGTGGGAAGAGAAACCTGGAATTTATCTAGAAATGTCTATTCCCTTGAAGTTCAAGTTTATCCTCTGGATCCTGCAATGCTGCACTCTCCACAGCAGGGGGCTCCCGCCTCAAGAAAGCAGGAAGACCGGCTGGAAACAGAGGAGATACAGCCCTCAGACTCAGCAGTTGGCTTTGTGTTGTCTGAGGTCACTTGGCCAGGTACAGAGGGCAGAGGCTGCAGATCTAACTAGACCATACAGGAAGGCACGGATGAATAGGGACATTGGCTTCCTCCAGTGGAGCTGGAGGAAGGAGAAATTCAAGGCCCCCTGTACTGAGGGGCATGAAGGTGTGATGGAGAGCAGCTCTGAGCACTCCTGCGACTCTGGAGGTGTCTAAGGACCTGTGGCGGGTCTCCTGAAGTGGAGCCTCCCTCCCTGGAGCTTGTCTCTGGCATTGGTAGGTTTGGAGGTGAAGAGAAAACTCTCCACTCTGCATATGCCGGTCACAGCCACTTAGCTCCTAGTGGCCCCACTCTCTGGTCTTGCCTCAGCACAGGTGGTAAGCCTGAGGCTCAGTTCACATCCTAGAGAATGTGGGATGGAGAACAGGGCACAAGTGTCCTGCAAGGGTAACAGCACAGGGACTCTGAGGCCACCACACCCAGCGGGGCCTCTGGAGACAGTGGGTGCAGGGACACTGCCTCATGCCCAGGGCTCTCATTCCAGATGACTCCTCCTCTGAGAGCGGCAGCGGCAATGGCTCCTCTACCCTGAATCCATCCACTTCGAGCAGCACCCAGGGTGACCCTGCCTTCCCTGAGATGAATGGCAATGGTGCTGCAGCCCCCATGGACTTCACTGCCACCGCTGAGGACCAGCCGATCAACTTGTGTGACAAGCTCCCTCCAGGCACAGCACTGGGTACACCGTCCTACCCCTCAGACGGCTGCAGCACTGATGGGCTTCGGAGCCGCGTCAAGTATGGGGTGAAGAGCACTCCTGAGGTGTGTGGGGCTGAAGGCTGTGTGTCTCTGAGTTGTTGGGAGGCTGGAGTGCAGTTAGAACTGAACCGGCCCATGTGTGACATCAAGCCAGGGTAGTGGTTATGGCCACTTTACCATGGTTTCTTCACGAGACACTAGAATGACAGATGGCTGAGGGTGCCCCAAATAGGTCTAACTTCTCTGAGAAGTGATGGCTCCTGCCTTGGTGAGGAGATGGCAGGTGATGTGTGTCCCCAAGGCTCATTCCCTTCCTGGGAACAGAGTCTGCTGTAAAGGATAGGAGCAAGTGGCACATTTGGCACAGAATTAGAAAACATGGCTGAGCATGGCAGTCATGCCTGTAACTCCAGCACTCAGAATCTGCCTGAAGCAGGAGGGGCCCTGCAGTCTGAAGCCAACCTAGGCTACAAAGTGAGATATACGACAGTCTGAGCTACATGTGAGAGAGACCTCAGAGGAAAACAAAAACTTATGAAAAGTTCAGTTTTTAAAGGTGGCCTGAGTTTGATCCTCTGAGCCTGCATAAAGGTGGGAGGAAGGAACCAATTCCGGCTGTCCTTTGACTACATACATACATACACACACACACACACACACACACACACACACACACACACACACACACACACACACACACACACACACACACGGCCCATAATCCACACACTGTCCTGGGCCAGCCATTAAGGTTTTGTGACAGTAGGTGCCAGTTCTCTAAGAGAACCTCTTAAACTCTGCTACCCACCCTGAACCCACCTGCCTACTCCAACAGACTCTTCTGTCCTGGCCTGTCTCTTGCAGAGGGGTGGGACACAATCCCAGGACACGATCTAAAGCGACAGAATGGAGTTGGTACCACATGTAGCACAGCCCATGGGGATCAGAGTGGAAGTAGGTTCAGGGACCAGATAGAGCAGCTCGTCGATGGTGGAAAGAAGATTGGCTTAGCAGAGCCCTTCAGCCACTACTACCATGGCCATGTGGTGCAAGGGTGGGCACTGAGGACTCCTTACAGTTTTCTCATTTGCTTTGGCCCTGGCAGAGGATTCAGCTAAAGAATCACTTGCAGATCTGATATGTCCATGGCGCCAGAGGGAGCTGGTAGCCAGCCCTGTGTCCTGCATGTGTTTTGACCCCACACTATTGTTCTGGAGGGCTGGAGTTCTGCCCCTTAAGTCTTTGTGTGCTCATAGTGAGAGGGGTCTGAGAGCACTAGGTCCTTGTAGGCCAGGCTATGGCCACACCACAGTGCCTGACTGCAACTGTGTGTTGTCCTGGGCCCAACTTACCCACTACACGCCAGTGTCCTTCAGGGAAAAGATGACAAGGCCAGTGCATGCCACAGATAAAACTTTAGACAGTAAATGGCAGCAGCCTCAGAGCCAGGGACCCGTGGAATATTGTGGAGCTAGGTCATGAGGGGCAAGGTAGTAGCTGGGAAGCAGGAGAAAGCAGAAGCCACAGTCCAAGGAGAAACAGGCAGTCAGTACAGGCTGAGGAATCCCAGAAGCCTAGATAAATCCCAGCACACAGAATGGGCTGGCTCACGGGAACCCTTTTTATGCCCTTCCCGTGATGTGACCTGTGCTGGAGTGGACACTAAGGTGGTAGTAAGAATGTGGGTGGGAACAGACTGCTTAAGCCTTCCCCATTCAAGGTCAGGGCTATACCAGGCAGGCCAGGCCCATCTGGTCTTTCTCTTGAATACCTACTTTCCTCAGCCTCATAGTAATCTCGTAGGAGATAGGCAGAAACAGCCTAGCCTGGGAGCTGGGAACTGCTTCCTGTTTCGTGGCCCTGCCTTGGCTGGCTCTCTATCCCAGCCCATCTGTTCCTCCTGATAGACAGCACAGTTGCTGCTCTGGTGACAGCTCACTTGTCAACTCAAGGTTGCAGTCCCCTGGGGATCCAGGAGGAACCCTGAAAGCCGGCACATAGAAGAGGCTGCCTGATGGCAATCATCTCTTGTGTCCTTCCCTTAACATGGCAGGTCCTGATGTGGATACTGTAACCAAACAAGTTGCTACTACACTTTACCCATTGCCTCCAAGAGGAAAGGCCTCCTGGCAGGAGCCCGTGGACACTGGGGGCAGAACTGTTTCTCTGGTTTCACAGTGGGAGGTAGGGTTAACTTGCTGAGGAGCTTGTGGCTAAGACTTCAGCTGGATGAGCTCACTGACCTGGTCCCCAAACTTAACCATGGCAGACCACCTGATTTGTCTGTCTCTTGCCCTCTTTTAGTCTCCCCCCTACAGCTCTGGGAGCTATGACTCCATCAAGACAGAAGTCAGTGGCTGTCCTGAGGACCTGACAGTGGGCCGGGCCCCCGCAGCAGATGACGACGACGATGATCATGATGACCATGAGGACAATGACAAGATGAATGACTCAGAGGGCATGGACCCTGAGCGACTCAAGGCCTTCAATGTGAGTACTGTGCAGGGCGGTGAGACAGGGACAGGTCTAAGGCAAGGCCAGCCCCTCCCATGGCCTGTGTCTCCCTAGATGTTTGTGCGGCTGTTTGTGGATGAGAACCTGGACCGCATGGTGCCCATCTCCAAGCAGCCCAAGGAGAAGATCCAGGCCATCATTGAGTCATGCAGCCGGCAGTTCCCCGAGTTCCAGGAGCGAGCCCGCAAGCGCATCCGCACATACCTCAAGTCCTGTCGTCGCATGAAGAAGAATGGCATGGAGATGGTGAGCGCCTCCTCCTGGCGACCCTGCCTTGTGGCACCATCATTGTCCTCCAGGCCCCTTATCCCAACTTCTCAGTAGGCCTATTTCACACATGAGGAAAACAGGCTGTTACTCAGGGGCTGGAGCCCAAACACCTGCTTTGCCATACCCTGACCCTGGCCAGGGCCCTTCCAGCCCACACACCAGCTCTGTGTCCCTTCTGCCTGCAGACCAGACCCACTCCTCCCCACCTGACCTCAGCCATGGCAGAAAACATCCTAGCAGCTGCCTGTGAGAGTGAGACAAGAAAAGCAGCTAAAAGGATGCGCCTGGAGATCTACCAGTCCTCACAAGTATGTATTCATGCTGCCTGCTCCAAGGGGTTGCACCCAAGGGGCAGAGGCCACTGGTCATTCCACACACACCTGTAGCTGGGCTGTGCAGTGAGCTGGGAGGGCAGAGAGGCTGGAGGAGTTAGTCACTGAGTTGCCAGACCGTCAGGAGGAGGGCGACTGGATGTGGAGGTGTATCCCTGTAGCCCCAGTACTCAAAAGACTGAAAGAGGTCACAGGTTCTAGGCAAGTGCACTAGGCAATGACAGTCACACATGTCGCAGAGAGGTGAGATGTAGTCAGGGGAGATTGCTGGGGTAAGGGGCCCAAGGAGACAGAATCAACAGCATCCCCTAGGTCAAGTCACATCACTGGGTCCTAGCAACAAAAGGACTGTGGCCTTTGCGCCCCCCACCCCCACCCCGCGTCAGGGACAATGACTGGGCTCGCTGTTCCTCGGGTTCCCAGCTCTGCCCTCCCTCTTCTGCAGGACGAACCTATAGCCCTGGATAAGCAGCACTCTCGGGACTCCACAGCCATCGCCCATTCCACCTACTCACTGCCAGCCTCTGCCTACTCCCAGGACCCTGTGTACGTCAATGGTGGCCTCAACTACAGCTACCGTGGTTATGGGTCCTTGAGCAGCAACCTGCAGCCCTCGGCTTCCCTCCAGACAGGAAATCACAGTAATGGTGAGTGTCTCACTTGGTCTGCATAGTAGCCCTTGGCAGCAGTGGGTAATGGCTCAGCTCCCTTGTGAGCAGCCAGTTTTTAGATGAGGTCAGGAAAACCTTGGCTCCCTTCTCATCTCCAACAGCACCTGCTTCTGCCAGTCACTCACTGCAAGCAACCCTGTCTGGTTCCATTCTCTGAAAGGCCCCTGTGAGTTGGCAGGAGAGCCAGGATCTGGCCCAGCCTTAGCCCCCCACCCACCCACCCATGCAGTCCCCATTTAAGTCACCTGGACGATGGGTAAACACTGGGTTCCTCTGCTCCATGCCTACACTGGGTGTCTTGGCAAGTGCTTCCCAGGGACCTCTGTTGCAGATGCTGCACCTGGGTGTGGGTTTAGACAGATACAGACCTCCCTGCACCTCCCATGGCATTAGGTATTGTTACATGGAAGCAGAACAGGTATGAAGCCCTTCTCCAGCAGGGGCAGCATGGTCAGGGAGACCCCTGACTGTCCTTGAGGAGCAAGGGTGAAGGCCAGTTTCTAGCCCTAGTAGAAAACCCAAGCCATCTCCACCCACCCCTTGCTTCACACCTTCATGCTTACTCTGCTCCAGAACTGGAAGGAAGTGTTAGTGTCTGGAAGGTCCCTGCCTGGGCTTAGCCTCTCATCCCTTCTTATGCGCCTTAACCTAAAATAAGAGGCTGTCTGGCCTAATCCCTAGTGCCAGGCCAGGGTGGCACATGCCAAGGGGAATAGTTGTCCCAAAGCCACTCTCCTTCTAGCCACTTTTCTGGAGTATCTGAAGTGGGTTCCAGGATCAGGGAGGTTGGAACTCTTGGGGACACTTAGCACCAAGTGACTGAGATAGGGATCACCTGATGCCCAGTCACGCCCAGGCAGCACATGGTAAGTCTTCATCTGGTACACACAGCATGGCCTGTCTTAGGACTTGACTGTAGCTGTGTTGGCTATGTGGCCTCTCATGAGGGTATGGTTCCTGGTAGACACGGATAGCAGCCAGAACTGGTGGGGGGGGGGGTGGTTATCTGGCCCCTGTATCTCATCTCTGAACATGCTGCTTGCTTCCTTAGAGGTGGGTAGGACCAAGATCTGGCCATCTTCCTCCTCGCCGAAAACAGCTTTGTCCTGTGAGCACTAGTGGGACCATGGGCTGGGGGAAAACAAGCAGTAGCTACTGGGTCACAGAGCCATCCCTCCCACTGCCCCGCCCAGTCATAGCCTTTCATTGGATTGTCCGCTTTAGTTTGGACCCCACAGCAGCTAAGCCAATGGGTCATCCTCTTCACTTGGGTCATGTTGTTACTTGGAGATAGAAATGAGCTTAGATAATAGAATCAGACCCTGCTCCTCTGGCCTGGGGTGCTAGGCAGCTTGTGCCCACACTAGCCCCATAGGGGCTACTAACAACTCAAGTCTGGCTGTAATCAGAGCCTGCGTAGGCATGGCCCAGATCAGATACAGAGCTCTCCCATCCCTGTCTCCTGTAGCCTAAGCAACCATGAACAGTGAGCTGAGATTTGGGGATTGAAGGGAAAAAGAAACCTGGGCATTGCCTAGATCGGAGACAGAGGAAGCCAAATCTGTCCTATCCCCTCTGGGTCCTGTACTTGGGATATCCAGAAGCCAGCAGAGGAAGCCAGTCACCTGCTTGGATCTGTTTCTTTAACACAGCCTTTCTCCATCTTCCCATGTCTGATTGTAACAGACTTAACTGTTCTGCCTTCTCAATTCCAAGAGCATTGTTATTTATTCATTTATTTTTTAATTAACTCATTTATTTTGTTTATTTTTTTAAAGACCGGGTTTCTCTGTGTAACCCTTGCTATCCTGGAACTCACAGAGATATCGCTGCCTTTGCCTCCCAAGTGCTGGCATTAAAGGCGTATGCCACCAGGCCTGGCTATTGACTTATTTTTGTGGTGATAGAAATTGAACCCAGAGTAGGTACTTCACCACTGAGCCACATCCCCAGGCACAAGGACCTTTTCTAAGCAAATGATCCATATTCTCTGGTTAGAGCGGAAAAATAACTGTTTACTAGCTGTTAAAAGCACAGATGGCCAACATTTTTCCCCAATCAGGGGCTGCACCAGCTTCCTTTTAGCAGTAGTTGTTTCCAAAATTTATCCCTAGTTCCTTCTAATCTCTATGTCTCCAAGACAAGGTTTGTCCATCCCCACAGTGTAAATGTAGCAATGAACATGCCTGGCCATCAAAACCCAGAGGGAAGTAAAGACATGCCGGTGATCCAGAGGAGCATCAAATAAGGTAGCCTCCAAGATGAAGGATGAGGGAAGGGGACTCAGGGCAACAGCTTGGAAAATGAGCTCCCTAGGCTGGCAAAAGACTCACCAAATGCATGGTCTCTTACTCGACAGACCTCTTCATTGATAATTTTCTTGACAAACACCTACAAGGCCTTTCAAGCTCCAAACCCTTCCACGTCTATTGGGAGTCTATTCCAAGTCCCTGGCCTGCTGAGAAGTCTCTGGAGGGCATTGCAGATAGTCCTCCCACAGGCTGGCAAGCCTGTCTGCTGGTCTTTGTCTGCTGCTCCCCATAGGCTCCTTGCTTTGCATTGGAATTTGAAGCTTGGAGGAGTGAGGTGGCAGAGAAAGGCTTGAGCATGCAGCTGCTGAATTCCAGTGCTGGCAGCCCACCCCATAGAGCTGCTAAGGAGAGAGAGAGGCAAAAGGGTTGGGTGGCTTGTGGTCTCCTCATCTCCAGGGATTTTAAGAGCTTGGGCTCCTTTGCTGCCACAGTTGGCCAGTAGAGGGCAGACAGCAGACAGACAACAATTTCTCCAGAAAACCTTGGGTGCTGTGGTTACTACTGCTTTTACCACAGGAGCATCAGCTTCCTCACTTGGGAGAGAAGAAGAGGGGTTGAGGTGCTGAGATTCAGCAGGCCTTACCCCTCCTCTATCCTAGGGGTGGGGTGCTCACTGCCTCTCTGAACTGGGATGGTGGCAGCTCTGTGGCCTCACTGCATATGGTACTGAGTTGATTACATACCTCCCCTCCCTGCTTTCTTTGGGAGAAATGGCACATGCACCTTACTCCCCTAAACTTAGCAACAGCTCTTACTCACAGTGCCTGGAGTATAGTTCCTTCCTGGAACTATTACACCCGTTCCAATCTTGACCACCACCTGAGGAGAGGCAGGGCTCAGGAGCTCAAGGCACAAATGCTTCTTTGCCTCAAGGCTGCTTCTTCCTTTTCTGGGGACCAGAGCAGGGATGTGGGTCCAGGGGGGAGCCCCCAGGAAGTAGTGAAAGGCATGGGTAGAGGCTGAAGCTAGGTTGGAGCCTGCTGTGCCTCATGCAAGCCTGTGCTCTTGATGCATGTCATCCCATCCGGAAGACATTTGCTATGTAACCTTGGGCAGAACTCCCCACCTCCCTTTTGCCTGTCATATGGTTGACAGTGAGGTTCAACCATAGGACCCTTGTCATGTAAAAGCCTTATTCTAGATACTATGAATACAGCCATCAGGGAAATAGATCAGTGCCTCCAATTACTATGCCCAATCATAGTACCCAAGGCTGGGCATCCTTCCCATACACACGCAGGGGCTTCCCACTTCCTCTTAAAAAAAAAAAAAAATAAGAGTCTAAAATCATCTTTCCCTCTCCACAGGGCCCACAGACCTCAGCATGAAAGGTGGGGCTTCTACCCCGACCCCTCCCACACCCACTCCTTCCAATAACAGCACCAGCAGGACCATGCCCACGGCCCAGCTCAGCCCCACAGAGATCAGCGCTGTGCGGCAGCTCATTGCTGGCTATCGAGAGTCTGCAGCCTTCCTGCTGCGTTCTGCGGATGAACTGGAAAACCTCATTTTACAGCAGAACTGACCCCACTGGCCCCCAGAGTGCACGACACCAGGGAAGGAGGCTGTCCCAGCCTGGACCCAGCTTCCTGCCTCACCAGTTGGTACATTGTTTTCTGAAAGAGGTGGGATCCAAAAGAGCTGTTTCTAGCCACACTCCGAGCATCTGAGACTTTGGGCACAAGGACACTTTTTTTTTGTTTGTTTGTTTTTTAATTTCACCACACAGGTGCTCTGACCTGCTTGGAAAGAGGCCAATGGGGCAGCTCTAAAAGAGATGGGGCTCCCCTGACAAGGCACAGGGGCTGCAGCTCTATTAGAATCACCTTCGTGGACCCTGATGTTAGAATCCCATCCCGATAATTACCTTTGAAGTCTTAGGTGAGCAGAATTGCATATTTATTGAGAAGAGCAAACGTGGACCCTTTCTTCCTCTCCCTAGTAATTTATTTTTCTGAAATGGATTCTTTTGTGTTTGTACAGATTGCCAGTCTGTGTCTGTCTGATCAGAAGGATGTACCCTGTACCTAACATTCCATATCACTACACTGACGTGGGCTGGGGGCCAGCAGAGTTAGGCACCAGCTCCCTGTGTGAGTGTCCAGCACACCCTTGGGAAGGCCACCACACTCCACTAGGCTGTCTTGTTGCAGATCCCAGTGCTGCCACAGGGACACTGCCAGGCACTGCCAAACAGGAGGACCTCACCCACACCCACTGCAAACAGAAGTACCCTCCCCATCCTCCAGAGTTCCAGTCACACGGTCACCTGTATTCTACCTCACACTCCAGCGCGGGCTTTTCCAGGATGTGCTCCAAGTGGGTTCTGAAAGGCTGCCTCCCTGACTCCTACACAATGTATCTATCTGCTGGGAGGTAAATCAGACCTAGTGTCCAAGAGCCAGAGCCCCGAGGAGCTTGGCCCTTAAAACCAGCAGCTTGCCATTGCCTGGCTCTTGTAGATGCTCGACAGGATGCAGTGCTGGGAGCTGGTCAGGGACCCAGGTCTGATGAACACAGGCCCCAGCCCCAGATAACCCTCTAGAAGAGTCACTTCTGCAGGGCCAGCTCCCTCTGTCAGGCATCTGTGTGCCCCAGGGTGAACCGAGGCTTCCAGCCCTCACCTCATGATGGGAGTAAAGGGATCAGATCGTTGGTGGAAGTAGGGAAACTACTTGCGTTCTCCGAGAATTAGACTTTCTTCTGGAAAGGTCTGTCCTATAAGAAAGCCAGTCCCTGGAGTGTGACAAGGGACAAGAAAAAGCTGACCTGGTTTCCTTCCTTCCTGATAGGCACTTCCTCTTGCTCTGTGCAATACCTACCAGTGCTGCTAAAACCAGGGATATACCCAGACCTCAGCAGGCCAGGGGGCCTCTCCCTCAACACTCCGTAGCCATGACAGCAGCATTCTGCTGCCTGCCCCTGCCCAGAGCTGGCAGAAGCCCTGTTGCCTTTCCTCCCTCAGAGCAAGGAGGCCTCAGGGGAGCCAGGGTCGAGTGGACACTAGGATAACCACAGACCACTCTCGATCCCAGAGCAGGTGCCGCTTCCCAAGCTGGCCTGTGGCAGGAACTGCCTGACAGGGCAGCCTGACAGACCAGCCCTCAAACAGGTGGGCAGGCAGTGCCCGTGCAGATTCCCTACCTGTTGAGATTCAGGGCTGCAAGGTAGGGCTCCCCACCCTGCACACTTTCACCCTGGGGTTAAATATGGTCTTTCATGTGGCCTCCAATGCCTACCCAGCCACACCACCTCTGCCTTCATGTGCCCGCTCACCAGGCCTCTGGACTGGGCCAGGATGCCTGAGCCCCCTTTGTACAGCACAAGCCAGTGCCCAGGGCCTCCCCACAGCTGGCCGACCATGTGCCCAGTTCCCCACCTGCTTAGTAGGACTCCTGGATGTCTGAATTTGTGTAAATATTTATTTTTGTGTGTGAATACTACAAAGTAATCAGATCTTTTGCAAAATGTTCCCCCGGCAATTTGTGAAAATTGGCAGAGACAATCGCCTCCCTAGAATTTCTGGTATCAATTGCTTACCATTGTCATTTCTGCTCCCAGAGGCAGTCCCCAAGCTAGACACAAATGGTTTGCATTTTTGGAAGACAGAAGAGACTAGGCAGGGACACCTCCCTCCACCCCCATGGGACACATCTGTAAGAAAGAGCACGATCAACATCTAAGTGGTGTTTCCTAAGTGCAAGCAGTCTTGGTCAGCCACCATGCAGCCTGCTCCCAGAGTATGGTGTGAGCATAGGTTCCCTGTGTGTTCAAGAGAAACAGAACCAATGCTGATGGCTTCCAGAGGGACGGCAGGGCAGTGGATGCTGTCATGCTGACCTGGACTTCCAGGGAAGCTGTCCCCAAAGCCCCAGTTGGAGACAACCACATCAGGGGTAAGTTAAGTGTGGACACAGGATTCCATTACCTAGTTCAGTCAGGGAACTTATTCTGGTTTGCTTTTGTTTTAAAAGATGCAGCTTCAAGCCTTCCCCTCCTGACTTTTCCCAAAGTCACTCCCCAAAGCCCTGTCCTTCAGCCACGCCACTTCAGGCTGATGGAAGGCTCAGGGCATAAAGTCATCATTGGTGATCTCAAGTTACAATGGAAATGCCAGTGTAGAATACACCAATCCCCAAGTCCTTGCAGGGCAGATTCCCCCCCCCCCCCCCGCAGGTTGTCAAGAGAAGTGGTCTAATGTGATAGTGAACACGACCCACATAAAAGGGTTTTCTCTCACCACTCAACAAATGGACAGTCTATTCCCAAGGATGGTGTTGGGGAGGGGCAGGCAGGGCTAGGAGGGTCTTAGAGGACTTGGAACAGATGGAACCCATCTGTCTCTCCCTATTCTCAAGGGCCACATAGGACTCCATGGGTGGTTATAGGATTAACTACCAGTTCATTCTCAAAATGCTGCTTTGAACTCAGAGGGTTGATACTTTTAATTTGTAATTTTTGTAAAACTTTTTACAAGATAGTAAAATATTTCACCAGAATACCAGTTTCAATCCGTCCGTAGTCTGATTTTTATATAATTTAGTGGTGCTTTAGAAACTTTGTTTTGTTGTTTCTGAGCTCAACAGCTCAATCCTCTCTTGCCTGTATCTACCTAAGACCAATGTGAACCTTTGTATTTTGCTCCTAATTTTGGACTCAGTGGAAGTGTACTGTTTACATGTACAGACGCCCCATCCCTGTGTGTTCTGCAAGACGCGCTCGAGGAGGAAGATGCACCTCACTAGCTCATCTGCTTAGCAAAGCCACAAAGCAAAACCTCTCACTCTGTACCCGTTTCCACCTAAAAACAAAACCTACACCACCTGGAACTCAGATTTGCCAATACACTCTGCCTGGTGGATGCCCTGTGCCTCTATCATGTGTTCACTTAGGAATCGAGATAGCGCCTCCTGTCGACTGGGTGGGGATAACACACAGAGGAGACAGTAAGACAGGACTTCACTGCCCGGCTGTGGGAGGAAGTTCTTTGGGCAGCAGGCAATACTAAGAAGGTCAAGGGGACTCATGGGCCTTCGGCAGCAAGCCAGGCAGGACTTAGGGACAATACAAGAGGTCATCAATCTGCTGGCATAACAAGACTCGTTTTGGAAGAGCGTAAGTTCCATGTCAGGTGAGACTGTGACTGTGCAGATGGTACAAGTACTTCTTCAGGGTTCCCACCACCTCTGGGGAGGGTCGGGGCTCCAGACAGTAAGCATAAGGCACTTACCGCAAACAGTGGATGGCACCAACTTTTAAAGGTGACTTTATTAATCAATGGTTTCACCGCTAAATTATATTTTTACAGATATGCACCTATGCAACTTAATGTGGCTCTTCTAAGCAGGTGAGGACCTCCTCCTCAATGCTCTATAAAGTGTTTGTGTTCTGTAGAGTTCCCAGTAAATGTGGCTTAATACTTTAATTCTTAGGATGTGTCTTTCTACGTGATGCGGCTACTAAATTCTGTTTTGTTTGGAATGACTAGCACAGGCTGACGCCCTCTTTCCCTCACTTACCAGAAGACCAATGAGCTGTTAATGAGCGGTTATCTCCATGGTATTACTGCTAAATGCACTGATGTCATAAGTATGTGGAATCCTTTTCCTTTTGAAACTGTATATCATATACCAGACTGAATCTACTTAATAAACACTGAACAACAAACGCAAAGCTGAGCTTTGACTCTGTCCCACCTCCAGCAGCGCTGCTAACCAGTCCTGGTCCTTCTTCCTAGCAATAGAGTTCAACTTTCCCTAGCCAATAACAGGCTCACAGACATCCTCAGAGTTACTTACAACAGGTACTCCTCCAAGGTGCCCAGCACTGGTAACAGTCTCCTGTGATGCTGTCAAGTTTCATTACCCACCAGAGGACTACGCAGCAGAGGCACACTGTGTATCAACACCTTGCCTAAATTCAGTCATCAAGCAAGGATTTAGCTGTAGGTGTGTGACAACAAAACCTATGCCTTTTCCTATTAGCGTAGTGCCTGGCCAACTGACCAAATCTAAGTTCCTATAGCTACTACCCCAAAGAGCTTGGGAAACTAGTCCTGAACATCTTAGTAACTGACATCCAACTCTAAGCAAAACCCTAATCCTACCTTGGAAGGAAACAAATGGCCACTTCCCTTAATTTGCATAGTTTTTCATCCTACTGGTCATTTAGGTTAAGCTTTTAGGAAACGTTACAAAAAGATGCCTGGGAACAAGCTGCTTATCATGAGTTTGAAAAAAAATTTTAAATGTAAAAGTTAATAGCAAAATATTTACTACTCAACTACATGCAGATATTAAGCAGGGTTTTGGTTTTTGAAACAAGGTTGTCTACATAGTCCTGGCTGTCCTAGAACTATGTAGGCCACCAGCCTTGCCCTGAACTCATGGAGAGCTGCCTGCCTCTGCCTCCCAAATGCTGGGATTAAATGTGTGTCCACCACACCTGACTACATTACTAGTTATTAAAACCTCAAACAGCAATTGCTTGAAGCAGCCAAATGCTCATATTAAAGGTTGAGTGTGACCAGTCTGGAGCCTTCACTGACTGCACCTGAGCTGCGCACATAGGTATGGCACAACACAAGATTGGAGCCCAAGGGCCAGCAAATCCTCAGTAATGCCAATAAAGTTCCCATCCTGCCAAAGGATTCCTGAGATTCACTAAGTGCCCACAAAAGCCCACAACCCTAACAGTACCCACAAAACAAGATTGTGCAGATTCCTAGTGGCTTTTCAGCCATCAGAAAACACCTACCTCCCCAGTGAGACTGCTGCTCCTCAGAACACAGGAATCCCAGGGGAAGCAGCCGGAGTGCAGAAAACACCTGGATCGTTCCTCTTGCTGCTTCGGGTAGTGCCACAGACCACTGCTGTTAACAGTTGACACAAGACATTGTCAAATGGGAAATGTCATCTTAAAACAGTGACAAGCTCACTCAACAAAATACTGGCAAACCTTTCCTTCGTCCACTCAGGAAAACACATGTTGTCTTTTAAATCATCTGAAATGTCCTACAGGGCCTGAGTTGAGGGTGTGACTCAATTAGTACAGGGCTAGCCTAGCATGCACAAAGCTCTGGGTTTAGTTGCCAGTACCACATGTAACAAGGCGCAGTGGTCCATGCCTAGCACCTGGAAACTAGAGGGAGGATCAAACCTGGAATATATGAGACCCTGTAAAAAATACACCACCACTGGGTAGTACATTCCTTTAATCCCAGCACTCGGGAGGCAGAGGGATCTGAGTTGACAGCTAGCCTGGTCTATACAGCTAATTCCAGGCCATATAGGTCTCTATTTGAATCTTTAAAAAAAAAAAAAAAAAAAAAGCCAAAACACCCCCCAAACCCAATAAAACAAAAGCAAAACCAACACATGGGAGAGCTTAGTACTTAGAAAATCTCTATTACTCTTTGCAAAGGTCTATCTCCCTTACCATCCAGAAGTTATTACATAAAGCGCATAGTTGCCTATAGAGTTTGTGTGCAGCACATGCTGCACTCTCCAGGAGTGTTCTGAGAATGAACACCCACCTATTGAGGCAAGGCAGAACCCCAACAGTACTATTCCAAGCTTTCAAACTGATGCAAAATGGAGACAAAAAAGTTTGACTGCTGCCCAATTATGGGTGTAAGTAGCAATTTCCAGGTCACAAGCCCCACCTTCTCTATAGCTTACAATAAATAGTACCCTAATACGACAAAAATCCATTATGGGCACTCACCTTGAGTATGTATTTCCAAATGTGTACACAGACCCCACCCCTTTCAAACAAGATCCTACTTTTGTTTTTTTTCAAGGCAGGGTTTCTCTGTTTAGTTCTGCTGCCCTGGAACACTCTAGACCAGGCTGACCTGGTCTGCCTGCCTCTGCCTCCCAAGTGCTGGGATTAAAGGCATGTGCCACCCACCACTGCATAGCCAAAGTCGTATTTTATCAAGAGCATGTTAAGATTATCAAACAGACATCATGCATACCTTGTGCTTTCCTGAGGTTGGTCTTCCCATCTCAGCACTGCATTCGATAGCTGTAGAGTGAGGCTGAACACCGAGTGTCACCTCATAGCCTTCCTGACACTATCTCAGCACAGCCCATAGGCCTGGATCTTGAGCTCACTCTGAGGTAAGGGTGACATGTGTTAATAGCTACTTCAAGTCTTAAGGAGCTATTAATCCTGGCTTGGCCTAAGTACCTCCTAGGTGGCAAGTGTACCAATCACCCCATGTCGGTACAACTAGCACTCTCTCCTTTGAGCAAGACAGTAGCAGGCAAAGTGCTATGCCCAAGCCAACAGAGTGGTATGGGATGCAGCCTGTTCTCTAACCACCACCCTGTCCTGCCTCCTTGATACAATTATCCCCAGCAGAGTCTACACTTAAGACAGAAGGGACAAGTGGGTGCACAAGAAGTAATCTCCATCATCAGGGTCTTATATCACCCAATAGAAATGCTCAACAGGAACCCTGCAAAACTTCTCAAAAGTGCCCATGATCATTCTACTCATAGGTATTACGCTTAGGTTTCCCTACATCATGTCAATTCTGCTTAGTAATGTTTGACTACCATCGTCAAACTAGGCACTGAAGCACTCCTGAAGTAGTTACTCCTGAAACACCAGGCATCCAGTAAGGATTAGTCAAGCAGCAGTGACCCTGAATCTGCCTCACACCATGACAAGACCAGCCAGTCGTTGTCAGGAGGTCACCAACCACAGGGATTCATGTCAAGTTTCATCTGAGAGGCAAGTGGTATGTATGCTTTTACAGTTTCCATTTGCAAAGTTCATATCACTTCCATTAGCTTTCTGGCTGTACTACCTACACCCAGGGGAAACGGTCACTGACTTAAGTTCAAAGACCAATGGTGCTGCCAATTCATTGCGCAAAGGAGTCCATCAAGAGGATCTGTCCAGCTCTGTATTTAACCCACCCTACCCATAACCAGTCAGCCACAGATGACAGACACACAAGTGCAGGTTGTACATATTTATTTTTCCAATACCAATGAGACATACAAGAGCAGCGCTTTTCTGAGTAGCCCCATGGACCAGACCACTGTCAAGTTTCATTTCTGAGACCCCCCAAAGGTCTTAAAAGAAGACTGGACATGCTTGGCTCCTGCTCCTGGTCTTTGGTAGAGACTTTTGAGCACACAACATGAACTTGGCCAATACTGAATTTAAATCACACCCACTACCAACTCCTCACTCACACTTGATGGACCCCCCCCAAAAAAAAAAGAGCCACCTCAGATGAAATGGGGGGAGAGGAATCTTACAGAGAAAATGAGATTCGCTCAAGGCACACAAATTTTTATACTTCATCCAGAAGCACTCACACAATGAGACAGCGAAACCAAACAAGGACTCCCAACTTTCAAGTAAAGATACAAGAAACAGTAGGAACTGGGACAAGGTCAGACACATACTAAGGGTGTCTATTTGATGGAAATGTGTCAGGAGAGAGGCAGGCAGCAGGCATGGCTTTGTTCCCCTGAAACCTACTGTCAAAAGTAAGTTGAAAGGAGCCTAGCGATCCCCAATATTGCTTTGACAGGTGACAACCCTGGAGCCAGATCCAGAAGGCCTGTCTGGGGGCCGCCCAAGGAACTCACCCATGAATCCAGAAGCACTTAACACCAGTGATGCAAGTTGTCATACATGGCAGCAGAGCAGCCACTCAAGGCTGGAAGAAAACAGATACAAGGAACAAGACATGTTTGCCCAGTGGTGTGTGAGCAGCTGTCTGTGGCGCTGTAGGCTGTGGTAGATTCCCTGGTGACAGACAGGTGACAAGGCACAGGGCCAACCTTATAGGTCACAAGTCAGTAAACTTCCATCTCACATCAGGCAGCACAGCACTCAGTGGCTCTGACAATTGGTGCACAGAAGTAAACACCATTTTAATCAAGGGTGCTGAAGACGTAAAATAAGGAAGAGACATTCATGTTCTCTGTACAATACATCCATTTACAGAATTGGCCAGTACTGTGTACAACGTATAAATACAGGATAAAACAGCAGGGGTGCATAGAGCATACTTACAGAAGCCAAAAAGTTTACTTTATACATCCAAGAATAGAGTTAAAAATATAAAAATAAGAAACAGACTGCTTGGAAATGTAAAATGACTTTCACATACACAGGTGCATGGGTGCCCACTCCCATAGAGTCAAATGTGACGGGTGGGTTGCAAGCAGGAGTCACCTGCAAAGATCTGTACAGTTGAATCAAGGTCTACAGAGCATTTCCACAGCAGACAGCCCTATTTCCAGACCCCCACTGTCCAAGAAGGGCTATTCAAGCTTCCAAAAGAAACTATGGATCCATGGGTTACAGATAAAAGTTCCAAACTGGGTGAAGCACCAGAACCAATGGTCAACTTGGCTCCATCAACTGGCAAATGACAGAAATATGACATCAAGGTCAGCAGGTGTTTGACTCCCTGGTGGGCAATGATGGAAGTTATTTTAACCCTGTGTGGCTTCTGCAACCATCAATTCCCCAAGTAAAGTAGCAGAAGATGACAGGGAGGGGCAGTGGAAGACTGACATTCCTGCTCAGCTCAGGCAGGTGAGTTCCATCCATGGAGAACCCAACCTTCCTCTTTCAATTTCAAGTCCATTTGGGTGTCAGACAGGTTGCCCTGCCACACTATACTGCCTGACTCCAAGAGGGTTTAGGCTGGCTGGTTGTGGGTGGGTTACCACAGGTCCATCCCACCTCCCCAAAAACCCTTCCAGCAAGACCAGAAGGGTGTCAAGTGACAGTGGGCTTCAGCACTATAAATCTTATGGGGAGGCAAGATTTATCTCACCTAGAGACTTCATTATATCAATGATATTCTGTATACAGATTTAAGGTCAACCATTATTAAAATACACACACTAAATATACAATGTTTCCAATGGCCATAATTTATTATCTCACCACAAGGCACAATACACAGAGCTTTGAGGGTCCAATGCAGTCGTCATGGCAGAACGCTCCACAGCCTTGGCACATGATCATGGCTTTGAGGCTGCATGAACACTGGAGAGAGATGCTTTCCACCGCACTGCTGTCAGTGAACATTTGCAGGGAGAGTGATGCAGTATGGCCTGCACCAAAGCTGGCTTTGTGGCTCAGCTGCACCACACTGCCAGCAAGGCCTCTGGGAAAGGTGGCAGAGCTGGAGGAGTAATTAAAGCTGGTGGGGCTCAGCTGGAGTTTAGAAAACTTCCCATATAAAGCCTGCTTGATGTTGAGTTGGGAGGGGATGGAAGAAGGCTCCAGGGGCTGACTTAGCCCTTTCCCTGGCTCTCTGGGTAATTTCCAGAAAGGTAGGTCCACAACAAAAGGCATCCCTTGCAAGTGACCCACTAGTTCCAGAGGACTATACCCTACAGCTTTTCTATTCTCTGCATCTGCCTGAAGGGGACCCCTTGAGAACATCTGCTCTGTCTTGAGGCCACCAGCAGAGCCAGGTGGTGGCTTTGGTGTCCAGTCTTCCCTTGTAGTCTGCACGCCATCAGATAGGGAATTTTTGCTTGGTTCTATCTTCCTACTGGGAAAAACTGGAGGGACCTCAGTAGGTAGTGGTGTCTGCTCTTCAGACTTGGGGCACTGAAGGGTGGGAACTGTATTCCTAGGACCAAATAGTTTCTTCTCTTGACCACCAGCATTGTTCTGACCACCCAGGGTCCTATCTGTCTGCTCAGGACCAAAGGAGAGGTTCACATTTGCAGAGAAACATGGCACTTCGGAGGTAGTGTGATCTCCTAGACACTGACCTGGGGCAGTACCTGGATCACTGCCTTGGGACTGGGAGTGGGCTTCTTTCTGCTCTTCACAAAGGAAGGAAGAGAAATTCTCTTTGGAATCTATTTCTTCCAGGCTGCCAGAGGAGGGTGTCAGTTCTGTTATTGGATGTTGGGAGTCTAAACTTGGAAGCATCTTGACAATCTTCTGGGGCATTCCAGGAGCCTGGGAGGCCTTTGCCCTGCCAAGCCCAGTGCTTGCTGCATAGTTCTGGGCCAGAAAAGACTCCTTCAAAGCTAGTGCAGAACCAGGGCTGCTTCTGGCAACTAGGTGATTGTCTTTCCCAGGACCTTGTACAGTAACTCTATCCTGGCTCTGTTCTCTAAGTGGCAGCTGTGGAGACTCTGGCTTGCTACCTCTGTGACCTGGAGGAAGAACCTTCTCCAGAGGCAAGTTACCGTGCAGCAGGTGCATCACAAGAGGATTGGTAACTTCTGCTGAAGAAACAGGCTTGGGCGGGCACACAGACCTGGGCGGGCACTCAGTGCTGGACAGCAACAGGGAGTCTGACATCTTGTGTGGGACTGAACATACTCTAGACACCCAGCTCTGAGAAGCTGCTATCCCTTCTGTCCTTGTAAGCACACTTAGGTCACTGCTCACCTTGGACAGTGAGGTGGACGGGTCCCAGTCCTGCTTTCCGCTCCTGCACACCAACAATCCCTTTGACACCGTGGCTCCACTTGCATCAGCCTCACTGCTGTCCTCAGTGAGGTGGTCTTCGGAGTCAGAGGCTGTATCTGTAGACTCATCATGAGGACTTGGTGTTTCAGAGATGCCACTGGTCTCCAGTCTTTCAAGATCTACCTGCTCACCATCACAGCCAGTGCTGTCTATGGTTCCCGGAGGAGCTGCTGTCCAGAGGGAAGTGCAGTCCTCAGTGTGGGGCACACCTTCTGTGGCTTCCAAATCCCCAGGCATGGCAGCAATGAGGGGAACAGCTCTCTCCCACTCTTCTCCGTCCTGGGGCTTCTGAAATGGTGCGTTCTCTCTGGATTCTGGCTCAGACTCTTTCACTACCTCATAATTTGACAGAATGGGTACCCAGGAGGCAGCACTGACAGGTGCAAAAGCCTCAGTTTCCAAAGATTCTTGTCTATCACTTTTCCTTATGAGGGGGCCAGTGTTACCAAGTCCTAATCCATCATCAGCAGGTTTATCCTGTAGGTACTTAGCCAATGGCAATTCAGATATAAAAGCAGGTGTCACATTTACAAACTCTTTCATATTGGGAATATTATCAAAGGCCTGGTCATTTCCTCCTCCTAATATGTCTCCAATTGGAGACTGTACAGAACCATTCTCTGAAGGAAAAGCGGATCCTTGATCCTCATTACCCCTCACCCAGGGAGTGGTACCAGACTCGCACTCAGTTCTACCATCTGGAAGCAACTTAGGCTGCTCTGCTAACTTCTCAGTCACTGGAGTTTGGGAGGACAGTGGGGGCAAAGCCTGGCATGGCTGATCTCCAGTAGGAGCAACAGGGGGTAGGGAGCCATCTTCCAGGCCACTTGTAAGCACACCTGGGACTCTCTGCGACAGGCAGCTCTCCTCCTTTCTGAGTGAAACCAAGTCCTCTCCTTTGGCTCGGGGCATGGCAGCGTCATTCAGAGGACAAGGCGGCAGTAGTTGTGTTCGCTGTAGATCTGACGCACTCTCTCCAGTGGTACTTGGGGCTCCCCTTGGCTCAGAGTGGCCACAGGCCTCACCACCATCACCACTGTCGCCGCCTCTGCCACCTCCCTCATCGATGGCCCCACTGCCACCTCCACCCGGGCCACCCCCCCCTCCGATGGCAGTGGTGGCCGCCTCTCGATGGCAGTGGTGGCCTCTTGCCCCTCGGGCCTGCAAAGCACGGGCTTTAATGTCTGCGAGGGTCCTGGCACCAGTCCAACCCCGGCAGGAGGACTCCGTGATGGGGACGATCCGGGGGCATATCTGGTAAGTGGGCCGACCTTTAGCCACCCAGGGTGGTTTGATACGTGAAAGTTGAATCTGCAAGAAAAGAAATCATAAATAGCAGTTTTAACAGAGTGACCTGGCCAGGAACTACAAAGCAAAACTGGAACATAAGTTAATTAAATGTCATGGCTTAGAAAACGCATTTTCCTAAAAATGTAAATAATCACAGTAAAATGGCTACCCATGACACCACTTCATTCTGAGCAGGCTCCACTAAAGAATCATTTATGCGGCATGAAAAAACTCCCGACCCCTTTCCCTCCTTGAAATTTTGTTGGTATTGTTTTGTTTTTGAGACAGGGGTTCTCTGTAGCTATGGAGGCTTTCCTGGAACTCACTCTGTAGACCAGGCTGATCTAGAATAAATACACAGAAATCTGCCTGTCTCTGCCTCCTGAGTGCCAGGATTGAAAGGTATTTGCCACCACTGCCTGGCCAAAAACATATTTTTTAATATGTTTTATTTATTGTGTATATGCAAGCACACATGTCATAGCCACATGTAGAGGTCAGAGGACAACTTGCAGGTTTTCTTGAAACTTCCATCATGTGAGTCCCAAATTCACATTATCAGGTTTGGCAGCAACTTTCTTTACCCACTGATACAAAGTTTCACATTGCTAACCCAAGCTGTCTTTGAACTGGTAGCAATCATACTGCTTTAGTTTCCCAAGTGCTAGGAATGTATGGGTAAGCAACCAAATGCACCTTTGTGGGTCCAATTTAATTAAAAAAAAAAAAAAAAGGTAACACCTAATAAAACAGTAAAACCTCAGGGGATTTTGTGAAGAAAAGCATCACCCTAGGATGAGGTCACAAAAAGCCTACTTACAGAAAGTTCTGTACCCCACAGAATTCATACCAGGGCCCAAAGACCTCTGCTCTTGCCCTTGTCCCTGCCCCTGACAAAAAGCTCCCCAATCTCATGACCCTCAAAAGAAATCTAGCACCTGGGACTCTAGGTACGAAAGTCTCTTACCCGGATGGGCGGGACTTTGGGCTCCTCTTTAGTGGGCTGTGGCTTTTCGGTGTGAACACTTTCAATTGTGTTACGAAAGGACTGACGATCTTCAAGCCGGGGCTTCTTTTCGGGAAAGGATGCAGAGGCTGACTGCTCAAAGGATTTCCTCTTCTGATCCTTTGTCTCTTGAGCCACAGTGTCCTGAGGTAAGCTAGGGATTCCATCTGAAGATGTAGAGGCACATGCCAAGTTGTCCATTTCTGCTTGGATCCTGGAAGCCACAGGTTCACTGGGACACTTGGGCACCCCCTGTCCAGATGCTGCAGAGGAAACATCTGGTCCAGGGGGACTGTTCACCCCTTCTGCGTCCATCTTAGCTTCCTTATCTTTGGAGAGTAAAACATCTGGTGCAGAATTTGCATCTTGAGCAAGCCCTGCTTGCTCTGGCCCCTGTTTTTTGTACAGATTCCTTCTGGATCTGGTTCGGAGATCTGGCCGAGAACGTTTCTTAAAGTGCCCATCCCGTTGACGGGTGGTGGGCCCACGCTGAGGCCGTGATGATTCTCTTGGGACACATAATCCACTCTTGGCTTTGGCTTCTTCCTGGCCCACTTTCTGCAGCAGTGATTCTTCTTTGGTCAAACCCAATCTGCAAATCAAACTCACACCATTACCTACAGGTCAGAGGGCACATATCTTTATTTCTATGGACATTATGCATTTCAGATAACTTAGAATGAAACATATCTTTCTGGTGCATAGTACTAACCACAGAAAACTGGATAGTATTTTTAATGAGCCAAGCCACAGCAACCTTCATTCCTTGGTATCCAGGACATCCTGCAGATGCCAAAAATCTAAGGATGCCTAAGTCCCTTGGCCAAAATGGCATTTTTATAATATAACCTACCTATACGCTCCTGGATACCTTATTTTTTGTTTTGTGATGCTAAGAATCCAGTCCATGGCATCCCACATGCCAGACAAACACTCTTAGGTTTTTCTCTTCATACTACCCAGGCTTGCCTTGACCATTTTGAGTTTAAGTCCATCTTACACCCAAGCCTTGAATAGCTAGATCTCCTTATCACCTGCGGATTTAGTTTTACTGTGACCAAAGCAGTTGTAAACACTGTGCAGATAAATGTACCCTCACAAAGTCACAGTTTCCTCCTTAAACAATCTGAGCTAGTTTGTTGAATCTATGCCTACAGAACCTACAAATATGAATGGCTAAATATATTTGGACGCCAACTGTCTCTGTCCCCCCAAATGCCCACACCGGCACTCATAGCACTAAATGCCTTACTTCTGTCCATAGTAGTCTTCAAAGAACTTTTCCTTCCATTGTTCCACCTTCTTCTCCTTTTCCATTTCCTGTCTTATCCTGACTTGCATTTCATGAGTAAATTCACCTAAAGAGAAAAATGAGCTCCAGTTAGTGAATTCTGGATACTAATGTACCTGTTCTACAGATATCCAAGTCTTCTGCTTCTATAACAAGCATTGTTTTTATGTGTGTACACGCACATATGCACCTACCTATGTGCCTATGCATGCATGTAGAAGATAGAGGAAAACCTTAGGAGTATCAAAGTTGGTTTATTTTAAAGATTTTTACTTCTATGTCTATGAGTGTATGCCATATATGGTGGAAGATCCCCTGGAGCTGGAACATCCAACATCTGTGCCCAAAACCAAATGTGTGTTCTGGAAGTATAAGGCATATTCTTAACTGCTGAGCCATCTCTACCCAAATGAGGTATTTTGTTAGAAATAAGGTTTTTCACAGGCCTAGCATGCACTATATAGGCTATCTGACCAGCAAGCCTATCTCCAACACCCCTAGTGTTGGATTGATGACCACAGCTGAGAGGCAGCAGGCTACCACACAGACTCTGTGTATGTGTGTGTGTGTGTGGGGGGGGAGGGCGGCGGTGTGTCTGGGATCAAAATTAGGTCTTCATGCTTACATGAAGCTCCTACCAAACAGTTTTAAAAGGAACATAACTCCTGTCTATCATTGGCCCTCTCATGGCATGCTGGCATGCTTAGGACAGAAGTAACACTTCTACTATCAGAAAGATCTGTGATAGATCAGAAAGATCTACTATCACAAAGATCCTCTGTGATCAGTCTCAGAGCAAGCAATACATTAATCCAAACAATGAACAAAAGAACCATTCTTACTCCTTATGTAGAAAAAGTTACCACTGTAGACCTGAATATTTATCATTCAGGCCACTCATTTGGTGGCAACTGGGAACTTGGATTTCAACCTTGATGGGTGGCTCACTGTACTTTACTGCTCTTGATGCCAACAATATTATTAGCGCTAAAGACACCTGCTTTCTTTTTAGAAGCCATGTATTATATTAATAATACTTAATAAAGATGGTGAAAAAAATGAGTGCTTGGTTTCCTTTTAGGACTAGCAATGGTTCCCAATAGAATCAGCCCCAGTAAAATCTTGGTTACCAGTGATCAGTGGTTAAATTTGGTTCTGAGAATTCATATCAGGTGGTTTATAAACTCCTATAACTCCAGTTCCAGGGGATCTAACACCTGTGGCCTCTGCAGGCACCTGGACTCATGTGCACACAGCCACATACATAGATACATACATACATACATACATAAACAAACAAACAAAATTCCTGGATACTAAGCCTTTACCAAACTTCCTTGGTAAGACATTTTCACACTGTGCTTAACACCACAGAAAGAACTTCGGAAACCTGTACCCAGCTGTTGGCTGGCATCTTACCTGTATGCCTTCTCCCATTGCTGATTTTACTTTATATTATTTTGCTGTAATAAATCTCAGCTCTGTATAGAAACTGTCAATAATAATGAAACCCAGGGGTAGTCTCGGGATCCTCTCCACACACATATCATGAAGCTACTATAGAAAACTAAATTCAGAGAAGTTAGCATTTACATTACGTGGCTATGACAAAAAGAGTATGGTGGCATTGAGTATGTCATCAGGGGTGGGCTCTTTCATACATGCACACAATGCCATTACCAGAAGGTATAGATACATATAGTATGATAAAAAGAAGATATAGAATGGATATCCCTGATATGCTGTCTTTTCAGAGCAGTGTGTCCTATTAATAACTACCATGTTTATTAGTACTATGAGCAAAGCCCGCCTTACATTATTATCCTTTGAGAAAACAAGTGGTAAAAATGAGCATTTGGATTTTACACTTGCTTTTTTAGCTTAATATGTGTGGATGTTTTGTCTGCATGTAAATCAGGGTACCAATTGCATGCCTAGCTTCCTAGGAGGAAGCCAAAAGAAGACATCAGATCCCTAAAAACTAGATAATTCTAAGTTTCCATGTAGGTGCTGGGAATTGAACATGGGGTTTCTAAGACATCATCATTATTATTATTCCAAGAGAGGGTTTCTCTGTGCACCCCTGGCTGTCCTGGAACTCAGGGTCCACCTGGCCTGCCTCTGCCTCCCAAGTGCTGGTATTCAAAGTGTACCACTACCCAGTTACAGGCAACATTTTTAACCTCAGAGCTACAAAATACAGCCATATCATGCCATATGTGATGAAATCTACTCACCATCAGCAAGGCGTTCCCTCCAGCTCTGAGCTGCATGGGTGAAAAACTCATTATTGAGTGCACTGCTGCTGAGGCGCAGTAGGCCATCTGTCCCCACCTAGTAGGGGCAAGGGATAAAATAGAAATGAAACAATAAGGCCACTTGAGAAAACGGGAGCCCTCCTAGACAGAGACCAAGGGGAGTTGTGCACTGGCACCTGTCTATCCACTTCAGGCAGGAGGAAGAGGAGTTGCTGCTGGAAGTGTGACGGCAGGGCGTGGAAGGTCCGAGAGTTTATCAGAGCACGAAGGTTGGTGTTGACAAGAATGGACCCAGGTGTCTCAAAATCTACCTCTTCCCCTCTGTTGCGCTTCATCTGACCTGCAGTTTTGGAAGTAAGGATATGGTTTTTCAGCTTAAGGAAAAAAAAAAAAAAAAAAAAAAATTCCCGAGAATCCTCAGTCTTGCCTCCCCTGGGATCAAAGCCTGAGGAAGACATTGTCCAAGAAAATCAGACATGGCAGGTTCTAATTTTCCCACTAAAGTTGAAGAACAAGCTCCACAAAGCCAAACTAGAGAAGCAAATTTAGTGTATTACAGAAACATCTACACAGAAGGCTTGTGAATGAGGTATGTTCTCCAGGCAGACACGTACTAAAAGGTTATTAAAAGGCCAAGAGGAGGGCCATAGCATATATGGGGGGGGGGGGGGCAATAAGTGAGAGACCGGAGATCTTGAATTAAGCAATTAAGCACTGGTGCTAAACTGTAACTGCATCACGACAGTGAAAGCGCATTTCCACTAGGGAATAACACATTCTAATTTTCAGAATCCAAAGTTAAGTCTTATAGTGGTTTCACACAGCCCAACTACAAAATAGCCAGAGCAGGGTGGCCCTTTAAAAACCAAGCCTGAAATAGCACACAGCCCTACTGAATTTGTCTGCACACTCCAAACTCAACACATTCCCACTCAACACTGCCTAGGCTGAAACAATGGAGTGTCTAACAGACTGTGAATGTTGAGTGTAAGCACAAAGCTACACCCCCAAAAACAGACATGGGGATCCTTCATGGAGAAGAGAGCAATTTAAACACTTAGGAAACAATATCAAGGCAGGTATGGGGTAGGTCCCTCAGGGACAGACAAGAAACAGTATGTCTCCATTTCTGCCTATGAGTTTACTCACATGAAATAATCACAATTCAAGGGAAACAAAAACAAAAACCAGCAGATTGTGCTAGGAAAAAAACTGAAAAAGGAACTGGAGAAGATACCACCATTCTACCTTCAGGCCTACAGGGGGCTTTTTTGGCTTGTTTTTTGTTTTTCGATATAGGGTTTGTCTGTGTAAAATTCCTAAGCTTCCCTGGAACTAGCTCTGTAGACCTGTCTGGCCTTGAAATCAGAGATTTGCCTTCTTTGGCAGAGTGCTAGAATTAAGACCCGTGTCACCATCACCTGCAGGGGACTCTTACACAGGCAGAGAAACGTGTCAAAACACTCACCTGTGGCTGGCTTCCGGAAGCCTCTCAGGAGTGGGGCAGGGTCCCGGGTAACCTCAGCCTGGCCTCGAATAGCAGTGTTACCCAAGGCCAGAGAGCCGCTACTGCTGCTGGACGGGCTACCACTCTCACCATCGGCATGGCGGCTTGAAAACCCTAAAGGCACAGCATTCCACTGGTCAAAAGCATCACACGCTGTACCCATGGCTCTCAGACAAGTTTAATTCTCCCAACTCTTCCTGATATGCTTCTGGCTCCCAGCCATTGGCTAGCAGAGACCACTATGTCATGGTGTAGCTTTAAAATGTCACTACTAAAGAACACTAAACCACAGCTTTTATCCCAAACTACAAAGCACTGGCAAAGTCATCAGATGTTCACAGCTGACCCTGGAGGCAACAGGAGGGTATATGGTAGAACCTAACACAAAGCCCTCACCACAGCTATACACTGCCTTCCATAGTTTTCATGGCTCTTGAACCCAACAACTCTTCTGGTATCACAATGCTGAGCAAAGGCTGCTGACAAAGCTAGGTCTCCAGGGCCCTAGGGAAAAGCATCGCAACCACTGAGGCCACATACCTGATGCAGATTCCACGTGGGCCCCATTTACCTTCAGGGGAGTCAGGACGACACGAGGCAGCATAACCCCTGTCTTTTTCCTTTGCTTGTTTGCCTGTGTTCCCAGGAGGGATTTAAAAAAAGAAAAGAATCATCCATGGGGCTACTACAGCACTCCTTTGGCTTTGCCCTACGCATTCACTTTTAAGAGTTCATGTGAAAGGTTAGTGATGTGGGTCCAATGGCTAAAGACACTTGCTGCACACACTTCATTCAACCCCAAATTCTAATAGAAGAAAACTGACTCTCCAAAGTTGTCTTTAGAGCTGCACAACTGTGGCTAGTGTGAAACACAACCACAATTTTTTAAAGGTTTATGGAGGGTCTGGAGAGATGGTTCAACAGTTAAGAACACTGGCTTCTCTTCCAGAGGACCAGGGTTTGATTCATGGTCCCACATGGCAGCTCACAAGCATTTGTTAACTTTAGTTCCAAGGGATCAAATTCCTTTTCAGGCCCTACTCCAGACCATATATACAGTGTACATACAAAACATTCATATGAACAAAATAAAAAGAAATAAAAGAGTTCACACACACACACACAAATCTCCCAGGTAATGTTAGTACAAGTATGGGCCAATATGAATGCACCAAGCATTCCCCCTCAGATGAGGGGAAGGGGGAAGGAATCCTACATCATTTTTCCCATCCTATAGATAAGGAACTTGTCACAGCTGAAGTGACAGAGATATAGTACTGCAGAAGAAAAGGAAGTTGGTAGGGTCACCTTACAAACTGCTGTCTCTGAAGTTCATGTTATCATACTCTCAGTGCACTGTAACTCCCTCCTGGACATTTATAAACAAGGTGTAAGAACTAGCAGTTGGCTAGGCAGTGGTGGCACACACCTTTAATCCCAACCCTTTAGGAAGCTGAGGCAGGCAGATCTCTGAGTTTGAGCCCAGTCTTTTCTATAGAGTGTGTGTTCCGGGACAAAAAGAAAAAAGAAAAAAAAAAAGGGGGGGGGGGAACACTAGTAGAATGAAGTAAGTATGGTGGCACACACCTGTAATCAAAGCACTTAGGAGCATCTAGGAGAAAACGACAGGAGATTCAGGAGCTCAAGGCCACCCTTGGCTACATAGGAAGTTAGGTTAGCCTGGGTTACATGAGGGCTGAGAAAAATAAAAAAGGGTAGAAGGAGAAACATAATTACAGCTGGGTGGCACAGGAGGCAGAGAGGCAGCCAAGTTCTACAGAGCGAGTTCCAGGATAGCCAGGGCTACACAGAGAAACCCTGTCTGGAAAAAACAATACAATGTTACCAGGAGTGGGATATGGTGGTACATCTTTAATTCTATCAATGGGAAGGCAGAGGCAAGCATATATCTCTGAGTTGAAGACCAGCCAAGTCAGCACAGCAAGTTCAAGGATAGCCAGTCCATACAGTAAGACTCTCTCGCCTCGCCAGGCATTAGTGGTGCACACCTTTAGTCCCAGCACTCAGGAGGCAGAGGCAAGTAGATCTCTGTGAGTTCGAGGCCAGCCTGGTCTACAGAGCTAGTTCAAGGACAGGTTCCAAAACAATACAGAGAAACTCTGTCTCAAAAAACAAAAAACACCAAAAAAAAAAAAAAAAAACACACACACACAAAAAGACCCAATCTCAAAAATAATAAGATGTTGTAACAACCAATTTTACTCTATGCCTGCTCTCACCCACTCTCTTATCCTGTCACCAATGCACCTCATTACCTGTGAGGAAGCTCTGTGGCTGTCCCTGGGATTGGAGAGGGGCCGGCTCTGAGCCTCTGTAGAACAGGATGCATTTGATGATGTTTCATCCAGAGATACTGGAAGACAAGAAAACAAAGTTTTAGTCCCTAAGAACTGATTGGTCTCTTCCCACCTCTTGTTCTAGCACTTACCGTCATTTTCACCACTCACAGTGCTGGTTTCATTAGACCCACAGCTTTCCACATCAGCCGAGTCCTCTGGCTCCTCTCCATCCACTGCAGCTACATTTCGAGACCACTGCACAGCATCCTTCTGTGACAGCAAGTTAAAACTCAGGTAACAAAATCTTTCACATTCAATAAGCACAGCCTTTTTTTAAAGCCCTAAAATCTAACAAAGAATTCTACAACAGAATTTTAGGGACTCTTGACCTTTCAACCTCTGCTGTGCTCATTGAAGTCAGCTTGTTTCTGATTCAGTGTGCTGATTCTGTTTTCAAGAGGCTAAGAGATTTCTCATGCTCAATTCCACTGATGTCTCCCAGCATTTTCCATCCATCATTATACGATGCAGAAGGGAAAAGCCAGAAAGACCCAGACATTTCTGCATAGGCTTAGAGAGATCAGCACCATTGGCAATCCAATGCTGGATCCTGTCCAAGTTGAGGATAACCAGATTTTCTCCATTACTCTTGAACAGTGGATCATAGGAGCCCAATTGCTCCTTGCTCTGATCATATAGGAGCCCCAAAGCATCCATCTCTGGGACACTGTGAGCAACCACAATGTGGTAAAAGGGAGGTTGGTGTGGCCACCCAAAGCAAGACGATGTTTATTTAGCTTGCCTTCACAGTACTCTGCAGAGACAGAAGGTAAGGTGGACTGCGGTGTTGCCACGTGTGATCCTTCGGCCATCCCAATGCACAGACCAACTCGACAGCCCCTGAAGCCCAGAGGCCAAAAGGCAGTGCAAGCACACAATACTTGTTCTTGAAGATGGATTTATAATCTCTTCCATGACTGTTCCAATGATCCCATGATTTAGAGTGTTATTTTCTTTTTGTTGTGAGATAGTCTCATACAGTCCAAACTTGAACTACTGATCCTCCTGCCTCTGCTTCTGCCTCTCCCAAAACACTGGAGTTATAGGTGTGTACCATTACACTTGGTTTCACGTGATGCTGGGGACTGAATGGGCTTTGTGCATGCTAGTAAGTATTCTAGTAACTTGATAAGCTATACCCTCAGCTCTAAAATAGTCTTACTTATTCATGTTTTCTATTTCCTAGATTTGAAATACTGATGTTTCTTTTTTTAATGGCCTGTTTATTTTTGTTTTATGTGCATTGGTTTTTGACTTGCATGCATGTCTGTGTGAACATGTTGGATTCCCTAGAACTGGAGTTACAGACAGTTGTAAGCTGCCATGTGGGTGTTGGGAATTAAACCCAGGTCCTCTGGAAAAGCAGCAGTGCTCTTAACCAGGAGCCATCTCTCCAGCCCCAGTATTGATATTTCTTCTGTGAGGTTTCTTATCATGTTCTTTTCACAAATATTAAGAAAATCACATGGTCTCCAGGACAGACAGAGCTACACAAAGAAACCCTGACTCAAAATAACAAACCAAACCATTACATGGTCTACATTTGCATTAATATATATTCATTAAAACTTAGATAATACCTCCTTATAAATTACCACAAATTAGTTCCTAGAAGAAAATGGTAATCACCCATTGTTATGGTTGAAGAAAAATAGCCCTTATGGGCTCACAGGAAGGGGCACTTTTAGGAGGCATGGCCTTGTGGAGGTAATGTGTCACTTGGGGAGGGCTTTGAGGTTTCAGAAGTTCAAGACAGACCTGCTGCCCTTGGATCCAGAACTCTCAGCTATCTCTCCACCGTCATATCTGTCTGCATGCTGTCATACTTCCCCCATGATGACAATGTACTAAACCTCTAAAACTACAAGCAAGCTCCCAAGAAAATGTTTTCTTTTTAAGAGTTGCCATAGAAATCCTAACTACAACAGTCATCTCAATCTTATCTGAACTGGAGGGAAAGGATTCTAATATAAAGAACAATAACAGACTGTGCAGAAAGCTGTAAAGAGTAGCCACTGAGCCACCTCTCCAGACCCAATTTAATCTTAAAAGAAAAAAGGTCACTAGCTATCCTACACATTCTCAACAGCACTCACTGTATGAGAGCTCCAATCCCCACATTGTCACAAATATTTGGTGCTGTCATCCTATGGGCAGGGCAATGGTACTTCATGGCTTTAATTTTGATCTTCATGTAAATAAACTAAAGATGTACCTCTCAACTGCTGCAGATAGAATCCAGGATCTCAAGAATGCTAGGCAAGCAGCACTGGCCAACATCTCAGCCTTGTTGGGCAATTTTTTTTAAATGTTCTCCTTAGTTATACCCTGTCTTCCTATTTAGAAGCTAAAATTTGCTGAGAACTTGTTAAAGAAACCATAAACATCTCCAATGAAATGTTGTTTTGCATATATTAACCTATTACTTATCTAAGTATTGTTTTTAAAAAATCCTTTATTACATTTTAATTTCTTTGTGGGTGCACACACATGAGTTAAGGACAATGTTCAGGGTCAAACTCAGGTCATCAGGTTTGGCAACAGAGCCTTTGAATAGACCTCATAGATGTTTACAATGTTTAAGGATCAACTTAGATCCTTAGAAAGGATTGCATGTTCAAAGTTTGTCTGAACTACATAGTCAAGGCCAACTTGGGGGGGAAAAAAACCTCATCAACAATAAATATAAATATTCTCTCATAAGTGGAATGTTTAAAAAAGATAAGCAAGGTCTGGGGAGGTGGCTCAGCAGTCAAGAGTACATGTATTGCTCTTCCAGAACACCCATGTTCAATTCCCAGCACATCAAATGCTTCACAACTGTCTGAATCTCCATGACACCTGAGGCCTCTGTGGGTACCTACACATATTTAAGAAAATAAAAATTTCAGGAAGGATTTTCCTTTCTTCATGAATGTGATAAACCTTTGCTCAACAAGAAGCAAGTACTCCCAGAAGGCTAATTGAAATTGTCTACTACAAAGAATTAAACTCTAAGGAACTAAAGATCCTCCAACAGTACACTTCAGTTCCTAACCAGTGCATAAGAAACAAGATTAGAAGAGACAAGTACAATACAGTTTCCACAACACTATGTATCTATTCACATCAAAGATTCAAGAGACTCAGATCTACTGAAATGAACGTATCAAACTGTGAGGATCAAGATCACATGCAAAAATCAAGGAACACAGCTGGGAATATAACTCAAGTTTGTGAGAGTCCTTGCCTAATCCCTGCAGTCTACTAAACACTTGGGAGATGGAAGCACCAGGAGTTCAAGGTCACTGATTACAAATATGAGTCTCAGTATAGCCTAAGGTAGTTAGTTGTGTGACACCTTATTCATAAATATCTTCTTTACAACAAAAGACAAGAAGTGGCTCAAGCTGAGCTCTCACGGCCCAGGCTACCTAAAGGTACCCACAGGCCGTTACAGCGTCCTCAGGGTGGGTGCCATTATGATGAACAAGTATATGGTGAAGAAGTGGGGAGGCGGAACGGTGTGTGCTGTGTTAAGAGCCAGTTTTGAAGAAGCAAGGGTGGTGAGAAAAGGGCTGCCTGCCACCTGGGCCCAGGGTAATGTCTGGGCCTAGGCTGTTGCCATGCCTGGATCTGTAGTCCTACTGCAGCCAGGGTCTGCATTGATGTCCATTTGCCTATCACCCGATAGCCAGTTTTGGTTGGTGTCTGAGGGTCATGCTACAGTCAAGGCCATACAGATCTGAGTGGCCTGCACTGCCAGCCACAGGTGCCATGGTAATATCCTGGCCTGGGCTACAGCTGGGGGCCCTGTCTAGGTCCATGGCCTTAATAGGCAAGGCCTGTGTTGATGCCTATGGCTCCCGATACCATCGAAGGTCATGCAGATGCCAAGGGTCTGGGCCACCACCTGGGACCATGGTGACACCTGACCACAATCAGGGCTGCTTTCGTCTGTGACCCATAGTTCCAAAGGCCACACGGATGCCTGGGTGTCTAGGACATAACCTGTAGCCATGTTGGCACGAGGACCATGCCAATCTGAGTGACCTGCACTGACACCTGGGGTCATAGTGTTGTCTGGCAGGGTCTGTGTTGATGTTCATGGCTCCTAATATTGTTGAAGGCCATGCTGATGTCAGGGGTCTGGGCAGCCTCCTGAAGCCATGCCAATCTGAGTGGCCTGTACTGCTACCTGGTGCCATGGTGCCATCCAAGCCCAGAAGCCACAAGTCTAGGCTGCACATCCTGTGTATGGAATGCTATAAGGGCCATGCTGATCTGGGTGGCCTGTGCTACCACACAGAACCATGGTGTTGTCTGGACCAGGCTGCTACCTAGGTTCATGTCTGGGTTCGTGGCCCAGCAGCAGCTAGGATCTTAGCTGATCTCCCTGGCTCCTGTTACCAAGAATGGCTGTGCAGATGCCCAGGATCTGAACAACCACCTGAGACCATGTTGGTGCCTGAGAGTCTTGTTGCCACCAGAGCCATGGAAAATCCAGGTCCATGTTGCTGTGTGTGTGTATGTGTGTGTGTGTGTGTGTATAGAGAGAGAGAGAGGGAGAGGGAGAGAAGGAGGGAGGGAGGGAGGGAGGGGAGAAGGAGAGATAGGAACTATGCATGTTGAAACCTGAAGGCCGTGCTGGACCTGGCCCCACCCCTCACTGGCCTTGCCTCTTACTGGACACTGCATCAGAAGAGCCCCACCCCTAACACTTGGACAGATGGTCCTACCTCTCACCATGAAGTGTGGGGAGAGTTGGCTCTGATGGCATGGGCCTAGGAGAGATGGCTCTGCCCCTCCCCTGAGGGAATAGGTCCCATTGGACCAGCTCAGTTACCACCTAGACACATATAACTGGGCCTTGGGTTGACTGATAACATCTACCGCATCTATAACCTGATGGAGTGTGTGAAGGGACTGGTCCTGCAGAATGATAACCACAGGATACCTGTAATACAGGGTGGTAACAGCAGATGAGAGGTTTTGGTGAGGGTCCAGTGATGATGGTGTGCCAGAGGTCTTGAACCAGACCAATAATTTAGAGCAATGAACATTTTGTGAATGGGGCTAATTGGACAAAGGTTATATATATTGTTAACATACCACAGCACCCAAAGCCACATGGATGAATGAAGAGGTATTCCAAAGATGGAGGAGTGAAGGGGGGCTTTTGATGGGGGGTGGTTTCTTTTTTGGGGATGGAAACTGCAGGGATATGGGGAGGATTTGGAAGGGCTGGTAAGCAAGGTTTGGACACATGATGAGAAATTCCCAAAGAATTAACATCAATAATAACATCACAAATGAGAACAGAACACAGAGACCATAAGTTGCCCAGACACAAATTCTACAAGAGAAATACACTTTTAGGAAAAAAATACAAAAGTATGGGGAAGATTTAAAATCTCAGTGGAGGGCTACATCATGTTTTATTTGTATTTTTAAAACTTATTTATGTATATGGATGTTTTGTATATCTGTGAACCACATGCATGCCTAATACTCTTGTAGAAGAAGCCAGAAGAGTGTCAGATCTCCTGGAACTGGAGTTACAGATGGTTGTGAGCCACCATGTGAGCTGGGAAGTGAACTTGGCTGAGCCATTGCTAAAGCCTCAACATATTACTGATTAAGAAAGTTCAATATTGGAAAAATGTCAATTCTTCCCCAAAGTATACTCAAGTTATAATGTACTAAGTCAACATATTTTACTTTTTTAAAGGTTTGTTTTATGTGAATGCATGTATGTATGTAAACCACATGCATACAAGGTGTACAAAGTGACCAGAAGACGATGTCAAATCATCTGGAACTTACATTAGGAGATGGTGTGAGCTACCATATGAGTGCTAGGAAATGAACCAGGATCTTTTGCAAGTAGACTTAACCTCTGAGCTGAGTGAGTTCCAGATAAACCCTGTCTCAAAAAAAAAAAACCATGGCCAGAGAGTATTACTCAGAATTTTCTGCCAAGCTCAATAATCTTAAGGTCAAGTCCCAGGACCCACCTGAAAGATGCTGAAAGATGTTGCTGCCTTCTGAGACCGACAGGACAGACATTTCTCATTAAACATTTGAAAGAGGATGGCCAAGGTGAAACATACCTATAACCCAGCACTTGCAAAGAGGATAACTGTCACTTCCAGGTCACCCTGAGCTACATCAAGAATGCCAGAACTACCAACAGTAACAATTCTTTTTTAAAGGACTGAGGTTTTATAATCATGCTTTTCGCATCAATTTAAAAATGTGAAAAAATAAGGCAGTATTTCAGTAGAGGAACTCATATGAAGAATACAAGAAAAAAAGGATTATTGTGTAAAAAGTTATTTTTATAAAAATGTATATTTAAAAATGTTAGGGGCTAGAGAGATGTCTCAGTGATTAAGAGCACTTCCAGAGGACCAGGATTCAATTCCCAATAACCACATAGCAGCTCAGGACTGTCTAACTCTAGTCCCAGGAGATCTGACTGATACCCTTACACAAACATACACAAAACACCAATGCACATGAAATAAAATAATATTAAAAAATCAATGAATCATTTGTTTTTATCTTATGTGTATTGGTGTTTTGACACCCTCAAAGGTCAGAAAAGGGCCAAGTGGGTGCTGAGAACCCTGCTTGGGTCCTCTACTAGAACAGCTAGTGCTCTTTATTGCTGAGCCTCTCTCCAGCCCCAACCAGTTTTTAATAGTAAAAACCTGGAAGCATCTTGAAAAGCCTAATAACTTGTATTGGAAATAAAATGAAGTTAAGACTGATATTGTATACTATTAAACAACAGGTAAGCAGTAAAAACACACTTCTAGGAACAAAATAGTACACATTTTTTCACGGCCACATACTGGAAGAAACCTGGCTTTCGGGGAGGAATAAAGGTGTGTAAATCAAAGGCTTTAACTCCTATTTTTATATATAGCAACCAAAAACATGCCTCTTTCATCCCCTGAAGCATCAAAAGAACGGATAAAGGAGTAACAAAGATTTGAGTGCACAAAGAGAAGTGGAGGTAGAAGACAGTAAAGTGAAGGATATGAACAGAATCTAGAAGATAGGCGGGGGAAAAAAAAAGGTAAGCGACTCAGCAGGGGAAGGAAAGTCAAAATCTGATGCTACAGAGGAAAAGTCACTAGTAAGCCAGATAGAAGTGCAGAAATCCAAGAGCATAGGGATGGTGAAGAATCATGAACCAGTGTGGACAAAAGTGAAACATGAGGCTGCCAACAGGAGAACTTGCTATTATTATTCTGGACAAGCAGATTCCTCAGGTCACCTCTGTCATTCAAGCAATATTCTCTCAGCTCTGGAAGACCTGCATCATTTATGTTCTGAACCCAAGAAATTCTGAAAGGGATGACAATAGGCACTGACCAAGGGAGACGAGGATAAGATGCCACACTCTTAAGTAAGAACAAAGGCAACATACAAAATAGCTATGTTTCCAGAGGGGCTTCCAGAGATCCCCTAAACCACCTCACCTGGTGTTAACTGACTGGGAAACATTCAAAGGACTGCCATGTCTAGGGGCCAGTCCTTAAGAAAAAAAAAAAAAGAAGAAGAAGAAATCAATATAATAGCCATATCCAAAGAAATTTACAGCTGCTGGGTGTACAATATTCCTTTACACTGTGTGAATATATGCCATTATGACTGATTTAATCAAGGAGTTGACCAGGCGGTAGTAGCGCATGCCTTTAATCCCAGAATTCAGGAGGCAGAGGCAGGTGGGTCTGTGTGAGTTTGAAGCCAGCTTGTTCTACAGAGCAAATGCCAGGACTGTTATGTAGAGAAACCTTGTCTCTGAAAATAAACAACAACAACAACAACAAACCCCACAAAACAAAAGAAGCTGAATGCACATGTTAAAGTTATACAGAAGAGCCGAACTGAGAGTGGTGGGAAGAAGGGCAACATCAGGAGTGTCCAGCAGAAGCAGAGATAAACAAGATGGGCATACAGAGGAAAAGTACCAAACCACAAAGCATAGAAGTATGGGTTAATTTAAATATAAGAGTTAGTTAATGGGCTGGAGAGATGGCTCAGAGGTTAAGAGCAATGACTACTCTTTCAGGGGTCCTCAGTTCATTTCCCAGCAACCACATGGTGGCTCACAACCATCTGTCATGAGATCTGGTGCCCTCTTCTGATGTGTAGGCAAATATGCAGACAGAACACTGTATATGCAAAATAATAATAAGTAAATAAATTAAAAAAAAAAAAGAGTTAGCTAGTAATACACCTGAGCTATTGGCCGAGCATTTATAATTAATATTAAGCCTCTGTGTGGTTACTTGGGAGTGGCTTGCAGGACAGAAACTTCTGCCTACAGCTGAAAACTCTGGGCTTCAGTTCTTCTCCATAACCATTTTTTTTTTTTTTTTTTTTAATTCAAGGTATGACTATGACAGTTTTCAAAAAGAAAGTCTTGGCCATGTGTAGTGCCTTTAATCACACCAGCATTATGTTTTAGAAATCAGATAGGTCTTGGCTTGGCATGAGTTCATGCCTGCTAATTATCATCTGCAAAGAATTAAGGCACTATGTAGAGAAAAGGGTGTTAGACACTCTGACTGGAAGAGACAGCTGGGAAGGCAAAGTCTTTAGGACAGGATACCACAGAGAGCTACAGAGGCAAGCTCTCAAATATATTGCTGTTCCGCCCCCAAGTGTGGCGAAATTACCTAAAATTACACTTAAGCCAAAAGAATTACCGAACAGTGTCTGGCCCTTATTCAGGACCTCACATAGTGGCTATTCCTATCATACAGACTAGAAATGGCAAAAAGAGCCTCAAGAGTCATAAAAGACTAATCTAGATAGATACCAAAATCCTGACCTTAACTGAATCAAGCACACTGCTTCCTACCCAAAGAATTTTACAAACAAAATCCACAGCAGTTTCTATGTAACTTAACCAAACCACTAAGTCTTTTCATTTTTAAATATTTTACATTTTTTATGAGTGTTCTGCTTGCATGTATGGCTACTGTGTACTGGCCTGGTGCTTGTGGAGGCCAGAAAAGGGTATCCAATCCTACTGAAGTGGATCCAAGCTAAGTCCCCTGCAACTTGATGCATAATCTCCCCAACTTCCCAATAACAAAAGTGGCTTTCTTTTTCTCTTAAATTTATACCAAAACAAAAATACAAAACATAAAAAAACTATCCTTACTAGGATAATTAACTGAAACCAACCCATAAATGACACAAATGTTTGAAACAGCATAAAAGAAATTTGCAGAGTTAAACTGTATCTCCCTATATTCAGAAAATTAAATAATACGTAAGGGTTATATTTTTGTTTTACTTGTTATGGGTGCTTTTCTCCACAAGTCTAAAGGAGCCAGCAGAGGGCATCAGACCCTTTGGAATTGGAGTTAGTGAGAGTTAACCATGTGGGTGCTAGGAAATGAGCCCTAGTCCTCTTCAAGTGTAACAAGTGCTCTTAACTGCTATTCTCTCTCCATTCTCTAGTTTTTGTTTTTGAGACAGGGTGTCCCTACATAACCTAGACTGGCCTTTAACTCACACCTTCTGCCTCAGCCTCTTTTACAGCTGGGATTAGGTATGTATCATCACACCAGGCTTTAGAAGCTAGTTAAGGGCCAAATCAAAATTCTAAGAATAAGCTGTGGTGGCGCACGCCTTTGATTCCAGCATGGTCTACAAAGTGAACTCCAGGACAGTCAGGGTTACACAGAGAAATCTTATCTCAAAAACCTAAAATATCTGAAAAATTTTAAAGTGATAAAGTCTGTCTAGATATGACATTAGAAACAGTGAATCTGGAGGCAAAGAAAGAAACAGAAAAACAAAAAAACTAACTGAGGAATGCCAGCAAACAGAAGGACAGCTTTGAGCAGCTTGATGTATGTACTTATAGATTATGAATGACAGGAAGAAAGGAAGAGCCAGAAAATAACTTAAAACAAACGTAAGGAACAAAAAAGCACCATCAAGATATGTCACAGAACAACCACTAGTCAAAAAGAGAATGCATATGTCACAGAACAACCACTAGTCAAAAAGAGAATGCAAAATATAATAAGCCACCAGTAAGTGTATAGGAAGGCACAGTAAGCATAGATGAACATAAAGGTAAGGAGGGAATCACGTTTCTTTTAGGAAGCAAGGGAAGCAAAGTACTATAGGAAGATAAGTCAAAGGCATGTTCAGCTTTAGTCTTTAAGCTAGCAAATATATAAACAAATGGAGAAAAAAAATACTTGAAAATCACAAAAGGGGTAGTTAATAACATCAATGTAGAGTACAGCATCCATGAAGGAAAGAGGGTGGGTGTCAGATTCTTTGGAGCTACACTTACAAGAAATAGGTATTGATGACCTAACAGGTCCTCTGTAATAATAACACAATGCATTCCTAACCATCTCTCTAGTCCCAATCTCTACCTACCTATCTATACTATATTTTAAGGAACAAAAATCACTCTCACAAAACGAACACATCTGTTCTGATGATGTTAAGACTGAGTGGGTCTCACACTATGTAACCCAGACTAGTTTCAGCCTCTGAAGAACTGGAATTACAGGGTGCACCTTCACAGTCAGCCTACAAGTGAATTAGAAAAGTATTATTATAAGTAAGAAACTAGGTGCAAAGCCTAACATTAGCAAATTTAAAGAAGTTCTAAGAGCCAGTGAGACAGCCCAATGAGTAGAGAGGTACTTACCAACCAAGCCTGATGACCTGAGTTTAACTCCCACACAGTGAAGACCTGACTCCTTCAAGTTATCCTCTGATGCCTACAAGCATGCTATGATACACTGAAATGCCTCATAATAAAATAGTAAAATTTTTAAAGTTTTGATTATTATGTGACTATGAATAAAAGGATATATAATAAATTATAGATATAATATATATATGACTCATAAACAAGATCTCTTAGATAAGGAGGCAAGATAATTAAATGCAGTGCTGCATTCAACACTGTGCCCTTAACAGAAAAACATTAGCAATAGCAGAAAAACTAAACTCCATAAAGCCTCTTCTGGAATTAGTTAGCAGTGTTGTACCATTGTGAATTTCTTCTTTGTTTTAAATGTACTACAATTAAGTAAGACAGAAGTGCCCAACCTATGATACTGTGAGAAGACACTGTGGGCAACAAATTGGCTATCATTAATAGCTACCCTGATATTTCAGGACATTTGATTATACTGTGTGAAGATGTCTTTGTCCTTCCTTGCCTGCTAAGGCTCCTTCTGATTGGTTTAATAAAGAGCTAGGCAAGAGAGAATAGAGCTTGTCTTTAATCCCAGCATTTGAGAGGCAGAGGTAGATGGATCTTTGTGAGTTTGAGACCAGCCTGTTATACAGAGCAAATTCCAGGACAGGCTCCAAAGCTACAGAGAAGGGGGGAGGGGGGAAGGCCCAAACCAAAAAACAAAAAAAAAAAAAACAAAACAAAAAAAAAAAAAAACCAAACCCACAAACCTTTCCTCCCCAAATACCTTTTGGTCATGGTATTTATCATAGCAACAAAAAGTAAGCTATGACCATATCCACCATGCTCAATTCCAGTTTATGTGTTATTCTAAGAATTTGTTGTTGTTGCAATAGTTTGGATCTGAAGCTTTCTCTCTCAAAGGCCCTACGATGGTTTGAATGGGAATGGTTACCATAGACCCACATATTTGAATTCTTGGATCACCAGGAAGGGGCACTACTTGACAGAATTAGGAGGTGTAGCCTTATTAGAGGAAGTGTGTCAATGGAAGTGGACTTTGGGGTTTTCAAAAGCACAAGCCAGGCTCAGTGGCTCTCTCTCCCAGCTGCCTGTAGATCCAGATAAAGCTCTCAGCTACTTCTCCAGCACCAGGCCTGCCTGCTGCCATGATCCCTACAATGATGATAAAGGACTAAACATCTTTTATAAGAATTGTCATAGTCACACCGTCTCTTCAAAGCAGTAGAACACTGATCAAAACAGGCCCATATGATAAAGTCCTCAGCTTGGACCTAGTAAAGAGTGAAGGGTGGGAACAAGTGGGAAGTCTTTTAGTCATGGGATAGAGTGGTGCTCCTGAAGGGGACAAGAAGACTCTTCTGTTACTATTTTCAATGCTTGGATAGGAGGCAAATTGCCTTTTGTGCCACTGTGTGCCTTGCCACCTGACCACAGTCTCAAGAGCAATAGGACCAACTGATCATGGACAGAAACCTCCAAACTTGTCAGCAAACACTTTTTAGTTAATTATCTCCGAGCACTTGTTTTGTTGGGGGTAGGGTCCCCCCTCCTGTATCCCAGACTAGCCTTGGATTCATTATTTGACTAAGATGCTCTTGAACTTCTTATCCTGCTGTATACATACCAAGTGCTGGAACTACAGGCAGGCACTATTATGTTTGGATGGTTTACGCAGTGCTAGTAAGGAATTAAAAGCAGGGCTTCACATAGGAAAGACAAGAATTCTACCAACTGAACTACACTACCAGCCTTCAGAGTTGGTGTTGCTTTGTTTTTACAGTAATAACACATTTCTAGAAAATAAGAGAAATACTGTGTGGTGCTAGGAGCCAAACTTAGCACCTTGTATACATTAAGAACATGCTCTACCATCAAGTCACATCAGCCCTCACCTTTGTGCTTGTTTTCTAAATCTAGAACTGCTAGTAAAAAAGATTACCCAGGTGTGTGCCTTTAATCACAGCACTCAAGAAGGCAGAGGCAGATGGCTCTCTGTGAGTTCAATGACAGCCTACTCTACAAAGCAAGATCTAGAGCAGTCAGGGCTATACAGAGAGCCTGTCTCAAAGAGAAAACAAACAAACACCAGAATACACCGTAGTATTACCCATTTTCCAGGTTTCTTTTATAAACCAGTTAATATGTGTGAAGATTGTAAGAATGGTTATATCAATTTTCCACTCTATGACTTTGCAATTCCTCTCAGTAAGAGAAATATCTTGCTGCTCCTGGGATCTGATGTAACCAACAGACTGATGGCAGAGCTGCTCAACCAGATAACCAATTCCTTGTTGCATATGCACTGCAGACTACACAATGCTCCAGTACTGCTGGCCTGTCCCCACTCCACAGCAAAGATCTTTCTCCACTCCCCATCTCCATAGTGAGAGCTAGTTATCAGACTGCCAAATACGAGGAACCAAAACAGTCTTTGGCTGCAAACTACGCTGTGTAACACAGAGGCTTAAGAAGTACTTACACACTGGGGCTTACCCTCTTGCTGCTAATGGGAACCTTCTGTGACTCACGTGGCAGTCTCCCAGTAGCTCCAGCCAACAGCATACAAGGGAAGGGGGCCATCCTAGACTACCTGTGGTATTTGCTTCATTTTGCTGCATGAACATTACCACAGCTTCAGTGATCTGAACATTTATCACCTCAATTTTTCTAGGGGGTAAGAATTTTGGGCAAAAGTATAGACAGACCTCCTGCTGATTGGCTCACAGATTTCAAATCAGGGTATCAGTTGGGCTCATTTCCTTTCTGGAGCTCAGGGACTCTTGCAAAAGTCCATGGTTACCATAGAAAATTATTTCTATTATAGGACTAAGGTCACTCCCAAGGCTGTCAGCATGGACTTGACATTCTGCTCTCAGTATTACTTACAGTTCTTGCCACTTGACCTCACACATGCCTACAGGTGTCTTCAGCAGACTTGCTCATGTCTTCCAACTCTGAACATGAGTCCCACATCTAACTAACCAGTTCTACCCAGAATAACAACTTTGCATTAAAGTCAACAGAATCTAAAAAAAAAAAAAAAAAAAAAAAAAAAACTCTCTTCACCTTTGCTTACCCTACTGCTGAGAACAAATTACAACCCACTCACACACAGATTACACAAGGACAAGGGTTACCAGAAACCACCTGAGAGATTTTTCTGACACATCTAGCCTCTAAGTCTGTGCTGATAGAGAACCAGACCAAGCAACCAAAGAACTGTAAGTAAAACAACAGGTTGTTCTAAGGCATTAAGTAGTGTGGCGGCTTGTGCCCATAGTCCCATCACTGGAGAAGCCGAGGCAGGAGGATCTTTAGTCCTCAAAACACACATACACCAAAACAAACAAACAACCCCTCCTCCAAAGAATGTAGTGGGTAGAAGGCTGGGAAGGCAATAGCAAGTCAAGTTTCAGGCTAGGCATCTCTGCCACTGTGGCATCAACTCCAAACTGAAAGGCACAGACAGCACATTTTAAATTTAAAGAGGAAATACAAAGCTTCAATTAGCAGATGCACTTTTTCGAAGACAAAATATAGCCAACATTCTAAAGTCACTTTTCCTTTTACAAGATGTTTCACAAAGTTAGACCATTAGACTTTACTAAGTAGTTTTAGCTAGACTTAAAATTTTTCCTCAAACACACTGCAAAAAGTACAATATAATTTTAGGGTTGGGATGTAGCTTAGTTGGCAAAGTACTTGCCTAGCATGCCAAGCCCTAGACTTACTCATCAGCACCACATGAACTAGCCAGGGTGGCACATGATTATAATCCTAGTACTCTAGATGAAAAGGCACAAAAGTCTGAAGCTCAAGGTCATTCTCAATTATGAGGTGACTTAGAGGCCATCTGGAATACATGAGATTCCTAGTCCACCCCTGCTGCCAATTAATTAATTGATTAATAATGTAAAGGGAGAAAATGAAACAGTATAATTTTAATTGTATTTCAGGTGTTTAACAATGAATCCATTAAATGAAGAGGTAGACAAAAAATACACAAAGAACCCCTCAATACCACTCAAACTCTATTTCTAATTTTTTTTTTTTTTTAAACTGGGGATTTGGGGAGAGTTCAGTGAATAAAGGAACTAAATTCTATTTCAAGGACACACTTAAAAAGAAAAATGAAAAAAAATAAAAAGCTTCAAAAACATATCTTTAAATTCAGCAGAGGTGGGCAGATCTCTGTGAGTTAAGAGGCCATCCTGATCTATATGGAAAGTACCAGAACAGCAAAGGCTTGGTAGTGAGACCTTATTTCAAAACCAAACAATAAACCTAGGAAGGTGGTATGCATTTGAAATCTCAGTTCTGGGGTGGTGAAGAGAGGTATCCCTAGGACTCACTGCCCAGCCAGGCCAGTTACACTTGCTAAGTTCCAGGTGGGGTTGGGGGGGTAAGGGGTTGGTGGCACCCAAAGAAAGATAACCCAAATTTCTTTGTGGCCTCCACAGGCATACAAATGTACCTGCACACATCTTTGGAAAAACACACAACATAGATTTAACACGACTGGTAAAAAAAAAAAAAAAAAAAAAAAAAAAAATCAATAGAACATCCCAAAATAGAAAAAAAAAGTTTAAAACAAAGTTACAGTAGAACAAGGAACTGTGGGACAATTTAAAGCAGCCAATATATATGCAATTAAGTCTCCAAATAGAGTAGGAGAAAACTGGCTCAAGAATTGATGACTGAATATTTTTCAAGTGCGATTCAAGGAGGTAAACAAAATCTAGCACAAGAAACTGGAAGCAAACTATGCTAAGCTGCATCACTATCAGACTGTACAAACACAGTTTAAGGAGATCTTGTGGGGTGTGGTGAAACAGCTGAACCTCCATAAGAAGGCATCTGCCATTACAGCCTGAGCTCCATCCTGAAACTCACATGATCAAGAGAACCAAAGCCCTCAAGCTGTCTCTAACCTACACAACACATGCAAAGTGGTATGCAAGTGCCAACCACACATACATTTTACAATTTTATTATTTTGTGTATGAGTGTTTTATCTGCATGTATGTCTGTGCCCCATGTGATACCTGCTGCCAACAATTCTAAGTCCAGGCAGAAAGACCAGAAATTCAAGGTCATCTTCAGTTATAAAGTGAGTTCCAGTCCAGCTTGGGTTACATGAGATTCTATCTCATATATAAATTAATTAAATAGATATAGATAGACAGGTAGGTAAATGGCTTACTCCAAGCTCAGATGGCTCTATTAGTAAATTCTCCAAACACTGGAGGAAATACTTTCCAATTCTTCAATAAGAATAGTATGGTATCTGAAAAATGAGACAAATATACCACAAGATCTATAGACCAATATATTTCATAAGATGGATACAGAAATTGTTCAGATTTTAGTAACTCAAGTCCAACAATATACAAAAAGGAAAATAGATCATGATCAAATGAATTTTGTCATAGGAAAAAAGAGGTTGCTATTCTAATTTTTAAAAACTATCATGTATCTCAGGAAATGCAGAATCACATTATTTTAAAAATTTCAACATTCAGTCCTAGCAATAGCTAAATGTTAACTGGCTAAATTGGCTAAGGCTGTGTTTTGTAGCATTTAATATAGAGATGCAACTTTTTGGTAGGTTTAGAACTATTTCCAAATTAAAAGTCTTCTAAAGTGGCAATACATGGAAAAGTTGAGTTCAAGTGTGATTAACAGCTTAGTTAACTATTAGTTATAATAATCAGCACTTTATAGATATAGGTTCAGAGACAAGTAATTTACGTGGAGTCATTCTGCTTTTTTCCTCCCCCAACCCCTTTCTAGAAATAGGGTTTTTTTCTGGGTGGTGCTGGCTGTCGTGAAACTAATAGACCAAGCTGTCCTCAAATTCAGAGACCCACCTACCACGGCCTTCCTGCTGGGATTATGGTGTGTGCAACCACTACCAGGTTAGATATAACTTCTTAAAAAGCCAAAGAACAGTATAGTTTTATGAAATTTTCACCAAAAATTTAGGTGAGCAAAGTAATTTCAGCATTCAGGTGGCTGAGGCAGAGGAACCATGAGTTAAGAGCAGCCTTAGCAAACGCTGAAAAAGAAAAAAAGGGGTGGGGCTAATATAATGGTGCTTAGTTTGAACAAAGTAGTAGACAAAGCAGACAAAGAACTATTAGAAACAGATTCTGATCTGGAATTTATTAACTCCAATATTGTCATGGAAACACTATAAAGTCAGGTTTTGCTATGTACCATAAAATATAAGGCTCCCTCTAACTGCAGTGTTAAAGGGCCGGCCCATAGTGTTGGTGCTATTGGGAGGGAAACAAAAATAGGTTCTAGTAAGAGGTTCTGGACCACTGCAGTCATGCCCTGGAAAAAGACTGGAGAGGCCACATTGTATTTCTTTTGCATTTAAGAAGTGAGTTAAGTGGCTTTGCTCTGTCAAAATGCAAAGATGTGCCTCATCATAGGCCCAAAGAATGGGGCTAACCAATCAATGCTGGCTGATCTGAGTAATGACTTTATAGGTGCATATCACTATACCTATCTCCCATGATCATTGTTTGTACATATGCCATGACTGTCTTTTCAATAAATTCCTGACTTCTCATATATGTAAGCATCTGCTAAGTCATATCCTAAGCATTGTTTTCATAAGGTGATTACTTTGAGTATTTTATTATAATAACAAAAATCTGACAAATACATGAGAAAGTGATACCAGTGATGTAGCAACTGCTACACAAAGAATCTCCATGAGATGCAATGTGCTGCCACACACAGCACATGAGCTTAATAAAACTCAGAAACATTCATGCTTCAGTGAGTTAGACCAGATTTACAAGATGTGAACAAGTGTCAAACAGATCACCTACTGAATACAGCAGACAGGCTCAACATAGAAGTTTCCCATACCCCAGATACACAGAAAAGCTATGCAAAATACATACATTGGGGCAGGCCAAAAGCAAAGCAACAGAGCTACTCAAAGCCAAATACCTCAAAGAGATACTAAACCAGACAGGATTCTGAAGGTGAGAGAGCTATTCTAATGCCTGCCAAAGAATGAGAGACAATCTGAAATGAATTAGATGAACACAGTATCAGAGGCACTGGACTTAGACAAATAGTTCAGCAGTTAACAGCACTGGCTGTTAACTAGAGGACCAGGTTTGATTCACAGTACCCACATGGCAGCTCACAAATGTCTGAACTTCTTTCTGAAGAGATCCATGGCTCTTTTCTGGTCTCCAAGGGTACCAAGCATACACACAGTACAGACACAGATATTAGCAAAACACACATACACATAGTTTTTAAAAAGTGATACATATTTCCTGTGTCCAACAAAAACAACCAACCCCCACAACTACACAGAGGGAAAAAATGAATGCTAATTTACAGCCCACAAAAAAGTTTTTGTTGTCTGTTGTCTGTTAGAGGTCAGAGTTCAAGCTGGGCAGTGGACAGACTTACCTTTAATGTCAGTTCTCAGGAGGCAGATGCAAGCAGATCTCTAAGTTCAAGGATAGCCTGATCTACAGCCAGGGCTATATAGAAACCTTGTCTCAAAACAAGAAAAAGACAAAAACAAACAAAAAGGTCAGAGTTCAAGCTATCACTCTAAAAACTAAGCTTCCATTTCAAAGTATGGATTATAAAGTCACTCTACCGAAGTGGTTCAGGAAGATCATAGAAGAGATCAGCTGGAAGGCAGGTGGAGCACACACAAGCAAACATGACTGGCTCATTTGGAACTTAACAAAACTTTCACAGCCTGTCTCAGAAAAACAAATCCCAAGGTTACAGATGTAGTCCAAATGATACATGACTGACTACAATGCACACTGCCCTGGGTTTGAGGCCCAGCACCAAATAAAATGGGGAGTGGCTGATGCACACCTGTAATCCCAGCACTCTGAAAGCAGAGGTATGGGGATCTGAGGCCAACCTGATTAACATAAACCAGCTAGGGAAAAAGATAAATAAGCAATTCTTTAAAACAAATCTTACAGACCGTTTAACACAAAAAGGTTAACAGGCTGGGCATGCTGGTGCACCTGACAAATGGAGGCTCAAGGTCAGCAAGTTTGAAATCAGCCTGAGCTACGTAAGGCCCTATCTCATAACACAAAGCCAAAATTAAATAAAAAATAGTAAAAAGGCTGGGTATGGTGATGAAATAAGCTCAAGAGTTCAATGTCATTGTGAGTTAGGTGCCAGAGCTCAGGAGATGAGTAGAAGGAAACAGAAGAGAACAAGGTGGTAAGAAGACAGATAAAATAGGAGAAAGAAGTGTATTCTGGCTCCTGTTTTCAGAACAGCTGTGAGGGTTTGGATGCATCTGGGCAGAGCAGGGAACAGAGGAAATGTAATGATGATGCTCTACTGCTTTCTTGTTTCTTTTCTTATTCAGTCTAGGGCCCCAGCACAGAGCATGATGTCATCCACATCACATTAGGGGTCACCTTCTCTCTTCAGCTAAACTCAAGAAACATAGCCCAGGTGTGTTTGCTACATGATTCTAAATTTAATCAAGTTGACAATGAAGATTAACCATCATCACAAAAGTATAGAAGACAGAATGGGATGGTTTGACATGGGAAAACTTAATCATCAGAAAAAGCTACAATTCAAAGTGTGAGTCTCCCAACATTAATTTATTTACTCAAACACAAGCTGTAACAAACCTCACAGCAGTAAAGACCCCCACCACCAAAAAAGTCCAAAGCCATCATTAAAAATGACTACAAGTCAGGCATGGTGGTGCGTACCTTTGTTCTAGCACTCAGGAGGCAAAGTTTGTACATTTGCGGTCAACCTGGTCACTTTGCACTACACAGTGAGTTCCAGGGCAGCCAGAACTATTTAGTGAGACCCTGTCTCAAAAAAACAAAACAAAGTGCTAGAAGTAACAACTAGACAACCTTTGTTAAAAGGGCTTGCTGTTGTTGCTGATTCCCAGAATCCACAATTGGTTCAAAACCCTCCTGAACCCCAGATCAAGTTCCATTCAATTCTACACCTTCATGGTACACAAATACATACACAGGCAAAACGTTTACTCACATAGATAAAATAAGTAAATCTAAAACATCTAAGAAACAGGGACCTTAAGATACACTGAGTAGTTTATACTAGAAGAATCTATAAATGATGTTCATAAGTACAAAACAAAGTCAACTCAGAAGAAACAGATGGACCGCAAACAGCAGTGGCAAATCAAAAAATTGATTTCAACTCAAGTGCTAACTGCAACCCCCACTCCCACAGGATTAAAGCAAGGGCTTGGTGCATGCCAGTACTATCACTAAGTTATGAAAAGTTTCATTTTCTTGTGGTTCTGAGGACCAAGCCTATGGTTTGGCTGATAAATACACAGAAAGAAAATAGCCATACTGTTATAAGAAACCTTGAACATATTCAAAAGATAAAGAGAATTGGAAGATGAAAACTGATTCCTCAAAGTTGTCATGTGTCATGGCAAAAGTAGAGAGACATAGGCAGGCAGACATACACCCACTCACCCACCTACTTTCTTTTCTTATACACCGTAATAATAAATATAAAAATATTAAAAAAAATAATCTTTTTTTTTTTGGTTGCCTGCATAGAGGCAAGGATAAAAAAATCTTAGTGGGGTAATAACAAATGTAATATTCACCACAGACTTCCTATCAGAAACTATGTAAATTAGAAGACAAGGGATTAGTAACTTTAAAATGTGAAAAGGAAAAAATTGTTCAACTTAGAATGTTGTTCTTATTTAGAAAAACTATACTGGCTACTGTGAAGATGTGTCTTTGCCAAGGTGCCTTCTGACTGGTTTAATAAAAGAGCTGACAGGCAGGTAGCTAGGCAGGAGGTATAGATGGAACAGTAAGACACAGAGGATGCCTAGAAGAAGAAAAAAAGGGTGGAGGCTCAGGAGTAGTGAGCAGACCCAGAGAGAAACAAGATGACCATGCTGTGTTGAAAGATGGTGCCTCCATGTGGCAGAGGGTAGATAAGAAATATGGGTTAACTAAAATGTAAGAGTTAGCTAGTAACAAGCATGAGCTATCAGCCAAGCACTTATAATTAATAATGAGTCTCTGTTTTTGTAGGAAACAACTGGCAGTATCAGAACTGAGCGGCAGTCTAGACAGAATTCCACAAGGAAACACAGTAAGAAGCCAAGGTGAGATACCCCATCAACTGATTTTCCCAATACTTCCCTAATTCCTACCTTTGACTACATCCCAATAATGCCACATTATGAAACATCAAATGATTAGCTTGTTCATTTGGTCTTGGTCTCATGATCTAAGATCCTTCCCAAGCATTTCTCAAAGCTATCCAGTTGACATAATTAACTATAACAGTGTGTTAAAATGAATCTCTAAACTAACAAAGAAAAGTGACTGTGGCACTTACAGCTTCTCAGATTGATTGTCCATGCAATTGTAGTTACGAGTCAAAAGAACCACTATGAAGAACATGGAGTATGGTAGGCACTCAAACAGCAGTCATAATCTTTCCTTTCAGATTTAGCTAACTGAGAAGTGCGATTTTTTTCAGAATAAACAAATCTTTCTTCCTTAAGTCTAATCTGAAGAACTGAGACATTGAGTAGTTTCTACCCTGGCTGACCTCAAACAAACACACACACCAACAAAAAAACCTTAAGCATTTTCTCAAACACAATCCTAAGGAAGCACAGAATCTAACACTGGCCTCCAAAGGCATTTGGACTCATGAGGCATATGCAGATGCACACAGACACACAAAAAGCACCAGGCAGTGGTGGTACACACCTTTAATCCCAGCATTCTGAGTTTGAGGCCAGCCTGGTCTACAGACTGAGTTCCAGGACAGTCAAGGCTACACAGAGAAACCCTGCATCCAAAAAAAAAAAAAAAAAAAAAAAAACAAAAAAAAAAAAAAAAAAAACAAAAACAAAAAACAAACAAACAAACAAACAAAAAAACAAAAACAAAAAAAATGCAGTTCCTCTCTTAGTCACTGTGGTGGTTTCAAAGAAGATGGTCTCCAAAGGAAATGACACTATTAGGAGGTGTGGCCTTGTTGGAGGAAGTGTGTCACTGTGAGGTGAGCTTTGAGGTCTTATATATGCTCAAGCCACACCCAGTTAGACAGTACACTTTTTGATGCCTGTGAGTAAAGATATAAGAACTCTCAGCTCCTTTGTAACATGTCTGCTTAAATGCCGCCTTGCTTCTCACCATACTGGATTAAACATCTGAACTATAAGCAAGCCACACAATTAAACATTTTCCTTCATAAGAGTTGCCATGGTCATAGTGTCTCTTCACAGCAACTGAAACCCTAAGATAGGCATAAAACAGATTCTAACCAAGGATCTGAAAACAATCAAGTTCCCTCTTACTATTAGAATAGACTGGAAATTCAGACAATTGTACTTACCACCTTTCAAAGGTAGATATTAACTTGACAAGTACTCAAATGTACTTTACCAGCTAAGGAGAGGTCAACCTCCCCCCCCCCCCCCCAAATCCAAGTTGCTATTTTGACTAACCAGAGCAAATTGTACCAAACTAACTGGCATTCTAAACAGACTTCCTATAGCACAGAGTAGGTTTCTGATAAGCAGTGTCAGTGGGGCTGGTGAGATAGCTGAGCAAGTTAAGAGTGCTGTACAAGCCTACCTGTGGTTAGATGATCCTGATAGGCAACTATTTGGGAAGGATTAGAAAGTGTTGTCTTGTTGGAAATGAGTCACAGGGGATGGGCTTTGGGTTTCAAAGGGTTAATGACATTAACAGAATGTGTCTCCCCCACTTGTGAATAAAGTTTTCAGCTACTGCTCCAGCACCATGCCTGCCTGCCTACCTGCGACTCTAACCCTCTGAAACTGTAAGCTGCAAAGTCTTTCTTCTACAAGTTGTTTTTTTTTTTTTTTTTTTTTTTGGCCATGGCATCTTATCATAACAGTGATAAGTGTCTTACACCAACCACCTAGGTTTGACTCCCAGAACACATGTAAAAATGGAAGAAAACCAACTCCACAAAACTATCCTCTCACCTCCACAAGTCTCTCTCTCTCTCTCTCTCTCTCTCTCTCTCTCTCTCACATATACACACACACCTCCCTCCCTGGAACCAAATAATTAAAATCATTGAAGGAAGAAGTCAGTAGCCAATAATGCCAAATTATCACAAAGAATAAAGAAAATACCCACAGCCAGCTTACACAGAATGGCCTATTTTAAATACTAAAATGGCAAAGATTTACTGGTGTAAAAGTATTCATTCAAAAGAGCTGTAGGGTGCATGAAGATGCCTTAGGAGCTTAAGCCATGAAGTGGCAATAATAGAAAATACAACATAAGATGCCTCATTATTGTTTCAATCATAGCAATTATTTATATTTTACAGTTCCACATTATGATATAAAAATGCTTTAAATATTTTTGAGCTACCAATTTTAGCTCTACAGTGTTAAAAAAAAGAAGTTTAAGTAACCCATGAAGTGCTTTGCTCCAACTCTGACCTTGATGGACTTCTACCCTCCCTCCATGCTCTTGCATGGTCTTGAGGGCTTCAAATGCACTATGTGGCCGAGATGCCTCTGAGCTCCTGATCCTGTCACCTCTACCCCTTAAGTGTGAGAGCACAAGGAGTGTGCTACTTCCAGAGCTCTGGCACTGCCATACATCAACCATTCTTCCAACACAAAAGGAAGCCAACGATAAGAAATGTCAATACAATTCAAGGAGAATTTAAACAAATCAAACAGGCATAAAAAAGTTCCTATCTCAGGATCTGAAAATTATTACCATAATGTTGCCATACTCGTCAGCTGCTTTGTATATTCCCTCTTGCTTATTTCTATTTGTTATAAACAGAATGTGCAGACTTTAGGTAATTTTTTTTGTTTTGTTTTGTTTTTGTTTTTCGAGACAGGGTTTCTCTGTGTTGTTTTGGAGCCTGTCCTGGAACTAGTTCTGTAGATCAGGCTGGCCTCAAACTCAGAGATGTGCCTGCCTCTGCCTCCTGAGTGCTGGGACTAAAGGCATGCGACACCAACGCCTGGCTGGTGAATTTTTTCTTCAGTTCAGCAAATTAATATAATATCTAAGCATACTTTTTCTTGCTCCACTGGAGCAGTTCTATCTAAAGCTATGAAAGAGTAAATCTTGGAGCAGCGAGAACCCCAGCTCAATTCCCAGCACTCATACTGCAGCTCACTCATAGGTCTTGAGCTCCAGTTCTAAGGGATCCAATGTTCTCTTCTGGCCTCTGCATCAGATATACACATGATGCACAGACATCCATGCATGCAAAAATACCATACACATCAAGGAAAATAAATTTTCATTGGAGCTAAAGAGATGATTCAGTAGTTAAGAACACTACCAGTTCTACCCAGGACCCAAGTTTGGATCCCAGAGACCACATGACAGCTCACAACCATCTGTAACTTTAGTTCTAGGGAATCCTGACCTCTAACCTCTGTAAGCACCAGGCATACATGTGGTGCCCTTACATACACATAGGCAAACAATCCTACACTTACAATAAAAATAAGTCCTAAAGAAACATCTTTGCCTTTTAAATAAAGTTGACATTTTGAGAACTATGACGTGACCAAAAGCTGCAAAACCTGAAAAAAAACTCTTTTAAACTGACATAACGAACAGCCACCAAACTCAAAGATGTGACCTGAATTCGAGTTCAGCTATATGTAGTCATACAGAGAGATGATTATAGATACAGTATTCCATCTGCTGGGAGTCCATTTTCAATCTGTAAAGTGAAAATAGACTAGATGACCTATCACCTCTATGGAGTTTAGAGAACAAGTTCTCTCCTTCCACCATGGTAATCAGGAATGGTGGCAAGCACCTTTTACCTGCTATTATTCTGGCTTAATGCTAGATCTTTCTTTAGCAATTAAAGGAAACCAGATTGTGGCCATAGCCTGAGGAAGACAGACTGACTTCCAATGTCTTGAATTAATTCTGGTAAAACTATTCAAAGAGGGCAAGAAAAAAAATCTTAGATACTAACTTGCAGAAACAAGGGGGAAGAAACTGCACAAATCAGCTCAAGACTGTAAACACCATCTTCTAGTCTTCTTTCAGTTAAGATACTGTCAGACTGGACACCAAACAGCAAGATGCAACAAGAGTTTTTCAGCCAGAGGCACAGGTTGGAGGTGCTTCAGAAACTAACCTAGGGCATAGTTGTCTAAAGATGGTTATTGATTAAGCATAAGTTTAGGAGAGGAGTACAGAGTAGACAAGAGCCAACTAGTAGAGCAATGTCATCTAATCTGCATTTTAAAAGAGATCACTGCTTGTCTTATACCACTAAAACCCAAAATGAATTCTGATACTGCCTTTCAAATGGCAGTGGCTATTTTATCCTAACTAAATCTGGACTCTTTTCTCATTCTTCCCTTTGGATTTAATGATAATTCTGAACTGCTGGTATGGAGCTGAGTATATAAATTTCAATTGTAGTTATAACATTGTAAGAATGGAACAATTAAGCTGGGTGGTGGCATACTCCTTTAATCCCAGCACTCTGGAGGCAGAGGCAGGAGGAAGTCTGAGTTCGAGGCCAACCTAATAGTTTGGGGACAGCCAGAGCTACACAGAGAAGAAAACCTGTCTAAAAAAACAAAACCAAAATGAAACAAGCAAACAATAAGAGAATGCAACAATTATCTCCTTTAATTTCCCTCCTTTCCTTTTCCCTCTAATAAAAATTGCTGCTTTTACCTGTGTTTGCCCTAATAGAGATTGACACAGGGTTTCATATATTCTAGATCAACACTCTACCATGAACTGCATCTCCATCCCAAATTACTCACTGTTTCTGTGCTTGTATACAACCTAAGCACATACACAGGTGTGCCCACAAGGAGGCCATCAGCTCTATCACTCTCCATCTCATTCCCTTGAGATCCAGTTTCTCATTGGGACTTGTAGCTAGACTGGCTAGGCCAACAAGCACCAGCCATCTTCCTGTCTCTAACCCAACAAAATGCTAGGGCTATGAGCAGGTGTCCACAGTCATGGCTAGCTGTCTCCAAAATAAGAATATTTTATAAAATAGAAAACACAACAACAAAAACTCTTTTCAAAAAATGTACCTCCAAACAGCAAAATCTACTGAGTTAAAAGAAGCAAGGTCTCACATAACCCAGGCTCAGATTGGTCTTACTATGGAGCCAAGGGTAATCCCCAACTCTGGTTCCTATCTCAATCTCCACTGTGCTATTATTATAGGCACTCATCACCATGAGTTCATCTGTATCCAGATAGTAATATAAATTATTATTTGTGTTACAAGGAAAATTTTACGTACTCTGTTGTATTTTCTGTTACATTTACATGTATTGCTTTAGTAAGTCAAAAACATTATAAGGTAATTATCCAAACTGAAATTCTATCAAAATCACAAGATATGAGCTATATGCCTAAGGCAGATCTAAAATAGTTTTGTTAAAAATAACGAGCAGCTGGGAATAGTGGCTAACAACTTTTAACACCAGTACTCTGGAGGCAGAAGTAGGCAGATCTCTGTGAATTTAAAGCCAGCCTGGGCTACATAGTGAGTTGCAAGCCAGTCAGAACTACACAGTGAGACCCCAACTCAAATTAAAAAAAAAAAAAAAAAAAAAAAAAGGATATTATTTTGCACACATGTCCTTTGTGACCAAACCCAGGACCTTCAGTATGCTAGGCCAGTGTCATACCTCTAAATTATATTCACAGGGAGACCTCTATCTTAGCAAAACAAAAAAGAAGCTAGACACAGTAGTTCACCTGTGCAATCCCAGCACTTCAGAGGCTGACATAGTTGTGTCCCCACAAGTCCAAGGCAGGCCTGGGCTTCATAGAGACCCTGTCCTAAAAAAAAAAAATAAAAAATCAAAGCAAGGGACCCACAAGGTTGCTCAGTGGGTAAAGGCTTGCCACAAGCCTGCCTGGCAACCTGATTTATAAAATCTTCTGACCTCCACACATGTGCTGTATGAGAGCATATATGCCTTTAATACTGGCAGAGATAAGCAGATCTCTGTGAGTTTTGGTTCAGCCTGCCTATATATCAAGTTCCAGCTCAGCAGGAACTACACATGAAGAGACCCTGACTCATTCATAAACAAAGCAATAAACAGACAGAATTCGGAAAAAAAGTCCTAGTCAAACAAAATGGTAGACAACTATAATCTTAACATTCAGGAAGTAAATAAAGACCAGACTAAGAAGGTCTAGAAATCTATACCCTTTCTCAAAAAGAAAACAATGGCAAGACAAATAAAAAAGTCAAAACTACTAATAATAAATATTTAGAAAACAGAACAAAAATCTAAACTTGAAAAATATCAGGGCTGGACATATACTTCAGTGGTAGGGACTACCTACCATTGTATAGAAGGTCCTGGAGTCAATTATTAGCCCCACAAAACTAACAAAACAGAAAGTTGCCTGGCTACTTAGGAGGCTGAACAGTAAAGATCTCTTGAAGAAGGATGGATCCTTGGAGACTCTTAATTTGAGATAGCACAAAGCAAACTCCTGCTTCAACAAATATTTCATGTACACAAACCTATTGAATAACAAGTTATATAATTTGTATTTATTCAGATATTTAAAGTTTTTACTTTAATTGCTTAGCAAGTAAACCAAATTCATAGGAAGAAAAGTATGTACATATACATTTTAAAATGCATTATGGAACACTAAAATGATCAGCATTACATTTTTAGTCACCACATCTTATGAAAATAGGGTCACTCAACTAAGCCTCTCTCTACAATAAAATTGGCCCACCTCCTAGTTTTTGTAAATAAAATAAGCACTTTTTAAAAGTTGAAAACAAGCTGCAAAGATGGCCCAGAACTTATGAGCACTTGTAGTTTTTACAGGACAAGGATTTGGATCCCAGTGCCCATATGGCAGATGACAACGATCTGTAACTCCAGCTCCAGTGCCCTCTTCTGATCTCTGCCAACACCAGACAAACATAGTGCATGCACATATGCAGGCAAACCTACATAAAATACAAGTAGAACTTTGCAAGGCATGGTGACACACACCTTTAATCCCAGCACTTGGGAGGCAGAGGCAGGCAACCTCTGAGTTCGAGGCTGCTTAATCTTCAGGAGTTTTGGCCAGCCAGAGCTACATAATAAGACCCTGTCTCAAACCAAAATAAACATTTGGAAAACAGCCTCCTCAATTTGTTTGTGCATGGCCCATGATAGCTTTCCTGCTACTATGTTGGAGCTGAACAGTCATGACAGAGCCAGTAGGCCAACAAAAATCTAAATTATCTATTATTAGCACTTTATACAAAAGTTTCAAACTGTGATCTAAATGATAGCCAAATATAACAGAAATGGCAGAAAAATAATTGCTTGCTCAACTCAGCCCAATTATTTAAGGTTTATTGTGAACTCCTCCTCCTTTGTAATTAGTGCCACTCAGTAAATACTGATATTCATATTGCTGTTACTTTCCAAAGAATAGGTATTACATTAGTTGCCCAGTAATTTATCTTTCACAATGTTATTACACACAAAATCCTCACTAAGGCACATTTTCAATTATCACTACCCACACTGATCTTTCAATTGCACATAACCTACTAAGGTATAAACAAGCAACACGGAACCTAGAAACAGCTGAAATAACTTGATGACTCCCAATAGTCTATTCACACCACAGCATCTAAGAGTACCATTAAGGACAAAAGCATAAGCGTTATTAGGATTTCATAATAGGAAAGACAATCCATGAGCATTATTCCAAACCCACCAGGTTTCTCTTATGTACATTAAAAGTTTGAAGAACCAGCCAGGTACTGGTAGAGCACACTTTTAATCCCAGCACTGGGTAAACAGAAGCAGGGCATCTCTTATGAGTTTGAAGCCAGCCTGATCTACAGAGTGAGTTCCAGAACAACAGAGGCTATCCAGAGAATCTCTGTCTCAAAAAATCAAAAAATGTTTTGAGAACCATTGCATCAAAAGGTAATTTTACCTTTAGTGTGAAAAGGCTGATTCGGCCAGGCAGTTTATAAAATAGCCCGTCTCCTCTCGAGTTGGAATGTAGCATGGCATTGAGGCACGCAAGAGGAGATGTCCCACTGTAAAACATAAAGGATGGAAATTGGTCACAAAAATCATTTTCTACTTACCAAACCTCTAATTCATTTTCAAACCAAGAAGCAAAGCAACACAGAACCAATAACTCCACAAATCTATTATGAAAGCAGTAAAAGATAAACACTTAAAGCCCACAGAAATCCCACTCACAGGGTCTAGGCTGTAGTGTGTAATAACTCAGTACATACCAAGCTCACCCTTAGTGTTTTCTGACAATACAAACCAAATTCTCAAGTGCAGCAGTTAAGAGTGTTTACTTCAAGCCAGGCCTGGTGGCAAACACATTTTTTTAATCCTAGCACTCAGGAGGCAGAGACAGGTGGATCTCTTGAATTCAAGGTATACATGCTGGGTGGCTCACAACCTGTTAACACTTGGGATCCTATGCCCTCTTCTGGCCTCTGAGATATACCCACATACAAGAAGCCCCTGAGCGTACCCATATGTACAAGCCATACATAGATGCAGACTCACATAAATTAAAAATGAAACATTTCCAACTTGTATGTTAACAAATTTTAAAACACATTTATCTCAGCCAGGTATGCTGGCTTGTTCTTATAACCCAGCATTCAGGAAGCTGAGATAGGAGGCCTACCACAATGCCTAGGCCACATACTCAGTTCCAGGCCACTCTGGGCAATTTTATGAGAATCTGCTCAAAAATAGAAACAAATTCAACTTAATAAAAGTTTACTATTACAAATTAATGTTTTCAGCTAGGTGTACTGGTGCACACCTTTACTTCCAGCACATGAGAAGCAGAGGCAGGCATGTGTACCTCTAGTAGCCTGAGGCCAGCCTGATCTACATAGCAGAGCTCCAGGGCAACTAGAGCTACATCATAGAGCCCCTCCTCCTGCACCCCCCAACCCCATTATCAATTAAAAAAAAAAAAAAAAAGTAAATATTTTGGTTATAGGCACCAGTGAAATGTCTCTGAACTTAAACAATACTTGCTGCTTTTGCAGAAGACTAGAGTCATTCCAGCACCCATATCAGGCAGCTCACAACAGCTATTGTCAGTAACTCCAGTTCTAGGAGAGCTGACACTTTTTCTGTCCTCCATGAGTGCGCAATTCAGCAGGTAAAGGCTCCTGCCACCAAGCCTAAAGACTCTAGTTCTAGCCCTAGGACTTACATGGCAAAATACCTGAACCAACTCCTGTTAAGTTGTCCTCTTAACTCTACAAACCCCTTTTCCAACAGTCACACAAAATAAATAAAAATGTAACAAACATTTTGAATAAAAAACAAAAACAATTTTTCCCGGTATCTACACTGTAATCTCATACTCAGATATCGCCAGTAACTGTATGAAAGTAACATTCACTGGGCAGTGGTGGCGCACGCCTCTAATCCCAGCACTCAGAAAGCAGAGGCAGATGGATCTCAGTGAGTTCAAGGCCATCCTAGTCTACAAAGTTCCAAAACTGTTAGACAGAGAAGCCCCAACTTAAAAAAAGAAAGAAAAGAAAAAGAAAATAACACTCAATAGCACTATATCCCTATAATATGCTCATACTTTATTTTGGCACACAAGAAATACAGTATTTGATTTTTCTTTGTTATGAAAGGGAATGTATGAGTCTCATCTACAGATTTCATTTACAAAGTAAAAGGCCATCAAATGGATTTAGTTTATATAAAGTCCCATGGTCACTGTCACAACAGTAGGCTACAAAATGACAACTTCATGAGACAGAGGACACTTACTAAATCTTAAAAACAGAAAAAGGTATCAAAAATAGACAAATGCCTATTACCATTAAATTTCTGACTAGAATATTAATACTAGGCTTCACCTGTACATGTTTCCTTCCCTCTCCTCAATGTTTAAAAAAAAAAAAAAATCTTAAGCCCTTAATTTTCAAAACTAGCAGCCCTAATTTACATAGTGTTAAAAATTGAGTGTAAAAAAGCCAACAAAAAACAAACCCACCCAATCATTCTGCTTTGAAACACACTGCACACTGGATGCTAAAAATAACTTTTATCAAAAAGTAGTCACTAAAAGCAAGTTGGTACAGAACCTAGATCATATGGCTGTGTTAACATCTCCTACAAGGGGCGTAAACACGCTGGCATGTCCTTCTGTGACTCCTGCACACTATACCTATATACAATGACAGAGACTCACTCATCCTGAATGCTACAATTCCTAGAACAGCAAAAAGCAGAAACAAGGGGCTAATTTACCTTCTACAGGCATAGTGATCCAACAGCAGGGCAGACACCAGCATGATGGGAAATAGTCCATGAAAATTAAAATAAAGCACAATTATCACAATGCAAAATACATAGGTACAAGTCAAATAGATGACTATAGCTTGGGGCTATCGGCAACCCTAAGCATCCCTCCCCACAAAACATTAAAGAATATATGATCTGAGGAAAGTAAACAACTTTTATCATTTCAAGTGGCTATAGTTTGATTAGCCACATAATATAGTAACTGCTTAGGACTGAGGAGAAAAACTCATTCAAAGTACTTGACAAGCAAGCACCTAGATCAGATTTCATACCCCCAAACCCAAATGTAGAAAAAAAAAATTACAGATGTGGTAGCCTGGTGCTTATAATCTCACTGCTGTAGAGATAAATACAGGCTTGGCAGCAAAGCAGCACAGCCTAATTTGCAAGCAGTTAAGTCCCAGTGAAAGACCCCTTTCTTCAAAAAGCAAGACAGAATGACACCCAAGGTTGTCCTCTGACCTACACACACACACACACCATGCATCTGCCCATACATAAACATATATGCACTATACCCCATTATCAAAATGCTACTAGTTCCAAGTACCCAAAAAAGGACTGTGCTGTTATACAGACTTTTCCTTCCTCACTTGAATACAAAAGGAAGTGGCAGAGAGGTGGGGTTAGGGGGATGGCTCAGGGGTTAAGAGCACTGGTTGCACTTCCAGAGGACTTGGGTTCAATTTCCAGTACCCACTGCAGCTCACATCCACATATAACTCTAGTTACAGTGGCTCCAAAGCCCTCTTCCGGCCTCCATGGGCACTGCACATACACAGGTAACCCCAGTAAAACATACATAAAAAACACACAAATAACAATTAAAAATTTTTTAGCTAAGCAGTGGTGGCACACACCTTAATCCCAGCACTCAGAGGCAGAGGCAGGAAAAATACCAAGTTTGAGGACAGCCACAGCTACACTGAGAAACCCTTTCTGGGAGGTAGAGAGGGTTTTTAAAGAAAGAGGTTGGTATAAATGATGAGAACAGAGGAAAAATCAAAGATAACCTCTGGTTTTCATGCCTCCAATTTCTTCTGTTTCACATTTGTTATCTCTCCAGGAAAACTACACTGTAACAAATTCTAGGTTATTCATTAGTACATTAAAAAAATTATTTACTTTTATTATTTTATGTGCACTGGTGTTTGCCTGCATGTATGTCTGAGTGAGGGTGTCAGATCTTAAGAGTTACAGTTATGAGCTGCCACGTGGGTGCTGGAGTTTGAACCCAAGTCCTCTGGAAGAGACTCAGTACTCTTAACCATTGAGCAATCTTCTCCAGCCCCCTCATTAGTAGATTTGTATCACCAAAGACTAAATCAGCACTTGAGAGGTGGAAACATGAGGATCAGAGTTCAAGGTAAACCTCAGCTGTGTATTAAGTTGGAAACTGCCCTGGACCACAAGAGACTGTCTCAGAAAACACAAAAGAATGGCTAAATCTTTTGAGTACCCAGAGGATTTATGCCAGAGACCACCCTTCTTGGATCCAAAAGAAAAAGACTTCAGTGGTGGCAAAGTATAGAGAAAAGAGCATATATGGGCTTGGTCCTTCTCTATTACTAAAATTTATAAAATAGTGTATGAGAAACCAGGACAAGACTTATCTTAAAAAAAAAAAGTATACTAGAAAATTTAACTGATTCTATTTAAGAAAATAAGAACCTAACTCAAGCTATAGTTCAAAATCTAGGCAAGGTTTTGTGAAAGACACTGTATTTCCAATGAAAATAAATGGATGTTCACCCATTCCACTCCCACTGCTTTAATTGGGACACACAACACAAGCATGGATAGACCAACAGGTGGACATATTACTACATATCACAGACACAGGTTATATTAAGCAACAAGAGTGATACAAACCTCATTTCCTTCAGTCCTTCTGCCTCTATGACCTGCAGAATCTGTTTTGGCGTCATTGGAGCATCCGAGTAGTTTTCTAACACCTGAAGAAACATAAACATCCTGACTTAAATGTGAAACTCTATTACATTCATCAGTCTCTTTCATGGCTGGTAGCTCTGCAATGAAGAGCTGCCAGTGCCAGATGAGATTCACCACAATCAAAACGACTCTAGTGCTGGGGATGTGGCTCAGGGGCTGAAGTGCAAGGCACTGGGTTCTATCCCCAGCACGACATTAAAACAATTACTTCAGAAATCACACTCCCTACCAGTATACCGAACGTTAAATACAATTACTTACAAATACCACTGTTAGGTGAAACATTCTCATCTTCAGTTCTAAGGATAACTATCTTAACATCCATGTGTAATCAACAGTATGCAAGAGCTGCAGCTCTGGTAACTGCACAATTTAATGCTGTTAAAATATAAACTATAGACCAAGCAATGAGGTAAACACCTTCAATCTCAGCACAGATAAGGCAGGTGGATCTCTTATGAAGCCTGTCTCAAAAAATAAAAACAACCCCCCCAAAAAAAAAAAAAAAAAAAGCTGAAAAATAAGATGGAAATTCATTCAAATTTTCTTTCCCAAGGAACTTTCAGGACAAGTGTGGTTGCACATGCCTTTAATCCCAGGAGAAGCAGACAGATGTCTGTGGGTTCAAGGCCAGCCTAGTCTAGTACCCATATAGCTATATGTGTGTGTGTGTGTGTATATATATATATATATATATATATATATATATATATATATATATATATATATATATATATATATATATACAGTTTTTGTTTTTGTTACAGTCTTACTATGCAGCCCTAGTTGGCACAGAACTCATAATGGCCCACTTGCCTCTGCTTACCAAATGTTGGGATTAAAGGTGCACACCCCCATTCTGGGCTGTATGTTCAGTTTTGTTATGAGACAAGCTAGGTTAGCTCTGAACTTGCCATGCAGCCAAGGATGCCCTGGAACTCTTAATACCATTATCTCTTCCTCCTAAGTGCTAGGGTTACAAGAGTTTTCTGTTACACTATGAAATCCTGGGGTTAACTGCCACCGTACATTTTGCCACTTGACAACACCAATGCTATGGTTCTATGTGTGACCGACATAATAAAACAGCGAGGAACTTAATGTCCTGCTTGTGTTAATTCATCTGTAACTAAGTCAGCACTTCCTCAGCAACTGTAGTTCTCACTCTAAGAAGTTGAGCTGCCTCAGAAATGTTCCTCTTCCAAGACAGGAAAAGAAAGACATCCATCATCATCTTACTTTCTACACCTGTGCAGCTGCTTCGGGCACTCCAAATACCCAAGCGCCCCGTCTTCATTAACACCAAAAAAAAAAAAAAAAAAAAAAAAAAGGCAAAGCAAGGTTTTGAAGGAAGGCTACAAAAGACTAAAGGAAATCAAGGTTTGGAGAAGTGAGCTCACAAAGAAAACTCCTATTCTTCCTCCTTAGCCTTTCTCCTAATTTTTACATTGCTCTTGGATAATGTGTCAATTACTAACATTCCTTCTAATTCTGATGAATCTGATCCTATCTCCCTCTAGTCCTGACTTCTCCCAAGCTTCAGATTCAAGTAGCTCTGCATGACTCATCAGTCTAGCTGTCCATTCTTAATTTGTTCTACTCTAATTCATCTCAGCAACTTTAGTCTATTTCCCTTCAGCCCTGCTATTTCTCCCCATATTCCTTACCTTGGTTAGACCTCAAACCTTTCAAATCACCTAATTCAGCAACACATAGGTGGCATCCTTCACTCTCATCTACCTGGTTCATTACTAAACCCAATGACCAAACTTAACAGCCTCTTCCATAATACCCTTTAATAAACGTAAGGCTGTTTTCCTAAAATCCACCCCTTTTTGTGGTTATCCCTCACTTAAAAACACAGGGAATACCTGCTTTGTGCAGGCCCAATTCTAGGGATCCAGAGTCTAGCTTCATCATGTTTCTATTTCAAAATTATCTTCAGCAACTCTGCCTGTCTCTCCACATGCAGCAGAAGGTAAGTTTCCAGAGCCCACCCCGCCCAGACTACAGCACAGGCTTTACAATCAGATAGGCCAACATTTCAATTCTAGTCTCTAACCTGAAGCAAGTGCCTGCCCACCTGAGCCAAAAGTCCTCTTTACTCTTCAAGTATCTGGAGATCCTCTCAGGGCCACTTTTCAGATTAAAGAGAACGTAAGTAGAGAGCGGTAGGTTCGTAGAGGCTGGGCACACAAGGCCTCCCAATCACCTGCCTGTCTCCCCACAAGACTCCTCACTGGCACTGCACACACACAACCCATCAATTACTCTTTGCTCCATCCCAGTTACACACTTTGCAAATATATTCACATCTATGTATTTTTTCTCCCCTCTCTCAGCCACTCTTCTCATCAGCTCCTGCATGTATGGCCTCCTCTGTGACAGATCTCCCTACCTTCCGCTAACCCTTCATAACTCAGCTCAGAAAATATCTTCCTTCTGCAAGCAGTCCCTGATCTATGCCAGACAGATTCCAATCTCTCTTATGTATTTGTTCCACAGTACAAATAATTATCTCCCAAGCCAGGATATGTCTAAGGAAATGAAGAACTAATCATTTATTCCTAAACAAGAAGCAAAAACCTAGACATCAGTTTAAATCTGTGCATCTCCAGTAACACACATAACTGTAGTTCTTCTGTTCATGCCTCTGAAAGGCCCTCTCCTCTTCATAGTCTAAGATCACCCAAGTGCCAAGAGGCAAGGCTGACTTAACAAACCTATAGTAAACAGTACATGTGACTAACATCCAGTCACAAGATACCATCTCTTTGATACTAGCTCAGCTAGCAAATCTTCCCACAAACAGTTTTTTCAGAGAAGCATGACTATGAAAAAATATCTACCAATTATTTAAATAGTAGCCAGGAAGAGCTTGAGAACCTTAAATCAGAAAAAGAATATTTCTAAGAAAACTTACATCTAAAGATACAAAATAATAATTTTCATTAAAATTGCATACACCACTAGCTTTCAGTGTTCTATTGCCAGTCTTTATAGAATGCAGTTTTTGAAGGAAAGAAAAAAGTATCTCTTCTACTTAAAAGGGGGGAAAAATGATGTTAAGAATGGTCAGCCATGAATAAGAGTAAGATAGGAATCCACTTGAGTTGTACACAATTTAAAAGGAAATCCCCTTGGCTTTTCTCCCAAACTGTTCCTAACAATGTAGCAAATTTATACCCCCTTCCTCTACTTCAGACAGCCACGGCACTATAAGGCATCTGAGAGAATGTCCACTTCTTAAAAAAAAAAAAAAAAAAAAAAAAAAAAACCCACCCTGTGGGGTTACGGTACTCCACTGGAATTCTCCAAAATTCTCAGTTTTCCTACACCAAAACAGAATTTATGAGATTACTAGAGATTATTACCTTCTTGTCAATCTGAGAGAGGCCAGGAACAATTAGAAACTTCCACCTGACAAATATATATGGTCACCACAAACTCTCTAAATTCAACCATCCAAAAGTAGTTAAGAATAATCCTGTTACAAAATGAACTGCCCTGCCTCTGTCACTCACTGCTTGCCAGGTATCCCCTCCCTATGCAGCAGAAGCTAATAAATTCCCCAGGACTCAATGTGACAGGACTTTTTTTAAATGGGAAGACTCAAGTCTCCCTCCCACCCCCACAAAGACATAGAAAATTCTAAAACACAAAACCACATAAAAGATACGCAAAATTGCATACCACGTTCCCACAAGTCCTCTTTCAAATGTACAACACCACAAAAGAAATTCCTGTTCAGATTACTATTTTTAACTGAAGAGTCAAAGAAAAAGAGAAATAACTTACTTAAGATAATTGAGCTTGAAGGTGAGCCAATGATAAAACAGAAATAGCAACCTTAACCTTGGAATTCAAACCACAGTAAATTTAAGAACCTAAAGAGGCTTAAATTGCTAGAGCTGTCCAACTAATAAGAACCAAAGGAACTTTGAGATGAGCAAACTTTTAGAACTGCCAGGATTTGAAGGTACTCTCACCTACCTCTAACTAGCAGGGTCTGGCAAGCAAATTTTCTTTGGGTGCCCAGAGTCATCAGAAACTCATAATTTCAACGGACAGTCAAGACTCAACAACGTCCAAGGTAAAATAAAACACTTCATTTCAGCTTTTTCCTAGGCTCCTTCAGACCCAAATTTGACTCCAGGTGAATCCTGAAGTTCCAAGATTGTAAAACCTAGCCAAATGATCTAGTTCTTCATTGAAGGGGGAAAGCACACAAAACACCACCAAGAAGTTTCATATCCCAGACAAAAAAATTAACCGTAACTACAACCTTCACACAAACAATCCCGGTTTCTGTTCCCAGGGTAACAAGAGAAGATAGATGATCAGGAATACCAGTGGAAATTCTCTGGAAGCTGAAACAGCCAGGTTAAATCAATAACTACCTTTCATTAGTTCAAGAAAGACAAGGTTGCACTCTAGAGTTTATCAACCTCCGACACTTTTGAAGCAGAACTCACTTTTCACTAAAAGGAACAATAAGAAAGCTGGGCTTCACGCCATTATTAAAACTAAAGTATAACAATTACATATAAAACACAGGGCATCAACAGATAAGAAGGATGCACCACAACCTTGCACTGTGAAGCCTGAGGCAGCAACATCTCCGGGAGAAGTATAACACATTTAGGATTGTCATCAGCAATATTTTATAAGGACATGCCTCAAGTCTTTTGGCTTTGCATAACCAAAAGGAAGTGGTCTCACAAGTTCACAAACCCTCTGGGCAGGCAGCTAGCTCAAGCAATCAATTAACTTTTTCTTCCCCCTGCTAAACCCTCTGAACAGGAGCCTCTGTATGAACATAATTCTCTGCAAAGTGTATTCAGTTCCTCAGCAAAGTGCCTACCTCTAGTGCAATCACAGCGGTTCAGTGTGATTTGAATGTCCACGGGCCACCTGCATAATAATCCCTTAAGCAGCTGGCTAAAGTGCTGTTTCTAAGCAGAATCTCGGGTTCAGTGTGTTTAAATTGAGTCCTAGAAACAGCGTTTTAAAAAAAGTCCCTAGGTATACTCCCACTGGGCACTCAAGTTTGAGAACCACTGCTCAGGGATCAGATTGGTCCTTAGCAATTGCTTCCCGACACACACCTGGTTTAAATTGCCAACGCTCTACATGCTTCTCATGTCCTTGAAACCAGGGGAGTTTCCCACCCCCGCGGTGTCCGGTGACCCACTCCACGGCCCACGAAGTAGTCAGGGAAGCACTTCCGACCCTTCCCGGAAACCTAACTCCCGCAGAGGAACAACCGGCGCTTCCCGGGACCCCCTGCCGCTGCCAAAGTGGGGGAGGGGAGACAGAAGCCCGGGCGCTTGGAGGGGAGGAGCCGCTGGCCAGCTCGCCCCTCCGCAGGAATTCAGGGGGGTGTGCAGAAAAAAGGCGCCACAGCCCCCCGGGCCCGGGGACCTCCGGCGGCCCTCACCCGCCCGGGCGGCCCCGCCCCCTGCCGCGGTGGGCAGGGCCTCGCCCCTCCCCCGCCCCGGGAGCCGCGGGAGCCCACCCCCCGGCCCCCCGCCGCGGCCCCCCGGGCAGCTCGCCTCACCAGGCGCGCGGCCTCGGCCCACGTGCGCTCCTTCTTCCTCTTCTGTTTGTCCTTCATCCTCCTCCTCCTCCGCGGCAGCGGCGGCGGTGGCTCCACGCGGGACCTCCGGGCGGGGCGGACTGGGGCGGTGGCGGCGCGGGGCTGGGGTGGGGGCGGCAGCGGCGGGGGGCGCGTGGCGGCGGCGCGCGCGCGAGGACTCGGGTGCGGCCGGCGAGGGCGGGCGCACCGGGACCGGCTGGCGCGAGAGCCGGCGCGAGGGCGGCGGTGGGGGAGGGGCGGCGGCTCCACGCGCCCGCGCTGCGTCAGTCGCCCACGGTGGCGGCGGCGGCGGCGGCGGCGGCGGTAGCCCCGCGATGGCTAAGGAATGCGGCGGCTCCGCATAACCACAGGGTCAGAGGTCACGGCTCGGGCCTCCGCTTTCCCGCGCTGCTGGGAAGCCGAGACCGGACTAGTGGCGGTCCGGGATGGCAAGACGGAGCTTTCCTTTCGACGCGCGGGTCCGTGTGTGTCAGCCGTGGGTGTGTGTATGTGTGTGTGTATGTGTCCGCGTGTGTGAGAGGGAAGAGTGAGGAGGGGGAGTGTGGGGTTTTTTTTTTTTTTTTGAACAAAAACAAACCGAAAGGGTAGCTGGGGTTTGTAGTCCTTACTAGCTCCTCGGCCTCGCCCGCTCCGGAAGAAAATGTCTTCCTCAAGTGCTTGGACCACACTTCCCGGCGTGCTCCGGGAACATATTTTCCGCCCACTCTCTTCCGTACCCCGCTGCGTTCCGAGCTCGGTAAAGAAGGGGGCGGGAAGTCGGTCAGGAAGGGATGGGGCGGGGTCTCGCGAGGTTCGGGAACTAGCGGAGCCCTGAGGGTTTCTGGGAGGTGTTGATGGGAAGGGGCGGTGGCTGGACTGCCCCTGGCCGCGTTTAACCCGTTCCGAACCTCTTGGGTACCAGGGGCGGGTGTCCAGTGAGGGTGAGGATCCAGAGTTCTTATCCAGTACCCTGCTTCCACTTTGGGCCTCCCCGTGCATAAACACCTCTCATCTGCACTTCTGGTGGGTGACAAGCAGGACTTTCCCTTTTGGTCCGCCCTTAAATGACTCAACTGGCGCATAGTAATAAGAGACACTCATGTCAGTAAAACGGTTATTTCTCGATTGACCGACCTAGACGATTACCCATTTCCTCTTGTACTTTCATACCGCTATTTGCCGAGGATGCACCTGCACTCTACAGTAGAATTGCTGTCAGGTGAATCTGGTAATCCGGTGGTAGATAAAGACTTAAGGGCCAAATAGATCAAAGTGCACCTGAGTGTTATTTTAGAGGCAGTACCCTGGAGAGAGTCCTAGTATCAACCAAATCTAGATTTAGAATCCTAGCTGTCACTCCCTGACTCCTCTTAACCCCTCTGAACCTCGGTTTATTAGCATAGTATCCCACAACATGGATGGGGTACAAATTAGCATGAAATGCCTAGAAAATCGGGTCAGGCAGTGGGAAAATCCACGTGAATTTTTGAAAATATCTTTCCTTGTAGAATCAAACTAATGATAGTGCCACCATTAAGAATGAAGAGAATGTATGTTGGTAGTGCATGCCTTTAATCCCAGCACTCAGGAGGCAGAGGCTGGTAGATCTTTGTGAGTTCGAGTCCAGCCTGATCTACAGAGTTAGTTCCAGGACAGCTCCAAAATAATACAGAGAAACCCTGTCTCGAAAAATCAAAGAGAGAATGTCTGGAGGACTGTTGAAAATGGGTGATACAGCTCATGTCTAATTTCATCACTTGGGAGGTGAAAGCAGGAGAATTTTGAGTTCAAATTCAAAGCTAGCCTGGACTATAATGAATTTGAAGGCAACCTAGGAGATATATATATCATTCTTTGAGAGAGAGGTATTTTGAAAGTTATCTTTGGTTATTAATCCTTAAGAAACTCCTTTTTTGTTTTATCGGTTAATAAGAATCAATGTGTTTTACTGCCAGAAGCAGTGAACACTCCCATGTTCTTTTTTTAAGTGTGCTTTTATGTTGTGTTTATCACAGTGCTTTTATTATAGGTTACCTTTGAAAGTTAATACAGGTGCTATGGGCTGAATAAAATCAACAGAACTGCCATTCAACCCTGCCCGATTTGGGGATGAGTCATTGTCTTCATTTATGGACAAAGCACACAAATAATACAAGCAACAAACACCTGAGTCTCTGATCCTCAGTGTGATATATTAACACTAGTTCTGGGGCTGGAGAGATGGTTCAGTGGTAAAGAGCACTGAGTGCTCTTCCAGAGGACCTGGCTTCAATTCCCGGCACTCACATAGTAGTGCACAGCTGTCTATCTCACATATTCAATGAATAGATATTGGTCATGGACTCCAGTGGGACCCAGGCTTGAAAATGAAGCCTTTTTTCCAGATATGTGCCCTTGAACAAACTATGAAACCTCACCAACCCAGCATTGTCATTGGACAGCAGAGTATGTGACAAAATCAAAGGATGATCTGGATAGAGTGGCACATGCCTACTTAAGAAGCAGAGACAGGAGGATCACTTGAACCCAAAAATTTGAGAGCAGCCTGCATAACACAGGGAGACCCCATCTCAAAATAATCCCAGTTGTTCAGCTTCAGCAATGCAGAGGATCAGCTAATATGAAGCCTTCCCACCCTTCACACATTACATTTGGTTTTTGTTTGGTAACTACTCATGCTGGTGTCTGCTTGTATTTGTTTCCTGTACCCTCAAATGCCAGTCATAGTCTTTGGCATATAGTAGATAGCCAAACTGTTGGTGTATGAGCCAATCTCAGTAATCCTGTTGTTGTAGACAGTCTCTGAGGAATGATCCACTATTTAATGCTCTCATAACAGCTTTTTTTGGGGGGGGTGGAGACAGAAGATATTACCCAAACAGATCTCTATAAGTGCTAAGTAGAGACTTTACGGCATCCCCATTCTCATTGAGTTGCCAAATCTGCCCACATAATGGATGACTTAATTCATAACTCAAGTGTCATTCACCATCATTTAAATTCTACTCTTCAGCCTCCCATGACTCTGGAAAATGTAATTAAATTACAGTAGTAATCTCTAGGTTTTGTAAGACCAGAGAGTTTACTGGTACTTTTTCTCTACAGAGCATTGCATTAATTTTTTTCAATTTTTATTTACTTTTATTTCATGTGCATTGGTGTTTTCCCTTCATGTATGTCTGTGTGAGGTTATAAGATCCCCTGGAATTGGATTTACAGATACTTCTGATATGCCATGTGGATGCTGGGAATTGAATCTGGGTCCTCTGGAAGAGCAGCCAGTACTCCAAAACACTTAGCCATCTCTCCAGCCCAACATTACATTAAAAGGTTTTTTTTTTTTTTTTTTTTTTTTTTTTTTTTTTATTACTAGGAATGGTATCACATACCTTTAATCCAGCAATCAGGGGGCAGAGGCAGGCAGATCTCTTAGTTCAAGGCCAGCCTGGTTTATGCAATGAGTTCCAAGACAGCCAGGGCTACACAGAGAAACCCTGTCTCAAAAAATATTTTTTTTCCTTTCAGACACAAAATAGAGCACTTAGATTAAGGTGTCAGTTATGATAATAGTTTCTCCTTTACATCATCCATATCTAGAATGTACATGTTCCTTTATGATGGAAAAGTAATATTTTTATTAGTATCAGTCAATAGTGGGAGAACACCTGTGATGATAAACGCTCTTCCCACTTGAGATAGTATTGTTGGACTCCTCAGAACAGTCAAAGGGAGACTAACACTAGTTTTACCAAAACTGGGAAATGACAGCTCCCTGGCTCGTCAAGGTTTTTCTGGAAGAAATTTCTTCATTAAAGACTCATTCCAATTTTTAATCTCTCTTAATGCTAGAAAAAGACATTTAGAGGTATCATGGATCCTTTTGATCCACATTTAGGTCCTTCCTTCTATAATCATAGGGGGTTAACACTTTTAAAGTGATTTTGTTTTGGGCTGCTAGTGTTATCATTTTGTTTTTTTTTATTGTTTTTGAGACAGGGTTTCTTTGTGTAGTTCCTGGAACTCAGAGATCTGCCTGCCTCTGCCTCCTGAGTGCTGGATTAAAGGCATGTGCCACCATGCCTGGCTATTATTTTACTTTTTGAAGACAGGATGCCACTCATTAGCCTCAGCAGTCCCCCTGCTTTAGCCTCCAACTTCTGGGGTTCCAGGTATAATCTTAAGGGTAGATAAAAGTCATCATTGCTCGGCATTGTCTTAAGGGATCGCACATTTAGGGAAGCCAGCCACCATGTCACAAGAGCACTCCAACAGCCTTCCAACTACAGGCAATTTTCAAAAGACTTCAGCCTTGGCCAACAATGCTAACTGCAAACCCATGAGACCCAGAGCAGAATCACAAAAATAAGCTAGATCCCAAGCCCATGGAATCAGAGATAATGAATTAACGTCATTTGGGAGATAATGGATTGTTTTCAATGTCATTTAAGTATTGAAGTAATTTGTTACATACCAGCTGATACCTAATAATGAGAGTGCCTCCCTTCTAGGTAGTTGTTGCTGTGACTGCCTTCTTGGCAAAAGTACTTATACAAAATTCTGTAACAGTCCAGGGTGTTCCCAGCCCCTCCGGAGCTCCTACGGATAACAGCAATAGCCACAGTGGTGGTGCTGTATTTTATCTTGGAATTCAGGGAAGGAAAAGCAATATCCAGGACTAGAAAATCTCTCAGAGGCAAAGCATTTACTTGCACTTGCCTGCACAAGGCCCTGGCTTTGATCCTTAGTGTTGCAACAATAAATACCCCACTTATCTCTGTTCCTGGATTGAATCCTGAGCCAGGATTCACACTAACCCAGTTTGCCTACCTTCCTGTGTTGCTTCTATGGACCTATAAGGTCTAAACCACGGCTCTCAGATGAGTAAGCTGTACTCCTCCCTCCTCTCTGCCACTTGGATATTTCTTGTTATTGAAATAGGATCTTACTATGTATCCCTGGCTGCCCTGGAATTTGCTCCAAAGACCAGGAGGCCCTGAACTCAATGAAATCTGCCTTCTTCCAGAGCGCTGTGATTAAAGGTGTATGTTGCCATACCCAGCTATTTTAAACTACATTTAGTCTACATTTCTCTGGCTCCATTCTGATTGTAATTCCTATGGACTCACAAAGGCAAAATAAAGTCACTATCTCAAGGGATCGTAAAAGATGGAAACTGTAACATGTACAGTCCCTGCACTTTGGCAGCTGAGGCAGGAAGATCACCATGAGTTTGAGGCCATCCTCAACTATAAAATAAAACTATCACAAAAAGCCAGCACTTAGGACATGGAGTCAGGGGGTGAATTCAGTGTCACTCTTGGATACATAATGGCTGTGCTACAAAACACCGTATGTCAGAACAAAAATATATTTCTCTAGAGAAGAACAAAAATGTAGCAACACACACTGGGGTCCTTCATGAGGAGCTGGTACTTTCATCTGGATCTTGAAAGCTCAAGAAAAAAGTGACTTGGAAATTCCAGGAATAAGGACCTGGGTATAATGGAGTGGCTTCAGTGTCCGTGGGAAAGTGCAAATGTTGGAGCAGGGTCAGCAATCTAGTGGAAGAAGTGTGGTCACTGTGTAAGCATGATGCTGGGAATCGAACTGAAGGCAAGTGATGTAGCTCTGAGCCACACCTACAGCTCAAGCAAAGGAGCAGAAAGCACCTCCTGGGACAAGCAGGAATCCACAGGAGAGCTCGCATACCAGCTCTTCCCCAGCCCCACAGCCCAGGGCCTGACAGCAGGTGCTCAAAAGCCTTTGCTGAATGATCACTGAGCCAGGCCTGGGTGTTGAAGCTGGTCTTCAGTGGGGAAGGAAAAGCCAAGATTAAATTACGGCATCATCAACTATGACTCCTGGAATATTTTTACACCTGAATTTTCCCTGGGCTGTGTGTTCTCTAAAGCCTCCATTCAAAATATTATTAGGAAAACTCAATTTACTCCTAACATTGATTATGACTTCATGGTCTGCTGCAAATGAGACAACTGTCAGTCTGGTAAAGCCATTTCCTTGTCTTAGCAAGGGGCTCTCCTATCCCAGAAAACAGCAGAAATACAACATGGACTGCTTACTTCACTGGCACTGATCGCTTGCTACTAGGATGTGAGCTGTGTGCATGGAGGAATGACAAGTGATGGCAAGGTGATGATGTGCTTAGTTTATAGAAACCTGCACTACTGCTGGAGTTGAGAAATGTGTCATGGCTACTATGAGCTGGGGAGGAATTAGCTCATAACCTAGCAATTATAGCTACTTTGGAGGCAACATAAACATTTAAAATTAATTTCCAAGCCAAAAGTAGAGTGTTGTTACAATCCCGGCTACTTGGGAATCAAAGGCAATAGGATTTCAAGTTCAAGGCCAGCCTGGGCATTTTAGACCCCAACCCAAAATAAAAAGTAACCACTTTTTATATACTAATAATTATTTTAGAAAAAAATGGAGGACACAAGCTCTCTTAAAATGTAGTTCAGTTGGTAGTTGCGTAAGGTAAATGAAGCCCTTGGTTTGATCGCCAGCAATGAATAAACTGGGCATGGTGACTGGCACAAGTGTGTAATTTCTGCGCTCAGGAGATTAAAGGAGGATCAGAAGTTTATGATCAAAAAATAAATTACAGAAGTTCGAGGTCACCCAAGGATACAGAGAAAGTGGGAGACCAGTCTGGACTACATGAGACCCTATTCAAAAAAGAAAAGGAAAACATAAAAATTTTACCAAGGAGTACACTATTGAGTCAGTGAAGATTGGCACCCGCCTTCAAATGGAAAATCCTCTAGTAGTGATGTCCCCAAATTTGCCTGCCAAGTAAATGCCGTCCAGTGAAGACCCCAATAAGGTTTTTTGTTTTGTTTTGTTTACTGCTAACATGATCCTAAATTTCAAGTGGGAAAATAGAAGCATCATTTTCATATCAAAAGGTCTAACATTTACTGACACTTTCACAAACAAAACAACAAAAACATCATTACTACCAAGCAGATTAGGGAGCACAGATTCAGGAGAACAAAAACAAACTAGCTCAAGGGCTCAAAGGTCAGTGTCAAGCTCCATGAACTCAGCCATTCTGCTCTACTGCCAAGAAAAGCCTCATAATGAATGACCTGGTTTTTTTCAACTAGATATTAAAATATATTAGGCAGCTACAACAATGGGGCAATTTCAACAAAGGCCAGACAGGACTATTTTCCTAAATAGTACAGATAAGAGGGCCAGGTGTGTAAGGAAGAGCAAAAGATGGGCTCAATGATTAAGAGTGCTTGCTGTTCCTGCAAAGCAGTTATGTTCTTAGCACCTACAGCAATCAGCTTACAGCCACCTTCATCACCAGCTCCAGGGGATCTAAATGTGCAACGCAACACACACACACACACACACACACACACACACACATGCACATGTATGCACACGCGCGCACGCGCGCCTAGGAACAAACCTTAAAAAACAACTGGAGAAAAGGTGGTTGTCAGCAAGAGCAAACAAGCTGGGATCCCATCTCCCTCACTAACTCTAAGTATGTCCCTGCATACATTTTATTTCTTTATTTACATGTGATAATGAAATTATTGGGAAAAATAGCTTTACTATTCTGGAGCCAGAATCTTTCTAAATATGAAAGTTCAAAAGAGCTCTATCAAATAAGCCAGTTGATTTGACTACCTAAATTTAACTCCTGTGCAGCAACAACATGAAGGTAAAGACAATAACATAAGGGAAATATCTTCCACCCTTATGATAAATTTAAAATTCCTAATAGCAAGGCATAGTGCCACACACCTGCAATTCCAGCACTTTTGAGGAGTGGATGCAGGAGTATCTGTTCGAGGTTCATAGTTTGAAGCCACCCTGGGCTATATGAGAGTATGGCTTTTGCTTTTAGAACTTTCAAAATCTCTTTTAGAAATTAAGAAGTCGCTATGTTTATTGCTGTATGTGTATGTGGGGGAGCACTCTCCACAGCACATGTGTGGAGGTCAGAGGTCAACTTGCTTCCCCTTCCACTATTTAGGTTCTGCGGGTCAAGCTCAGGTCGTCAGACTTGGCAACATTACCCACAGAGCAATCTCACTAGCCTAACAACAACAACAACAACAACAACAACAACAAATCTTAGTAAAGAGCTCTTGTTCTGTTGTGATGAGGTTACTATGCAGTCCTGGTTGGCCTGGCATTGACTGTGTACACTAGAGATCTGTCTCTGCCTCCTAAATGCTGGGATCAAAAGCGTGGGCCACCATGCCTGTTTTAGTAATTCTTGAAAGTTAATATAGAAATATCTCAAATGGGGATAGGTCAGACTGGCAAGGGTTAAAATTGCTGGCAGAAATTGGTTTTTACCAAGAATAGAAAGATAACCATAAGCTACCACTGGGTGCTTAAGCTTATGTAGTATTTCAGGAGGCAGTTTGGCAATCTATAACAGAATCATACTTGTTTTGAGCGAGTAGGATTTGAACTCAGATGCACCTAACAGATATCTGTCATGTATACCTAGTATTAGCCCCAGGGAATATGTAAATAAGTAATTGAACAGTAATCTGTGTCCAAGGTTGCTAATACAGCATTCCATAAGATAGTTTAAACCCCTTCAGTGACCAGCATGGCTGTTAAATCCTGGCACAATAAATAGATGTCTATTTAAAAATTAGTTAGCCTGGCAGTGAGGGTGAATGCCTTTCATCCCAGCACTCAGGAGACAGAGGTAGGAGAATATCTGTGAGTTTAAGGCCAGCCTGGTCTACAAAGTGAGTTTCAGGACAGCCAGGACTACACAGAGAAACTCTGTCTTGAGAAACACACACACACACGTAAAGTAAGTAAAAATTAATGTTAACTTTTTATGTGTCCACAACATTTTATTGAGTGGAAGCAATAATGTACTATGAACCCATGTTTTAGGTGATGGAGGTAGAACCCAGAGCCTTGAATAACCTTAACGACACCTAGTCCCTGAACAAAGCCCACAGTCCCTGGTATATATTATGAAGGCAAAACTAAAAGATTGTACACTGATACTCAAAAGATCATTAATTCTAGTTAATGGACTTTCCAGTGATTTGATTCTTTAAATGTTTTTGTATTGTTCGATTTTTTTTTTTTCCTTTGATAGGCTTCCACTATGTTGCCTCTGCTAACTCAAACGTGTGATCTCCAGCTTCTTGTGTGCTAGGATTACTGGTGTACCCCGTCACACTCAACCTTTGTGTGTGTTTTTTTTTTTTTTTTTTTTTTTTTTTTTACTATCAGGATATTTAACTAGATACAGTGATGTATAAGATCACACTAGACCCTCCTTCAGTACTATAGAGGTGAGGAGACAACCCAAGCCTTGAAGAAGCTAAGCAACTTGCTCTGGGCTTATCAGGGTCTGAATGTGGGTCTGGTGACACAGGAACTTTCCACAATGCTGCACCACTACTGTTAGTACCATGTACTATTTAGTAATATATGCCTCCTCTTGCATGCCTGAAGGATGGCTGCTTTAATCTTTTCAGCAACTCTGCAGGATCTATTCTACCCAGATAGATGCTGTGGCTTCTGACCTCCCTGTTTGTGGCATCCTCTCCTACTGATCTAGTGGCACACTCCCTTCATTGAGTCTTTGCTTGTCAGCATGGCCTGACATCTCCATCTTGTAGCACTTGGTTTGACTGCAGTGCTTAAATTTAGACTATGCATTTAAGCATACTGCATTTAAGCATACATACCATGTAGTATGTAAATGAGAATGTTGCAAAGTCTTGTCTGCCAACTTTTTTACACAGCTCTGCCACCTTCAAATTGCATCTGGCGTAGTAAAATCATCACTTGGTAGTCATGCATTTCAATCTGGCTCTCATGAGCCTGGCTGTGAGGTGCCCTGGGGCCCTCCATCCAACTCCTGACCACCTGGCACAGTTCTGCAACTGACTTTGCTAGCCATCGGGTTTCAGCACTAGATGTGACATCCCTCTGTGCAGAAGCTTCATCTTGTATGCGTAGAGCATAGAACACTACTCAACTGTGTATAGTGCTCAAATGAACACATGAACCTATCACCAAGACCTGGCTGCTCTCATTACTACTGGGGTAAACGTGCAAAGGTAGCAATCGGTGTGTGATCCCTTTAGAGCTGAGCCTAGTGGTGTGTGCCTACAATCCCAGAACTTGGAGGCTGACGCAGACAGGTCACATTCAGAACTGGCATGAGATATATAGTAAGTTCAAGACCAGCTTGGTCCACACAGTGAATTCTGGACCAGGCAGACTACATAACAAGACCTTGTCTCAAAAAACCTAAAGCAAAAAGGATATCCTTTATTAAGATCTGAAATCATATCAGTGCCATTACTCACCTATCAGTTTTGGGAAGGGCATGGTTCATGGCTGTAGCCCATGAGAGTTATGAACGGCAGATGGAATATTGATTGGTACACAAGGTACATTTCAAAGCCAATGACAGAAGTTTAAATGACCTGCTCTCAATCCTAGCAAGGGAGCTGCCTCCCAGACCCTGCTCTGAAAGTGGCCTGGCCCCATTCCTAGGGGACCAAGAGTATGGCGTCAAGCTGAAGCAGTGCTTGGAATAATGTCTTGCATGGTGAACTGTGCCAGAGAAAACTCCTGGTGGAGATTTTACCAACCACGCCCAGAAAACCCATTTATGTGAATGGCAGACAGGCTTACTCTAAGCACTTAACAAAAATTGCTTTCTGTTATTTCAAAGGGAAATAATAGTATTCAAGGCTTAATTAGAGCATGGTGGGGTATGAACAGGGCTGTGCTTCCCTCATGTGAGGTGTACACATTGACACAGTAGCTACAGAACATGCTGTGCAGTTGCAGTTCTTCTAAGCAGTTCTCCTGGTCCTCCATCACTCCAAGCCTTACAGATTCCCCAGTCACTACGAGTGTTCAGGCAACTGTTCATGTTCCCTTCATCTGGCATGCTCTTCTCTCTCTGCCCAGTGGGCAAGACATACTCAGTAGGTGACACACTTGTCACCTCCTCTACAAAGCTTCTGGCCACTCCTGGAGCACATCACTCTTCCTCTGACAGATGACAACTTGCTGCAGGTGTCCGTACCTACCAAGCCATGTAAATGCCAGACCCAGAGAGGTAATCAGGTCATCACTTATACACATATAAATGAAAAAGGGATGAGAAGAGAACAAGGTACAAGAGACCCTCCAGTCAGGCAGAGATAGAAGGGAACCAATATGACAGTGGAGGTGACTTAAGTTGGTTTCTGAGAGCCAGGCATGGTTGCACACTCCATGATCCCAGCACTTAAAGGCTAAAGCAAGAGGATTTCAAGTTAAGGCCAGCCTGGGCTACATATGGACACTCAAAAACATGGAAGGAGCCGGGTAGTGGTGGCGCAAGCCTTTAATCCCAGCACTCGGGAGGCAGAGGCAGGCAGATCTCTGTGAGCCTGGTCTACAGAGGGAGTTACAGGACAGGCTCCAAAGCCACAGAGAAACCCTGTCTCAAAAAAAACAAACAAAACAAACAAACAAAAACAAAAAAAAAACAAAAAAAAAAAAAAAAGGAAGGAACACCCTCCCCCCCTCCCTGGGTAGGTGGAAAACAATCCACCCTGGTAACTAAGAGATGAGTAGGAATTATCCATGTAGAGTAGAAAGAATGTTTTTAGGCAGAGAGTACATGTATGAAACTGCCAGCAGGAAGAGAGCCAAATGGAGGCTGTGTCACCTAGCCTCAAAGGTCTGGGAAGAGTGCAAAGCAAGGGGCAGACCTCAAAGGTACCAGGACCTCAAAATCAAAGCCCTTTGTTTTTGACACATACTCCCACCTGCTCAGAAGGGTCACAATACATCTTACTCCCTATGTCCTGGGTAACAAGACCCCTAACATACAGTGTGTATACACCAGGTACCAATGGGCTGCATGATTCCCCAGAGCTGCAGCAAGAGACCTCTGCCTCTGCACACGCCTACCCTGCCAGCAAGTCTCCAGTTGGCTTGCCTAACTGAAGCAACCGGGGACTGGTTAACCACAAACCCAGTGATAAAAACCAAGGCTGCAATGACAGCAGCTGCAAGAGCTACAGTTACGCACGTCCTTGACAAATGTCGCCAACAACTTCACCGGCAGATGTGACCACCACATGGTACGTGGATACCAAATTCTCAGAGTAAACTTGAATCAGATGGCAACTCTCGTTTAAGAGGGCCTGTCAAAACCAGAGGCCCCAAGATTACAGGATCGGTGTGAAGTTCAAAGCTGTCTCCAAGGCTCAGCAGGTTCTCAAATAATTTTTAAAAGTATTGTCTAAGATGACAATACAACTAAATTGGCAGAGATATCCAAGTCACTTGGATACCCTGTCCTGGGCTTACCTTCACTGAGATAGTCCCTGACCCAATTCAGAGTTCTAATATGCTTTAAGAACACACAATTCGGGGAGGGCCTAGGCCCTACCCCAAATGACTTGACAGATTTTGATGTTCCCTCATGGATGGCCTCACCCTCCCTGGGGAGTGGATGGGGGCTGGGATTGGGGGGCAGTGGAGGATATGGGAGGATGGGAAGGAGAGGGAATTGGGATGGCTATGTAAAATAAGAAAACACGCACACACATACAATTCAGATCGCCCTTCAAGTACTTGGTTTCAACTTAATAGATTCTATTTTCCACTAGTACTTATTAAGCCAAGGCAGGCTTTGGGTTTCCTTATGGAACAGGTTGGAAAGTAAAAGCATGCTACACAAAATTTGAGTATACTTTATGAAGAAAATAAAACTTTGCCTAAGTCATACAAGTCGTTATCTTAGTGCTGTGTGAATCTTTTCCTCATTTTATGTTAATGGGCGTTTTGCCTGCATGTATGTCTGTACCTAGTGCCTGTGGAGGCCGGAAGACAGCATTGGATTCCCCCAGAACTAGAGTTACAGTTCTGAGCCACCATTTGAGGGGTGGGAATCAAACCCGGGCCCTCTGGAAGAGCAACAGCGTTGATCTCAATTGTTGAACCGATCTCTCCAGCTCACGTGTGAATTTCTTATTGGTATTTTGGGGGTTCTACGCTACATAACCTTTCTGTAGAAGGTGTTTCCCCCGGGGGAGTGTATAGGACTGCAGGGGATTGGAGGCGGCAGCTCAGTGTTACAGGACCACGTGTGCCTCGGCACCACCAGCGTCAGTGCCAGCTTCTACAAGGCCTTTGCGAGTGCTGTTCCCACCTGGTCACTGATTCTTTCCTTCCTCCCCATCCCGCTCACTCCTGTGCTCCAGGCCCCCCCCCCCCCCCCCCCGTCAGTCCATTTCTCAGGAGCCCATGCTTCATTTACTACCTATCCTTTATATTGTCATGCTACTTCATGGGATTTATGAAGATTATGGGGTTCTATTGTTTGCTTGGTTTTTTTTGTTTTGTTTTGTTTTTGTTTGTTTCCAGACAGGGTTTGTTTCTCGTCCCTGGTTGTCCTGGAAGTTGCTCTGTAGCCCAGGCTGGCCTTGAACTCACAGAAGTCTACCTGCTTCTGCCTCCTGAGTGCTGGGATTGAAGCCTTTATTTATATACTCTTGGTTAACACTTCCCCTTTAAAGTGCAAGCACCATCCTTTTTCCATGTGCCAGTAACCAACTTAGTACACTGGTGGCTTGGTATACAGTAGGTAGTTGAGGATGTTAAATGAGGAGTTGCTTTTCTTTAGAATCTGCTAAAGATGGTTTTAAGCCTTTGTCTAATATCAAATGTAAAACTGATTTGCTCAGCACTGGCTCCTGGTTTCCTGAGTCATTGATTGTTCATCACATCAATGTGACCTTATTGTAGCAATGACCATACTGTTAAACATTGCTCTGGGGCACACACTGTGCTGGTTGCTTCCAGAAGGGCCCTGCAAGGCTATTCTCACCCCACCTAATAGATAGGGGCTCCAAAATCCAGAGAAGTAAATTAAATTCCTCATATTCACAGAGCTAGAAAGCCAAGTCAATGCTAGAATTCAAACCCATATCAGAGTCCAAAGTCTGGGGTTCTGGTGGTTTAAATGCGAACCATCCCCCATATCCTTATAGATTTAAAGCTGTCTAAGGGGATTATAGAACTTTTAGAACTTTGGGAACTTTGAGGAGCCTTGATGGAAAATGTCCGTCACTGGGGGTGGGCGTAAGAGTTTATAGCTTTGCCCATTCCAGTTCTTCCTCTCTGCTTCCTGTGTGTGGCAGAGATAGGAGGTTTGAGCTTCCTGCTACTTGCTGCCATGCTTTCCTGCCACAATGGACTCCTACCCTCTGAGATTGTAAGCCAAAATAAACTCTTTCTTCTGTAAGTTGTGTTTGACCATTGAACTTTATCACAGCAATAGAAGCAACTAATCCAAGGTTCCTTCTGTTGGTCCCACTTCTCTAGAGGGGGTGCAGAACCTGCTGAGGTGCACCCAGTATGCCTTAGGGTATGAGGATCTACAAGACACGAGGCCCAGTTTTGATATTTTGATTTCTTAATGGTAAACAACATGCCATTTTGTTTTTTAAAAGAGACATGGTTGTATTTTAAAATAAATTGTATAATGTATAATACCTTCAAAATAACTTTAAAAGACAAAATATAAAGTTGAAAATTTTCATGCCTCTTGCCCAGGCCCAAGGACCTAAGGTCAGAACTGCCACAAAATATGACACAAACTTTTGGTCTCTTTCTTTCCTTCTATTCGTCTTCCCCTTTGGTGATGTTGGGGATCAAGACAGGGCCTTGTACAGGTCAGGCAAGAGTTCAACCACTGAGCCACACCCCAGCCCTGTGCTCCTTCTCACTTTCATTGCTGCGTTTTTTGAATGTCAGTATTACACTCAACGCTATTCTCCTTGAACACTGGAAGAAAAACCACAGCATATCAGCTACAGGCAAGTCTCTTTAAAAGGCACTAATCATTTACAAGGACACCTTTTTGTAGATACAATAAATCTGATTGCGTTTTATTACACATCTTAGTTAAGAATCACTTTTACATCGCTAGACAAAGAGATAATACAAATAAATATCAATTGTAAAACTTAAGAATCCCAAGTATTGGCATATCCTTTGTCTAACGACCGCCAAAGAGAAGGTCAAGATCATTAGTAACTCCAAAGAGCCATCAAACCCCCACCTCCTGCCTGCCCACATCAATCCTTTCATAAATAACCTCCAGGACATTTCATTCAAGAGACAGGTTAGAGAGGGAGGTGCCAGAATCCGAAAGTACCAGACCAAGACTCACATGATAACTGTGGAGCACGCTGTCCTTACCTAGTTTCCTCTGAGCTTTTTGCATTATGGCTTTCAGAGTACATGAGTAGCCCATTTCATCCATCGATGGTATCTGGATGGCCCAAGGTGTTCACAGAGTACTCCTCAAACTCAAGAGGCAAAAGGGAGGCAGAACTGATAGCCTATGTTAGCAGGGAATCGACGCTTCTCAGAAACTTGGCGGAGTCTACATTCAGCAAGGGAGGACTTAATAAGAGTCAGGAAGGGCAGACAGTGGCCCATGCCTGAGCTGTACCACACTCTGGCACCCTTGGTCATGGAGGTGTAGGTGGAGCATTTCAAGCAGCATGCAGGCATCTGACAGGGAGAACTCAACACAGGTCAGTCTTAAAAAAGTGCTTCATGCCTATGATCTGTGGCCTCTGATTCTGAATCTAGGGTTCTGGGAATTGTGTCATTTGAAGTCAGATACAGTCTACTGATGAGAGGAAAAGAGAGTCTGATGAAGATTGTGTGTTCAGCCTCAAACACCTCCCAGATGCTCTTCTCAGATCCTTTTAAAGACTTGCGTTTAGACTACAACAGCTGCTGCAGGCATGAGGGCCTTCCAGAATCCCAGAACATTCTAGATAACTGTCAGTATAAAGTTTTGGTCCCTCAGTGAGCTTGATCTGTCCTCTACTCTTGGCTCGATTCAGAGCTCCAAGCAGCAGCATTCTGGGGGAGCAAGACATTTTAGCATCTGATCTTTTCAGTATCGGATCCATATTGAGAAGAGAAGCACCAGCAGCTGCCCAGGAAGAGACAGCTTCATGGCCACATGCATGGCCCTTCGACTTGGTTTCCACAGACACTGTAGGAATACAGCTGAAGACAGGGCAAAGCTAGCTTTAATAATCGCGACTGTCAGCTGGCTTTCTTCTTTTATTTTGCTGGAAAAGTTGTGTACCCCTTAACCACCACCAACACCCCCCTCACGTTAGCCACCTCAAGACACCAGTTTTAAGGTATGGTATCACCTCAAGTTTGCAATCCTTCGCTTTGCTACATGAATGTTTTCAGCTTACAGAATTCAGACTAGCTGTGAGGAAATGTGGTAACAAAGACAGCGTCACCAGCAGACAGCCATTTTAGACCACACATCTCATCATTTGGTTCCTATTCAAACAGGCAAATTCTTAGTACATAAGGAAAAAGCAGGGTTTGAACCCAAGAAAAGGTAAGGATAGGATCCATTATACCCTAGGAACTGCTGAATAGGGCCCTGGGCTCAAAATGAATGCTAATTAATATGGGGATGAATGGATCTCCATTCTGCAGAATGTCAAGACATTATACTTGGTACCTCCTCCTTCCCATGGGTCCTGATCCAGAAATGTACCTGGAGACAGAGCAGCTGAGTTAAAAATGCATCTCAAGGCCCACCTGAGTTACCATCTTCCTGAAGCACCATGCCAGCAAGGTGCACCAGTGTGTCAGGCAGACTTGGGGGCTCAAGATTGTCCCCTCAGGCTTAGATCATGGACTCAGACACACATGGGGGCATGCTTGTAGCCTGGATTAGCCATTCACTGGGCCTTTACCACAGACAGGGGCAAAGACTGCACGTTGGGAGTATTTCTAAAATGGGCAAGGTTTCACTCTCTCTTCCAGACACACCCAGAGCACAGGCACACACAGCCTCACACACTCATGCATTTCACTTGGGGAAAATAAGTAACTGTCACCTAATGACCAACATAAAACAAAGCTCAAGGTGCCATAATATGAAGAACTAAAACTTACAGACTAAATTTGTCTATGTAAACGGGAAGTGTGAACTCTCCTCTGAGCCTACTCCCTCAGAGACTCTTTTTGCCACACTTCTAGGAGTCAGTGGATTTTCTGCTCCAGGCAGACAGGCTCCTTTGCTTTCATGTCTGTCTCCCCCCCCCCCCCCCCCCCCCCCCGCCCTGAGTCCCCTGCCTTCAGCTCTGCATTACCTAGTCATTCTACTGCTCCCATGATAGAATGGACCTAACTGAGGAATTCAAAGGTGTCCCTTCCTGAGGCCTTGCCCCAACTTTAGTGCCATCAGAGAAGGCAGAGTCAGCCTCCCTCCTCCCGTACAGAAGCCCACCTCTGAGCACACTCTGTGGGCACACTCTGAAGGTGTGTCTGCACGAGTCCATTCAGCATGTACACTTGGGGAAAGACGGTGACAAATGAAGAGTAAAGTGACATGGAAGATGGACATGGCACTGGTTTATAGACTTAGGTCTTTAACAGGATGCTCATGGTTTTGAGGTTTAAAAAAAGCTATTTCCCCAAACTCTCCCTGGAGGCAAAGGGAATGTCTTTTCTATTGCTTCCAACACCAAGTCCTTCTGGAGCAGGAACTGGAAGCCATTGCCCCATTCAGCAGATTCCACAGGCAGATCTACTCCTACCGAGGGGCCTGGAAGCTGGATCGCTGGCTGTGCCATCCTGGGCCTTGGTTCCAAGTGAGATCTCTTCATTTCACCTGACAAAAGCAGGCACCTATTCGAGTTCTAGGGCTTTTACTCCCCAGCTCCACTGTCATTTGACTCCAGGCCTCCACACAAATGGTCCTAAGGAGGCCTCGACGTCATATTGTTTAACAAGAAGGGAACCTGGTGTGAGGAAGAGGCTAGAAGACAGGAGAGGAAGGGAGGGTGGGGAAGGGGGTAAGAAGGAAAGCAAGGTTGTGGTCATTCTCTTGCTGTCCACTTGGACTTTGCACTTTACCTTACCCATGCATTTCTGAGATGCTAATTCAAGGACACTTCCCAGAGGAGCTGAGTGCCAAATCAGGACCAGCATGTTCAGGCAGATTGAGTTGGCTAATCTGCAAAGAGGCCATCTCTTCTCCTCAGGGGAATGGTTCTGCGTTTAGGCTCAAGTCATCTCTGCAGTTTTGTGCTCGCTCTTCTCTCAGAAGACAACGCTGTTCCTACCCTGGGAGGGGGTGCTGGGTTACTTGGGAACCAGCCCCCGAGACTGTGGGTAAAACTGAGATGCAGGGTTTCCTGAGGAGGAAGAGGAGGATCCTGATTTCCTGCCACTCTTGGGCCTGCAAAAGGCAAACAAATGCACATTACCAAGCAGCATGCGTACTTGAAGGTGGCCTTTCTCAAAGGCCTGAAAACCAGGATCCTTTGAACTATAAACCCACTAGACTAGATTAGCATGACCATCTGGGCCTGGTTAACCCACCTTCCAGGAGAGGTGTGAAACCTGAAAGGAGGGACTTGGATGCTCAGCAAGTGCAGGCCAAAATCAACAAGGGCTGGGACCAGGGTCTCCTGAGTGCTGGGATTAAAGTGTTCACTTGCACACCTGGCTCCTACATCCTTTGAGACACAGGTCACCAGAAGTCACTCACCTGGCCTTGGATTTTCTGTTTGCAGTGCTTTCAAAGGATGATGCATCCACCTGTATCTCATCTTCATCCTGCAGAGCTGCATCTAGAGCAGCCTGGACCTTGGGAGAAATGGCTGGGCCCTCATAATCTCTGGTCGTCCGGCTGGGCATATCCAACTCCAAGAGCATGATGTTTTCTGCCTGCAGAAGCAAAGCAGCCATCAGCAACCTCTGAGAACAGAATTGTAAGCTACTTGTCATTAAGAGCTTCCCAGGAGGGCTAGCAAGATGGCTCATCAATAAAAGGTGCTGGCTATTAAGCCTGATGACCTGAGTTCAATCCTTGAAGCCCACAAAGTCAAAAGAATGGACTCCCATAAGTTGTCCTCTGATCTGCACACGTGTCATGACACATGTGTATCCAAACACACATAAATGTAATATAATAATAAAAACATGTTTTAAAAGAGCCTGCCCAAAATAATAGTGTTGCATGTGTATACACAAACACATTTATGGAAGCCAAATGTCAGGTGTCTTCTATTGTTCACTTTTTTTAGACGGGGTCTCACTGTGGAGCTGTGGCTGGGCTGGAACTCATTATGTAGACTAGGTTGACCTCAAACTCAGAAATTCAACTTCCTGTGCCTCCCAGGGGCTGGGATTACAAGCGTGCACTACCCCATGCACATGCACTTCACCTGTTTTTTGAGACAGGGTACCTATGTGAGCCTGAAGTTAACAATCAACTAGACTGGCTGGCCGCAGGCCCTCAAGATCCTCCCATCTCCTCCTGTCTCCTCCCATCTCATCCCCCTCAGCACTGAGACTGCAAGCTCATCAGGTGCATCTGCAGCTTCCAGTGCGTGTGCGTGTGCGTGTTTTGTTTTGTGTCAGGGTTTCTCTGTGTGCCCCTGGGGATCCTGGAACTACTCTGTAGAACAGGCTTAGCTCCCAGCTTTTTATATGGGTATCAGGGATTTGAATTCACATACCCATGGTTATAGTCATAGCACTTTACCAACCGAGTCACCTCCATAGCCCCAGGAATTATGTTTTATGTTTTTTTTTTTTTTTTTTTCCTGGTGGGACTGAAAGTGGTTTTTTGGCTTTGTTTTATTTTTCCAGGGTTTCTCTGTGTAGCCCTGGCTGTACTGGAACTCACTCTGTAGACCAGGCTAGCCTCAAACTCAAGAGCTCCACCTGCCTTCACCTCCCAAGTCCTGGGATTAAAGGCCCGGGCAACCACCACCGGGCTTTACTTTTAATTTTTACTAAAATAAAATCTACAGAACATACTATTCACTATTAGCCATATTACATTGTAAAATTCAGTAGTATTTAGCATGTTCATTTTGTGCAATTATCACAAGGTATTTCCAGGATATTTTTATGTATGACATATTTGTCCTACTTCCGCCTTCCCACAGCCCATGGCAAACACTAGCGTGCTTTCCACGTCTATGCTTAGTCTACTCAAGAGGCTTCACATGTGGCCTTTGATGTCTGCTGTTTTCATTTCATTTTCTTTTTGCTTTTGTTTTGTTTCTTTCTTTTTTGCCTTTTTGTTGTTTTGTTTTTTCAAGACAGGGTTTCTCTGTGCATCCCTGGCTGTCCTGGAACTTGTTCTGTAGACCAGACTGGCCTCAAACTCAGAGATGTCACTTAATATTATGTTTATGAGTCATCTGTACTGAAATCCAGACCAATGCTTCATTCCCTTTTATATGGTCAATAAAAGTTGCTGCATAATCATCCCAATTCATGTACATTCATGATAGACAGTTGATAGACATTTGTTTCTGGCCTTTGAGTATTGAACAAAGATGCAACGACAATTCCTCATATACAAGTTTTATGTGAACATGTGTCCTAGTTTCTTTTCTGTTGTTGTAACAAATGCCATGACCAAAAACAACCTGGGAAGGAAAGGACTTCCTATTATATTTCAAGACCACAGTCCATCATTAAGGGTAGTCAGGGCAGAAAGCTAACGCAGGAACCATGGAATAGCCGTTTGCTATTCCATGCAGCATTAACTCTGAGCAGGGAACACATTAACAGTGAGGGAGTACAGTGGGAACCACGGAAAAATATTGCTGGCCAGCTAGCTCACTCACCACCTCACACGTGGCTAGCTTTTTTATACAGCCCAGGGGCACCTACCTAGGGATAATGCCAACCACAGTGGGCTGAGCCCCCCTGTATCAATTAATAATCAAGGTAACTCCTCACAGACGTGCCCACAGGTCAATCTGATCTACACAATTCTTGAATCAAAGTTTTCTTCTCAGACCACTCTAGGCTGTGTCAAATTGACAATTAAACCTAACTGGGACATGTGTTTTCAATTCTTTGGTGTAAACACAGCATCCAATATGTACTTAATGCATGTTCAGGGAATCTGGGGAGCAGAAAGGGAATGGAATGGGGGTTGATGGGGGGGGGGTCAGGGGAGGATGGGAAGTGCAGAAACTGGGATTGGCATGTAAAAGAAGCTTGTTTCAAATTTAAATTAAAAAAATAATGCATGTTTTGAATTATTTGGGGGGCCAATGGGGAGAACAAATTAAGTGTTTTACAGATGTGTTAGGCTTAATTTGTAATGTTCAATTCATTCAGTCTGGCTTCATGTATCTGGGCTTTGCAGTACACATGATAGTAAGTAAGTGTTAGCAACTTCTTGGAACATTTATGATTATATAATGTTCCTTATCATAACAATTTTGCCTTATTTTCTCTATTTATAGATTATTCTAGCTGTCTTCTGAATTCTCTCTGTGTGTGTGATTTACTCCTATATCCTAATTATCCTATGTACACTAAGTGGCCTCAAATTCTCCTCCCAGGTGTGACCCATCATATTCAAGATGGGTGATTTTAATTTTCTACTTTGCTTTTTTGAACATTTCTGGTTTTTGTTTTTGTTTTGCACTAAACATGTCTCATATGAGATATGAAAAGGTACAAGGACAAAAGTCACTAATAGTTGACACAGATGTTCCAGCTGATTTGGAGGCAGCAGCATCTGTATGTCCTGGGGAGCAGGTGCAGGGCCAGGTACATGCTTGAGCTCCACTTGAAGGAGCAGCTTTTGGCCCTGCTTCATAATTGGTTTGTGCACCACCTCCATCACAAAACATCATGTGTGGTGAATGAGTCCTTCCTAGCTCCAAAGACAAGTGTCCAGAGAGAGTGGCGCACGCCACTCCACAGCTGCTGCCACGGCCTCCAGGAAGTCTCAGGAAGTCTCGTCGCCTTAGGGCTCCAGAGAGGCCCATTCATCAGTTTTAAATATCCAGACTGCACAGAATTTCCCCAGTGAAATAGACTGATTACCAAACAACGAGAGTTGCTGCTTTCAATTCCACTTTCGGTCATGCCTGTCCCCTGGAAAGTAACGTATTTTATTTGTGCACTTCTGTGCACTTTAAAGGCTTTTTTTTTTTTTTGGCTAAATTACAAAACCCCAGCAAGTTGTGCACCATCTGAAACTGACAGAAAAATGCTTCTGAGGCTTCTGCCTGACGCCGCCCTTCCTCCTCTATGTAAAACCCCACATAATAGGCAGTTTTTGCTTTTCTTTCTCGATTTTAAATGACTAAGCACTGGGACAAAGGGCACCCAGTTCATCTGGCTCTGGCTTGAAGGGAGATTGAAAAAAAAAAATGTTTTTAAATTTTTAATCGAAGCCACTTATGATGACTCACACCTGTACTCTTAAGTGTTTAGGACTGAAGCAGGAAGACTGCCATGAGTTTGAAGTAATTGTGGGCTACATATTGGTTCTAAGGCAGGTTGAGCTACAGAATGTGATCCTGTGAAACTCTTTCATTACCAAAATAACATTGGTTGCCCATAGACAGATGCAAAAATACAGTTAAGTGAAATGAAGGAACTTTAAATTGAGTACACGTTACCAATCAGGGGCAAGCAGATCACATTTTCACATACTTCACACATCACACTTTTAATTCATACATACATTTCCAGCACAAACTTTTTAAAATCCTGTTTTGTTTGTTTGTTGAGATAAGGTCTTTATATATAACCTTGGCTGATCTGAAACATGTTATATAGTTGAGGCTGGCCTTTAGTTACTTCCTACATGCTGGATTGCAGATGTATGCTATCATGAATAGTACAAACCACCTTACTACTTAGTAATATATCGCTGTCTCCTGGTCCATCACTTACTAGCTACCTGCGCTGTAACAGGAGAAGACAGTCAGACATCAGGCATAGGCCCAGCAGACAGGAAGCATTTTATTGCAAGGTATTTGGGGGTTATCATTAAGCAGTGCCCAATTATGTCATTTTACATGACTATGCAACTGACACATAGGGAACTGCTACTTCTATTTATCATATCCATATCCCACCACTAAACTTCTGTATCTTTCTAAAGGTGTCTCAGAACTGTCAGCATCTCCTTAACTGTTAATGTTTACTGGCCTCTGGACAGGGCGATTATTCTCTACCCACTTCCTTGTCCTGGGGTTCTAAATCTTACTCCACCTCTCTTGTTCTCAATCTCTGTGTGTGACTGCAGGTGCAGATGTATGTACATGCCTGTGGCGGCCAGAGAACATCCTCAGGCATCATACTCAGGAATGCTGCCCACCTCCTTTGAGACAGGGTCTCTCTCCGGCCTGGAGCTCACAAATTAGGCTAAAGTGGATGGCCAGCCAGACCCAGGAACCTTCCTGTAAGAGACAGTACTTTGTTTACAAGGGCACACCACCAGAGCTGGCAAGGCGGTTTGTGAATGAAGGCGCATGCCACGGAGCCTGTTCACCTAAGGTTAATGCCCAGGATTCCCATGGTGGAAGGAGGAATTGCAATTGTCCTCTGACCGCCACATGCTGATTACTTGAGTGTGGTTTTTGGGGCTTGAACCCAGGTCCTCCTGCTCAAAAGACAAACACTTTACTACTAAGTCATCCTCAACCCCTACCTTTCCATCATTTAGTATTCATCATCCGCTTGCAATTTCATATTTGATTTGTTAAAATGATTGTACATGCCCTCAGATCTCTGGGAAAGTCAGGGCCACGCCCATGACTTGGCATAAAGGTGTCTGAGGACTTCTCAAACCTAAATTCCTCTGAAAGAAATCACACACACAAACATTGGGTCTAGTGAAGTGGCTTAGAGGGTTAAAAATGTTTGCAGCAAAGCCTGACAACCTGAGTTTGATCCCTGGGATCCCATGGTAGAAGAAGAGAACCAGCTTCCACGAGTCGAATTCTGATACTTATAGCAAATGCATACATGCCTCTCCGCCCCCACAAACACGCATGCATATATTTAAAAGATGAATGTCATTTAAATGATTTTTTCAAATTGCACAGTCTTCTGTTGTGGAATGTTAATTTAAGATGTGTTACATTTGTTTAACAGTGCAAAGATGTGTTGCCTTCTTTTATGTTGCATTTGTTTAACTCTGTGAAGCTGTGTTACTTTGCCTGCCTACAACACCTGATTGGCCTAAAAAAATAAAAAATAAAAGAGAGATGAATGGCCAATAGCAAGACTGGAGAAAGGATAAGCGGGACTGGTAGGAAGAGAGAATAAATAGGAGAAATCTGGGATCGAGAGGAGGAGGAGGTCTCCAGGGGCCAGCCACCCAGCTACACAGCAATCCGCAGAGTAAGTCATAAAGAAAGGTATACAGGATAAAGATAAAAGCCTGAGGCAAAAGGTGGACAGCATAACTTAAATTAAGAAAACCTGGCTAGAAACAAACCAAACTAAGGCTGGGCATTCAAAACAAAGAAGAAGACTCTGTGGGATTTATTTGGGAGCTGGGTGTCGAACCCCCAAAAGAGCAAAGAACCAAGAGGCAAAGACCACAGAGTTTAAAAAAAAAAAAACAAACAAACAACTACAGTCTTCTCACCCTGTATCGGGGTTCTGGCCGAATCATCATAGACATCCGTGCATGCTGGCTCAGGGGTCTCTTGTATCCCACAGCAGAGACTGGCCGCTTCATCATCTGCTGGTTCCTGAAGACAGATGACAGCGGTTAAGGCCTTGCTGGAATATGCCCCACAGGCCAGGACCAGGCCAATGGGATAAATACTCGGAGAGTACTCTGAGAAGTGCTCCAAGCCAGAGAGAACAAGCAGTAACTTCCGGGACTAAGGCTAATGAAGCCATGTGCTAAATGCTTAGCTCTTTTTGCTTGAGGAGCTATGTGATCCAAATGTGGGCATCACACTTCTTTGAACCTGGAAGGGACCTCAGTCATTGTCTTGTTCTCAGGCAGCAGACAAGTATATTTACCAGCACTACTATTCCTGCATCCTTGACAGACAGCTCCACATCGCCAGCATGGCCTAGGTGTAGATTCCTCTGTCCCATTCCCTAGCATACCTCAGTTGATGGGGAAAAGGAAATTTTAAGGTCATGGGAAAAGCTATAACTAGTTCATGAGTGACAAAGTCTCCCAGTTTCTAATGTCATAGTTGGGACCCAGCTTGTACCCCCTGGACCTGTGGCTGCCACAACATCAGGCAGGTAGGCTCCAAGTTTCAGCACATTCTCCCCATATCCCAGTGGCCCAGTCCAATCATGCAACATTCTGTTTTCCCACCAGCCTGTCTACTTTAGGTCAACAGTGACTTACTCCAGTCTAGTTATAGGATGTAATTTCCAATGGTCTTCTTCTTCATCAAAAAAGGATCTATTCATAATTTTATTCTTCTCTTCCAAGGGGATAAAATTTTCTATAATAAGATGCCTATAAGAACACACATAGATAAATACAGATTTAGAATACGCACAGAACCAGGCAGTGGCACACACCTATAGCAGCTACCCGGGAAGCTGGAGCAGAAGGTCCCCTTGAGTCTATGATACCATCTAGGCTACAGTGAGGTCCTTTCTTCAAAAACAACAACAAAATAAGAGTCAAGTCACTCAGCAAACATATACTGAGCAAGTACTATAAGTTAATACCGTACACAAAACCGAGACACAAACATGAAAGACACCTGGTCCTTACCTGATACAAAGAGAAAGCAGTACAGCACTGACAGGTGCTAGGAGTGGGCTGTCCCAGGAATAAGGAAAGGTCACTTCTACCCAGGCATTGTAATGTGAGTGAACAAAGGGGTGTGTGCATGTATGTATGTGTGATCCAGTTCTGTGACTTGCTGCCTAAGCTGCAACACTATCCATTCTAATCATCCAGGTTAGTAACGAATGAATGGAAGTTCCTTCCAACTCCAAAATAAAGACGATTCCTGACAAGAGCCTCTGCCTGACCAGTGGCCGAAAAGAGCATCAAACAACCAGGCAGCTGACACATACTGTGGTCCTACTACTTGGAAGCTAAAGCAAGAGGACCATGAATTCAAGATCAGCCTGTGCTACACAGTGAGTTACAGGTGAGCCGGGGCTAAAAGGACTACATTAAACAGGAAACAAGACCTCACTAGGTTATCTCTGTGGTTGTGACTGGCCCATATTTGCCTCCATTATTCCAAAACTACAGAATAAACAATAGCAAAGGGGTGTTACTATGGGATGGACATGGGACAATGGCCTCAGAAGTATAAGGCACTAAGAAAAAAATGGCTTACTCAAACAGTTTGAGGATGTGACATTTTCTCTTTCTTTTGTTTGATATTTCAAGGATTATTTTTCACAACATGATTTTCTGATTGCAAAGGTTCTATTTATGTATTAGAAAATATAATTATTCCTAATTCCAGTATCCATGGATGACTATTATTATTTTGACAGTTCTTGTTCTGATCTTTTGTCTAGAAGTACACGCCTACAAAGAAGACTGAAACAAACAGTGAAATTGTGAGTTATTTGTGTGTGTGTGTGTGTGTGTGTGTGTGTGTGTGTGTGTGTAAGTGTAATAGTGCAACAGTGCATGTGTAGAGGTCAGGGAATTTATTAAATTCTCTCCTTCTACCGCTAAGGATCAAACTCCAGTCACCAGAGTTGCAGAGCAAGGACCTTTACCTGTGATTCATCTTAGCAACCCCACAAATTGAATTTTTTTTTTGTTTTTCAAGACAGGGTTTCTCTGTGTTATAGCTCTGGATGTTCTGGAACTCAATTTGCAGACCAGGCTGGCCTTGAACTCACAGAGATCTGCCTGCCTCTACCTCTCCAATGCTGAGATGAAGGGTGTGCATCACCACTGCTTGGCGAATTTTTTTAGATTACTTTATACATCTGAGTGTTTTGCCTAAATCTAAGTCTGGGCACCATTGTGGTGCCCACAGAAGCCAGAAGAGGGTGTCACATTTCCTGGAAACTGGAGTTACAGATGGTTATAAACTGCCATGTGGGTGTTGGGAACTGTACCCAGGTTTTCTGTAGGAGCAGCAAGTGCTCTTAACCACTGAGCCATCTCTTCAGCCCCCTTACACACATTGAATTTTAAGGGCTTCTTCCCAAATTTAAAACTTGACCAGGAAAAGAACCTGTTTGAAAATCCCTTTAGGGGAGGAGTCTGGATAGGGACAGTGTGGATAGGAACAAGAGGGATCAGTAGAGGGGGAGGATGGAGGGAGAGACAACTGGAATAGGGGGCGAGTCTCTGGGAAGAGCTAGAAACATAGTGCAAAGGAAACCCTCAGAAATCTATGGGGGTGACTCCTAGCTAAGACTCCTAGCAATGGGGGACACAGAGTCTGAATCAGCTACCCTGTAACCAGGCAAGACTTCCAGTGGAGGGATTGGGACCCCACCCCAGCCACAAAACCTTTGACCTACAATTTGTCCTGCCTACAAGATGTGCTGGGGTAAAGGTGGCACAGAAGTTGTGGGAGTGGCCAACCAATGACTGCTCTAGCTCAAACATACACCATGAGAGGGAGCTCAACCCTGACACTGGCTGGAGGGCCAGGACCTAGATGTGGGGTGGCGCAGAGACCTATCATAGAACCAAACACAACTGGCAAAAAAAAAAAAAAAAAAAAAAAAAGAAAAAGAAAAAAGCCATAAAAGCCATGAAATGATTCCTAATGATATTCTGCTATACTCATAGACTTGTGCCTAGCCCAATGGTCATCAGAGAGGCTTCACCCACCAACTGATGGAAACAGATGCGGAGATCCACAGCCAAACATTAGGCTGAGCTTGGGGAAGCCGGAGGAAGAGGGGGGAAGGAGGATTATAGGAGCCAGAGGGGTCTAGGGAACCACAGAATCAACTAACCTGGGTTCATAAGGGCTCACAGAGACTGAACCAGCACCCAGGGAGCCTGCATGGGACTGACCTAGCCCCCCTACATATATGTGACAGTTACATAGCTTAGTCTTCTTGTGGGACTCCTAATAGTAGGAGCAGGGGCTGTCTCTGACTGTGTTGCTTGCTTTTGGGACCCTTTCCTCCCACTAGTTGCTGCATCCAGCCTTAATAGGAGAGGAGGTACCTAGTTTCACTGCAGTTTGATATACCATGGCTGGTAGATATCCATGGGAGGCCTGCCCTTTTCTGAAGAGAAGAGGAGGAGTGAATGGGGTGAGGTAGAGGAGAGGAGATGAGGGGGAGGAACTGGGAGGAGAGGAGGGAAGAGAAAATGAGGTAGATATGTAAGATTAAAAAAAAAAAAAAAAAAAAAAAAAAAAAGCCAAACTAAAAGAAAATCCCTTCAATACCAGTGCTCAGGAGGCAGAGGCACAGGCAAGAAGATCTCTGTGAGTTCGACACTAGCCTAGTCTACCTAGTGAGTTCCAGGTCAACCAGGGCTGCACCATGAGACCCTGTCTCAGAAAAAAATAAAGAAAAAGATCCAGAGATCCTTCTTGTTGGTTTGTTGGTAGGTTGAAACACTAACATCACCTCAAGCTGGTTTTTCATTGTGGCTATTTGTTTTTAAGACAAGATCTCATGTACAGTCTGGGTTGGGCTTGTGATCCTCCTGCCTCAACCTTCCAAGTGCTGAAATGACAGACATGTTCTGCTATATTGTATCATCTACAGAGCATTAAAAAAATGCATTGCTCAGGTGTCTGGGGATGCAGAACAGTGTTTGCACGAGGCCTTGGGTTTGATATTCAGCACCACATAAACTAAGCATGATGGTACATATCACCAGGAGTTCAAGGCCATCCTTGGCTACACAGCAAATCTGAGGCCAGACTGGGCTACATGAGACCCTGTCTCAAAAAGAAAGATGCCCAGACTTCGTGAGAACAGTGGTTCTTACTGTACTCTGGTTGGTGGGTATGAAGGTGTTCGAAATAAGTTCATGACAAAGGTAATAAAAGATTCTCTCTTGAGTGACAGGTGAGGCCAGAGCATCTCAAAAGGGACAAGGATGAGGGCGAGGGAACGGGGAGATGCTCTCAATGGGGAAAGAGATAAGGCAGAGGGAATGGGGAGATCACGTGGTAATCTCACAGAAACAGACTGAAATGAAAAGTGACTTTGTCAGGAACAGCAGGGGACAGTGGGGTGGCAAAGAGTGAGCTGACAGGAAGCAGGTGGGCTATCCTTGGACGGGTCTTCTGACCTAGTGGATGGCAGGACCCTGCCAACCGGTACTCACTTGAGCTTTAGCTCCCTGGTGAGCTCGTTCTGTGTCTGCTCCAGCTCCTGGCGCTCCTTGATGTGTTCTTCTTGCAGGTCATGGATCTCAGCCTTCACAGCCTGGAGCTTGGAAAAGAGCTGGAGCCGGGGAGACACAGATGAGCAAAGGCAGTCCGAAGACGGTACCCCTCCCCCAGGGCTCCCAGACCTCTGCCTCTCACCTTTTTGAGCTTTTTGGTCTTGATGTCTACCTCCTGCTGCAGTGAGGTGTAAGTCTCTTTGAGTTCCAAGGTCTCCTCATCCCGACTTTCCATTTGCTGCTGGATTTCTCTTTCTCGACGTTTCTGAGCGATACCACAAAATTCATCAGCTTGCCCTAGCGACCATGTCTACACAGTACGGGTTTGGATGCTCGCAGTCGGTCTCCGGCTAGCATGGGGCTGACAGCTCCTCTCCGTTCCCTCTGGAGCTGCTCTCATACCACAGGTATCAGCTCTGTGGCCTCAATCATGTCAGTCCACACCTTCCTCCCCACACAAGAACGCAAAGTTACCTGCTCTGCGATCTCCTGGCGTTTCTGCTCCAAGATCTTCTGTTGTTCATTTGTATGATCTACTATATTTTTTCCTCCAACAAGCAGCTTACTCTCCATGGCCTGAGTGAGAAAAAAGTAAAACCCATCCTGAGGTCTCTCCCAGAATATAGCCCTTTGCAGGAAGACCTGAAGGACACTCTTGTGACTGGCAAAGCGTGATGGTGCATGCCTGTGGTCCCACATATTCAAAAGGCTGAGGCTGGAGGATTACAAGTTACAGGCCAGCCTGGGCTACATATTAAGACCAAACAAACAACAACAAAACAAAAACAACACTCCCCCAAAGTCAGCAAGAAAAAGATTACCCTAGGGAAAAATAAATGCACCCTGCCCATAACGGGATGGGACTTCACTCTGATGTTTGAGATAGCTGTGGCTTTCAGGGTTTGTTTGTTTAATTTGTATTTATTTGCATTGGTGTTTTGCCTGCATTTATATCTGTATGAAGTTGTCAGACCCACTGGAACTTGAATTACAGATAGTTGTGAGCTGCCATGTGTGTGCTGGGAATTGAACCCAGGTCCTTTGGACAAGCAGGCAGTGCTCTTATCCTTTGAGCCATCTCTCCAGCCTCCTGTTTGTTTGTTTGTTTTTTAAGCAAGTCCTTTATTGGGTTGTTTATCCATAGCACTAATCCCATTCTAGATACACTAAATCTATCTGGCTGCTACAGACTGGAGATCTGCCAGTGAGGACCATGAGGCCAGAGCCCACTCAGGGACACAAACAAGTAGACAGGCTTTAACCAGATGGTATGAGATGCTATTGTAAGGGAAGTTTGGGGAACTAATGTGAGGGGTGAAAGGAGAGGAGGCAGGCTTTTGGAGGAAGTCAGGGACAGCTTCCTGTCTAAAGGGACATCTACACACACACACAAAAAAAAAAAAAAAAAAAAAAAAAAAACTGAAGTAAAGAGTAAGAATTTGCTAAGAAAAAAAAAAACAAAACAGATTTTTGTTAGCAAGAGGGCAGAATAAGGAAGTTGACAAAGCCAGTAGAGGTTGATGCAAAAGCCTCAGAGCCCTGTTAAAAACCAGGCTTGAGAGCCTTAAGGAGCATGAACACACACAGTCAAACTGTGTTTTAAGATTGAATTCCCAAAACGGGAATTCCTGGAAGGGGGCATGCTGCTGGAGTGCAGGCAGGAGGCTACTGAGCAGTGTGTGTGTGTGTGTGTGTGTGTGTGTGTGTGTGTGTGTGTGTGTGTGTGTGTTGGTGGTGGAAGGGGGCATGCTGCTGGAGTGCAGGCAGGAGGCTACTGAGCAGTGTGTGTGTGTGTGTGTGTGGTGGTGGTGGTGGTGGTGGGTGGGTGAGTGGGTGGTTGCAAAGGCCCTGGTGAGGTAAGAGCAAGAAGCCTTGAGACTGAGGAGATGATAAAAAAGCAAGGACAACTCCTAGGAGTCGAGCTTCACTGAGGTAAGGAAGTGGAAGACTGCTGTGATGGCTGCGGTCAGCAGGAGGCTGTGGGGTCTGAGTGTCAGAAGGTGGCTATGGGCGGGCTGTACAGACTGAGAGCCTCAGCATGCACATGTAGCTAAGGCCAGGAGAGCCAATGCAAGTCCAGAAACCAAAACCTCCTCGGCCTTGCTCTCTTAAGAAATTTTAGCTAGGCAGCCAGTGGTGGCGAACTCCTTTAATCCCAGCACTCAGGAGGCAGAGGCAGGTGTGCATATGTGAGTTTGAGGCCAGCCTGATCTACAAAACAAGTTCCAGGACAGCCAGGACTGTTACACAGAGAAACCCTGTCTTGAAAAAAAACCAAAAAAAAAAAAAAAAAAAAAAAAAGAAAGAAAAGAAACTAAAGAAACTTTAGCTGAGGCCAGGTATATGGTGGCACACCTTTAATCTGAGCACTCATGAGGCAGAAACATATTTCTGTGAGTTTGAGGCCAGCTTATTCTAAATATTGAACTCCAGGCCAGCCAGAGCTACAGAGTGAGACCACGTTGCAGAAAAGGAGAAGAGTAGGTAGAGGGAGAGAACATGCACTTATTTTAGAGAAGAAATTAAAATTTGTAGAAATTCAGTAAGAAAGGGGTGGACTGGGGTCTGGAGTAGGATCAGGCCAGGTGCAGCAGCCTCGCCAGTGCCCACTGCTTCTAGCACCTTACTTAGCTCCTTGTGTACCAGCTCCTGTTGATACAGCCTATGAAAAGATAAAATGAGGGGACTGGAGAGTAGGGTTGTCAAGAGGTCATTCTTAGCAGGGGTATGGCCCTGGCTAGCGGTGGTAGAACTAACCAGCAGCATTCAACCAGGGGACTGGGCTAAAAACACACAAAGATACTTTATTCTCACTATATACAAAAGTTGCTCAGATAATCACCATTGTCGGTAGGATGAGAGGTAAAGTGAGTGCTTCAAAAGATTCACTCTAGAGCCAGGCAGAGGCTGGCAGATCTCTGAGTTCTCCACCAGCCTGGTCTACAGAGCGAGTTCTAGGACACCCAGGGCTACACAGAGAAACCCTGTCTCAAAAGAATGAAAAAGAAAAGGAAAGAAGGAAGGAAGGAAGGAAGGAAAGAAAGAAAGAAAGAAAGAAAGAAAGAAAGAAAGAAAGAAAGAAAGAAAGAAAGGGAAAAGATTCACTCTAAATCTAAAGATGTCAGCAAGTCTCCTGGAACCAAGTACAAGAAGAGGCACAGTAGAACATGGAAACAAACGGTCCAGAAGAGGAGACTGGGACATCACAGAATATTCAGAACAGTAATCGTGATGGACACAACCACAGGCATCAGTACAGGTTGTCAGGGATGAACCTACTGATGCCTGTACCACAAACTGTGGTAGCACCTTAAGCAAAAGCCCAGTGAAACCAGTCAGATGAGCTAAAACAAAACAAACAAACACACACAAAAAGCAAGGCAACAACAAACACTGTTTTCAAGATGACTACCCTTGGAAGAGGGAACACAGGAGCATCTAAGGAAAATGGATGCTGAGGCTGGAGCTCAATTGGTAGAGTGTTTGCCCACATGCACCACTCCAGGGCTCTGATCCTCAGCACCACATAAAATGGGCATGGTGAATGGGCATGGTGGCATACACCTGTGCTCATTCTAGGCAGTGGTGTACACTTGGCAGGCTGAGGCAGGAAGATTGCTGAGTCAGAGCCAGACTGCTCTACAAACATTGAATAATTAAAGTGATACCTACTTTCTCAAAGAAAAAAGAGAGTCTGGGCAGTGGTGCTGTGTGCCTTTAATTCCAGCATTCAGGAAGCAGAGTCAGGCAGATCTCTGTGAGTTCAAGGCCAGCCAGGTTTACAGAGCTAGTTCCAGGACAGGTAGGGCTGTTATACAGAGAAACTATCTCAAAAGAAAGAAAAAAGAAAGGAAAGAAGGAAGGAAGGGAGGAAAGGAAGGGAGGGAGGGAAGGGAGGGAGGGAGGGAGGGAAGGAAGGAAGGAAGGAGAAGAGGGCTGTCCCATCCCTTACGGGAAGGGAGGATACCTGGGTGTTAGTTTTATTGCTGTTCTTCATACAGTGCACATACATACACAGCAACTATCATGAATGCAATTTGGTTTTGACTTTTACTTTGGGGAATTGAAGGACAAAGTCTCACTCTGTAACTCTGGCTGTTCTGGAACTTACTATGTAGTCCTTACAAAATACCCACCTGCCTCTGCCTCCTGGGTGCTGGGGTTAACTGTGTTTGTAACTATGCCAAACCCCCACTATATAATTCTTTTGATCAAAGAAATGGCACTGAAAGGGGAAGGGACATAAGCAAGGGCACAGTACCTTGATTTTTGCACCCAGCATCTCGGCAGCATCCTTCTCCCGCCGCAGATCCTCCATCTTTTTCTCCTTCTCCTTCAGCAGCCTCATCTTCTCCTCTGCAACCAAGCTGTGGTCCTCTACAATGGCCCGCTTCTCAATCTCCAGTTTTTCTTGCTGTTCCCGCCAGTAATCATCCTTATCATCCCCTTCCTCCTCACCCTCTTCTCCCTCCTCCTCCTCCTCCTCCCCACCCCCGCCACTGCCACCACCTTCCCTCCGCTTCTCTCTCCTCTTCCTCCTGCCAATGGAACGTTTTTCCAGCTGGGCCTTGAGCCGAGCAATTTCTTCCTGGAATTCTCGAAGCAGAGCATCCTTTGGGTCCTCATTGACCCTTGGCTTGTTCTTAATGTTTTTGGCACGGTTGGCATATCTCAGAGTGGTTAGGGTCTCCTCTACATTGTAAGACGCAGGCCCCACATTGGCTACCATAACAGTTTTGGCATTGCCACCAAGGGAATCTTGGAGAAGCCTAGTCAGCTTTGAGTCTCTATATGGAATATGGGTGCTTTTGCCATCTACCAGGGCAGAGATAACATTACCCAAGGCTGAAAGGGACAGGTTGATCTTGGTCGCCTCCTTTAGTCTTTCCCCTTGAGCGCCAGTCTTGGCCTGCCGCTCACTGCCAGCAAGATCTACAAGGTTCAGTTTTCCTACCCGGATGTGGTTCTCACCATCTAGACCCACCTCGCTGCATTCGATTGTGATGACAAAGATCGCATGTGACCGTGAGCTGTGCTCGTTCATGTTGGTAGCACCGACAGACCGGTTTTGGTTCCCCACATTCATCACATGCTCTATCTCCTTCACACTCTTGGTGACAAAGGAAGACAAATCTTTCACATACACGCCTGTGTCAGGTCTCTCCTTGAGCTCTAGCCTTTTGGTTTGATCCTTTGAGAGTAAGTCCCGGATCTCTTCCTGATAGATCTCTAAGTAAGAAGCCCTGACCAGGTACTGCTGATTCTGCGATCGAGAAATGTGGGTGAAGATGTGATCAAATGAGTTGGGGATGACCCCTCTTTTCTCAGGGTCACCACGGACTCCCTCCATAGTATAGGTTTTCCCAGTTCCCGTTTGTCCGTAGGCAAAAATTGTGCCATTGAATCCCTGTAGGACAGAGTCCACGAGTGGTCGGAACGTCTCGTCATAGAGTTCAAACTGCTTAGCATTCCAGTCATAGACGGCATCAAAGGTGAAGGTCTTGGGCATCTCATGGGATGTGCCTTTGGGGTTCTTCACGGACACCTGCCCCAGCTTCACATCCACGTCTACTACCTTGTCATAGGATGCAGCCTTTTCTTTGCCATTCATGGGCCGACAGCGAACCACCACCCGGACTGACTCTGAGCTTTTTAACTTGGACATGATGAATTCTGACCAGCTTAGCTTTGAGAGCTATGAATCGAAAATGGCTCAGGATGCTAAAGTCCTAGGAAAAAAAAAAGTAATGAGCGTGGTACAGCTGTCATCAGGGGCTGCCTGACAGCAATGGTACATAAGTCATCTTCACTTGCTTCTGATAGCCACATTTAATCATTTTAGTACAGAGTATTTCTCTTCACAGGACCTTCAGTAGTTAAAGGCTCTAGTCCACTAACATTAATTCTTATCCACCCTCAATTAATATTTGATTTTATACTATGAATAGAAACTACAGGAAGCTTTCTGCTTTCCTTTTATTGGAGAACGGGCTCAGCCTTATCTCCTGCTCCCAT